>NC_133088.1:16104984-17437887 GCF_019914945.1 Typha latifolia | reverse complement strand
ATTGACACGTTTAAAAACTCTGACTACAGCATGCATTGCGGGAGAAAACTCAGCCTCTGGTTCTTCTCTTCCAGATATTAAAACCTAGAAATGAGGAAATCATATTTAAAAATAGTAAAGCAAACAACTTGTCGTTATGTATATCTGCAGCTTCAGTGCTTGATAATAACTATAGTAGTTCTGTGTATTTTTTAAAGTAGATTTTTTACTGATATTATTCCTCAATCACTACATACACTTGTAGCTAAACTGACATTTGAGTTCGACTGCAACCATTCTCCATTTTACACTTTTGATAAATCAAAATCACCAGAACCAGCACCGCGCCCGTCCATGCTTTTTCCTGGCAACTTCTGGTAGCTAAATTGATGAGAATTAATAATTTTTTGCCTTACAACCTGATTTCACACTCAAATTGATAACATTATTTCTGACACAAGTCTGAAAAAAATATTCACCTTTATTAGAAAGTTTCACCTTTCCAAACCAAGAGCTCTCTCTATCCCTAAGGCACAATAACATAATGCAGGAAGTTGCAATACAGGGCATACTAAACTGGTTCAGTAACAACCTTAAACAAATAATATAGCACGTTGATGTGTTGACAGGAAATATTGGTGGTTTTCTGCATAATTGAAATGAAGCACTAATTACAACAAAAGATTCACCTTACTATATTTTTGGTTTAGAGCGAGGATTTCTCATTTCATATTTTTTTAAGGGTTATTGATCCACTAAAGTCCAGCCGTACGCTATGAGCTACGGATAAAGCATTTAACAATCTCCAATCAAGAACTTAAAATTTTTAATATCGAATCAAAACCTTCTGCAACCAATAAAATCGAGAACCGTCGAAACACATCAAGAGATACGATAAGGAGAGATGCTCACGATGCGGTCGGTAGTGCCGATGGGGCCATCGAGAATACGAATACGAGCCCTGGTCTCCTCGCAAAGCTTCTTGATGAACTCACCCTTGCGACCAATGATGCTACCTACCTTAAGCACCGGCACGATCATTCTAAACACGTTATCTCCAGGCCACCCTGGCCACTTCCTGATCTCCCCTCCCTCCGTCGCCGCCGCTGCGGAAGACGGTGCTTCCTCCTCATCCTCCTCCTCTTCCTCCTCTTCTGCGTCTCCGGCTTCCTCCTCTTCTTCCTCATCTGGCTCCTCCTCCTCCGGCTCTTCCTCGGGCTCCTCCGCCGCGACGGCTGGGGAGGCGGGGGCTGCGGACTCTGGCTCTTTCTCTCCTTCGGCTAGAGCAGTGTCAGTGGTGTCGGTGGGCGCCGCCGCCATCGAGAGGTGAGAGAGGGCAGAAGGTTAGGGTTAGGGTTAGGGTTTTGGGCTAGGTTTTGGAGGGAGAGGAGCTGGATCTTTTTCTGTGAGTCGGAGCACGAGACGAGAGAGAGAAGCATAGCTAACGATCTTTTTAATAGTCCCACGTGAGGTTTCATCAGCTGGCCCGAGCCGCCTTATACACGTGGCACGAGTAAAAGGACGACACGTATGGACTCATCACGTGTTGGGCTCGGGCTTGGGTTTGGACTTGGGCTAGGCTAACTCGGGTGGGCTGTCCTGGACTAAGGATAAAGATATCATTCCCAACACCAACACAACAGTCAGTAGGAATCGATAAAATTTGTACAAATGTTTGAGTTTAAGATAATCTTCATCAATAAATGTATCCGATTAAATGAAATCACATCATGCATGATATGAATTTGAAGTCCCTAAATTGGTAGAGCAACTTCAATTAATTTATAACTTCAGTTTATTACGTTTAATATATTTGAGTGAGATCCGATCATCTGAAGTCAAATTTAAAATGGAATTCACTTATAGGAAATAAAACTGAAAAAATAAATTCTTATCTCATTCCAAATATATATATATATATATATATATAAAGATAAAGATCTCATTAAGTTATATATCGGTCGAAAGCCCAGCCGAATTCTTCACCGCAATCCTCCACCGTCACGTCCTTGATGGTGTTAGCTACTTCCATGCACGCAAGTTCCAGCAGCTCCTTGTCTTCGAGGTAGTGCGCCGCCGCGGCCAAGTCGAGTAACCACTCTTCGTTCCTCTCTACAAACTTGATATCCCAAAGCTTCAGCTCCTCCTCCTCCTCTGTCTCCTCCTCCTCGTCGTCGTCGTCTTCGTTATTGTAATGGCGCTTCCAGTACTCCACTACTTCTTCGAGGATATACGTGGTGACGTTGGAGCCGGGAACTACTCTGTATTCCGCGCCGCAGTCTTCGAGAAAGTTCTTTATCATCTGTGAATCTGTGATCGCTCTGCGACTGCGATGTCGAGGACGAACTCCTTACCTTCCCTGCTTTTGATCACCACCGTGTTCGGCGTCGAGGTTTCTGAAGCTGACATTGACGAAAGGTTTCTAATCTCAAATTCGAAGAAGAGAAGGGAAGAGATCGAGTTATTTGCATAAAAGATCGAAGCAGTGGGTGACATTTAGAGGAGAGGACGCAATGCATAGTGGTGATTCGGGTAAGAGTAAATCATTTTGTTTGTATTCCGATATCTATGCGGTTTAACAATAAGAATAAAATTTCTACTGTAAAAATTTAATGATAAAAATAGGATTTTTATTCGGATAAGGATTCCTTGTAAAATATTTACTTTCGTATAGGATTTCTCAACACCATCTAACGAAAGTATACCATGATCATATAATGGTAACTAAAGGTTAATTAAATTAGATATTAAACCAAATATACTCACCATATAACAAGAGAGAAAGGAGATAGCAGCAACAAAGCTCCAAACTAGGGCGAAGAACAATGGCTGTTCACAAGGGGAAGGAATTTGTAAGCAGGAAAAGCTAGCAGATAATTTATAAGAGGAACATGCACCCCACCAATTAAAAAGATGAACACTGGATGTATTAAGTGTTAGCAGCAATAGATATATTAGGAACTTAGTATATCGGTATATTGGTTGTTGTAAAGTGTCATACATAATGAAGCAAATCTACAAGGGACGAGAACTTTAGGATCTAAGATTTGTACTTATCTAACATTTGGTCTCTGGTTATCATGAAGCTTAGCATGTTACATATACGTCCAAACTCAAGAGCCGCTTACACATGGTCATGGTTATGTACAAGAAAACATGCTGGTTTGGACCGATATTGAACTAACTGCATGCAATTCTAGTCAAATGGATCGATTCGAGGATCGTGCTCACTTGCCATCGCCATTCCTGTGCAAAGGCATGTTGGGCACATGACCTGCAAATGTTTAGTTTGTTAATCACATGAATTAGCATCTTGCAGTTGGCAAACAAACAGCAAACAAGAACGTCTTGAATATTTTTATATGTGGTTTCCCTCTGGTCCAGATTTTATGAGAATACTGATCGAAAACTTTATTCCTACATTGCAGAATATTTTACCTTTCCTGCACCAGAACAATTTGAGCACCGTTCTGTTCTCGGTGCTGATAATGGCTGATCTCCACCATTAACAGTCGAAACAGGCTCAATCAAAACAAGAGCTCCTGTGCTTGAACAGCGAGCACAAGCCAGGTATCCTGCAAACAGTTTACACAATTATAAATATATAATACTCCTTATTGAATTCTAGAATCGAAAAAATATTCCAGTGAATTTCATAACAGAAATTAGTAATAGATCATCTAAAAGATTGTAGCCTTTCAGCCATGGAAAATCTTAAAATTTGCAGGTACTGCAGTTTTTCTTTCAAGCCATATTGTTTTTTCTACAACTTAACTGAAGCTATTTATTTTATTAAGCAGATTTACAAGTATGAGGTGTTTCAGACTTTGTGTTGCTTATCTATCAGCCTTCTCGAGCCTTTTCTACAAAGGAGCAAGTCACGAGCCTCTGGCAATTACTACCTGTAAAGCCTGAACTACAATTAATATCCTGCAAGTATATTATTCTTTTAGAGTCAATAAAAATAACGTTACCTACATGAGCATCACATTCTATTTTACCTTAGCTGTGGTAATTGAATTCTCATTCTAAGATAAAATAGTAAAATTGCATCATCATTGTCAATAATTTTAATATTCAGAACTTCCGTGAGTTAGCTCAAGGTAACTTTAGAAGAGTACCAGTTCCTAGACAGTATTTGCATCTCTTATGCTCCTGCTGCTTGACATTGTTTATCTCAACCACCATTAGAGCTGAGATAACTCCAACTGCTCCTCCTGAGAAGGAAGCCACTATTGGATCAACCTGACTGCATTGTTTAAAGAAAGCATTAGTAAAACTTTTTGCAATCCTCAAATGATAAGAAGTATACACTTTTATGCTCTTCTGTTCACTAATTTAAAAGATTAAATACACAATGAAACAAGCTAATGGGTACCTCAATTGCATCGGCAAATGAACATTGCGAATAAAATCTGCATAACTTGTGCCTCCTAAACCCAATTTAAGCTCCAGCTGGAAACAAAAATAGAAAGGTAAAATTAAGATCTAAGACTACAAACAGGATTTCCACCGGTTGATAAGTACTAAGGATTAAAGATTCAAATTAGCAACTCACAGAAGGTTAAACCAAAGCATGTCCTACAAAGTAAGCCATAAGCATTTCTTAAAAGCACAGTACATTATGAAATTAATCGAATAAAGAAGGAATATTTACAGTTTAAGAGATATCAAAGTTATTCTGAGAATAGTAAGTTTAAACATCTTTTATTTATTTTTTAGAACTTAAAAGCATGAGAAATAATGCAAGCAAATTTATAACATAATGTCAGTAGTTTGGTACCAGATTATACATAACCTAAATAATACACTGTATTCAAAAATCAAAACCTATAAGCAGGAACAGAAGGCAGATCAAACCATGGAATGGAAAAACCAATTAAGACAATGATGACACATCAGAAGTTATGAATTATAAGACAAAAGCTTCAAAAAAGAGATTTAACTAAACCAACAACTCATAAGTTTTACAAGAATGAATGCTACTGATTGACTGTGTTAAAACTTACAGTTGGAGCAAGAAGGCCACCAAAGAAGATAATTCCCGCAATTAGAGAGAAACATGTAGCATAGTACAGCTTTAGATTTGCTGGAGTCTGTTTTGGGACAGCAATCACAGACTCCGGTTAGTCATTAATCAAGTAGAAATGATATTTAACTTTTTAAATAAATATGCAGAAGTCAGTATAATGGAAATTAAAAAATAATAATCATCACGAGAAAATCTATGCTGCAACTAGAAAGAAAGGCTCACCAGAGGAGGCAGAAAAGGTATGAATGATGGAAAATCAGGAAGTTCATTTTCTTGCTCTTCATTTACGATTCCAAGTTCAGCATTTTTTATTCTCTGCTGTATTCTTAGCCTCCGAACCTGAGAGGAAACAAAAAGAATGTTGACGACCAAAGTGGAATAGTACTATGAATTTTTCATTATTCAATATCTCTTTCTGGATCGAATTTATGGTGATTTGATAATCCCATTATTACCATTACTAACCACAGAACCAAATTCTTATCCTCTTGATCTAAGATATCAGTAGAATTTAAGATGATAATATATTACTGAACCTCCCTGTCATTCGCCCCAGTTGACACTGAACCTCCCTATATTTACTTGCAACTAAGCCGTCTCAGGCTCTCAGTCCATCTAGGCATCCACCTCAAGTTTGTACCAGGTGAGAGCAAAAAGACAGGAATATTCTAGCTAACTATATGTGGATCAAATGATAACTCCTTCTAACTTGGCAAGTTCTTATTGTATTTTCCTTTTCTTCAATAACTTGATTGAATAATTGCCAGGTATTCATTTAAAAATTAGGTGCTGTGGTGATATATGGGCCCCTATTTACTTGTTTATCACTTACAGATTGTAGTGACATGGACATCTTATGAATGCTCCTAATAGATTTTCTAAAATTGAAAAATGTTTATCAGAATTTTCAATTTTATAACTTAAAACATTCACCTGATTGGTGAACTTGGAGTACTTCTGCAGCTCATTGCCCTCAAAGTAGATATTAGAAGAATTGTGATGCATCCTCATTTTAGAAGTTTATTATTTTATTACTACAAACTAGAGAGTGATCTTCTATGCAAAGAATCAAATGATATAGTGGTAATAAAAAATACTCACTTCCTCCATGTGCAGAAAGATTTTATTTCGCCGGCTTCTAATGTTGTCTTGAATTTCTTGTAACTCCATTTTCGCAAAATCTTGGACTGTTTCAGGTCCTTCAATGATACAAAACCTGCAATCGAGTTCAGCAAAACAACAATAGCAAATCACCAAGAAGTAATATCTAAGTATATATGTCAAAACTTAGATATGCCCTGTTATCACATGCAATCTCCAATTCAGCATAACACACAGCTACTTGATTACATTATACTATCTAATTGAAACAACTCAAATATCTGCCACAACCACAAGCAAAGAAAACAGCAGAAAGCAATCCATTCGCTCAGTACAACATCCAGCAATAAGGACAAAAGGGTACATCGGGAAATTGGAGAATACCCGGTAGGATTCTTCTCGGCCGGATCAGATGCGCCGGCCGCGTCGACAGAGGGGACGAAGGAAGAAGCGGAGGGCGGATCGGCTTCGGCGGAGGCCATCGTCCTCCATTTCTGAGTGACCGGCGGTAGCCTCACTGCTCGGCGCTGGGCAACGGAGCTCCAACTTTGCGCGATCGGAATCCTACCGGGTGAGAAAGAACACGTTAGGATCCGACCCGAACAGAGCATCTCTTTTCTAGTCTGTTACCTAGAGAGAGAGAGAGAAGAAGAAGAAGAGAGTGCTCTGTTTTTCTGCTAACTCTCCAGGACCAAATGTGAGGGGAAAGCAGGTAGAAGATGTTGCGATCCATGTGGCAACAAAGGAACGAGTGGTGGGTGGTGGACTGGGGGAGTTTCTTTTTGTAGACTTTTCTTTTTCTTTTCCTTTTTTAATTGTTTTTAAGACTAACATGGAACTGGAATACGAGTAAATTTATTTTCTTATATTATGAATTTCTAGACTGATTATATATCAGATAAAATAGTTAGTATTTTTCACACTCAATTATATATTTAAGAGGAGTTATGTAGACCATTAGCTACAATTTTGGTGGCATTCGGATTGACAAACACGTTGCTATCGTCAATTATCTATCTTGGATATAATAGCGTCGTTTTATCCGCCTTACGTGTATCTCACCAGTATTCTTGTTAAACGTGTACTTCTATTCAACTATTAATCCAACGGTCGATATGCGCAGTCTTTTTGCCGACCCACTATGGCTCGAGTGCTACTAATTGAGAAATTCTCATCACTTGGAAAGTTGATATTTGCATTTATGCCCTCTAAAGCCTTAGAATTTAGATATTATTTGCAAAGCCCATTTGGTCCAATACATAATGGGCCGACGATGCTTGTTAGTGGAAACCACACAAGGCCCATTAGATTTGCACGCTGGTGCGCACGTGCGATAGCCAACCTTAGCAAGTTACCAATACCGTAACCGCTGCCGCCGACTCCGATGGAAACCCTAATGCTATCTCTTTATATTCCCACGCAACCCCTCTCATTCGATAAAGCCTAGAGTCTCCTCTTTGGTCTTCATCACCTCGGCCGTCGAGGGTTAGTAGTAATTAGGGTTTATAGGGTTCTCCATTCGCACTTGGATGGAAGGAGATTGCAATGACGACTACATAATTTTCAAGCTCAACAGACCGGATCACAGGTCTCTCTTCCGAGAGATTTGTATGTCGACTACCCCGCTGAGCCGAGCAATCCCTTCCTTTCTTTATTTTTAATATGGAGATGTTTAGATCGAGTTAGTTCTTCTATGATTTGTTTCTGATCTTGAGTTTGATTTAATATTCCTATTTCTTTTTCGAGTTTTTTCGATTTTTTCTTTCAGAATGTTTGTTTTGGAAGGAACTCTGCGATGAGGACAAAAGAGCTCCCTCTACTGAAAACATTGAGGACTCTCGCTGGCAGAATCGAACCATAAACTATTTGCCACCACTGAGTAGATCTCCTCCTACATTTGATACGATTCTTCTTAAATTTTTAGTTTTTATTTAGGCATGGGGTAATGATGAAGTAAATGGTAATATAATCCAACACTTGAACTGAGGATCTTTAAAGGTCCAAGTGACGCATCGATTCCTTTGCTTCTGAATCCCGAGTTAACGTTTATTTGATGATTTTTCCTGTCGAGATCTTTGAATCATATTTCAGGTGATGAAATCGAAATGTATTCTTAGGACACCTTCCTACACAGCACATAAGTGGGCTGTGGATGAGAAAAATCATTTCTTTCTGATGATTATCATCTACCATCTTGGTATATCTAGTATAGAAAAATATTCAAAAAGCCCATGATGATACGCAAATATGTTGGAATTACCGGCTGAGAATGCAAGCATTCTTGTGATGTAAATTTTTATCTGGCTATCTGAGGCTACTTGACGCTAATATCCATTGTATTGTGCAAGCTAAATGTAGATTTATTTTTATCGATCCCAATGAGGAGTAGATGACCTGAAATGATAGGAAGTGCCGTATGACACTTAACAGCAGCTGCCGCTCTGATTCCTCTTTATTTCTCTTCATCTCCTTTGCACGATACTTGGTTTTTGTGCAAGGTGGGGCGGAGCTGGGATGAGAGACATGGATTTCTCCATGAAATTAGATGAGTCAGCTGTGTGTGTGATTTTAACTGGGTCACTGAGGGATAGCTATAAATTGTTTTAGTTTGTTCATACTATGTTTATTTAATTTTAGGCCTGATGCCACGTTGCTGGTAGCTTGTTGCAATGACCTGCGATGCTATGATTAGGCCTATATCAAATCTTCCTGGTGTTTCGCAAGTTGATAGGAACCTGTGGATTAGTTCTTGTTCATCCACGGAGCCGGTTTTTGCGACTACATTTACACAAATTTCTGTTTCAATTTTATTTAAATGTTGTCTGATTGTTTTGTTTCTTACTATTGACCAGTTTCTGTTGCTAATCTCTAGCGTTCCTAGCCTGCAAGCGAATTGTTCTCGGGATTCAGGATGATCTCTTATCTTGCATCTTTGTTTGTCCTATGAATTCGTAGGCTTTATACCTGTGAATGAAGCTCAGCTGGTCTGGTCTATATCTAACTGGAATCTTGTCAAATTTCTAAAAGTAACTTTGTTATAATTGTGTCTGGTTTTGAGACTGTTGCTCTAACTGTAATGTTGGAGATTGTTAATTCGTATTTTGTTCATAATCGCATAACTAACTTTTCATTTTTATGTTTTGGCTGTATCGTTTGTTTATTACCCGCAATTTATATTGATAATATATGATATCTTAGATATCTTCGCCATTCCTCTATCTGGTTCCATTCCTTCGCACGACTTGGATCATTGATCATAGTGACCCGTGAGCTTACATATTATATTAGGCATCTCTACCTTTCTCGAGAGTCAAAATTTAGAGCAACTGCCAATCACTTCCTCTTCCTACCACTAAGCAATGTCTCTAGTGTTGAGCTCGGCTGGTGCTTGTTGCTGTTCATCTAAAATATCCACGGAGGATAAAATCGCATGGGGTGCATAATACAGTCACATTACCTTATATCTCATCAAATCATCATCCCTCTGTGATTTGACCTAAAATAAAAAAGAAGCTAATAATAATTTGGACCAAAGGATACTTCTCTCGGAGGTTCTCACTCAAATTCATAAATGGGAATCCATTAAAACTATCAACTATCTATTAGGTTCACTGTATGTTCAATTTAATCCCACTACTGTATGCCAGCAGGGACTAGTTTCTTCTGCTGTAGATAGATTGAAGTACTTAAAACAAAAGAGCTAATAAAAGGTTTAATAAATTGCTCAGTCAAAAAGAAAAAGAAAAAGAAAATGTTCAGATAACTGCTACTTCTTGTGAAAGATTGGGCCGGTGGTGGAATATTAGACACATCTTATCCATCCCATTAATGTCCACTTACCCTCTTTATTCTGTGCTAGTCGCAGTCACGAGACCTCAATACCTCATTCACATGTATCAATCTATTCAATAGGCATCACCTTAAATCCATAAATAGCGCACAAGCCTAACAACTAAACCTCCACAGTCCACACCCAAGAATTAATTATGCAAAGCAACCACCAACACCAAATAACCATTCTCCTCTGCTCTTTACTTATCCTTCTACCCTTCACCACCTCTTCTGCTAGCGACGACATGGGAAACTCACCTGAGCCAGATCCAACGGCGCAGACGCCGCCAACGCCTCCAGTAGGTGGTGGTGGTGCTGGTGGTAATGGTTGGACCGGCGATAGTGGATCGGGTTACGGATCCGGACCCCAGGGGACCTGGCAGTACAACTGGGGGTGGGGTTCGGGTCCGGGAAGCGGGTGGGGTTTCGGGTCGGGCTCGGGCCAGAGCCCGAGTGGGAACGGGAAGGGATACGGATTCGGGTTTGGTTATGGGACCGGGTCGGGTTCGTCATCCGGTCACGGATTTGGTGGTGGTGGTGGTGGCGGTGGCGGTGGCGGTGGCGGTGGCGGCAGCGGCGATGGTAGTGGTGATACTAGCTGGAACTGGCGTAGTGGATTACACGGTGAAAGGCCGAGGAAGGCTAATGGTGAGAACTGAGCTGGTTTCCTTTACTCTACGTAGTGTAATCTTGAATAATTCTCTTTTGGTAGAGATGATATATATAATATACGACTATTATTATTATGGATTGTTTTCGCTGTAGAAGGTGTCATTTATGGGCCAGGTTACGAAGCCCAGCCTAATAAACTTGGGCTAGGCTTCGTAAACAAGTCCAGTTCAAAATATCACATAGCTTGGATCCAACCAAAAGGCTTAAGCACATCAAGAGACGATTAAATTTTCTTATATATATATATATATATATCAATTTCTCTTTTGCAAGAAGAAAATATTCTTACTAAAGAATCACTTTTCCCGGGCATCCAAATCAAATAAGCTGTACAGTCCTTTTCCAAAGAGCTTTCTTCTTGAGGCACCAACAAGAAATAAATAGTAAGAGTAGGTTACCAATAAGATAAGATATATTAGTGCAAACTTGGAAATCACATCCAATCCTATTGTCATTGCACAAGGAATCAACCAGAAAAGAAACTTGAGAAGCACAAAATAATTTTTTCTTTCCACCTTCACAAGGAACCAAATAGTCTCTTTTCCCTTTCAATAATTGGAAATTGCCCTCAAGCCAGATGCACAAAGAGTGGATCACAGGCTTGAAGGTTGAAGCTCATGTGGGAATGCATGCTGGGGGGGGTTAAAGCTCACATGGCATCCTAATGTCCAGCTGCCTTTCTTTTTTATTATTTATTTACTAGCAAGTGCCAAGAACTCTACATTCATGTCCCTCTCCAGGTCACCACCCCAAGTAGAGCTTTGTTATATAAATTTTGTAGGAGAAGGGGAGTTGTCATGACACATGTAACAATGGAGGATGACCTACATGAAGGCCATGATGAGAGACTTCTATATACATTTTAATTCACTCATCCCATGTTCTTATAACATGCCTCTAGATCTCTAATCATCCCAAGAATCTTGTCTATCTTACTCATTTCTCTCCACCAACAACATTGCCTCCAACTATAATGATAAGCATAGGATAGTGGCTAGCACAATGTCCTACAGCCATATTGAATTGAGAGTAAATAATTAACACAATGTATGATTTGAAATGTTTTCAATTAGAAGATAAGAAACAAGTCTGTACACACCCATTTCACAGCAAACCACAAAGCCCCCTAATCTAAGTAAGCAAAGATTTAAGAGAGAGAGAGAGAGAGATATGATAAGAAGACAGTAGGTTTTGTTCCACATGAGAAGGGGTTGGAATCTAAAGGAACAGACCTCAAACAAAAGAGTATTAGTCTGTCCATCTAACTAACTAGTGATCACTGTCCACTATTGAGCTCTGTAAGGAAGCACATCTCAGACAGCTAACTGCTGCTGATGCTGGCAACTGCTGGATTCTTCCTCAGACAAGCAGCAATGTAACCTTGGAGGAGCAGAGGGTGATTCTAAGTACAGCATCTCACTCTGAAGAATGGAACAGTACGAGTTGAAGATTACGGGGGTCACATTTAGATCGAAGCTGACGCCGAACAAGAAATCAACTTCCAAGTAATTCATCTCCATCAAGCTGATCCCTCCAACCTTTGCAAAGTATGCATTGTTGTAACATCTAAAAGAAAGAAAAAAAATTGTGCAGATATGGTAATTAGTAACAATCAATATTAGATCTAGCTAAAGAAAGACTCAACTAGTGAATCCATGTCCAGCCCTTGATGATGAAAGCAGTATAGATTGTCAAATTCCTGTTACGTGTAACAAACATAATTCGACATGTCAAATTGTCAGTTCTGACTTAATTAATGAACTGAAAATGATTGGTATATGTAGGCAATCTATGATCTGACAAGGTAACTAATTGATACACCTCTTAAGAGATATAAAGAAGACTTAATATATATTGACAAACATCAGTTATCTTGGTTAGCGTGAGCGATGATAAAACTTGGATTAAGTAGAAAGGACGAAAAGGAAATTAAGTTCAAGAGCAAACTTAGTTGTGATGTGTAGTGCGCTTGACTTGCTTCTCAATGCATTTATTACTAATATACATACAGGACTTCTTTGGATAGCCGGATAAGATTTCTAATTACATACTAATAAGTAATAATTGTCACAAGCAATAAAACTTTCAAACAATTCACATGCCAGTTGTCTTGCGTACTATGACTATCCTCTTCATATCTCTTTGGATGCATCTTCTAAGTCCAATGATTGGTTCATTTGCAGTTAAAGGGGAACATCAAAACCACCAAACATCCAACTAAATGCACCAAATGATCACCCAGTCCATGTCATTCCCTCAAATGACTTCTCAAAATGGACAATGATTTAAATTTTTACTGCAGATTAAATCTTCCTATCACAAAAATGATAACCAATTTTAACTCAAAATCATTGACAATTGGCCCCATCTCGCAACTTGCATTAATTCAATTTCAAATGAAGGTGAGAGGAAAGCAGATATGGGACCCCCATTCATGCATGTGTGGCTGGATGGAATAACAGAATAGCCCAACACTCTTCCTCGCACTTGGTTGCTAATTAGATGAACCTAATTAGAATCCCTTTTCTTCTCGATTGACCTAAAATAACCCAAAAGCCAAGAAAGGTGAAATCACAATTCTACCCTCAGATTTTTCTCCACCTTTCAGATTAGAATGGTGCAGGAATTCCTTTGAAGACACGCCCACTACTTTCTCGGTTGACAGGTGCAGGAGGAGAGGAGAAGCCTCCTAGAAGCAATTAATTGAGGCTTTAACACTTGGCTCAGCTTTTCAGAAATTGTCTGATGAGATGAAAGAAGCGGATAAGCATTATCGCAAACAGGTGAGAATATCTGTTTGCGTGCGACCAAGAAGGGATCAGAATTCCAAGAAGAAAGAAAAAGAAGGAAGCGAAATTGGGATCTTCAATAGGATATCAGCAAAGTAACTGTGAATTCTATCTGGGCTTTCACCAATTCCACTATCCTCTGATTTCAAAGACCCGCTAGGGAAAAAAATATCGACTTTTTATCACCCTAGTCACAAAATCTGAAGTTTTTCTTTAAGATTTCAAGAACCCACAAAGGAATTCAGCTGTAAAATCCAAAAAAAGACCAACAATTCAACGGACCAACATCAAGTAAACCGCAGAGATCAAACCGAGATAAGCTTACATGTCATCCACGAACTTGACGGCGGTGATGACACTGGTGATCAGGAACCGATGGACGTTGAAGGAATCGACGGCGACGGTGGGGTGGCGCTGCAAGAACCGGTCGAGGTAGATATACGCGACGACGTAGCACGAGGGGCTACATTTGGCGAACTGAAATATGCGCTCGAGGTAGCTTCGGATCGAGATGGACGGCTTCGTCAAGCCATGAAAGGCAGAGGCGGTGTGGTGCGGCGCAGGGATGCGGTGGGCGGCATCGTTGCGCTCCGCGACTCTCTGAAGGAGGGACGAGAGGATGGAGACGACTCGCGGGATCGAGTTGGGATCCTCCACCAGCTCCGCCATTGGTAGACTCTAATGGAGGAGAGCTGGTGGAGAAGAAAGGGAGGAGGACTAAGACTAATACTAAGCAAGCGTTTTATTCTTAAGAGTTAAAAAGGATGAGAGTGGGGAAGATAAATATATAGGAGAGGGAAGAAGAGAGAGAAAGGTAGTTAATTAAAAATAAGGGATTACTTCATCCCAATATTTTATATATTAGGGTCTAATTTGCATATTACCACCTAAATATTAACAAAAAAAACCGCACATTCTTTTTAATTTATAACTATTGGAAAATGGAAACTCCTAATATTTGGGTACGGATTTGGACTTTAGATTGGGAATAATTTCGATTTGGTGAAGTCATTTACTTAATTTGGAAGGGATATTAATTAGTTTGCTGGGTTGGGTTGCGAGCTTTGGAGATGAACCAGGATGGTGGTCGGAATCGTGCCTTTCCGCAGTCCAACAGATCGACAGGTAAAAGGACCTTCCAGGATTATACAATTAATGCATGCTTTGTACGATAAGGATCAACAAAACGTAATTTTCCATTTTGCACCCTGACTTATGTAGTTATTGTAACACATAGGACAGGGTGCGAAATATAAATGTTCTTAGAATAAAATTAAAAAAAAAATATATATATATATATATATACTATCGTTTATTTAGTATGGTAGTAATAGGACTGTTTATTTTTATTAAACATGGGAGTATGTTTACCACGTCTACGGTGATGGTCAATGTGGGAACGTAAAATGATAATTATGGTCATGTTAATACAAAACGTCTTATATATAATTAATTATACTTCAAAATTCTCAGTAATATTTTTCTAACGAAAATATTGCAAGAAATCATGTATGCTTGGCAAGTGACCATGTGATTAACTTTATTAATATTAATTAAAATGGTAAAGGCCACATGCAATGATATAATCAAAGTTTTATATGGCTCTTAATTAACGATTTGGTTGGCAAAAGGGCTATGAATGTGTTGATCAGGAGACAAGGTTTTTGTTTGTTGATTTGCTACACCTAAAGTTGGAGAACTAAATAATAAGCTGGAGGAGTTTTTTTTAAAAAAAAATTTTAATACTTAATATGATTAGTTGATCCTGGGGAAGTCTTCATGTTTGTCCATTAAAAAATTTTAATTCGGTGCATATGGACGCGTCAATGTATCTGTATATTTTATCTAGCAAAATTTTGAGCCATTTTGACGTCGAGCTCTAGATGATGTCAACTTAGCATTTTCAAAATGTTACAATTATTATATCGAATCAAACTGAATCAAATAGGTAGCAAGCAGCTTGCTTGCAAGCAAATTCATAAGGGAAAATAAAATTTCTATATTGAATGTGACCTTATAGTTGCATCTAATCCATGCTAAATTAGCAAGACTTTTTAAGGTTACATTTAACGTGCTATATTGATCAAAATTGGAGTTAGTAGATATCTCCCCTATAATCAATAAAATTATAGGATGGATTTCAACCTCAAATAATTATTATAATTTAGCGGTGATGTAATTCGGAGGTGCATCTCTACAACGTGATAACTGAAATTGATATCTTAGCGATGTTTAGTTCGAAATAATAGTTCAACGATACACACGATTTAAAGCTTAAATTAGATGACTTAGTATATTAGCTAAAACTTAGTGAGGCCTAAATGTCTCTGTATCTAAAAAATATTAATTTTTTATGCAATCCATATATAGCCTTTAGGCTCTTAAATTTTAAATCCTTGTCCACCAATTTGTGGTGATTTCTCCATAAATTTGACCTAACATGAGTAAAACCATAATATATATATATATATATATATATATATATATATATATATATATATATATATCAGTCATAAACTTATCAATTAGAAAATCCTGCACATTGGCGACACTTCTATAGATAAGAGCTCAAAAAAATTTCATATGTAAATTATGTGGTTATCCTCTCAACCTCAGTTTGATTACTTGGGTAAGCAACTCTCTCCGGGCATTTATCTTTCTTGCCAACTAAGGAAGATTATAAAGAGAGGAGGTCCTAATCATATCTCAACTCCCATATCCACAGAGTTTATCTTCACTAGAATAATGTTTTCTACTCCTACCTCTACAATTAAAAGCAAGAGAGGGGGGGAATAGAATAGAATGGAATAGGATCGGGAATAAGGACACTTTACAGCACTATCTGAGGTCTATCTGTCATCTTGGCCTTCATCCTAGCTGGCAGTAGATGAACTTTATTATGATGAGGTGGCCCCCACTACTTCTACTACTACCACCTCCACCAAGTTAATATTTTTCTCATGCCTTACAAAATACCCCTTACATTCAACTATATTACGTCAAACGCCACTCTATAAGACGGTAATTTGACATGGTGTGGTAGGGGTAGGATCGGAAAAAGGAAAAGAGGATGCCTCACCTTAGCTGTTATTTTGGTAAAAGAGAAGGGAAGGAAAGCGTACTCGTCTTTCACGGCTGAGTAAAACGCGGTTTACAACTCCTACGCACGAATCCTTTCACGTGGCTACCACGTGGGCAAACACCCCCGAACAGAACATCCTGTAAATGGTCAACCAAAAAATTCGCCTAAGCAATACAAATTATGCTGCGAATAATTCTCAGGATATCTCAAGTATAGATCTTACCATGTCTAATGTTACCAACTTTTTAGAGTTAATATCGTTAACTATTTAAGCACAGTCTCTTCGGCTTTGCCTGTGATAAAAAGAAATATAAGGAAAAAAGAAATGCACTGGTGCATATTGCTTGGGGTCTTGAAGTTGAGAGGCCCACCCACCTATTAATAGATCAGCGAACAATGTTAGTTGCTGTATGAGAGTGGGACAGTTGAGGCATACCACAGCTCATGGGACCCTTTCATAGTGTGGTCCTCACCCTTCTTACACTAACCCTCAAGGGTGACATCAGAGAAGCCAAAGGAGCTCATACCAAGGGGTGTCGGTGTGCCCCAAAAACTTTATGATTCCATGCTTCCAATACTTGTGGTGGGAAAGGCTGAGCTCTTCAACAAGTCCCTGTTTAGAAGAAGAAGAAGAAGGCCATGAGTATATGACAATGCATATGGTGATATGGGGCACACTTGTGCATGTCACACCCCAACTACTCGATTTGTTTTAAGCTTTTCAATTATGGTCTCCCACGTGGCGTGTCCATTTGGCCAAATATTTTCCAGATCAAATCATCTGTTACCTAAGAAAACTGTGGCTTGTGGGTTTTGCACTATAAAGTAGGGCTCATTAAGGGTTGCAAACACTTTGGCTAGGGTCAGTATTGATGCATTACTCTATTGCAACTTGTAGTCTAGAATCTAGAGATGACAAATAACATGTAGAGTAGAAAAATGCAATGCCTTGCGTATCAAAACAATTTAAGAGAGAAGTGTGAACTTTGTCAGAAAGCTAACTCAGAGGTGTAACACTCCTGATCAGAAGAATATTTGATAGGTATCGGATCACAACCATGTTGATATATTCTACCAGATCTATTCTAAGTTTCTAACAGGAGGTAACATGTGATGATTCTGTGGATGTAAAGAATAATTTTGCATATGATTGACATAAATTCATGCATGATGAGGGGGAAAGTATAGTTTAACTGAACACCAAACTGCAACACATGAATTGCATATTACACCTAGTGTACAATGAAAATTTACTAGTAGATTAACAATGAAATCAACCAAACCATAAATTGCAGAATTTTGTAAAATTTATGACTATTGATGCACTTTAGAAACATACCAGAAAAAGAAGTTAGATTGCACTCTACATATCTGTGAATAAAATGTCGGTTAATATGCAGCAGAGGAAAGTGGACATCACATGGGAATCAAACTGCTCATTGGTGACATCACACAGAAGGAAGCAAACATGATAACCTTGTGAATCAACAGCTGAACTTACGTCATGGCAAAAGGAATTCTAGATCACAAAGATTGGATACAATTTACATGATAGGTAGATATACCAAGTTAATGATGGTGCATCATGATAGTTGCAGTCTTGTGCTAAAGCTGCCTTTCAGAGAATCATGAAAGCTCCTTCAAGGCCCCATTCGAGTACAGATTCCGTTTAAATCTACAGATGTTGACCACTGCAGCATGTTAGTTTTGATGAAGAAACAACATAACCATATAAAGAAAGCTGTTCTGACTCTTGAGCCCTCCTAATGCATGACACTAAATGTGGAGAGAGGAGCAAAAAGATATCTTGCAAACAATGTGGCATTGGTACTTAAGAGAGATGAAATATCAGAGCAGCTGATTCTGCAACGTACACTTGCTCTTACAAAAAAACATCATAAATGCTCATATCTCAGAAATAGAACAACTGATCATCGTCATCAAACAACATAAGATGACCTCGAGCAGAGTTCAGAAAAATTAATAGTACAATGGTGTGGGACATGATCACTGCCCTCTTTATTTTTTGTCAGGGGCTAGCATCTTTTAGTAGAACCAAGCCTCAAGGATACCAAGCATGGCACATTTACACCTTCGTATCTCCAGCTTTGAACCGTAGAAACATCAATCAGACAGCACATTTGTCTGTATTCTAGGGTCAGGAAGAATATCAAATGGACAGATAAGGGCCTTCCCTTCCAGGAAAAGAAAAATGAAGTCCCAACATCTCAGGTCTAATCATAATTCTGGAGCTTGTCTCAACCTTGAGCATTTGATAATGCTTACGTGCCAATCAATGACTTATATTCCGCTTTATCATGACATCCTCTACTTCTTAATATGTCAAGTACCACATCAGTACTCTCTATGTCATTCTCCTGCTTGCAAAGTGCTAGGATGTTAGCAACATTTATTGGTTTTGGCCTCCAGTTGTTTACACCTCCACTTGATGAAGCTTTTTTCAGACAAAATAATGCATCAGGTATTTGGTTCTCCTTGATGTACCCCTCTGCAAGGATTTCCCATGTGGTTGGTTTAGGTTTTCCACCTTTTGCAATCAATTGATCAAGAGCATGCTTGGCCTTACCAACAAACCCTTGTCTAGCATACCAACCCATTAGAATGTTGCATATTTTGGGATCATAATTAGATGTATTGCGTATCCATTCCTCATAAAGCTTTTCAGCTCCATCGACATCCCCTAGCCTGATCAGAGATGAAAGCATGGACTGATAACCCAAATTCAGGATGGCTGGGAAAGTTGCTTTGTACTTGTTCCAAATGCGATATACTTCTTCCCTCTTGTCTATGCTGCCATAAAGACCAATAAGATAATTAAAAGGTGTCCGATCCCTACCTGTCATTCTTGTTTCAGCCTCTTTTAAGCAACTCTGTGCTTTCTCAAAGTTGCCCAGTCTAATGTACATGGTAGAGAGTGTGGTGTAAGTGGTCCAATTTGCATTGATTCTGCTCTCTGAAGTCATCAGACTTACCACTCGTTCCATCTCCTCTACATCTTTCATTGCTGCGCAATTTGTTATCCAAATATTGTAAGAGTATATGTCAAACATAATATTCTTTTCCTTCATCTCATCAATGATCCCAATGACCTTGCCATGTTCTCCAACATTCATGTAAAGAGTCATCATCACATTGAATGGAAGTGCATCAGTGGCATATCCATTGTTTCTCATTTTCTCAACAATCGCTTCTGCTTTGGATTTCATTTTTGCTTGCCCATAAACATTTAGAAGAGCACCATATGTACGTTTATCCTTCATGGTATCAGGAAGCTTGGAAAAGTGTTCTTCTGCATGTGAAATACCATATACCTTGGCAATCAGATCCAGCTGAATTGCCATGTCACTAGCTGAAAATGTAAATCGGTCTCCTCTGGCAGTCATCCATTCATATATCTAAAAACAATACAAATAGAAGGGGCAATTAAGTAATACAGTAAAATAAAAGCCAACAGAATAGAAAGACTATATATAAATGGAATAACTTCAAATGTGAAAGGCCTGTGATACTTGACTATAGAAAAGCAATAACTTAAATGTAGATTTGACAATCTCTTCTTACAGGAACAAGGAAATGAAAATAAACGGAAGCAAAAATCAAAATTTTCTGACCCAAGATGAAAAGCAGAGAAAAACTTGCAAATAAATCAACTAAGCATAGAAAATAACCATATCTTAATGAAAGAACAAGATGATTTTTTTTATCTTTGCATAGCCTAGATACTACAGAGGCAATGAGAGAACTCAATTACTGTCCACTTAATGAAGCCTCCAACATACTCCAAATGATCTACAGTGGCTGCCTGATGTTCCCATAACTGCTCCACCTATTAGAGGCTAGACCTACCACCATACGCAAACCTGAATTTTGGGCCATCTCTTTCTAGGATCAGATATTGCTATTAAGCAATATGCTTGTGAGTTTTGACAGCAAAGAAATTAGCCGTGAATCGTACCCCTCATTTTCTTGCTCCATGAAACACTAAAACCTTAGCTTAAAACCTATAAATCCTACTAATTCCTCTGGAGTTGGTAGTTCTGAATTTTGTTAACCACCATCAACTAAAAGTTAGTTGTCACCTTAAGATACGTAATCAAGCATGATGTTAAATTTCATAACTGGAGAGACACACAATCAATTTGTTTCTAGAACTACTAAATTATAATTTTCATTCATTGTTCCTCCTATGCACCTAGAATTGGCTGCCTACTATTCTGGTCAAATGATATGCATTCTCGGCCTCTGAGTAGAACCATCTTATGGAATATCCACAGTACCAAAATGTATAACATCTGCACCAATTTGATCACTACATCATCGATGTTACTCTGACTAATAAAGTCACACTATTGATGGTCAACTTTCCTTGAAGGTACACTTGAAAGTTTAGCAATTGACGGCCAACATATCCACAAAAGTGTCCATGCATCCATAAAATTATACTTTTGAAGACAATGAGCTATTTGTCGAAGAACATTAGAAATTAGAGTCTAGAAGCATAAGAAACACACATCTGCTCAAAACCAATTCTCTAGTTACCTCATCCCTTGTAATATCAACAACTACTCAGTCACGCAATAAATGAAGTGGCAAATCACCAAAATTTCTAAATTTGCAAATTATGAGAGCTGATTCAAACCCCAAAGATACCGAAAAAAAGAGAGAGAAAATTTCAAAAGGGAAATCAAGGAGATAGAAACAAACAGGTAAGACTACCTCGAGGGCGAGCCTATAGCGGCGAAACTTCCTGAGCTCCTTGGCTACACGGCAGAGCTCCCACTTGGAGAGCCTTCTCTCGTCCTCATCCCACCGGTCAAGCACGTCGCCGGACCGAAGCCCCTGGCTCTCCATCGTCGCGATCCGACGGTAGAGCGAACTCCATTTGAGCGCCGGCCGCCGCTCGAAGTCTACCGTCCCGTAGCTGTGCACCTTCGATATCGACGAGCATCGTATCTGAAGACATGGCCACTTCTTCTCCTCCTTGAGGACAACGGGAGAGCGAAACCCTAGAAGTAGTTGGGATGAGGTGGAGGACGGAGGAAGGAAGGAGAGAGGAGGAGGGGATGGGGAGATTTGGTAATGGAGAAGCATCTTTTCTAGGGTTTCGATGTGTTCGGCTTCGAAGAAGTTGGAACTTGGAAGGAGAGGAGAGATGACTATGTCGCGCGGATAAGAGGCTTCGATTTTTGACGGAGAAAAGCGGGAGATTTATCCCTTTTAAGAGGAGTTATCCATTTGGTAATCTTTTAAAACTTTTTTCATTTCACACCGTACATTATCTGATTATTTTAGTTTACACCCTGCATCATGTGATTATTCCACTTTTAAACCCTATATTTTCACTATCTCTAATTTGACCCTTAATATTTTTTATGAAATCATAGTTCAGGGTGCTTTTTGATATTTTATTGGAAAAAAAGTATCTGAGTTGATACTTAATAAAATCATTAAAGCACAGTGCAAATCACAATGAACACGTAATGTATGGTGTAAAATGAAGAAAATCGCTAATTTTAGCAGGGGAAGAAACAAATTACTTGTTCCAGATATAAACATTCCTCTTTCAGAAATAAGATAAATCACAAAGCAAGTATTGATCTCCATATCAGACAGCTCCTAGGCACACTGCATTTTCACCCAGCACCTTCTCTTTTTTTTTCTATTGGCAATAAATACAAGTTCTAGCTCCAACTTTTCACAAATAAATTGCCAAGCTATACACAAAAGAACAAACTGGAGCTGATTTAAAGGCAAATATCTGATCCAGCTCTCTTAAAAGTCGGCAAATGTATCGTTGTAGAAAACTAAAAGATGAAAGAGCACAAGCTACAATCACCCAACCATTTGAACACCTCATTTTAAGTTTAAGTTGTCAAAGGAAGATGTTATTGGGGGGTAATCTAGCTGAAATTGGAAGATTGATAACTGAACAGACTCCCCTCAACGTCGGCAACTCCACTCTCTGCTCGGGAGCTGTTTGTGACTGGTTTCTGTTTCAGGGGATGGTATAGAAGTTCTGCCTCTGGAAATGATGAATTGCAAGGAATATCCAGCAGCAAGTCATGATCAGAACTGTCATCAACCTGTTCTAAAAGGGCCAGTGAGAATCTCCTATCTGGAGGAGATTCAAAGAAGCTCCTTGGGTCAATGAATTCAGAGGCTGCAATGCTAGAATTCAGTTGAGAGTAACTTCTCGACGGTAGATCCATGCTTCCATGTTTACAAATTCTCTTAGGGCTTCTCATAGCGCCTTTCAGCTCTGGAGTTCAGAAATAACAATGAATCAGTTTATAACTGTGTCTTCCTTTAATGCAAGAATTCAGTGTGTGAGCAATAAGTAATGCACGACGTCCTAATTCCTAATACTTCAAATGCTTAAATTTGCACCAAAAGTGGGTTGGGAGAAGATGAAACCTGTATAGCTGTGATTTTGGCCACTACAAGGCCTCTTGAGGGGTGCCACGTTAAAATTTGCAGCAAATGACCCACTTACTATCTCCTGTCCTTTAATCTGTCTATCATTTTTCTCCTATAGAAAACACAAAAAATCAGGCAGGTCCATATTTGTGACTTCAGAGCAAGGAGTCCATAATATAATACTAGCAAATGTATCCACATCCGAGGAATTATATTGAACATCTAAAATACAAGTATTAGGTGGCAACCAATTCATACCTTCAGCTGTTTATAGCACTCCACCCACTTAGACTTTGTTGAACTATGTAATAAAAGTCTCTTCAAATTTCTACGTTCTTCAGTATTTGCTCCTGGAGATGATAGACTGAAAGTTCCCTCTCCAAGCAGTTTTTGGAAGTAATATAAAGTCTCCATAAATTGAGACGTACTGAACATGCTTCTAAGACTGCAGTTATAACAAAATAACACCATAAGTAATGACAGAGCCGTTTTATCTTTTACTAGATCAGTAAAGTCAGAAGAACGTGGAGAGAACCTTTCAGGAGGTTTCACAGTATCTGTAGTAGGAAGATGTTTCAGCAATTGTTGTTGTTCCTCATATGTAAAATACTTCATGAAACTCTCAAAGTTAACAATATCCTGCCAAAACACAAAAAACTGGCATAGTAAGCTCAATTGGACAAGTTTGTTGAAGCTAACATCTTATGGCCAATAGATTCTCAAGAATATCAACTAACGAAAACTTTTAAGATTTAAAAAAAAAAAAAGATGAATGTTTAGGTGGATATTAAGCAATACGAACCGACCTTTATATCTATTGACATCAAAGATGAATCTGCTTCTTGCAGGATCAGTAGCTTTCGATGAAGCTTATCCCTGCAAAGGAGAAAATCCAAGCCATAGAGAACAAGAAGTTAATCAACAATAACTGCAAAACAAAGTATTTTAGGAAAAATAATACTTCAAGGCACCTTTTAGCATTATCTTGATCCACTTGTGCTGTAGACTTCTTATGTTCTTCAGCAGCCGTGTTTCCTTTCGTTTCACAATTTATAGGAAAAGATGCTGGCCCTGAATAGGCCTCATCAGTAATATACAATCTATTATCTACAGTAAATGAGCTTGCCTCTGATTCTTCTTCTATCAGTGTCAAATTTGGACGTCTAATTAGTACACTACCATAGCCAATCTCAAAGGAACCTGTTGGTGTTTCCCTTTGATAAAGAAGGTCACCTTCCGAGCATCCAGAAAGGTAAGATGACTGCTGTTCATGCATTATGGAGTGCAGATCCTTCGTGAGCCTTTCAACAGAAGAGGGTCTACGACAACTTACAGATGTCCTCTTTCTAGATGGAAGTTGTGACTCCCAATCATTTGACTGTGCTGAACCTGAGAAAAGGAGATAGCAGAAAATTATTTTACAAGAAAAGTTTGACAACAATGATAGAACTAAATGAAGAAGCTTTAAGCATCTAAGATCGAAAACTGGTTATCACTTACTTAGATATCAAGTTAGTAATCGCTGATAAGTTCTTGTTTAGTGCTACTACAATCCAAGATAGCAATTAACGAATCATCCGTGCACATATTCAGAAAAGACAAATGATAAGCATTGAACTTGATGCACATTTAGCATATCAAAGTGGTGAAAATGCACTTCACAGAAATAAGAACCAAAGAATTTCTGGTCATTGCTTTTATCTTCTAAAGTTATGCACTCTGAGTCTCTGAACAATCATAAGAAAATAGAAGTAAATCCATGGAAAGAATATAATAAAATTTAATTAGCAGCTCTGAGGAAGATGAGGAAGAACACTGTTCTTATTTATCTTAGTGATATTCACCTTAATTTTTTTCCCCTTTTTGATGAGAGGGGCCTACAAAATCTATGTTCATAAATTTGCATAGGCAGCTGCTATATATACACAGTCTATGCGTCAACTTTTGGTTACAAGAGGGCTTTACAAAACCTACTGCCAGAATGACAACGAATAACAAGACATTGTATCGAACAGCTATAAAGGCAAGAAATGCTAGGACACATGGTTTGCTAGTTCAAGGATGTGATCCTCAAGTCCCTCCCTATTTATAGTTTAACGAACTCATCCTTCGACATTCCTTTTCTCAAAGCTATCGGCTAGTATATGCACATCCTTCTCAACAAAGGAAAGTGGTACCATTTACCAAGGGGCACATGAAATTTGGTGGATAGGAGAAATTATTAACCTGCCAGATCACTTGCATCAGCAACTCCAAAATGTGCACAACTCTCTGAGTATGATATTGCTGATCCAGAACTAGATCGATTGCTTGTATCCCCCTCGATGATCTTTTGGAAGTTCTGATCACAAAATCGCATTTCACTTTCATTTTCCAGTATGATACTGTTTTGCTTTTTCTTGAGCAACTTCTGCTCTTTGGGCTTGGATGATACACATTTCACTTTAGTAACTTTTACTACTGCAGAAGTAACAGCTTCACGAGCATGCAGCGGAGTGTAATTTGTCAATGAACCTTTCGTCCTCCATCTTGAACCGCATGCATTGCACAACACTGGTTTTTCTGGCGGCCCATTCCGCCAAAGAGGAGTACCTGTTGCATTAGTTCTCTCCCATAATTAGTAAGCTAGTAGTCCAATGATATTACAGGATACAGAACATGGTGACATAGTAGAAAAGTGCTATATTATTGTAATATTCATGCACTCTAAACCACTGATAGTAGACTATGCTAAAATTTGAAAATCAAACGCATAAAGATTCTGCTAACATATTGTTGAAAGTTATACATTCTATTTGCAGGCAATAAAAACAGGACAGTTATGAATGGCATGTAAATTACACATGACAATGATAGTGGAAGTACTTAAAACAAAATTATGTTCAGGTGACACCATAATAAAGTATTTACTTAAGTTAAATCAATACTAAAAGCACAATGTGAGACGAATATGGATGAAAGCACTCCGCGCATGAACTAGTACAAAGAGTGATTCTTGAAATTATTCTACCACATCTGATACATACAATTGTCATGTGGAAGTTGTGACCAAGTTAGTAAATATTCTCCATGTTATAACTTACAAAACAAGAACAGGCTGCAATTCAAGGTGAAGAAATAGATACACTACTACCCAGAAACAAGTGGACCTTAATCAAGAAAAGAAGGCAAAACATAAACAATTGTCCTCGAGCATTACTGCAACTCAGCCACAAACTATAGCAGAACAGCACAATCTCATAACTTTCCAACTTCTCTTGAATGTTCTTTAAGTAACATCTGTTACTAAATATTGCTAGCATGGTTCAAAGAATATACAGGGATTCAAAAATTAGGAAGACCAATATATTATATAGAAATTAGAAAGGATAAAAGAACACAGAAGAACTCATAAGAGTACAGAATTCGGAGTTCAAGCCCTTCAGAAATCCCATATTTGACGACCACATAACATATAAATTGCAAACCAAGAAATCGTGCTTACTGAACAACTCAAAATCCAAGAAATCATAGTTTAGATATTTCAGGGAAGTTAGGAAACATTACATCAAACACCTTACACCCCAAGTGCATCAAGGTTCAATTTTTATCATTCAGATATCCTCAGGAATGCATGAAAGAAGGAAGGAAGGAAGAAGATCCAAATAAAACAAATCTATTCATCAGAAAAATATGAATAAGCGCTCACTTGTAACTCCACAATGACAGCAAGGTCCATTCTTTCCCATAAAGCAATCTCTCTCTCTCTCTTCCCCCCTCTTAATCCCAATACAAAAATTAGCAGAAAAAAAAAAAAAGATGAAAAAAAAATCAGATTTTTTTTACACCAATATTCAACAAAATTAGCAAGAGTTCTATCTGTATGAATCCCTGTCGCCTATTAAAACTAATATCACTAGGCTTTGAGAGGCTTCTGCTACAAAACCCAGAAGGGAATTTCAGGAAGACAACTCTAGTCAAGGCTTCGGTTGGTGTTCTACTCCTATCCAGTCTGACCCAAAAGAGAGAAGAGAGAAGAGAGAAAGAGAGAAAGGTAAAGGGGAAGAAAGGAGGAAAGAGAGAGAGATGTAGGAAGAATGGACTTATGGGAGAATGCACCCCAAAAGATCTATAGGGTCAGATGGGTTCTAGATGGATATCTGTACAAATCCAATGGAAGGGAGAAGGCCATTGGAGAATCAATTTAATGGTGGGGAAAAGGAAGGAGAGTTGAATAGAATAAGGTGGGGATGGCTTTCGGTATTTTATTCGTAATTTATGACCTCTTGGCCGGGCTATTCGTAACTTTATTACATTTTGTTTTTTAATTAGTAGATTTTAATGAGTATAGAAGATATATGCACTCAATATTAAAAGCTCAATTTTATCAATTAAAAAACCAACTGTAATTAAATTGCAAAAATCTCTATTGAGCAATAATTTGCAAAATAATTCTACTAGATAGTTACATTAGCAATTATGGACCAAAATGTACCTTCCTTCCTTCACCTGTCATCCATCACCTCTCCTCTAGGCTCTAGTTCGTCATTAAATCGAGCACCGACTTCTCCTCTCTGTGACCGCCCCCCAACACCATGAAGCTCCGTTGCTCCGGTGCAATAGTTGCCTGGCTTCGGCTGCTCAAGTCTTCTCTCCTTCCTCAGCTTCATCACTTCTACCTGGATTCTGTTGCTCTCTCTCTCCTTCATAGTCTACCACTCCCTCCCCCCATTCGACCATTGCTTTAAGGGAGTTTTATAGTTATCGTGAGATGTTGCATTTAGAGTCGTTCTGCCATCGGCTGCATCTCCCTCTCTTTATTTTTGTGTATTTGAGGATTTATACATTTTGTGTTGTCTACTATAGTGTCGATTGAGCCATGGGGATGTTTGATTTGCCTTTGCCTATGTTACTCAACTTTCTAATGCTACCATTTATGATGCGGTCATACTTACTTGGCCGAATGAGAGACTTCTATTTCTCTACTCAAATGTCTGAGATTAATATTGCTCTTTCATACCTTGGTTATTTGTTGTCAGTCTTTATATATCAACTTCAAAGGTTGATGCCTTTCCTCTTTACATTTGGTATCAAATTAAACTAAGATTCCTATGCTTAATGAACCATCTTTCTACAAACTTTTCATAAATAAAAGAATAATTTGAGTTTTGATTTATATTTGCGAATATGGTTAGAAAAGGAAATTAATTTGGTCAATACACGCAGCAAATCCCTTATTATCTCTCTAGAATAAATAATTAACATGAAAATATTGCCCATTTTCTCATTGACATTATTTATTATGACATTTAAGTATTTAACCCCTTTAATTATCTAATATCAAATGATTATTTTACTCTCAATTTCTCTTTTCTTTTTTCTGTCATGTAACATTTTTCACAAAAAAAATTAAATAAATAGTTAACAAAACTGATATCTCTAGAGAGTTTATATTATTGAGAGAGTCAATATATCACAAAAAAATAAATAATAAAGCTTATATAAAAATAAGCAATAGTTCATAAGGATGTAATTTATTTTCAAAATCTAATAACTAATATTTTGAAGCAATAATTCACGAAGATTAACCTAACTATCTTGCATTAAAAAATGGGAATGTCTCTAGCTTTGAGTCTAAGACTGCGTCCCATCCCTTTAATTTTACTTAAACAAATAAGCAAATTCTTTTAATCGAGTAATTAGAAGGGAATGATAGTTTTTAAGAATATATAAATTATCCTTCTATACTTCGTTAACACTTAAGTTTTTATTCCTTTAAAAAAAGAATCTCTACTTAACTAACGTTTCTTAGTTGACCCACTTACCGCCAAAACCACCGACCTTTACTTGCATCTTAAGGCTTGCCAATTGGCAATTGGTTGGATGGGTGAAAGGATACTCTACAAATCCAATTGTAGGAAAGGATAACTCTCCTTTGTGATTGTAAACCTATTATTAATTTGGTATTTGATAATTATTTATTATTTTTTTCGTATGTAAACCCTTATATATATATATATATATTGTTTTATTTGTGTATACTCTTCTAATATTGATATTTAGTTGTGTACCCAACATTTGACTTTTGAAAATTGTCTCTTTAAAAAGTCTTGTTTTTGTATGGATAGCCATAAAAAATAACTAACAATAACTTTTAACAACAAAAGTAAAAAAAAAAGTTATTCTTATTCATTTTTAAATATATTGCTATCAGTGAGGGTATCTTTTATCTTTTCATCTAGTGGATAATTCATATTTTACCTTATAGAAAATAAAAGCATCCATTATAAATAAAAGATTTTAAAGAGTATATATATATATATATATATATATAAAGCATAAAATTTAGAAAAGGTATACAAATAAATCAGGAGGTTTCAACGGGTAGTCATGCAAAAAAAAAATTGGATTCTTTTATGTAATTTTACCTTAAAACTTTTAAATATTATATTTTTTGCTAACTAACACTTAATCTTGACTAATCATCATATTTGGTCGAATGAATGTCGAATTTGAAGATCCTCACTAGATATAAGATTTTAGAGAATTTGATAAGCTTATGATAAAAATATATATTTATTCAACATATTTATTATATTTTTGTTATCTAGAATCCGATTGATATTATTTTAAACGTGTTAGAAAATTTATCCAATCTTCTATAATATTATCTCTAATGAGGATAATTCTGACATATGATTTAGTTAAATACAATGAAAGAATAATAATTATTTTGACTAAGAACGAATTAAATGGTTAAGTTGAAAGTATACGAAAGTTTCGTGCAATTGAGTCAATATGTGATAAAGTACTATTTACCAAAAATAATTGACTCTATCATAATTGCTACTATAGTTTTTTAAGAATTTTCATAATATATTCTTATTAAAGTTAACAAACTCATGTAAATAATTAGAGTGTGAAATATTTATCAAAACAAGATATTTTTTATTGTGATATTGGGTAAAATATTGGATTGCTTTTAAACTATTATAATCATGATTAGTGAGAGTTTTTATAGGGATGACAATTTTAAATAAGTGGTTGACCAAACTAGCCCTGTTACAAATTTTTTTTTACCAAAATAAATTGTCCCTCAAACTTATTACCAAAATAGATCTATTTTATTATATTCCTAACTAAAACGCTGAACTCATAAGTGTTTTATATAACAAAATTTGCCCAACTGCTAACAAGTTCGATGTTTTTATCTAACACTAAGATGCTGAACATTTTAGCATTTTATTTGTAGGAATCCATTTAAGTAGTGCTTCAACTACTTAAGTTAAAACTTTACTTTTAAAATATTTATCTTAATAGCATCTCTACCCTAGTAGTAAAACGTTTATGAGTTTAGCATTTTTTTTAGTGCTATAGTGAAATAGACATCTTTTAGTATTTAACTCAAGGGCAGTCTATTTTAGTAAATAAAGTTTGGAACATGACTAGTTTGGACAAAAACTCTTTTTAAATAGCATAAATATTTTAGATGTAATTATGAAATTTTGAGGAATGTGTTGGGAAATATGATATTTTTTAAAAGTTTTAAGTGACAATTATGTAAAACCTCACAATTTTTTTCTTTTAAATTTTTCAGAGGGACACATCCAAAATTTTAATTACTCAATCTTCTTTATATATTAGCCAAAACTGAGAGAGTAATATATATATATATATATATATATATATATATATATATATATATATATATATATATATAAAATAGAAATACTTCAAGTTGATAATTATGATGTCAAATTCTTTTCACAAGGTCGTAGTACACAAAATCCATCCATAATATTTATAACTGAGAATAATAATTAATTAACTTGTAATTAGAAAGAGCTAAAACAATTATGCTCAGATGAGTTTGTATCATCACATGGGGAATGGGTATGTCTGCCTTCGTATGTGGTGATCACCATACGACAATCCTCAGACAAACGTTCAACTCTCTTCTTCACTCGGCAATTATTATGAGTGCAGCGATAATAACTTCTGTCAAAGAAAAAAGAAACATACAGAAGGATAAATAATCACAAGCTTAATTATTTTGAAACTATAAGCTATCAAATATAGTCAGAGGTTATTAATCTTATACAGAATCTAGTAGAGAGTTATAGAGTTAAAATATCAAGAACAGCAACAATAGCAGTAACAAATATCAAAGATGTGTAGCTTTTCTTTTTCTAGGAACTAATTAAATATGTTATATATCATGCAGATACTATTACTTTGATAGATAAGAGTTGCTAACTTTGTTATTCTCCATCACCTTGAAGTATTTAATGGTTGCTGATCATTCTGAATGTACTTACTCTAGAAGAGATTGATCTCGAAAGAACTACTGATAAAAAAAACAAAGAAGGAAAAGAGAGAGAGAGAGAGAGAGAGAGAGAGCATGCAATACTAGCATTGATACTATACTGTACACTTGGCAGCATCCATAAAAAGTAAGTACTAAATGAAATGGATAGAAGGTTGGAAGGTATCTCATAATTTCTGCTAAAGAATAATATGAAAAAGTATCCTTCTGACTATAAGCACACAATCTTTTCAAATAAAGAAGATTATGTCTTTTTCTAACTGTTATAGATCTAATTATCAGATCCAGTGCAATGCGATGAAATCAAGGGAAATAAGAAGTTGACATAGAGTTCTATGTTTAGAAAGCTTGTCTAAGAGCATTAGTTTCGCTGTTCTTCGAAAATGATACACCAAAAATATATAGTTAGTATCATATTTGTACTACTGAAAGTATTACTCTCTGACTGCTAATATGAACTACTCTCTCCAGCACTTTTAGATCAAGTGCTTACAAGATCATTGGGACATTTAGGATTTTAAAACGCTAGAACAACATAATGTAAAAAATAAGTTCCTTCTTACCGGTTTATGATAGGATTTTTCTTCAGCTTTTCATTCTAAAATTTTATAATACGTTCCAGGATCAGATTTCTGGGAGCACCCATAAAAATGTTCTATTTGAATTTTCTTAAATCTCTAAGCATTTCCTAGAACGGTTACCTCATATAAAGTACTAAGGAGGAGGAAAAAAGACTAAGAAATTAGGTCAAACTAACTCTTATTTTGGTTAGTCATCAAAGTTCCAATCATTTTCAGAAGACTACTTCAAACACAACTGCGGAAATAAAGAGAGGGAAAGAAGGGAATAATCCAGTGGGTCATCTCCTTGGCCTGTTTCCTTTCTGAGAGATGCAAACTGGGAAGATTGAACTACAGTACAAGATGAGAAAACTTGGCATCACTCTAAGGATTTCATTCTTGTTTCTTTCCCTAAGTGGAAGAATTTGCTGTTCGTGTGTTCAGCACCTCCAAACACACTCTTTTTTCCCTTCTATTGTTAGTTGTTTCTCTCAAGATTCAACTTCTCAGTCCTTTTTAGGGTTCTCGTGAGGACTTAGATCCTTTCTCTCTCTCTCTCTCTCTCTCTCTCTCTCTCTCTCTCTCTCTCTCTCTCTCTCTCTCATCTAGAGAGCCTAGAAGTCGCCACATTAGATGGATCACTGCTGTTACGCTTTGTTGAAGATTAAAATGAACACATATATGTAACACTTGCAACTAATTAAAATAGCAGATAAATAGTTTATATTTTCCAGAGAATAGGAAGTTATACCTTGGATGGAGGCTATTCTTGACAACCTTTTGCCCATACTTCCTCCACTTGTAGCCATCATCTAGTACATCAACATCACTCCTAGTCTGGAAGCAGAACCTTGGCTCTCTCATCTTCCTCCTCATCTTCACCTTTCCCTTCTCCGCCGCCGAGCTCCTCCACCTACTTGAGACGTGAACCTTTTACAACCAGGAAGAGATCACACAGAGAGATGATATATATATAAATGGAGATGATTAGAGATGTGCACCACGAATTAGCACCATCCTTGCAAGAGCTAGTCTGATCGTTTCCAACTTTGATCTCTGAGGTCCCCACCTGATTATTTTGATCATAGTATTTGATCATAGTGCTAAAAAATTAGAGAGAGACGAAGAATCTCATGCATACAAACAGAAAGTGCAAGTGTATTATGCACATATATAGATATATACCTCTTCATTACCCCAGGAGGACAGTGAAGCAGGCTTCTCACAAATAATGGCATTGTTGTGATAGGAAAGGCCTGCAGTAGTCTGCGCTTGGTATGGATGATCACTTCCATGTAATAAACCAAAACCACTGAGATCTCCTTCTCCTTGCCCAAAGTGATCCATTTGCTGCTGCTGCATTAGAGGATAGCAGCTGGGAACTCCAACTCCGTCCCTTCCTTCCATCAGGCAATTAATGGCTATTACTATAGAGTATAGTCTTCTCCTCTTCTTCTTATAACCTCTAACACAATGCTTTTGTAATGACTGAAGGTGTGAGACATGTAACTTTGGCGAGTCTTCTGGTGCTTTGCACAGCAATTAACCACGAGTGCCGGTTAAAACTTTGAGCACTTTATGGAGCTTTGCTTCGTTGTGGTGGTCAATCAGAGAAGACATGCACAGTGGTAGTAGTTGTCTAATGATTAGTATTTTCTACTAGTAGTTGCTGTTGATGTTAACAGTGATCTTTTCTTGTTCTCAGGTCGATGTCAGAGCACAAGACATATACCAACGCTAGCTAGTTTGTGATATGTATACTGTATGATCCTTCCAATGGTGAGGATTCATTCTCTTGAGTGTAAATGTAATCATCTTCTAGAACTATGTAACATTTGATTTCACCTTAACTTTACTTTTTTAAGTTAAGTCTTTTGATTCGTATTTGAAGATTATGCGCCCAAAAAAAAAAAAAAACCCGCCAATATCTAATACCCTTAGGGGTTTTTTATTTATTATTATTTTTTCTACAGAAAGTAAAGTTTAAAAGGGAAAGTTTCTGGCAACATAATGGAATCCAATTCTTTTCCCATAAGAAAATAGCAGCTTGGTTTGTCTTATTCGATCATCGAAATTATATAACGTACACTGGGACTGAGCTCCTGATGCGTGCTGTCTCTACATGCACTCAAGCAGAATGCTTCAGGTGTGAATCCATCTCTCTCTCACAACAGATAGAATTCTATAATTGTAGCCTCTGAAAAGCTCTTCAGATCATCATATGAAGCCATTCTTTTTTTTTGGTATAAATTTAGAGTCATAAAACATTGGTGGTATTATAACAAATTATATTAATCGCAACTTGCGACGAGCTCAGAAGAGTTAACTGTGTACAAGAACTTGAAAAGCTAGCAGACAAGGAGAAACCAACTGATTAGGAGACTACAAAGAGGTTCTCACTTTTTACTGCACTTGTTGCTTTCATTGTCATCGTCATTGGCATCTGCCATAATTGCTTATGGAAGTATCATTATCCATTTGCACTTGGAATATAATTCCTGGGAAGAATGAATGAATACTAAGAGGGTAAAAAGAAGGGGGTCCATCTGTTCCTCAACTTAGCCATCGATCCTTGGCTTTGTGAAATGATCATGATGAGCTCTTGGGGATACATCCAAACAGTCCTCCATCGACGCTTCTCCCCCACTCGACCGCCCTCCCGAAGAAAGCTATCATGACTTCCATTTCAATCTCTTATCTTTTCCACTCACTCTCTCTCTCTCTCTCTCTCACACTCACTCAATAGTTTTAATTCTTCCACAGTAAGTGACTCCCCAAGTGAAGTAAACCTTCAAAAACTTCACTTCAACAACTGGTGTAGCTTTCTAGCTGAGATGCAGAAAGACATGAGAAAATATTCTTGACAGTGACTTATTACCACACTAGAATAATATAAAGATTTGACGAAGGTCATTATTAAATAGCATTCTATGAGTTGATACCATGATGGTGTAATGGAAACAAGACTAGATAGTGATACACGGCCAAGTAGAGGAGACAATGGAAGGTCAAGCAAAGCAAAGCATGAAGGTGCGAATAGTACGGCTCCTGAAATTTATGTTTGTCAAGATCCATCTCCATGTTCATTTATGGCATCAAAGAATCTTGAGATAGTGGGTGGTTTGATCTCTTCCTCCAGTTTCCACTTCCTTTTTTCTTTGAGTTGAGAAGGTGGCAAAGTGCATAAAGTTCCTTCCAATTGTGAGGTACTTCAAATATTTTCTGTTCAGGAATTCAAAGAGTTGTTTATATCTTTGTTAGTTCGGTCTGAAATCAACACCCTAAAGTTGAACACTCTACCTTTATTTTTCTTCTTCTTCTTCTTCTTCTTCTTCTTCTTCTTCCTCTTCTTCTTTATCACAGCCCAATAAAGATAAAACTTATGACTAGTTTAGACATTTATATTAGGTAGAAATGAATAATCTAAAGTGCCAAGTTTGAAAAGGTCGAGAGATTCACGAATTTGCAGACTGAAACACTGACACAATGTGAAGAGGGGTTCTCACTGGTTGTGTCTGTAAGGTTGAGTTGGTATTGTTACTACTGATCTAGTTCTCAGAAAACACCAATACAAGCATCATTTGAGAGGATTAGAGTCATTGTTGCCCCACAACTGGCTTTTGCTCTCATCAAGTTGTGTTGGATTGTCAAATCATATTGGAGACATTCTTATCATCAAGGGTCAATCACTTTCCCTAGGTTGGTGAATCAAGTGGCAGAAAGGCACTCAGGATCCAAATTTACATCTCAGAAGCGGAAGAGATCCAATGCTCAAGATCTTTTCATGATGGCATTTGGCAAAAGGTAATCGAGCCTCTCTTCTTTTGTCATCTTAGTGGATGATGCATTTCTCCTCAATGCTTGTTTCCAATTCCTAATATCATGTGTGTGTGTGTGTGTGTATATATATATATATATATATAATAAGATTTCACTTTGTAACATTGGAAATTCATAAGAAAGATAAAAAAAGGAAAGAAGAAAACAAAAAGTAATCTGATAAATGCCATTGGTATGAATGAAAAAGAGAGGAGTTGGACACAAGAACAAACACTGGAGGAGACATCCACCTGCAGTTAAGCCCACGGCTTTGCTGTCAAGGCTGCTGGATTCCATGGGAGCAATCATAGCCGACCACCTCCTTCCTCTGTCTCATGATGCCAAGAGTTGGTGCTTTTAGGTATTCCCTTCTTCCTGGGCCCCACTCTGCTTTGCACACTTCCTTTGTCTCTTGCCTTCTTCTCTATCACTGATCAACCTACAGTCCTACACCTAATCGTGTCAACTTCACGGGATTTGGGCCCGGTGGGCCCATCTTTGGCCCGTTTAAATGGACTGAGCAGCCTGCAGGCTGCAGTAAGGACCTGAATTGTCGTAGTAAAAAATAATAATTATAATTGACGTTCTAGATTAAAATGAAGTGATATAATTCAATAAAAATATATTAGAAAAGAAAGACTGATAGTTCTTGTTTTTTTCTCCAATGAAAAGCTCGTATGCTTACTATTTCATTAATTCCAAACATATTTTATAAGAGAGATTGTAGCAGCCCCACCAATGACACAATCAGAAATGGTAAGCATTAAAACTAGAGGACTTATAAAACAATACTCAAATACACGAGCAAACCGGGATAGCTAACTAGAGCTTCATCAGGGTCGTTATGGATCTTGAAACAATGTGGCAAGGTTGATCCTGCAAAAAAAAAAAAAAAAAAAACTAAATAGAAGATTAATGAAGAAAGATAAGAGTCTAAATTATCACCAAAATCACATGTAATAAGAAATTGGAGGAAGATTTATTCCCATCTTGAAATAAGTTCCTGGCGAGAGAGTAGCCATAAAAATCTTATTACCACCACAAATCCCTGCACCAGTAGAATTAGTCGAGTCCCTTGCCAAAGTGACTAGGGAAAATATTAGGGAGAGGAGTGTCGGCTCCACTCAGGCCCATACCCACTTTGTCAGAGAGAGAGAGAGAGGCTACTAAAGAGAGAGATATGAGAGGAGGGCATTCCTCACACCAGGAAACAGTATAGCCAACTTTTTGATGAGTATGAGGGGTGTGAAAGGCGAAGGAAGAGAAGCCCATTTTAACGTTGTATTTAACGTCGGTGTCGAAGGAGGGAAAGGGAAAAGAGAGATAAGGAGGAAGAAGAGAAAAAAAAATAGACTACATTCTCTTTTTGTAGTCAAGATGGCTATGTAAGGAGAATAAAGGATAATCAGTGATGAAATCATCTAGATAGCGATGACACTGAAGAGAGAGGAAGAGGGTGAAGCCCTAATAAAGAGGTCACAATTGTTGTTTCGGATAGTTGTTTTGATGTACTTGAATCTGATAAGTAAAGACTATGAAATTCAATTTTAGACCACCTAGGCTTTACCAAATGTGAACCTTAATATATATATATATATATATAGAGTTGAACCTTGATTTATACTGTTTACTAGTAGGATTTGATATTCAAAGATCTATAAGTGACATGTAATTATTAAATATCCAATTCATTTGAATCCAGGAAAAAAAAATTATGCTGAGAAGATGAGGAAACGCATAATTAATTTATTTGAGAGCCACGTAGGGCCTAACTCAGCATTAGCTATGAATGAATGCCCATAGGTTTTTTTGAGCAATTAATATTTCTACATCCAATTGAATCACGATCGCCTTGATTCATTGTCTTTTATTATAAAATTGCGAGTATTATAACAATTTGCTTCTGACATCAAGCAAAGCCAAAATCCAATTTTATCTCAACTTTTTTTTTTATTAGGGTCAAAGACATCCCCCAATATCATCCAATGGACCAAGTACAACTAACCCCGAATCTATCTGTATAAAATTCCTACAACTAGAATTGCAGAGCATCCTCTGCCCTTAGGACGAGAACCGAACCCGGATCCGACCCGTTCGAAAGTCAAACTTTGGAGCAGTCCGAACTGATCGATCCGACGGCCACGAAACATCCCTCTCCTTATAATTACGGAAAACCCTCGTCTTCTTCTCGCATCCAAGGTTAGGGTTTTCCTCTGCTCTCTTTGATTTGAGAAGAAGAAAACTAAGTGATGGAGCAGTCTTTCATCATGATCAAGCCCGATGGGGTTCAAAGGGGCCTGGTAGTCCTTCTTCTCGATCTCCTTTTTGCATCGCATCGATCTTTTCCTTCTAATGTGAATCTAATCAAGCCTGTTTTTTGTTCGCTATCAGGTCGGTGAGATCATTAGTCGATTTGAGAAGAAGGGTTTCTACCTGAAAGGTAAAAGAGCACTACCCAAATTTCTATAATAGTATATTTTGGTGTTACGGAGAAGAAAGATCGAACCTTGGTGTGTTTTGGGTGGTTGAAAACCAGGGATGAAGCTTTTGAGCGTGGAGAGATCCTTCGCAGAGAAGCACTACGCTGACCTCGCGACCAAGCCCTTCTTCCCTGGATTGGTGGATTACATCGTCTCGGGCCCGGTAGTGGCCATGGTTTGGGAAGGAAAGGACGTGGTCCTCACCGGTCGCAAGATAATCGGGGCCACCAAACCGTCTGATGCTGCCCCTGGGACCATACGTGGGGATTTTGCCGTTGAAGTTGGCAGGTAAATGCCATCTATTTTCTTGGTATATGTTAAAGTTTGATTATGAGTACATTTGGGTAGTTTTAATCATAATAAAATGTTGTGATATACGTGGGGATTTTGCTATTGAAGTTGGCAGGGAATGGCATCTCTTTTCTTGGTAGACGTTAATTTTGATTATGAGTACATTTGGGTAGTTTTAATCATGATAAAATGTTGTGATGCCGTTGAAGTTGGCAGGTATATGTCTTCTCTTTTCTTGATATATGCTAAATTTTGATTCTGAGTACACCTGGGTAGTTTTAATCATGATAAAATGTTGTGATATTTGAATGACTTCCAAATGAGAAGCACAGTGATGAATTACTACATTGATTGCCTTGTCTCATGGAAGTAAGTTTGGTTGACAACATCTGCTTGCAAGTGATTGATGGTCCTGTTTAGATGCAATAGATTTTATAAGAATAGGAGGTTTCTCATGCTTGCTCATGATGTTCATTCTATAATTCCATTTATAGGAGGTTTAATTCTTCTATGGTCTTGTTACTCAAATAATTTAAATGCGATGAAATGTCTTCTAAAGGGGGAGAAGCAATGCTGCAAAAAAAAAGTAACTTTTTTTCATCGTACCAAATACGATCCAAAGTAGACAATTTTTTGAGCTTTTTTCGAATATCAAGGATTGTCCATGTTTTCCATGGATTAGTACTTTGTAGACAATGCCTAACCGATAATCTGGAATTATAAAATATCCATAAACTACTGTGGTATATATGGTACTTGAATTTTTATACTATTCTTTTTGCTAGCAGTATGGAGTTCTTGTCCTCATCATTCTCATCTATTATATATATGAATCTGAGTATACATTGCTCTATCCACAAGAAGCAAAGACCGGAATAAGCTTGATAAATTAGAAATTTACCATGACTCTCTATTGCTATTTATCTTCTCTCCTATTTAACTTATTCAAACTCCTTTTAAATCTCCAGGTAATTTTGTGAATTTCCTTTTGTTCCGATAACCTCGTGTTAGTTTTCTTTCAATATCCTGTACTTGTAGTCTTATATATTATATTTTGATTTGGAGCTTATTTGATTCTTGTGCAGGAATGTTATTCATGGGAGTGATTCGGTTGAGAGTGCAAGGAAGGAGATTGCTTTATGGTTTCCTGAAGGCATTGCGAACTGGCAGAGCAATCTTCACCCCTGGATTTATGAGGCTTAAGTTATCATAATCTTCAAGCCCACAAAATTCCTTCGCAATAAATTTTGACTTGAATAATATAGGTTGTGGGACAACCTTTTGGTTTAAAACTGCTTAATATTATAATGTCAATTACGATCGTCAAGATTGAGTTGTATCCCTCTGTTTTCTCCAATTTACACTTGCCTTCGGATCACATGATCTGTAAAATTTGAAGAGCTATTCATGATTTGCCATTTGGTATTGCATCTCTGTAGCTCTTGTTGTCTGTTTGCTTTGTGTCCAATGTTATATGATTGTTTATGTCCCAAGTAAGTCAATAATATTTACTTTCTAAAATTTTATATTTATGTTACATTTTTTATCTTACTGGTTAGAACTGATGACATTTACTTCTATCACCCTTGAATATGTTATGATTTCTTTTTTCATGGGAAACATGTTATGAACTTTTTTTTCCAAGGGGAAATTATATTTCAATTATTTGTGGTTAGATTTACTCTATAATTTTATTTGTGTCACTTTATCCTCTTATATTATATTAAAATTAAATTGAATTTAAAAATAATAATTAGAGAAAAAGTTATAAATAAGTAAATAACTTTTCAACACATTAAAAATAATATTAGTTATTTAAAAATAATTGATATTATTTTACATGAAATATAAAATAACATAAATAAAACTATAGGATTTAAACTGAATTTAGATCTAACCGTAAATGTATGTTTGTCTGGTTTATCTTATTGCAGCTTGGCTATCAGGTTACCTGCTTTCAAGTTCGATGGGACCAAAATTTCAAATTAAAGCATGGAGAAATATTATATCTTTGATATTTGTATACGGGGGTTCTTCAACTTATCAAACTTAACTAGATTTGAAAATGAGTGCAGACGAAAGCTTATCAACACCGAAGATCAGAAAACAGATTTTGAGGGGAAAAAGAAAACGCTCAAAAGAATTACATAGCAGCTGGCTCATTCCACCTTCTTTTGACCTCAGTTTTGCATCTAACCTCCTTGAGCTTTCCATCAGTACCATAATCTCTTTCCATCACAAGGTTAATCCCTTCGTCTGAGTACCAACCCACTCCAATACAGAGGATGCCATCCCGGTCCACATCAACATACCCAGTGACACCACCAGGTAACCAAAGTACTGTGACATCCTGCAAGTCAAGCATCTCTTCCTCCCCGAAGAAGATAGAGGCCTCTGGCAAGCTTCTCTTCTTCAAGGTCTCTGTACACAGATACACTAAAGGAAGTCCATCGTCAACTTCCATCGCTTCACTGAAGATTGGTGTCGCGCTAACCTCAAACACCTTCCAGGAACCTGTGAGTTCTGATGGTTGGGTACGTTTCCTTTGTGAGATGGGTTTCAGGTCGAAAGGCACATTGCTGCACAGAAGATCATTTCCAATATCATTCCATTTAAATCACAATGGATCAATCATTTAGAAGCAAAATTTGCTAGTGCGAAAAGAAAAAAAAACTAGGAGATACAATAATTATACCACTGCAAAATGTCATACAGATCATTGCAAAGAGATGATGATTTCCATCACTAAATTTTCTTTGACAGAAGACATTATAAATGGAATATGATAGCTAAACTTCTTTCCTGCTTCATATATTTGAGATACTGCAATAATTGTCATGTATTAACTTTTAAATGCATCTTACAAACTGCAAACAAAAATGAAATGCAATCTTACCGTTCTTCCCCTTCTAATCAGATAACCAATAATGTCTATCTTCCATGTACTATGTATGTTTTGTGGAAAAATGTGGAAGGACATCAGATATGCTTTAGATAGCAAAACTGTAAGAGTTTGTAAGAAGACTAGGATAGAATCTTACTGTCCGTCATGAAGATTAATTGGGCTGTCCCACTGTTCTTCATATACAGCAACCCTTACGATTTGTATACTGCTTCCCCCTTCATTAAACTCGATAGTATGAACTATACGCAATCTCTTGTGGCATCCTTTAACTAAACACTGAGAAATGAAATATTGCAAAGAACTTGATTCTTACCAGTAGTTCAAAGTCTTATGCAGACAAGACCATACCATATATGTTATTAAAAAATCAAGACCATAAGGTAAGCATATAACAAAGTAAATATAATTTCTAAAGCAACCACCAGCTGATAATGACACATAAACGTTGATGTTGTATTGGACTACTGGCAATCAATTGCCTATGGAAAATTTTGACTTCAGGGAATAGTTGAATCACCTTATTTTTTTCGCATACAAGGAGAGGGTGGCAATGGGAGGGTTTTATAAATCACATTGCTATTTGAGCATACCCTTAAAAAAACAAACCATCACCTGTCTATGAGACATACAAGTGCGTCAACATTGTTCAAAGAGATAACACAAGCAGCTGAGAGCTTTATGAGATTTGGGTAAAAACTAGCTACCTATGCTTCAGTCCACTACATGTTGTCCATGTTGTGCATCATTTTTGCCAACGGCATGAAAAAAGACAAGATATTTCAAGAGGTGGTTAGCATGAAAACTAAAAGGTGATCTGGAGGCATAAATAAATGCAGAGAACCTAGAGACACAAATAAACAAATTTTCCAATATCACCTACTTACACTAACAGCCAACCCAATTGTTTCTCTGTAGTGTATTAAGTACATGCCAGTGAGAATATTAGTTCCATAAAATCTGCAGAAAGAAAATTGAAAAGCTGCATAAAATTTACTTGTTCAAATTGGAAGGTTGGAGAAAGAAAGTATTTTGATTCATCAAATTCACCAACTGGTAAATCAACTGGTCCTCTGGAATATGAGCCATCCTGAAAGATGTACAAACCAGTAAGAATTTATAAGGAAAAAGATTAATAAAAAAGATTCTTTGAGATTCAGCAGGATATTTATATAGCAGAGCAAATCAAAATATGGAATCTGTGTCAGGAATAACATTCTGACCAAAAAATTAAGAAACAATAATACATGAATCAAGAATAACATACAGGAAACATCCTTACCTATAAGGACTTACTGGATAATGATCCAATGTAAGCGCATAGTAAGGACTGTGCAAACCAACAAGGCACTAAAATTGCCCACCTAAGCAACAATTCTGCAATCATTTACTAAATTACTAAACTAATAGTGGTGAAAATTCAGCGTTAACACTGCCGCTAAGTTAATCCACCTAATCCATGCTGTCAAACACTTGACTGCTTCTTGTGCCATAGAAACACAACCAAGTCTGGCACAGATTACCCTACCTTATCAAAGAGGGCTTTAAGACAGGATTCCAAACCTCACAGCCCTGCTCAGAGATCACAATTGGTGAAATTGGCTATCACTCACTGGAATGTGTTAGATGATTCTAAATAATGACCTAATAATTATATAGTGTTAATCGCATTTTTTAAGACTTTTTCCCTTGTATTCCACTAGCAGTGAATGATAAAATCACCTTGCAATGGACTATGCATGAGAAAGCATGCCTCTATAATTCAAAATGACTGATATCAACAATTATCCTTACAATGTTAAACTGCATTTAAGACAACTCACACACTATTTGTGACACTTCTGAAGCCTCATTTGCAGACAAAGGATATAATTACCAATTTTGTAGATTAAAGGTTTGTGTCATTACTAACTAGAAACTATAAAATTCATGTTTGGGTACCAATGAGACATTCAGTATCAGTCTATCAGAATATAATTGAATGAAGTAATTGACATGAATGAGAGAAAATAAATCCTACCTCAAAGAAAACAAGCCCTGGCTCCATGGCCATGGCATCTTCCTCCAACACGTCACTTCTCTTCAAATCAAAGGACTCATAGACAGGCAAATCGAGACTCACATTTGAGGCCCTTTTTCCGGCATTCTGATCCCCATCATCGTTTCTCTCATCTCTCTTAGCATGTTTTCTAGTTTCTCCGGAAGGGTTTAGTGTCACCCAATTCGTCTTCCTTCTAATTTCAGAGCCATGGCCCTCTGCCGGCACCTTCTCAATGTGGGATAGAGTGTAACAATCATAAAGATTCTCATTTTGTTTCCCTATTCCAATTGGTTCCATCTCCGCAGTAATCGGGGAGAACACAGCTCCGACGCCCTTCCATATACCACTTATACTGCTAGCAAAGGTATCCCAAGCTGGTTTTATAACCGGTTCCTACACGAAACCATCCAACCATTAGAAAGATACTCAACGAAAAAAATCTTACCAAACGACCAAATTTTAAGGTAAAAATTCGAACTTTAGCAATCCATTAGCCAGATTAAAGGCACCTGGGTCTGGAGAACCGTCTCAATCTCCACAAGCATGGCTCCTGAAACCAAAACCCTAGAGTCACGCCCTTTCGTCCCGGGGGACCTCGCCTTTCTCTCCCTCCTCTTCCTCCTCCTCCTGAAACCCGACGGTTTCTCCTCCAGTGCGGCCTTGGCGGCGACTTCGTTGTCGATGCTCCAAATGTTCTCCTTCCTCTTCGCCGCCTTGATGGATTCAACTCTCCGCTTAGGATTCGCGCCGTAGCCATTAGAAATGGCGCGGGAAATCCTAGGGGAGGCGGAAACCCTAGTAGCCGAGGAAGAGGAGGAGGAGGAAGGGGAGGATATGGGGATTTGGAGGGGGCGGAACCCTAAGAATGGGAAGCGGGGGAGGGTGAGGTTACCGCAGACGTCGAGGCACTGCGACTGCATGCTGAGAGAGAGAATTTCAAAGGAAAACAGAAGTGGAAGTGAAAGAGGTAGAAAGAGGAAAGGAGAGACGAAAGGTTTGGATTCGCGAGGAGGACGAGATGCGCCGTTTGGATGCCACGAGTCAAAGTAAGGAAAAAAAAAACAGATAAATACACACAAAATTGCCCAATATTTTATCGTCTCAGTCGATATTTCGAAGATAATAGAGATATAAATACCCATATTTACAGGTACAATCAAAGTCTCTGTTCGTCACGATATAATCAGTGGAATGGAAAAGTTCAGTATCCAATCTCTTCACTGTTTCATGTCTGATTGTGGATACTAAAGTACATGAATCAACCTTTCTCAGAAAAGGGTAAAAAAGAGTAGAAAAAGAGTACATAAAGCAAACGAAAGACTTCGACGTACGATAATTATATTCAAAATTCATCATATGAATCTTCCTGAATAGCTTGCCATGATCACAATATCACATTCTCTTTAGGTTCAAATTGAGCGGACTCAAATCCAGAAGTAAACAGGGATCATACAGGAGAAGAAGAATCAATACCGCGCACAGAACAAAAATATGTTCTCCTAAATCAAAGATCTGGAAATTAGTAAGAGATGTCCATGGAAAGCCGACATTCAAAAGATACACAATTTGCTTTTACATAGGGAAATTTGAAATGCCTATCGAAACAACTGCTTGGCTTCCGATTTTACTTGAAGGTAGATAGCCGCGGAAGCTTGTCTCTCAAGTAGTACAACCTTGCTCTCCTCACCTTCCTGTGACTAACAACCTTGATCTCCTTGATGTTAGGGGAGTACCTGAAATAGAACCAATGTGTTCGCATTAGCTTCCTGCTTGTCTCCACCTGATGCAAGAGTAGGTCGCAACACTGCACATAAACTAACTAGCTACAAAGATAAGCATCTCAACTTCTCCATATAAAGTTGAGGGATTCTAAAATAATATAAAAGTTTCTGAATGTATAGACTACCAGTTTAGCCCTCCTATTGTATTTAGATACCAAGAGGTCCATTTGAAAATTTAAAATGTAAACTAGTTTTTCGGAGTATCCAAACTTAAATAAATTATAGCTGAGTTGTGAAGTTCATTTCATGGATCAACTGCCATGAGTTGCATACCAAAACACTCACTAAGAACAGCAGAAATATCCAAAACTCACATGTTTATAGTGTTTGTCTACAAGGAAATATGTTATTCTGCATTGTTGAATTAGCAGACACCAGAACTGGGATGAATGCCTATCTAGAGTGGGCAGCATGAGAGAGGGTACCAACCAACGAGAAATTAGTAATAGACTGACAGGAGAGAGGTTCCACTGCACTTCGATTGGCTTCACTACTAAGCAATTTACTAGTCATCTTTAGGGGGAAAAAAAGCATAAAACAGTACCTGAGGTTTCTTGAAACATGCATCTACTAAAATTGACACTAGATCTTAAGAATGTGGCAAAAGTCACAATAATATTAAGAAAATAAGCAAGGTTTTGTTGAGCCTAAATAATATTGTTGCTTTTTGTCAAGTCTAAAGATGGTATTTCATGAAGAGGGCCCACATTATAATTGACAAAATATCAGATCAAAGTGTGTCAATGATATAGTGTTTGTAAAACGACAATCAGGGAGAGCAGCATGGTTTCACAAAGACAAGGCTGAATACTTTTCAACAGCATACTGGTGGCAGTTGTCAAATGGAAAAAAGTTACATGATAGGAGTAATTGTTAGGAAGGAACTACCAAAATCATTAGCGGTAAAGGAGTTCAAAATTTCTCAAACCCAACAGAACAAAAATGGTTCAAACATGAAACTTTACTATTTCAGTTTTTTTTATCATGATCATACGAAAGAATGGAGCCAGCAAGGAAACTTTTTTAAGATATAAAGCAAGAAATCCTAGAAGCCTTTCCATGGAAGATGATTTCTCTAACATAAACAAATTCTCTAGTAATATCTAATGATATTCCAGATTGAAAACATATCAGTGTATATTAAATGTATTAAATTTATTGTGATGAATGTATTCATGGAGATCTAACCTCAAAGTTCAGCCAAGTATACCATCAAATTTAAGTAGATATAGATAGAGCAATCTACAAGGCCATAACCTTCGATATGTTATCCTGAAAAATCTATAATCCACGCCTTGACTCATTGTACTTCTGTTTGGCAAAATACAATCGTACAACACACTTCCTCAACATTTCATCAAAAAAATTGCTAGCATTAACACGCACAGGGAAATGGCACATACAAACACCATCAGCCAGTTATGTGCTAAAATGCAATTAGCCAATAAATAGCTCACATGATTACTACAGTAAAATAATGTTTGAATGGAGAGAATCAGAGGGAATAATTGAGAACTTACACAGGGAACACAATTTCAACACCAATACCAGCAATGATTCTCCGAATGCGGATTGTAGTATGGATCCCCGCATTTTGCTTCGATATGACTATACCTTTATAAATGGACAACCGCCGCCTATTCTCAGGTACTTCCTGCACTCCAGTTGCATCCAGACGCAAAGCATTCATAGACCACCAAATCATAGTAATACAAGGCCAAGAAGAATAAAATTTACCAGTTTTATCTCCACAACATCGCCGGTCCTGAGGTCTGGCACCGCCTTCTCCTTCTCCGCGGCCTCAACCGCTCTCTTGTTCAAAATCTACCCAACCCAAAGCAGTTAAATACCATCAACTACCGCTCAATTAATTCAAACAATAAGACGAAAGGTTGCAAAATTTTACCCCCATGATATCTCCTAGCTTAACCCTTCGCTTTCTCGGAGGCTTCTCCTCCTCTTCTGCAGTAGAAGCACTGGAATCCTCCTCTTGCGTCTCGGCCCCGACGGTCTCTCCGGTCTCCTCTCCCTCCACGGCCACCTCGACATCTCCGACCGTTCCCTCGTCATCCGGAGTCGATCTCACAATTGCCACCGCCGATTCCCTGCCCCGGAGAATCAAGGAAGGTAGGATGGTCGACACAAATACGGAAGAAGGAGCCCTAGAGATCGAGAGGCAGTTGGGAGCAGCAGAGGAGAAGAGGGCGAAGGCTGGCTTCGGGGTACGGAGGGAAACCGTGGGGAGAGAGAAGACCGCGGCGGCGGAGGCCATGAGATTTGCGATAGGACGAAAATGACGGACCGGGTTCCAAATTTTAGAAGTAGAGCGGAAGCATTTGGAGCTGAGAACGAGAGGAATGGAGTGGGGAAAAGAAGAAAGGAGGAAGAGAATGCTCTTATCTTCTGGAGATAAGCGGATAAAAAGAAGGAAGAGGATGCGCTGCGGGTACGGCTTGGGTGGCTACAGATGGGTTCAAGGCTTGGCGCGACCGGAACAAAGATCGCAATGGATCAGGCCAGGTGGAGCTCGATCAGACTTGGTCCGACTAACTCCTGACTTTAATTTAAAGTTTAAACACGTAGGTGGGGGGGGGGAAATTATGATTCGATTTTGCTGGTTAATGCATAATCCAATAGTGAAATTTTGTTAGTTAATGTACAAACCCAGTACAATAGTCAAATAATTCAATATCTTGGGGCTTGAGATGAGGCATTCATGATCCAGGAATCAAATACTACATAGGAGCTGGAAATTTTTATTTCCTTCTAAATACCTTCTTCTATTTTCTACAACTTGTAAATCTACGTCTCATGTTTCTCAATGAAATGCTGAGATTTGCCTCCCTAGTCTCAAGACAACTATCTTCACAGGCAGCCACTGGTGCTTACCCTCAGTAAGAGGGGGAAATATGCACCATCAGTATAAGAGGACTTCAAATTCATCATCTCTAGATATGCTACTTCTTTGCTATAGATTGGACGAGACTTAAAAAATAAAAAAAAAGGATAATACACATGACAAATCATCATAAATTTAGAAATTCCAAAAGATATCTGAATCAGTAAAGCATCCTCAGTTTTGGTGTCAGGCAGTAAAGCAGAATTCTGAAAAATGTCTAACATACACGCTACAAATTCACTAGGGAAGCAGACTCAAATTTGGAAAGAGCACACGTCAATTATACATGTTTCACACTTAAACCGGAGACCAGACCTCAATATTCAAAAAGAGGCAATCATGAACTTAGGACTGAATAGGCTTAATTTTGAAATGCAGTGAAATCAGAGAAAACACAAAGCACTTCAGATCCTGCACACAAGAAAAAACCACAGAATGTTAGATATCAAAAATCATAGAAGAGCATTTGAGTTGTGAGAAAAGAAAATAAAACCATGAGAATACATCCTATATTATATATATATATATATATATATATAAGAACACAGAGAAACGAGTAAGAAGGGTAAAGATGAAGCCACTCCTGCAAAGGGCGTCAGCCATTAAATTTGTGAAGACCTTGTAAAAACGAAACCAACAAATAAAGTGACAGAATATCGTAATCTTTATTGAAAATGAAGTGAGTAGAGATAAAAAGCTTATGTCCTGGAGACCTACTATTGTTGAAAGAGAAATCTGCTGCAATTCTTTTGTCACTCATTTTTTAGATCATCAAATGTCTCTTCACATAACTCAAACTTTGAACAAGAGAAAACACTGAAAAGTCAAATTTACAAACTGCCCTCACTGATTAAACCTATCAAATAAACAGAAACAACTGAAACGTACAACATTACTGTCATTACATAATGTTATGGAAATAGAATTAAATAGTAGCATCAAAAGATTACAATAATGGTACTAAAGACCAGGACCAAAGCAAAAGAAAATGACAGTAAAATATCAACCAATGTAAAGTTTGGGATCTTTATATGGCATTACTAGAACTGCGAAGGCAACTTATAGTAATTGGAAATAAAGTAGAAAACAAAAGCACCGAGATGACATAAAATTGGTAAGAGGAAGCAAGAAGTGCCAAGAATATCACTGATCACAACTCTCAAGGAATAAAAATATTCCATCATGATAACTCGTCATGCATAAATTTCCATTTAGCCAAAGAAAACATAACAAATAATCAGTAGCTACAGCTAATACCAAGAAGATAATAACGAAAATCGCAGCATGAAGGATTGAAAGAATCAGAAATAATAAGTAGCTACAGAGTATTAGCTAGCTCCGTTGTACAACTAAAGGGCATGTCGTCAATCCTACTAGGTGAAACATGACAGATGAGGTAAACATACGTGACAGAGTAATTTTATCCTACACTTGGGAGTCCTAGACTTTAATAATAGGATTGGTCAAGTGGACGGTATTCGTGCATAAGTTGCAATCTAGAGATACTTGCTTGCAAAGATTTCAATCACATTTAGTTAGTTCACTTTCATATTATGCAAGGAACTCAAGCGCCCTTTACCAATGGAATGCATTCTCACATCCAAGAAACAGGTCCATTTATGAAATTAAGTCATACCCACATCAAAGAAAGTACGACGTTGACTAGCTAAATGAATTTCTAGTTTGTTAAAGAACAAAATAGATAAATACCAACAAACTAATGACCCAAATAAGCCTATCCATCTCCCAAAGGATGCTATCCATCACGCATAATCTATGTTATCTTCTTTCAGCAAAATGAATTCTACTTTGCAGTGAAAAAGTTACAGTAAACAAAGCATACTGTATATCTATGACAAGACTGTTCCACAACTATTAGCTAGAAAAATAGCAATTCACAACACTAGAACAAACACCAAGAAAAAATAGTTTATAAAACACTTTCATGCATACATACCTGAACAAGGTAATAGAAGATTCGAAGACCTTCAGGATCCTTGCTTGTCTGGACATCAACCAGGGATCCAATCTTTGAAGTAGTAAAAGAAATGTGTTCGTTTCCCATCACGATCTCCAATTCCTGCCTTCCAACCCTATCCGGCTCAGGCCAGTTGTTGTCATCTTCCTTCATTATCTGTAAAAACCACCAAATCGTAACATTATTAATTCAACAATCAAACATGAAAAGTAAGACAAAAGAAAACCCTCGAATTTGGTTTCCAAAACAAGAAATCAATTCATACTCCTGAGAACACATGTAAATGAAACCCTAAATCCCGAGAACCCTAGATCGAAAACCCCACCGTAGAACCACCAAGATTGCGAGGAATAATCTTAAACAGATCAAACTGCTCATTAAACCACGATATCGCACAAAAACTCTCAACACCCAAATAATTTGTTCGACTAAAACCCTAACCCAACCCGAAATGTTGCAAACCCTAAACCTACCAAAACTCTAAGAAGAATAACCAACCAAGATCTCACGAACCCTAGAATAGAGCCTCGACTGGGGCCAAGCAAAACCCTAGGAAGGAAGAAGATGAAAAAGGGGGGACCTCTGAGTCGGCGATGATACGGCGGCACTCGCGGAGGACGGCAGGGGTGACGAAGACCTCCTTGCGGATCATGGTGTCGTTCTTGTAGTTAGAGTTGTTCGCGTAGCGGAGCTTGCCGTCGGGGCGGAACTCGAACTCCAAGAACTCGTGTCCGAACTTTCCCTTGTGACCCACGTAGTAACGCAGGTAGAACTCGTCCTGCTGCTCATTCGCCGCCATTGTTAGACCTCTCCCTCGCTTCTCCTCCTTGCCGTCTTTGCTGGTTCCCCACACCGGTCTGTATATAAATGGGGAAGAGTCAGTCAAATGGGTCGGAATACAAACGTGCTCGCTAGGATAATTTGCAATATAATTCCACTTTTTAATCACTTAGCAAATACGGATCAAAACAATTTTACTTACAAACAGGGGCTTTGCTTTTCAACTTAATTACATTTAATTTATCAATTATTAATAATAAACTCACCGCACATATAATTTGTTTGCACTTTATTATAATAAAATATATATTAACTATGGCTGTCAAAATAATCGAGCTGAGCTCAACTCGATAATGCTCGATCATTAAAGCTATGTTCGAAATTAAATTTGAGCCAAACTTGATGCTGAGCTGACTCGATCGAGTTGGCTCGATAAGACTCGAATATATATATATATATAATATGAGTAATATTAAATTAATATGAACCATCAAATCAAAACCGTTTCATCCATTATTTTCTTACACAATTATCTTTATTATTTGTAATTTACATTTTAGTTGTTTATTGTTTCTTGACACAATTATTTTTATTACTTATAATTTATATAGTTGCTTGTAGTTTTCTAACCCATTTATCTTTATTATTTGTAATTTATATTTAAGTAATATTTATATTTTTATAGTTGAATTATGTTTTATTTCGAGCTTGATTCAAGCCTAAATTAATTCAAGCTTGCTCAGGCTCGAAAATAGTTTGAAATTGATAAGGCTTGAAATTGCTAATTGAACAGCTCGTTTAAGCTCAAAATTGGCTCGAGTTCGAAATTGGCTCGGATTGAAATTATTTCAATTCAAGCTTGATCACAAAGATAGGTTCGAAATTAATTTCAATCCAAGCTTGATTAGAGCCGGGCTCTCGGCTGGTTTACACCCCTAATATTGACTATAAAAAATATATACTCTTAATTTTCTATATTAAATTAAAAGGTAAAATATAATCGAATTACATGAGGCCCTTACAAACATGTATGAATTGATAAGTAATGCACATAAATTGTGTAATCTTTTTCTGGTTTAGTGGGTAAGTTTTTATACATACATTGTTAGATTGAGTAGCTTAAGAAAAATTAGAACTAATCTTTTATTCATACAAGATTTAAATGGGCTTCATTATTAGCATCCTCAACATATATACATTATACTATAATATATGCATAAACTTTTCAATAAATTTTCTATATGTTTGGTTGCTACTAACAACTTGCTAGAAAGGAATATAATATTTATATGGGACTTTGGCTTCACTTATTTATAAAATAAGCATTAGTTAATTCTAGTATAATTATCTACATACTTGTATATTTATTAAATAATAACATATCTCGATACTAGTTTACTAATACGTATTTTTCTCTCATATTTTTTCATCTAGCATTTTTATATATTATTATCTATATAGAAGTATTTTTTATAAGTTTATGCATAAATTATACTATAATATATGCATAAACTTTTTTCATCTTACAGTTTAGAGTGAAAAGAATTTTGATAGCTGCACTGGCTGTTTTATCTAATCCTATGATTAAGTATATCTATCAAACAAACTGTTACATAATCTAATCAAGTGTGTCTCATAAACTAATTGTTGGAAGTTTTGGATTAACTAATCTAGCTGAGTAGCTGTGCATTCTTAGATTGTGGACATACACTTGCAACCACACACTTATCTTATCTAAGGTATTCTTAATTTAAGTTTAACTAAGGTATCTGGGGTAGAATTTAAGTTTAAATTTGGTTTTAAAAAAAAAGAAAATGTATTCTTAATTTTTAACGTAATTTGCGGTGAGCACAGTAACAAACACCTCCTGCAATCCAACTGCATGCAGACATGCATGCAGTAGCTTCTCCCCCGAACACGCCACGTTTTGTCCTTCCCACTCGCTGACTCACCTCTCTCGCCCTTCCCTCCTCCATTCAAACCCCAACACCTTTCCCTTCGTCACCTCTCCTCTCTCTTCTCTCTCTCCCTGCCTTCCATCTCGCTCGTCCCCAATACATCTCGCTTCCCTCGTTCCCTTCTCCAATCCCGGCCTCAAGTGTTTTCCCATCTATTTAACCAAATCAACGACAATCCAAATCGCAACCTGATCAATCTTCTACCGCCATTTCAGGATTTGTTTACTTCTTCAATGGAGAAGACGCGATCTCCTCCTCCCGGGATTCAGCTAGCTCGCAGCCTCGGCGCCAAGGACTGGTCTCGCAACGCCCACCGTGTCCTCGTCCTCTTCCTCACCTTCATCGCCTACGCTTGCTACCACGCTTCTCGCAAGCCCCCCAGCATCGTCAAGAGCGTCCTCTACCCCGAGGCATCCCCTTCTCCGATCAATCGTAATTCGCACAGGAAAGGATGGGCCCCCTTCGACGGCCCCGACGGCACCGCGAAGCTCGGCGAGATCGACGTCGCCTTCCTCGCCTGCTACTCTTTAGGTACACGTGTTGGTGGTGGTGTTGTTCGTTCTTCACCCTAAAGGTTTAACCTTTTTGTGTTAATTGGTTAAATTAGTGGATTCGTTTTAGGTATGTACGTCGCCGGCCACCTCGGTGACCGCCTCGACCTCCGCCTCTTCCTCGCGGCCGGCATGGTCGGCAGTGGCGCCTTTGTGATCCTCTTCGGAATGGGCTACTTTTGGCAAATCCATTCCTTCGGCTTCTACCTCGCCACCCAGATGCTTGCAGGATTGCTCCAAGCAACGGGATGGCCGTCGGTGGTGGCGGTGGTCGGGAATTGGTTCGGCGGGCGAAAGAGAGGGCTCATCATGGGGATCTGGAACGCGCACACATCGGTTGGGAACATTGGGGGATCCCTGCTCGCTGCCAGTGTGCTAGAGTATGGGTGGGGGTGGTCTTTTATTCTTCCTGGGGCTTTGATTGTTTTGGGAGGATTGGTTGTGTACTTGTTTCTGGCGTCGTCCCCAGAGGATGTTGGATTTAGCGGTTCTCGGGAGGGTAATCGGCGTAGAGGTGGAGATGAGGAGGAAGGGCGTGTTGGAGGAGGCGAAGGAGGGAAGGGGGAGAAAGGAGGTGCTGTTGGAATTGTAAAGGCTTGCTTGATACCGGGAGTGATTCCTTTCGCCCTCTGCCTCTTCTTCTCGAAGCTTGTAGCTTATACAATTTTGTACTGGCTGCCGTTTTATCTGAGTCAGACAGGTACTTGTTCCTCGTCAACTGTTGCATTGGCTGTTAATTTTGTAAAAGTTCTAAATGTTGTGCTGAAGTTAGCATCAGCAAGCAGGCAAGTGTGCTGTTGACATATATTGACAACTCTTTTCTAAGTAACTGTTGTGATTTCCAGTGGCTGCAATGACATAAATTTGGTTTATACTCACTTATAGAGAATATGCCCGTAAGTTATTTGAAGAGTAACCAGGTTAATTGGTAAGATGTGGAAGAATTAGCTTGTTTAGCGAGTCTACATTGTAAGAATTTTTGGTAGAAAAATTTGGCTGCAATTTAGAGAAGAAAAAGAAAAAGAGAAACGTTGCGATTGGAATTACTAACAAATGTGCAATGGTGGCTCTGCTAATTGAAGTCCTAGGTTGGTATTAGGTAAGGTAGTTATACTTTCTGACTGGAAACCATTATTTTCACTTGTTCTTTGTCTTGTCAGATTATCATGCACTAAATAAGAGCATTTAAATTTGCAGTAAATGTTGTTTCGCTTGTCTGAGCAATATCTATGTCAAAGAATTAACAAAACTTTAATTTGCTGCTTGAATCCTACTCCAGCTATAGGAGGTGAGTACATGTCTGTCAAGACCGCCGGAAACCTTTCTACTCTATTTGACGTCGGGGGAATCATCGGTGGAATCCTTGCTGGTTTCATATCTGACCAACTTAATGCTAGGGCCACTACTGCGGCCACCTTCACGTACTTGGCAATACCTTCTCTTTATGCCTTCCATACATTTGGTAGCATTTCAAAGTCTGCGAACATTGTGCTGATGATGATTGCTGGCTTATTTGTCAATGGGCCTTATGCTCTCATAACAACTGCTGTTTCCACTGATCTTGGTACTCACGGCTCTCTCAAGGGAGATTCTCGAGCTTTGGCAACTGTTACTGCAATTATAGACGGGACAGGATCAGCTGGTGCTGCTCTTGGGCCGCTTCTTACTGGATTCATCTCAAGAAGGGGATGGAGTGCAGTGTTCCAAATGCTTATGATTGGGGCATTTATTGCTGGTGCACTTTTATCTGTTCTTGTCAAAGCAGAAATTTCACACATAATACAGCAGCGCCGAAGTCCTTCAAATGCCAGGCAGAGTGGAGCTGCTGAAGGTAAATGTTAAATTACAGCATGTCTTCTCTTCTTTTCTTTTTTTCTCTTTTTCTTCTTGAAGGAAGGACATCAAAATTCAAGAACCTACCAGCTAATTTTCTCTCTGTGGTTACTCACTATTTCAGGTTCTATTGCGGTTCCACTTCTAGTGGAGGATAGCTGAGAGAAACAGCCTTCGTCCAATCTCTAGAATCAAGTATAGTTTTGCAACAATCAATTGGACACTTATTTACTTTGAGATCTGATAATGATGCAAGGTGCATTAGGATACAGAGAAACATCAAAGTATAGCATGAGTATTGTGATTTCAAGTGGGGCAAGCCAAATCCATTACAATATTGCTGCTCCATTTTTGCCCGAAAAGTAGTACTGCCTTTTTCAGTAGCTTCTTAGAAGAGTCGAGTCTTCTTTAAGTTGCCCTGTATTATGTTCATATCTCAAGTCAACTCTGCTAGAAAATTAGTTTGGAAATGGACAGTTCTTCTTGACCTTTGCATGATTTGCATCCTAAGCAATACTGGTTCAGGTGAAGGTAGAATGCAGGGGAGGGTGCGGAATAGTATGGCGTATGAGATATTTGAGATGGTGTCAGACAGGGCTAGTCTTCTGCAAATTGGTGATATCCTTATGCTTATCCCTTCTGGCAAGTAGACCACCAGATTTATTGAAGAAGCATTTTTGTATGTCCATCTTTCAGAAAATTATTGAGATGAACTTGAGCGAAGCTGAGCATCTGATACTATTACAGTTCTAAGCTGGTGTCAGACAAGGCATTTTGACTTCTGCTACTAGTATAGTTCAAAAGCATCTGATACTTAGTTGAACTATTATCTTGAGTTCTTATTTTTCAAGCAAAATAAATTTCATTTCATATAAAGCTTTGCAAATTAGGTTGAGGTATGATCCAGTCCTCTTCCCAATGATTGTGAGGTGTTTTTAACTTTTAAATGTCAAGCATTCTATGTCATAACCCTCGAGTCATGGCAAAATAAGCTTTATCTACACCTTGGATTCACTGTTGATACAAAGTTAATGAACTTCGTCAAGATCACTCCAAATCTGAAGTACCTTGTTTCATTAGCAGGGTGCACATAAAACTTGATATATTTTAGTGACAGGTGAAATCTTTTCTTAACACTCTGAGAGTCTAGATGTCATCTCTTTAGAAACGAGCAGCAACATGATTAATTCGAATGCATGATGACACTGGTAGGTGGGAAAAGAGAGGTGGTGGGTCGAATACCTTGCTTTCCTTACAATGAAAGACCCCACCTTACTCTCTTATCATCACATCACCGTGCTTATGTCTCAAAAGCATATGGTCACATCCATCCACATAACTGTACGTTAATTATTGAATGAATGTAATAAAAGTGAGACTCACGCCACTGAGAATTCCAGATTGTTCACAGCCAGATAGGTTACTCTCTGTTTCTTAAAGTCCATTTCATCTCTGTGGCTCTGGAGGGAGTTGTTTACCTGTCTTTCTCGACTTGATCATGGGGTATGTGCAAACAAAAGGTAGATCTCGCGTAGAATATCTGCATCCCCTGAAAAATAGGTATAAGAAAAGTGTGTATACATCTATATTTTTTGATGGACTTGAACTTCAAAGATTGTAGCTATTAATATTAGTTATGTGCTAATAAATAATAAATTGATCTTATAATTTATCATAATACTGAACCGTCATGAATTTAATTTTATTTGTTGACATAAAAATTAATATTAGATAAAAAAATTATTAAAGCTCTACATATGCATAGTTGTTTAAGCTTGCTACTAGTTTACTGCTCATAATATATAAACAAAAAGATTGGCAGGAGATGGCGATGATTGGTAGTCAAAATCCATTATTAAGCGTTAATTCAGCCAGTCAGGAGGTATGAATTACCCCGGCCGTAGCATACTCCTACAACTGACTCTGCAGGCTATCAGTTCTGAGAAGGAAAGCGAGAAGACAACGGAAAGAGCACCGGCTTTTGGGAGGCTGTAAAGTAGCTTTTTTTCCCCTTGCCTTTGCCTTTGCCCCAAAGTAAAATTTCCCCCAGCGACTATTAAGTCTATTATCCCCAGCTATCACTGTGACTACATCTTCTGCTACCTCGGTTGCATGAAACTGCTGCAGCTATTACTGCCCCTCACCAGAAGCATACTAAACACAGCCTCTCTTCCTCTTCCTCTCCTCTCTATATATCACCCAGTCTTCCTCTCTTTCTCTCACTTCCTCTTGAACACAGGGAGTGAGGGAGAGAGACAGAGAGATCTCAAACATGGCGATCCTAAATTCTCAAGTTCTAGTAGCTCTATCCATCTCCCTCTCCCTCCTCTCCACCTGCATTGCCCAAACCCCAGCTTCACCCCCACCCACCACTCCCGTCTCCACCCCTCCACCGGTCGCCACCCCTCCACCGGTCGTCACCCCTCCGCCGGTCGTCACCCCTCCACCTGTAGCCACCCCTCCGCCGGTCGCTGCCCCTCCGCCGGTCGCCACCCCACCACCAGCCACTCCTCCTCCAGTCGCCACCCCACCACCGGCCACACCACCACCAGTTGCCACCCCGCCACCGGTAGCCACTCCGCCACCGGCCACACCACCACCCGTAGCAGCGCCGCCCCCAGCCACACCACCACCCGTAGCCACCCCTCCTCCCGCCACGCCTCCACCAGTAGCCGCCCCGCCGCCGGCCACGCCACCCCCATTGCTGGCCCCCACCGTTTCCCCGTCGGTGACCCCCGCTTCGGCTCCAGCCGCCGAGGCGCCGGTAGCTACTACCTCCCCGCCCTCAGTTTCTCCTAGTCCGACGGCGATTACGCCGGCGTCAGTGCCGGTCTCGTCGACACCGGCAGATGGGTCCGCGGCGGCGCGTGTGGAGGGTCTAAGTTTGGGATTGGCGTCGCTTTTGATCGGTGGATTTGGGCTTTTGATATAAGAGAGATGACGATGATGGTGGTTATTTTTACTGGTATTAATTATTTATTATGATTGATGGAGTAAGTAACTATTTTTTAGTCACTTTTTCGTATCAGGGGGTGGTTCTAGTAGGGAGTCATATTATAGAGATCATTTGTTTGGGGGGAACTCGTATGTGCATCTTTTTTGTATCACCATGTTGTCGAGATTTGATGAATAAGATTGAGATGGTCATTGTTTGTGTACATCTTTTATTTAGAAGCTTTTGGAATTATGAGTAATATATGGTTTGTAATAGTAAGTTACATTTTTATCAGCATAACTGAGATCTCATATTACTCATCAAGTTAACCAATCCTTCGGTTACCCTTCTTAACGTTAATTCAACCTTATTATAAAAAAAATCTTCTGTTTCTTAATATGTTTATATAGTCCATATAACAAAAGGGTTCTTTAATTACTTGATATGTCTCTTCTACTCCCTTCCATCTTTCGTACGTACTCTTACAATAAACACCAATACAAGACCTGCAGTAGTGCACAACTCCAAGACAAAACCATGTAACCCGTTGCAAAGCGAGAAGAAGACCCAGTAAGAGAAGGAAAAGAATTAGGGTCATCACTCTTGGTAAAAGGCCTCTGCGCCAACGGAGAAGGAGCACCGGAATAAAACCCCGGCGACTGCGGCGCCCCGGCCGGAGCTATCACCGGCCTTCTGTCCACGTGTACTTGAAGCTTCATGCCTCCTAAGCAATGTGTTATTACGCCACAAACGAAGTACCTATCACCTCGGGTGGTCAAAGGGACAGATGTGTTTCCGTCACTGCCTGTTAGAAGAGCACTTGATATGTTGCAGCTATCATAACTGGACTTATCTACCTCATTTACTGTGTGATACTTTGAGTACTGGAACGCTGTCATAATTAGAGAGAAAGCCATAAATAAAACTAATCCTATGAAGAGATTTAATAAGATTTAGGGGCAAATCATACGTACACAAAACATCTCCAACGTAGAAGGTCTTGTTGGTAATCCAAGAGGGGAAGTCGGCGCTGATGTCCCAACCGGCGCTGTCTCCCACGGAGTATACTTTTTCGTCGCCGTTTATTACTGCAAGAGACAGAGCAACGAAGGCATAAAGGATGAGAAGCTTGGCCATGAACTATGGATGAGTTAATTATCTCGCAATGGAGAAAGATCTAAGTCTTAATTTAAATGAGCAAATTAATGAAGCCTTGTTGAGTATTAGTTAACCTAACTGCCGTAACCCACATAGACTTCTCTTACCAGAATTTAGTTTGGGTTTGAACTTGTTACTTGTGGAAGATGATAATGGAGAATTTTGTAGAGGTAGATGGGTTTTGTTGGGCACTTGGTAGGCATGCAGTTAAGCAGCTCTGTACTCGATTGAGGTGGTATGCGATGTTACTTGTCAACAAAGAAGGGATTCAAGGTAGTTGGACCTGTTTCTATATATATAATTTAGAAAATTTTATACTTTACACCCTATACGTTATTATTATTATTATTACACTGCTCTAAATTTATAAGAGAAAAGGTTCCAACCCTTTCTAAAATAAAAGACTGAAAACGTTTCTCCACGCTCCTTTTGACTTTTGACTTCAGAAATATTATACAAACTAATCGTGGTTTTAATGCAATAGAATTAAATACAAAAAATAAATAAAACTGAAGGATAAATAGAATATTATTACTTAGAGTGTAAATTATAAAATTTTAATTTGGGATTGAGGATGATTAATTAGAAGACGAACGCCGCAGAGATGGAAAGATGCTTGAAAACAAAAAAGAGAGGAAATTTTGTTTTCGTATTTCCCTGATGACGGTATCAGTTAAAGATCAACTTATTCAACGATTCATTTCCTAAGCTTATGCTCTAATACTCACTGAGGACTTGCAAATTTTATTACAAAGCTTTACCTACTCATTTAGCATTTAAAATTCCAATTAATTTTTTTTTTCTCTTCTCCAGTTCAATGAACACCACCACCTCTTGCTCTACTATTCTCTAGGTTCTACTAATGTACATAAGCATGCAATTAAATTGACGTATCAAAACTAGCTTAAGACGAAGCCATTGGCCTTCCAGTGGAGTCTGGAGTCATTAAAACGAAGTTAACTTTGATTAATTTCTTCAGTTCGATTTGAGACTATTGAATTAGATCGCATTAATTGTGCTTTCTTTGGAAATTATAATATTAAAAACACTATTATAAGGAGTCCTAATTAATCCTTCATAAGAATGGAAAGAGAACAGTAGAAACTAGAAACTTGGGCAGCGAAGTGCCATTAATTAGCCACCATGCAAATACAATTGTTCTCCCACCAAACTACTACCCGAATGACTTAAAAGCTCGCAAAGCAACAAGTGGATGAGCAACACGCAAAAGCCATCTCCTCTCCCACGCATCGATCTCAGCACATCAACATCGTGGCCATGGCTAAGCCTGTAGCCACGGCATCTTAGTTCTAAGAGTATTTAAATCTTATTGAAAATTATATTTTACCCCCCAAATAGCTAGATCTAAATTTAATTCATCTTTTATAATTTTATTTATTTTACTTTATCTTTTTATAGTCTAGACTAAGATGCAATAATTATTTATTTTATCATATTTGATAAAACACGAGTACAAGTGATCATTAGGCAGGTGGGCACTGTGTTCGCCAACCCGCCCACAAATTGGCTTGGCCGAGTCAAATTAAAATAGTCTAACTTGTTATCACTCATCGACACATGAGAGAGCAAGCTGGCAGGCAAAGCTTGGACGAGTTTAATAGAATTTTTAGAATATTTTTAATATTTTTAAAAGTTTACTATTAGGCTTATCTTAACAAATATTTTTATTTGGGTCTGGCCAGGCTAGGTCGGCAAAGGGCTTGCCTGTGCCGCCATTGGCAATTCAAGCTCTAGTTGGGTCAACCAGTACAATCACTTTTAAACATAGATTGAATTTGAATATACTTATTAGTAGAGGCAAAATTATAAAGAATTAAATAAACATCTAAAATTAGACTAATTAAAATTAAAAATATAAAAAAAATGTAACAAAAAATATATGTTTATTTAATATATTTGTTATTTTAAATCGGTGGTCCTATTTTAGATGCATTGTCTAATCTTTTATATTTTTTTAATAAGTATTTTTAACTTCGACAAATATTAAATCAAATATAATAAAACAAATAATTTTCAGTTTAAATATAAATATACAAAAAATAAAGTAGTCCAAATAAAATGTATAGAAATATAAAATAAATTTAGGGCAACTATACTAGGAGGAAAGGATTGCAAATTTTACCAACGGTATATTAAAAAAAAAAAGGATCGCAAATTTTTTCCACGCTGGCACGAATGCTGAATCACGATAGTTGCCGACGTCAACAAGTCACACGTTTGTAGGATTCTGATACTTGTATGCGACGTGTATACCAGAGCCAACACACGTTATGACACGTGTAATGTGACGTGCACTCGCAAATTAAAATCTTGGGCTGGATCAGTATTTTTCTCAAGTGATTTTAGGGTAAATTACATTATGAACCTCAACTATCATTCTCTTTTACTTTTCACCCTAAGAAAAAATGGACACATACACCTCGTCTAAATTTTATTCACTAATTTTTTTTAATAAAAAGTATTCAAATAAAATTGGTCTTTTTCTCTCATTTTAGAGGTGAATGTGAAGAGAATAGAGAAGGTCGCTTTTTAAATTTAATAATTTTAAAAGTCAAAATTTTGAAATTTTCTAATAAATAAATAATTAAAGAGATTTGTAATACATTTAAATAGGCTTAATTTATTTTTTTGAATGGGTTGAAAGTGATGCTGAGCAATAATTAAAGAGGTGAAGATGTAATTAACCTCTTATTTTTATCCATCCAAACTCGGATATTTCTCTAAATTAAACTTATGCTTAAATTTTGAAACAAGTTTTCAGAAGTTTTGAGTACATAATAAAGGGATCCAAGAGAGTTCATTAAAAGGTTCACAGTAAGATAAGAATTGTAAAGATAGGGTCAAGCCAAATCTCTCATTCCATTTACGCCCTCTACTGACGTGAAGATTTGGCGTGGAAAATGTGAAACCGGACGATTCCTAGGGATATATCCGTCATTTAATGCTTCATTCGAAAGTTTTGAAACGTGGGCAGGCGTTACGTTGCTTCGCCGGGTTGAAGTCAAAATAGCACGCTGCCTTCAATGCCGTGTTTTCTAGACACTTCCGTGGCCACAAATCAAATTCGTTGCCGATTTCACTATATTCATCTTCATCTACAGGGCTATTTTGGTAATTCTGCCTCCACCTAACGCGGCCCGTTAAGCTGTCGCTCGCCTTTTCTCTCCTCCTCACGGGTCGTCCCCTTTAAATACCTTCCCACGATTCCTTCCCTTTTCTCTCGGAGTTCTCCTTCCTTTTCCCCTCCTCTCTGCCCTCCTCTGATTCCATTCCGTTTTTGTTCCAAACCCTAGACGAGGACCGATCCGATCGCTTCCTTCTTCCCCGTTTCCTGCGAAATCTCGTCGTCGATACATCTCGGAAGAGCGCGACCGTCGATTGGCGTAGCGGTTTCCTCGATCACCCGCCATGAATCCGGAATAGTAAGTTCGCGAATTCTTCTGTTGATCTATATCGTAATGATGCGTTTTGTAGGATGTGAAAATTGTTTGGTTTGGATCCGATATCGGGTAGGTGTGTGTGGAATTTGGATCGATCGGTTAGGGTTTGTGTTGAGATCTCGCCGGATCTGGTGATGCGAGGAGTGGAGGATGACCGATTTTTTTTCGTTCTCGAAGAGGATTGGGTTCTTAGGATCCGATCGGTGATTTTGACTTGATTGCAGTTCGAGATCTGGTGACCAGTTTTCATGAGATTTGCATGTGACCGGTTTTGTCGACGTCGGGAGAATTTTACTAGGTTTTTTCTTGAGAGATTATAGATCTCGTTTCTCCTTTGGTGGATTGTTTCCGTATCAATTGAATCAGATTGTGAGTGATATGTGGTTGTCTGGCTGGGTTTTTCTTCACGTGTCACCGAGGTGCTTAATTTTAGATGTCGTTGTGAGGAATATGGTCGCATTCCATGTGTTGGATTTTTTCTGGCCGCTGAGCTGTACGAAAGTTCTCCACTCGTATAGATTCCAGTTATAACTACATCGATAAATGCTTGTTTCCCTCCCTTTTTGGAACTCGATCTGCTTTAAGACCATGATATGTGATATAGGTATGCGGTTACGTGTTATGTTACCAAATTTGGAGTTTCTTTCATCCATCTTCCATTGCTTCTCTTCCAATTAACAATTGGATACCAGTAATGCTTGATCAACAGGGACTTCAGAATTTTTCCCTTTCTTTTCTAACAGAAATGCTTATGGTGAGTGCGTGTGTGTATTATTCTTTTTCTCTTGGTTACTGCTTTGATGTTCTAGTAATAAACATCTTCCATTTTTAGAAACTTTTCCTTATCCACTTTATAACATAGTTGCAAGTCCGGTACAGGTAGCTATCGTGCATTTTTGTTAAGTGAGACTCAGAAAGTATTGGGAGTGAAGTTCACCAAACTGTATTCCTATGAAGTTTGAAATGCAGTACCATGATGTTCTTTTAGTTGACAAAAGTTAGACTGCTGTTTGCAACACCTCAACTGTTTGTTCCTATGCAAGTGACAATAAGTGAATTGGGCTTTGTTTTTAATACTTTAGGACTTTTAGAATTACTATTATATTTGTGCTTATGCAACTTTATTTTCTGAGTTTTTTCCCTCATATCAATTTTACAGTCAGAGCTCTAGCAAACGGCTGGAGAACAAGCTGTTAAATTTTTTGGTGTTATTGATTATTTTTTGTGAAACATATGCATATTACATAAAGTTGTTAGTGGAAACCATCTTTAGAAGAGTGTTAGTACTATGTATTATTCAGTTTCATGGAAAATAAGATGGATTAGTAAACATGGCCGAACAGATCATCAAGGTAGTTGCACTTTTTCGTTTGGTCTCTGCCTGTCCACAGGAAGCTGTAAATTTTCCATGCAAGTATAACACAACTGTTTAAAGTAATTTTTATATCAATATAAGTGCCTTTGTTTTACTTTCTCGGTTTGTTGACTTGACGATTCTAAATTTTGCAGTGACTATCTCTTCAAGCTTTTGCTTATTGGAGATTCAGGTGTTGGCAAGTCATGTCTTCTTCTAAGATTTGCGGTAATAATTAAAGCTAGATTTACGGCTTTTGATTTTGACTACTATTCGGAGAACTCATGCCTTAGCATGTTATTGTTGATACTTTGACTTACATTATTAAATATTGCCCCCATAGTAGTATATGGTCCTTATATATATGTGGAGGTGCTGTACACAATTGCATTACCTGTTGAGGTCTCCTTGTAGCAAGCTTTTTTGACTGAAATCTTGCTTTTTTTCATTCTTAGGATGATTCATACTTGGAGAGCTATATTAGTACCATTGGAGTTGATTTTGTAAGTGCAATCTCTATCTGATTCTCCTAGTTCAAACATGTTTCACTTTTGCACGCATCACTTAGTTGCTATTTTCATTTGGCAGAAAATCCGCACCGTAGAGCAGGATGGGAAGACCATTAAGCTTCAAATTGTGAGTTTACACTTTACAGAAACACATAACCTTCTGTTTGATTTGATTTGCTGACTTTGGAATATTTCTCAGCAAGATAAGTCTGTTGTGCCAGTAGTAGTTTAATTGCATGCAAATAATTATTTATATCTCCTCAGGAGGTCAGGTGGATTCTATGTTGCCTTTTAACTTTAGAAGATTGCACAACTACCTACTTAATGGCTAATAGGTTTACTGCCTAAATTGTTGAGTTCTTTTCTATTGATAAATCTTGAGAATGATGCTACCTATATAGAAGTTCATGGCTTTTATCCTGAAAAGAAGTATAGTTTCTCAATTGGCTAAAAAGGTTAATCTTCAAGATTTTTGATAGAAGTGGCATGGAAGAGAGACTGGAAAAAGAGTTATTTAGGCATGCTTTTCTTCAAAACAAAAAAAGAAAGTCATGCTTATATGTGGAACTTCTTTTATACTGTTGTAAGCAAATGAAAGGGAAATTGCAGATTACACTACAGTAAGCGTCTCTGCAGTTTCAACTTTAAAGTTCAAACCCTACATTTTCACTATTTTGCAAATCACACGTTATTTTCCTTAATCTGGATGTTAATACCTTTGATTGGAGTTGCGAAAAGAGGAATTCATTTCTTTAATTTGGTAATTTTAGTGTTTGGGTTATCTTAAACTAGGACCATGGTTAAGGTTTATTTAAAAAAGCTGATGCAGCCTGTTCATTAGTGAAGTAAAAGGCATTACCTTTTGAGCTGTGTTTCAGTTGGATTGCTCCTGTGAATAAGTGTGAACAAATTTATAGCTGTTCACTATACTGTTTATCTTTTGTTTCTGATGAAAATACCTGTTTCCTTTTCTTTTTGGTTGGTTACAGTGGGATACTGCTGGGCAAGAGCGTTTCAGGACAATCACTAGCAGTTATTATCGAGGTGCTCACGGTATCATTGTAAGTTGATTTGTATAACTCTTACTATTTGTTTGCATACTATGCATCTAGTCAAAATTCATGTGATACTCATGCATCATTCCTGGAGTTGCAGGTTGTATACGATGTGACTGACCAGGAAAGTTTCAACAATGTAAAGCAATGGTTAAATGAGATTGACCGCTATGCAAGTGACAGTGTCAACAAACTTCTCGTGGGGAACAAGTGTGATCTCACTGCAGAGAAAGTTGTGTCTTCTGAAACAGCTAAGGTGATTCTTGATAACCTATTACATTCTGTCCTTGCCTTGTAAAGGATTACTTTGTGTTTGGTGCAAGGTATTCATCATGAAGATTAATCTGGAAAATTCTTTTGTTCTTCATTTGGGGCAGGCATTTGCTGATGAAATTGGAATTCCATTCTTGGAGACAAGTGCAAAGAATGCCACCAATGTGGAGCAAGCCTTCATGGCCATGGCCGCTGCAATCAAGAACAGGTACTGTCAGCTAAATGAATTCCTTGTGATAAAACAGTTATTATATCTACCGTTCTGTTATAACTTACTAGGTAATTTTATTTGGTGCTCTCAGGATGGCCAGCCAACCAGCCATGAACAATGCTAGGCCACCAACAGTGCAGATCCGTGGACAACCTGTCAACCAGAAGTCTAGTTGCTGCTCTTCTTAAAAGTTAATGCTTCCTGTCCAGAATGATGCTAATATTATGTTCTGACAGTATTGTGCTCATTCAATTCTTTTAGTATTTGATTCTAAGCCTGGACCAAAAAGTGATTTGGGAAATAGCATCTATTGGTTATTGTTGAACACGTCCGTTGTTTACAATTTTATTTCAATTGTTTAGAAGAGATGGCCGACAAGTTTACTTGATACAGGGCTCCTACTTGCTTGTGGTCAATCCCAATATTTCCAAGTACACATCAGATAGATTCTGGTTTTATCAGTCCACTTTACTAAGAGGGTCCTTTTTTAAAGTCTGATCACCTTCACAAAATTTATGAAGTGTTCGTTCGTATTTTGGATGTAATCGATTCTCTTTTCCCGCAAGTGCAGTAGAAAAAGGGATCAGCAAGTTCCGAATAACACGAGTAGCTCAAAATGGACTTACACGGAGCTAAAAATGATGTAAACCAATGTTTGATGTCTGCTATAATATCTTTGACAGCTGGACAAGTAATATCGGTGTAGTCTGACCCTCCGCTGGAAAGTGCATCCTTGTGAGACTACCCATCGGACTGCACACCAAAGACGAAAAAGTACTGGTCATATGAAGACTAGTTACTGGTGCTTAAATAAATAAGAGGCATTATGAATCTCCGCATCATATAGTTACTTATGCTTACATTATTATAGTATACTAATTTAATATTATTCCTCATCTTATTTCATACCATTTTTAAAAATTATTTAGTAATAATTTAAAATTATTATTTTATCCTTTGACATAATAAGATATAATTATTAGTCATATCGACTACTTTTGCTATCTACCCCCTCTCTCTCCTCTCTAAAAACATACTTGTATACTTAAGTACGGAGCTATAACTCTGTAGTGTAGAATTATACCCCCGCATATTCACATAATGCAGAGAGATATTTGAAATATTATTTCTCGTTGGCTTAGATTTTCTCATAATTTGGTTTAAAATATTACGAATTCTCAGTATTTTCATATTGACTTTATATCACATCAAATATAATTGTTAATCTTATATTAGTATTGAACTAAATATTAAAATAATTTATATTAGTATTAGCTATCTTCTTCTAATATTAAAAATTAAAATAATTATACATATTCCACCATTATTTAATAAGTGAATACAGTCTTACTCTACCCTTTTTCAATAAGTGAACATGGCCTTAATCTTCAGAACATATAATTTATAGAACCTACGGACTAAAAACTGATTTTTGTACAAATAAATATAGTTTTTCTAAATATGTAAAGCCAACCGGCACTAAAGGTGTTTCAGGTGAGGAAGGATTTTAAGCAGCAAACTAAATAAAGGAGTTAACTAGATAAAGGTACAAACTAAAGAAGAAAGCTAGTCAAAGGAGGACTTGACGCATACAAAGAGAAGGATGTTCATCACTTACTTTTCCAGACAAATCTTTCTCAGTCGTTTCCCCTGTCCTGACTGATTCTCGTCTGAAACCTAGAAAAGTGATAAAAAAAAGTTGGATAAGATTATACAATGAACACCTGCAAAGCTAAGGTTAACTGAAATTGCTTTTAAAAACGCCCACCAGTCTAATGCAGATATTCAAAAGTTTATTAGGGAGTCTCTTCATGGAGAGAAGCTCTTTGTCGACCTGTACGATCTTTGTTTCGCGCGAAGTGCTTTCCTCTTTTCTCCCTGTAGCTTCTCATACTCATCCAGAGTCATCTCCACCTGTGTATAAATGCAAATGGGAACCCGGACAACTCCTACATGAAACGAATATAGCACCCAGTATGAAACAATGTCCCAGAGGAATAAGGAAATGTTCCGACACTTCATCAAAGAAGCAAAAGCGGGAGATGCTCACAGACCTTGTGAAATCAGAATACTCTTGATTGGTATCATGCCACAAGTAAGGGCTGCCAGGGGAATATCTTATTGATTTGGGTATATATGTGCATACGTGCTGATATTTAATGAAGTATGAAGGGAAAATTTAATATACATATAACTTGGTTGATTACTATGTTATGTGGTATCTATCGAGCTTAAAAAACATCCAACGATACCTAAGACATAGAGGAAAACTTGCAAGACAAGTCACAAGGGGGCATATGATTTGCTAATTACTGGTTTGGATTCTTTGGACCGACGTGCATCCGTAGTTCGCTCTTTTTCCTGACATTCCTATGAAATAACTATAATTTGAAGTTTGAACTTTAAAAGAGATTCTGCCCTTAGAACAGTGTAAAATCTTTCAACCCTTCTGGTGCAATATAATCTTAAAACTCAATATTGCAGAGTAAGGTGGAACCAAGAAGACTTCCAAAGTTGAAAGTTTTATTAAATAAGATAAAAGCATTAGAAATGCTCTGAATCAATGCGGTAAAAATAAAAGGAGCAGCAAACCAAATTTCGACTGTTTTCAAACTAAAATTTGTGAAATTCTATATGAGTTGTGCAGTATAAAAAAAGACAGTTATATAATTTTTCGGAATTCCAAGAAAAAACATTAAAATAGTCACAGAAATACCTGTCACTTGTTTATTGCCTTCATTTCCTTTTCGACATAAATGTTAAGTTTTCTTTTTGAATTCTTCAAGCAAAGTCCATAAAACAACCATACGTTAAACAGGAATTTATTTGGAGACCAATTACTACAAAAGATCTCTTTATCTTGTGGATCTACGCATATCAAATTTATACAAACAATGGACGAGAGAAACATATACGAACAACAGAGAATTAACTCCAATCTATACCAAGAAAGATTCAGTAACAAAAAGTTAAGAAGCACACAACAACTATTAGAAGTAAACGAACAAAGATGAAGAGATGAACTGTTCAATGATCAAGTCAAGGTATCAAAATCTGGGAAAACAATTGAAGAACCTTATCCTCGGATTCCTCTTGAGTCTCGTTGTCAAGAGTCGCATTAATTTCTCTCCCTCAATGGTGTCGTCTAATCCAGAATTCTCATTAACCAATTCCTTCGTTGCCATCTTCTTTCTTTTCCTGTAGAAATACAACAAACAATCCACCACAATATATATATATATATATATATATATATATGACATATATACACCCGTAATTTGAGTTTGAGTTGGTCGTTGGGGAAACTTTCGTAGCTATGAAATAAAGCGGAGGATAGGTTAGTCTTAAAGAAGTAAATGATTCAAGAAATCACAATCATGAGTCTGAAGGTAAGACAAAAAAGAATCCGAAATATACAACGGCGATGAGATCGCCCTTGTGGACGACGGTCACCGTGCCTTATTTCACAGCTACGAATGCATCTACGACGACTACGGCGGTGCTCCTCTGCTTCTCGGTTCCGACGACGACGGTCGCGAATTATATCCCGCCTCATTGGTCCCGTGATGGTCTCGATCCTCTTCCGAATCCATCACTGCTCCAAGAATTCAATCCAAGAAAGGGCTAAAAACCGTAAGATGGAGTCGATTCAAGAAATGTACACAATAGTTGAGAGATCAATCAAGAGGAGCCATGGACGGATTCTTCTTGCGGATCGCGGCGTTTGCGAGGTGGGGGAGGCTTATGGTTGTCGTCTCCATCGCCGTGGCCGAGGAGGTCGAACGATCCCTGGATCGCCAAGTAGGTAGAAGAATAATCTAAGGTTTGGAGAAAAGAAGAAGAACCCTAGAGAGAGAAAGAGGTGGGAAAAGGTTTCTTGAAGTGGAGAGGAATAAGAAAGCGCGCGAGAGTGAAGAGGCGGGACGCGTGAACCATTGCCAGGCGGGTGGTCCTTATATAGGAGGAGTACGGGGCTCATGGGTCGCGTGCATTGCACCTGATGATTTTATTTTATTTTTTTATTTTCTTACTTTTTTAGATGATTTCAATTTTCAAATCCCATACCGAGATTAGCGAATTCTGATCGACCTTCGAAGTATAGATTATTTGGTGAGAAATTTTCATTTAACACCCTCATCTACTACTTTTATCATATTTCAACATTTGGTCCCTATCTAATTAAACAGTTAAGAAAAATTAGCTGGCTTGATTTGCAAATATGAAGATAATGAAAAATATATAAAAAATTCCTCCTAATATAAGGTATATTGAATTAATCAAACAGAAAATTTAGAATATAAGATATCTATTGAGTGCAGTCTTGCCCACAACTCTTTTTTGTATCAGCAACTCTCTCTTGAACTCTCCCCAACTGAATGCAGCGTACTTCCTCCCACTGCTATCTTCTCCTACTAATTCCACTGGGCAATCAATGTATGTGCCGTCCTCAGGGCTCATGAAATAAGCTAAAGACATCCTCTTCTTCTCTTTGTTTACAACTGCTCTGTGAATGCTACTCTTTAGCCTCCCATTTGTCCATGCCTACGTTAATAAGATTGTTGTTATATAGTCCGTTGACTCAAATACTTAAGTCGTTAGATAATTAATTAATAAAGTATAATAGAAATGCTCACTTCTAGAGTGTCGCCAATGTTGATGATAAGCGAACTTGGCACTGGCCTAATTCCAAACCATTCACTATCACTCTTCTGAATTTGGAGTCCACCTACCTCATCTTGCCATAGAATGGTCAAAGTGTGAGGATCCGAGTGGCTCCCTAGACCCAGACATTTCTCAGGAAGAGGACATGGAGGATAGCAATTTATCCTTATCATTGTCGATTCCTTATGATCTCTAAAATTCTTGGAGAAGTAGTCATCTTGGAGACCCAATCCATGGGCCAAAGCTTCAAGTATGGCCATTCCAAGGCCATCCAATGCATGCATGTACTCGTTGATGGCCTCACTAAAGTTAATTCAGGCCTCATTTACTTCACATATATATTCCACTAAGAACATTAACTTACAAGATATAGACGTAAGAAGTTATACCTTAAAGATTGATGCTGGTCTCCGTAGATCTTCTGGGCAAAGGAAACGACTTGTTGAGATGACTGAAGGAGTTGAATTATCTCAGCCCACGGCAAATTATGACCGTAGCCAGGGTTGCTCGCACTGTACCCTAGAGGCAAGCTTGCTGTTCTTCCACCTCTCATCTTTTGGTCCATAGGGAGATCGAAGAGCTTCGCGCATTTTTCTCTCACGTTCTCGATGATCTCTGAATGCACTCCATGATCAACCAACACGAAGAAGCCAAACTTCTCGCAAGCATCCACCATTTTTTCGCATACCGCGTCGTAGTTCTTCGCTCGCAACGCCTTCGAGAAGCTAATGACCGGGATTTCGTCGCCTTTTGCAAAGTCGTCGTACTCGATCGCCGGCCACTCGTCCTTGGACCAGACGAAGTCTTTGATAGTGAGCTTGTTCGTGGCTGTAGAGAGAGGTTGAACATGCTGTGTTTCTATCTCTATTTCTTGTGTATCCTTTGCCATTTGGAGTCCTTTAGGGGTACATTTGCATGCTTGCGTGCGGGAAGGATATATATACTTATATAGAGGTGAAGGGCATTGCCTTTGTTCTTGTGGGTCACATTGTATATGAACGGGGATTCCAATAATGGATGCTGTTTTGGTACATTGGCCGTTTTGTTTCTAGGAAGATTATAAGGTGTAAATCCCAAAGAGTTAGCTAAAGGAGTTCCATTGTTATAGTAGCCGGATCTTGTAAACTTTGTCTTGACTTCACGGATTGTCTGCAGTCCCTGGCTGCAGGAAATTCGCCAGGTCCTGATTTCATGGATTCTATTTGTTTTTCGGGCTTCAGTATGTCATGCACATATAATTAATAATGGGGAACTGTTAATGTTCTTTTTATGGGAAATATGGCATTCTTGATGTGTACATATAAATACACAGAGTATACAGTTATTAGATCTTAATTAGTATTTTTAGTAAATAAAAATGAGTTCTTGTTGGGAAAAAGTTAAGATTTAGAAATAAATTTTTATAAACTTTGAGCTCAAAATTAAATGGGATTTACATATTATTTATGATAAAGTAATGGTAGAACAAAAAGAGTTCAAAGAGTATTTTAATATTATATTCTCACTTATTTAAATTCATAAAAAGTATGAATAAAAAATTAACTTTAAAATGACTATCATGATAATAAAAAGATTTAAAGGAACGTGAGTTTAACACCACGTATTATCTATTTATAAAATATTAATGGGGTATATACCAATCATATTTCAGTCGGTCTTTGGACCCTAAAGATACCTATGTTTTGCTGAATAAAAAATAATCTTTATTAAATCAGCTCACGACTCACGAGTATTCTCTCAGTATCACTGTACCCTGGGAAATATTATATTTATTTGTTGGTCAAGTATGTGTATCAATTTTCATCTATTATTGCAAAGCGACAGGTCTCGCAATTAATGTGAGTTGTTTTGTAGTCAAGTTTAATTCACGGAGTCCTTAGGCTCACTTTTTTTTTATCCTTAGGCTCACTTGAACCCCTCTTGTTGTCATCGTACCCTGGGAGATATTATACTTATTTATTGGTCAAGTTTGTGTATCTACTTCTTCATCTATTATTTCTATGCGACAAGCTCACAATTAATATCATAGCTATTGTAACAAATATCTTATTTACCTATAAAGAAGAGTTGCTTTGTAGTCAAGTTTCGACTTTAGAGCCCCCCCTCTCTCTCATTGTATCCTGGTTGATATTATATTTATTTATCGATCAAGTTTGTGTATCTACGCGTCATCCATTATTGCTAAACGATAAGCTCACAATTAATATCTTAGCTATTGCATTAAACATCCTATTTAGCAAAAAGAGAAGAGTTGTTTTGTAGTCATTCATGTAATTAAAATATAGGTCAATATATATTTTACTATGCCCAATATTATTTTTACTTCACGTAGTTCAAAATTTTTTAAATTAATCTTTATATTTAGTCACAAAATTGTTAGTTTTTTTATTAAATTTAACTTAGCATTATAATTATTATAATTATTTATTATTATTGCCTTAAAATTTTGTATGTCTTTTATGTGTGATAAAATATATTTAATCTTTTGGAATTCTATGCTTCCTTAAAAAGGCAAATACCATTTGATGGCTTGGACTAAAATATTGGGAGTGGAAGTCTCGTAAGTCTTGTCTTCAGGACTTGTTTCCAAGTGTCTCATACATATACATATAGAGACACATACGATTAAATAAGTGTTTCATATTTTAGAAGGGGATAAGAGAAGAATACTATCCCTTAGATCGAATAGCTTTATAATTATATTTGCCCATTGTTGTGACTGTCTTGAACCAGTTGCCACACAAGTTAGCTGTCCCATGATCACCATTCTTTATCTCCTATAAATTGTAAAGGCTTCGTTAGATTCGGATGCACGACTCATTTGAGTCGGTTCTTGTTCAAACAATTATCCATCCCGACCTACTATATATACTTTCAGGTACGGAGGCTGGCGGAATCCTGGAAAGGTGGTCTTGGAGAAGAAATGAAGAATGCACCTCTTTTCAAGGCACTCTAAAATTTAGGGTGCCCCTTCCATCCATTAAGGGCTCTCTCACTTATGGGAACTGGGAAGGATACCATCTCTCTATGGCATTCTTTGGCCCTACCACATCCAAGCTACCCTTCCTTTGAGGCCCCCCCACCTGACCTCACAGAATACCACAAAGTGGCAATGGGTTCAATGCACAGGCCATCGTCTGTCTCTACTGCAAAGGATAAGGAATACCTTTTGGAGCTATTGGTATACATCGAAGGCTATCCGTTCCTTGGAATAAATGCTGCAATTGTCCACTGTCCATCGCCATAGCATGGCTACATGCATAGGATCGGCCTCACACGCTCTGGTCTATAAATGAGTAGAAGTTGAACTAGTTTTTGATGTATACCGTGAGAGCTTATACCATTGTTTCGATCTCTATATATTAGAGTCAGTGGTTTCAGGTACGTAGTAGTTAGCATTACCCATGTTGTGGGAGTGGTAGAGTACGTAAATGAGTGCCATGGAAAGGGTAGGCGGCATTCGTCCAGATAAAGAGTTGGAATTTGTTCCTATGCCGGTGATAGACTTCCAACAACTGCACTCTAGAACAAGGACCACGGTGATCAAAGACATTGGCAGAGCTTGCCAAAAACTTGGATGCTTCCAGGTGAGCAATTAATCTTGACTTACTGATGAAAAAGGGTTTCAGTTGCAAATGACGGCATTTTGCTTGTACTATGAGGACACTATGAGAGTTTGACGCAAAAAGGTAAGTTCTTCTTTTTACAGGATTTTGAACTTCTAAACCCGCCAAAGATCATAGTTTTATAACTTAAATATGTTTTACCAACAGCGCTTTAAACTAATATTAATTTATTAAAGTTATCATTATGCTTATTATTATTTTTACTAAGTCGCTAAAGTTAACAGTAACAAAGATTGTTACAATGGGTTATAATTGGTTAAGGTTTTTCATTTAATGCTATAAATATTGCATCATAAAATAATACGACACGACATGACAACACGATACGAACACGCAGTGTTTTATTTTGTTATTTTTCGAGGACTCTTACAGAGCTCTGTTTTTTTATGGATTATATATGTTTAGGTTGTAAACCATGGGATTAGCAGGTCAGTAATCAAGGATGCCCTGGAAGCAGCTTCGGGTTTCTTCGAGTTGCCAATGGAGAAGAAGATGCAATTTTCATCTGAGGATATAAGAAAGCCAGTGAGATACGATGCAGCTCCGATGCTAAGTGAGGGCAAGTCGAGAACACTCTTAAAGCACTACGCCCATCCACTCAAAAATTGGGTCCATTTGTGGCCCCAAAATCCACCGCAGTACAGGTATAACATATCTCCTAACATGTACATGTCGGGAAGTTGGTTCCTATGGAATCTAATTCTCTAAGCACCTATTATTGCCCCTTAGGGAACTCATTTGTCTAGACTAATGAATACTACTGTAGATTTGTAAATAAATATCAAATTATTCTTATTCTATACTAGAAACATTGTTCATTAGAATCTTATCATCCACCTATTATAACTTTATATTACATTAAAAATAATTATTATATTACCATTATAATTTACAACCAAACTCTTTGTTTTCCTATTATTGATTCGAGGTAAATAAATAAGAATAACTAAAGTAGAATTTTTTTTCTTAACGGATAACGGAACGTGACTTAAAAGCAACTAATTAGGATGCATGCTTTAATATTTCCAAAGTTCCTTATTAACTTTTCTTTTCCACATCGACTCTTTTTTCGAATATTCTCAATGTTCTTTTAAGATAATACCCCCCTTTTCCTCCCCTGGTTTCCTATCCTTGTTTAAAAGAAAATGGAGAGCATTTTAGTACAAAAATGTAAAATATAATGGGAATACCTCTGGTAAACAAACAAATTGAAACAGAGATGGTTAGTCGCAAATATATTGGAAACAAGAATTAAAGACAAAAAATCTCAATATATATATATATATATATTGATCATCATAACATTTATTCATTTCAATTGTTGATAACATCAGCAGTGCTTCTAAATGTGCTGCTGCTTTGGTTGCAGGAAACAAATGGGGAAGTATGCAGTGGATGTCAGGAAAGTAGCCCAGCAGCTCCTAGATGCCATTTTGGAAAGCCTGGGACTTGGCCAGACTCGTCTGAGAGGCAAGCTGGACGAAGGCTTGCAGCTGATTGCAGTGAACTGCTACCCAAAGAATTCCCAGTCAGACGTTATGGTTGGACTGGCGCCGCATTCAGACTATGGATTAATCACAATCTTGCTCCAAAGCTGCGACGGCCTCCAGATCATGGACAGCGATGGAAAATCCTGGAGAAGAGTTCTGGCAAGCTATGATACCTTGCATGTTCACGTAGGAGATCACCTGGAGGTTCTGAGTAATGGCAGATACAAGAGCCTCGTGCACAGGGCGGTACTCAACTCACACGCTCGAATCTCCGTAGCCAGTATCCATGGCTTCCCAATAGATGAAAAGGTGTCCATTCCACAAGAGCTGGTAGATGAGCAACACCCCAGAAGATACAGAGAGAGTAGCTTCAAGGACTTTCTTGATTATGTCTCGACGACGAACATGGCTGGGGGGACGAGTTTCATAAACAGTCTCAAGATCTTTGAAGCTTGATGATGTTTCTACCTTGGTCGCCAGCGATCTAACATTCAGAGGAAATGATGTTATCATACAATTTGGTGTATTATCTACAAGAATAAAGCTTCTCTACTACCAAGCATCTTACAAAACTATTGCACCTACACTACAGTGCAGCAGTCTTAAGTGATATTATGAAGCAATAAAGTTCATTAAAATAGTCGCCAGACCACAGAAAGGATTGATGACGTGTTTGGGGTATGAGGGAGAATAAATTCAACAACAACGTGTCGACAGAGTATTAATTATTGAACTTGATACTCCTACGAGGTTCCAACCTTATTGCTGATCTACTGTATTCCTTAATTATCCCAATTCCCACCCACTTGATAGAAATTGAATCCATATACTTTGTCTCCGAAATTTTCAAATAATGCATGGCCAAAGCACAAAAATCAAACCCAGTTACGTACATTGATCTTCTACTCTAAAGATCACTAAGTACATTTCTACAACAGCTAGAAAAGCAAGATTCCTGACAGCAACTAGGAGAGAAATACTAATTAAGAGATGAAGAACACAGAGAAAGACAAGTACAGATTCTTCATACACTTTTCTTTAGTTTCTATAAAGCCTCATTCTACGAACTTCTTAAGCTATTGCACTTTGTCAACATTCTATCTCCAGATACTCTTTTTCTTCTTTCCAATAACTGGTATAATTGCCAGCAAAAAAACAAGTTGCAAATCAGACAATCCAATTCTACATTTAATCCCCTAAAATTAAATATCAGTTTGTTTCCCGTCAGACCTAAGAGAAGGAAATTAAATATATTTTTTCAACAAATAGCCCAAAATGCTGCAGATTAAGATAACAATCAAATAGTAGCAAAAAGTTATCCACACGAACAACCCCACTATATAATGACATGGAATTGAAAAATTAACATCATCACATCCATGTGACACTAGGAGTACATCATCATCATCTATATATGCATGCTCTGTGATCATATGTAGAGGGCAATGAAAAGAAATGATCACAACAACTGCAACTATATCCAAATAAGAAAAGCTATTAAAGGATTTAACCAGTATTTCTCAGGGATGAAAGAAGCGTGTGAGAGAGGAAAAGGAGAAACCTATTAAAGGACCGGGCCTTAGCCCAAATTATTCACGGGTTAAGTACTGGACTTCAGCGATACAAAATGAGATAGTTATACGTAAATCCTTATCAATTATCACCCTTTTTTTATACAACATTGTGTTTACGCATAGAACTTTAAACTATTAAAAATATTGTAAACATCCATTCCATTAGGTTTCTCTTTTTTTTATATTTATAAATTGTCACAAATTTATGAGCAATTATAACCTTGAAGCTATTTTGGTCATCTTTACTTTTCTCATCTTAGGGTGTAAAATATTATTAATAGCCTAGTGGGTCTATATATTAAAAGAAAAAAAAGTGATAATTTAATGGATCTAGTTGTAATAAATCATATTTTAAATAAACTCACCTCTAAAAAAGAAACCATTACAATCTTATCCGTGATTTTAAAACAAAAAGGTAAAATCTCACTTACGGAAGGATAACAGGGTGTTCTGCATAATGTAATCCTCCTCCATGATTGGATGAGGGCCTGGTAAGTGAGAGTGATCCCTTGATGCAGAATGACAAATAGACAGAAGAATCCAACTCGGTGGAGGGAAAAATTTAGCAAGCGAGGCCCACCACCACTACTCCACAGGCTTTATCAGATTAAAGTGGGAAGGTATCATAAAAAGAGGCCCAGGCCAACGGTTCCTTTCCCTAATTCCAAGAATCCAACGTCTAATGCTTGAAAAGCGATTCCTAGCCCTCGTCAAAAAGAAAGGAATTAGATATTGTTTAGATTGGGAGAATCCCAAGGCCTACGGATTAGAAATTAAAAGTAAAAAAGTGCCTGTCCATTATCTAAAAATCCGAATTGCGTCAATAACTCGTTTGGTCGTGATGCTTGTGAGTGCAAGCGAAAGGATTGAATGAATGAATGAATGAATGAATGAATAAGGGTTTTAATAAGAACACGGATAGTAGAAGTCACATGGAATAAGACTATTCCTCGCGAGCGCCGAATCCGATAGGTGATAATGCTATCCGCCATAGACGCACAGAAACTCGTGAATAAATAAAGGGATAGAGGCGATACGTTGCAGTTATGCTCGGAATAAGAAAACGACGGTCGTCCCAAAACGACAGCTTTGTCATCTTTCTCGGACGCATCGCAGAGCCCATCGGATCTTATAATTCCCTTCCAGATGGGCCCCACTCCCCGGGATCAAACGTATCGACGGCCGCGATGGTGCAATACACCGAAAGCTTGGGTATTGCGCTGTCCTGCTCTGCACTGAGCTCCGACAGATGGTCAAAGCAAGCCCGAGTCACTATCAATCGCTATCTGACGACCGATGAAGATCTGACGGTAGTGATCTGAGGCGATGGTGACGGGAGGTTAAAAGGAGTTACGTACAGGGCCCACAGGTGGGCCCACGCGCTAAACTTATTAAAGAGTTAATCTCGTATTAGTAGAGGGATTAGTGGGTAGTAAAATGTTAGAGAAAGCAAATAGGAGGAAAACAAAGAGGAACACTTACCTTCTGCCACTCACTTCTCTTCCTTTGTCTTGTTGTCTTGGCTTTGCAGAGAAGGGAAGAGAAAGGCTTAGAGGAGGAAGTCGAGTGCATAGGACTCGAGAAACCCTAGCTCGAGATCTCGAAACCCTAATCTCGGGATCTCCCTCTTCTCCGGTTCGGAGGGGCGCCGACCCAATTTTGTTAGCATTTGGTGGTAAATTTCCGACTCTTTCACTCCGGATCTTCGAATTGTTCTTCTGCTCGTATTACGAGAAAAGCTCTCATTTTGCTTCTCTCTTGTGTTGAGGATCTAAATGTACTTTGATCGGTTGGAATTTGGTGTGCTTCTTGTCTCTCTCTGTTTTCTTTGGGAATTAAAGTTTATATCCTACTGTTTTTTTTTTCTTTTGGGATTTTCTTGCATGCGAAGGCAAAGATTTCCTTTTTTCTTTGAGATTGTTTCAGCTGCGTTTGATTATGTGAAAGATCTGTAAGATGTTTACGGTTATGGTGCTTTTTGTACTGAGTGAATCGTTTTCTTGTGTCTACTTAGGTCTGCGGAAAGAGGAGAAAACTTCACAGGTGCTCCGAATCCTTGAGTTAGGAGGAAAACCCATCTCGAGATTCGGTCAAATTTGGTCAAAGTCTGCTACATTTCGATTAATTCGCGAAGCAAGTCGCTGACTTGTATATTGGTGATGTTAAAGATCCGATGGAGATGGATAGGATTCCCGAGTCAAAAATATTGCCCACTAAGCTCCGCACAATTGCCCAGGCAACGGATTTGCAACGAAGTGGTTTGAGAGGTCAAGAAGGTTCCTCCACAGCTCAGAAATCTCAAACTTTAGGACCACCAGTACCTATAACAACAGCATGGAAAGGACTGAGCACATACCCAGAAGAGAAGGATTTAGAAATTGAGGTGGCTAGCTTCAGGAGTATCGACTCATCCGAAGATGGGCCAATGAGTTCTTTCTCTGGGGCAAGTCATCCGCCAGAGCCTATTGATATGGATCTTATGAAGACGGTGTACGTAGCGATGGATCAAGACAAGTCCGAAGCGGGTTGCTTGATGAAAGGCCTGTCTGTGAAAGGTCCTTTTATAGAAGATCTCTCAATCCAAGTCCCCAGTGTGAAACCAAATGTGGCAGTTCGATCCTCTGGCGAAAGCTTGGTAGAAGAGCCTAATGACTTGGGTGGTGCGTCTTCTCCATTATCTGTTCCCCGAGCATCGCAGACCATGGAGAACACAATCTTCCCTCAAGATTCTGAAGAAAAGGAGTGTGTGTGGGATGCTTCACTCCCTCCCAGTGGCAACGTTAGTCCTCACAGCAGCATCGACAGCGTCGGTGTGGCAACTGCTATGAGCATTGTGAATAGCTGCACAAGCACGTACAGGAGTGAAGGGGTTACTAGCGATGGAATGATTAGTGTTGAAAGGAACTGTGAGAGCGGTAAGGGTAGTGTTAGAGGTGATTCACTTGAAAGTGCAAAAACTAGCATGAGTAGGGCAAGCAATAGCAGTGGCCTCAGTGATGACAGTAGCTGGAGTAACATCACTGGAAGTGCCACTAAGCCTCACAAGGGGAATGATCCAAGGTGGAAGGCCATTCTTGCTATTCGGGCTCGAGATGGTATATTGGGTATGAGCCATTTTAGATTGCTCAAACGGCTTGGATGTGGTGATATTGGAAGTGTTTATTTGTCAGAATTAAGTGGGACAAGGTGCTACTTTGCAATGAAAGTTATGGACAAGGCATCCCTGGCAAGCAGGAAGAAGTTGAACAGAGCTCAAACTGAGAGAGAGATTCTCCAGCTTCTGGATCACCCATTCCTTCCGACTCTATATACACATTTTGAGACTGACAGATTCTCATGTTTAGTCATGGAATTCTGTCCTGGTGGTGACTTGCACACACTGAGACAGAGGCAGCCCGGAAAACACTTTTCTGAGTATGCAGCAAGGTAATCATTAAACTGGAAGCCCTTCTATCAATATTTGTGATAAAGTCTTTTGGCATATCTTATTTGACCTACAAATTTAAGAATTACTGTGGAAGATTTAGCCGTCAAAGGAACAAATCTGAACAGTATCTAAGCCATTAAATTCACCTATTTAAGCTGTGCAATATCCTTTTCTCTTACATACCGCAATTTTGTCTGTTATTATTATTGATGATTATACATGTGCACAGCCTTTATGTTCACGCCTTCAGGGATGCATAAATGTTTGTCTTACTTTTCCAACTTTAGAATCCATGGTTTACAAAAATCCGACTTCCTATAGGTGCAGGGGTCTTCTCTCTCTCTCTCTCTTTTTTCTCATAACAATTGGTTTTCTTTAGTTGTTTACTAAATTCTTGGTCTTGTTTTTATTTTTACTCTTCACTTTTAGTAATCGGTTTTTTTCTTGAATGTTCTGAGGTATCACCATTTATTATCTAAACAAGCAAACAGTATTAAGTATTCAATACTGTTAAAACTGCCATTTTTCTGATTCTTAATGCAATGCTTCTGCATCTGTAAATTCAGAATTCCTTGCATAACTTGAGAAGAAGTTCTGCCAGCACATCATTTGCTGACTTCAATGGAGTGTATATTTTCATCTAAAAGTTTAATTTATCTAATATCAAATTCCAGTAGTTTGATCACCCTAAATTTGAAAATGCTTCTGCTATTTTAGCAGTATCCATCTCCATTTTGTTGATACAATTCATGAAACCTACCAGAATATTTTTGAAGATTAATCTCCTTCGTTCATCTGTACAGGTTTTATGCCGCAGAAGTTCTTCTGGCTCTAGAGTATTTGCACATGCTGGGAGTTGTCTACAGAGATCTGAAGCCGGAAAATGTTCTTGTCCGTGATGATGGCCACATAATGCTTTCAGATTTTGATCTCTCTCTTAGGTGCACAGTATCACCAACGCTAATTAAAACCTCATCCCTTGATCATGATCCTAAAGGGGCAGGTGGTGCATTCTGCGTCCAACCTGCCTGCATAGAGCCTTCAGCAGTCTGTGTTCAGCCTGCTTGCTTCATCCCCAAACTTTTCCATCAGAAAAGCAAGAAGAACACCAGGAAACCAAGGGCGGAGCATCGCCCACAGGTTGCCACCCTGCCCGAGCTTGTGGCTGAGCCCACAACTGCTCGATCGATGTCCTTTGTGGGGACCCACGAGTACTTAGCCCCTGAAATCATCAAAGGGGAAGGCCATGGAAGCGCCGTTGACTGGTGGACCTTTGGCATCTTCCTGCATGAGCTCTTGTACGGCAGGACACCGTTCAAGGGGTCGGGTAACCGCGCGACTTTGTTCAATGTGGTTGGCCAACAGCTTAGGTTCCCAGAGTCTCCCTCAACTAGTTATGCAAGCAGGGATCTGATCAGAGGTCTTCTAGTTAAGGAGCCCCAGCATCGACTGGGTGTGAAGAGAGGAGCTACTGAATTAAAGCAGCATCCCTTTTTTGAGGGTGTGAACTGGGCACTGATACGTTGCAGCAGCCCTCCCCAAGTACCAAGGCCGGTCGAGGCTGAGCTGCCGGCGAAGTTTGGGGTGGTGGAAGGGATGGGGAGCAGCAGTAAGAAGATGGTAGGGGCAGACATGAAGTCTGGAGGCAAGTTTCTGGACTTCGAGTTCTTTTAGATGTTCCTGGTTGTAGGGTTATTATATTTCTTATTGTTGTATTTGGTCAGTGTTGTTATTCCATGCTTTTGCTGTTACCTGACCTGTACCAAGATTTTGCAATAGATGAGAAGCATGTTTCCCCACATTTGAACTCGTTAAGAGCATTTATAATGCATATGGATTATGAGATTAAAGGTGTCCTAATTCAAAGTCTGAACAGACCAAGATGTAAATAACTTGCTATGCCTATCCCCAAGTTAATTGAAGCAAAACTAGCACGGAAATTTAATGCAATTGTGATTTGGTCAAATTTTAATAGTGCCATGTTGTATGAATATTTGTTTGGTGTATTGAGAAATCCAAAAGTTTAATCAAAGATAATAAAAAGGTAGGGCGTTTACAGATGCAACTAAATCTCGAAACAATCCACTGGGGACATCTGTTGCACATTCAACTAATTAAAGTGCTCCCAAACTACTCCAAGCCAGCTCGGTCATGGCTGGAGAAAAAGGACCCATCTGTCAAAAAAAAAACAAGAGCTCGCACATGATCCTTCAGCACGCAAAGCTAAAAGGAAAAGCAAGAATAGCCATGATGACTGTGAGAGGAAGGAATGAATACATGTGATAGATTTATAGCCCTCCTCTCTCTCTCTCTCTCTCCCTCTCTCTCTCTCTCTCTCTCTCTCTCTCCCAATCCCATAAACAAATTATTAGCTTCACAATTGGGTCCATCCTTCTTTTTTCTCCTCCAAAAGAGAAGCTAAAGACCCATCTCATCTCCAAGAGAGTTACAAGGTGAGGATGGATGCAGAGAAGATGGTGGGTTCTCTAATAATTGATGGTGCTGCCTTTCCAAACTGGAAGCTTTATAACAATCCAGACTACTCACAGTACTGCAACAATGATTCACCCCAACACCACCAGCATTGCCACTACAATTGCATCCCTCCTCACAACGTCTCGACCAACTCCTCTGTAATGGACTGCGAGGAGTTCGACCTCGCGCTAGCGCACGTCAGGGAACTGAAGGCCGAGCTCGAGTTCGAGCGAAGGATGCGACGGAAGGTGGAGTCGGCCAACAAGGTGCTCGCGATGGAGCTAGAAGACGAGCGGAAGGCGAGGGAGACAGCAGAGGCGCTCTGTAAGATGTTAGAAGAGGAGGCCAGGCTCAACCAGGAGAAGGTGGAGTATGCGTTGAAAGAGATTGAGGAGGAGCGTAGGATGCTAAGAGTTGCGGAAGCATGGAGAGAGGAACGCGTACAAATGAAGCTCGCGGAAGCGAAACTACTAATGGAGGAGAAGCTGAGGGAGATGAGAGGGTCTCCATGCAAGCTTGAGGCGCAAAAGAGAGTCGTGGAGATAGGCGGCTTATGCGAATATAAGAATAGTCAACATAGTCAAAGTGGTCAACATGGTCAACAGAGAAGGGAGGCAGAGAACCCCCACATTAGGAGAGGGATTAAGGGGTTTGTGGAGTTCCCAAAGGTGATTAAAGTTCAAGCGAAAGAAGGAAGAGTGGATTTTGTGACGAATTTGGAGTGCCAAAGAGCACAGCTTCGAGTACTATTGAGGCATAAGAGTCCCTCTAGTTTGGGACTTGTTAGTAGTTCAGATTACATGGTTGTATGATGTTCCTTGTGTAGCTTCATTTAATTTTGTCCTCTATTTTTCCCAGTGCTTCTATTTTTATTCCACTTTTTTTGGTCACACAAGGTTATGCTCATTAGGTTTGAATGTTCTAATAGTTTATATTCTAAGGGGAACTATATTTTATCTTAAGCTTAGTTCCTAGTGAAGTTCGATTTGTGTCGTTTGACCGTCTTGAAGTTTAAATCTATGTACAGTAATTGGCTTTTTTTATCAAATAAACTGTGAAGCTATTTTTCTATTAAATTTATATTATCTCATATTTAATTTTTTATAATGTTAAAAATATAAAAACAAGAAAGATGATACATAAAAATTTAAGAAAACACTATTAATTTCGGTCTAATCACATTGGTGAAAAATATATTTTCCTTTATATTTACGGTAGTTGGGAAATGTTACAAGAGAAACAATAGGAAAAATTATATTTCATACGATCCATACACTATGACAACAAAATAAAATAAAATAAAATAATATCAGCTAAAGATTTTCCGAAAGTACCTTATTAATAAATATTAATAAATATGAGAGGGTATTTTACTAAACTTACGGGCCGGGCCCGGAAAGGGTTCGGACCTATGGGCTGGCTCTATTAGGACTTCGGTTCCTAATAGCGGTGCTCACCTTCTAATAGGACCGAGTCCGCTATTCGATCCCCACTTCTCCGGTGCGTGAATTCTCCGCATCATTTCTTAAGCGAGAGCAGCCTCCTTTCTTCTCCTCCAATGGCGACATCATCGACGAAGAGATGGCTTCCTCTCGAAGCCAACCCCGATGTCATGAACCAGGTTTTTCCCACTTCTCTCTCTTCTCTCGCTCTTCTCTCGCAATACTTTCTCGAATCCTTTTAAACTAGTGGCTTCGTGACCTCCTCCTCGTTGTTCTCGATCAACTTCGTCTTCGATGATCCTCGAGTTTCCTTGGGTCTCGTTTCTTGATTAGGGGTTTGTATCAGGAGTTTTCCTCGTCGGATGCGCTGCTTTTTTATTGATCCGAATGATCCTTGGTGATGCAGTACATCTGGGGGCTGGGGGTTCCCGAGGACGAGGCGGAGTTCAACGATGTCTACGGATTGGACGAGGAGCTCTTGGAGATGGTCCCGAAGCCGGTGCTTGCCGTGATGTTTCTTTTCCCTTACACTTCTCAGGTAGAACTTTTGGCTATGTTCTAGTGGTTGTTAATGTTATCGGAATAGTGAAACGGTGTTTCGACTTCTTGGCTCAGGCTAAAGCTGAGAAGGAACCTGATAGAGAAAAGGCGTGCGGCAGCGAAAAGGAGGTAGATATTATTAATGATGCTATTGTGCTTGAGAAATACTTTTTTGGTTATTCATCTTATGCTTAAGTTTCTTTCTAGATGTTTCCCTTTTTCCATTGAATATTGTTCTTCTGGGTTTAGCAACATGAAGAACATATATAATGCTTCGTTTATTATTAGCCATCCTGTCTAGAAAGGTACTACAAAATTTTACTACTTATCGTACGATAGAGATAGGTCTGGATTCATGACAGGGAGGACGAATCCACTTGTATGTCTGTAGATTTCTTTTTCTTAAACAATCTCTTTGCATACATTGAATTAATGTGTTTTTCCTATAATGTCACAATTTGTTGATGTGTTTTCTAATATGTGTTAACTGAAATTATAACGCTTGAGATTCTGATATTTAAATAAGGGTGAACAGAGTCTTGGCATGTCCAATTCCACATAGAATAGTGTGGAAGCTTGGACATATCTGCATATTTTAGCAACTCGAGAGGTTTATAGCTTTTTTTCTTGGGGGTAATAAGAGTAGCTCATGTACTGGTACTGTCTTTCAATGGTAGCATCTCAATGCTCTGTAAGGCCATAGTAGCATAGTATTGCTATATACGTTGTGTTGCATGATGCTGATACGGGTGGCAATGGAAACTTGTGGCCCATAAATCCACAACCTAGAACTTGACCAGTGGGTTTGGATTTCAAAAGTTAATCACGATTATTCATGGTCAGTTTGAAGTCCTGGTGCGATAGAGCCTATTTACTTGTTGGACCTGATGACCACTCAATTTATTGGATTTAGATCCTAGATAAGATAACTTCTTAGAAGTTTATTATTCTTGCATTGACTTCCTATGCATCTTTGGAAGTGTTTAGTAAGAGTTGCAATGGCTTAAGATATTCCCGGAACCTCAGGCGGAGCCCATGGAATGACTTTTAAGTTTAATATGGTTATTCATTATGAATTCATCTCAAGCTAATTATATGTATCTATGGTGCAGGAACCAAGTGAACAGGTATACTTTCTCAAACAAACTGTGGGTAATGCTTGTGGAACCATTGGGATGCTTCATGCTATAGGGAATGCAACTTCAGACATGACGCTAGGTACTTCTGTTTGCTATGTGAACTGTATTTTTTATTTTTTTTCCTGTGGTCACCTGTGGCGTGTGTTTTCACTTGACTTCCTAATTAGGATTCTTGTATAACTTAGATTTCAATATTAATGAAGTTAAGAGTTATGCACAATCTATTCCAGATCATGGTGGTGTATCAAGAACCAGTTGGTTTTGTTCATTCAGCTCAGTTTTTGATAGATTTCTTTGTGACTGCCATATCCTTTAGCCAAATGTCTACTATTCAACAACTCTGTTAAAGAGAAAAATAGTCTACTTTCCTTTTTCCTCCATTAATTAAATGTCAAGAAATAGAGAGAGTAAGAGGTGAATTAGAATTTTGTAGGTGAATTAAAGGCATGTGCAAATACTTTTTTTTTGTTTTGGTTGTTGTGATGTATACTAGCAATAATGGGTATATTGGAACTATTTCCCGAATTAGCTGAATATCTTTTACGTAGTTCTTCATGTTGAGGGACTCTGGTTAGGTTATTTACACATTCAAGCAGTGTTCACAAATTGAACTACTCCAGTTGCTTCATGAACTATTTAAATCTTCCACATTTCATTTCTGTGAAGGGCTATATTCCATGAAGCGTTGCCCCAAGTATATTGTTCATAGTTCTACCCTTTTCATTATGAGGGTTAAAGTAATATTAGAGTGATGCTTGTCTTCACTCTTCAACTCTGAGTAGTAAATGTTGTTGAGACGTGCTTGCTCATATGAATGAGTCTGACATCCAAGTTGTCAGTGGTTTCCTTTTATGATGTTGTATAGGTTTTGGAAGATAGATCTATTATCTACACTTTCTGTAGGTGTAATTTTATTATTTTATGCATTGTTGTGTCCTGGTTACTTGATCAGACCGTAACATGTAATTATGCCTCAGTATGAGTCTTTTCAATGGTGTTGTACTCTTTTGATTGGCAATAAGTATTGTTGTCCACCTTGAAGTCAATATACATATCTTTTTCTTCTTTGCAGTTGAGGGGTCATTTCTTGATAGGTTCTACAAAACCACTGCAAAAATGGATCCATTTGAGGTTATTATTTACCCAATTTTCTGATTGGTAACCCAGGGGTTCCCTACTCAATTGTTTTATTCTAGTAACCTAAGCCTTTTTTTGCTATGCTTGTCCTTTTCAGCGTGCAGATTTTCTTGAAAAGGACAGAGAAATGGAGGATGCTCATTCTCTTGCGGCTTCTGCTGGGGATACAGAGGTCATATGTCTCTACTTTATTTCTGTGTCTAATTAATTGATATACATTAACTGTAAAAGAACTTGTTTACTCACTTCATGAGCTTTAGTAAAACGACAGCTTTGATTCCCTCAATAACAGCTGATGGAGCTGCCACAATATTGATACCCTCAAATAAAAGTATTGATAAGCCATCAGATATTTCATCTGTTATTCCATTAGTATAACATAGGAGGTTTGTAGTAACAGACTGGTTAATTCTTACTGAGAATTTTTTCCAGATAGTCTAACATATAGATGAGGAACAGAGTGCCTCAACCAGCACGACAAAATATATCTACCTTGGGAGTAAGTAAGCAATACTGCTAAAAGCCTGAGATGATGGTGTATGATACTGGTGATAGGCATTCCAGTACCAATACTTTTAAGTTCGTAAATGTACTCTATTGGCTAGTACTCGGTAGAAATATTCAGTATTACATTATGCATTGTCAAGGTTGCTCAGCAACTCTACAGGAATACCTGAACTTGTGTACTTATGCAACCAAGGCTACCAAGCCTCGACCAAATTTCATACATTTCATCCAACCTAACCAAAATGGCAAGTTTGCCAGGTTTTGGGTTGCAATCTGATCTAAGTGCTCCATTGGCATGTCAATATGCCAATTTTTTTTTTGTTTTGTGGCTAGTTTTCTGAAAATTTTTATCCTCATACCATGTTCTCTTACAAGAAATTAGCCTCAATATGTTCTATGGATAGTTTTGTGCTGGATTTGTGTTGTACTGTGTTTCCTAATATGTCCTCTTTTTGCCAGGCTAATCCCCAAGTCGATGAACATTATGTATGCTTCACATGTGTCGATGGTAAGGATGATGTTTTCTCCAAGCTTTTCTAGTCAGATTCACTTGAAATTAGGATTGTTGTTAAAAGGAAGAAAATTCACTGTTCGTTTTGTCTGAAGCTAACAATCCGATGTATGCTGTAGGAAAACTTTATGAGCTTGATGGAATGAAGTCTCAACCGATATGTCATGGTTCCTCATCACCTAGTAGCTTATTGCAGGTAATATGTATTTCCTTGCTTGAACTTTTGTTTCTTATATGGCTTATCTTAACTGCAGCATCAAATCAAACTAAGAAAGTTGTAAATGGAAGCTTGGAACAAGGACATGAATACATTTTTAACAATCTTGATGATTTGCTTTTCGAGCACAATAGAAGATGCTCATTTGCCTTTTGTAGCGATTAATTTGATTCCTTATTTGTCTATTCTACTTTGGAGATGAAGAGAGTGCCTTACATTATCTTACTCTTTCTTATTATTTTGAACTTTCTCCTTGCCTATCGGCATCCAAACTTGGGATCAGCAATCTTGATATCTCTCCTGATATTGTGAAGAGACTTTTGGGCCAAGATGTTTTACAGTATGTGGTGGGCTTCGAAAGTAGCATAAGAAAATTTCCATTAAGATGATTTGGATATGCACAATTGTAAAGACAGTGCACGAGCATGGAGGTTTCATAGAGGCAGACTGAAACCAATGTGGGAGAAAACAGTTAGAAAATCCGTGAAACCACTTGATCTGATATTGATCACTAGTCTCTAAAAGAGAGACTAGTGGTTAATGGAATAAAACGATCTAGCTAGCTTTTATCCAAACTAGCTGCGTCAAAAGTTTTGGTTCTTGAGGTTCCAAGTCTCATTTAGCTTCTCTTAGCTCTTCATTTAATGCTGATAAGACTCATCATTCCGTATGACTTCTGTATGTGATAACGTGCGTTCTCATCTTTTGACAGGATGCTGCGAAGGTCATCAAGGCCATGATCGAGAAGAATCCTGACTCGATGAACTTTAACGTCATGGCTCTCTCAAAGAAAGAGAAGTAGGAACTCCAGCACCAAATAGGCAGACATTTCTTTCTCGCAACATAGTGTGTGTGTGTGTGTGTGTGTGTGTGTTCATAGCAGGCGAGAGATAAATCCTTTTGAGATTTTCAGCTTCTCGTAATCCTCGTCCATATTGCATTTTGCCTAGAGATTGATATGGACCGAGACTATACCTGCCGTCCTTTACTTATTTTTCAGCAGGTAACAAGATGGAGATCGGTATTTTACTGGTCAAAAAGTGTAGTTGAAAAAAATTGGTTTTTACGGTCCGAAAATATCTTTACTCCAAGAGGGAATGTTATAGGTGACAATGGGTGAAAAAGATATTTCTTGTTTGAAAAAAGGAAAGGATTGTCATAGATGTCATCAGTTCCTAAATTGTTGGATAATGCGGAAACTTTTGACAAACTTTTTAATTCACAATGAGCCGAGGAAGTCAATTACGCGGTTACCATTCAGTGGAGGCTCTCATCATATAGCTTCACTTACTCCACTTTATTGTCTCATTCGTCGATAAGATGCAAACTAATCCGACACTTTGCTTTTGTTGTAACGTACGCTGCGTCAGTTGGTTCCTTCACTTCCGTTGATGTTTCCAAAGACATCCTTGTCCTTATCCTAATTCGGTCGCCACGTAGAATACGCTCTCAGTCGTCAGTTACCAAGTGCTCCCAAGCAACAGCACTTGTCATGCATACTGACCAACCTTCACGTGCCACTGTGAGAAACGTATGTACGAGTGAGATTGTCAAGCTTACTGACCAATCTTCACATGCCACTGCCATCTGTGAAGCTTGATATATGGCACACATCATAAAACTAGAACGAAGTACCTCTTCTTAGTTTCTTTAAGATGAGATATTATATGCAAAATAAAGATAACGAGGAGAAAATTAGTAAAAAAGAACAGATGACAATATATATATATAAAGGTGGTACAACATTGTTCCATGAACGCAAAATTGAACTCCCAACTAATCCCTTATTCCATATAATAATGCATGCAAAAGTGAACTCCCAACTGTAGTTTATTCACTCATATAAGCACCAAAGTAGTACTACAACTGATCCAAACAACACATAAACTAATAAACAGGCCACATAAACACCAGTACAGGATCACAAACAGGATTAAGATAAAACAACAACAAAGGAACAACGATGGACGAGGGCGAACTAGATCATAGAACAAGAAGCAGCAAGAACTAGGAAAGTCGGAACTCCCATCCATTAGGGGACCTTTAAGTTTCCAACTCTACACGGTGCTGCGCCGACTCCTTGATATCCCTCGCCTTCGAGGCCAACCTCGCCTTCGCGTGCTCGAGCTGGTCGGCCCCAGGCGGGTGCTTCCCGGTCAAGTACCTATACATCCACGACAACACCGACAGCGCCGCCACCCCGAACCCCCCCGACGTGACGAAACCCGCGGCGAGCAGCATCATGGCTATGGCGGCGGGGACCAGCACGGGGCTAAAGATCACCAGCAGCGGAGTTGCGATCGTCAGGGCGATCACCGTGCCAGCTAGCGTTAGCCCCGAGAGTAGCAGCATCGAGCCGCCGGCGGTGGCCGCTGTGGCCGCCTTCACGGCCGTCATCATCATCGGCTGCTTCTGCTGCTGCTGCTGCTGCTGGTATTGTCCACCCCTTTGTTGCTCTCCTCTCTGGTGCTCTGCCATTTCTTTCTTTCTTACTTTCTTTCTCTTTCCTTAGTTTCTTCTTCTCTCTCGATCTATCTGTATATAGTGTTGGCCTTTGCTTCCGGTGAGGTGAAGAGGTGTTTAATAATGATCGGAGAGTAGTGGTGGTGTTTATAAAGGGAGGAGGGGACGGGACACGTGGATAGGCACGTGCCGAAGGCGCAGTGTCATGCATGACTTGGGATGGTGACGCGTGTTGGAGGTTGGTGGATTTGGCCGCTTTAGAGGGCGGGGCGATACTTGCGATGTTGGGTGTTATGGTGCTTCGTCTGGAATTAATATCATAGTATGGGCTCAAGGCCCAATACTTCTTTTGGGCCATCGTTTAACAGACTATCACTAATTTCTATCCACTTCTCTTTAATTATTTTTGGATTCTCCAACTCTCTTAACTATTTAATATCTTATATCTCCCGAATTGTATATCGAAACGTTAAATAATTATTTTATCTTTAGCTTTTTTTTTAACTAAGAAAATAAACCGGTCATTAGAGTGCCTTGTGTGACGGTCACATGATAATTTTAAATTAAAAAAAAAAAAAAAACTGAAACGGACAACTAATAAAACAAATATTTTGGAGGTTTTATATAGTTAGGAGTCAGCCATGCCATGTTACCCACCAGCCATGGTGTGGTTGATGATGAACAAATTATTTTATAACCTTTTCTCCTTCAAATCGCAATCTGATATTATCTACAGGAATTTGCAACGGTGCTTTCCCTTTATAAAAAGATGGAATCCTCCTGTAATTTCTTATCGTACTCTTTTGTGGAAATAAACAGCGGTGTTTGTCATAATTCACGGTCCTTTTTCCTCTTCTTCCGTGCTAAGTTCCAAAGCTTAAATACCACACAAAAAGGATTAAAAAAAAAAGAACTTGTCTCCTTCCTCTTTACTATGGCAAGCCTTCTGCTTAGTTCTTTTATGCAGTGTTCCATGATTGCATCCACTAAGAAATAGATAGCAAAGGTCCGAGACAGAGAGAATTGAGATAGATGCCATTGGCCCACATATTTATATCAACCAACATAAAGTATAGCTACTCAGACCAACTTGCATTAATTCTCCGACCAACAATAAGTATGCCACCCATGTTTGGTGATTTCTCTGACATTAAATATACCACGCAGCTTCTTTGTCAGCGGTGATTTGTGGTAGATCTCTAGGCAGCATTCTGTTGATGCTCTAACAGAGCTGATGAATATTGAGCTCTTTGTGCTCGTATTACTATTGGATTGTATATCATTGTATTCTATTTTGTTGCCTTTTGGCTCGATGAAAATATACTTTCTTATGGTATTATAATTTGAGCTTGTTTTATGGATCATGGCCAATCTCCCTTTTTCTATTATGCAATAGAATGTGGGTATATATATATATATATATATATATATATATATATATATATATATATATATATATATATATATATATATATATATAACAGTTGTTCTATTTATGTTTACTCTGACAATATTAATTCTTAAATATCAATCCGCATTCAAAGATCTGGCGTCAAAAATGGCAGGGAAGTGCAGCAATAAAAAGTCAGAGATTAGTACGGTATGGAGTCAGAAATATCACACGTTCAGGGATGATGAGATTGTAATGTAGAGATCAGCTGCATCATCGATGTATGTTGCTTTCATTTTGTACCTGAAGGGAATAAAACTTCGTAACTTAATTAAACTATCCAATCATATTGATAACCTCTGACAGTGCCAGAGAGATATGCGTCACAATTAGATGGAGGATTAACTCCATTTAGATCTCCTAAATTATTAAAATTTTTTTAAAATTTCTCTCTATTATATTTAACCTATTCTTAATTTAGAGAGACCATATAACTTTTATTTTCTTATTTTATTAGAGTCCATGTAGATTAAAACAAGTTTAGGGGAATATATAAAAAACAGTGATAGTTTATAGGATCTAAATGGCATTATCTCTAAAACGGATTATACTAAGATTAGAAGAACAAAGCAAATGTAAATAGCAAAAAAGAAGATTTATTCAAGCGCAAAACTTATAAACCAACCACATTGCCTATACAGAGACATCACCCCCTCCCAATACTCCAGAAAGAGCAAAAATAATACTATAGCAAAAAAACCTAATAGCTACATCACATAATTCCCTTTCCTGATTGATTATATCTATATACTTGTTTGCTTTACTTATAAAGATGAACAACCAAAAATAAAAAATTGTGTGCTACTGCACTGATCCAGCTCGCCGGCAAAGAGCTTCAAGAGCCTCCACAAACATGCCTGAGAATCCTGCCATTGCCTGGAAGACACTCGGTAGGCCGGTCTGGATATTGTTGAGGGTCATCGACCTGGTCACCTCTATAGCCTTGACATGCCTCGTCATCTCATCCTCGACCTTTCTCCGGCATAAGGCAATCTCTGACTTCTTCTCTGCAAGTGGATCGCGAGTGTCAAACACTTGTCCATCGTTGCGATGTCCGCTGCCTGGAAGGCTGATACCGACCATAGAGTAGGACTGATAATACTTCTTCTCAATGGTCCTTAAGGCAATGGATTTTTTGTCAAGCTCTTTTGAGTAACCTTCAGCTCGTTTCTTAATCTTTTGCTCCTCTACCTGCTTTATGTAGATGACATGAATGACATTTATGAAGCTTTTGATTGCTTCAGAAGCTACGGTATCCGGAAGCCGGTCGAGTGCTTGCTTCCACTCATCGCAGAATGCAGTGAGTTCAATTGAAATAGGGGAAGAATGGTCGTGCTGGGGGGTGTCACTGGATACAGGGAAGAGAGTGAGCTTCAGCCATCCATGCAGAGCACAAATATATTCGCGCTGGTACTTGATGAGGCGATAGAAGCTCGAGTGCCAAGCTGAGACAGCGATTTCTAGGTCGCGGGTGGCCATCCTGTGGAGATCAGATGTTTCAGCAGCGGAGCAGGTTACAAGACCACGAACTTGCTTGACGATATTGTTCTGGATCTCATGGAACTGGTTCATTGATTTCCACATGTTCAAAAGCCTGGAAGTTTGAATGTCATAACCTGATCCGTTGTTATATTCTGAAGGTACACAAATTCTCATTGAAGAGAACAATTAGATATGAAAGAAGAGGATCTTACCCATAACAGAGCTCGACAAGTTGTTGGGCAAGCTCATTGTCTCGGACCTTAATAATGGCAGAAGAAGTGGTACTGACAGCTTGAGAGGTGACAATGATCAACGATTGCAACTTCTTTATGGAAGCTTTGGTCTTATCCAATTTTGCATCATTCTTTCCCCTATATTCTTGGCTTTGGAGTGTCGAAAGCTTCTTCTCATGCTCAATTTTTACACCCTCTCTTGACTGCAGAGAAAACTCAACCTTTATTTTCATGCTATGGCAAAGCAAAAATACCACAGGCATGGAACCTTGCATAAGTAGACGGGCAGCAAATTATCTATCTGGTCCAAGTGTAAAACAGCTATTGCATGAGCATCCAGGAACTAGTATACAATTAATACAAGGAATATTTCTTTATGCTCGACACGAAGTAACGAGATTCACAAAGCTATGCAATAACCATAGCTAAGTTATCTCACAATTTGGGTCAGAATACCAGCACCCTTAGACAGCAAAAGAAGTCCATACTCTTGCAGACAAGTTTCATGGGCTGTAAGTTAACAGTCCTCTTCAATTGAAGAACGACAGTATTTCTATACTCCATTCATGGTTGTACTTTGTTAGCCAACCTCAAACAGTAAAAGTTCAACTTACAAAGCCCCCAACAACCCAAGTAATAGCACAATTGACCTTGTCAATGGTAGGTCATCATCCAATCCATTTGTTGATCATGGGCATGGCCCACAAATGCAACTTTTCCTTCATGCATTATTTCTGAAACACTAGGTACATAGGCTCCCAAGCAGAAATAATATCTAATAGATTCACATGCCACCAGTGTTTCGGAAGCAAAGAACCACTCACCCAGCACAAGAATTCTCAACAATCCATACATGATGGTTTTGTTGAGACTAAACAACATTTGATCACCAAACTTCCCCATATAAACTAATCAATCTGAAAACAAAAAGCCCTAACTTTCCAGATAAAGGGAATTTTCTTTATACTACTTGCTACAAAAGAGAAACAAACAAGGATCGAACAGGTTGTTGACAATAATTAACATGTCTCATCCTCAAATTGGGAAATAAATAAGTAATCTACTACTTTGTTCCGTTATAGCTATCCAGTAATTGGAGAGCAAGCTTGACCGTTGTTTATCCAATCGTAGATTAGAAAGTAACTCCAGTAAATAAATCAATGTTACCTTCACCTCCGCGTACAGCTTCTTCTCCCAAGCCAGGAGCCTCTCCAAGGTGGATCCATGGCTCTTCCCTCCTCCCGACTCCACCAAAGCTCCGGCATCAAGGCGATACTTTATCGCCAGAGGTGGCTTCGACGTCCACCTTGAGGATAGAGTGCTGAACAAACTATTTGAATGGTATACCGTCTCTGGAACACGGATGATTAGACAAAATAATTAAGCATCCCCCCATTAGCAATTAATTGGGAATATTAGAGCTCGGTCTTACTCTTTAACTGGCGGAAGCTGCTATCGAGCTTGTCGCGGCCGCACTCGAGCAGCTCAGAGACGGCGTCACCGGCCGCGGCGGCCTTGACAAAGTACTCCTCGATCGCCAACACGATCTCCGCCAGGTTACGGTGGCGCACAACCAACCTCATATCGTTGGCGGCGGCGAACGATCCTATCTCCGACGGCGCTGCCCGGTAGGAACCCCCAAACTCTGACCTGACGTGGCTAATCCCTTCCGTTCTCGACCTCATCTCCTCGTCTTCTTCGAGGTCTGACTTGGTGGAGGAGCTGGTGGTAGTGGTGGTGTAGTGCTCGCCTCCTCCGTCTCCTTCTCGGTCGTCCTCTTCTAGGAGGTGGTGGTTTTGGAGGTTTCGGTTTCTGTTAGCTTCTTCTACCTCTGATTTGCGGCGATCGAAGAAATCTGAGCTTGGAGGAGAAGGCGGGTAAAAGTTCTCCCAATCCCACGCGGAGGACGACATCGACGGAGTAGAAGTAGCGTAGGTGGGCTTCGCGACCATTGGCGGTGCCATGTGAACGTAAGTGGCTCTCTTGGAACTGGCGACGGTGGGAGAAGGGGATGAGGGGTTGACAGGAGGGTGGAGGAGGACGGGAGAGGTGTGGTCGGCGACGGCGAGGGGCTCGCCGGCGGCGAAGCGGGAGAGGGAGGTGGCTGCCAGCCGGAGGGAGTGGAGGTAGTCGGAATGTGCGGTGGCGAGGAGATGGCGAGAGTGGACGGCGGCGGTCATGAGGCGGCGCCGCTCCTTGCACCGCCGCACCGTGTCCTCATTCTCCAGCCGCGAGGCCGCGCAGCCCATGGAGGCAATTCCACGAACAGCTGGAGAGCGCGAAGTGGAAAGAGAATATTACGAGAAAAGGAAAGAAGAGAAGAAGAACCTCCCCACTTAAACCACTCCACTTCTTAGTTTTTATTTCATCTCGTCGCCCAATCGGTGAGCTACTGCATCACTTTTCAGCTATCAGTCAAATTGTAGAAAAAAGGGGGGCTAAAATAGAGTTTTCTTCTCCTTCTTCTTTGCTAAATTAACCCCAAAATTATGATATTATCTCGAATTTAAAAAAAAAGAAGCATTTCTATAAACAAAAATCATTAAATTAATGGAGCTAAATGCAAGGAGCCAAGGACAGAGTTCCACACTTGTAGTCTCTATTAAAATTAATTTTTTTTGCATTATTAAAGAAGAAGAGATTTTGGGTTTTAAATATATTATGGTTGACGTGCATATAACCAATTGATTATAATTTAAATGAGCATTGTGATTGATCTACGTAGTCATAAACGCATTGCTTTTTCAAAACTAATACTCCTTTAACCCCTCTCAGATTCCTCTGTTAGTGGGCTAAATCTTTTTAGCTTTCTCCAAGGGTATATATAGAAAATGCTTAAGCGACAAGGGCCAAAGTAAGTAAATTAACGCTTTAATGCCAAGTTGCTAACCATTTCATGATATCTTTTCATGCACGACGAGACTTCTACTTTAAGAAAAGAGAGATGAGATGCAAGGGCGAGTGGAGAATGGAAGCTTACTATAAAAAGTCTAGAAAGGACCAACCAACCACGTGCCTGATGTCTTCGTTTCTTCTTTTTTCTCAATTACTTTTTTAGTTAACTTCCTTGTATAGTTTACTAGTAGTTTTTATTTTCATAGATCCCAAATACTATAAATTATATATATATATATAATATTCTAATAAAAGATTTATAGGGAAAATTACACTGACGAGCGATGATTAAGTCTTAAGCTTTCGTCTCTCCCATTGCTTTCTCTTGTTTTTAATTTTCTTCTCATCTTTTAATCTCTGAATTCTTTTTAATTGCAACGAATATTTCTGAATAAAAGAGGATTTAATGAACGGTTTAGAGTTGAGATACCCAAGACGAGACCACCTTAAAGAAACAAATCCAAGGGAAGCATCTGATTCGACAGTGGAGACTTGCCAGATTCTTTGGTTCATTGGTCCTCACAAGTTTGCTTTCACAGCTAGCAAGCAGTACATGGGAAATTATTAATCTTTGGGTAATTGATTACTACTTCACAAGGCCAACATTTAGATATATTTCTCTTTTTATTTTTATTTTATTTTAGATAATTATTCTTTGATACTAATCCATATTAATTCAAATATTATTATCGTTTGTACAGCCTCTCCATTAATTGTTTTCAAAGCATCGTCATTGTATTTTGGAGAGAAAATAAATAGCAAAGAAGTAAACGAAAAATATCCAGTATTGCATACAGGTAAAATAGTGATAAATAAATGTTTAGAAAGATACTTGCCAATTAATTATTTTGGGGAATTGATTGAGAATACTCTTGGATTTTATTTTTATTAATTTTATTTTATTTTATCTTTATTTATTTATTTGACCCATGTATCTAAAATTTAGTCATAAGCACACTCTAACGAATATTTCGTTAATATAGAAAATAAAAAAAAATTAAATACCTAAATTACTCCTCATCAAAAACACTTTAAAACATGCACTTCTCTAATTTTTTTTTACTCGGTAACAGGAGCACTTTTGGTCATTCATGAGTATAGTTAAGTTAATTTATATATATGATTACCTTTAGCTAAAAAATTAATGTTATATATACATAATAAACACCCCTAAATTAGGGTGTAAATAATAATAAAAGTAAAATATAGAATATTTTATTGATCAATTTTCTTAGCCTCCCATTTACCATAGAAATATTCTTTTCCTTATTTTTGAATAAATACCTTATTTTAAAATAACAGTTAAACATCATAATAACTATATTATAATATATAAATATAATTTATCAAATTTACATCTAATATCATATACTAACTTAATTATTAATTTATCGTTAATATATATTGTATCAATCTATTTTATAACAAATCAAAAAATTATTTATCATAATTTTAAAAAAATAATAAGATATCATTTTTTATCTCTTTTTTTATAACACATCAAAGTTAATCATTACATTAAGATATAATATAAAAATAATTATTTTTAAAAATAAATTCTTTATCGTAATAATAATAAATCAGAAATTACTCCAATATAAACGACACCTTAAATATTTATTTTAAAAAGAGAAAAAAAATACAAGGGGGCGAATGAAAAATTGAAAATCCAAAGAAAAACCCACGCACTGTTCCCAAATCGATTGCTCTTCCCAGCTCTCTCTATCTGTCTCTCTCTCTCAACTTCACCAATTCCTCTCTTTCAAAAGAAAAGAAGGCGGAGGGGCGATGGATATCGAGCGGAAGCAATCGGAGCTCATCGACCACTTCGTAAAGCAATCGTCGACCCTCGAAGGCCAACAACTTTCCAACCTTATCCTCGAGGCCACCTCCCACCCTTCGCTCTTCGCCTTCTCCGAGATCATCTCCATCCCCAATCTTGCCAAGGTCGTAAAACCCTCTATTTGATTCTATCGTTTCTGCTCATCGGATTGCCTTTCTTGATTATATTTGATCTCCTTCAAGAGAGGGGTTCGCTTGATCTTGGTGTTGCTCTAATCGCAGCTTGAAGGGACCCAGTATTCGAGTTCGTTGGATTTGCTTCGCTTGTTCGCGTATGGGACATGGAACGATTACAAGAGTGAGTGCTTCAGATCTGGTTCTTGTTTTTCTATGTCGTCTAATGTTTGATCAATTGTCTGAATTGCGCGCGCTAAGATTAAATATTTATGTGATGTTTTCTGTCATATAATTTTGGGAGATGATACCATAGTCGCCGTTAATATGGGGTTACTAGGGGAGCGCTCTCAAATTCTTCTTGTTTTCTGCGTCCTCTAGTGTTTGATGAATTGATGAAATGTCGGAAGAGGTTGTGCCCCGAGACGTATTTCTGTTATGTATTCTGTTTCATGATTTTTGAAAGATGATGCCCTAATTGTTGGCACTTGTGTGAAAAATAAACTTGGATCGTAATATATCTTAAAAATGTCTTGAAAACATGGTTTTAACAGGCAATGCTGGATGTCTTCCTGCTCTATTTCCTGATCAAGTCCGGAAGCTGAAACAACTTAGCGTGTTGACCATGGCTGAGACAAACAAGGTATACATATCCAAATTTTTATGACCAGTTTGGATAACTCTTCTTAGATAATCATTACTCTTTAATCCATTGGACCTCTGAGCTATCGACTTCCAATTCATTAACTGAATTTAGTATGCATCAGACCATCAGTACATATACCATCTTCTGTATAATCGTTTTTCATCCCTTTAGTAAATCATATATTTTCTCGTTGGTGCTTCAAATGAACTAAAAGTTGTATCTATTATTCAGAAATTGTGTCCTTGAACAGCACCACTGTTCTTTGTGAAACCATCAAGTCATGTTTCTGCTTCTTGGGACGTGGAAAATTAAAAGCATAAAGCAAGAGTATGTTATTTATGCTTTTGATGTGTTCCTTAGATGCCAGTGTTGACCACAAAGTTAAAGTTTATATTAAAACATAAGTGTGTTTTTGTCGGTAATTCTTAACGACAGTAGCATTGCATCTATTCTCATACTCATGAAAATAAGTGTGTTGGATGGATCCTGATTAACTTAACTATCACAGTAGGGTGTTTGAGATTTATGTTTTAAAGAAGTTCTGGACATATTACTTGTTCTCTACTTTTTCTTCTTCCATTTTCAGTTTAAGTCTTCCCTATCATTAAGATTTAGTAATTATATTTGTTCATTGCTATTTTTCTTATTAGAATGAGAGATTTAGACAACTTCCTACAACAAAAATCATTGTTGTTCTCCTTCTTGATTCTTTCAATGTCTATATGTATTTTCAAAGGCTGTACTTTCAGTATTCCTTTTTTGTGCGTCAAAATTAGAAGTGCTTCTGCAAATCATTCTTGACCCTGATAAGTCCTTGTAATTAGCTGAAGAGTACCAAGTCTGCCTACTAGAGGTCCTTATAGTCTTTGTATTAAACATGAGTAACATTACATATTTTGGATATTAAAATGCTAACTCATGTGCTGCTTATGCATATAAAGCTAATTTCATTTCAAGCATGTAGCTCAAATTTCTGACTTCTTTATTAATTCTCTTGGTATGAGTTGGAATACTTAACAGAAACAACTTGCCAATTACCTATAAATGGTCGGATCTTTAATGATTGAAATTATATATGTGTTGTTGCTGAAGAATATGCTATGCTACTTCCGTGCTATATTTATTTGACATGACAGTTTGCAAATACCATAGGGTATTTCATGTGATGTTACAGTTCCCATGAGTTATTACAGTGAGATATCTTGGACTATTATGTACAAAAACAAATTTTCTACAACTTTCAGGTTGATCATTGACCATCTTGTTGTGGGAGCTCATTTTGTTGCATTCTGAAGAGGCTGATACCTAACTATCACGGTTGCTATTATCAGGTTTTGCCTTATGATCAACTTATGCAAGAACTAGATGTTTCCAATGTAAGGGAACTTGAAGACTTCCTCATTAATGAATGCATGTATGCGGTGAGTGGTTTGCATTTTTTATTTGTTAATTTCTTGCCTTTTCTCTTTCTTTTTTTCACTGCCACATATCTATTATAGTGATTTGCATTGCACTAGATTGATCACAAGTTGAGCACTTGTATGCATTATAAAGTTTTTCTGTATCCATCTTCTTTCCATTTAAATATTTGTTTTGTAGCCTAAATTTTCATGTGTTAGTTTATGGCAGAATCTAGAGTGGTTCTTGAGTTGTACCTTTTGCATTTTATGTAGGGTATTGTAAGAGGAAAGCTGGATCAGTTGCGCAGGAGCTTTGAGGTCAGAATAGACTGTCAGTGGACCTGTTCATATTTAGAAATTCCTTTTTATGTTTGCTCTTCATACTTCATGTTGCTCATGGTGCAGGTGCAATTTGCTGCTGGGAGAGATCTTAGACCTGAACAGCTGAACAGCATGATACAAACATTATCAAGCTGGTAAATTTCGTTTTCTGATAGAGTGATAGTATGTTTGTTCATTATATTGTTTTGTTGGAAATATTTTGCTGTGGTAGGTCCGTAGGTGCAGTTAGTTTCTCAGAAGCTGACCGAGTTACTCTGTTCGGTTAATGTGCTCTAACGAATTGGATTTGGGAAACAACAACAATTAACATAGCCTATTATTTGGAACTAGGTTGCAGAATTTAGTTTTGCTGTCCTCATGCTAGTGCATTGTGTTCATATTAGTTTTTTTTATAAAAAAAAAATCAAACTTCAGTTGACCTGCATTATATCTGCAAAATAGAACTGTTAACTGGAATTGTTTGCACTGTATAATGTAGAAAACTCGGATACTTTTATTGGGTCGATAATGTAGATATGTGATATTGTTTACTCCGAACCTTTATGCTAAGTCTCTTCTGATAGCAGCAGAGAGTGATAGAAGGAAGTACATGTGGAAAGTGCCTTTTGGCAGGAGTAACTAGTAGGATGTCTGATATCAAAGTTTAGTAGGTGACATATTTCGAATATTTGGAAAATTGAAGAATGATTCGATGGGCTTATTTTGGTCCATGCATCTGAATCTATCACAATGGCAAGCATGTGTATTGTGGTCCCACAAAAATAGATATTGGGGTCCTAAGAATATAAATCTGAAATGGGGCCCATTCAAAGTACTACATAATACTTTAATGTAGCTATGTTGGTAGTTTGGTACAGCCCGTTATTGTGATCCTAGGCCATGCCACATAATTCAACGAATCCTAGACTCGATACAGCTAAAAGGAGATGAAAATATCTGTATAGAAGACACCAAATAGTTGGGACTAGCTGTCTAACTGCTTCTTTCTGTTGGTTTTTGGGTAGTTCTGTAAATTAACAGCATTCAGTGAGTTTTAGTTCTATAGAGGAAGACGGGTATTTTTCTTGTCAATGTTTCTTATAGTTCTAGTATTACATTGATATGACTATTATAAGAAAATCAAACATGTGATTCTATTATGGCTGCTGTTTGACCGTCTGAGTTGAGTTCTTTGATTCATTGGGCATGGACAAAACTTAGATCTACAATATCTGTATGTAAGCTAAAGGTCTCAAATTTGCAGGTTGGGCACGTCAGATAATTTACTACATTTGATTCAAGAGAAAATAAAATGGGCTGATACAATGAGCGAGGCGAATAAAAAACACAGGAAGGAAGTTGAAGACAAGGTGGAAGAAGTGAAGAAATCCATCAAGGTGAGTTTGACCATTTGAATGTAGTATAGATTTCAAATATTAGCTGAAATGTGTTGTATTGCCCTTACAAATATATGTGTTTGTTTTCAAGGTACATCAACGCAACTTTTCTGTACCTATCTTATTGATGCCATCATTTCCATAGCAACTTTTCTTTTCTTTTTTTTCATGCACTATACGAGTCTGCACATACAAGTGTGAATAGTATCAGTGTATCAGAACTGCTTTTCAAGTATAGCAAATGTTGGTATGTATCTTACTTACTTGATGGCAGAAGTTAAACAATTTAAGCAGGCCGACGTGGACATACGAGGCCACGAGGAAATCTTTTCTGAGTCTGGAGGAATGATGGACTATGAAGAAGATCGCATCCGATCCAAGAGGTATTTTATAATCATTGTACTGCAATCTGCAACTTATTTTTGTAAATGTTGCAATTATAGGCCTGTTTGTTCATGGCAGCATATTGGGTTATCTAAGATATATGCTCAGTCATAACTATATATAAGACAAAATCTGGTGCATCTGTGGACATGCAGAGTAAGAGGCTCTAGTTGAGATAATGTCCATGTCATGTGACCTAGCATGAAAGCTACCAAGACTACTTTGATACATCATGTCAAGTACATTTAACAATTCCATCTTACATGTAACTTTTGTTTCCCATGCCATCCAGAAAGAGGTGAAAATGTGCATTAAATCTGACCCAACCCAGACCATATTTGAGTAAAAAATTCCTATCTGACCCGAATACGAATTCGGATAAAGATGGGATTTTTTAAGGAAAAAAAAATCCGATACATATTCGGATATGGGTAATTCTTTTAAAGAAAAAGCCCGAATGCAAATATTGATATGGATCGGGTATAATTTTTTGATACCAGATATCCATATCTAAAAATAATTTACAGTTTTTATTTTGCTTATTTAGATAGTGAATACTAGTATTGTTACTAATAATGTATTATATATTATTTGCAGAGATTAATTTTACTAACTTTATATGTATTTGATGTGCAATTTAAAAAAAAAACCCTTAAAATTTTGTGTTAATTGTGTTCAAAAGAGAGATCATAACTCGTTTAAAATTTAATCTGTATTCGTTTAAGATCTGATCATCTATTAGAAAATTATTTGATCATTATCCATTTAGTTGGAATATGATTTCCCTCCAATATCCTTATCCAAATAAAAGATATGAATTCGAATATGGGTTAAGCACTATTCAATCCGTTTTTACCGCTACATACAGACCATTCCTCAGGATATGTTTGCATTTCTTCTATAAACTTGCTGCCCCCGCAGGCGAACCCCACCCACCCTCATGATTGTCATTAGGTAGCACATGATATTTTCTCCCTTTGTTTATCTCAGCATCCAGCAACCTAATTAATATCTCAAGTCAACAGATAAAGTTTTTCTTTCTTCTGTTTTAACTTGATTTTAGCTGCCTGTATACTCCCAAGTATCCCATGCACAAGTGTACCTTTTCCTATACTTGATCTCTGTCACAAGTATTAATGTAGCTTATGTCCTAATGTCTTGTCTCAGGTGAGCCATGCAGGAATGCTCACCGTTGCACATTTTCTTCAGCTTACTAATTTTTTCACTAACAGATATGTACTAGTTTCTTACCAAAAGATCATTTATATTGCAGGAGACGGCAGCCAATGGCATAGCTGTAACTGAAATTGCTCATTTTGTGTGCATCCTTATGAGCCACCGGATCTCTTCTTTTAGCTGACGGCGTCCAGGATCAAGCATCTTTTAGCACCGACAACAGTCCTCTCTCCATAATTGCTACGAACCATATCGGTGACTGCTGAACTTTGTCGTTTCTAAGAGCAGGGTGTTCCAACAAACTGATCAAGTTTCTAACATTTATTTATCACGATGGACTAATCCAGGTTCCAAAAAATGTATTTCTTGGCAAGGTATTTTTCTATGTTTGTGTGCTGTAAGATTTCAAGTGGGCCTCATGGATATACATGCAACTCAGGAGTTCTAAGGATAAATGCTGTATAGACTCTTAAAACTTTGTGGGTTATAGCTTTTCCTGAGCTGGATTATAGGCTTTGTGACCGTTGTCGTCGACGTTGACTATAGAATACATACATGCATAGCCCATATATATAGGCCTCTACATGGATGTCTCAAAGCTGCAATCCTGCTGAAGAATCATAGCTCTTAAAGAGGATTGGAAATATATTGTGGTGTGAGATCTGCAATAGGAGGACCCAGTTTAAGTGGAATTGGAGCAAGGGGACAAGAGAGCAAAGAGGTTCCCTTTAAAGTGATGAGCAAAGAGTTTGATGTCTCGGCTAAAGTTTTGACCAGACAGGTTTTAGTTGATGGATTATTTGAATGCTAGTTTGGAATGTCTACGAGATGTTGAAAGGAGATCTGCTATTGGATTTACGGGCAGATACTATTCAGCCTTCACATAATTTTCTTCTCATTTTCCTTTGTCTCTCTCTCTCTCTCTCTCTTTCTCTCCCTCCCTCGTGCGTCTGAAGTGGTCATCTTTAATATTTCCTTACAGTTCCTAATGGAGACAGTTATGGGACCATCAGATATTATATTAATTGTTCCGCTCATTATCTATGTGCTTGGTAGATCCTAATTAGGATCTAGTAATAGATTAAATCTGTGTCTTGTTAATCAAAAGTTGGACGTGTGGTTCTAGAAGCATCCCATTCATTCTGCTGGGATAAAACAGCTATTAAGCATTTGCTTAGGTGTAGATTATGAACCAGCACATGATCTCAAGTAATATATCTCCTATCTGGCGAGGATAAGCATGAGATTGGTTAGCAAGAGGATAGTTTATTTTTTTCCATCAGGATGGTTATAATGGGATCATGGCTATATACAATAATTAACAATATACTGCACCGTCCGGATCATCGTTGCAATTATTCAATGGGGGGAATATGTATGATGATAAGACTAATAATAGATTATTGCTCCACTGTTGGCCTCCCCATGGCTCTTCCTAACCCGGAAAGGTGAAGGAAGTACTGCTGATGGCCTAATTATATGTCATATTTTTTTAATTTTTTTTTTGTTTTGAATAGACGGTAAACGAAGTGCCAAATAAGGCCAATATTTTGACGAAATTTATTTTGTTTGGTGCCACATTATTGGGAGACTAAGCTGTCATATGTCCGTTCCCAGAATTAAAAGTAGAGTGATTTTGGATTCTTGCAACTAATTATTGGTCCCACCTAATACCAAGGCGTTCGCTGCATTCATACGCAAGTGTGTATGTATGGTGTTCGCTGCATTCCACTGAATTTAAATCAGACAATCAAAATAGAGTAATGCCACAAATGGCCACCGAGTCCTCTCATTAAATTAGATATTTGAAAAGTACAAATTTAAAAGAAAGAAAAAAATGAGGGTTCCATTAGTTATTTGAAAAGTTGCAAGATGATATCATTAGAATTTGAATCTGGAATCCTTAATTTACACTTGGGATCACTAACCACCAACTGAGCTCAATTGGGGGAGATCTTGTTCTGTGACAAGGGTTTTTAGAAGTGTCTTTTACGAACGAAACCTTCATTAAGGAACAAAACAAAGAAGATATTCCACAAACCTTTACACAAATACGATTTTCCACCAATTACACCAAAGACATTCATCATACCCAAAAAAAAAACTTGAACACTCTACCAGCAGACCGAAGCTTCTGATAGTTTCTCTCTGGCAATTTGCTATTTGCTCCCTAAACTTTACCATATTAATATTATAATTAAGTTTTTTTAGTTTTCCTCCACTACTCAATTAACCAACAACTGACCGGCAAGTGCCAGTTGTGTGACCCGCCCAACCGGGTAGAGGTCCGGTCTACTCTCAAAACCTAAATTAACCGGAACGGACACCTGAACCGGAGCTGGAGAAGACGAGGGTGGAGGCGCGCCGATCGCCATCGCCATCGACGCCGCCGCTGCCTCCCCTCTCTTTCTCCTCTTCGGCGAGGAAGACGGCGATCGAGGGGAGGAGATCGACGAGGAGGAGGAGGAGGAGGAGGACGACGACGACGACGGTGAGGGTTCCGGTGAGGCGCGCTTGGATCCGGCCGAAGACGGCGCTGGCGTGACATAATCTGATCCTATCCGGAGAGGGAAGTTGAGGAGCGCGCGCGAGCCGCGCATGCGGTAGGCGGCGCGGTCGTAGGCGAGCGCGGCGTCCTCCGCCGTCTCGAAGGTCCCGAGCCAAACTCTAGCCCCGTTCTTCGCCGGGTCCCTGATTTCCGCCGCGTACTTCCCCCACGGCCGCTGCCTCACCCCCCTGTAGTGCTTCCCCTTCGCCGGCCGCGCCACTGGCTCCGGCGGTGGCGCCATCGCCGGCACTGGCGAGGGTTCAGGCGATTGCTCCTTCTTCACGGGGCCGTCGGGGAGCCATCCGTGGGAGAAGGCGTCGCGGAGGGCGCCGTAGACGACCATGTCGTCGGAGTCGTCGAGGCGGAAGGGGAGGTCGCTCCACTGGTCGGCGACGAGGCTGCCGAAGCTCGAGCTCCGGGAGTACCGCGGTAAGGTCACCGCGGAGGAGGGGATCTCGTCGAGAGGGGAGGTGTTCATCTGGGCCAACATGTTACGGCAACCCGGCGGTTACGATAAGGTGAGGAAGTTATAAATTTGATTCGGATTTGATTCAAATTGGGAAGGTGGGTGGAAATTTTGGAGTTGGAGAAGAAGGGGAGGAAAGGGTTTATATAATAGCCGGAGGGTTCACACTTTACATTTGGAACCTCGTGCTTCCGTGAAATTTCCTCGTTTTGGAGCACGTGAGGAAATGTTTCTCTCCTCCTCCTTTTTTAACCAAAACAAAAGCTGCAATATTGCTGACGTAATATTTTTCCTATCTTGTGGGACCAAATTATTGGCTAGTTGGAGAATTCTGACGTCAATGTGAGGTCGTCAGCCCGGTGTGGGACCTACCATATTTGTCGAGTTTTGCGTCTTGGTGGCGTAGCAAAGTCCGCTGCTCGCCGATTTCGGAGAAGCAACCTCGTTGGCCATCAAAGTGGGCCCAAAACTGGTTAGATTTCCTTTCCTTCTCACTATGATGCTCTAATTCTTAAATATTTACTTATGGCATGGGTTGAGTGGAGTCATTATAATACAAACACAGAACATGATCTATTTATTAACAAAAACACAATTTATTTATTAAATGGAATATAATAAGTCATCGAGGGACACAAATTATTTAAATTTATATAAATTATTGGACTTATAAATAAATTTACTCAACTTATAAATAAGTTTTCTTTTTAGATTATAAACGAGTTAATCGAATCATTGACAGATTACTTGGGTCATATAAACTGTAACTAACCGTGTCAAAAATAAGTTACTGTGTCATAAATAAATTAGTAGCCAAGATCATAAATAAGTAAAACGAGTGAGCTTATAAACACAAATGCGACTCGTTTAATAATCTAATTAGGCGGGTCGACTTATTTACTATCAAAATCCGATTAAACTAAATTTAAACTCTGTCATATTAGGATTATTATCAACTCTTGTTATTCCTAATCAATGGATTAGATACCATGGCAGCAACTATTCCTCTATTATTTTTATGAGAGATGTGAAAATTTAATGATATACTATTAAAAATTGATGTCATTAGGATTCAAACTCGATAATTCTCATACAATACCCATTTTAATCGAATTACTATCTCAGTGCCAATTATTCATCTATTGTTAATAGACAAGGGTTATCTGTAAAAGAAAAAAAAAACTTAGGTTTTAATAATTACGAGATTGAACTCTTCAAACTGAATATATTTATTTTTTACACTAAATATAAATTATTTTATAATGAAATATGTATAATTTATATAAGAAATACACAGAAAGGCACACAAAACTCATTCTCATTATTTTCAAAACTAAATAGTTTTTCCTATGCAAATAACCTTAATAGATAGAAGCCATTTATTCTCAAATTAATTAATAAACATTAAAGTCAAAGTTGTTACAAAATGGTTCCAAGATATATAAAACCCCTCGCACGCATAAAAATACATACGAAACAATATGAATTAATTTAGAAAGTGACAGAAACGATAGAAATAAGTTGCATTTGAATCCTAGGAATCAATACCAGCCACAATTTGTCTAACTTGTCTATTCCCATTGTACAGCAGTAGGGAGGTCAAAACTTCACGCGAGCTGATAAATATGATACCATAATCTTGTTTATAATATAAACGTGTTTATAAAATAAAAGGAAGAATAAATTTGTTTATAATATAAACGACTTATATATCACCAAAATTATAATTTATATGTAAACTCGTATAATAAATCTTTGGAGATATGTTTCAAAAACCCAATCGACTTAATCACCACCGCATGATCCAAAACTTTTCTATGTGAAAAAATAAAAGGCCATTTTTACTAACTGTAGAAAGTCGTTATCCCTTGGAAATTTTTAAAGACCTTTCGAGAAAGTCCCGACGAAAGATGAGAGTTGTCGTGGAATTTTGAATTAATCGGCGATTCGCAAGGGGGAGATATGCATTGTTCCTAGACCAACTCGGAAGGATAAGGCCGTGCCTTTTGGGCCCCACCTCCACTAACCCACCCCCACTCCTCGTCGGCCGTCCTATTCCGTTCTCCCCGCCAACAAACGTTAATATCGACAGACTGTGTGTGTTTCATCCACCAACGCAGCTTAAACGACTAATCCCACCGCGCCACCTCGTCTTTCGTTCCAACGTGTCCTCATTTAAGGGGATCAAATGGAGTACGTGTGCAATCGAACCCTCTTCTATTCCTCCTTTTTGGCACTGTGACGTGTTAGGTTGTAGCATTTGGGATGGAAAAACAAAATGCGTCAATCGGATAAGTCTTCTTTTGCACGTGGTACTACTTCTTTTGAGACTGGTGCGTGAACGTTGCCCAACTCATCAAAAGATCATTTGGATGTTAGTTGATTCAAAAGCAACTTTGAGGTGACTCAATGATGCATCAATTAATTCTACCTTCGCCCATGTGACAAATGTCTTCCTTATTGGAATTTGGAACCATACTCTCCCCTATATTTACCTCAAATTAACTAGATAAAAACTAATGTGAAACCAACTTAAATACTGCTTCGCTAGTTGTTTTTCTAATAAAAAGTCTCCTTCTTTGTCATAGGTCAGACATGAGGCAATTCATTCTCAATGTACCTAGGTTGAAATATGGGTTAGGAATCCGTTCTCGCCGCTATATTAGTTAGTAAAATTATTTGTCATGTTAAATTTTAAAGATAATTTTTAGTAGATCTATTGAATTGTTATTGTTTTCTCTATATACTTTCTAAATTTTTTTTTTGCTACGACGTATAACTTTTTATTTTTGTTTTCTAATTAGAGGTCCTAATAATTATTTTTTAAAACTTTTTAGTCTAGTAGTTAGATATGAGTAATATAAAAAGTTTAAAGTATATATATATATAATATAGTCTAAGTAAAATTATTTCTAAATTTGATTTAAATAAACGTGTTCTAATTTGCAATCATGTACGGGTGCAGCTTATTTAGACAATAAGAATCGGTATCATATTGTTTTCTGCTTAAAGACAAAGATAAACTACACACTAGATGCTACGTACGGTCAAATAATTTATTGGCATTTATAGCATGACGTTAAGTAATACCATGCGCCAATTCAAATCCAGAGAGCAGAGGAAAGATATTATCTCTCGATGCACTTAAAAAGATTTAGATCAAAATTTTGGGTGATTTGCACAAAATATCATTACAGTTTATATTTTTATATTCTTAGCCATTATATTTTTATTTTACAAGTTTATCTATTTTTTTAAATACCAAAAATTTTCTTGCACCAAATTTGAGAATATTCTTTATATTAAATACACTCTTTTTTTTAGAGAGAGAAAGACTGTAGTTAAAATTTATTTCATCAAGAAAGATTACAAGATGCACCCAAAATCATATAAAAAGGATTGGGCGGATAAAGCCGAACAAGCAAAGTTATGAGCATAAGCATTATTAGCCCTGCTAATATGCAAAATAGTAGTAGTAGAACGGAGAGCAGCATGCAAGCTGCGGCACTCTCTAATCCAAGACCTTTAACCCATAGAATATTATTAGGTGAATTAGAGGAAAAGGCATCGACTACTTATTTTGCAATCAGAAAAAAAAGAACTCGCTTCAAAGGTATGAGACCTTGAATTACTTTGAAACTTGCTAGAAGAGCTTGGGCTTCTTCTTCTAAAGCCGAAGGACAGTCAGGTAAATAAATAGTCTACTAATGTAATCATGAAAATGCTGATTGGAGATAAATACTAATACCTGCATTCAACCTTTGCACCAACTAGCATCAACCCAAGAGAGAGAGAGGTCAATGAGGTAATCTCCATCAGAACAGTCGGCATTGGAATGGTGATCTGAGTCAAAGAAAGGTCATCTGACCATGAAGAGATAATACATTTGATAGATCGGACTATAGCTTCTAGACTAGCAGCAGACTGCCAAAATAAATAGTCATTTTGATCTTTCTGAACACACCACATAGTGACAAAGATAAGGGGAAATAAGTTTGCATCTTATTTAGTGTGAAAATCTATCAACCAACCAGACAAAGTGAGAAAATGTGAGAATTCTTCTCCTTTTGCTAGTAGAAAAAGACCATGTGTAAATTTGGAGAAAGAATATATATTATATTTTTTTTTCTCATGCAATAATATAATCGTAGTTTTTTTTTCCTGTTGCAACAGAAAGTGTGTTTCACCAAGTATTTTTTTTTTCATATCTCTAATGAAAATATTAGCTAATTTTTTTTTACCATGTTATGGTCTTCTTCTATATAGAAAGTGCTATAAGAGTTAATGAGTATAAATTAATTTTTTATATTAAGATGAAAGTAATTGCGTTTTACACATTAAAAATAATTTCATCGTGCTAAAGGTGAAGATAAAATTTTATAAATAAATAAAAGAGCATACTCTTTATTACAATTTTTTAAAAAATTATGAAGTACAATTATGTTATTACAGGAGATGAATATATAATATATATTTCATCTATTTATATTTACCCCTGTATGTTATAAATTATATATTCTCTCTTATAATAAATAGAAAATTAGAAGAAAAAAACCCATTTAATATTGTATTTGATGATGATTTTCTCCATTAAAATAAATTCAAGGGTGTTATTATTATTTTACAAAGCAATGAGCGTAATAGCTCCAACCTTATCATAGAGTGACACTAAAAAAGCATAGCAGCTTCTCATTCAAATTTTCTTTTATAGATTATAAGCATATAAATTAATTATAAGCTAAAGATTTAATTCTTCGTTCGAATTCTAACAAATATTAATCTCACGAAAGAAATTAGAATCAAACACCTTCTGATTCATATCAAGGGGTAGCGCCTAAATGAAGCAATCAATATCTTAATCGACAACAGAAGGAATGTAATAATTTATTTAGTTTCAAATTAAGAGATGAAGCTAGGCCTTAGGGTTACCGCTTTGCTCCATAGGGGCTGATCCAGGACGGTCAAGGTCTTATTTGAATTTGATCGTGGACTTTTCGAATGCATTAGATTTGCTATCTGTATCTAAAACAATTATAATAACAAGAAAAAGGGGGGGCCTTTTTAGAGTTTGGACGTCACGTTGAAAAGCACTTACGCACGTGCGGTAGTTTATCAAGTTGGTCAAATATCTTAGCCTCCTTCCTGGTAATTTCCCATTTCTCACGAGATGAAATTGAATATTATATTATATATATATATATATAAGTTGCAAGGTTAGGATCATGTCATCAACTCAAGTTATGAGAGAGCACAATAAATGGTTGCCTATTGGGCAAAGTCTTAAGTAGATGCTGACTCAACTTTCATCTAATTGGATTAAGTTAATTCCTATGGTAGATGGTCTATTTTAGTTGCTACGCAAAGTTAGATCGCTTACAATTTTATTCACACACGAACTTTTGAGCAATGATTAAAAAAATTTCCAGTGTTTTTCCTAAGAAAAATTCCTTGAGGCTAGAGATATATATTTAGCTCTAGATTCTTATAATATTGTATTTAGGTGTAGAGAGGGAGACATGTTGTATGACATTTATTGATGGACATAGATAAGTGAGTGGATAAATTGGACTCCTACAATTTATTTTTTAAAGAATTCTACAATTTTAGCTATTAGATTAGAAGAGAAAAAATTAGTAGTTAAGTATTGAATTATTAGTCATAATTATACATCATAATCCTCTATATAACCGAGTTATGATATATAACTCTACTGTTGTTAGTCAGACCATCTTTTGGCCGTCTAATCCGCGATAGATGATCGGACGGCTAAGATTAAAAGATTAAAGAAGGTGGTGATTAATAAAAGGTTGAGGTTGACTGGTCATAGTCCTGTTTGATTTTTTTTTTTAAGAGTCCTATTTAAATTTGACTATAGACTTTTTCCTTTTTCCTTTTTCTTTTGTGTGGCCACGAGCTTAGAGAAATAAATATAAAAAATATCACCCTCTTTAAGTTTGTTTGACTTTCTTCAATCCACGCCTCCTTCCACGATATTTCGAACATCCAATTTCCATCGTTTGGTGAAATTGGATATAATAATATTATTTTGGAGAGTTATAGTTGGACTAGACAAGTGACTTGCCTGAGTAGGCATATGACGTGGCTTTATTCGTTAGTGAGCACGTGTTGTACAGTGTGGATATCTGATAAAGGTTTATTTTGCATTTGGATCCCTATAAAACTCTTTATTTGTATTTGAAAAAAAATTAGAAATTAGCCTGGTAGTTTACTAAGTCAAGAGACTAAGGCCATATTTCTTTTTATTGTTTTTAAAATAAAATATTTAGTATAGGAATAATTATTTTGATGCGATATAAAGTGAAGAAGAAAAAACGTAAAAATGAGTTTTAATGTTTACGAAATTATTTTAAAAAACTCTTCGAAAGTAAATTAATAATTAAATTAGCATGTAATATAAAATATAATTTTAATAAATAATATTTATATTCTAGAACAAGATTAGTACGGAGTTCAACTGATATTCTAAAATAATAATATATATATATATATATATATATATATATAAATAAATAAACAAGGCATAAAGTTCCGTGGCTCCCTCACCACCAATTGAGTAGCTTGTTTGTTTCCCTCCAAAATTCTCCTAGAAAAACCGAATGTGCGTCGGCACGCATTTAAATCAAAATGGAAGACTTGCTACGTTCCTCCTTCCTACACTACTCAGGTGGGCTCATTTCATGACACAACTCAGCGTACGATCTTGGAGCTTCTAGAGTGCCCTAACTGCACACAATTGCACATCTCTCAGAAAAGGTCATGGGTTTGCGGTCCACCCGTCCAGCCCAATACGGATTTGATTCCTTTGAGCCCGATCATCGTGAAAAAGTCCAAGGATATTTTATTGGCATCACTCTGGAGAGTGTAGACGGAGACGTCGAGTGTTTGAATTCTGATCAATAATTGTACGTGGCACCGACTTTAATGTTTCCTAATGTGTTAATTGTGATATTGCTTTGCTACAACTATAAGAGACGTACTTTGAATGGCAAGGTTTTTTTTTTAATTTTTTATATCGATGTAGGAATATTATAAAAATTATTATTCCAATCATTTCCTTCCTTATCTCGTCCAATCAAGGTGGCTAAATATTTTATCCATTTCTTCTAAATGCCTGGTAAAATAATACATATTCTTTTATGAATGGACTGTGGATCAAGCCCAGCCCAGCCCAGCCTACCATGACGGATCCTCTACATGGTAGATCGTAGGAACGATACTAGGGTTGTAGTTGTAGTGGATTCCTATCACCCGTCTTTACGTCCTCCTCCTCCTTCCTCGAAGACCTCGGCTCCCGTTACCGATAGGTACGGTCACCGCCTCCTCCATGGATCGTTGGGCCGGAATCCTTAACGTATCTTTAGCCCAAGGTGGCCCACCGCTTCGAATCGCCGCTTCGCTCCTCCTCTCCCCTTCCTCCAAAACCCTGGCCGTAAGTAAAACCCTTCTCTTCTCAAATCGATCTCGAAAACCCTAATTTGTTCCCCTGCTAATTCGAATCAGGTACCCTCCGTTAATGCTATCTTCTTCAAAGGCGATCGGGTCGAGGGCACGGGCGATCCGGTTATCGAGAAGTTGTCGGATTCGAGGAACATAGCTGGGATGCTTGTCGCGAAGCTAGGCGGTGCCGCCAACGCATGGGTGGTGGATGCTTCCACCTTCGCTGGACCTTTCGCCATCTACAAGGAGATGATACCATCAGTTAACTCTCGTGGGGAGCCCAAGAGGTATGATCCCACTGGGTTCCCGGCTTCCTCTTCCATTGTTGCGGTATTAACCAACTGCGTCGATCAGGTTGGTGATAGACAGGATTTTTATTCATTCGTGCCTCTATTATGTTTAGATTTTAGCTATTATGATAGACAAGATTGCATACAATCCTATTATGCAATCGAAGTACTTTCCAGTTGATTACTTTTGGGAGGTCATCAGTTCAAGCTTCCGTTTATCTTGTCGAGTTCCAATGTATATGTGCTGCATGCAATAGTTCTATTTTGTAAACTTTAACTTCTTTGTTTAATAATAATAGTTGGTCTTTTTATGGTCTGTTATATATGAAACGGCTCAATTGAGCAATTTGCTGACTGTAACTTTCAGTTCCAAAATTGTATTGCAATTACATGGAAAGTTATTGGAAACGTGGATATCTACATTCAGTTGTTTAATTTCTATGGAAGTTGTGATGCTTATGAAATGCAACTATGCCGAAACTTATAGTTGGGAAATTTGCCTGTGATCCAAATATAATGTTGATGTCCTGATTTTAGTTTCAGTTGTGTATTAAGTATCATACTATTCGGATTCGCCGCTCTAATTCATTTGAAAATGTCTGCCAACAAGCAGATAAAGAATGTTAAGTTGAGGAGCAAAACAAGGGAAGCAGCTACCAACAAGCATATTCCAACATCTCCGTTACCGACTTCTTCACCCAAGATTGTCATCCTGGGGTTCAGCAAGGGCGGGACTGTGGTCAACCAGCTTTCTACGGAATTCGCCCATTTTTCGTCTAAATCTCCTCGAGGCTCCACTGACAGTCGATTTTCTTCAAGTGAGGATCGCATTATTCCTATTTCTAGTGACAATCTTTTGTGCAGCATATCAGAGTTCCATTATGTGGATGTTGGCCTGAACTGCACCGGAGCATATCTGACTGATCAGATCGTGACTAAGATGATCGCTGATCACTTATTGCTTAGCAATAAAACTATTCGTTTCACATTTCACGGCACCCCTAGACAATGGTGTGACCTTAATCGCCCATGGATTCAAAAAGAAAAAGATACAATGCGACGGCTACTTGAAGATGAAGTTCAGAGATGTGAAGGGAAACTGCAGGTGTCTGAGAGGTTTTACCTTGCCAATCAGCCACCTACTTTGCGAATGCACTTTGAGATCATCGAAATTATGGATATAAGATGATTTTTTTTTTGTTTTCGTTAAGGTCACAATTAACATGAATGTAAATGTACAAGATAGTGTTGTTATGATCAGCTTATCTTTTTGGTTCCTCCTTCCATTCTCAAAAGAAATTTGAAAACAAGAGTGTTACTTTTGCTTTCTCTTACACTTTGACCTGTCTATCTAACTTTGCCATCTAGCAGATAAAAAACTTTTAGTTCTTCTGCTACACCTTATTGATGTAATGCTGAATAAACGAGATATGTCTGCCTTTCTATTCAACAAGGGCATGCATATCTAGATTCATTTATACACACACATCCATTTGCCATCTCTTTCTATGGCACTGTCTACATTAATTCATAAGAACGACTTGAGTCCTACTATTCTACAATACCAAAACTCAACCTGTCTCCTATCGTCGTAGCAAAGACGTGTGCCAACGACCCAGCAAAATTCTATGGCATTCTCTCACCTCCCTCTATTAGTTTAAAGGAGCCAAAATCTACTCCATATTAATTTCTCAAGATAAGCCCAAAGCCATCGTCTAAATCGCCATGATTGCTTCCTCGATTGGGACAACATGATATACGAATACCTGATCTTATATCGGTGTTGGTGTTGTCGAATTAATTCTTTGGATATTCCTCGTGCTTTTCTATGTAACCCGCTAATTTTATTTTTATACGTCTTATGGACTAAGACTTTCAGGATTGTGATTTATCCTTTGGTTTTACGTTCTTATTATAATTCCCGTTCAACATAAGCCTACTAATAACTAGCAAAATTTTGTTAATAATCCCTACTTCCTTTTCGATCTCTCTCTTTAGAACATCAAAAAAATAGAAGAAAAAGGAAGAATATTCATTGGTTTCCCTGGCTTCCTTTTCAATCTGTCTCATTTAGTTTTAGGAAGAAAAAAAAGTTCTGTCTCATTTACCTCGGAAGCTTGGAAAGCCTTGTACTTTTCTCCAACTAGAGGGCAACATCTCATTAATAGTAATTTTCACTATATTACTACTTGCACAGGAGATGTGATATCAGTATGAACTATTATGATATATTTTTTCAAAACTAGTATAGTATATAATAATTATTTTAAATATGTTATAAAATTAGAATAATAATTTGTTAAATAACTCTAATAATTTTACAATGAATGAATGAGGAAAGAGAGAAGAGAGATTAAAATAACAGTTAGACTGAGATAATGACTTTTCAAAGGCAAACAAGAATTAAAAATACAAAAAAATATTAGATAAAAGAAAAAGAGGATTAGAATTAGTACTAAAGTAACTAATTGTTTATGAGCTACACTAATATAAGAAGGTTTATACTAGTTTTTTATTTATTTAATATATAAATTAGACAAGTAAACTGAGGTATAGATTTGTAATAAAGCTTATGGGATCAAAATAATTAATACAAAATACAACTGACGGAGTACCAATTCCAAACTAGCCCAAATAATATTTTAGGCCGTCAAACATGCGCTCGAGCCAAGAGCGCGTCTCAATGGTTTGACTCTGCCTTCTGTCAAAGAAGGGCTCGAGATCTCAAGTCGAAGTCGCGTGGCGCAAATATTAAAAAACAACGTCAATAATACTAAGAACGGGTCCATATTTCGGCCGGCACCGAACCGGAAAGAGTCCAAATCGCTCCGCTGCGAGGAGAGGAGTCAGGAGTCAGGAGTCAGGAGTGAAGGTCAAACCCGGTTTAAATGTATTGAGGAGAAACTAAAAACTTCTGACCGAGTCGATTCGGTTTATTTTTTAGTCCACCGACACTTGTCCATCTCTACTGCGTAGACCACAAAGGAGGCGAGAGGGAGAATTGTTTCTTCGTTAAAAAAAACAAAATTAAATTGATGGTGCAAGTGTTAGAATTATTATGATATCGCGAGTATTTTTTATATCTTACTAATTACTGATTGTTAATTGTAATTTAGTGTGGACCACCGCGTGGCCATCGATGTTAAAGTCAAACAAAACCACTTTAGAGTGAAAGTAAACTACAATTTGTCGTAGACTTCGATGAAAAGTATAGTAGTATTGGGGTCGCATGTTCTGATATATGTCAATGTAGTGGTTTAACGTGCATATTTCTCGTAAAAAAATCTCATGCCTGAGAGCTTTTTCTTATAAAATAAATATATCAAGAATTAATGTTCACCTCACATTTTCCTTTTCTCACACTACGGGATGGGCTGCTAGTGTGGATGGAACAATGTTCCAGTGGGCTGGATGAGTACAAGGTATCTGAACCTTATGCATGCATGCATGCATGCATGCATGCCCTCACTTTATCGATATCTCAAGACGACCTTTTTATTTATTGCCCATACTAAGTAATAAAAGTATAAAACTATTTCACATTATCATAACATTAAATAATTAATAGTTTAGATAATATATAGGTATGGCAGTGATATTTCCGTCCACGTGAAATAACCTTTTGGCGCGCCCGTTGGCCCCACATCATAAATATCAAAAAAGCGTGGACCCGACGACTAAGAGATTGCCATGTCAGCGCCAAACAGGTTGCGGACTTCTCCTGATTTCTCAACCAATAACTATGAATGATTTCGCGAGGCCCCACCCATCAACCTCTAATTATGTTACTCGTGGTGAGAGACGTAATCCGGAGGATGAAGTCAAAACACATCAAGAAGAAGAATGGGAGACGTAACGTCGTAACGATATGGACTCTTTTGCCCTCTTTAGAAACTCTACTGTACTCTAACTTACCACGTCATCCCTCTTGTTCTCCGCTCCCCGACCTCTATAAATTTGACTCCAGCAGACACCACCACACCACCACAACTCGAACTCTACTAGAGTAATTCCTCATAATTTCGCTCATGGCGTTCCTGACCGACGAAGACAGCACACTCGATCTCATCCGCGATTACCTCCTCGCTGACGCAGAGTTCCCTCTACTTCCTCCGCCTCCGGCGCCGACTTCTTCTATTCTCCCTCCTCCTCCTCCTCCTCCTCCGCAGCAGCAGCGATATACACAACCCAGCTGGGTCGCCCCACACGAGCCGGTCATGATCCGATTCAGCGGCGAACCCTCGCCGCTCTCCGACCGGCGACCGTCTCTCACGATTTCGCTCCCTGCGGCGCAGAATCTCGATTGGAGCCCTCCAGCGGCGGCGGACTCTGGCGACGGCCGTAGATACCGCGGGGTCCGGCAGCGGCCGTGGGGGAAGTACGCGGCCGAGATCCGAGATCCTAATCGGCGCGGATCTAGGGTTTGGCTCGGGACGTTCGACACCGCGATCGAGGCGGCGAAGGCGTACGATTGCGCCGCCTTCAAGATGAGGGGACGCAAGGCGATTCTTAACTTCCCCAACGAGGTCGCATGCAGCTCTGATAACTGGATCGCTCCACCGCCTCCTCCGCCGAACACGACGGCCGGGAAGAGGAAGCGAGCGGTTGAAGAGGAGGAGGAGGATGAGGTGGAGGTGGTGGAGGTGAGGGAGATCAAGAAGGAGAGACCTATGGAGCTGGAGGAGACGGAGTTGGGGTTTCCGCCGCTTGGGCCGTTAACGCCGTCAAGTTGGTCGAGTGTTTGGGATTGGGAGGTAACGGAGGAGTCGAAGGGGATTTTTACCATGCCTCTACTTTCGCCGTTATCTCCTCACCCCTCGTTCGGATTTCCTCAGCTCATCGTTAGCTGAGGAGTTAACGGTATAATCTACTAATATAGCAGTCGGGGGTACTTGGCAGCCTCTGATTGGCTGCCAAATTATCATAATTAAGATTTAGAGTTCTAAACTAGTTAACTAATTTGGCATCCAATCAAGGCCAAAGTATCCAGACTGCAGCAGTCAAGTTTTTTAGAAAAAAAACATAATAATAAGATTAGAGAAAGTTTGGAAAAAAAAATAAGAAGAATGTAATTTTGGTTGTAAGTATGCTGGGTGAATTTGATATTTTGTAGGATATCTTCTTCTTTTTTTAAATATTCCAGTGTTGATTAATGTATGCAAACACGGGAGTTGTTATGCAATAGATAATGTTCATGAAAAAATAAAAAAATCCGCTGGCTTATATATTATTCTGATACAGTAACAATGTCATTTTTCGTAAATATTCTTAACAATCTTGTAATGTAGTGGATAATGTTAGCTAACAAGTGGAACTTTGCTCATGGGAATATTTTGGCATCTCTTCATTAATCTTCTTTCAATTTGAAACACGTTACTTTGCCATGCATTCATACGTGAGTAATCTTGCTATAGAGGTGGCAGGCATTTTCTCTTCAAACAGTTTTATGTCCGTCTATAAGATCTAAATGAATCAGATTAAACATGGATAATTTTAGATCACTTTAAATTATCGAGCGAACTAAACTTGATTAAATACCAGAGGCAGGTAGTAGATTTTCTTTCAAAATTCTACTAGTCAAGCAAATACAAAAGATTCAAGATGCCCTATTAAATAAATTTGTGTCAGGTAAAATTGTTTACGGATAAGAGAAGAGTAGAAAGGTCACTGGTCAGAGTCAAAAAAATACAGTCTTTGTATCAGTTACTCATGAGTAGCCTCAATCATCAGATAAGTCAAAGACCATTTCCAACGAAGAAATTTCCCATCCAAATTAATTTCTACACAAGGTTCTGGCGTTGACTTCCATGTGCATCTCTGCAGTACAGCAAGGAGATACTGGATTGATACAGTCAATTTCAACAGTCGTTTAAATTTTAATATTTTTGGAATTCTGAAAACTGTAATTTTGTCGCCGATGAATTGGTAAGAACACTTATGATGAGAAGAACACCGCGATCTTGTATCAGTTACTCAGTAGCCTCAATCATCAGATTAATCAAAGACCATTTCCAACAAAGAAATTTCCAACTTAAATTATTCATATATTTCTATACCAGTTAATTCCTGGCTTTGACCTCTATCTGCATCTCTGCAGTACAGCAAGCATATACTGGATCGACAATCACTTTCAACATTCGGTAAGTTTGAATAATTCTGTAATTTTGTCGACAAATCGACTAATCGGTAAGAATATTTAAGACGAGAAGAAAATCACTAGTTTGAAAAAAATGCCGGAGAAGATCATGACACAATCTTTTACCTTTGTCAATTTAAACTTTGTAATTGGAGAGTGGAAGTCCTAAACAGGATGTAGCTTAATTAAGGTAAAAGAAATTTTTTATATTTACGTGGAATGTTAGTGCTAAAGTTGGTAGGAAGTCAACATCAGTTTGAGCATATAGTGCAATCAAGCAACTCAAAGAATTTGGCTGGGAATACATAACTAAACAAAACAAGCAACTTTGAACTTTCGTGAACAAATCAACACTGATTCCATACTAGTTTAGTATTTGTTTGTATATTAACTTAAATATATAAGGCCTGCAAAACATATCTTGGTGCATGATGTCAGTCAAATAAAAATTGATTTATTTCCTTTCTTTCTTTTTCTCATGTACGTTAAACCGTTAGCCGCATGTCTGTAAATATATGCTAAGATAGAGGATTATGGATGACATTATCACACAGCCTGAAAACATCATACTAAGTTGCAAATATACCTCAACTATATATATTAGCCTCATTGCATTTTCTTGATCATCTATATGGATAACATATTCTCAAATGGAAGATCAAAATAGACAGAGGCAGCAGATGGATATCGTTGCGAGTCGATATCAAATAACAATGAACTATATATAGTTTGCAGCTTTGCCTTCAGAATCTTTTGGATGTATTTATCTCTAAATTTTTTTAACTCTCTGTATTTCCTTCTTCATCCTCTGGCAGATATTGAAAACGTCAAAACCTATACAACCCTTCTTGTATGCAAAGAATGTCTGGGATTAACTAAGTTCAAGGATAACGGGAGACCTGCAGATAAATCTAATCTTCTTATATTCGTTTTTATTCCTTTGTGCAAGATTACTATAAGTCGACTCAATCATTGGAAGTGTTGAAGAAGAACTTGTCAAACTCACCGAGTCATCAGCAAAGGAGGAGAAGTCGTATGATCCCAGAACTGTTTAGAATAGTATAAATTTTTGTTATAGCTCCCCACTTAAACGTAGGAATCATCTGTTTAGACGCAACTGTTTATATTTTTGTACATGCTGTGTAAGAAATTCAAACAAGAATCGAGATTGAAATCCATTCCTCTCAATCTCAAAGTTCTACAGGAAAGCATCCCCCAGATTTATCTGTTGACACTTCGAAACATAATTCTATCTCTCTGGTTATCAGAGTCGAGATTCCCATGTGTCAATATCAGCAGTCAGCAGACTAACAGACTACTCAAACATTGATACATAATTCTGCAATCTAAGTCAGAATTAGAGGCTCACAAGTATTCCAGAGAGATGAAATGGCAGTAGAGATTTGTTCTCTATTCAGTTAACGCGATTCAACCGTATTTTTGTGCTAAGCGAGCAGCTGTAGGACTGAGCTTCTTGGTCAATATATTCATATACTGAGAGAATTCTTTTGAGAGGAATGACTCAAGAATGGCAATCAGCAAGAATTGGTATGTGGAACTAGCTGAGGACTTTCTCTTCTTGGATGTAGAAGGGAAATAATATTATATGAATGATAGCTTGGTAGGAGGAAGACAAATGAGAGTAAGATATTTGATCAACGATATCTTTTTTTATTCAAAAGAACACAAAAAGGAAACATTAAGAAAAAAGACATGAAAAGGCAGTTAAAAGACCTATAATTCTTGGAAAAATGATATTTACTGAGTAAAATTTGCTACGTACAAACTACACAGCAATCTTTTTAAAATAACAAAGATATCGTCATATGTATTAATGGAATGGAGGAGTATAAAAGATAAAAGTATAGTTATTGTTGAGAAATCCCTAACTAAATATAAGTACAAATAGAATAGCAAAGGATGATATTAACAAAATATTAGCAAGGCGATTAGTAACATCAGTTCGGATAAAACTCAATCACAATGTTAGAAGTAGAGAGTAATAATCATTCAAAACAATCACATGCAAAATTTCTAAATATGTGCAAACCATATAAAAGAGAAAATAAGAGACATTATTTATATCGTTTGGCGATATGTCTACATCCACAAGCGATAGAAATATTCAATCTATTACTAGAGATGCAAAATACAGTTATTTTCAAGCCTCCGATCTCCTTTAAATACAATATGTAAATCCTCTCTCAAAATCTTCTCGATTAGTTTGCTCTAAGCCCATTTTAATTATATTTAGAGGATTGACTTACAAAAGAAAGACTTCGTGGGGTGTATTTACAAGTATTCGAAGCCTCGAACAAAAGTCCCCTAAAATTGAGCCAAAAAACCTACGGTTATAATAGTCATTTTACCTATATAAATATCAACTCCCTAATTCTCTCTCTCTCTTTTTTTTCTAATTTATTTATTTTCAATGGTTGTTGACTACTTGGCTAATGGCTGTTGCTCTATTACTATTACCCTTGTTTACTATATTAGGAAGGGCTTTCAAGTGGAACATATTGGGCCTAAGACTAGCCCAGCTAGACTTCTTGTCAGGTAAATACTTTGGGTTTGGGCTGGCTACAATAGTATGGGCCGGGCTAATGTTTGAAGATAAACAATTGGAATTTCTAAGTAATTATCACTTAAAACTTTCAAAATATCATTGCCACTACGTTCTTCAAAATATCACAATTACCATCAAAATTATCAAAAATATCATTTTATTCTATTATTTAAATCTAACCAATAATAATTAAAGAATATAATTTTATACTCTAAACTTTTTTAAAAAAAAGATTTTAGTTATTTATATAAGTTTATTAATTTTAATAATAATATGTTAGGAATATTATTTTAAAAACTAACTTAATGACAATTACATAGGAATCAAAGGATTTTGATGCCAATTCTGATATTTATAAAAAAAAATATAGTGATAAGTATCATATTTTGAAAGTTTTTAGTGTTGTAAAAATTCCAAAATAGTTTTATTTTGGAATTAAGTTTAGGCGTAAATACGGGAGGTAATATATATATATATATATATATATATTTTTTTTTTTTTTTTTTTTTTTTTTTCCTAATAATTTTCTCCAGTATGTAAAAAAGTTATAAAAGCCGAAGAAGTTTCTGAAATCGGAGGCGCGTAGTTTGAATCTTGAGCACTTCTACTAAAACAAAGAAACTAGAGAAGAGGAAGGCCAGGAGCGGAGCTCCTTAGGTTTAGGGGTTCGTCGGCTTCGAAATGGACTTCGCTCCCATCTCCTCCTCTCCATCTCCTTGCTGTCTTCTCCCTCATCTCTTGTTCTTTTCTCCCTCCCCAATCGATGGCATCGATGGAGGCTTCTTTAAATTCCCAAGGAGGAGGAGGAGGAGGAACACCGGCATTGGGATAAACAAGTTGCTGAGGTATCTCTTTCTAATATTTGGGGTTTCTTGAAGAAATTCAACTGTATCGTTTAGGAGTATATGCTCTTGGTCGAGTTCTTGAAATTGTTCTGGTTTCTTTTTGGAAACCGTTGTAATCTTTCATTACTTGGATGTTGAATTATTTGATAAAATTTATCGGAATTAGTCAATCTTGCGGTGAAATTTACTGCATTGCCAGGCTGGAAGATAACAGAAGGGCCATATGGATGATAAATCGATTTCCCTTGAAGCCGTTAACAATGAAAAGGTGGATTTGGTACGTAATCAGATACCAATAGGAGATCTTTCAATCTGCATTCTTCTTCGGACTTTATGAACTGGTCTAGATGTTCAAGAATATACATAATCTATTGTTTGTTCTAGAGGTTCTGTATCCAATGTATCGGTTTTTTTGATATGATGTTTAGTCTAGTGATTGTCTTTGGCTTGTTGTATTTTCTGTGACATTGAAACACCCAATCTTGTGATGAAATACTTTGGGAAGTTTTCTTCTTCATCTCGTCTTGTCCATACAGTCTGATTATACTGGTTTTGCTGAATTTTTTGTTTGCTTATTTGACCTCTTTATCAGCATGTCTCTTCAATCTTTACCACTTTATTTGTGTATAGGGGTTTTTGATGTGAAAGAAACTCAAATCGTAATTTAAGTTCATCTATCTTTCGAGCCACATTTGGAAAAAAAAAACTTTTTCATGTTACCTCAAGAAGTTGGTAGTTGGGAGGTCCTTTTCTATAACTACTGATCACACTTTAATGTTTTCTAAATTATAATTTACACTTTCAGGAAAACATCCCCATTGACAAGGTGTTTAGGCAGCTCAAATGCACATCTGACGGGTTAACCACTGAAAGTGTTCAAGAAAGACTAAGCATTTTTGGTTTTAACAAGCTTGAAGAAAAGCAGGTTAATATAAGAAAATAAGGAGCTTCTTTTCTCATTTGCCTGACAGTACAGACTAGCTTCTAGACTTGTTATCTTAATTCCTGTGTATGATGTTTTGCAGGAGAGTAAAATTCTAAAGTTTTTGGGGTTTATGTGGAATCCACTATCTTGGGTCATGGAAGCAGCAGCGATCATGGCTATTGCTCTTGCACATGGAGGGCATGATATAAGGGGAAATGTATGAATATTATTGCTCATGTTTTATGTTTATATCTAACTAAACACTCTTGCAATATTCTAACTCCATCCATCTCACGTCATAGTATTTTATTACTATAATTCATCTCCAAACTTACTTTTGTTGGCTCAGATGTGTTTATAATGTTGGCTAGTTTAACTTACTGATTCATTGGTTGGTACATTCTTATAAAATTCTATCTTCTGAATGAAGAATGAAGACACTGTAGGTTGACTAGGCTATACATCATTTGCTAAACATCTGTTGATATATGTCATATTTTACTTTCTCCTTTTCTTTATAAGGTGCATTCTTTGGCATAATATTATTGTATCTATTTAGTACTATGCTTCTCCTGAAACCTCAGCTTGCTGTGAAACAACTTATGCGCAGATGCTTTTAGTAGAATAATTCGGTGATTGGTAACATGGCAAATGCAGTTTAGAGTGTCATGTCAATTTTGTTCTACAAAGTCAGCTAGAGGCTAGACATATTTCCATCTTGTTTTAGCATACGCTTGCCCCTTCTGTTTCTGCCTAGAGGCAAAATTTTCTCAAAGTTATTTTTAAATTACCAATTTTTTATTAGCTTGTACAACAATTTTATGATAGATCATTGACATTCTATTGCATGTTCTATCTACCTAATTAAGAAGATCTTGATTGATGCTTGTAGTCATGGATTTATGCAATATAATATGATTCACATCTTTCAGGCCAAAGGCTTGGACTACTATGATTTTATAGGTATTGTGACACTACTACTTATCAATTCCACCATTAGCTTTCTAGAAGAAAACAATGCTGGAAATGCAGCTGCTGCACTTATGGCTCGACTAGCACCAAAAGCAAAGGTACTCTTATAGCCCTCTTTTGCTATAACTCTGATGAAAGACAGAACATGCTGGTACTTCTCTTAAGTGGTATCCTTTCAGAATACAGATTATGGGGCTTATATAAGTTTCTTCAGGTTTTACGCAACAGGAAATGGAGCGAGGAGGATGCTGTGGTGCTGGTTCCAGGTGATATAATTAGTATTAAGCTCGGTGACATTATTCCTGCTGATGCACGTCTTCTCGAGGGAGATCCTTTGAAAATTGACCAGGTATCTATTCACCTCTCCTTTTACGTTCCTCAATATTTTGTGTTTAGTGATGATAAATTCGGATGGAGAAGATCCATTTGACTTGAAAGATTTCTAGATTAGGAGTTACACTTACTCAGAACAAGGTAACAGTGACAAAAGTAAGTTAATTTTGTCATGTGAATCAACATGAATTACCTAGTAACCTGGAGAGGCTGCATAAGAAGGATATGGTGCACTTATTTTGGTTGAAATTGTGATGCTTCACCTGAGCTTTTTGCCAAAAGATGGAGGCTTGTCATGATGCGCCTTTATTTGGTAATAACGGTTTACTTGTTTAAATAGAAGCCTTTCCAAACTATGATTAATGCAAATGTATCCTCTTAAGATAGTTTATACCTCCATAAAATTAGATTACCAGAGTGAAGATGAGATGATAAGAGAATGCATCTCTCCTTGTTGAACCACATAGTTAATTTTTACTGGTTGAAGCTTAGAAGTTAATGCATATATTGTAACATCCAGATGGAGTGGTAAAGAATGGACAAGTAGACAACCACGTGCTAATCAACATGTCAATCCACTGTTGCGGTAATTCCGTAATTGTCATAGGATATACTGGTGAACATTAAGATATACTCTGACATCAAGATGAAAGATGATAAGATTACTAAATTTAACCTGTCTATTTCTTGACACTTTTTCTATGATATGGAATATTACCAACAACTTATAAGGTGAAGTACATTGCCTCTTATTGCACTGCATATGTAGTTTCTCCATAATATAAACCAAGCTCTATATTTCTGGTAAATGTTTGCTTGTTTAGTTAATTTAGAAATTTCTTTCTAAATGGTCAAGCTCTATATTTTAGCTAAATGTTTGCTTGTTTAGCAAATTTAGGAATTTCTTTCTAAATGGTCATCAACATGTTGGTACTTGCACAAGTAGTCCGGCTCCAAGCACGGGATAGATGTTTGCCTGTTTTGGCCCAGTTTTAGCCTAAATATACAACTAAGTTGTAAGCTTCGCTTCAAGTCCGAGTCAAGGCCCGAAGAAGTCCTGGTCCGACTATCAACATCTTTGAGAATTAGACCATACATTGTCACGGACTCTAGTATGCAGCAGAACTTTAATGAGGACCCCAGCGCATAAACCCATTGAATTTTGATCAAATAATAGAATGTCTTAATGCTGTAAGATTCCATAAAATTGCTTATGTACTGGCTGGTGGAAATGAAATATTAGTTGCCTTGCTACATGGTCAATGTACTGGGCCTACTGGCAGAAAGCATGTGAGTACCTGTGTCTTTGCTTCTTATAAACTCTGGTGAATTTTATTGCATCAGAACTCCTGAAGTTCCTTTTCTTCTAGTTACAAAACTTTAAGTGTTCCTTCATTATGAAACTTTTCTTGAGATCGAAAATACGGAAAATGATTATTTCTTCTGCAGTGAATGAAATATAGCCCCTTATTTTTAAATATGAACATTGAAATTGTTGGACATTCTTTGGATGTAGGCCTACTGTATTGACTGTTTCAAGGTATTCCTTTAAACTATGAGGAAGTTGCAAATCTAGTAACTGATCAATATTCTTAATTCTCATTAAGGTTGGCAATTGAATGATGTACACATGCTAATAAAATTCTGATTTTAAGATCTTAGAGGATCAATATGTGAAATCTTGATGCATGACTTCACAGTCTGCCCTTACGGGGGAATCACTACCAGTAACTAAGAATCCTGGTGATGGGGTTTACTCGGGTTCAACATGCAAGCAAGGTGAAATAGAAGCACTTGTTATTGCCACTGGAGTTCATACGTTCTTTGGAAAAGCAGCCCATCTCGTAGAATCAACGACACATATTGGACATTTCCAAAAGGCGAGTTCTGAAACTGTATTGCCTGATAGATCTATAGAACTTTATTAATGTTGTTCATGCACAACTTTTCAATCTTAGTACTAGTTCTTTGTTGCATGAACTGGTGGTTTGTAAAATCAAGCATTTTACTCTTTACATTGAATATTCATGCTTTTCTAATAAGGTAAAGATTCTTTGATGGATCTCAGGTTTTGACTGCTATTGGGAACTTTTGCATCTGCTCAATTGTTGTTGGAATGGTCATCGATGTAATCGTGATGTATGGTGTTCACAAGAGACCGTACCGCCCTCTTATTGATAATCTTCTCGTGCTACTGATTGGCGGCATTCCAATTGCCATGCCTACAGTTCTTTCAGTCACAATGGCCATTGGATCACATCGGTTGTCATTGCAGGTTTCAGTGCTCTAGATTGCTGCTGATGCTGGTTCTTTTTTTATTTTATTACATCATTCTTTATACATTTCAAACTATGACAATCTAATTGTAAAAGTTGATGTGATTGTCATTGTAATTTCTCAGGGTGCCATTACGAAGAGAATGACTGCTATTGAAGAAATGGCTGGAATGGATGTCCTTTGTAGTGATAAAACAGGAACCCTAACGCTCAATAAACTCACAGTTGACAAGAACTTGGTTGAGGTTACACATCTCGTGCATCCCCTGCATTATGAGTTAACTTTATCTACATATTGGTGATGATAATTGTCAAAAGACTTTTACTTCAGGAAACATAGAAGTACAGAACGCTACAACATGATTTTTTTCTTTTTTCCTTTAGGGGGGAGTTGTGGGGGATGCATATATCCTTTAGATATTGTCATGTATTAAGGAATTTCATGCTTTCTCAAATTTGTCAGAATATATTCTACTTTCAGGTTTTTGGATTGGGTAGGCTTTTACATGGACATATTTTCACTTTTTATCTTCAATTTTGGATTTAATTTTCAGAAGTAAACAGTTTACTTCGTATTTAATTCTCAGAATAAAGTTGCATAATGAAATTTGACTTTACAAGTGACATGTCCAATGCATACATTAACCTCTGTGATTATCCTTTTTGTGGATCGGATGATTGTCTTGTTTACTCAATGCAGCAGTCAGCCAATCATACATATTCAGTAGATACTATAAATAAATTATCATCTTTTCAGGTTATTTCCAAAGGAATAGACAAGTATCAAGCTGTCTTGATGGCTGCAAGGGCTTCAAGACTGGAAAATCAAGATGCTATTGATCTTGCAATCATTTCAATGTTATCAGACCCGAAAGAGGTAGTTAAAACAAAAATCCCACATCTTTTCCTAGGAATGAATCATAGAACTGTCATGATTTATTGACTCCAAGAGACCGAGACAAGAACCGGGTTCATCTAGTGCTCATAGGCAGCATTTGAGTATCAACAAAGTAAACGTCTCTTTGCTTTCCTATCAGCTATCCCTAGATCTGGAGATTTCGGTGTAGAATCATACAGGCATATTTTCTTATACTGGCAACTTTTCTTTCCAAAATGCCCAAAGTTTGACTTTTTGTTAGTAAAGATACTGACTGGTTATTTACATATATTACTTGTTCTGAATAGTTTGTCCTTTCTCTGTTGGATGCTTTAATCCTCTCTTGGTTGTAATTTAAGGCACGTGTGGGTATTCGTGAGGTTCACTTCCTTCCATTTAACCCAACTGATAAGAGGACGGCTCTTACATACTTGGATGCAGCTGGTAGAATGCATAGGGTGAGCAAAGGTGCACCGGAGCAGGTATATAACTATATATCCCTTATTACTCATCTTCTCAATCTTGCAATTGAAGTATAATTCCTACAGAATGCTGAAAAGAACCGCACCAAGTAGTTGTGTTCTCAGATGTCTCTTACACAATGTTACTTTTCTGTGTAAAAGTACAAGTGCAGCACTTTTGCTTATAACAGTGGAAAAGAAACGCTCCTAGTTATAAAGAGGGGAAAAAGGTTCCACATGTAGCCATCAATATTTGTAGTTTGAGATAGTAGTAGTCAATATTATCTATCTTCAATCATCTCAGCAATAATGTATGAAGAAAGTTCTGCAAATCCTAAGTAAAAAAAACCATATATCTATTAGCATGCAGCAAGTCAGAACATAGTGTGGAAAATAATCTGCTATGCAGTCCATTCATTTAAGTCAATCACAAACATTCTAATTTTTTGTAGATTCTAAATCTTGCATGGAACAAGGCAGATATTGACCGAAAGGTGCATGAAGTAATCGACAAATTTGCTGAAAGAGGACTCCGGTCTCTTGCTGTTGCATATCAGGTGATTTAGCTTTGGATTATATGTTTCTATTTTCTAATTCTGTCAAGATCTTTTCTTATGCAAGTATATCCTAATTAACTCATTTTCTTGTTTATGCAGGAAGTACCAGCTGGTACTAAAGACAGTCCTGGGGGACCCTGGCAGTTTATCGGCCTTCTCCCTCTGTTTGATCCTCCTCGCCATGATAGTGCTGAAACAATTTGTAGGGCTCTTGATCTTGGTGTGAGTGTGAAGATGATCACAGGTACTTCTCCCTAAACACACTGTTGGGCATCTGATTCACTGTAACGTAAGAAATTTCAGAGAACTGAAGTCTGCACATATCTACTGATTCTGATGGGAATGATAGTAAAATCTTTGAAGTGCTTTGTTACACAATTCTTTTGTCCTATGTTACACCTAGACATTTGTTTCTGATGAAATGCTAATATTTGTGGGTAATCCCTTAGTTCACCATTTTGAAAAGCCTCATTGAAATGCATCTGTGATGTCAGCAGTTCATGGTTCTATCTTTTTGAATGTTGGAATGAGAGTAATTCGAAGGTTTTTTTTGTGCTGTTGCAGTCAAATTTTGACTTATTTCACTTGTGCAGAAGTAAATATGTTAAGATACATGGGATGTTAGCAAATTTGCTGGGATTTTTGTTGGTTATATACTTATATGTAGCTATTTTTTTGTTATCCTATCTCTTCAACAATGTTGTTTGAAGTTCAAAAGTCACTATTAAATCAATTTGTGTACCATCGAATTTGGTCATAGTCGATTTTTTTTTCTTTATATTTGATAACTGTTGTACAATTAATTCCATTATACGCCTTTACCTCAAACACAGGTGATCAATTGGCAATTGCTAAGGAAACAGGACGGAGGCTAGGAATGGGCACAAACATGTATCCATCATCATCTTTGTTGGGCGACAACAAGGATGGAGATATTACTGTTCTACCAGTTGATGAGCTAATTGAGAAGGCAGATGGTTTTGCTGGAGTTTTTCCTGGTAAATTCTGGGTTCATCTTTTTTGTATACTTTGGTCTTCTTATGCGACATTTGATTATGTCTACAGAGCATAAATATGAAATTGTGAAGAGACTACAAGCCCGGAAGCACATATGTGGTATGACTGGAGATGGAGTTAATGATGCGCCTGCACTCAAGAAGGCTGACATTGGAATTGCTGTAGCAGATGCGACTGATGCTGCTCGAAGCGCATCTGATATAGTTCTTACAGAGCCTGGGTTGAGTGTTATTATCAGTGCTGTATTAACTAGCCGGGCAATTTTCCAGAGAATGAAGAACTATACGGTAATTGGGCATTTATCTATGTGTGTATTCCTTGCATTGCCACATTTGTCTGGATTAAGGGAGCGCAAGCCCCCTTATCCCCTTTGTCTTCAATTTTGAGACATTCTGCTATGTACAGTTCCTTTGTAGAAGTGTTAAATGCTTGATATATGAGCCTTGCCGGAAACATGACTAAAAGCTATGTGAATTATACATATAAATGCTTGATATATGAGCCATGCCGGAATTGGATGCAAGATACACTCTTATGGGGGTGGCGCTGTGGCATATACCATTAGTAGTTGTAGGCTTCTAGCACTTTGCTCCTTTTACTTTTGTTCTAGTATCTTTACCATATGGCCCCAAATTATGAGGATCGTCTTTGTGATAGTATTTACTGCATTGTCAATTTCTCAGCATATTTCCTAGTGTTAAAATTGGTACATACAATAAACATATGGCCCCTTGGTCTTACATCACTTTGGTTCGTCATTGCTAGAAATTTACTTGTTTTAGTTCTTCACTTAGAAATAGGGCGACACTTGAGATTTATACCACCAAGCTCATGATTTTCTTGCAATAGAAAATGGCATATGATAAATTGCTGTTGCTTATATTATATATTTTTTTCTCTTCTGTTCATGCAGATATATGCTGTGTCAATAACCATCCGCATTGTGGTAAGTTTCTTTTAATGTTTTTTGAGATATTAGTGGCAAGCAGCTTTATGTTCTGTTGCTGTCATATTTATATCCTGTAAAGTAAAATTAACCTGATCAATATATGAAAGGAGCATGTGTGCATGAACTTTACATGTACATGCATGACAGCACATGACATGGAAGTGGGGTAAGCTTTTCTGAATCTTGAGATGTATTCAAGGGCTACAAAAGTAACAAAAGTATTAAATCTCTTCAAAAGAAGTAGCATCAAGTTTTTAGTCCAGTAGGAGTACGATTTTGACACTAAAATCTGAGAAAAGTTCAACCACTTCTTTAACCATTGATTGCGCCTTGAGATTGTAAGAACGTCCTTCAGGTGGATAAGGTAAACTGATATCAAAATTTCCCATTTCAGGGTGACCTTTAGACCTGTCTTATATGCCTTTTGAGTATGTCCACTAGAAGCAACAATAGAAACATGTGACATATTTTCATTTGAATGCCAATAATATATTTATGTTTTTTCAAAGATATAACGTAAAATTTCTTTTCTGGTCCAGTATACATACATATATGTATAAATTTATATAGCATATCTTGTTCACATGGTTGCAGCCCAATCTGCTAGTTAAGTTTGTTTTATCTCTCTGGTGGCAAAATTTTGTACTTTTAAAGCCTAGCTAAGATCATGTGAGATTAACAATAGAGCGAGCTGAGCTGGAGCTGGCATTTTAGTGTTTTGCCTCTCTTTAACCAATCTTGTTTCTAATATAGGTTCAACATAGCCCAACTTGCTTGAGCTCGATTATTTGTTCACCTGCTATTTCACAATTTCAAGCCTTCTTGATAACTTTTGAATAGATTATTGCAGTTGTTCCATGAATTATGCTGGGACATGGAGGTAATATACAGGCATGTGTCTTGATGAAGTTGTGAAATCATTACAAGAAATTGTAGGTAATAACATAAGTATTTCCCACATGCGACCCACATAAGAGAAAGTAAAAAAATTGTTAATCTTGTTATACTCTTCTTCCAAAGGATCAAAGCTAGAGTCCCTCACTTTTGGGTAGCATATTGTAGTGATCTGAAGTTGGTAACCTGTTTCATATATGTTTTTGCTTTGTAATGGAAAAACATGTAGTCATGGCATACTAAAAATTAAAGTTAACCTTGATCTTGATTTATTCTATCAATTAAATCCTCTTGGCGAGTATATTAACTCCAGGTGAGTCGAAGAAAAGGATCTATGTAACCAAAGCCGAATAATGGGACAAATAACTTCTTGTTGATTGTTGTTGTGGGCATCCTCTGCACTCTTTTTTACGTTTCATGCAATTGTTGTAGGTTCCAAATAAGAAGAAGAGCAACCAAAAAGATGAAAAAAAAGGAAAATGCAGACATAAATTTTGGAAACACCATTCTATACCAGAAAAACATCATACACTCTTCCTGGTTAAATATATGAAGCCTTAATGCATCTCTCATATAGATCATTCCTGAGCCTACGATGATATTTTTCTATGCGCAATGTCCAAGCAAATCCACTTAAGCCTTTTTGTTCTTAGTTTCTCAGTTATCTTTAGTAGTTTGCCAGTTACACTCCTCAATATCTTGAGTTTCTATGAAGCTGCTTGATATTTGTTCTCAGTGTCTTCTGGAGATCCTAAAATCTAAATACATCTTTGGTGCAGATTATTCTTGCACGATCTTGAATTGTTTGCATCTGTGATCGGAAGCTTCCAGATGCTTTTAAACTCATCTTCATTATATTTAGCTATATTTTCGCTGAGGTGCTTTGCCATGTTATGCTCTTATTTGTTTAACATGTTTGTCTAATATGAAACAGCTTGGGTTTCTAGTGCTCAATGTTTTCTGGAGATTCGACTTTCCTCTACTAATGGTTCTTGTTATTGCTATTCTAAACGATGGTTCGAACCTTCATCTTAAAAGTCAAAATCAATTTGTCTTGTTACCTTTAGCATATCAACTTTCTTTAGTTTTTCCCCTCTGTCATTCATATGTTTATTTTTCAGGTACTATTATGACTATATCGAAGGACAGAGTCAAGCCTTCTCCACTTCCTGATAGTTGGAAACTCTCTGAGATTTTTGCAACTGGAGTGGTTATTGGTGCTTATCTGGCTCTCTCAACAGTTATATTCTTCTGGGCAGCTCATGAGACTGAATTTTTTGTGGTAACTAAACTGTACTTCTCTTCACTAGATTAGGCAGTAAGTGTTGCATGATTTAGTGACAGTACATATAAGATACTCTAAATTATATTAACAGAGTATATTTGAATATATCTCTCCATTTCACACACTACAGTTGCATTGATAGAACTGTGGCCACTTCCTGTACATAACTGTCCTTGCATGCTTTCACATTCTTACTATAAACTTGAAATCTTGCTGCATTTAATTCACCACAAGTAGTGCATTGGTAAAGGATGACTTATGCTGGTAGCCAACTCCTTTAGGATGATTAACCTTGCATGCTTTCACTTTCTTCAAGTTCTTTTCATCTTTCTTTTTGCGTAAGTTTTGATTGGCAATAACCTTCTTTAGGAGAAAAAAAGTAGAAGAGAATGCAGATTTCTTCTTCCTTTTTTACATAGATTTCATGTTTTCAATTTTGCTTGGTTGAGAAACCTTCTATTTTTCATTTTCAGGGATCAATAACTGTATCAAGATGTTTTTTCTTTGTTCATTTTCCCTTTGTTTATTCTCATTGTAGAATATATGCCACTAGTAATCTTGATACTTCTCATTTAGCTCTTCTGTACACATTTATCTAGTGTAGAGATGCTTATTTATTTATTTATATCACAGCAAATATAAATCTCATATATGGTAGAAGATGTAAATTATTTTGATGAAGGATAGGCATGCAACATATGTACTTATTCTTTCTTCCCTCTCAACCATTTTCTTTTTCATCTACGGTCACTCATATAGTTTGCTTGCAGCACCTATTCAAGGTGAAAACTTTAAACATACACAAATTTAAGTCGGACAATAATCAAGTGTATGATAGCATGGAAAAGTTGGCTTCTGCTGTCTACTTGCAAGTGAGCACCATTAGTCAGGCTTTGATATTTGTGACACGTTCCAGAGGTTGGTCTTTCTTGGAGCGACCTGGTATCCTCCTTGTTGCTGCTTTTGTAATAGCTCAACTGGTGAGTTCCTCATCTATTAAGAAAATGAAGTTCTTAATGTGACAAAGATACTTTTATCAAGGTGATAGAGAATTTCACAGAAAAACTTTTCCGCTCCCACTGTATTGAACAGCCGTAGTGATTTTTTCAACCTAATATGTACAAACAGCAGTTTCTCTATAGCATTTGCCCCAGTAACCAGCGTTAACCATTCATGGCCTCAGTACACAGTTGACCATCTCTGTATGTTTGCATGGGCACTATGAATTTAGTTGACTTCACAACTTTCCACTCCACTGGCAAATGTATAGTTACAATTTTTAATTTGGTTGTCGGATGGCCCTGGACCTGAAAATGGGCACTATGAAGTGTAAGTTAAGCCCACATCTCTTTGTTGGGCAATTGACTCATCCATGTAATACTTGATAGTTGAAGATGACTTCATTTATCAATTCTGTGAGGTTTTCGTAATATCAGTCCCATATTCATTGAATGGGAAATATCCTCTGTTAATATAATTTTCCACTTTAGCTGTTCAATGTTAAACACCAAATGTTTACTAGACATTATGTTAGAAATTCAATTCAATTCCTATAAGTACACATGAGTAGATAATTCTTTTCACTGAATTTAGCAGTCTCACCTTAATGGATCCAGATTTGAAGTTTGCTTTTCTGTTTAATCTTCATAGAACACTTACAGTAGTACTATTTTAGCCTAATAATGGAGCATACATTTTGCCTAACTGTTTTGACTCTTTCTTACATACATTCTAAATTATTCTGTCTGTTTACTTCATTTGGGTAATGCAAAACTCCACTTTACAATCTAGACTTGCTTCTTTTTTTTAACATCATAATAGCATGTGGATTTGCAGGTATTAGCATCTTGTACATTTCAGTCTCTTTTTCAATAGATCAGAATACTCCGTCTCTCATCATGTTGCATGCATATTACTGATACTTCATGAAATCATGAAATTTTCCTTTTTATGATTTTCTTACATAGTGCAAAAAGAATTTATCAGAGTATAAAGTATTCGGTTTCTACTCTTTTGAAATCGCACTGCTGCTACAACTCTACATGAATGTTGACGAATAATTAAGTTCCCTTTCTCAACTATTCATGTAGGTTGCCAGTGTGATAGCTGCAACTGTGACCTTGAACATTGCTGGAATCAGACGAATTGGTTGGGGCTGGACAGGTGCTATATGGGTGTACAACATTGTTGTTTATTTGCTGCTTGATCCAATTAAATTTTGTGTTCGATATGCTCTTAGTGGGAAAGCCTGGAACCTTGTGATAGAAAAAAGGGTCAGTATATTTTTCTAACTTTAATTCCACAATTTTGGTCGCAATTGAAGCCCTATATATCAGACTATATCATTCTCTCACAAAGGGGTTGGTCATCACAGACTGCATTTACAAGCCAGAAAGATTTTGGTCGGGAAGCACGAGAGGCTGCTTGGGCCCGTGAGCAACGAACACTGCATGGCTTGCAAAGTGCCGAACCAAGAATGTTTTCAGAAAGAGCTCCTTTCACTGACATTAATCAAATGGCTGAAGAAGCTAAGAGGCGAGCTGAGATTGCAAGGTAGCCATAGGCTTAGAAGATATATTGGGCTCCTAAAATTCTTATGTCAATTAATTTTTTTTCTTAACAGCAAGGAATATTTTCTTAGCATCTTCTCTCCGATCGTAAGCTAAATTTCCACATGAAACCAGTTTTCCTTGCTGATTTTTGTCTGTACTGATCTTGCACAGGTTTAGGGAGCTGCACACACTGAAAGGAAAGGTGGAGACTTTTGCTAAACTCAGAGGCATTGACATAGATGCCACCAACAACCATTACACCATGTGACCGGTGCTCAAGGATGTTTTGGAGCCTTTCAATTGCTTCCATTTACTTTCATAATTAGATATTCCTTAAGTGGGTGAAACAACTTCACCTATTTCCTGTGGTTCAGAAGGTTGTACGAAGATCACAACCACCTATGATACTCACTTGTCAATTCTTCAAGCTCCATCCAGAGGGCCTTTAGTTACCATTTTTAGAGGCACAGATATTCTTCGCCTCTTTGCAACCAAGGAAACACAGATGAAGACTTGGGAATTGTATTGAATTATCTCATATTTCAATTTAGATATGACAGCTTTATTCAAATTATGGGATGTACTAAATAAATGACATCAATCGTATTTATCTATTGATTTAATTCTTTTTCATTTTTAACTCAAAGTTGATATTATAATATCTTGGCCTGTCTCAATTGGTATAAATGGCATCCGGATAATTGATTATCACCTAAAATGTATATAATGAAGATCAATATTTTATACAAGCCAAGGAAGCTACTCTGGCAGGTCCAAAGCGAGAATTCAGATTTGATCCAATATTTGAATCCATTCAACCATTTCCCTCTCATGTGAGAAGCTTGTTTGGCAACGGAAAGGCCGGATACACTCCTTTTAGCTCCTGAAAAATGTCTAATGATCTATTGTTGTGTTACTTCGTTTATTATCGTCGTCAGTAAACACTTGAACAGGTGATTAATTGGGCTAAAGTTTCTCAGAAAAACGAATACCTCCTTTAACTAGGAGCCTTATATATTTGACAACTTGCATGACTAAAAACATTTCTTACAATAGTTCCGTGTACAGCACAATATGTTCCTCAACTCCAGAAAATTCGTTGCTAATTCAGTATGGAGTGGCTTACACAGACTTTACCAGTAATCATGCAAACTATATTTCAGGTACGCTGCAAGAACAACTGATATTTTCTACACCATGGCTTATATTTACCCAAGAACTTTCTGAAAAATGATAGGATTGTAGCCTCAGAATATCTCCACGACGCCAAACCCAGGAATGCAGCAGAAAAACTGTGTTGTTCCAGGTTTACCAGCCACAATGGATCCATCTTACTAACGTTTCCTGGGATAATGATTCTCTCTCCATAATATTTACAGAATAAGCTTTTACTGGTTCATCTGAAGAGATCATCTAACACAATTGGATAGAGAATTACCACTACAACTAGCATGCCTCAAACTACTGTAACAGTTATACAATTTGTTTCTGATTGAAAGCAGCACTTTTTCCTGGTAACCTTATAAAACTCTAATCCTCAACTTCAAACATTTCTAAGAAATACAAAACCCCTTGCCTGCAAATGACCTCTATTAATTCCTCTAACAAGTTTCCTCAAGCCTTAGAATATTTACCAGAAATATGAGCATAAGAACCTGAATCACAGGCTCAAGAGTTGACTGAATACCTTAATACCCAGCCATGTTATACCAGCCACAACACAGTAAAGAATGATATAACATGACAACTAGCACACCTCCAACTAGACTTTTCTACAATTTGTTCTTGATTGAGATAACAGTACCTTTCCCTATTGACCTTTACAAAAATTTCAATCCTCACCTCAAAACATTTCTAAATAAAATATGACATATTGCTTGCTTGACGCCAGTTATTCCTCTTGATAAGTTCCATCAGGACTTTAATATATCTGCCTGCTAGGGGAGCATACGAATCTGAATCACAAACTTGAGAGTTGACTGAATATCAAAATATCCTACCATGTGATAAGAGCTTTATAGCTAAAACAGATACAGTAACGATTACACAAAGTACGATAGCTAAAAATAGAACAGATAGTACATCCTTCTCTATCACAATAATGCAACTGCTAAATAGATGATAGTACCACTTCAGTTATAACCATATATCAAACAACAATATATGATCAGAGCAAGGTGCCATGACAAAGTCATAGAAGCATATAAGAGAGTTCTTCAGAAATGAAGACGACAGTTCCAATGTCTTTTATTTTCAGAACCAGATGTCTTGATTCTCCTGCTGCTCATATAACTGCCTCAGCAGAAGTGATAAAAAGTAAAAACGTGTATTGCACCTGAAGAAGCAATGATAATTAGAATATGTTACACATTAATAACATTTTAGAAGATATTAAGGATACAGAATGTTTAAGAACTGTCCGGAGAAATATAGCATTCCTCAACAAACTTTCCAATAAGTAATTTACACTATATAGTAATAGATAAAGAATTCAGAACCACTAACAGAAAATATTACAATAACTGCTTTTATTACCTAATCACAATTCCCTCAAGCTGAAGTAAATCCTGTTGGTTATGCATTACGATCTTATTCTACCATGAGAACTACAGAACATGTAAAAGAAATAGTATGGGAAGGCCAAATCACTGTCAATAGTTTTTTATAACCAAGATATACCACCAGTAGGTAAATTATGTTCTCCTTGTACCACCTCATTGTATACTTGTCATGTGGGATTACTCATCTTCACAATAATAATATGACCAAGGATTAAAATGGACATGTTTGTTGAATCATTTACTGGTTATCTCTCTATCTCCAACAAAGCATCTACTTCATTCTTCTTTTGACTTGCCCTTCAAATGTCAATTCACCTACTGCATGCTATCAAATATTTGGGTAAAAGCTAGGAAGTTTGCCAAGTTTCATGAGCAGTTCAGACACTGACTGGTTGATGGTAAGAAGAGTTTATATTTGAGAAGCTGGTCCATCATGCTCTGGACTGGCTTTGTATAATTTGTGTTGTGTTGTCAATCCAACTTTTAATCCCACGCTCCACTTCTTTTTAGAGGAAATTGTCCATTGGAGTATAAAATCATTAAGATCCAAAAATCACAAGCATGCCACCTATAAGTTCAGAAAGAAAAATAGGGTCTAGACTTTTTAAATTTTTTTTGCTTTACGCCTTTAATGGTCAACTTCTTATATCTATAGATCGAATTTGATTGTTTATCATACAGAGGACTGTCATGCCAAAGCAATAGTAAGTATCACTAGCATGTGCCGGTCGAGCCAGTTAACGACACACTATATTACCTTGACACGCCCAAGCAATTAATTTTTAAACCTTTAAAAGGTTTTTAGAGGCTAAATTGAATTCATTAAGCACTAGAACACATGCAATTATATTCTAAGGTCATGTTTTTTTTTTAAATTTCTCAGATTTTCTAATGTTGGGCAAAAAACTTGGGGAAAACTGAAATTTGCCTATGATTTCTGAAATTGGTCAAGCACCAAAAAGGTAAATGGGTATAAAAAGAGATGAAAGAAACCTCAAATGAGGTTTTGTTTGAAGTAAGATATGCTTTATTTCTAGTGGGCACAAGTCAAACGAGAATACTCCCCCGTATCAATGGCAATAGTTCATTGGCACGATAGTATTGACCCGTGCTAACCAGTGTAACAATCCATAAGTAATATACTATATTATATACTGGACCTTTTGTTATGAATAATAGTTGTTCTTTTATAGAATAAATTGGAAGTTTTGTACAAACAATCACAATCTACAAGAATATATAATTTTTCAATTGAAAAAATGCAAGTACACAAGTAAGCTAATATATGATATAGACATAAATATATTATAATGGAATCCTTAGTTTTTAAAATTTGTCGTATCGGTAGATCCATATTCACGTATGTGTCATGTCCATATTCTATACTCGTCTCCATGCTTCATAGGCTACAAGCTATCACAGGAAACTAGACTTGCATGCTAATTTGTGGGTCTAGTCGCCACCCAAATATATATGCATTTGCATATCACATATATGCCAATCTCTCAGACCACTCATATACTGCAGCTGTCTTTTGGCACACTGATAGAATGATGCACCGCTTAATCATTTGATTCCTCCAAAATAGGTTAAACAATCGAAACTTCCAGGAATGATACACCGATGAGTAATTTAATTCCTCCAAGATGGCTCAAACAAATCAAAGATTTCACATCTTTTAATTCATCGAGAATCTTGGATATCGTCATCAAAGAAGTTGTAAACTGAGATGATTTAGTCAACAGTCATGTGATACTTTTGGTTTTCTACTAATGAATTTGCAAGTTTGATGTCTTTGACTAATAGGCAGTTGAATCTTTTTGCTGATTCATTGGTTTCTTTAGCATGTACATTTTGATTTCAAAACTCCTGGACCAGTGGAATCCATCTGTTGCATCTAACATGCAGTTCATCACATAGAAAGTTCAAACTGAATGTCTGGAAACACACAGTGGACGTCATCTTCATCATCTAATTCTTGCATGTTTTTGTATTTCATTCTTTGTGCATGCTCTCAACCTCTTTGTGCATCTTCATATGTATACTTTCTTCATTCAGACAAGTAGACTTCACCCTTTTAACTGTTCCAACTTCCAACTAGACCTCCTCTTTATTACTCCTCCAAATTGTCCTTGATATGTTTACTTGAAGTTTGTAAGCATTGACTTATTACTCTCTACAGACAAGTACCATCAGAATTATTCTGACAATTTGTTAGTTTTTCTTATCACTTCCACCTTATTCTAGTGTTTTTTCTTTTTCTACTTGAAGTCATCATGATTAACCTGCTCTTTCCGTGAAGACTCTTATATTCCAGTTCCCCCGTCAAAGATCTTTTAATAAAAAAGAAGATTTGTTAGTTTTTCTTATCACTTCCACCTTATTCTAATGTTTTTTCTTTTTCTACTCGAAGTCATCATGATTAATCCGCTCTTTCCGTGAAGACTCTTATATTCCAGTTCCCCCATTAAATATCTTTTAATAAAAAAGAAGATGGACAGCTCACTAGTTACATTATTTGAATGTTGAAACTCTGGCCAAACATGCACTGTTGAAAAGGTCAATGGAGCTAATAAGCTGACCACCACCTATATATATATATATATATATATATATATAATGTGGGATGTCCATCTTGAATATTTTATCATCCCTTTTAAGACCTTTTAAATTCAAACTTATTAGAATACAACACAAACTTCAAACTGTAATTACCTCTGATGTTTCTGCAATATATATATATATATATATATATATATATATGATAACATCCTTGGTATCAGCTGAATTTAGTTAATAAATTTTCTAAGAGGATCTTGGTCATGTAATCCTTTTGATTTTTGATTAATGAGCCTTTATGACATCTTTGACCTTGTTGTTCATTGACTGGGGATCAGTTGATTCATCCGAACTCCAGGACCGTTCAACATTCTTCATCCACAAGTAACATGCAATTCACACCAAAGAAAGTTCAGATTGAATATCCTGCGATGTGCAGTCAACTTCCAATTATTTGGTGCATCCTTCCTCCGCGATCTATCTCGTCATTTACCTCAAAGATGGAAGGTTTTTCGACTCTATACCACTTACTCTAAAATGTAGATCACCTGATCAGCACAGATTGTACAGGGATTTTGACCGTGCTTCTTATGCAGGGTTAGAGTTCATGTTGATCCATCCTTCTTGATGTCCCCCCATGCTCAGAGCCTCAGATCATAGAAGGAAACAACAGAACAAAGTGGAAATGCTAACAACTGAAAACTAAAAGAGAAAGCAGTCGCCTTGAATAGAACAAGAATCACAATAATAATAATAATTAATAACAGCACTTGTCTAAGGAAAATAGATTTATCATACTGTTTTAAACTTATACGCCTTAACGTACAATTATCAAAGACAGATCTAACAATCTAGAAGAGTTATGTAGGAGGAAGCCAATCTCACAACATTAGAAAAAGTTTTAAGACTTAGCATTCAAAAGTTTAAGGCAGTATACAAGAATAATTAATACAAAAATGAGAAGGCAGTTAACATGCAAAAAATAATGAAAGATAAAGATTTTGATCCTTAAGTCTTCCAAATTTTTGAGTAATGTACTAACTTTCAATGTTCAAAATGTGGAGCTTGCACCCATATATGTGGCCACAAAAGCACATACAGTTCCTCGACAACCTTGCCTAAAGCCATAAATTTTGAACACAAACATAGGGTTTAGGCATGGACAATCTATGTAATGAGTACATGGATTAAGCATACTGTTCACGTAATTATTAGTTATTTTGTGATATAGTATTCAATTAAAGACCTATCTAATTATACATACTAAGGTTCTGAAAATTGGTATCGAGATCGGGATCAACAGTTCGAAAAAATGATACATATCAGCCGTATCAGATCGGACTATTTTAATCAAATAAAATTCTAAATATTATTTAAAAATATTGAAAGATTTCTAAAAATTTAGAAAAAATTACAAAAAATAAGAAAATAATACAAAAAATAAGAAAATAATAATTACTTATATATAGAGCCTAAAAATCTCTTTTACTCTCTCTCTCCCTCGCTCTCTCTCTGCAGCAGGCCTGCTGCAGCAGCATTGCTACCAGCTGGTTTCGGCCTGGATCAAGATCGGCCGAAATTGGAACCTTCGATACATACTAATTTAATATCTTTATACTTGAGATAATGGGTATTTCCATTAAGATGACTAACTATGTATAGTCAACCACCTTTACTTATTAATTCAGAAATGATATAATATTTCAATTGAATATGTACGTAATTTAATATCTTTATTGCTTGACACCACATGTCTAAGACATTGCATATGAGCTATAAGGTGCCATGGTCAGCGAACTCTGTTCAAACTTGGATTGAAATAAGTCTCGAGACTAATATATATATAAGAATCTTATTGAGCTGAGCTTGATTAGGGCAACATGTGCTCAAGCTCGGTTTGAAACTAATTCAAGCATGGTCAAAGTAATCAAGTTCAACTCATTTCAAATATGAGTCGAGCTTGATTTAGCCAAGCTCGAGCCGGCTTGATTATTTTTGACAGCCCTATTTCCCAGATGGCGCTTTTCAAACATTCAAATATACCCGCCTAAACTCTTCCTCTAGAATGAGAGTTGATAGATCAACTTGGTAAGGCTCAAATGATAAAGAAAAGTAGTTATATCGCAAAGCAAGTGAAAGATCATCACCCCCTTCAAGAACCCTAAACAAATCCAAGTGTATCTCCTGCAATCAGAAAAATGATATAATATCCAGGGTACCACCTTGAAGCCAAAAGCACATTCATAAGAAACATCTCACCTTTAAGAAGCCGACGCGATCATCCCGGCCTTCCTTGCATAAGCAAATATCCCCCCAGCCTCGATGACGGGCCCTGCATCCCCAATCGGCTTCAACTTATACTCCTTCCCCGTGGTATGATTGATCAACACACTCTTGTCCAAATCAACTGTCACAATATCCCCAGTGGTGCACTCCTTAAACAACCCACTTTCCTCCACCTCCAAGGGATAGACTTCACCCGTAGCCACCGAGTTCCTAAAAAAGATTCGAGCATAGTACTCAGCAATCACTACTCTAACCCCTGCTGCGCCTAGGGCTACAGGCGCGTGCTCACGCGAGGATCCGCATCCGAAGTTGGCACCCGCGATAACAATAGGATAACTAGTGGATTCTTTGCCAGGTTCAATGAAGGGGATGGGGTATGCGGAGACGGGGAGGCCACAGAAGGCATGGGAGCCGAGCTTGATGTACTCGTCGGGTTTGGAAGGGACAAGGGTTAGGTGCTCCGCCGGTATGATCTGATCGGTGTCGATGTTGTCGCCGACGACGTAGCAGTGACCGTGGAAGGTGGTGGGAGATGCAGATGCAGATGGAGATGGGGATGAGGAGGTGGGCGTAGCACGCACGCGGGAGAGATGCCTAGGGTTGTTGCGGGGAGAATAGAAAAGGACTGAATGCGAGTATTTTGCGAACGGGAAGGCAAGATTTTGGTAGCGGAGATTGGCATCTCGGGAAGAGATGTAAGTTTTGAAGGGTGGCCGCGCGTCCATGGCCGCCGCCGCCGCCGCCGTCGTCATACCGTGGGTCTATGGAAATTTACGAGGAGAAGCGCAATGTTCGTAAACTGTGGCCTGTGGGTCTATGGAACATCAATCGAGGAGAAGGCCAATTTTGCTCTGGTAAGGCTTCCACTGACTAATCTCTGGACCAAATTTGATCCTGGGATGGTCCACGGCCCAAAAGTTTAAATCAACTTGGGCTCATACATTCACTGCCACCAACGTTTAACCTATGCTATAATTGAGATCCTCCTCCTAGTGCTCCAGCTCTCACACTGATGGGGCTGTGCCTGTGCATGATTGCATTTTAGATCTAGCACTGCTGGCATACTCTAATGTTTTAAGTTGTGCGCATTGCAGTCCAATTCCATTCCCAAGACTCATAATAGGTTTAACTCCAATTACTATCCCATCGTTAACAAAAGGATCTTACATCTACATGGAATGGATATAGATTATAGAGCAACCAAAAAGAAAAGTGGGATTAACTAATATCCGTACCCGGAAACGACAACGTTGATCGTTAGCTCACTAGCTTGGACCGTTGGACGATCTTTAATAGCAAAAAAATAAAACTACTACGATTTGAGTCGCGCCACCTCTGGTGAGAGTTACCGCCCAATTCGCACATATAAAGTGTCGAGATAGTTCTTGACTCTTGATTTCCGGAGATTTGAATCCTCTCTCTCTCTCTCTCTCTCTCTCTCTCTCTCTCTCTCTCTGTGTGGTCCGAAAGGCGAAACAAACCCTAGATTTCCGGAAAATCTGAGAAAGGAGTAAGAATGGAGGGTGTGCTGCGAAAGATTGTGTTCTTCCTCGTATGCTTCTCCCTTTCCGTTTTACCTTCGTCTTCTATTCCCTTCATCGTATTGCATGGTTCGTTTCTTTTCCTTGTCCAAGTTCTGGATTGTCGATTGTGTTGTCTGATTCGGTTAGAAGGTGTATGACTATTTGCTGCGTTCGCTTCTCTTGCGTAGGAATCGGAGACCAGTGTGCGAACAAAGGGGTGGCCCAGTTCACGGAGCTTCTTAGCGAGTGGTCCGGTTCTAAAGGATACTGCATGTGCGTTTCTTGATTACCCTCTGAAGATGGACATTTTTTCTTTTTTATTGATGCTTCGTGCTACTTGTAGACCTGATTATGTTTGAATATCTTATAATATTAACTGTGTCGAGATCTATCGGTATTATGATTTGGTTATAGTTGAAATTAGAGAGGTAGATTGCTCTAGAATTGATGTGCCATTGTGACAATTGCGGTGAGAATTTTTGTGAATTACCCTAAACTGTGTGGGATAATCATGTAATATGATTACGAAATAAAGCTAACATGGCGTGGACCTTATTGGGCCAATTCTAATTCTGGCTTGAAGATTGTTTTTTCTTTCCAATCATCTGCCATACTTTGCCATGGTTATCATCTGACATTTTACCTTTACCCAAAATCCTCCCGTGCTTAATAAACATACTTTTATTATGGTAAGTTTCCTTCTTGGCCTGAATTAACTTTCTTTCTCAGAGAAGTTGGAGATGGAACATGGGACTCTTGGGTCATGCCTCTTTACGAGCAGGTTATTTTAATTTAAATAGGTTTTCATTATTAATAAATGATGGTGGGTATATCGTAGTTCTTATTTTTCTCCCATTTTTACAGGCTAATACTGTTTGTCAGAAGGTGATTCAGCTGTTGGGCAACCCTTAACGGTGTTATGTCCTATACTATGATCAGTATTGTCATTAAACTCATTAAAACAAATTTTCCTTGGCAGGTGAAAGAAATGAAAGAACTAAGTATGGGTTACAACATAGTTGGCCTGTCTCAGGTGATTTATAGATTTAATAAGTCACTTGCAATTATGAAATGTATTCTCTATGTACATTTTTAATTTGTACTTGCAACTGCGGCATTATTTCATGAACCTACACTTATATCTGCTTGTATTTGGATACTTCTATTCATTGGAAATGTTTAGTATTGTAAGTTTAGACTATTTTGAAAATGAACTAGAAAATCTGCTGCATCATTGCATGTTATGTTGATAATCTTGAGGCAAGACATCAGGGAGAATGTTGGAACAGAGTTCTTCTGGGATGAGTGGAGGACTAAACATGTATTAAAGCTGTGATACTGATATAATGCTCTAAGAGAGGGTTCAATATCAATTACAGAAGCCTAATTAGCTGCTATGAGCTGCAAAAGTTTCTAGAAAGATGAAAAAGCTGTAATCTTCTGGGTCATAATATGAGAATTTCTTGGGTTATAATATGCATATAGATGACCTTAAATTTCAAGTTCAACAGTGAGTTAGTATGTATTTTGTGGAGCCAAACTATTTTGCTTTATCTTTGTTGCATGTGAATGACTGAACAAAATGAAAATCACAAGGTAAAATTTCACCAGACGAATGCAAACTAAAAGAATAGAAGGTACAGCTGATCATCAAGAAGTACCAGTACATTTCATATTTCATCTTCTGCAAGAAACAACGATGTCTTCTCTTCTACTGTTCAAGTTAGTTTCTGCACATAATGTTGCAGTTAAGATGTTTATGCCTTAATACTTGCACTTTAAAGGTTTGTGGTGGCTCATCATGAATTTTTTAACACATTTTAGTATTTCCTTGATTGCTACTTTAATCTTGCACAAAATGTTGCAGTTAAGATATTTATGCCTTAATACTTGCATTTTAAAGATTTGTGGTGGCTCATCATGAATGTATTAGTACATTTAGTATTTTCTTGATTGCTACTTTAATCTTGCTATCTTACATTTATTTAACACAATTTATATTATCTTGTTTGGGGTGCTGATCCTTTTCTCTGGCACAGGGAAATTTGATTGGCCGAGCAGTAGTTGAGTTCTGTGATGGCAGTCCTCCTGTAAGATATTCGAATCATATTAGATAACATTTCCTGTCTGGTGTAATTTTTGTGTTTATGAAGTTGAATGATTGCTAATAGTGGAGTACGTTTATATGTAACATAATAAGCTAGAAATTTATATTTTTCTTCAACATGATTTTATACTTCTGTGCTTCTGTGTTGACTGAGATTTTCCATCACAAGGATATTGGGGTTTCCAACATGAAGTGTAAAGAAAACATTCTAAGATGACATGGAGCAGAAAATTGTGACCTTGAAAATTTCTACTTCCTGAAAACTTTAAATTTCCTTTCAGTCAAGATCAGTATGTTATAGTATGGCAAGATATTATGTACAAGCACAGACCATCTGTTCCTTAATGTACATATTTGTAGGACATTGAACTAATTGATACATAAATATTTTTGACTTATGTTTAGCTACTCGATGATTACGTCAGCACCTGTCCGTGATACTACGAAATAAATAGCCGATTCCTTCCCTTACCACCTCCTATATTTATGTGGGTAACTGGGTATATGTGCTCTTATGTGTGTTACACATGCTCATCTTTTTGACAAGATACTTTTAGAGCAATATGTGATTCTGTTTCTTCTCTTTAAAAAGTGGACTGGAGTTACCATTGCCATGATAAAAGTCTGATCTGGTTCAACATGATAAATGGTCCACCGTGTGAGAGTAAATATTTGTGAGAAGCTCACACTCATCTGTTAAGCCCTTTTCCACCTATCATGCACAATGATTCTCATAGAAAAACATTTTCCTTTTTTTCCTAGCGGTCCTTGACTTTTGGGAAATGATGAAATTTTGTGTTACCTGTGGGAACTGCTGGATTTCACTTGAGTGTGGAAAGGTTATATTGGTTATGCATGTTCCTTCTATATTTGTTATTTCTTTTGGTTCCATTTATAAAATTAAGTACCGCTGTGTTTTAAGAATGTAGGTATTGGGTGTGGGTAAAGAGATATATTCAACTATTTACTTTTTGAAATTCTAGTATGATAGAAACCTGCTGACAGGTCAAGAATTTCATCTCACTGGGTGGTCCTCATGCGGGTACTGCTTCTGTGCCATTATGTGGTGTAAGTCTCTCTTGGTTTGTATTATTCAATCTTTACCAACTGCTTTATACTTCCTATTCAGCACTGTGTATTAGATTACTAATCCACAAACCACAGAAACTGCTAAAAGACTAGAATATATGATATTGTGATCTCATTATATTCTCTGCTCTATAATTCCTATCCATTGTGGTGTATTAGATATCTAATTTATGGAATGTAGAAACTGCCAAAGAGTGAATGCAATGAAATCATAATCTCATAACAATCATCTAATTTATAGATCGACATTAGAATTGTAGAGATGTATCCGTCATAGTGAAGGAAAGCATCACGTAGAGATCTGTGGAGGAATAAGCGGCATCATTATGTTGTTCTCATTTACATCTTATCAAGATTTACATCTGTAGAGATGTGCATCTTGCTAAGATCTTTGTAAGACAGGATGGTTTTGTAGCTTTTATCTAATTGTTGTTTCAAAATATTTATGTACCATGTCATACGTGCCATCACTTTTCATTTCCTTTATAATCATATTAATAGTAATCTGTCCATATTTCTGCTGCCTTTCACCCTCATTCTCAATTACAAACTTCTTCAATGTTCCATTGATTTCATAATGTTGGAGAACTATAATCATGAGCTAATTCATGGGCACTCTTTTTGACAACATTTTATCTTGTGAGCTTCTTTTCTTTTCAGTACCTTTTGGTAGACAGTATCTGTTAATCGGAAGATATTGTTGTTTTAAAAAATTCTAACGTTCTACACTTATCCTTGCAATGTTGCTTACTGCAGTCTGGCATCATTTGCATACTTCTGGATGCCCTCATAAAGTTAGAGATCTATTCCAACTATGTGCAGGTCTGTATGTTCAGTTCTATCATGTGGTTATGTAGGTTACGACAGCTATGGCATTAGTTAAGATTATATGTATTCTCACTTAGGAATAACATTCTTCCTTGTCAGTAATTCAATGTAAATTGCTGAGGTACAATTAATTGAACTCTATTTTGGTGATTAACTTTATACTGATTAATTGCAGGACCACCTAGCTCCTAGCGGTTATGTCAAGATTCCAACCGTGAGTTTTGCATTTTCTTTCTTCGGATACATTTTCTTTTAACCACAGCATATCTTCAGGTAATTCAGTGTGATGTGGCCAACTGGCTAACTATATCCAGCTAGTATGGAGCACCAAATCGCCGGTTCTTTAGCAGCTTTGCAGTAAAGTCTGGGTGCAAGTGCATTAACTAACAACTAATATCTTAGAAAACATTTCATGTTAATGTATTTTGTACATACTACGTACTATTTAAGGAACCTTATTAACACCTAACTTGTATCAATGAATAAATCATTTCATGATCGTATATATATTTTTTATTCTGTATGGTATTTAACTGATACGGTAGAATAAGATTGATCCACTCTGAACACCAACTTCTGATATGTTTTTTTCCTCTATTGTATTATGTTATTCTTAACTATTAATCATGAATATATATCCAATAGTTACATAGTGTTATACAATTTTAATTAATGTTGTATGATGAAATGATATTTCTGCTTTTGTCCAGGATATCCCTGACTATTTGGAAGGATGCAGGTTTCTTCCAAAGCTTAACAATGAAATTCCTACTGAAAGAAATTCTACATATAAGGAAAAGTTCAGCAACTTACAGACACTGGTGCTTATCATGGTCAGTTTAGAATAGCGACCTGTTGCTCTTTTTTAAGTTCTTGACACTTGAATAACAACTTAGAGTATGCAGTTTTACTTGTAGTCTGCTCAAATATCTGGATGGTGTTCCCTAATTAAGAACAGTATAAATTTCCTCTTTGCTTTATTTATCCCTGCAAAGTGAACTAACACTATTATTATCAATATGCTCAATAGTTTGAGCATGACACAGTCTTGATTCCTAAGGAAACAGCTTGGTTTGGTTATTATCCTGATGGCGCATTTACTCCTGTTTTGCCTCCTCAACAGGTAACCTCTCTCTCTCTCTCTCTCTCTCTCTCTCTCTCTCTCCATCGTGTGCGTGAAATTAGCTGTCATATTACTGCTGAAATGCTAGTGTTATGAGAGTGATTAGGATACTGTTGAAAACTTGGATGGAATTTCTCCATTTAATTATTCTTGTTGTCCACTAGAAACAATGAGATTGAGTAATTTTGATTACTTGAATACTATGGTTTGGCAATTAGTACATGTGATGCACAACTTCATTTTTTTTTTTAATTGCTTTGATTTAAAGCAGCAAGTAATTGTGTTACTTGTGTCTAAATAAGCTTAATTTAAATAAGCTAGTTTGCATTTAATGTTAAATGAGTTTCAGTTGAAACCTACTTGCACATTTTAGAACTGTGTCTCTGGTGATTGGAAGATTGGTGATTGGAAGATTATTTCTCTAGTCCTGGGAATGATCAATGTATTGACTGTTAGTTTGTTACACATGCGAAATTATTTGCATGTATCTAATCATTCTAACAGTGTGGGTTGTCAATAATTTGGAGCAATCTAGGAAGGATTTGGAATTGCAAATGTGTTCTCTGATTGTCTGGTATTTTTTTTATGTGAGCTCGTTATAGACCCTTTGATGAATGCCTATAGATATGCATGAGTATTAATGTTATTTGCCAAGTATCTTTTCTTTTCTAAATAATTATCGGACTGCGTTGATTCAATATTGAATAAAAGTAGCTTGAAGAAAAGTCTATGATGAACATGTGAGCGTAAGTATTCGCAGGTGCTGTTCATATGATGGAGTACAACTAGGGTAAATCTGGAATGTTGAACCCTTGCAAACTCGGCCATGCTTTGGCAAAGTTTCCGCACATGTTTATCAACAAGACAGATAAATACCTCAATTTACTCCTGGCAGATATACTTGGGCTCTGTCCGAGTTTAGAAATACTCTTGTTACAATATTCGTGCATTCATTAGTCAGGCTATAACATTTGCATGAGCATTTTTTTAATCTTTGCTTTGATCTTAGTGTGTTATACTATCTTGAAAGAGTTTCTGAAATTACTGGCTCTTCTTCCCTTGCTTTAACCTTTTTATAGTTCACATCATTTTACTAACGATAGATTGTAACAATCTTGTAGACGGCCTTGTACATGGAAGACTGGATTGGTTTGAAAGCACTAGATGATGCTGGACGAGTTCAATTTGTGTCAGTCAAAGGAGGTCATCTGAGGATATCAGATGATGATATGAAAGAATACATCGTGCCTTACTTACAGGATGAAGCACCAAAGAAGTCATCACGTAACTCTGGCTTGCACTGGTTTTTGTTAGCTTGGGATGTTCTGATCAACGGGAGTCACTCAGCATTCTTCTTTCAAGAGTGATGAATAATGGCTTTAATGTATCTGCAAGCTTGTGTGGTATCAAAGATTGATTCAGAGGGCTTCAGAATGGACGTCATCTTTTACGGCGAAGTAGAGGCCCCACATTGCATTAAGATGTTTGTAATTCTTTATCTTTCCCCTTGCGAAATTGTCATAAAAAAACTCTAGTTTGTACCACGTGAAATCTGATTGTTGTACTTACGTGGAACGATATTCTAAATAATATACAGAAAAGCAAATGCTTGGTTAATTGTATTTTTTTCGGAGCCGAGGTGAACGTAGTAAGATCTCAGTCTTCTAGCCGCCTGCCATGGAGAAATGATTTTATGCTGGAAAACTCTATATGCAATTCTAACTGCCGTTTTTATACTTTAATCAATCAGTGGATAATGGAACGAGATCCAAAACCCTGTAAAGCATACATACACGAAACGAGAATCGACAATCGTCAGTATTCTACCCAGATCAGAAAATTCGTTCGAACTAAAACAGAGGAAGTATAAACACAAAAGAGTAGAACAAAGAACGAGAGTGCCCACTACTTTATTGATTACTGTATGTGTCATACATACATATATAGGCCCTTCGGCTCATCGGATTGGCTGGAAACTTGAGAGAAAAAAAAAACAAAAAAACAAGAGGAGACGTGCAAATAATTTTGGACTTGAATATGCAACAACAAATTCCAGGAGTCTTGCGATCAAATTATGGTCAGTCCATGAATATCTCATGAGCTAGATAAGGAAGTGATCTATCATATGGTCTATAACATCTGCACCTTCCGAATGTATCAAGGAATCCTTGACCTGCCAAAATTCCAGTAGTCAGAAATTGTCTGCTGTGAACTTGTAGAATGAGACGGCAAGTTGGTTAATTTAATTGAGTACATAAAATCAAAGATTTCAGTTAGATTTAATAGGAACAAGTATATGCGTGATTTTGTTGTGTATTTTGGAGAGAGCGAAGGACCTGAATGAGGCTGTGCGCTGCAAATCTCTGTTTGCTGTTACGAAAGCTAACGTCCACTCTTTCCCAAGACAAACGCGTGAGGGCTGTTACAAGCTTCTCTGCAGAGAAAAAGCAATCCATGAGGGAATCAACCATAACATTTTCTTGTGGTGTCAATCTAAAATCAACAAAATCACAAAACCACATACGTCCTTTACTCTTTTTATAGCTAACTGGCATAAAATGATCAAAATTTGACAAGACTTGTTGCATCCAATCTAAAGATGCATCTCAATTGGCATGTATTCTCAAGGTTTTAATTTCTGTTCTCCATCCTTTGTCTCTTCATAGTCGTCCAAAGTTTTGGACTAGATGATCAAGACTCTCTAGAGTCTAGATAATATTCAGACCTAATATTGAATGGTGTATCGGAATATTACACTCATTACATAAATTAATGCATTTGTTCTGCACCTACCATGCACCAAGGTACGTAACAATTTGCTCATATAGTTGCGTTCCATGCAATTCGAACATCACATCACAGTGCATGAGGCTGCAGCCAATTCAGAAGGCAAGATGTAACATCGAGAAGCTTCAGTGTTTAAATGGCAGGTCTCATCACTGACACGGTAATTGATGCACACACTGAAATTCAATATAACCTTGAGGGTTGAAAATGCATCTATTCTTCTTCTATGACCTCGTGAGATAACTATAAATGTCTGGTACAAGTACGTTTTAAATTGGTACTGTGTGATGTCTCTCCAGACTCTTGGAACCTAAATACATGGTTGTTGCCCTGCATAAAACATGCTAATTGTTCTAAAATTAGTTTAGCCAGGTAGCTTTATCTTGTGAAATATGGACTCTTTCCATAGGAACAATCTTTCTCTAGACAAAATTTACAACTTGAGTTGCTCCAACATATTGGCATGGTTTTAGGTTTTTATGTTTGCAAAACCTGCAGCTTGTAAAGAGCAGGAGTTCAAACAAGAAGCACACATCCAATTTTTGCTGATAATGTGATCAAAGACAAGAGTTCTAGTTCACATCATAACCAGATACCTACAGTAAACCATTTCCAAAAGTAAAGTGGAAGAAGAATGTCATGAAGTAAGCTTCACTTTAATACTTCCAATTAGTTAAGATACCTTCTAGCGTATCGTAGCCACCATTTAAGACTGTAGCATCAGTATATATTTCTTCAAGGTTTTCTCCTTTTGAAAGCTCTTCGTATACAATATGCGGATATATCTCGCTTGAAGAATCCGTCCACTGCAAAATAATTCTCAAAAGATAATAATAATGAGAGGTCCACTCTATAATGAAATAATTAGCAAAATCCACAAAATAAAGAGCCAAGAGATAACCTCAGGCAATTCAGAGTTTCGTCTAATAGATGATGTTCTCCAGCCAACAATATCTTCACACATTTATGTCTTGGAAAACAGCACTACTTTGTTGGGTTCAGTAACAGGCTAACAAAAGAAACAAATAAAGGATACGATCATGGACAGCATTTGAGTACGTCACTCGACGTTTAAATGCTCGCAAGGCAGAGCTGCATTAGAACACATTTAATATCATGATTCTGTGATTTATATACCAAAAGAGTAGTATGGACAAGAGAAAGTGAAGATACATAAAACAAAGGTCCCCCAAATCATCCACCATGCGCTGCAAAAGTGGAGGCTTTCCATCATCATTATCAGTTAGAAAAAGATGCCTGCCGGTTCTTCTGAAGATCAGGTGAATAATATGGGAAGCAAATTTTTCTATTGCCGTGACACCAAAAAGAAAGGGAACCTGCAAATTGATTGTTTTTAACTTTTTATTAACAATGTAAGTACTCCCATCAAACAAAAATAAGATATAGCAGTGTCAAAAAAATTTCAGACAGAAATTTGTAAGTGTATCACCACGTATACCTGTAATAATTAATAAGCACCTCTCTCACAGCAGCAAGAATCAATACTATCCTTAGTCAGGAAATGAAATGATCCCTAAAGTAAGCTCCTAGGAAAAGATTATGTATATGTAACTATTTCTTGGCTTGAAAATTGAAAATATAGGAAACCTTTCAATTACTTATCTAGTAGCTTGCCTTCATAGCCTTTCATACATATATCATACCTATGCATACTGTTTGCAAACATGACAAACAATATTCGAAGAAGAAGTTCTCTGAGCAAAAAAATAATTAAACCCATAGTAAGATATAAATTCACATAGTAATGAGCCTAACTAAGAAAAATATAGGCTCAGAAAGGTAGAAAATGGCTAAATGTGTATACATGTTCAGGAATTCTCTATCTTTCTGTACACTAGATAAGTGATATTTACCCAGTATATTTGTATGGTGGAGTCTTAGAAGCACTTGAATAAACATCTGATTACCACATACATGTAAAAATAACAGTTAATGCAACAACAATGGTCATATTAAACCTCAGTCTAAAAGAAGAAGAATGCCAAATTATGATAAAAAGAGCACCTGCTTATTTCCCCTCGATCCAAGATGAGGTGTAGCAACAGTAATAAAATTCATTGCTTCTAGGCCACATATGGTTCCTCTACAATTATCATTACAAATACAGCTCTGACAAACTTCTTGGTGTCTTCTTCTAGGAGGTCTGTATAGTTTCCCGATAGCATATCTTGCAACCAATCCTCCTACAGAGTGTGCAATGAAAGATATCTTTTGAATATGTGGCCTTCTGTTGACTATTTCAGCAACCTGATTTATTCAGTTTTGTCAAAGACAGGGAAGAGTGCACCAGAAAGGTTATCTATATGGAGGAAGTACTGGAAAATTATGGGCATTAAGAAATTAACAAATTAAAATAGAATATACATGTGCAGAATAGAACAAACCTCTTCTGCCAATCGTTCACCCATTACATCAACACCATCTAATGTAAGACTATTCATGTTGCATGCACTACCTATAGAAATGTTGAGAATGTTAAAACACCAAATAAATGAGATTATTATATAAAAGTAAAAGTGTGATTCATATGTTACATGGAAAACTAGATACTAATTCCAACAACTATAATTGAAGAAATCATCAAAGAAAGATAGAGAGACATAATTATTTGTAAAATGATCGAACTCTAAAATCATTTCAACTGAGGAAGGTTGAACTCTTTTATCCAAAAATTGAAGATATAAAGTAAGAAGATTGAATTCCTTCAGGAAAAGGGGTACAAAAATACTTCCACCTTGTTTACTCTCTCCATCTCCATGAAATACACCTCCAGAGTCCCAAGAATATTAGCTTATTTTACATTTTTCACAGATGGTAGAAATAAGAAACAAGTCCACGAGATGTGAAAATTCCTACAACATATTAACATGTTGAATTGACCTTATGAAGTGCATAGATCCAACTTCCAAATACTACACCAAGAATAAAAAAATACCTTAAAAAATAAAAATAAAAAAGAAATTAGTTTTGATAGCAAGTAAGACTGTGTCAGGAAAAAAATAGCTTGATGTTACTTGAATGAGGAATAACTTACAATGAACTATAACTTTATCCGGAAGCCGTCTAACAAACTGATCGGCTGCAAATTTCCAGTCCGATGTGCTGAGAAAAATCACATAGGTCATGAACCCAAAGAACATTGTCCAAATATATACCAGAATTTAATAGAAAAAATAAATTAAACAATTCACCTAAATCCCTTCCAAATTTAGCATCACATACTCAAAATAAAGTCCAGATGACGATTAAGAGCAGTACCTCCCGAGGATCCCATGGACCATCATCACCAAGTGATCCGCCTCGGAGATCGCGCGGTCGGATGACTTCCATACATCCAATCCACCATTCACCGAATCCTCCGCGCAAACTCCATCGTCTCCCATCCTTTCAAGAGAGAAAGGTATGAATAGTGGAGAAGGAGAAGAGGAAGACGGTAGGGCTTATATAGCGTTCTGGAGAAAAGAGCCGAACGGGGGACTACTCGGTTCTCGTATGGTGGCACGGCAATTTCTTCCCCATAACTACCCCAATTAAACGCGCATGCTAAAAGATTCTGAAAGAATGGTAGAAATGGCCGAGCTTAGAAGATTGGGTAGTTGTTATACGACAAGCGAAATGAACGGAAACGTCGACGCCTTAGCTAAGGTCGGTTAGCCGTACACGTGACGCGTGTTGGCTCGAAAGTAAAAGACTAGGAAAAATGAAAGAAAGGAAAGAGACTTTCTACCTCGTGTCTGCGATCAGAATTTTTGACTGCTAAAATAAAAATAAAACAAAAAAATCCACTTGCTTTTACAAGTTAGGTCGTTAAGAAATTCTGGTTATTTGTTTGGTCAAGCTATGAAATTGGAGATTTTCCCGAGATTACTAAGTTGGATGATTAAAACCTACCACAAATAATTTAAGTTTGTTGTTGGTCTTTACCTTTGGGATGCATGCATTTGATAGTAAACTACCCAAAAGAAAGCGTGAATCACTAGATAAAGTGGGGCTTCCACTATGCTTGGAGTACTCATTCAGTCATTGGAATGTCTCTTCAAAGAAGAACAAGGGAGAGATGCATTTGGATATCATGAATCATACATGTATCTTCTTAAGCTAAAATGACTCTGGAGTATACATTTAGATAAAATGGCTTGAGAAGAAGTTAGGCCAAACTCTTGAACTATCTTCTTAGGTGACTTGTATAAGGATCGTAGTTCATAGATCAAAGTTAAAGAGGCGATGGGTGTGCTTATTGTCGGCACATGAATTGAGAATAAATTAGCATGAGTTTTCTCAAACACTCGCCCCAAATGGTGACATGAATGGGATATAGAATACTTCAATGGACAGCTCCGAACTTATCCATTAGGTATCCCAAACTAACGGACATGACCACGTCCTCGGCTGCTAACGTTATGGTTGGTTTGGTCAGAGTTGACGACCATAGTTTACAACTATGGTATCTATTGGATAAACATTTCTATTAACAGAGATCCAACGACTCATCCATCAACATCTATTCCAATCATCCAATATGGTATTTTTCTTCTTTCTGCGACAAGGCTTACGGTGCTCACAGTCATAGACTCACAGTGTCCAGGTGTACCAACAACAAAGGGGCCCTATTGCAACTCGCACAAGAAACAAAACAGTACAAAACAAAACATAAAAGAGAAGCTGAACCCAAAATTGTTTTCCAAAAGAGAATTGACCGTTAAGGTAACGATGCCCAGCCAGTGACCCATAAATACCAGTAGATCTACAGTTGCAATGTGACGAGAAACTCACACCAATAAACCTAAGTTCCTTATATTATAGACTGATGTAGCACAACTATATCATGAATGTTACAAACTCATAACTTACAGATGCTAGTTTTTTCAAACAGCCAGCACCTCTTTTACAGGTCAAATAAATAGAAAAATTATACCCACACCACCTTAGCTATCACACATAAGTCAAGCATTAATGTAATATACGAGAACAAGGGCTTGGTTCTTTGTAAGTAAACTGGTGAAACATGCGGATTGCCTTAGTCTTTGAAGGAAGCTTCAGTGATCCATATGTATGCAGCATTTTAGGCTGATGTAATGATATAAAGAAGCGATCTGGCCAATTATGATAAATGATGAAGACATTTATGTCCGCTGATTTTTAAATTGAGGCCTCTAGCTGGTGGTGCTCGAGATTCCTGAGTACTATCCTTGCAAAAATTTTGGCTTCAATAAGAGCTGTTGCAGCTGCGGCAGCTGAACGTAGGACTCGTGCAGCCCCGGCTTTCTGCAAGAGGCCCGCATGGTGCATTGCATGCCTACCTCCAGGGAGGGTGAACTGCAAAACCCAAAAAGAAAGAGATAGAACAATAACACATCAAACAAATAAAACATGAGTGAGCGATGCACACATCCAATTCCAGATTAAGAAAGATCATGTCACATATAGATTTGGGTCCACGAGTCACTAATTAAATTTCAGATATCAGAAAACAAAAGAAACAGATAAACTATACTGTATCTCCTTGATACAGCTGTAAACAAATTATTATTTACAACACTGAAATAACTTGATCAATCAGCATGACATGAAATTTGACCAAGAAAAAAGTCAGTATATTACAATTTCTAAGAAAGTTAAAGATAATCATTTTTCATCCAAGCTATATCTTGAATTATGAGATGATCACACAAGCTTGCATACAGATATATAGAACCAAATTAGATATTTTCGAGCATCTAAATTCAAAAAAAAATTAGAGACAATGATATTACTAGTGACGTGCTAAGTTTGTATCAGACAAGGCAACACATGTCAGAACTTAGGAGTAGATAAACTAGCATACCAACCACAAGTGGGAAATTAAAGAGAATTTCTTAAATCCCAGAACAATAGGCAAATAAGTTTCTATGCATTATGAATTAGTGGATGAGTATGATAGAGCTCTACCTGCAGAAGAGCAAATGAAGCACAAGCGCGAAGAATGGATGAAGGATTTCTGAGCATAGCAACAAATCTTGCAACTTCAGAACCACTGACAAGCAGATTCAAAGACAACATAAGTAGATGTGATTTCCTTCTATTCTCTCAAGTCTCGATTAGTAATATCATAGATAGATGAAGAAAGAAAAGCTCATATAACCATTTGCATCCATTATACACTGCCCACTGCAAATAAATATTAGAAAATTGTTGACAATATCATAGAAATAAAAGACTGCTTCATACTACAAAAGGCAACACCACGATAAACACACGGTGAAGACAAAATTATCACAAAAGCAAGACTTCTCAAAAGGTACCCTTATCAGTCTGAGCATGAGAGCTCAAGTTTCAACAAGCTGCTGCCTAATTTATGGTGAAGCAAAAATTACAGGCTAGAGAACTCTCTGCTACAAAGCTAACTCAGATGGAAGAGATAACAGTAAATGATTTTTAAGACTAGAAAAACTTTTCTGCTAGCGACCCTTCAAGGTTGTTATAGACAAAAACTAGAGAGTAAAATAGTAATAATCAATTCAACAACTTCTCGAACTGTAATTTTAATATATATTGTCTCAAAACTATGCATATGGTAACGATGGTAAGTGGCATGAAACCTGCATCTCAAATTCCCTGCTTCTTGTATGCGTACAGCTTCAGCAACTTGTAACAACGCTGCCGGAGCAGAGGATGCAGCAGCTGCGGAAAAGACCTGTGGATCTGAATATTTCAGCACAAAAGCTTCTATATGCTTCAGCGCCATCCTTCTAGCACCGTCAAAGTTCACACTCTTTGAAGAACTCTCTGATAATGATCCAACCACTGCCATCTCATCTATTCTGTAAACACTATCAAAACTTCAGAAAATATGAAAACACAATTTATAAATTGTCAAAGCTACAAAATGGTAAAATTAGCATGATTTTTTGTATAAACCAGTAGAAAATTTTATGCTATACAGAGAGAGAGAGAGAGAGAGAGAGAGAGAGAGAGAGAGAGGAGTTCAATTATCAGAGGGAGATGTAAAGCACCTCCAATGATTGGACTCCTTAAGCAATAAAAATAATTACTCCACCTAACCGATTCATTTTGTTTGGTCTGGTGGCTGAAACTGCTTTATTTTTCATTTTTTTGTTAAAATGGAGTAGTTTTTAGCCGAAACATTAAGGTACAGGTAGAACGAGGTTGTGTTATAATCAAGTGAATGCATCAAAAGACATTTACATTAGGACATGTGGGTTACTAATGAATATTGCATCAAATTGATATGGAAAACTAGCCAGCCAGTTAAAGTAAGCAACTCCTATCATACCTCCTATCAAACATTAGGACATGTGGGTTACTAATGAATATTGCATCAAATTGATATGGAAAACTAGCCAGCCAGTTAAAGTAAGCAACTCCTATCATACCTCCTATCAAACATGTAAGCAAGAGCCAAAGTAGCCATAAAGCGAGCCATTTTGGATCCTGATGACGAACATAGGCGCACGAGAGTCGCAACTCCCCCTTCTTCAATTATGCATAAGGCATTACCAGAATTGAAAGCAAGATTCCAAAGTGCCCCAGCAGCAGTCTCATGAACATCCTGTTAGAATGCCAAGATATTGATCCTTAGCTTTGATAAGTGGCACTGAAATTTAAAAATGATCACAATTTTTTATACTATAAAAGTTGGGAAACAAAGAGACAAAATTTAAAAGGAAACACCACAGGTCAAATTGAGTTGTCCAACAAACCAAATGTACACATGATGCACCTGTAACCTACAAAATGTCTTTCTAATAGCACACTAGAAAATATAGTGCGCTATTTTTATCAAGCACATTAATATGCATCATAAGAAGCTCCAATCATATATATCATGCCAATGCTTCATTTAATCAACCTACATACTAAAGACTATATAAAATAATACTTCAAGAAGCTCGAATCACGTATATAATATACCAATACAATGAATTTGCAGAAAGAATCTAATAGTGGACAAGGAAGCGTTTTGCAAATAAAATGGCAGTGGACACAAAATAGGACTTACTTCAGCTTCAGATCGTGCCAATGCAATTAGAGGTGCAACACCACCTTCTTCTCCTATAGCGATGCTAGAGAAGAGAAAAAGAAACACAGAGTTAATGACAAACCATATTAAAAAAAATAAAGGAAATTTTAAGATATAATATAACAATATGGAGTGGCAAAGAACAACTTTGGCGTGGAAACTCAGTAAGGAATTAGTAACAAATAACAGGCCAGTAGTACATCTGAAAAGGAGCCTTCCACAATAAAGAGCCAAATGGAGGAAAAGGACCAATTCAGCAAGCCAAATTGTTGTGACTTGTGACTAAAACTTGGTCATTGTTTTCTTATATTTTGTCTTGCTTCACAAATCAATTAGGTATGTGTTTGAAATAATATAGTATATACAAGACAAAGTAAAACAAATCAAAGAGGAACATGATCAACCAACAGTTATGCATAACATCACAAAATATTTTTCAAAAGATCTAGTTCTTTGACAAAAACCATTAGTCTATGAATTCACTAGAGGAGACAGAGAAACGTCAGTATATTGTACAGCCAAAATTTTAATTCATATATTTACTATGTATAAGCCTATAACCAGATTGGAAGACCAGTAGACCACCATATCCATGTCTTTATTTTGGTTCCTTCAACTGGTTGTGATTCATCTGTCTTGCCTCAAATTTTGTTATTCTAAGCACTCCCGATATGTGTCTGACATTGCTACCTAGGATCCTCCTTAACAGGCCATACCCAGTTTGAGTGCAGAAGTCATATAAGTCGAACCTACAAGCCCAGAGAACATGGTTGACCAACCAAACTGGACAGCCACATCAAACACAAACAATCACCGATAGTTGTACATATCTTGAATGACCATTTTCATCAGATAAATCTCTTACCAATTACTGAAAACAAGATTTAGACAATATCAATGAATGCAAGGTGGATGAAGCCACGTGCATGTTGTTGTATGACACATGTAAGAAATTGTGCCCAAATTTGAACAAGAGATATGCAGCAAAGAATGTTAATTGAAAAGGGTTGTCCTAGTAAACATGATACCATGCAATAGAAGAGTAATTAGAAGGAAAATACATGGAACACTTGGTACTCAAAGTGTATGATGATTAATACAGAATCATTAAGCTAAAATGCAAGAACAATTTGTCAACCAATAAATGAAACTAGCACTTGTTTTTTCTACTCTTTCCCCTTTTTTGATATCATTACTAGCATAGAGTGGTAACAAACTTTCCTACATAGGAAAATAATGATAGATTTTCAATAACTGAGCCACAAAGGTGGTAAACACAATAAAAGAATCTACATTGACATTCACCATTACCTGTTGGCTTCTGAAACTGACAATCCCCACAGAGCACCTGCTGCCCTCTCTTGAAGGCCTTGAGAAGCATTTGAACATGCTTGTGCAAGTGCAACCTATATAAGAGAAATTGTTGGTCAGCCAGCCGAGGAATAAAATTTTATCATGTTTTTCTAGAATCTAGTTATATTTGAGTTGTGCCCCAGGCAACTCAGTGTTGTTCGGAAAATGTTTAGATGATGATGACAATAGTGATAAATGCTTAAGTACAACAACTGGAAGAAGCAAAAAACCGAACAACTGAAATATGATAGATAAATAAAAGCACAAACACATCTAAACACAATTCATTCAGGCCATGTTTGCTTGTGTTTAGGAACCTCCTCATGAATTGGTTTAGGGACCCCTAAATTAGTTCAATAGTTAAATATTTTTTTTATTTCTTTCATATCTAATCATCTTTACTCTTAAAAAAATCAAGACTAAAAAATGAAACTAACTAATCGAGTTTGGAGCTTAGTCTCAAACCAAACAAGGCCTCAAGAACAACTCCATCTCCATCTAAGTACAACTACATAGATTTTTCATTTTCAAAATAAAGTGGGTATCTTATCCTCCTTAACCATGTATTTATGATACATTTCTCCAAGTAATGGTTCTAGAAAGATTAGCACAGTATCAGATAACAATATTAAGAAAATCAGAACACTGAATCTTTACAAACTTCCATGAAAACAAATTCAGAATATGTCACAACAGAAAAGGCCCAAGGATCATTGTAAAATGCATACCAAGGCTCTGATGCCACCAACAGCAGCGATTGCTTCACGATTTCTATCATCAAATGACAAGTTCCACAAAGCACCAGCAGCTTCTTGTCTGGTTATGAGGATTAATATAAGACAACTTACTTCATTGCCAAAGATTGCAAGTAAAATATACTAGTAAATTTAAGTATGCACAGCAAGGATTAAGTTGCAGTATATATTGCTCAATAATGTTAAGAAATCAAATAGGATTATTCCTTATGGTGATTGTAGAAATCACAGCAACTGCTTTGCGGACTTACCTTTCAGATAACAACCTCATCTTCACATTAGAAAAGACAAAATAAGCACAAGTATATAAATGTCTCAAGTATGACAAGCTACATAGAATACATAATTAAATTTAATTCCAAACAATGACTACCTTACACCTTCATTTTGAGAAGAGGTTAGCTGCACCAATGCCTCAAGTGCACCTGCCTCCTGACCAACAGCAGCATTGTTGCTGTTGTTGTCCCCATGCGCAGCCAAGTTAGCCAAGGCTCTAGCAGCCTGAAGATAAGAACAGGAGAAAGTGAGGGGGAGAAAGGGACAGTGTAAATATTCAGAAATCACAACCACAATACATGTATATGTATAAAGAGAAAAGTAGTTGTCCAGTTGAACAATAGCACATTAAGGAAAAAAAATTGGTACAATGAACTAAAAATAAGTTAAAGCCTTATAAAAGATCCCATAGCACAACTTCTCAGACAACTTCTAATCATATATTCTATTTCAATCAAAGGTTTATGCACATAATATTGTGTAGCCAGCAGAGAGGGTAGACTGCAAGAGTCCTGAGGCATTCAAACTTGCATTCTATAGGTTGCAAGACAGACCTTCAAGTCACAAATCTGTCCTGTAATTGCAGAGTTCTGGTGCCTACCAAGACATCATATTTTGGTTTGAGTGGCGGTAATAGGGCACTGCCACACCACATTTAGAACATTGACACCTAAGAACCAATATGCTGTGTTTTGGTTCATTTAAACTTGTATTGCTGAAAAGATTACTAATATCTGTTATAGGCAAGAACTAGAACCCATGACAGAAAAAACTGGCTAGTTCTGAAGAAGAAGAAGAGAACAAAAACAACACAAGCATCTGAACTAATACAATATTGGAGTTGTGATATGAGAACATAATGCAAATAAAGACTTAAAAAGGTGGAATGACATTACACCCAGAGAGAACTACAAACAAGATCTGAGAACAATAAGATCGAATAGACCTGCTCTTGCACACCCTCAACTTTGCATGAGCGAGCAAGCATCACCAAAGCATGGAGACCACCAGCCATCGTAACCTCCACACTACATTTGTCATCAGCAGCCAAATTTGCCAGTGCACCAGCAGCACGTTCCTACCATAAATTACAAATATAATAGGTGGACTATAGGAAAATCATCTTCCGTTCTATGCCAAAAATTCAAAATATTAAAGATTAGAATAAATAACAATGAGGCTGATGTATCATATAATCAAATCATACAAGAACTCCATCAATTCCAGCATGCCACTTGAAAATGAGATCCACCAGAGCTTTGACCCCCCCAGCTTCAGCAATTGCCACCTGAAATGCAGTGCATCAGAAAACAAATATTAACAATGCAAATAAGAGGAAAAAATCACAGATGTTATCATAAGCTGCATCACAAAAATGGAAAACCTTGTGTTCTTCTCCCACAGAAAGGTTCCAAAGCCCTCCAGCAGCCTCTTCAGCAACCATCCTGTTCATAGACTTTGCCAGGTCTGTGAGTATAGTAATACCCCCTTCATCAGCCACTGCTTTTGCAACTTTGGCATTCACAGATAAATTTGCAATTGCCTATTCATTCCAAGATTCCTTCATAAGAACTAAGTAAATCAAATGGAACTACAGAAATTAAGTGGGTCCAACTAATATCCGACCTTTGCCGCTTCAGATTGTACACCCTCAAGGTAACATCTTGCCAGCTGCAATAGCAAAGGTATTCCACTATTCCTCATGACTGCCTCCGCCCTTTCAGGGTCCACCGTAGCATGCTCATCATCAATAACCACGAATGTAGCAAGGGCAGTTGCAGCTCTCTCTTGTACATCTTCCTGTGAGCTCTTAACCAAGCTCAGCAACATGGCCGCACCCTGCTTCAACCAAAAGCCATCCAATCCAAGAGGGTTAGTTTCCGATATTCGCAGTAGTGATTGCGAGAGCACCCATTCGAGCCAAATCATGATATCACTGATGTTCTTATCCTTATTCTTCGTACGCCAACCATCAAAAACAGTCTGCTCCTTTACCACAGAGCCCGCAAACAATGAAGCAACCCTTTTAAATATATCTGCAGAAATTGTAAGAAGCATCTTTCCCTTGGTATTGCTAAATGCCAAGGGGTCCTGTCTTTCTTCCTCCTCTAGTAATGCGCAATTGAGGGCACACATTACCTTCAAGCTCTTAGAGACAGAGATAAGCTTCGAGACAGCACCTGGCGATACGTCAGTCCTTGAAACATCAAGCCCGACCAAATTTGGAAGCTTGACCCAGGCAAGGGATGCCGTTGCCCACTTCAAGTTACGCGAACCTGCGACCGACAAGAACCGTAGCGATTGTACTCTCCCGAGCGCGCCCTCATCGATGCTCCCACAATCCAAGAATGCAATCTCCTCTAAGCATGGGCAGAGTTTCGCGAGCGCCCCCACGGCATCGCCATCGATTTCTCTCACGCCTGAGAGCCGAAGCTGGCGCAGCCGAGAGCAGCACATGGCAACGTGGCGGATGGCATCACTAGTGATTCGTTCGCAAGGGTCGGGCCCGATCTGGAGGTGTTCAAGAGCCTCGTGGCGGGCAGCAAGCACCGCAAGCGTCGCGTCGGTGATGTCGCGGCAGCAATCGCCGGCGATCTCACGGAGCCCGTGGGCGCGAAGGTTGATGACAGCGGCCGCAGAGTAGGAGCCCCGGAAGCGGACACGGCGGAGGACACCGCAGCGGGCTGCAAGGGCCGCGGCGGTGTCGGCGTCGAAGCGGTGGGCTCGGAGATCGATAGAAGTCCACAAGCACGGCGAGGAGCCGAGGAAGCGCCACGTCCGGCACGTGGAGGCGAGGCTGGCACGATCACGGTAGTTGAGGCAGGAGAAGAGTTGGACGACAGTATCGTCCGGGAGAGTCGTCCAGTCCACAGCGTCCTCACCGGATCCGACGTCGGAGCCGGCGACGGTTCCGGCGATCTCGCATTCCTCCGACGAGACCAAGGGGAACGGAGGAGGGATGACAACCTTACCCTTGTCCTTGGACTGGGCAACTCGCCGCCGAACCCTTCGGCTCATCGTGGCAGAACCCTAATCCGTCAACAACCTATCCAAGGACTCAAAGATACGATAAATTCTGGATTCAAGAACCCCTACAAATCATCGGAGAAAACATGGGTAATGGGAGAGATAATTTTCTTCCACAATTAGAATCTACTTGTTCTCTAAGCTTTCGACGGGGATCGAAGAAGAGATTCGGGCAGACAAGAAGGGTCGTGAGGCGCTTCGAGGAGCTGCCCTCGAGCTGAGGGATTTGGATGGAGTTCAATTTCTTGATTTAGAATGATAGGTTCGTAGAGGAAGAAGAGAAGAGAAAGAGAGGAAGGTGGAGTAGAGACGAAGGCGTTTTAGGATCAGCCTCTCTCTCTCTCTCTCTCTCTCTCTCTCTCCCCCCTCGAGGAGTTCAATTCCAGGAAGAAGAGAAAAGAATAGATAGAAGGGCTCGAGAGCTTATATGTATATATATATATAGGGATGAGAGGAAAGGAGGACGGTTCTTCATTTTTGAACCCAAAAAAGTGTGCGCAAGCGTCCGAAAGGTGAGTGGGCCGGGTGTGACAATGGAGTTTGGTTGTGTACAGTGTACTCCGTCGAACCAAAAGTAATACGAATTTGAAACTTAATCGGAGTAGCAAACCACTAGATTTGTTGTCTTGGACTGTGTCAAAACTAATTGATGTGTAATTAAGAATCAAACAAATTGGTAATAGCGTTTACGTATAAATCATACTAAATATTGAATTATGAAATTTATTTTAGGGAAAAAAATTTTCATCTTTTGTAATTAGGCAAAAATTGAAAGTGTGAATTCCCTTGTAGTTCTAGCCTATTTAAAACCCTTAATTTTTCGGGTCAAAATAATTCTTATTTAAATATTTATCTTTATAACTATTTTCTTTATTTTATCTTTTTATTAAAAAATTTCGGTGTTTAAAATATAAAATTGAGTGCTTCTAATTTCTAAATAATCCTTTTTTTGATTTATTTTTTCCTAAATAAAAGGAATGCTTCTGATCTCCTTGGTAATTGAACTACTTTTTAAAAAAATATTGATCATCTTTTGTCTGGATTTTTTTTTTCCTTTTCTCTACTGTTTAGGGAGGGTAATCATCTGGTTGACTAGTTAACTAACCTAAGTAAGGAATATGATGCGAACCGAATTAGATCGGATTACATATTAGGTTTAATAGATTGAGTCTAATTATTTTATTTGATTATTTAGTTTAGTTAGAATCTTAGTAGGTTAAGATTTTATTTAATTAACTAAATTCAGCTATGCATAGTTTTGAAAAAATATTCTATATATATTCGAATAATATGAAACCAGTTGGATAAGATTATCAACTTTTGGATATACAATTTTAGTATTCATGACTTCTTCAGATTTAGAATCTATGTGTGACAAAACGAAGGGTTAATCCGAAAAGATTAGCGACGAAACGAAAGATTAATCTGACAAGATAAGGAAGACCGATTTAGTTGGTTTATTAGGGTTTTAACTTAGTTGATATGTGGAGAAACCGTAATTGAAGTACGATTTTAAATTCTCCATATTTACACCAAGAACTAAACTTAGTATATATCTAGCCATTGGAGGGCTATCAAGCTAGAATTCAATTAATCTTTGGCTACTATTTGGTCGATATCTCGATATTTAATCGTTCAAATATTGTGATCTTGGATTTTTTAGAAAGCTCTCTCCAAGAGCATCAACATATCCAAAATTTAGGGGAATCCGTCGGTTAGATTGTTGGTAGATCTCTTCAAAAGTTACGTGCTTTATTAAGAGTCTAAAACCATTGTAGATCTGATGAACTAAGTTTGTAACAGAATATGAATTTCCACCGTTTGAATGGACTCAAACCCTAATTTTAGGATATCCATGAGATATTTAATATATTTTTTGTGCCCATTTTAAGATAATGTGAATACCTTTTTTATTTAAAAAAATAAGACAAAAGAAAGCACAAAAAGTACTTTTCTAATTAGTTGAGTAAAATAGAGAGGGCAATTTGATTATTCTTATTAAAATTAATGCTTGTTAGTAAAATTTAACAACGTTAATTATAATTAATTATAAGTAAAATATACAAAAGTTTTTTTTAAAAAAAGTCAATTTATTATATTTTTAATATATGATTAAAAAAATATCACATATAAATAACAACGGCCCGATATAAAAAATAAATAAAAATATCACAGAAGGTACGTCAAAAACAATTCTTAGTATTACTATCATAACATCCCTTGGGCATTAAGGTCACTATTCGTCCACCCTCATTTGCTGAAGCCAACGGGCACGTGGGAGGCCATCCGTTGCATGAAACATCCCGAAGTCTTCGGGGAGGTCACTTTCTCCTCCTTGTTAGACGAATATTTACTTACTATCTACTTATCATTTTTGATGTAAATTATATCTAACAAAAAGATAATAAATTTGCAAATTTACTTGCTAACTATGATAGAAATATGTGCTAGCTACCGTACTAGTCGGCTTCTCTCTTTTGGTTGTTGACGTCAGTTGTAAAACAAGGAGGGATTAATGCATTAGATTTCTTTTTCTCTCTCAGAAAAAGAAAAAAGAAAAAATCACAACACCCCCTGCTTAAGTGACAACGTAAGTGGTGACATAAGGAAAAAAGAAAAATCTACTCGCGCTCGCTCGCTTCAACGTATATCGCGAGGTGTGGTCGAGATCGAGAGACTTGATTCTTCGATTGAAGCCACCATGGGAGGCGACAAGCCCACCTCCTCCACAACGTCCTCGTCCTCCTCCGGCCGCTCCTTCTTCTCCAGCTTCTGCTCCGCAGCGCTCCGGCGGAAACCCATCTCACTCTCCGTTGCCGCCGCTGCCGGACACGGCGACGGCGACGGCCTCGTCCGCCGCCTCGGCCTCCTCGAGCTTATCCTAATAGGCATTGGCGCCTCGATCGGCGCCGGAATCTTCGTCATCACCGGGACCGTTGCTCGCGATGCCGGACCGGGTGAGTTCTTCCCCTCCCTAATTTTCTCGCATCTATGGAAATTTATCTCTCTCGATCTCTAGTCTCCATATTGAACTAAGATATGATGTCGTCGGATTAGTGAGTGGTGTTTATGCGATATGATTTTGAATTTCGACAGATCTGCAAGTATAAGAAGAAATCCAGAAAGGAATATGTTCTGCAATTAAATGTTCTTTTTTCCACTATTACTACATGCCGCTTAAATTATCTCGCCAAATTTTGTCTCCAATGGATCAAATCTAATGAAATTATTTTATTTTATTTATTTGAAGAGGCAAAAACTCTGTTTCATGGAAACATAAACAGTAATCTCCCACTCAGAGATTAACCAATAAAACATAACGCAGAAATCCAAATAAGACCCCAAGATTTGTTAAGACCCCAACTCTCTAAATTTTTTCCCATCAGATCACTTCCGAACGGTACCCGCAGACAGATCAAATCCACTAATCCTCTTCATCTTGAGCAGAATTTTTCTAACAAAACCACACTTAACGAAAAGATGATTTACAGTCTCCTCTTTCTGACAGAAAACACATTTAATCTCCCCAAGCCACCCTTTTCTCCCTAATGAACTTATTATATCTCTAATCTCTGTGAAGGAAGGCTGTATTATTGGATATAATTGGTTGCGTTGGTTGCAATTGCTTCTCTGATCAAACTTGTATTAACTGTTAATCTGATACAGGTGTTACAATTAGTTTTATTCTTGCTGGAGCTGCATGCGTACTTAATGCCTTGTGCTATGCTGAACTAGCCTCACGTTTTCCTGCCGTAGTTGGAGGAGCATACCTGTATACTTATGCGGCATTTAATGAGCTCACAGCCTTTCTAGTTTTCACTCAGTTGATGCTGGACTACCATATAGGAGCAGCAAGCATTGCCCGCAGCTTAGCTAGCTATTTTGTATCCCTTCTGGAGCTTTTTCCTATCTTCAGAGGTCATTTCCCTAGCTGGATTGGACATGGTGGCAAAGAGTTTTTTGGGGGAATTGTCTCCATTAATATCTTGGCTCCAATTCTCTTGGTCATCTTAACAGCAATTCTTTGCTATGGTGTAAGAGAATCCTCAGCGGTGAACTCTTTTATGACTGCAATGAAGGTAGTACTTTGCAAGCATGTCTGTTGTTTCCTAGTGTGGCATATTGTCCAACATCGATAGCTATAAGAACCCCTACAGTAAATTCTTCCCCTTGATATGTGTTCCAACAAAGTCAACTTTATTTAGAAAAAGAAAAGGTTGGCTGAATGGTGAGTTAATGTCTGTTTTAATTAGCTAGATTACTAGCTTTTTTTAATTCTAACTTAAATGGATAACGAATTCAAGTTCTGTCTCTAGAGCTCGAGCACACAGATAACAGTTTTTTTTTTTTTTATATATATACTCTCAAATCTAATTTCTTGTAAAGCTTTATCGTGTAGGTTGCAGTACAATTGTTATTGCTGATGCCATATTAACCAAATTGCAGGTGCTTATTGTCATAGTTGTTATATTTGCTGGCGCATTTGAGGTGGATGTATCTAACTGGTCACCATTTGCACCAAACGGTTTTAAAGCTATTGTTACTGGAGCTACAGTAGTATTTTTTGCATATGTAGGATTTGATGCAGTTGCTAATTCCGCTGAAGAATCCAAAAGACCACAGGTAGTTTAGTTTATGGCTATTAGATTGAAGTGGATCTTTGTCCTATGGTAGTTTACTATGCAATTTATCTACAAAGAAAAGAGAAGAAATTACCTCCTTCACAGATGATTTTATTTTCTTTTTTGCAGGCAACTCCATGTTGCTGAACCATCAGACTTTTAACATTTTGTCTTGTGTTGATTTTTTTTCTTCTTTTTGTCAGAGGGATTTGCCAATTGGCATTCTAGGAAGTCTTCTAGTATGTGTTACACTATATGTTTGTGTATGCTTGGTACTAACTGGAATGGTGCCATATAAATTTCTTGGTGAAGATGCTCCTCTGGCTGAAGCTTTCACTGCTAAGGGGTTGAAATTTGTTTCAGTTTTAATCAGCATAGGTGCTGTTGCTGGCCTTACTACAACTCTTCTTGTTGGCTTGTATGTTCAGGTGAGGTCTTGAGTTCTTAACTTGATTGGCTCAGCAGATTTTGTAAGAACTTTTCTTACTTTTTTTTTCCTGACTGTGAGCAGTCACGCTTGTATCTTGGCCTTGGAAGGGATGGTTTGTTACCATCAGTCTTTGCAAAGGTCCATCCAACACGGCACACTCCTGTCCATTCTCAAGTCTGGGTTGGTTTTGTTGCTGGAATATTGGCAGGACTCTTCAATGTGCATGAGCTCTCACATATTCTTTCAGTTGGGACACTGGTATATATTTCTTTGTTACATTTAACTATATAAAACAAAGCTGGAAAACTCTTGAAATATATGTAGTCTAATATGAAATTATAAATTATTTTTGAAATGCCATTGCAAATTCCAGGTTGTAATTCATCATGCAACTTTTAATTTATTTATTTGTGTGGGCAGACTGGTTATTCTGTTGTTTCAGCTTGTGTGGTCACCCTAAGATGGAAGGACAAAGCGTCAAATAATGTTTCCATGAGATGCATGTCCTCCTGGCATGAAGGTGTTATTTGTGTTATTATAGTTGCCTGCAGTGGTTTTGCAGCTGGACTGTTCTACCGTTTTAGTGCATCTTTTATCTTTTCTCTAGTTGCTATAGCGATAGCCATCCTCGCTGTTGCTGCTCTTCAGTTTCGACAAGTAAGTGTTTTTCCTTTTAACATTATTGTGCCACCTAATCTTTTATTTAGCATGTTTATACAAAAATTCCAATTATATAGATTTATAAGTGAGTATGATTGCCAATGAGCCATATAATGTTACTACATTTTCAGGGATTTTGTATCTGCATTATTTACTCAAATATAAGTCTAAATTAGTTACTAGCATGCATTGCATGTATATGGTTACTACTGAGAAGCTACTTGGACTTTATGGTCCAGTAAACAAGCATATAATATATTTTCTATGAGACATTTTGTTACTGATATCTGCATTTTTAGGTCTATGCTGATCCACCTGGCTTCTCTTGCCCTGGAGTTCCAATTGTCCCTGTTGTCTCCATTTTCTTCAACATCTTCTTATTTGCACAGGTTCACTTTTTATTTTGTTTCTTGGTTGTTCTAATACTTGCTTAGTATTCTTTCATGACAGAAATGATATAATGTTTGTTATTTATTGCTACACTTATAAATTTCTCTTCCTGTGTCTCATTGATTTAGTTATTAACTTTTATATATTCACAAGTGCCTGGCTTGTTGGATAGCAAGCTTTTTATCTATATAATGTTCTCAAAAAGATAAGATAAAGCATTATACATATGTACTATAATAACATTAATCTATAACCTACAATTGAAATGTGCATAATCTTTATATTGTTTGTAGACAGTGTCAAATTGTCAATACTCAATACATTCAGTATCAGTATATTCCTCATCTTTATAAGCAAATGTGTCAAACGTAAAACATATTGGTTCTGGAATATCCAGTACCAATATAAATAAGAAATATGTGAACCATTTTTGGGCTATACGGATCTGGATCAGGATGATGCATCCGACCTTCAATCAGGAAAGAGCATCGAAGATATTTATGCTTGGATCCAAGTCTAGGTCTGAGATAAATAATCTAGTTGTTTTAAGCTTCAGATATTATCAGGGTACATCATGTTGTCATCTATTCTAAGGCCTATATGGAAGCAACATATATCGCCATACCATTTCTTTTTTCTTGTTTTTTTGCCAATACGATTTCAACCTTAGCTTTCATTGTGTACATGACCTTTTTCTTTACACTGCTGAAAAACGATTCTGCTACTGTGGCTAATCATAATGGATGTTCTCTGCTTACAGCTACATGAAGAAGCATGGTTCAGATTTATCATCCTAAGCCTCATCTCAGTAGGAATTTATGCATTTTATGGTCAATATAATGCTACTCTGAGTCCAGAGCATTCAGCAGTCTACCAAGCAGTTCCTACAGAAGCAGCTTAGCCATGAAAAGCTTGAGATCGTCTAATATCTCTTACTTTATTTACACATTCTGGAAGGTTCTCTTGAGGATGCCATCTCCTAATAAGCTTGATCGACTGCTGCCTCTCTCACATCGAGAAGTTTGTTGTAATCAGAATATATTGCCCCATATAGCACTTGTGGGCCATTTATTGTGATTATTTATTAATGGTATACTACTATTCTTGAACTTGTACAAAGTTTTAGGGCCTCTGTATAAACTTCACTAAAGCCTTCATTGCTATGCCTCGAATGATGTGTTTGTATACGTGTGTGTGTGTAGAAATTTTATATTGCTTGTCTTTTTATTTCCTTTGATTGAAGATGTAAACATCACACCCAAGATTTCAAGATCGGAGCAATCATAATATCAAAGACTGTTAGAGCCGGAGTGGACAGAGAAATACAACCTGAAAGCATAATGGGAAAAGTAGTGATCATCTAAACTTTTTATTGACGATGTCCAATCTCAATTATATATTGACAAATGTTTACATCAAGTGATACAGACAGAGCTCTGAAGAAGGTATAATAAGCAAAAATCTTGTTACCCCTCTCAATTTTCCATATTACAGGTGAAGGAACAGATGAAAAATAAATAAAATGGCCCCTCTATCTTCAGTTAAATAAACCAAAGGCATAAAGACAATGATACAAGCCTTAGAAACCAGGTTGCAGCAAATGATTGATTGCTGAGAATAACACAAGTTAAGAACCAACACACTTAGCCCACCCGAACCAGCATCTGAACTTTTCAGGCAACATGTACGGCTCGAGAGAAGCTGGATCAACTTCTGGCCTACTAGAATTAGACCATATATACACGCCTCTTTCTTGCTTGCTACCAGGAACTGTGTTATCAAGTACAAATGCCACAAGAAGAGCCACCACCATGCTGATCGATAAAAGAGCATTCAGTGCAAAGTTAACCTGTCAGCAGTAAGGAATTAGTTAAAACTTTGTACAAATACTCCAAAACAAATTCAGTTGTTTTCCTAAAAAGTGCTTCAGATCATACTTGTAATCAAGTTCACAACAAATGTTTGGATTAAGCCATTAAGAAAAGCTGTCCATCCACCACAACAAGCAACCAAGCAAGCCTTTAGTCCCAACAATTTGGGGTTGGCTCAACTTTCTATCCACTCAGAGATGACAATGTATCTGAAATTTGTGGTGTCATCCAATTAAACTACATGGAGAATTACTACTTCCTAACATGCTAGATGTCATTTATGCCTTCCAACATTTGTACAATTGGTAGAAGGAAGCTTGAGTCTACATTGTCCAGGTCTGATGCATAACGGATAGCATGGCATGGCATGATAATTGCCAAAAGGCAACCACAGTCGTAGTATAGGCATTCTCAGTTTGCCACTGAGATGTTCTACTTGTACAGAAGTAAAATAGTCATTTGGCAAATCTATTTCAAGGATAATATTAATTCACACTATAATCTGCAACAATAACTGGGGAGCACATACTAATGGCAAGAACATGCTAGATAAGCTAACACACGTTTATGTAAAGTCAACTAATATCCTTTGGAAGCATGTCGACTATAATTAAATATATATTTGCATTCAAAGCATACCGCGTTGCTGCTAGTATTGACAGGTCCATTTGATGCTGCTGCATAGGGCAAAAGGTAACTGGGCAAAATAAGGGTGGAGTTGGGTGCATATTGTTGGAAATATGCGGGGATAGATAGGGAGATAAATAAGGTAAATCCAACAATTATCATGTTCCTGGAACTTGCAGTTTGGGTATACCGCAGAGTTGATAGTCCAAGTGCCACAATCAGAGCCCAGGTGAAGCAGAGGACTGAAGCAGCCAAGGCCAATGGGATTGAAGCAAGGAGAGCACCAATTTTTCCTACCACAAGGAAATTAAGAATCAAAATTTGAAGGTAAATGTAATGAGATTTTAACAAGATGTAATGTTACCTACTTATCATGTCCTAAACAACGTAACATTTGCATAACTCAATAACTCATAATGTCAAAGCATAGCACTAGGGTGAGGTGAGAACTCAAAAAGAAAAATAATAACAAATATCAAGATGCCATGGAAGATACAATATATTACCAAAGAATGAGAAGATGATCAACAAGGCTGCTCCAAGTTGCAAGGCCTTTCTGCTTGCCATCTTAGTCACACCAATGGTATGTACATTCTCTGTCAATGTTGTTGATCCAGTTCCCGTACCCCAGAGTCCAGCTAGTATACTGGAAAACCCTTCAAAGCCTATTCCCCTGCTGACTATTCCAGGAGTCGGAGGTCTTAAGTTGACTAGCAAGGATGTAGCATGATAAGACCCAATCTGTGTGAGTTACAAATAGTAACTGAGATTAAACAGATAGCTGGTTACACTTTAAATCCACCTCGTAAATTAAAAAGCATATCATTGTAAATGGAAGTGAAAACATGCAACTCTGTTCAAAGTAAAAGTAGCACAAGTATGTCATGGAAGAGGCAAATGATTGTACATTGCAAGTAGTCATGAGGGCTTATTCTTTTTAAGCTAGGCAGGACTTCAAGGAGAGGAGGCGATAAAGAGGGCTAAAAGGATGGCTCAAGTACTGGACCTCACAGAAGATTGAAGGATGTGGTTTGCTTTTGGAGGAAAATACTACATTTTGATTACTTGTTGCAAAAAACATTATAGTGGTGTTCTGGTTAATATGTGATTGTGTTTTGTGTAACTATTTGGAATTGTTGGTTGGTTTGGTTTTATTTTTACCCTCTGTAAGTTGATAGAGTAGTTGGATGGGTCTGTCTGGATGGTTATGAGGGATCTGCTGCTTTTGTTGTCTAGGGTGGTTTACCCAGACAATTGAAACTTGTTTGGTGTTGGTTTTTATTTGTTTCAATGAAATAGGGCATGAGCCTTTTCTCAACAAAAAAAAAAGGCCACAAGGGCCCATGCTAATGACCGCCTAATTCAAGTAGGCAAGTAGTTGCAACTGAAGGCGGGATCTAACAGCAACTACCAAAAGAAAAATACTGACAAGTTCTTATGAGTAATGCCTGCTCTTAGTTGTAGCTGTAAAGCTGGCACTTAATGTCAAGGTAATGGAAACACATAATGAATTCATGTGAATAGTCCTAACCATATGCAAGTGCTACTTCAAAAGTTACTTGATACTCACGGAGTCTACAGATGCAACCAGCGTAACAATGACCATAATCATAGATGTCTTAAAATGGAATGTAGGGGGTCCCCACTGGAATGGATAAGGAATCCTGAGCCAAGCAGCAGTCCTCCAAGCATTGGAAACATCAGTTCGACAATTCTTCATTGTAGCTGCATGTTTTCTGCAACCATCAAATAAGATATTTGAACTAGGTACATTTGAGCTGCAACCCTTGAAGTTATAAGCCCCACCAGCTGTCAAAAAGAATGCGTATGCCCATATTATTGCAACACTAAGGGGAACCTGCAAGTAAAGAATGCCAGCAATCATGAGAATCACTTGAGTAAAGATACATTGTTGTCAAATTATCAGCCACTCTTTTGTGGATGATAGCAGGTAGGACTGCGAATTAAGAAAAGCATGATGTAAGAAATTGAGCACAGCAGTTTAAATCCTCAGACAGTAAACAAGTTTGGAATGGATATATCAATGTTAAGAAGTCTAGATAGAGGGGGGAACTAAGTAGAAGGACCAAGAGAGATACCGCATAAATTAGAAATATACGATTTCCAAAGAGGGAAACTCTCCGAAGGTACTGCAATAAGAGAGGAATGTAGCAAGCATCAAATATGTATTACTCAGAAGATATGATATTCAATAACAAAACAACAACAGCAACAATATATTGAATAAGAAATGAGCTACTGAGAAGAAAACATTATGTGTAACACATTATTCAACTGCTTTTTGCAAATCTTTTACCAGAGTAAAAAGAAGAACCAATATAATCAGGGGAACGCTGATCTCTACACAACTACCAGCTTGAGGGAAACCATAACTGAAAAATGCCAAGCCCACTGCAGCAACCGTTGGAGCTACCACCACTGGATTTATTAGCCTGTAAGATCATTCAAAAAAGGCACTACATATTAAAAGTTGAATAGGGCATATTCATAAATGCCATGCATGCACCATCCTAACTCAGTAATATTAAATATGTAACTTTATCCTATTTTTAATCTCTCTGCAACTTTTCTGATTTTTCTGATATATCTTTTGAAGTTTTAGATTCTTGAAATATTTATATATTGAAAATACAGACCCAAAACTCCCAGAAATAGATCCAAAACAATCAAAGCTAGTTGAAACTCTCAAGATTTCATTTTTCCAAAGGACAGGAAATTCTTAATCCAATCAATCTTCATCTTGTTCAATGAACATAAGAACATTCAAACAGTTGGTAATTGGGATTCAAAATTTTCATTGCAAGATGAAAATGACATCAAGCAAGTATTATACTAATTATTGAACTATTCAATAGATTCTTATGCAACTATAAACTGTCAAAAGGACAAGCAAATTAAATAGACGCCTAAAGAAACATGAGGAAAGTAATAATAGTTCTAGAAAACACATAAAATATCAATTGGTAATGTCACATGCCAAGAGAAATTTATACTAGGTACCTTAGAAGAAGTGACATAAGGCCACTGTATCCCAGGACTGTCTGAAAAACTGAACCAATAATTACAGCTCCTTGTAGTTCTCTCATGATGTGCTTGAATTTCTGCATTTAATCAAATGTGATTTCATGAAGAACAAAAATTGGCAGGGAGTTCAGTGTGCTAGATGAATAGTAGAATATAGACAAATGCTTGAAGATTGACTTTTTGTGCAATATAAGTATTCATATGAAATGGAAATGCATCAACCAATATTATTACTTAGTTTCGACTTCATAGTCAGAAATATGTAACTTACATTTTCACTTAGATTTCTGAAATCCTCAGAGTTAATGATTACCATTGCAGGTGCCAAGTAGACAAAGGAGCTTCCCTGAACCAATGGAAGCCTAGTCCCAAAAAAGGAATGGAGTATTGTTGTAACACCAGAAACTAAAAGCATGGTGGAAATGACACTAGCAGTCTCCTCCTGACATCATAAAAATACAAATAATCATTGAAGAGTGTAACATGTCACTTAATTTGGGCTCACCAAGACTAAATGCTCTTACATCAGTTCCACCCATGGCAGGTACCATGATCAAAGGGATGAAAACAAGTGAACCAGCCAGTGACAAATGATGTTGTATACCATAAAAAAGGAGGGGCGCTGCAATTGTAGAGACAGATCATGATGGTCAGCAAGAAATAAGATAAATTGTCCTGTCTACTTGGAAGACTAAACCCTAGTCAAGTTCACCATTCTCTGGGGAAAATGCACTGCTTATATCGAGATCTACAAAGATCTCACAAGATAACCATCATATTGTCTAAATTACAAGTCAATGGAACAGTTTCTTGACGTAATGCAATTCAAAACCAAGTCAATTGGTTGATGAAATGACCAAAAACTATGAACAATAGAAAGATAAAAGTGTGTATATCCAACTTCATAATTTGAACTAAGGGCATAATTCACTCACCAAATCCTGGGTTCTCCGTAACGCCACAGCGAAGCCCAGGCGGTCTATGCACAGGTGGATCCTCCGGCTCCTGCGAATCCGAAAACAATTCAATTTCCACTTTCACTGCCTCCTTCTCCTTGCTCTCATCCTTTGCGAGCGGAGCAACTACACGACCTTCATTCCCATTAATCTTCCCACCATCCAATCCATCCGTCTTATCTCTCTCGATCCGAGGAAGAGTCTTCTCAACTGGAATTCCTTTGGTCTCCTTCTCTCCCCTCAAAACCCCATTCCCACGTCCCACCACCGGCTCGATTTCTGCTTTCTCGAACCCATCTCCGCGATGACGGCGGAGGAGAAGACCCTTCTCCAGATCCAACGCCAGATTCGGCGCCGCGGCGGTGGCGGCGGCGGCGAAGGCGGACGCGCCGTCATTCCGTTCGTCTTGGTCCCTCTCGCTGATCACGCTCGCCGTCTCGCCGGAAATGGGGTTGAATCCGGTGCGCTTCGCCCAGGATCTGAGCTCATTAGGGCTGTGCTCCGTGTTAGGCACGAACGGTTCAATCCGAGGCGGCCACGGCCCGGGCCTCTGCTTCCCTCTTTGGCCCTCGTCGCCTTTGTTGAGGATTTTCGAGCTCGATCCAGTTTTATCCATTTGAATCCAGAGATAGTGGGGAGAGTGGAAGTGAATAAAGAGAGAGTAGAGAGGAGCGGGGGAGTGGGGAAGGAAGAGAGTGATATAGAAGAAGGGTGGGGGGAGGAGTGAGGTGGGTAGTCGCTTTCCGTTTTTGATGGGGGGAGAGAGACGGGAAAGCGTTGCGAATGGATATTGGCTGCTGTTGCGTAGACCGTAGTAGAACGTTTTAGAGAAAGAAAAAGTTGTCCGTCTACTGTCTGTCTTCAGTAGTTTACTTGCAATCTTGGAGAGAGAGAGGGAGAGAGAAAGAAAGAGATGTTGACTTGAGAGCGAAGGTTGGTAGGTTGGTGAAGTAGTAAAAACCGGATAACTGCTGGATTAGTATCCCGAATTAACCGATTTCCCTATTCTTTGACCGGTTAAAAATTAAGGATAAATGCAAATAATTCAATCTGTTTAGAATAACTCCTCCACCTGTCTTATTTGCTTCAAACGGAGAAAGGCATAAACTTTTCGGGGGAATAGGAATTATTATTCTTGGGGTTGGGGAGGATAAAGTGTTAGAAATAGTGTTTGCCTCCTGCTATTTCCTTTATAAAAGAAATACTTAATCAAAATTATCTTTTATTCTGTCCCTTTGTGCAGAGAATATATACTTTAGCATGGGAAAAAAGTGGAACCACTAACCCATTCTGAGTGCAAGTGAAGTGTTGCATCGTGGAATCCATTATCTAAAGCTTGCAAAGCAATATTAACCCTAATTATATCTAGATTCTCTGATGCTTAAATTTTCTTATTTATTTTGTGTGAAGCTTTGATTCTTCTCACCTTGATAGTGCTGACAGAATATATATATTTTTTCTTTTTCTATGTATTTTAAATGTAAGTTAGTTTCTAGAGGATTTAAAATTGATCATGTAATAAAATATATATATATATATATATAATAGATAACTGATCGGATGATTATTTTAGAGGTTTTACATAGTTAAAAAGATCAATTATCATAAAAGGTAAATAGGAGGATTAATATAAACATGAGCTCTAGTTTACAAGTCTTGTGTAATTAATACATGGAAATATCAAAAAATTATAGGCACTCTATAAGTTATGATGATGACTTTTTAACAAACTTCTTGTGAAGTATTTTGGGTTAATGAAATTTTAAGCCCCTCAGCTATCATTTCATATCATTTTACTCCACCAAGAAAGATGTCATTAAATTCTCTTCCGATCTTTTTGTTAGAAAGTGGATTTAAAAGAATTAGAGAAAATCAGCTTAAATAATCTATGGAGTGCATCTGTCTTTTTTTTATTATTTTTTAGGGATAAAAATGATAGAGAGTTGCGAGGATCAAGATATTATAAATCTAATTATTTTTCATATATTTGAGAGCTCCCAATAAATTCCGAAATCTCATGCACTAAATTAATAGATTGACGAACGATGTCATGCTAAAAGATTCAATAAGAAAAGCAAACAAAATCCGAAACCCGATGACCTTGAATTGGACATAATAGTACAATCCAAGAGAGAAGACACCCATCTCCATTTTCCAAATCGAGCCATTTAATTGTCTTTTTGGGCATTGGTCAGCAGGGCTCAAATGTTTGAACTGTGGATAGGATAAACAAGTGTGCGAACTCCTGGTTTGTTGGCAATTTCTCTACGGGTTGATCAAAGTGGACATAGTCTTTTCTTCATGACTGCTGAAACCCAAGAAGCAAAGAACGAATTTGATATTGTCTCTAATGCATTTCTTTATACTTAATGCCCAAGAATCGAGCACATGCCCAATCCATGATGTACTAGTTTATTCCATTGAGCTTGTCCATATCTGAGACCTTGGTATATAAATGCAAGATCTTCCTATCTATATGATATCAAGGCCGTTTCTGAGCGTTGGTCCTGTAGATAACCATGGCTACCTCTCCACTTACTTTCCATGGGCTTGGAAATTTTAGTCCCAGGTTGAGGGTCTTTCGCATCTTGCAAGCAAGAGCAAGAGCAAGAGCTCAAGGAACTTCTGGTGAAGGTTAGTTATACTAATCACTAGTTAAACTTAATTGTTTTCAGAATATAAAGGACCGATTAATTTTTACATGGTAGCAGATGAGTTTTTGGCAGGGAAATCTTCTACGAGTATTGTTGATGCTAACATGGGTGTGTTGAAGGAGAGAGTGGAAATTGTGAGGATGCAGGAGAGGTCGCAAAGGTGGAGAAGAGAGAGTAATGGGTGGCACTACAAATCCCAGTTTGTCTGCAGTACAAAGAACAACAGAAGTGATCAGCTCTTTGAGCTCTTGAAGTTTGCAGAGGTAGTTGTTGGGACTTTTGGGCTTACAATTCTCAGCTGCACTCTTTGCCTTTGTCTTGTATCATTTCTAACTCATATGAGCTTGTAGAGCTTTCTTTTGTAGATTCCAAAGAGTAAAAGTTCCCCTCAGCTGTATCCTGAGCGTTTATTTTTAGTTTATTTTGACTGATAAATTTTGTGAAAATAGACAAGCCCAAGAAGACTCAAAGCCCACATCATCTTGGGCTTAGGCTTTGACCCAACTCGGTTGAAAACTTGGTAAAGAGAGCACGAAAAAAGAATACCAAACACTAATTGGTTTTAACAAAAAGAATCAATTTCATCGTTGTGTGTGAAAGTCAAAGCTAACAATTTAGCTCAACTACAACGGAGTAGAAGATATTTTTCTCTCAGAATCTACGAGCTACTCCTTATGAACATCGTCACATGATTAGATGTACTATTGATACATCCAAATTGGCATGTCATGAAACAAGAGGAGGTCGACAGTTAACAACCTCTGCAGACCATGTTGAACAAGTGGGGTTGATGCATGATCCACTAACCTAACCTACACGGATCCGTGTGGTCACTTACCAAGTACTTGCCAACTAGAAGTTAATTACAAATTTGCTATATGTAACAATGAATTAAAAAAAAAATTAGAGAGCCCGAATCTAATGGCATTATGATACACATGTGATATTAGTAATCAGTACCTTATCTGATAATAGTTTTATGAAGAGAGCAACCACAACTACAAGTTATTTTAAGTTTCCTTACTTCAAGATGCATTTATAAATAACATATCTTTTACTTTTAGTATCATTTAACATTTAACTATATAGGCCATTTATTAATGGCCACTAGCAGTTTTTGAAATAATAAAAAGCAAAACATAGAGAGTAAATGATAAAATATTCATATACTATGGTGTTTTTATGAATTCCTCCAAAGAACTATTGTATTGCCTGCATATTGATGTATAATTTAAAGGCCAACACATGGTGGTAAGACGACATTTATCAATAGCTTGTGAGGTGCAGGTTTCCCACCATAGGCTATTAAACAACTCAGCCAACAGTAAATGACCACAGTGCATTTATTGTATGCATTCAATGAAGACAATTTTGGTGTTAAAAGACAATTTTGTAACTGTGAACTACGCCAGGGAATCTTTGAAAGCAGAGGTCATTCCTCGAGGGGTGTGTACAAAAAAAGTTAGTAGGCATATATGCATTCCAATATCACATCAGTTTGGAAGGTCTTAACCCAAAGTAACAATGCTTGGAGCCATCACAGCCATGGACCACCTCTATTTTGTCAAAAGCCCTTAACTTCTTCTCTTCTCTTTCTCTTCTTTCAGAATAACTAACAACTTGGCCTTTATCTCATTGGTTGCAAAGGAACAAGACATATACAGATAGCCTGCAAGAAGTAGAAAGACTAATCCAGTGTGCCCATTTGTACCATTCATAGGATTGACGCAAATGACCCAAGCAAACCAATCATGTCAGTTGCTTGTAATGAACATAATGTCTTCCAGCCTAGCCAACCGGTATGGAAGCCCATCAGTGATCTCCAGTCACATGGTCCACTTTAATGCTATCATCCCAGGGGAGACTAGGAGAAGAGATTCAGGTCAATTATTACCAAAGACATCTGTTGCTTTGACATCACACAACTTCACAGTTGGTTGGGAGGTTTTTGTTCTTTTTTCTCTTTTTCTTACCCAATGCCATCTGTAAAACCTATAATGTTAGATGATCAGCTAATTGCATCAGAAAGGAACCTATGGATGCCTTAATTTCTTCCTCTTGATGGTACTCCCCGAAATTAACAACATCCAAGCTAACAACTACTATGGTCCCACTCTCTTTAAATCAAAGATTGAGATGGATAACTCACCGCAATGAGAGAAGGCTCCATCAATATGATTTGTCCTGTAGGAATCAATAAGAATTTCCTTAAAGACGTAATCCATTTGTGGAGTAACAGTCAGTGAACTATTTCTTCAAGTCTTTGGAGAATGGACTTGATATCTGGTCTCAGGGCAGGGGAAGGAGAGCAACAAGCCATAGCCAGTTGGAAGAACATAAGCAACCCTTCTTCCTTGGCAGAATCCTTGCTTTGTTTGATGAGCTCTGAGCTGAATGCGTTAGATATCTTCTGCTCCAGAATCAAGTCCCTGAAGGAGGTGGGTACATGAAGATCCTGAGACTGCAACAAGTTACCACCACTCATAGGCTCCTTCTGAGTGAGCATCTCGAGTAAAACCACACCCAAGCTGTAGATATCACTCTCTCTACTTGCATCTTTCATCTTAATCAGCTCCGGGGCTTTGTAACCCTGAGCTGCAGATGTTTCAAGCAATTCTTGCCCTGCTGTTGGGTTTAAGAGAAGATGCATGCCGAAATCTGATAACCGGGGCTGGAAATCAGCATCAAGCAAGATGTTGTTTGCCTTGAGATTGCCATGGACGATCGGCTTCTGCAGTGCGGTGTGCAGGTGATCGATGCCTTTGGCGATGCCTAACGACAATTTGCAGATAATTTCCCATCTATGTGATTCAGCAACTCCATCTGTAGATGATAGGGACCAAAAACCAACAACCAAGCTCGGTCTAAGAATCAGGAAAATCGTAAAAGACATGAAGACGACGTCAGAGAGACGAATGACTAGAAGTGTATCCAATTAAATAGCAACATGAGTCACACTTTAGGCCATATTAAACATAAACACCATAAAGACATCAGGCACGAAGTCATAAGCTAACAAGAAGAAAGAACTATTTTCCATAGAAATTGCGGTGATTTAGGTTTAGCAAGTATTCTCAACATGATGGGCGAATGGCGAATGGCGAATGGCAAAGGGCAAAAAGTTTCCCACGTCTCCCAAACCCACAACGATCTAAAGGCATAATCCAACCCAAAGATTCCATCTTTAGACCAAATAACGGAATGATATCAGCAGCATACCTCTCAAGAACCGGGCCAAGGACCCGGCGGCGTAGAAGGGGTGGACGAAGAGCTTCTCCCCTCTGGGCCCCACGTAGAGAGCCCGAAGCGGAACTAAGTTCGGGTGCCGGATCGAGCCCAGGATCCGGATCGCCGGGAGGATCTCCTTGCTCCGGCCCACGCAGGCCGGTCGGACGAACCGGAGCAGCATCACAGACCCGGTCCGCTGTACGCTAGCACGGTACAGCGTGGCGTAGCTCGACTTCCCCACAACTTCCCCCGGAGCCTCGAGGATCGCGCCGACCGTTAGATTCTCGCCGCCCGAGAAGGCAATCAGCTCCTCGTCTTCCTTCTCGCCCTCAAGCTCGCCTCCAAATACTCCGCTCTCCAATGCTTCTCTCCTCTTCGATCTCTGCCGCAATCGTAGTCTTCTCTGGAGATAGTAGCAGTAGAAGAGTAGAAGAAGAAGAAGGAAAGGGAGGACTACCCCAAAAATGATCTGAACCCGGCGGTACCTCGCCATTTCAGCTAGGCTACTTGCGAGAAGCCGGCAACTCTGTATAACAAATTAAAATAACCTATTTTCGGTTCCCAAACCTCAGATCAGAAAGAGAATGGCGGAAGAAAGAAAAAGAAGAAGGACTGATTCTTTTCGTTCTCGAGAAGAGCAAGCGTGCAGGGAAATGGATTGCTCTGCGAAGAGGAATAAAAGGATTCGTTTCTTGGGACGGGTGGAAAGCTTCCTTTTAGGAGACTGTGCAGAGAGAGAGGGAGAAGGGGAGAGGATGAGAAAAGAAGTGAGCAAGAAAAGGAGAAGGGGCGGAAGCTGGAAGACGAGACAGGGAAAGGAGTGTTACGGCAACTTAAAAGCGAAACGCATTTAGTACGTGGCAGGTTGTGAATAGCTGGATACGGAGATTAAAGAGATTTATTTTGTTGCTAGTTAAACATACATTTATCTTGTGACTTGTAACAGTTACCATGTTACTAACCAGTAACTTGCCATTGGTCGGATTTACTGTCGATTACCGTACGAGATACACTGTGAATACTACGGCTGTAATCGAGCGAGCTTGATCTAGCCTAGCTTTGAATTCGAGCCAATATTTGTTATTAAGTTTAAATTAAAATTACTTTAATTCGAACTAATTTTGAGTTTAAATAAATTTTATAATATTAAAATATTACTCATATTATATATATATATATAATTTTGAGATTTATTGAGCTTATTTGATTGAGCTAACTCTTAATCAAGTTTGGCTTAAAATTATTTTGATCAAGCTCGGATTAATTCATTCTCGAGTTGAGCTTAAGCCAGCTTGATTATTTTGACTAAGGTTTCCGTATTGATATTGGAATCGGTATCGATCATTTGGAAAAATAATATGTATCGGCCGTATTGGTTGCTCGTATCGGATTGGACTATTTTTTAATTAAATAAAATTTTAAATTTTATTTAAAAATATAAAAAAAATTTAAAAATAAAAAAAAATAAGAAAATAAAAATTACTCACGTATTAAGCCTAAAAACTTAAAATATATATTAACCTACTTAAAATTCAAAATTTTTATAAATATCAAGCTCTCTCTCCACCCCTTTCTCAAAATTAAAAAATTCCTCAAAAATTACTCTTATTGACAAATCTCTTTTTTTTCTTTACTTCTTCCCTTTCTCGCTTCCCCCTCTCTCAAGCTCTCAACAACTAGTGCTGCTGCTTCACTGCAACAGCAACAATAGAAGTCGTTAGATCTACTCAGTGCAGGAAAAGAAAAAGAGACGAAATAAAAAGAATTAGAAACTGAAAGGAATAATAAAAAAAACTCATATGAGATCGCCAGAGGTCGAGGTCGTCGGAGAATATTGCTAATGATCTACTCATTCTGGTGAAGGAAGTGAGAAAGAAGAGAAAAGGAGAAAAAGAAAAAGTGAGAGAGAGTGTGGTCCATGTCGAATCCCACCCGTCTCGACCAATTGCAGGCGGGATCGGTCGATACCCTAGTCGAAATTGGGAACTATGATTTTGACAGCACTAGATAGTTGTAGGGAAAAAATAAAGTCAATTTTGATAAAATTTTAAAAGTTGTTTAGCTACATAAATAACTTTGATTTTTATTTTTGAATTTCTTTCTTAAAAAAATAACTTCACTAAAGTTTAGTTATTTCATTAAACTCTATTCTTTTAACAACCAAATAGCACCGCAAACGCATCCTCTGATGCGGTTATGCCTCGTAGGCATCTCCCAACTACCGCGTTGAAATGCTTCGATGAGAACAAAATATAAACGTGAAAAGAAGCCTTAAACATCTGTGCCTAAACGGGAGGTTTTGAATGGAGTTCATGAGGAGAAGGGAAGTTTAATGGAGTTTTATGAGGAGAGCGGAAGTACTTGGGTTTGCGAAAATGGTAGGGGTTAGTTGGATTGGAATTATGAGCCTTAAGATGATAGATAACATAACGAATCCAGTTGTAGGTCCTGATATAAAGGAGAAACTGGTAGCTGTGTGGAAGAAGAGCATAGAGCATAGAGCATAGAGCATAGAGCATAGAGCATAGAGCATAGAGCATAGAGCATAGAGCATAGAGCATAGAGCATAGAGCATAGAGCACAGAGCATAGAGCATAGAGCATAGGAAAAAAAAAAACTACACATGAGCGCACCTTGACGATAAGAGGAAAGAGTACTAGGAATAAATGATTCTGCTAAAAAGGTGAATAAGAGGAAAACTTGATCAGCTTCATGTCCCAGAGAAAGCAATCGCTGTGATCATGTCACCCAGATGTGAAAACAAGACGATTCTTGTTCATTTAATATACGCTGATGAATTAGAGGAACGGAGGAGAAGCAATGAAGTAGATATACTTTGCTGCGATATGTTGCAGTAAAAAAGGGATGTGAAATGAAATGACACAGCGTTTATGTTTGTGGCCTCTGACCATGACAGAGGATCAGAAATGTTGAGAGCCATCTAAAAGCAGCATTCTTTCTCACTGAGAATTGGATTCTAGTAATACTACAAAACGAGAGAGTAAAATCAGGTGAAAATACATAGAGAAAGAAATTAAGAGAACCCTAACCTTATCTCCTGATGGATCAACGGACCAATTTGGGAAGCTTTTAAAATTTTGATCGAAATCGCAAATGTTAAGTCCGTGATAGTATCCTCATCATTCAAGGGTTTTGAGCAAGAAAGTGGCATGGATTTTTCTCTTTCCATTTTTTAGGGAAAGAGAAAAGAAGAAGGAAGGGGATTGGTTCGAAACTTCGAATTGCGGCGAGCGAGAATGAAGAAGTTTTTCTATTATATATTTTTATAGTAGAAGTTGATGGAATGGGCCTTTTTTTTTCTGTTTCTTATGGAAAGCCTATATGCATATATTAGGGCCAAATGGGTATTTTTGTTTTCTTCTCTTAACAGGGGATAGCTTTCAGGAATACGTAAGATTGAACGAGTTCAAAGTTCAAAGCATAAATGGTTTGACTGCATTAAGGATTAAAGTAGTGAAAGCAACGAACTCCGATGCCAAAATCAAATATTGTCGGATACCCTCCCATTAAGTTGCTCTACTCGGGTAAAATAAATAACTCATGGCTTATAATTTACTATTCAGAATAAATGTCGTAAAGAATGGATGGATTATGACTCCATCGAAATATAACCGTTAAAATATAATGAATTTGTCTACGAATGTTGCTTCTTCTTCTTTTTTTTAAACACACACAAATGGTTTCAATTCAAGCACAATGCCGTAACCCATGAAAAGAGAATAGAGAACCATTTATATAGCAAACCAGCTGCTTAAATTGTAATTTGTAATCAAACATTATGAGAGGGGAAAAAAATAAAACATTTTATAGCCAGCTTCTAAAGCATTCATGTCTAGAGCACTACTTTGCACTTGTAACCTTGCGTTTCTGCCCAGTTGATCTCTTGATTGACGCAATTCTCTGAAGCCTAATTTGCTCTCTAAACTTGGCTATGAACTCATCAGCCTTCTTGTCCACCTCGTTCTCCTCTGGCCCTGCTTCCGCTGCAGAGTTTGAGGCAGCTTCTCTAAAGGACTCCTCGAATTCGTCGTCTTCGCTGCTATCTGAATCGCTGGTTTCAGAATCATCCGACGCCATGATCTTTCGGTTCATGAGCTCGTTGTTTTGCTCATCAGTCTGGTATGTCGGCATTGGAAGAGGAGGTTTGGCTTCATAACCAAATGACTGCTCTGGGACATTCTTTGCTTCATCATCAAGTATCTGGCTTTGTACTTCCTTTGGTCTGATTGTTCTAACAGACCTTCCAATCGACGAACTATCGATCGTGTTTCGCGGTTTCGCCATCGGTTTCGGAGGATCAAAGCGCGAAAGGTTGGATCTTTGCGACTCTGTTCTTCCCTTCATGCTCAAATCCTTCAGTTCATCTTTGAAGCTTTTTGTTGTGACCTTTCTATCAGGGATGTGGTGGTATCCATGACCAAGAAATGGAGGCGGTGGAGGCGGCGCTGGAGGTGGAGAATGCTTGTAGAAAATTTTCTTCTTTACAGAATCTTCGCTGCTCTTCGCCTTGATCTCCGAGGAGAAAGAGGAAGAAGGGGAGAGCCTTCTCGGAGACGGGCTTGCAGAGGAAGTTCCCGAAGGCGAGGACCGGAAAGATTGGGTCCTCGAAGGGGGATGAATTGTAGTTGCATCGAAACAAGAAGATTCTTCCTTTGAATCAAACTTCGCCGATCGCGACCGCCATGGAATAGGTGATGGGAGAACAACGCTCTCCTTTGATCGGAGTCTTGAATCCATCAAATCAAAGCAGTTAGTCTCTCCGATGCCATCATTTTCATCGATTCCTCTATGACCACCACCACCACCACCATCAACACCCAATTCGGGTTCCTGAGCTCGAGGTCTCAAGCTCCTGACAGGCAAAAGCAAAGGCTTATTACTACCAGAATGGCCTTGGCCACCATGAGTACTTCCCTTGGCAACCATGAGCACCGGCTCATTTGGGTAATAACGAGAATTCCAAGTTTGGATCTTGTTATCATCCAGTAGCCCGCGCGGGCTATCGACCTCGTCGTCGTCGAAAACCGGCGAAACATGGAGGAACTGTGAGACGTAAGATCGGGGGCTCTCGGCTTTCGCCGCTATCTCTTTGTCGAGCTCCGCATCAGCGTTCTTCCGGCTGAAGAGGCCGTAGGATATGGCGATGCCAACGAAGAGAAGGTGGAGAAGCTCCCAACTTCTGGTGAAGATGGTTTGGCTCATAAACTCAGGAGCTTGGGAAGGGAAGAGAGGGAGCACGACGGCAAACACAACAAAGAAAACGGCCTTGTAGAGGAAAGGGGAGATGAACTTATCTGAGGGTTGTTTGGTTTGCGTGGATGGCGTTGGGAGTTTGAGGGGTTGGAGAAGAGAGTCTGGCTCTGCCATTGGAGAATACAAAGAGAGAGAAAGAGAGGAAGTTGTGTTCTTTTGGTTTGAGGAGGAGGAGGAGAGAAAGGAGAGAGGGAGAGAGGAAGGAGACTTAGCGAGGAAGGAAAAGTGGAGGGAAAAGAAGGCAGAAAGCAAAAGGGATAGGAGAAGAGGGTGATGAGGCTGAAGTTTTTTTTTAAAAGCATTGGCTGTCTCTCTTCTGTTTACCGTTGGGGGAAATCGCGGTAATGACCACCACTCTTCTCATATTTGCAAGTCTACCCTCTACTTGCTCAATTCTTCTATATATCTAATATAAATTGACTTAAATTTATATATTTGTCAGTATGAAAGGATTCAGGCTAGCTATATATCCTTAAGCTAGATAGAGATAGAGATCAGCCTCAAGAAATGCCTAGAAAGAAGGGAGAAGAAAAAGAAGAATAAATGCAAGGGAACATATGGAGGCATGGTATAGTTGAAGTAATGGGCAAGAGCAAGGGTGTTGAAAGATGGCAGATATGGTTGGGATTCTTCTTTTGGCGTGCATACGCTACCTTTAGGTAAGGTAGGAGTGCGTGCGTGTGGGATTTGAGGTAATCCCACCTCCCTCTCTTGCTCCACTTTCCCTTCCCTTCCCTTCCTCGTTAATTTATTCATTACCTGCCTCATGGTCTCAGGAGGAGGAATATTAGATGCCTTTGGATTCTCACGCAGTCTTTAGTTTAACATGACATGATCGAGACTACAAATAAAAGAAGAAGAAGAAGAAGAAGAAGAAGAAGAAGGAAGAGGCTTGTTTCAATTTATGCTTACCTTTCTTTTTTACCTTCTAGAGATGATGCCTAACATTATGGTCTGCGAATCTTGGTGGATAGAGGATGTGAATGTCTGAAGAATTTTTCGAACAGCAAGCTAGCTTTGAACTTAAGTTAATGTGATGCATCTTATCCATGGCTTATTAGTTTCAAAATTACTAAGCTTTCTCCAATTCAAAGATGGAGCCGTTGGCGTTTGACCCACGCTACCAATACGATTCCTAATGCATGCAGAGAGAGCTCAGTCATGGCCACCTGTTTTGACTACCAATATGAAGACCTTTAAGATCTCTCTATTCGATCATTTAATTGTCGATTTATTTGGATTCTGGAATACGTAGTTCCTGAAAGAAAAAAGAAATTCCGACAAAAGACGGTGTAATATCTCACGCATAAAGTAACAAGCGATGCATTAATCTTCCTTTCTAAAAGTGGAGAAGACCAGCCAGTGGAAGAAGAACTCAGTGTGATAATTTTTATCAGCACCCCATGTGAAGAACACAAGCGTTCTTCTCTGTTGCAATGATCCTCCCAAGTTCGGTGGCTTTTAGGTAAAGGAAGCTTATCCTCGATGATTATATATATATATATATATATATATATATATATATATATATATATATATTATAACGTAGTTTCGGAAAATTAAATTTCCAACACTGACTCAGCTACCAGGAGATAAGATGCTTCTACCACGTAAGCAGCACGTTCAAAAAGTTTCTACCTTCTTTTCCTCATCAATTTTATTTATCAATATTACGAAATAGGCTGCATGCATAGAACTATAATTTTCTTTTATAGAGGGTATTAATTTTTTAATTGTAATGCAAAAGTTAATACCCAATAGAATCTAGTTGTTATTCCGCCAACATCCGGATAGTTATAACTAAACCCCTAAACTATTTTATTATTTCCGCATATATCTTCTCATTTATTTATTTATCTTTTGCATCACAAGCCTTTTAATTAACAATCTGAGCACTGTCGGGGGTTTAAGGAATATTATATAGTTTAGGAGATTAAATTATTACAAAAAATAATTAATTAATTAATAACTTCTTTTAAATAATAAAAGCAAAAGATGGGTCCAATATGAAAGTCGGAAGTGAGAGTGAGTTGGGCTTTACGGCTAAATTAAGAGGACTTTTTTGTATCCACTGTGAGATGGCCCAAAGTCCAAAGTAGGAGTAATTTTGTTATGGATACAGTTTGACATTCATCTCATGGATTATAGAGTAATATGGTGATTTGATGCTTAGCCGTTAGCTCTCTATGCTTTGAAGACATTTCAAGAGTATCCAGACTAACTTAATTATTCATTGTTTGAAGGCAAATAAAGATAAAAGTTTTGCCCAAAATCTTATCACTTAGTCCTCCCTACTCTTCAGCATGGTATCGTATGATCATATTGACTATTATTTTCTTAGCCCTAGTTGTGAACTGAAGCAAAACCAGGGGAAATATCAAGCAGAGTATAACATATTAAAGAAGTCGTAAGTAAATAAATATGTTAACTTTAACTTTTCTGCCTCGTGCTCGCAAGGAATTCGTTCGTTTAGATTGTTTAGCACTTTCTTTTCTTCCTGAGAGAGTTTGGCACTGCTTCATCACTCCGTTAGCATTAGAGATGTGAAAAGTTTTATCCAATATGTTTAGTAATATGCGTGCCATTCGTATGAGGCCCAGAACTATTGTGGCAAGCTGATTCTCTAGAATCATTCAACTACTCTGGTTCAATTGCTTGTGAAATTTATAAATACTAGAAGATAAATCTACCATACCCTACTAATATAATAAATGTGACAAAAAAAAGTGTGTGAAAAGATAATTACACATAAATATTTTAATGTTTAGACTACTACGCAAATGTCTCACATCCTGCTGGTTTTGTTTATCTTCTTTGTGACTTTGATAGGTGAGCAGGGAGCAGCCATATCCAAAAAGGAAGGAGAAAATCGAGGGAAGTCCCAGGTTTTGCTCCCTAAGTTACGTTTGTTTGGGTCCATACTAGTGATAAAAGCTAATAAGCGTCAAGGGTAGAAGTAAATTAGAATGTAAAGATCGCGATATATACAATCCCTTCCCTTCATCTATTCATAAAGAAGAAACTTCAGCTACACGTAAGTCTGAGCAACACCAGTCAAAATACAAAATAAAAACCTACTCAGGAACGCTGCGGCGGCGCATCAAGGAACGACGGCCGGATCGGTATCGGAACCCATGGAGCCGGTGCGACCGGAAGGCGACGGTCGCGGTGGTTAAGGAAATGCATCGGCGGGATCGAAGACGCCGCCGATGCGGCGGCGGAGTTTGAGACGCGCTCGCAAGAAGGGCACATGGTGAGGGTGGTGGGCGGCGTCATGTGCATGTACAAGTGCGGGGATAGCTTGAGAGCTCGCAGTTCTTGCACCTCCTTCTGCAACCTTCGGTTCTCCTCCGTTAAATTCTCGCAGCAGCGCTTCAAGAACTCGCAGTCCACCTCGGTCTGCTTCAGTTTGGTTCTTGCTCTCCTGTTCTGGAACCAGACTTCCACTTGCCTCGCCCGGAGGTTTAGCTGCTTCGCTAACGCCACCTTCTGCTTCTGCGCAAATAACCAACATCATCGACGTCATTTCAGGAAAATAATAGGAATCCTTCCCTTCCTTTCATTCAATCATCAAGGCTATTAAATTTGCTTACGGGATTTAAGGTGCTGTGCTCTTTGAAGGTCTCTTCAAGGATGGCGGATTGGTCTTTGGACAGCCTCAGCTTCTTGCGAGATCCGTCCCCGTCCTCCTCGTCGCTCCCTCGCTCCATCTCATTCTCCCTCTCCCTCTCGCTTCTCTTCCCACTCACGCTCGACAACGCGCTATTCGGGGACGACGGCCCCGCCTCCTCCTCTTCCTCCTCTTCCTCCTCCTCCTCCTCCATCTCCCTCTCCGCCACCGGCGCGCTGTTCACATCTATCCCTGATCTCCTCTCTATCCGAAAAGAAAAGGTAAGAAAAACACAAAGAAAAAGAAAATCTCAGATCTTCGCTATTTCTTTAGATTTGTTAAGAGATCTCGGGATATAGGAAAGTACCTGAAGAGCGAAGAAGAAGCGAGGGTGGAGGAGGAGGTGGAGAAGCCATTGTGGTCAAGCTAAGACTCAGCCCTAATAAATCCTCCTTTTCCACCATCATCTTCGGATCCTCTTCTCCTTTCTTTTTTTTTTTTTTCTCTCTTTCTCTCTTTGCCTTTGGGAAGAAGACTGGGAAGATGGCTTTTAAAGAGGAGTGGTTTCTTTTTTTTCTTTTCTTTCCTCCACTTCAATCATGGATTGTGTCAGGCGTTCCCTTATTATCGCAATCATAGCTTTAAAAGCCCCAACCCACTAACTCTGGTTCCAAAAAGCTAACCCCGGTTCACCCATCGCTCGTTTAAGTAATAATTTGCCTTCCCCTTCTAAAGTTGTAGCTACTCTCATTTCCCCTGGAGTTGGGGATTTATTAAAGGCTACTGATGTCGATGTGAGATGAAGAATAGCCGGAGAGTTTTCATATTGTGCCTTAGTGTGTCGACATACATACCCCACCAATGACATCAAATCTCGTCATTAATTCTTGGATTTAAGTTACGGTAAAAATGTGTAAGTCTTGGATTTAAGCTAAGCTTAGCCGAGCCGGGTGTTGGGTTGAGTTGGGTTGGATTGGTCAGCGCCAGTGCCAGCGGAGAGTGGAGATGAACGTGGGCAGGCGCCGAAGTAGGCGGAAGAATAGTCAGAGGTCACGAGGAGAGGGGCAATGTCTCTGGCATCAGCACGTGCGAGCACGAGACATGGCGGGAAGGGTGGGCCCAACCCCCATATGGTCGTGCGTGTCATGCTGTCCCCCCACCACCCAACACCCACGATCCGCAATCATTGGGGGCGCCCCTGAAATCTGGTCTCCTGACTTTCCCGGAGTACCCCTACGACGTCCATCATTTCTAGGGGCATGTTGGTAATAGAGGATGGGATAATTACGAGGGCGACGGTGGTGTTGGTGGAAAAGAAACCCCGCCCCCCTCCTCTTCTTCCTCTTCCTCTTCTTCCTTGGAACCTGTGGATTTAAAACCGGCGACATGTCGGGAGAGATGATGATTAGTAAATGTGACCACACGAGTGCGTGCTAGCTGTCCCATGTGTCTCCCCCCGCACGATGATTAGTAAATTATTTCTATTAATTTAAGTAGTTAATAATCTAAAGAGCTTTCGAGTAAACTTTTTGTACGACTTAAACAACAAATTTTTGCACACAATTTATCTCAGAGAAATCGTTGCATCGGATAATAATTATTAAATTTGTATATAAATTATTATCCGACTCAAACCGTTATTGCTGAACTGAAGTGAATTAGACATTTATTTATAAAAGTATTTCAAAACTCGATAATCTAATCCAATGCCACACCGCACGATGTGGTCTATCCTTCTCCTCCGCGGTCAGGATACCGGGAAGAACGTTAGTCGTATCACCTCCCTGGAGGCTTCGCTCCTGGCCGTCGATTAAATTTTGGATGGTTGGATCGAAGCTCTTTTTCTTTTACGGTGGACCGGCTCGGTCATCAAGGAATATGAGTGCACGTGTCTGGTGGGGTCCCCGGCTTCGAGGACCTGAACCTGGGAATCCAAAGCGTACGTAAAAGTAAACTAGTGTTTGGAATTAGGGTCTTCTTTCGTATTTCCATCGAGGAGGAGGAGGAATGTTATACGAGTAAATGATCCTAAAAAGTTGGGCAATTTGTACCCCTCTTTTGCATCTCTATCCATTTGTCTAAGGAGAGCCACCACACGTTTATCATTAAGGATTGAGACTCTCTGCACTCCGAAGAAAGAAGAGTCTGTTCAATAATAATCTCAAAGGGAGAAGAAAAAAAAAAAAAAAAGGAGTCAATTTGTTGCTATACAGAAGAAAGAAGATAAAGATGCTGAACTTGTTGTTTTTTGCCGCACGAAATGAGAATGAAAAAAGCTAATCGCTATTTAGTAGTTTCTCTTCGTAATATTATAGTCATCTTATACATAAAATCAGTAAGTTGTAAAATAGAGGCCGAGAAGAAAATTTCATATTAATTTTTAGTGCAAATTGACCTAAAAACTTTTAGCTTTCCAGATGCTGGCATGACACTGAAAAAAAAAAAATAAGGCTTGCATTTACTTATGCATTCGAAATTAGTATTTCAAGCAACAACTCCCCACTCCCCAAATAAAAGAGGTTTTGGATTAAAATTATCGGTTTAAGCGATAACTTGCTCCGCGGAACGCGACACCGGCGTGCGGGTTCTGCTGCACCGGGCTGTTCATCTGAGCTCCTTCGCCCCAGAATGCGACCAATTTGTGACTGCATACTTAATCAAGGAGAAGAACACTGAGAGTACTTTATATGTAACAGTAGTAGCAGTACTAGTATTCAAAAGAATGGTTAAAGTAATTAAATAAAGAGGATACACCCAGAGAGGAGTCTTCAGTATGTTTTTGCCTCCAGAAAGGGGATAAAGAACTGCAAAGAAGTAGTACAGGTGACCTGCAAGGACTCCCATGATGTCGGGCTTCAACGGATTGTTGAAGATTATATCCAATGCTAGCATAGCCCATGGCAGATAAATACCCTTCATTGGAATTTTGCTGTCATTAGCTTTAACAATTAACCCATACTTAATTGCTAGTAAAAATTAATAATTCTTTATAAGGTTCATGCTGACTCGTATATTTTATCTATTCTGATACAATATGATAGAATGATGTACGTACCCTGATGGTCACAACACCCATGATGTTGATCAGAGAATTTGGAACCTCTCTCGACCAAACATAGAGGATCATGAACACTAAAGAAGGGCCCAACAAGTAGTATCGGAACATCGGGAGCATGCTAATTATCTAAGTTTCAATTATTAAAACAAGTTAATCATTTGAAGTATATATATATATATATATATATATATATATATATTATCATAATTATAAGAGTCACCATAATTGATAAGGCGCCAAAGATGATCATCCATAGGAAATCTCCAGTTCTCCGTTTAAATGACCCATTTTCCAGAAGAACTCCATACCTTGCTCTGCACCCAAAATTATAATGGAATTTTTTGAAACTCACCTGCTCGTAAAATAAATTTTCTTATCTATATTACTAGGCAAATATTTTAACATCCCAATCTAATTCTTAAGCTAAGCTAGTTTTCCTCTAATTTCTATATCTGATAACGATTTCCAGTGCCCCTTTTAAACATATATTATTCCTTCGTTTGAATATAAAAGATGAACATTCAGTAAGACATTAGATATTTATCTGATTCAAAATGATAAGAGACAAATATGAGATTATTAGTTTAGAAGCGACCAAAATAGTATCGGATGTCTTATCCCCGAGCAAACTTCTCATCTATCAATATAAATATATTTTGTTCCATTATATACTTTAAAATAAAATTCTTTTTAAAAAAAAATTGGATTCAAAAGTAATATATTGATTCAATATCATTAGAGAGTTTAATTTAAATATGTCCATTAATATCCAAAATTACAATGTTTCTTTACTCACCCTCTCTAAAGTCTGAATGGTTTAGGTGGTAATTACTACAAAATATCCTTTATATTTAGGGTCCATCAATGGTTATATTTTTATTTTATACTAAATTACCACATAAAAAGGAGGGTAGGATAGAAAAGACGAGCTCAAATTACTTAATCCACAATGAAATTTATTATTATTTTCTCTATTTCACAGCTTAAGGAAGAACATAAGTAGAATTAATTATGTCACATAGAGGCTGAGAGAAAATTCCTTACAGCATGAGAAAGCGTATACCAAAATAGGTAGAAAATGGAGCAAGGAAGAAGAAGTTTGTAAAAAGCCTCCATAGCTGCATTTTTCCCCCCAAAAAAAAAATTAAGAAATAAATTAAATAAATAATAAAGGAATTAACAAAGTAATTAAACTTGCTGTTGAATTTAAATTTAAACTAATTTGAAATCGTACCTGAAATCGTTTTAGAACAAGATCATACGACAGCCAAATATATTCAACGTCGTACAGTTGGAAATAGTAGGCAGTCGTCGTCATAAGGCAAAGGACGCCATAAGCTCTGCTCACAGGAGGAAGAGATCTATAGTACCTGTAATAACCATTAATTTCAAGAATTAGACATTGAAAAAAATAATTAAAAGAGTTTCTTATGCTAATTTTAATTAGTTGCACTCTAAATATTAGACTAGATAATTAACCAAATTAAAGGGAAAGGAGTAGCTTACTCTGCTGGAGAAGACATTGAAACGAACAGTGTATCAATTTACAGTGAAACAAGGAGCAATCTTTCGTATGTTTGATTACAAGAGAAGGATTGATATTAGTTATATAGAAACCAAATTCCTTACTTTGGAGTCAACGGCAAGTCTTCTTGGAGAAGTCTTACATCTTTCTTTGTGGCTATGGAAGCCAATCGATAAAGTTATATTTAACTAGTGAAAGTAATATTTTATCTATTCTACTTCGGGCTTAAATCACTTTTAGCTCCCTTGGGTTTTCTCTGTATATATTATGCATCCTTAAAATTTTAATTAAATCAGAACTATTAGATTTTTCGTATTAATAAAATAATTTTTTTTTGTTATAGTTAAATATTAAAGTTATTTTTTCAAATTACAAAAAATTAAAATATATATACACACACAAATTAAAGTAAACGCTTGACTCCTCTGTGAAAATTAAATTCTAACATTTCCAGCACGCTATGTAATCAAGTCAAGAGGTCTAGAATTAATCAACGTTGACCAAAGTCAACAGGTCTTCCCGTTGACAAATCTTGCAATTATATTTATGGGAAAAAAAAAGGCAGGAATTTGTCACACTTCTTTCTCTGTCTAGAGATTCTTCGCACCATTTAAGTTATAATAAATATTAAATGAGAGATTTACGCGATTCGTTTGCTTAAATGAGCTCAACTATCTAAAGCCACATGATTAAAATCAAATGGCTACGGTTCTATCCGGACGACCCCAAATCCTTTTTCAATTCGGACTGGGCCAGAATACATTGGGCTTAGGCCTAGCCCAATGGCCCAGCTAGAATAATATTAGTAATAAGATAGTAGTAGCCTGGAAAGTTTAGATAGGGAAGAGAAAATAAAAGACAACTTACATTTTTATTCCTATGCAGTTAAACCTAAATTTATTTCAGTTTTATTTGTGTAACTTTACCCGCCTTATAATTTTTATATTTAAATTAAAATTGTTATTTTTTTTCAGCATCTTTGGCTAATTTATAGGTAAAATTTGAAGATATTAGTTAGAGACAATTTATGGATAATTTGATAAGCTTTCAACATATGTAAAGTAATATCAATTAAATTTTCAAATGATTAAGATATGACAAAATAAACATATGTTCAGTATATTTGTCATTTGAAATCCGATCAGTATTATTTTTGAAGTATAAAAAAAACTTATCAAATTATCTACAACTTTATCTATAATAAATTTCTTCAAATTCAATCCATAATTATTCAAATATAATGAAAAAATTACTTTTTATAAAAGTCTACCAATAAATACTCATATGATTGTGTGTGAATACTGATAAAAGTAATATATATATATATATATAATATTTTATAACCAAACGCTCTTATTAACCATATTTAGACAGAATAGGATTAAACCTAAAATTACTATTTTGTCCTTAATTTCGAAACCTCTCGCCATCAAAATAGTGGTCTTCTGCAATAGATGTTGTCGAGATATTCATGAGACCATTCGTGACACGTGTGATATATTATATACACACATTGCAACGATCATCAATCACGTATGTTTTAATGAGCTAGCTCGATCCACCATCCAAGGACGAGAACGACCGCCGCACTATGCAACAGCCCACAGGGGAAAAGTCTGTAGGAAATCGCGAGGCCACCAAAAAGATTCCTACACGTAGGAATTAATGCTATCTACTGCTCCCTTTCAACTGAAAGCCTCTACGAACAGACGGGTCAACGTAGCATAGCTTAGGAAAGTTTGACTAACCAACGCTAGTATACTGGTTGCTAAGTACTTTTTCTATGACCAAGAAGGTTATGAGTTCGACATCAACTCTAAATAATATTGTGAATAAATTATTTAATAGCTTAGTAGTTTGGTGGCTTGATAGTGCGGTTAGCTTGGAGGAATAACTCGGTTGCGCAACGGTTTGGAACAGGTCTCGGCAGTGCTTAGTTCGGAGCAATTATTCGCCGACACATATGACTTAAAGTCTAGACTAGACAGCTAAAAACTCGATGGAGCCTAAGTACCTCTATATCTAGGAAGGATTGACCCTTTGTCCATCCCATATATAGCCTTCGGGCTCATGAATGATTAAAAAAAAAAAAGCTAAGGAAAGTTTGAGTTTGAGTTTAGTAGAATGATCAATTTAGTTGTTATATGAGATATTCTCATACATATCAATTTTAAAAGGTATATATACAAATAAAGTATTTAAAAAAATATATACATAAAAAATACTATATTTTAAATTTAAATTAAAATTTAAAAATAAGTAATTACCTGGTTGAATCAGTTATAATACTTATGTTTTCAATATTCTTATTATATCCTTGAGTATATAAATATTAGATCTCTCTAAGATAGGGAAGAATAGCTCAGTAAAATTATGGCAAATAGATCAATGACCCTCTAAAATTTATAATTATAAATTTAAAATTATAATAGTCTATTTTTATATCCGGTCTCTAGTCTTATTTAGTTTGAAGCTAAGCTCCCAACTCAATTTAGGAGTTTCTAAACTCAAAACAAACAAAAGCCCTTTTTATTATTTTAAAACTAATCAAATTTACTCTTTTAAGAAATGAGATGAGTTTGAATCATAACCTTAAACCAATCGGGGCCTAATAAAAATAGAAGAGTTTAAAAAGATAGAATAAGAATATACAAAGTAGTTTTCTTAATATTTACTCTGTAAATATTAATTAACTAAAATAAACATAATCCTCCTCTCATTTTAGTAACAGTGGTTTCTAGCAACCAGAAAGAAAGCTATCTGCTCCAAAAGTAGATGACTTTCTGAAGGACAATCTATACAATATGTATGCTTGCTCAGCGACAACAGTGAGAGGCAAAAAGGCAAGTACCAGTTCATACAAAGCGTCTCCTTCCCCACTTCACAAGGCACAATTGAGAACCCCACATTGTATTCTAAATTTATAATGCATGTGTAAGAAGATTTCAACACCTACTTGGAACTCAAAATGACAATGACATGGGATGTCTCGTTGGTTGCACACTGCTTTAGGACTTTTAAGTTCAAAAGAGAACCCCTGTCTCAAAGATCTATAAATTGGCTTCCAGAAATATAAGTTCATAACTCTTAAAAGTCTTAGTTACATTAATAAGAATATTGACTCTGCCTCAACTTTGGAGTCTTAGTCAGTTAGTGCATAAACTACAAAATATATATATATATATATATATATAAATGTTTGTATTGATCTGCTTTTATCACCGTACCTAAAAGCAAGCTGTGGCGTGTCCATCACTAATATATTTTATCTATTATGCATATCAAGATTCTAACTTTATTCTTAGACATATAATATCAAATTATTAGTCCGACACATCTATTTTATATGTTAGAGATCGTTGACGCCACAGTTTCAATTCTTTAAAAAAGAAAAAAAAAAAGGAAAAACGTTTACCACTAAAAACTTTACAAAACAGCATACTTGCCGACAGAATTATTGTGTTATTTTAAAAATACTATTCTGTTATTTAAATCTAAGTAATCAATTTTATTTAAATCCAAAAAATGTTTTATATATTATTTTAAAAAAAAATTTAAGAAAAGAAGGTTTATTTATTAACTCCAACGGTTACAAAAAGCTCATTTCGAGTCAGAAGCTAAAATATTTAGAAGATCGAAAGGAAAAGACCTAGGTACAATCATAGCATATGGTTTTACCCCAGTTAGCAAGCATCTCTGAGGATGTGAATAACTTTACAATTTTGAAAATTACTAGTTAGGATTTTAATGTTGTCAATTAGGACTTGAACAGTCCAAGGAGTCTTTGACCCTGCTATTAAGTGACTAGCAGTAGCGAGTTTGACTCAATAATTAAATTGGGGACATTCTTGTTCTGGAGAAAAGTGAGCGCTTCCCGCACTGCCATTGCTTCTGCTGCTAATACCGAGTTAAAGAAGCCGCATCTTGAACCTGCATATAGAGGATCACAATTATGTTGTCGAACCACAAAGCTTACCCCTCCGCTATCCTTTTTGCTGATGAATAATCCATCAGTGTTCACTTTAATCCACCTTGGGGAGGTGGTTCCCACCGGATCAGGATATCCGAGTTAGCTAGCTTTGTGGGTTCGACAAATCTGTGTTCAAAAGCCATTAGCCAGGCTTTTGGCTTGGAGCCTAGACCCTTCCCCTCCTTAAGCCAAATACCCTCATCCCACTGGTCCCAAATGCGGAAGCTAGTATTTGCGTGCTGCCTAATTAAAAATTTGAATGCTAAGTCAATGTTATCTCACTACTAGCTAATACTTTATTTTATATGAGATAAAAATTTATTGATAAAATATTTTATATTTTATATTTTAAACTTAAAAAAGGTGGGATATTTTAGTTTATTTAAATATATTTAATAATAATAATTTATTAGAAAAATTATGTTAAGAATTAACTATGATGATAATTTTGAAGGAATCAAAACATCTAAGCGGAAATACTGATATTTAAAGAATGCAGCGGTAATTATGATACATTAAAAGTTTTAAGGGGGGCGGTTATGTAAAAATATTTTAAAAATTGTAAAAAAGCTTTTGAAGGACCCAAGTACAAATAGAGTAAATAATAGGGTTCTGATAGAAAATGTTCTACCCCCCTTCCGATGACCCAAAAACCTCGGCTTAGCTATTCTTCTTGCGCATTGTGCCAGATTGCGTTCAGACACGTCATCCAGAGCCACGTCGAAATCACGGCCGTTAGTATACAATACGACGGCCGAGATTCGCCGTCTTGATCACAAACCCGAAGAATATATTCCGCCCGGAGAATAACCACTCCTCCTACCCATTTTCCCGGCTGTGCTCGTATGAATCTTTAGAAATATCTTGACTCCGACGTCTCTTTTCCTTTGACGTCGTCGTCGTTCTCCTCTCTCTCTCTCTCTCTCTCTCCCTCCCTCCCTTCTAAGGTTTCTTGGAGCTCTCCGTTCTCCGCCATGGAAGCTGGGGGGCGCCGCCGGCTAGTCAACGCGGAGATTCACGGCTTTCATACGGCAGCAGGTGCGCTTCTTGGTCGCGATATCTCCCGGTCGATTCGGGACTTAGGGTTTTGTATTTTGTCAGGATTTCCCTGATATCGTCGCGTTTCTCGTTGACTCGATGCGCCTTTCTTCTCAGTGTAGCTATCCGTGCACTTTGTCCTCTCGTGCCGAGCTGTTCTTGGTTGATCTGTGAGATGTAGAGTGGTACTTTTGCTTCTAGGAGTTGTAACTGTGGGGGTTCAAGTGCTGAGAGTGGATCTTGCTTCGTTCTCGAGGAGCTATTCCTAGGAATTATGGTTTTATATGATCATAGGGTTTTCATATGATCTTGTTGGTTAGCATGAACATAATCAAGAAACTGCAATTCTTTTATACTTCAATTTTATCCAGAATTAGGGAAACCTCTAATTTATCTGATTTGCGTGAGAGACATTACAGTGTTTATACAATTTAGGCCTTCACTAATTCTTGGTCCTGCATAGGGCCTTGAACGCCATAAATATTCAGATTGACGTTCTCTTCTCTTCTTTACATCAATTTCTTCTTCGTTCCTATACATTGGAGGTATTAATTGTAAGTTTGGTTGCTAAATTTGGTGCTTGGAGTCAAAAGACGATGAGAGCTCAGAAATTACTTGCGGTGGAATCATTTTCTTCGTCGTAATCATTTGCTTTGTGATTTCTTGGGCTCTCGATGTGTCTTTGATTTTGCTGCTTTTCTGTTTCTTTTACTAACTTCTTGATTTGATCTTATTTAATCTACGACATGCTGAATGGATTTTGCTGTTAGGTTTTAGTTGTGGGGTAGAAATTCCTGTTGCAGGATCTTCTTTTGTTCTTGACAAATTATCAATAGGAAATCGTCTGTTTATAATGGTAAATGTAAGAATGTATTGCAGTATTACTTGACTTCCTGTTGATTAACATAATCCTAATCAGGATCTCGCTTCTTCTATAGGATTTATTACTAAGATTATCAATCTGTTAGTATATGGTAAAGTTTCTCCATAACTACTAAAACCTCATTTCCCCTAATTTATGTGAGAAATCAAAAACATCATGGTGTTTATTCAATTTAAACAATCTCAGTCCTGCATAAGACGAAGCATGCCATCCCCAGATGGTCACCAACTCATGGAACTTTTGTGTTGGATCAAGAGTTTGCATAACCTACAAAAGGTCTAAAAGACATGATTGGAGACCATTGGAATTCTCATTTATATAAGTAGTATCATTTTCAGATCTAAATCCTAAGCTTTTTAAAATAAGTATTAGTGAAAGTTTTAGTTCCTTAGAAATCAGTTCCTTTAATGTCCAACTTCTTTAATGATATCTCCTGTATTTGGCTTAACTAATTTGTTGATATTCTTATTGTTAATACTTATAACCAAGCTTTAGAGAATTATCTATTTAATCATGCCACCAACTAGAAACTTATTTCTGATTAGATAACTCTCCATTTTTTTTTCCTGACACATGTAAGCTTATCATGATTTGTATTCTATGAACAGATTTGGCTATAGAGAAGTTAAAGACAGATGCCAAAACCAGGTGGTTTCGGCCAAATGAAGTTCATGCAATATTGTCTAATCATGAACTTCTGAGAGTCGAACCTCAGCCAGTTCAGAAGCCGCCAAGTAAACCCTTGTCCTTCTCTGTTCAAAAGTGGCCTACTTTTCTGATTTTATGTATGTGTTTGTGTGTTTCCCAGTTATATTGAACTGTTGAGAGCTCAGTTCAAGGATCTTCTAGTGAGCTTTTCTTGTTTCACTTTTCAATGACTTTCCTGAGCACATTTATTTGTTCACTTTTACATGGACTAGCTGAGACCTGCATTTACATTTTTTTGGTGCAATATTGAAAGTCACCTATATATTTGTTTATTATCATGAGAACATAGACTTGCTATAGTAGGAAATGAGAATTTTTGTGAGGCTATTATAATACCAAATTGGCTTCTATTTATCTGATAGTTAAGAGATTGGACGTTAACTGGCATATTAAGTATCATTTGTTTAAGGGAATGATCATTGACCACTTTTATAGCACTTTTCTGTTCAACGATGCCAACGTCTTAGTGGTATTTCTTGAATTTCTTTTTCTGGCATATTGTGCTGGTAGCTGTTTAAGTTAATATGAATCTGTAACATCAAATACCACATTGGATAGTATAGTTGAACCCCCCAAACCTTGAGAAGTTGAGATGACATAGCTTCTTGTTTATATCTTGATTTTGTATGATACGCTGATTATATTGCTTGATGACTTGGCATTTCCATGATTATGTGGGAGATATCCGTGATGTAATAACTTCTTACCCTGGGTTGCTAATACCTATCGTCTCTGATTAATGGCGAAACAAACTTATTCTATTAAATGAGTATCGAAATGATTTTTAAAGTTATTTTATTATTGGACTGAATTAGAATTTTGAAGATATCACATTGAGTTTTATTAGCAATTGAAAGTTCTAATCAGGTTTTGTTTTTTGTTTCTTCTGCTAACCTTTTGGCAAATATGAACTTTCTGGAGACTATGAATTGAATGAAAGTATAACATACACCTGGAGCTAGGGGTGAAAACGGGTCGGATTAACTCCGACCCGACTCGCTATCCGACCCGACTCGGATCGGATTCGGATAAAAAATTTCTATCCGATTCGGATACGGATAGAATTTTTGAAAAAAATTCGGATACGGGTCGGATATATTTTTCGGATTCGGATACGGATATCGGATATCCGTTTACCCGCATATTTTTTAAATGATTTACAGTTTTTAGTTTGCTTATTTAAATAGTAAATATTAATATTATTACTAATAATAAGTTATATATTATTTATAGAGATTAATTTCTCTAATTTTTATATATTTGACATACAAAAAAATTATTTGTTGTAAAACTCTTAATAATTTTGTGTTAATTATATTTAAATAAAATATTATAATTATTTTAAATTCAATCAATATCCGTTTAAGATCCGATCCTTTATCCGAAAATTATTCATATCCGTTTAGTTAGGATATAGTTTTAAATTTTGCTATCCGTCTAATATCCGTATCCGAATCCGTATCCGAACTAAAAATATGGATCCGGATATGGGTTGAGCACTATCCGATCCGTATCCGATCCGTTTTCACCCCTACCTGGAGCGAATGTGTGTTCTACTTGCAGTAACAAGTGTGGATATTATTTGTCTATGCATCTCCATTACCTTAGCAGCCATGAGTTTGGTCATGTTGCTATAGCAAAACTTCTCTGCTATCTATTCTTAGGATAGTGTAGCAATGTATTGCCATTAAGGGAACCATATCTTACAATTTTAAAATGCAACTATGAAACTATTTTTTGTTGTAACTTTTTAGCTATTATGTACGTGTTTTAATGCAATGCCATTATTCCCTTGGTTACAGTGCTATTCCATGTGGCCATGATAATATCTTTTGATTGCCTTGAGAAATGCAATAACCTAACTTTTGTTTTTCCAATTTGATTAATTGTTGCAAACAGGTGGTACTGTTCTTCTATTTGATCGTAAAGTGCTGCGGAACTTCCGTAAAGATGGCCATGACTGGAAGAAAAAAAAAGATGGGAAGACTGTCCAGGAAGCCCATGAGAAGTTAAAAGTTAGTCTATTGCAACTCAAAAACTTTTACATTGTGATATATCCTGTTGTTATATCTAGATGTCCTTGTGACTTGAAACTTTACTGGTCTGTCTTATGTGATCTCTATTAAGGTTTTAGGTGCCTAGGAGATATTAGGCTAATTTGATTGACTAGTCCAATTAACATTATAAAGCTTAAAAAGATGTGGGATGAGTAAAGAAGAACATTCTAGTGCTAATGTGTAGAAACTATTGATGTGGAAAATAGAGGAGATTTAAGTATATGTTGTCATGAAATCCGACCTATGATTCATACCCTGCTAATGAAACGACAAGCTTAAGATGTGAAACAAATGCACTTGAAAAGCAACTTTGTTTCATGTTAGGTTTATTGACTCACAAACACAATTGAAATTGAATTGCTGAAGGAAGAAACTAATACTTTATTATGTTACTTATGATTTAAAAGTGTAAGATTCAAAAAATCGGGATTGGCTTTTCGAGAAAACGATACGTATTGGCTGTACCGGTAGCTCGGATTGGATTAAACTTTTTTTAATTACGTAAAATTCTAAAAATTATCTAAAAATACAAAAAAAAAATGAAATTTAGAAAAAATGATTAAAAAGGACATAATAATAATAATTATTATTACTCACATATGAACCATAAAATTTTAAAAAAGTATTAACTTACTTAAAAAATTAAAACTTTGATGAATACCGAGCTAGTTATCGTAAATTCCTATGGTTGTCGTTATTATAATCATCATAAGTTTGTATCCATCGGGTCCAATATTTTCAAACTTCACCGTAAAGAACATAACACCGTGAGTCTTAAAACTACTGCCCCCCATATTATCTTTCTCCTATATTAAGTTATTAACTGAGATAAAATTTTGAAAGCTACCACCACTGCTTCTTCTCATCTCATCTTTGTGTTTTTCTACTTTCTTTCATTGCATTCTTTATCTATCTCTCATCATTATTCTCCCCACTCTACTCACTGCTATCAGCCTATTATCATTAATGTTTTTATGATCATGTATTAATTTTTGACGAATCATTGGCTCTCTTCTTTGTGCAATTTATTTATCCTTCTTTTTGCATATTAGATGAGCTAACTTTTCTATTTTGACTTCCAAACTAATTTGAGTATAAGTTATTATATGTCCTTATTTTTCAGCCAAATATTTGTTCAGACGGCTGACACTGCTATTCAATTTCTTTTCTCACTAATTGTATTTGACATACTTTTTGTCTTGACTAAGATGGATACAATATTGTCAGCCAATGTCAGTATCTTGTGACTTTTCTCTTAGAGTTATTTTAAATTTAAATGTAAACACCTAAATCAACATTAAATTAAAAATAAAATTCAGAAATTTAAAGAACAAAATAATGTTTAGTTGTGCATTGAAGAGAGAGAATGAAAGAAAACAAAAAAGAAAAAGGAAAAAAAGTTGTTGAGTGTTGTCATGCTTTGCAATAAAGAAGAAGAGAAAGTATGTGGAAGAAATGAAAAGGAAAAAAAAAACTTGTCGTGCAATGAAGAAAAAGGAAATTAGAGAGAAAACGAAAAGAAAAAAAAAGTAGCTGTAGAAGAAGAAAGAGAGAGAGAAGGGAAGAAAATGAAAAAGTTTGCTGCCAGTGAAAAGGAGAGACTAGAGAGAGAGAAAATGAGAGACTAAAGAGAGTGGAAGAAAAAAAGAAAAGAAAAGCTGTCGTCAGTGAACAATGAAAAGAAAAAGAAAAAGAAAAGAGAGAAATCAAAAATAAAAAAAATAATATCCGGATGTTGGTGAAAAAGAAGAGACTAGAGAGAGTATAGAAAAAAACAAAAGAAAACTAGTAAGTGAAGAAGGAAAGACTGAGGGAGAGAGAAACCAAAAGAAAAAAAATAAAAATATGCTAACAGTGAAAAGAAGAGATTAGAGAGAGAGAGAGTGGAAGAAAATAAAAAAAAAGAATGAAAACTATGGTGCAGTGAATAAAAAGAAAGATAAAGAGAGAGAGAGAGAGAAAGAGAGAGAGAGTGAAAGAAATAAAAAAACTGAGAGAAAATAATAAAAAAAAATATATACTAGAGTTCGTCAGAGTTAGATCTGCGTCGCCGGGATTTATCAGATCTCTCCGTAAGAGAAATAATGGCTATATAGCAATGAAAGAAAAAGAGAAAGAAATAGTGAAAGAGAGAGAGAGGGAGAGAGAGAAGAAAGAGTGAAAGAGGGGGGAGAGAGAGAGTAAGGAGCAAGATCAGATTGGGGACAATAACAATTAATGTCCCCGTGTCGGATTTGGATCAGATCTATCATGTATCTTGCCCGATTAACCCAAACCCACTGATCCCGATCCAGACTGGGATAGGCCAATCTTGCTAACTATGGTCTCGAGATAGAGTTGAAAACTAAAATTTACCCGGTAGGAAATAGTAAGACTAAAAGTGTGATAGCCACTTATTTTGCAAGAGAATCTTGCAGCATATATGATGGAGGAAAAACCGAAAAATATTGATATACAAAACTCTGGAGAGGCTTGGAACTTGCTTCCTTTGGTCTGAAATGTGTAGGATACCTTGGCTTTCCACTGTCACTTCTGAAGTCCTTTTCTGTTTTCCATATAAACTGCTTAAGAACGGCATTCAACTATCAATTGGATTTTGTGTTGTAGGTTGGGAATGAAGAGACAATCCATGTTTATTATGCACGTGGAGAGAATGATCCGAATTTCTACCGTCGAAGTTATTGGTTGCTTGATAAGTATGTTCCCGTTCTCTTCCAAGCAGATTTTGCTTTATATTTGTTTCCAATCGTAATTTTTATATACGAGGATTGAATACATGCTTGATGTGATACGGGCCTTACTAGCTTCTTTCGCAGCTTTAAAAATGTCTGAATACTAAATCCTTTGTCCTCCAGTCACATGCTCTTTGAGGCCTTGTGGAGCATAATTAGGAATTTGGCAGTGAAGTTTTTGAAGGGGAAATGAAATTAGTTTATACTCAGAGTTGCCATATGGGCACAGATTGCTAAATGCTAACCACAGATCAAGTAAATTTCTGAGTGTCAACTCTTTTTAACTCTGCACAAACAGTTGTCTCATCATCTGTGTTTGAGGATGACCTGTCTGCTTAAGCCAACCGATGTTGTGAGGACTTCACTTACATGTCCTGTTTAATTGTTAATTACTGCATTTACAACACACAGCAAAACTAGCTGTAATGACTGGATTTGGTTATATTTCCTGTTATTTCATGCCTCTTTATCACTCTTCACATAATATGATATGAAACACTTACTTTTGTCCATTTCTACACTCTATTTAGGCCACCCGATTAGTATGTGGAATCAGAGGAGAAAATAATATCAGCAACTTTCCTGCATTGCTTTGGATAACTTGCATTGCTGTAGTTCTGCTGTCCTATTTCTCATCAGATTTCCCTTGGGGTCTTATGATGGGGTTTAAGTTCCATTTTTGGAATACTTCATGGATGTACGTAGTGCAGTGCATACATAACACTTCATTGACATAAGTACATGACAAGGTTTACATCCTGCTGTCAGGATTTAGAAATATTAGATCATAATTGTTTAATAGGTGATAAATAAGCTTATTATGTATTATCCTTCATTTTCAATTCAATGTCATAGGTAGCTTCAAAATGTTAGACAAATCTGCAAGTGTCTTGTTGTATTCATTTTCAGTTCTTTTGTTTTTCTTTTCTTTTCCTTTCAATGATCGATTGTAGGTAATTCCTAAATGTCACTGTAGATGCCATGCATATTTATCCAGCTTGAAGTAGTAATATGACTATATCATTTAACAATGCCAGTTGACATGATCCTATGGATGTTGCTTATTCAGGAATTTGGAGCGTATAGTTCTTGTACATTATCGTCAAACATCTGAGGTTTTTTCCTCTGTTTCCTTTCAGATATTTACATTTTATTATTATCATTGCTTTTTTTCTTTTTTATTTTTTGCATCAGACATTCCATGTTAATGTTGATAATCAAGAAACTTCATGAGTATGCTTTCATGGATCGATGCTGCATATATAGGAAAGATAACTTCATTTATTTGTTTTCTTGTACCTTGTTCATGAATATAGTGAGGTGGTACTTGACAAATCTAGTTGAGGCTTCTGATCTCCTGTTTCACAAGGGTGAATTGCTTTGTTCTCATGTCAAATACTGATTCATCGATAAGGCTATAATGAAATAGAAGAGAGGTTAATGCAACGTGAACTCTTTGTTATCTTAAATTAAGTTATTGTTAAGGCCATTATGAAATATATGGAGAGGATAATGCAAGGTGTACTTGTTATATATAGTATATGCCTTGTAATAGAAGCAAATTATGCTATTGTTGAATGGTTTACTATCACAGGGGAGGTATGAGTCTTTTAATTAAAATTTTAGTATATTTAAAGATGTTTTTGGGTCTTCGGTTGGTGTTTGGTTTGAAGATATATATTAAAGTTTATATTAGAGTCTTTTATTTTTAGATTTCTTTTAAATAGCCTATTTTATTATAGATAAAACAAATATCAAATTGAAATATTATTCATATTCAATACATAATATGATTGAATATATTTGTTAACTAATATTAATAATTAAACACTCTGTAATATGGTTTAATACTCCATATGGCATATCATGTTTGTTACGATAAAAGAAGACCTTATAGAATATTTTAGATTTACCACTCTAATAAATTTATTTCGGATCAATAAAATATATTTCGAACCCCACATTTCCTGTGCTGATCGGCACAGCAAGTGCCAGTTGGCATGAGGCGTGCTAATCGGCACAACCATAAAAGATAGTTTCAGTTTATATCTATGATTGTCGCTTCAGCAAAGTAAAAGCAAGTGCATGAATTCTAACTCTCTTCATGGTGTTCCGTTTTGCATTATTCATGTTGTGAAGCAATTAATTTTTTTTCTTTGAAGATGCTGTATTCTCTAAAAGATTTCTTATTGGAGCATAATGCCATGTTTCTTCCAACTGACCAAGAAATGTTAGGAAATTTTCTTGCATAGATCATAAGCATTCCATTTTACAATCACCACTCACCATTTAACAGATGATGGAAGCATGACATTAACTATAATTATATCCTTGCCTACATCAGATTTGGTGAAAGCAACATATTCCTGTTGATGCATCCATATCAAATTTCAACTAAATGCTGAAGGGGGATGAAATTGCGATATCAACCTATGTCTTGGATATTCAATTTTTAATGTTGTCAAAATAAAATCTTGGAGATTAAATTTGAATAGTGTCAAGAATTTCAAAATCTTGGAGATTAAAACAAATGTATTTTATGAGGAAAACATACATACATGATATACAATTAAAATATTTAATTCGTTAGCTGACTTTGGTAGCTCATATGCTGTGAACCTACTCTATGACTCTACCACACTTTCTACTGAGCAAGTGCCCCTATATAGTCAGAAAATGTCTTTTTCCTCTATCTTATTTTAGTAGCAGTGGATCTTTCATAGAATTGAATGGAAATTTCAATATATCTAAGTAGATTTTCTAACTCTTTCATTTTATTTTTCTCTTTCATGTTTCTGATTCTTCTTGGAACTTGAAGTGTGTCATTCCTTGGCAATAGAATAAGTGCGATATTGTCCATCCATTGTTTATTGATGCATGAGCCTGAAAGGCTTAAAGACGATCAGTAATAAAATGTTTGGCATGAAACATTAGAAATATGTTGTCTTCACTGTAACATTTTCTTACATCTACTTGAACTTCCTGTCCATCTATATTAATTAGTGAAGTTGCTTCTTGGCACTGAATATATGTTATATAATAACAAATTAAAATAAATATTTCATAATTAAGAAAAATCTGGCCCTTAAACTAGTTTGGTCCGAATCTTTAGGACTCAATACTGTTTTTTTGAAAGAATCTCCATTGAAACAAGATATCTCAGCTTCTATTTTAATTGAATAACAGTATACTTGTACTTCTGATTGCCTCTCAATCAAATCCCTCCTAACCTCATGATGTTGATATGTAACTTGATTTCAACAATATTGGCAAACTTCGTTGTCTCAATTATACTCTTATGGTTTTGTCAGGATGGACTCCCAAACCTTCCTACAGCTGTAGATTATGCTGAGGCTCTATCTGTAACCAACAGGAGTTCTCATGGTTCTCCAATAACACCAATGGTTTCAAGTTCTGCTTCTGCCCATTCAGAAGGTTCTGGGTCCGCAATAATGTCAGAAGAAATAAACTCAGGAGCGGATAATGCAATCCATACTGGTGAGACAAATAATCATGACTTACTGGAAGTATATACCATTTGGGATTCATGCAATCTCTCTTTTATCATGCAGTAATAGTGCTTCGTAAGATCTTTATGAATTGTTTGTTCACTATCTAACATGCGTTTTAGTTTGCAAAGTGTTCCAACTTTCTTTTCCTTTAATTTCTCTAAAAGAATTGAATCTACAATTTCACTCTTCTAAGCAGAAATATTGATTTTTATTTTTAGTTATCTAGTTGCTTTCAAGTTTCAAGTTTATGATGTGATCTCTTTTTAACTTGAAGGTATCTCCTGATTTCATTTATTATGCAGAACTTCAAAGCCATCAGTCCACTCTTCATGATATCAACACATTGGAATGGCAGGATCTGGTGGAGATACCCACACCAAATTATTCTACTCTTAGTCAAGAAGGTATTTTCTTAAACCTTTCTACAGATACACTCCTTACTAGAGAATTCCAAAAATGGTTGCCATGTGACAGGTGCTGCTTTCCCATCTCACCAACATATTACAAGCGAGTTGAGGAATTCCACAAAGAATGTAAGTAGAACATTTTTTTACCACAATTATATCCTTTTACTGCAACATTACAGCTCATACAAATATAGCTCACAAGAAATAGCCAATGGCCACATATGCAATGATATATTGAAATCTACTAATGATGGAATTAGTTCTGTATACAGGACTCTTACGAACTTTCATATGTATACAAATAAGTATTTTATATATATATATATGTGCACACTTTGGGATGGTGACTGTGGTGGACATGGGCTGGGGTTGTGGGCTTACAGGGACAAATGTGCTTTATACTGTATACAGTGTTGATGAAGTGCTTTTGCTGGTTGCCTGACAGGTTAGCTTTCTTGCTTCCTGTGGCACTGTTGAGGCCCTTGAGGGTGTATCTCCTTGTCAGCTTCCAATAGTTTCTAGCACTAGAAACGGTGCTACTGAAGTTGATCGAACAATTCCTGGTTACTTTCAAGCTTTGAACTATGAGGAGAATGAGTCAGAACTCATCAAGATTGTGGACCCAAATTGTCAAATAGATGTATTCAAAATAAATTCTTTGGACAGCAATGTGACCCTGGCCAATATTGCTGATGATATCTTATTAAGTGAGAACAGTTTTGGACAGGGAATTTACATGAATACAGATAGGTTTAGCTTATTAGATCACGTGGACCGGAGGTTGGACATTGACAAATCAGATATTCCTGCGTTGATGGATCAGTCATCTACTCAGAAACAATCTTTCAATATAACTGACATCTCTCCTGGATGGGCTTATTCCACAGAAGAAACCAAGGTCGTTATACTCTTATTTTTTGTAGTCTTTATATCCGTTTGACTTATATTCTTGTCTGCATGCATTTTGGAAGTCACTATGACATGCTTATTAGCATTACCTATTCTCCTTTGTCCTTTACTAGCTTTTACTTTGTGAGGTGCTTGATGAATTATTCTCTTGAAGAATCCTTCTCATGGTTATATCGCTGTTCGAGTCCATAAATTTCTATTTTAGGCTCTGATGTCAAGTATCCAATGTGATTTGGCTTAGCAATCAGGAGATTTTGTTTGTTCATGTTCAATCATAACAATTTCATGTACATGATGAATTTATGTGCTGTCACTTTGATGAGAGTCACGACTCTTTGATGTATAAAGGCCATGGGACCTGGATTACACCATTCGCTTGTTCTTTCCTGCATATGATGAAAAGGCGTTGGACCGATCCTTGAGAAATTTTAAATTTTTAGAAAATGAGATATGCAAAAGAAAATCAATGAATTGGTTTTCATTTTGGTCTTAATAAGATCAGAAATGTTGAAGTGGTTTTTGTGTTGCGGAATATGTTTGTCAGCAGTAAGATACAGTTTCTTTAGTCATTTAGAGATTTACCATATTACATACATTATTTTATGCAGACATCATAGTTTACATTGGCAACAATTTGATCCATTTGTTTTTAAATAGTATATTGCAATTGAAGGAACAGACAAGGAATAAACTTCAACTCATGAGGAACTGATAATATATCAGAAGAAAGCTTATTTTTCTAGAAACTTGTGATAATTGTAGGATCAAGTGCATCTACGCTTCATGTAGAATTATATTTTGGTGATACTGTTGCTTCTATGAAATGTAGGTCCTAGTGGTCGGTCACTTTCATGAACAATCCAAACATCTAATGGAGTCCAATATCCATTGTGTCTTTGGCGAGAAATGTGTTGCTGCCGAGATGGTTCAACCTGGCGTCTACCGGTGTATGGTAGAGCCACAGATACCTGGAACTGTGGATTTATTTTTGACTTTGGATGGTCAGACACCGATCAGCCAAATTGTGAGTTTTGATTATCAGTCTAAGCCAAATACTTTGTGGAATGACATGGGTTCATCAGCAGATGATAGTAGGAAGCTAAGTTCGAAAGACTTGCAGATGAAGATGAGGCTTGCACATTTGCTTTTCTCTACAACCAGAAATATTTCCAGTCAGTCCAACAAGATACCACCAAAATTTTTGAAAGAAGCCAAAAGTTTTACATCTAAAACATCCCCTTTAATTCAAAAATTTTGGTCAAATCTGTTGACACTAGGAAGTGGTTGTGAGCCTTCTAGTGAAGACTTATTTGAGATGGTTTTGAAAAATAAGTTACAAGAATGGCTTTTGGAAAAAGTAGCTGAAGGATGTAAAACAACTGCCCATGATTCTCAAGGCCAAGGAGTTATCCATCTATGTGCTATCTTAGATTATACGTGGTCAGTTTACTTGTTTTCTTCATCGGGACTGTCTTTGGATTTTCGAGATGCTTATGGATGGACAGCGCTGCATTGGGCTGCGTATTATGGGAGGTATGGAGTTTTTAACTTTTTTTTTTTACAATATTAAGGTTTTACATGTCATACTTGTGTCAAATTGTCAATTACTGGCAGTCACTATTATCTTATTTAGTTTCAGCAGAAACTTGTGATTGACGGTTGACTTAAGAATCTTGTTGAATGTTATTTCTCAATTATTGTGAATAGTTCTAATCAGAAGTTATTTTGTGCATGGTTCTCAGTTTTCATTTCTGTTCTTGTTTCAGCTTTGTTAAAAAATAAAATGTTTCGGTCAGTTTTGATTCTGGTTTTGTTGTGTCGGTTTCAGACTTCTTTTGATAAATAGTCTTCTTTATCTTATTCTTTATTGCATTTTACAATATCTAATAGCATGTAAGCAATAAGGTTAATATTGGGTTAGGTATAAGTTGGATTCTAGTAAAAACGAGCTTGGAATCTAAACCATACTTTTAAGACACGGGGATTAGTTGAAGTAATGAGCCTCCCCTATTGGGTATTTTTATGTAGGGTTCTAATTTCTAGTTTCGAACTGGATTGAACTGGAACGTGAAATGTTTTGATGAAATGTCTCAGTTTGGACGAAACTTCAAACCATGATTTTGTGATTGTGATAAAGAAGGAAATCTGTTTTTCCAATTGCTTTTAATCAGTGAAGTTCCATGTGTGAATTGTATAGTTTTAGCACCATATCAAATGCACAGCTTTGGGATTTTTGATTTAAATTGTCACTCTGCATGAGATCTCACTCTTTCAAAAGATGTTAACCTTTTTAGATTTGATAAGCCTTTATAATACATTAATCCAGGCAAAGCATGGTTGCTGCACTTTTATCTGCTGGTGCAAATCCAAGTTTGGTTACAGATCCCACTGCTGAGTCCCCTGGAGGATACACGCCTGCTGATCTCGCAGCCAAGCAAGGCTATGAAGGTTTAGCTGCATATCTTGCGGAAAAAGGATTAACTGCACATTTTCATGCTATGTCACTCTCTGGGAACATAGCATCTGTGACGCCTACCTCAACCAAACCAGTGAATCCTGAAAATGTGAACTTCGAGAATCTCAGTGAGCAAGAACTTTGTTTAAAAGAGTCATTAACAGCCTACAGGAATGCTGCTGATGCAGCATCCCGTATACAAGCTGCATTCAGGGAGCGTTCTCTCAAGCTTCAAACTAAAGAAGTTCAATTGTCCAGACCTGTTATGGAAGCATCTCAGATAGTTGCTGCTTTGAAGATTCAGCATGCCTTCCGGAACTACAATAGTCGGAGAATGATGAAAGCTGCTGCACGCATACAAAGTCAGTTCCGTACACGGAGGATACGAAATGATTTCTTGAACATGCGCAAGCAAGCGATCAGAATACAAGTAAGCATTTGGGAGAAACTACTCTTTTTTGTCGCAATTTTAATTATCATGATAGCCTAAGATATAACTTTTGCTCTTGGCAATTTTGCAATGATGAGGATAGGGCCCCTAGGATTAATGCATCTGAAATAAAAATTATTTGATTAGGTCCACGATTCATTTTATGTGCATAACCATCGCATCTTTCTTCTGTGGCATGTTGCCTATTTGTTTTTCAATGTGGTTCAATAATAATATATGCTCAGGCTGCATTCCGAGGTCACCAAGTTAGAAAGCAATACCACAAAATCTTATGGTCAGTTGGAATACTTGAGAAAGCAATACTGCGTTGGCGTCTGAAAAGGAAAGGCTTGCGCGGCATCCAAGTTGAATCAACAGAAGCAATGAGAATAGATGCAGAACCTGGAAACATTGGAGAGGAAGAATTTTATAGGATCAGTCAGGGGCAAGCTGAAGAACGTGTCACAAGATCAGTCGTACGGGTCCAAGCTATGTTCCGTTCATATCGTGCACAACAAGAGTACAGAAGAATGAAGTTGGTCCATGAGCAGGCGAAGGTGTGTATTCTTTAGGACACCCTAAATTGCTTATTAATTTGGACAGTACACAACCTCGTTATGATGCCAATAGCTAATCCTTGTAGCTTGTTACTTATGAACTCAACCAACATTCCTACTTTGTGCCATAGCAAGTAATCATTTCATGCCCTACACTGTTTGCTTAATAATACTCAAGGTTGACCTCTCTGATGAAATTACAATAACTCCTAGTTGCAAAGGAAGAGGATATGTTCTGTCAAATGCAAAAATTTAGGAAATTAGATACCAAGATTTAGTCATCTGTACCAGTTATTTTTGTTTAGTAGATATTGTAGTAAAAATTTTGGTCTGTCTCGTTCTTGATTTACTATAACAAATGAAAAAATTTGCCATATGTTGTATTTGTGATACCATTCATACATCCAAAATTTGAGGTTCCTACATCTTTTTCTTGTGCAGTTGGAATTTGACCAGCTTAGCCAAAATCAGTAGTCAGCTAAAAGAAGGGGCTGTGCGATAGATGGTTAGTTCTTCTGATAAGACTTTGTACAGTGTAGGTTCATTTGGCTGACTCTGTACAGTAGACTTCTTTGCACAATATTCTGAGATGTTGTATATCTTCTTGCTCTGACTAGACTTTTGAAGTTTTAAACTGCAATTCTCCTGGGACGAATGATGGAAAATGTGTAAATATGAGCCCAATCTATTGTAAAGATCAGCTTGCAAAATATTAATTGGTGTGTAGTGCATTGTGAATACAACAAGATATTATGTTCTCAAAGCCACAAGTTTGTCTGTATAGGAACTCCTTTCTTATGCTTGCATTAGAATGTGCTTGTTTACTTCATGCGAAGCTGGCCAAGAGTACGTCACCGTATATCTATATTGCAGCACTGTGGTCTTTATGAGCTGGGGATCCTTCAGATCGAATCCTTAGCTCTAAACAATTTCCGTTTACCCGTGCACCAAGGAGAAATGGAAACTGTGCAGTTTGGCATGTGCCGAATGCAAAATGGATATTTTTGAAAAAAAGGTGTTAATATTTTTGGTGTTAGTATTTGATTTCCACATTTTCGCTGCAACCTGCAACAGGTCTGTGATTGTTGCATGTGTACATGTCATGACCATAATTCAGAGATCATGTTACCTCAGGATGGTGGTGACAGTAAAAGTTGGAAGTCCTTGACTTGAATGATTGTCATGAAGCTACTAATGCCGTCAGGCATGGGGATGATTGTTTTCCCTATATTTGGAACCTGAGTCTTATATCCTATCTAAAGGTTCGACGTGCATTTATCTTATCATTTTCGCGTTCTTATCCTGTTTTTATAGTCCCAAAATTGTGGGTTTGAGGAGGAAAAATGTTTAGCTGCACTTATTGATATATATGTCTAGAATTTTGCAATCTAGATTCAGCGAGTGCAAGATGTACCTTAAACATATTCCTCTCAAACATTTGATTTGGAACTTGAAAGGCAGAAAACGAATAATTATAATGAGGTGGAATCGTGCTCGGGCCACGCAGATGTTTTGACTTTTAGATACTATCGGTTTTCGTGGCTTCGCCCTTCATGAAGCAGCGGGGGGAATCTCTGATAGCTAAAATCGAAGCGATCGCCCCATCTAAATCTAACCAATCACCACAACTCACCATCTCGATCCCAGCCGACAACGTCCCACATGGTAAACAGCTCCTCTTTGTGTTTCTTGGTTCATTTATTTGTCCTACTTGGCGCCCGCGCCCTGATCTTGTTCGACGAATTGCCTCTGTTGAATGCTTTGAATCACACAAGCTACACCGGATAGGGTGGTAACTGGTTGGTTAACGGATATAGTGGGAATTGGATTGCATGGTCGTGGGATATATCCCTCCAGGCTCCAACCAGCCAAACTGTAAGGCAATATCAATCTTTACAAGAAAAAATATCTGATTCCTGCCTAACGCCGACAAGTGTCTCAGATATTTTGCATTCAGTTCTTTATCTAGGCTAATATACTGTTAGTATACTTTCTGTCATAGGTTAGAATCGTGGGTGGAAGAGCAGAATAGCACAGGATTTCAACTCCTTATACTGTCGATCCAAGTGAGCATCTCCTCAATGCAACTCCACTCTTAAGTTCCCTGCTCGCGGGGTACTCGTGGCAGATAAATGCTGAACAAGATTGGAAAAGAGGAATCTATTTTGTACGTCTGGAGGGCCTCGAAACTTTAACAGAAAAAATCTCTCAGTTTGGCTCCTATGTGTCATGAATACGTCGAGTTGGAAAATACGTGACGCCTTTGGATGGCTGATGATATTAATTGATTCTAAATTTAACCATGGTGACCTATAAGATGATGGTCATGCCTCTCCAACAAGTTCCTTCTTCCAGAGGTCATTATATGAATTGATATAGCTTAATGCTATGGAAAGCTGCCACTTTAGATGCATGCGGAAAGCATCAAGTGCTCGCAACTCTGGCTTCTTACCTATGTCATGTACTATTACAAAAGATGCGGAAGAGTTTTAGGAAGCAAAAATCCGCTGTACAAGGTTCTCGGACTACACTGGCCCTGTATGTCTGCTCATCCTTCATTTCTCAAACTTCTTAATGAAAAGAAAGAAAATGGAAAGTTTGCGTTTTTTTTTTTACCTTCTCATAGTGTTGCTAATCACATCTCGAAGAGTTCTCCTTTTTCTTCTAGTAGGTAGTTCATTTGAGAAGAAAGGCAGTAGAATTGTTAATTTGTTAATTTGTTAATTTGTTATATTATGCCTTCTTGGTTGACTTTCTTGCTTGGCGCATACTAAATTTGCAGGAAAAAGGAGATGAGGAACTATTACTTGAAGATCTAGAATAGCTCAGTTTGATATGTCAGACATATCATAAATTACTGGACATTGTATTAGGAGGGGAATTATCAAAGACCAAGATCACTCAATGCCAAGGAAACAATAACAGTTAGCTACATACTCATCACACATCAAATGATAAGAACAAATTTGTCCTAGGACTTTCGCACCTCAGGTATAGAACACAGAATCTGGCATTCGCAATCTAATGAGACGGCATGAAAGTCATCGTGTTTAGCCTCGCCAAGCGGTTCGAGAGAGCTGGAGATAGTTCGTCGTGGCCACATAATACTTTGACGGAGCTGCTGAATTTTGTAAACTAGAACCACAAATCGCCTGCATGGTACAAGAATGAGGGTGAAGGGTAGGGGTGTCAAGCTTGACGAGCGGCTCGGGCTTGGCTCGAGCTCGGCTCGGCTGAAGCTCGAGTCCGGCTCGGCTCAGTCAAAGCTGAACTGAGTCCGAGCCACTAAAACCGGCTCGATATTAATTTTGAGCCAAGCCTGAGCCGGCTCGATATATAAACTCATCAAATCCTAAATCTTAAAAATTCTCAAATCTCAACAAATCCCAACAGCCTCCATCGCTCAGATCTCAAATTCTCAAAGCTACAAAAAATAATCCTTCTTTTTCCCTACCGTCGGCCCTCCTTCCCCACATCGACCCTTCTCCTCCTCCTTCCCCACGATCGACCCTCCTCCTTCCCCATGGTCGACCCTCCGCCTCCTTACTCACGGTCGACCCTCCTCCTTCTCCACCGTCGACCCTCCTCCTCCTTCCCCACCATCGACCCCCCTTCTCCTCTTCCACCATCCGGCGTCCCGATCTCTGGCGTCACGGGGTCGAGGAAGCTGAGGTCTCGGAGAGCGAAACGGGCGACAGCAGCGGGACGGGGAATCTCCTAATGGCAGAGACGAGTGCGAAACTCCTCGTGCTCGAATGACCTTCTCGGTTCGAACCCCCGCAACTCCCACGTCCATCGGTTCTTCTGCTCTACCATTGCCGGTCGTGGATTGCGTAGTAACCTGAGTGGTGAGAGGCGAGAGAGAGGAGAAACGAGGGCTTGATAATAAGGCTCGGGCTCGGTCTGGCCCAGCTCGAGCTTGGCTCGGGTTAAGCTAAGCCAAGCCTGAGCAGAATTAGAAGGCTCGAAAGTCATTTCGAGCCGAGCCTCGGCTCGTTTACACCTCTAGTGAAAGGAATGCCCCAGATCCCAAGTGTCATAATGCCGCTGCAACTTATTCCTGCTGCCTCTGTTAAGCACCTGTAAGTATCCTTCCTTTTGCTGGATAGAAAAGCTCTTGTACTAAATTCTTATCCCTGCCCTTATCTAGTTGTGCTTGCTTATAAGCATGGCAAATTATGTATTGGTGAAGACTATTTGTTGTTAAAATAGTTACATCTTCGGTGAAGTAACATGCTATGGAATGCGTTACAAATGCAGGTAGCCCATCAGCTCACCTGGCGTATGCCAGCCAAACATATGGTGGAATTCTGTTGATGAGCTTAGCAAGGTATCTTTCCAACTGATGATGCCTAATTTCTTAATTGTATTTTAACTGCAAAGGATAAATTCCTATCGGGTAGTAGTACACATTCATTCGAATGAATTATTATTTTCGTGATGTAGAGTAAGTACTGGCAGCAAAGATAAGAGTATTAAACAACATGGTTTCCATTTACTCCAATCACATCTTGCAAACGTTTGAGACCATGTGAGGTTATAAGAAAAGAAAGCTTGTGAGCAGGACAATGGATTTGAGTCGATGGCTAGGAAAGATCAGGTCTTAAAAGTTCTCTTTTACGCCTTGGTTTTGTTTTTTTTCATTTACCGTCTATCTACTTCGCTTAGATCCAGGACTTCTTCTCTTCCACCCACGCCTCAAGTTGCCTGTTATAATAGAGTTTTCAACCAACTACAACAAGCAACGATTTCTATTTGAAGAGAATTGACTACAAATTGTCGAACACCAGAAATTTTTTTTTGTAGCTGATATGATCGATTAAATAGGCATTGTTGAAGCCGTATATAATAATTAATGAGTACTTAAACTGCTTCAAATGAATATATGAATCTGTAGCTACGATTGTTGAATCACGTAAATTAACTGTTAGGCCACTGTTGCATCTCAACATTTATTATTAGAGAAGGGCAAGTCGTCCTACAGTATCATCTTAGGGGCCCTGCTGCTCTTTAGATGGTAGGAAGCATTCATTAGAGAAAATAGTAGGATGTAGCATCTATAAACGGTAAAATAAAGCTTAGAAATGGACTTCCGAGGCTCTGAAGTTCTTCTGAATATAGATGACATTACTGAAACAGAATGGCAGCTGATATGGTTGATTAAATAGGCAGATCTGGACAGCCGAGAAATGTATCTAATAAAATTAAGTTCAAACAGGAAGCGATGGCACAAGCAGCAGCATCATTGGAACTAAATATTTTCTCGAAACTAAACATATTATCAATTATGATACTCAACTTGTTGCTGTAATCAAGGTACCACTGTGACGACTTCAACATCCACCATGCTGGAGTTCCTGATAGAGTACTGAAACGTCCAACCATGGCAAGCTCCTGCATGTATGCCCTTCCTATTGAGAGCAAAAACAGCTCCAACAAAGTCCGGGTACTTGCGTGCAATTCTTGAGATTGCGTTAGCAGCAGCATGCTTGGGCTCCATTCCTTGCCGCATGCTCTCCACGACCTGATAACTGCAAAAGCACTCCATGAGAGTTGAGACAAACAATGTCTTCAACCAAGATTTCAAGAGTGGATATTGTCCGATTCTTCACACGACATCATTACAACATTCAAACTATGGAGGTATAGGGAGTAGTTAAAGAATTGATATCTTTCAGATAGGCACTTTTATGACTATATTATGGCTATATGTGTACTACATATATGGCTCAAGATCTTTTGTAGTCCCATGGGTGTTTTTTGGCTCGAATTAATGAGTGAAGCTCCCTTTTAGTTTAGTAACTTATAAGCTTGTGCAATTCAAGCTGAAGATCTTGCTGTGACATCAATGAACTCATTGTTTTCTCGAGGAGCTTATACCGATTGATGTAGGTAAAAAATTAAGAACATGTGAGATCTTCAAATGACAATCAGTATCCTATGATATCCAGAGGAAAGAAACTGGGGAGAAAAAAACGTTGAGCTGAGTACCATGGAAGGAAGCGCATCATGATATCACCATCTCCTGTTGCACCACATGCACCAACTTCATCATCAGCATATGCTGAAGATCCTGCTATAGGTCCATCACCTACCCTGGAATCATTGGTCTAATTAACAATTTGCTAGATCATACCATAACAATCTTCAAATGAGAAGTAAATGATAGTGGATATCCACCTCATTGATCATCATTATATTAACTGAACCTTCAGAATTACTCTTAAGACTTGGAAAGAGTTCAAATTTGGTGAGAATGACAAGGTTTCTGTGGGGATCTATATAAATATGCATGATACGAATTAGCATAAAGTTCACATGTAGGACATCTCTTGTTGAACAACAAGCGACGAGAGTTACTTTACGTGGTCCATAAACAGCGTGATGTAGACAATCACAAATAGGCATTGCATTGCTTCCAGCACAGAAATCCTTGTTGTATGCATTTAAACAAAATCTCTAAATTCATGCTAAGTCTGCAATGCAATTTCAAAGTATTATCTATCAAAAAATTTACCTGCCAGGAACTTTGAATGTAGCACCATTGGTTGATGTTCCTACTGCAATATGCCCCATCTATGAAAAGCACAAAAAACATTATGTTCATTACTAAATGGAAAGAAAACTAACAATCATGAAATACCTTATCAATTACGGCCATGGAGATTGTATCATGGTTGTGACGACCAATCAAATTGGAATTTTTCTCTAGCACTCCTGAGAAGCTGCTGGCTCCAGACCATTTCCCATAGACATCTTCCCCTCTGATATATCCACAAGTGCCCTCAAGTACAGGTGATGCAGCTTGACTGAGATGATAAGGTCCACACCCATTTGCAGGAAAGACATTTTTTCTGAAGTTAGGTTGACAATCGTTCTGCTTCCATTTAGCCCATTTCTCAAAGGACTCTGCTGAACTAAGATTAGTTGGTCCTGGAAGACCCATTGAAATAGCAAAGACTGATGCCTTCTCTCCAACAAGCAAAGTATGCTGCGTGTGCTCCATAACCAACTTTGCAGCCTTAATTCCATCCTTCACATATCTCATGGCGGCCACAGCTCCTACCTCCATTGTTTTCTACTGTCCTTAAAGGCAAGCAGTAGATCGTGATCTTCTGTAAGTATGTTATCAAGATATATTCTTATGAGAAAAGATCAAGTGCCTGTTTGTTACCCCATCCATAATTAGAGCATCTATTGTTGTTTCACCATTCTCATCTGGACTACCACCGGGACCAACTGGAAATTTACTAATTGTATTAGTCCCCAACAGGAAACCGAAAGCATGTTTGATTCTACCATTAAATGGAAATCAGAGAGCTTTCAGCTGGCTCACAAACAATTATAATAACATATCCATCAAAAGAAAAAAAAGAAAACCATTGTAATTTAGCTAAAGAATTTAGAGTAATGATCCCAACTTCATATCACCGACCTGTACCATCACACCGCAGCTCCTCACAGGCAGAGCAGCCATCCACGACGGCATCGACGGCCGACGAATCGAGGTCGTTCACGGATCGCCAAGCTGCTCTGACTGCCTCCCGAAAGGGCCACGTGGTCACCACCACCGGGTACGCTGTGCCCTCATCGCTGCGCGCTTGTGCGAGGGTTAACACCTGATCCATGAAACCAGCTACAATGTTAGCTTCCTAGAAGGAAGAAGGCAAAGGACGAAGGAATTGGATCCCATTAAAGAACACTTACGCTATGAGATTGGTGTTGGAGAAGGAAGAGGAGGAGGAAAGGGAAGACATGGCTGCGAGCCATGGAGATTGGAGAGAGAGGACCGGGGAGTTATGCCGTTATGCGAGAGGTCTGGTTATGGTCACCGCAGATTTGAGAATTGGAGGATAATAGGGAAAGAAACCGACCCGATAAGAAAAGATAGGATGGAGATAAATCATATATATCCATGCCCAGACGGGTAATCATCCGACCCGTTTCAACCTCTGGTAGAATATCACCTGAAGCGCAGGAGGAGGTAACATTTCTAATGGTGATTATAACCACATCACAGGGGTAGAGCAAAATTTCCAGAGGGAGGAGAAAAGCCCTAAAAAGCAGCGGCATATCCGATCTCGAAACCCTTCGTCGTCGGAGGAGGAAGAGGAGGAGGATGGAGGTGGAGAGCGGTGAAGAGAAAAACGATGGAGTAGGAGAGGGGAAGTGGAGGTGGTGGGCGGCGGCGAGCTCAGCTCAAATGGCGGCGGGAATCGCTTGGTACAGACGAGGTTTCTCGGAAAGCGCCGCCACGGCCATGCCCTTCAAGGCCTTCGCCATCGCCACACTCTTCGTCGGCGCTGGCGCCGCTGCCTTCCCCGCCGCCCTCTTCGCCACCGGCATTCACACGGTAAGCTTGCTGCATCGATAATCTCCGTGGGAAGGAATTTTGCGATAGGTTCCCTTTCCTAGTGCGCGATGTCACCGCAACGCCCCTTATATTTTCTCGAATCATAAATTAGTCACTACTCCCAATCACTCTCACCCTATGTGAATTGCAAATGATCATTTTTAATACATTTTTGTTTGGTCGTTGATGTCAATAGGTGGGTGACATGAAGGATGTTGGCGCAAGCATTCAAAGATGGATGAGAGCTCCTCCAAGAGAGACGAGTTGACTTCCCTACATCTCGAATTGCTCCTCTCCTGTTTCTTGATCCCAAATGGCAGACCCGAACAAGATAGAGAGAAACTCTTCGTAGGCGTTGATGGATCTCCATCTGCTGCTTGAGTGCAAATTTTCAACACTTTACTTGTTCCCCTTTTGTTTGTCGTCATATAATTTATGTATCGTTTCAACACTTACGAGAATCCAAAATGGCATTCTCTTTGGTTTTGAGTTGGATATATTTCTTTTTAACTCGGATCTTCTTCCACAAAACTATTTTCCCGTAACAGTGTTTAACGGCCAGTTGGCTTGGGTCTGCAGCGGCGGAGCCAGAATTTTATTTTGGGAGTTAAAATTATTAAGATCTATATTTAGATTATTTAATAGGCTGAAAAATTAATTTTGTTGGCTAAGATGGATTTTGATGGAGATGGTAGCGGGCAATTAGGTGGTGGAAGCTGTAGAGATTATGAGATGATGATAGCATATTGTAGATCTGTGATACTTAGAGGGGAAGATGAAGAAGTAAATGGTCAGGTCTTAAAAGGAAGGAGAACCAACATACGAGGGGGCAGGAGTTAGTGGGCGGCTAGAGTTTGAGAGGAGTGGGGGAAGATATTTAGTCCTACTGAACTATGACGATTGATAGTCGATAAGAAAGGGGTTGGCCTCAGCCAAAAATTTAAAAACATTAATTAATAGTGCCTGCTCTTGGGTTGGGGCGTAATGTCGTTGGTAGGACATTGTGTGGCATTCGAATATTGTTGTTGGACGTTCGAATGCCTCGTAAAGACAGCTCTTATATTTCACCATTTGAACATTGTTGGCTAGTTGTTTAACCATACAAGCTTATGCTAGAAGTTTATTAAAAGCAGTAAAACAATTAATACTATGATTCGACCCAATGAATGTGATCTACCTTATGAGGTGACCTGATCATGCCCCAATCACATCATTAATAAAATACCATTTATTTGCTTAAAGTTTTCGCTAAAAATTATAGTTCAATATACATAAAGATATTCTAATTCTTAATTCAAGACCCAACAGTTTTAATATCAGCGGGCTCACATTTTTTTTTTCTTTTTTTATAGATAGGAGAATCTCATTGGCATTTATTAGAAACCAATTAAAATTTAAAGGGTAAATTTCAAATTATCTCCCAATGGTTATACATAAAATTAAACTATCCTCCTAATTTTTATTTGTATCACAATGCATCATTTTCATAACAATTTTATGATATTAATAATATTATTTTTTGAATAAAATGAATTTTTACTCATATTTTTAAATAATTAAAAAATTCCATTCCATGATCATATATTTATATTATGCTAGTTAGCTTAAAACTAAGATTTAATACGATATTTAAATATTCTCCATCGCGAAGTTGAAAATAGACTTAGAATTAGGCTCGTTTAAAAACTCGAGCGTTCGTGATTGAATTGGGCTTAGTTCGGATTCGGCTTAAAATTAGTAGACTCAAAATTAATTTCCCGCGTCGTTTATAGCCCCACGTCCGACGGTCATATCACCCGGTCAGTTAGTGGGGCGGTTTATCTCTCTCTCTCTCTCTCTCTCTCTCTCTCTCTCTCTCTCTCTCTCTCTCTCTCAGGCCTTGTTCCACTTCGCCCTAAACAATAGGAAAGGGATGTAGTGGGCGGTACTCAATCGTACAAGTTTTGAAAACCTATGTCCAAAATTTAGCATCACATTGATACAATAATGCAAGCATCTGGAGGACGTTACGTTGGTAGCAGCAGCACCGGCAAAAGTAACATCCGGAGCAGCAATAATGGCAGAAGAGATGAAGGAGGAACTGTGATGCGAAAAGGGCCATGGATGGCCGAAGAGGACCAGATCCTACTAGAATATGTTCGCAATCATGGCCCGAGAGATTGGAGCTCCATTCGATCCAAAGGCCTTCTTCCCCGCACCGGCAAGTCTTGCCGTCTCCGTTGGGTCAACAAACTCAAGCCTGACTTGAAAACGTAACTACGTACTACTTATGCCATCATGCATTCTTACTTCAATATATATATATATATATGTGTGTGTGTGTGTGTGTGTATGTATGTATGTATGTATGTATGTATGTATGTATGTATATATTGATTTTAATTATGATGATGATGAAGGGGATGCAAGTTTTCTCCAGAGGAAGAAAGGATTGTTATCGACTTGCAAGCGCAATTGGGGAATAAATGGGCGAGGATAGCGACTTATCTGCCGGGGAGGACGGATAACGACGTCAAGAACTTCTGGAGCACGCGGCAAAAGAGGCTTGCGAGGATCTTGCGAACGCCACTGCCGACGAGGGCGAACAAGAATCATGGCAAGGCACCCATCTCTTCTCATGAGGTGCAAACTCTCAAGGTAAGACCTTTCTAATCTGTTAGTGTTCTCGTATTTCTTAATAAATTGAGAGTTTAAATAGAGAGATGAGTGGTGTATGGGATAATGCATGCGCTTAATATTGTTTGTTTCATAACATAATGTGTTTATGGCCATTAGGATCCTTGCCTAGATCTCATCTTATTTGAGGGAGAGTCTTCCAATGGCCAATGTAGCAAGGCCTCCTGCATGGACAGCCACAGCCACATTGCCACAACAATGCCAGACCTGTCGAGCCCGGGCCTCCTCAACCTGGAAACAGCCTTCCCTCTTCTTGAGCCAGCCATGGTCGACAGAGAATCTAGCTCATCCAACACCACATCGCTGGCGCAATTGCCGTTCGACCACCTCTCCTACCCTCTTCTCGACCTTCCGGTCCTATCCGAGAGCCCCGACCTCGTACCGGGATTCGTCGACATGAGTTCTATCGATGATATAACTTGTCCGGAGCCTCTTCACCAGATGCAACCTTCATCCATGGGGTTACCCTTCTTTGGAGCAGAAGGCACTCATCATGCCGGTGGCGCAGAGCACCAGGGGACAGATGATATCTTCTTCGATGACCTGCCTCCGGACATGTTCGACTCCTTGGAGCTCCCGCCTCCTCCCCCAAGTTCATCTATGCCATGGCAGCGAGGCAGGAATTAGATCTTGCAGGTTGCAAGCAAGGCTTTCTTAAGTGTTTGTAGAGAGAGTTTGGCCTTGTGCTTTTATTTTCTTTTTTCAGTTGGATTTGCATTGATTAACTGTTGGCCCCTACTAATTGTTACTGTAATTGTTACTGAAGTATGCATGATAAGAAATTGCGATCCTCAGTATTACTAATTCATGGTAACATACTATGAAAAAGTCCGTGTATGCTCTGATCTTGTGCACTTCCATCTTCTTGCACTTTTCATTTTTTTCTTCCATATACTAAAGAAAAAGAAAATGTTCACCTTCTTTCAGGAGGAGGAAACTAATTTCGTCTAATAAGTTCATATGCTAAATAGTCTAAGATACAATCATATTTGATTATTCTGATCCATTCTTAGTCCAATTACAACCTATGCAGCAGAACTGCATATATTCTGCAGTGCGAACAGAAGATTTCCTCGCAAGTTTTAGTGCGTCAAAGTTGCAACCTCCATCTTTTTCTCCTGTGCTTCCTCCTCAATAATCCTTTTCCAAAACCAATGATTCCTCCAGACTTGATCCATCTTCTCCATAGGTAGCTTCTTTGTCTCAGGTAGGAACATATACACAAACAATGTCATCACAAAGACCCATCCACCAAATAGGAAGAAGGTCCCATACTTAAGATGGCAGAGCATAGCTAGGAAGGTCTGACCAATGACAAAAGATATTAAGAAGATTACTGCAACCACAATGCCTTGCCCTGTTGATCTTACCTCTAGTGGCAGAGTTTCGGATGGGACTAAATATGTGAGAGGCCCCCATGACCAAGCAAAGCCAGTGACAAAGACACACATGAAAAACAGCACCAAATACGCAAAATCTCTCTCCATCCCTCCATGATCTTTGAGTTTCGCTGCCAATATCCCGCCGATTATCATCTGAGAGACCATCATTTGAATTCCTCCAGCAATGAATAAATTCCGTCTCCCCAGTCTATCTACCACCACAATTGCTACGATATTGCTGATCGTGGCGAAAATTCTGGTCACGACCGCAGACATTAGAGAAGCACTCTCTTTTAGGCCGATAGTTCGAAACATTACTGGTGCATAAAAGTTTATGACATTGATGCCAGTGACCTGCTGAAAGAAAGGGATCAGAATTACCATCACAAGCTGAGGCCTGTACTTCTTCTGAACAATTGTTTGAAATGGATTGGTGATGGTTTTTGAAGTATTACTGGCAGAAATCAGATCATTAAGCTCATTATCGACATTGGTTGTACCTCGAAGTCTTTGGAGTAGCTCTTTAACCTCATTGAGATCGCCTTTACGCTGAATTATACTACTAGGTGTCTCCGGTAGGAAGATAGCACCAATTGTTAGAAAGGAAGCAGGAACAGCAGCCAAAGATAGAGAGATTCTCCAACCCCATCCAGCTGCAATTTTCCTAACTTCATAGTTGATAAGGTTTGCGAGGAGGATTCCAAGGCTGATACAGAGTTCAAACACATTGTTGATTGCGCCGCGATAATTTGGAGGAGCCATCTCCGAGAGGTAGAGTGGAATTGACTGCATGAAGAACTCACGAGCATAAACTAAACTGGAATACTCTTCAAACAAGAGCTAGAAAATTATTCTTCCCATCAAATTCTTGCAAATTTACAACCTCATTGAATATTGGAATCATAGTGGGCCCCAATTGCAGATATGATTTCCACTAAGGACAACATTTTTTCAGGGTATAATAAATGAAGATGGTAGAAGAAGGTGCAAGGAACTTCATCTATAGTCATAAATATATGTCATTAAAGTTATAATGCTGCCATCCTCAAATCAAGGATAACGTTCGGACGAAGCATCTTTAATTGTCTGGCTCTCTTCACTTTCATTTATACTGACAAAGATGCGTTACTTTGGTGTGCCAGTTTTGTTCGTCTAAATCTATCAAAATAACTTTTTCACATATGGAAAAATTCTCATCATCAATAATATCGTTACCTGATTTGTGAATCCAAGGCCGATACCTAGCAGAACCCGGCCTAGTATCAGCATGTAGACATTAACCGCCGCCCCTCCGAAGACCGAGCCGACCAAGAAGATGGCGCCGCCGACGATCATAGACGCGCGGCGGCCGAACGTCCTCGTGACGAACGATGCGAATAACGTCGCAATAAGTCCGGCGATGTAGAGCGAGGAGGTGAACATAGTCAGGAGCTGGTTGTTGAACTTGCAGTAGTTGGTGCCTTGTTCCATCTTCGAGTACACGTCCGGAAAGAATTTCTTAAGGAATGACTCCATTGCTGTTACCCCGCCTAAAATTTTAGGCCAAGAAGATGATTAGATCTTTTATTGAGAACGAAAAGCGTTTCCCGTAAGAGGGTAGCGTAGAGGAATAATCGTTTCCCGTGGGTACCTGAGATGCCGAGGTCGTAGCCGAAGAGGATGCCTCCGCTGGCAGCTACTACGCACGATAGGATTACGAATGGCGTAATCCTCCCGCTGTAGTGGTTCCCGACTTGGCTCTCGTCGATGGACTTCCCTGTCGCCATCGGTTCGCCGGAGAAAGCTTTGGAGATCTCGAGAGAGATATTTTAGAATGAACGGAGAGAGAAATGGGATATTTTTCTTGGTATTATTTGGAAATGAAAGGGTTTTGGTGGTGACGTAGGAGGTGAGGACGTGTAAGGACCTGAGTGTTAGTCAGCTCATGGCACGAGGCTAAGGTGATCAAATGATCTCAACCGCTACCCAAGCTCGGTCCTTAACCGTTCGAATTTAACAGGACTAAGCCCGGCTCGAATCAGACTTTAGCAGGGAGGTAAAAATTGATTCAGCCCAATAACCTAACTTTTAAATGAATTTAGGTTTAGTCTATTCGGATTTGTATTTATTATCTTAACTCATTTAATCTATTTATGATCCGACTCACAATTATGACCCAATAATTTATTTTTATCACAATTAACCAGTTTATAATACCAAAAGTCATCCCAAGAATAGAAATGTTCAGGCGTCAACAAAGATGATAAGAGATAGCTAGGAGCCTAGGAGGGAGAGAGGCGACCACCCCACCTGGAACAAAAGAATGTCGCCTTTCAAAATGGGCAGCCCAATTGGCTGCCCATATTACAATCTCTGAAAGCATGCATAATAAAGAAAGATTAAAAAAAAGTTACAAACTTAGATGCACCATGCGGAATTTATCGAGTTTGTTGATTGCTTTGATGAGTACAACGAAATCCCCTCCAAAAATAACATGATTAATCTCAAGTTAAACAACAGTAGTCACAGGAGAGCTTAGGCCTCAGTTTCAAAGGCAGTGTTTATCGTGGTCGGATGGCTAGATCAGAACATCGCGATGGTGCTTCCATGCCAAAGCGTCGGCGCGTCCCACGAGTCGTCGAAGTTGATCTTAGTGACACCCGGAGGTAGAGGAATCCAATCTTCTAGCCTTTGGGTAAAACTGGTGACTAGTTTCTCAATCCCACCCCACCCCTATTAAAGTATTCAATTGCTATTTGGGACGCCAACCAGGCAGAATGTTCTGCCTTGATCCTAACTGTTTCAAAGCAAAGTTTATTTTGAGCCATTCTAATCATCCAAAATTTTGTTTTATAGTTGCGAGTGGCAATATGTCTCGGGATCTTAGTGTAATGCTTCTATACTTTTTATCAAGTTAATATTAACGTCTTATCTAAATTATAACAAATGGAGAAGAGTCTAGACGTAAATATATAAATAAAACAAATTAAGAAGTAAAGCGTGTAGGTTTGGAAAAAATTTGAAAACTAAGCATCCAATAAATATTTATATAGCGGAAAGCCACGAGGGCCGAGGCATTGGGTGCGGGTGCGTCCCTCCTCGCGGAGTCGCAGTCCTCGTCCTCTTACCGACCGCTTCCAAATTCCTCCAATTGGAAGCGCCTCATGTTTTCATTTCCCTCACACGTAAGCTTTTAATGGTGGGGAAGACGCAACCAGTACTCCCATTCCATTCCCTCCTCCTCTGACAAAAAATTCACAGGTAAAATAGGAAAAAGGCGCTCTCCGTCTTCCCTCGTTCGAGTTTTGCAAAGCTCGAGCAGATTAGTTTGTTCCGAGATCGCTCACCAGTCACAAGGTTCCTTTCTCCCTTTGTCTCCTTTTGTTTTGTTTTTCTTGAATCGGCAGTGATCGATATGTTAAAATCGGATTCGTCCTTCCTGGATTGATTTTGTTAGGGTCTCCGATCCATGCCTTAATCGGGTTCTCTTTTTTCTCCAACTTTTGATTCTGACCTATTGTCCTTTCAATTTCGTTGCTTTGCCTTATTGATCTTTGTCTCCAGTTGGAATGGCCTTCCGGTGAGGGATGCACTGGCAATGGATTGGAAGAAGGCCAAGGGAAAGGTAATTGAATGAGGTTGAGAAGCCATGAGGGTTTAGGGAGGTCTTTTGCTGCTGTTATCAGCTCCTATGGAGATAGAATTTGACTTCCTGTCTCGTGTGCTGTCGTCGTACTCGGCGCCTATATGGGCAACGGTCGTTGCCGGCTTCTTTGTGCTCGTCGCTCTTGCGTTTTCCATGTATCTTATATTTGAGCATCTTTCTGCATACAAGAATCCCGAGGTTTTTCTTCTTCAACATTGCAACATGAACTCTGCCTGCATCCTTTTGCTTTTTTTTTGTCATGATGGTATTTTGTTTTGGCTAACATTTTGCAGGAGCAGAAATTTCTTCTTGGTGTTATCTTGATGGTCCCTTGTTATGCAATTGAGTCGGTAAGTTGTTTTCCCTCAACAGAAGAATTGACTGTTGGGATCATAGAGTTTGGGAGTGCTAAATAGAGCATTATGGACAGGCTAATGTTGTGAGTTTAGTTATTTTATATTGTCTGCCAGATGAAATATCTATGTATCTAATGCCTTAGTAGCTTGCATTGAGCTAACAATAACTCCTATGGTGTAGTGTTGAGTGTCTTATATGTTGATGACCCTCCTGTAGTTTAATTATTAATGGTTTCGATACATTTTTTTGGGAACATCACATTTAGGCTGTGGTTTATCAGTAAAAAAACCTTTTTGCTTACGACTACAGGACTAATGTTCTCAACCAATCTCCCGATTCCAAAGCATCGCAACCTTCTATTCAAGGTTGATGCTTTAATTAAAATAGCTTACTATAAACTGTACCATTGTTGTCATTTTGATAGCCATATTCTTGGCCTAATGACACTTAAAGCATACTTGTTTGCATGGCTAATATGTACTGTGACCAAATAAACCATGTATAAGCTGTTTCTTTCCTGCCGCTTGAAGTAATCTGAAATGACGCTCAAGAAAATTTTAACTTTCTCATTGATAAATGTCTTGGTAGATTTCAATTTTATATGTTGTCCTTTGTTTTGCTGACATAATTAATGTGTTTCGTTTTCTTTTAGTATGTTTCTTTGGTGAATCCGGCAGTTAGTGTTGATTGTGGGATCTTGCGTGACTGCTATGAAGCCTTTGCGATGTATTGCTTCGGAAGATACCTTACCGCTTGCTTAGGTATGCCTTTCAAAAATATCTCCTTGGAGATGTACTTATGATTGATTGTGATTTCTTTCCAGGAAATGGTAAATCATATTCTGACTTCCTTCTGATCTGTAGATTGATTACCCACACAAGTGCATACCTATGAATGGACTACTTGAAACATTAGATATGAATAGTTTCAATAAGATTTCACTCTTGAACTAAAACCCATTTAATCCAAGCTGATTTTAGCTCTCTTTAGGTTCTTTTCATACTCCTTGGCAAAATTCATGTGTTATGCTACAATTTATTACTTCATTTTCACTCAAATTCTGATTTTTCTAGTATATGTGTAACTAAATGTAACTACGTTATGTTTAGTTTCTTTATGCCAACTTCACTTTGTGGCTGATTTTTTATTTTTTTGTTACTTAATTTTTAGGCGGGGAAGACAGAACAATTGAATTTTTGGAAAGGGAGGGTGGTTCTGATTCTAAGGCACCTCTTCTGCAGCATTCTGGGAAGGGACTCATACATCATCATTTTCCAATAAATTATATTTCAAAACCATGGAGAATGGGCAAATCATTTTACCAAATTATTAAGTTTGGCATTTTTCAATATGTATGTCAAAGTTTCATATCTGAAAATTGTTCAATGTGTTTTTTATTTCTATGTAGAACATTTCAAACATTCATTTTTTTTTGTTTTTCCAGATGATTATAAAGACACTCACAGCTACTTCATCTGTTTTCCTTGAAGCTTTCGGGGTATATTGTGATGGAGAGTTCAAATGGGGATGTGGGTAAGATGATTCCAAAGTTTTTTTTTTCTTTTATTCAAGAATGTTAAGCAGTAAATTCTGTTCATTTTTCATTCTCTGCCTTTGAATGAAGTAGGACATTAAAGTATCAGGTGAACCTTAGAAACATGCAGGCTCCTTTTAGTTAGCCTCTATTTTATCATTTAATTCCAGGCCAACTTGCTGCCAGTGTAATCACATTTGTACTATCAGATAGGATGCAAGCTAGAATTATGCTAGAATTAGCTACTTCTTGCTTCTGGTTATGCTACATTAATTGTATAGCTATCATGTAGTTTCTAATGGGTCTCGAAGATACACGATTTAATTTAAACAGTTTGTGCTTTCATCTCCTTAGAATGTCATACGGATTCTGCATTGTGAGCTTGTGGCTCATATTGGCCAATGGCACTATGTGGTACTTAATATTCTTTTATTGTCATTCATATGATAAGATCATCACTTATCAGTGATCTTGTTTCTATAACTTAAAAAGCCTAAAGAATTAGATATCAGTCCAAATCAGAATTTTTTTCAGAGATTTAATACATGATCTGGCTATCACTATGCAAAAAAAAAAAGAGAAACATCCACTTACCGTACAATTTAACAATTTACTTGATTTTTCATTCTGTACGGTACACATATATATCTTGTAACTTAATGCTTGAAACTTTAGCAATAGGGTTGGAATGGTAGATCAAATCTTTGTCAGACATATTAAAAATGAACAATGGATGAATGGAAATATGTCGGCCTCCTTTTTCTGATTTACCCATAGAAAATTAGCTTGAAATTTGGGAATCTAATCTCCCTCATATGCAAGCTAATGGGTGATAGATCCAATTTCTGATGTAACATTCTTGCATAAAAAACTTGCGCCACTATTGACAAAAAAAATTGACTACATTATTCAGCGTATTCCATCCAAAATATGTCAGTTCATCTAGTGCTTCCTGAAGGTAATGTTTATTCTTCAGTGACTAAATATTTCTCTTTTATGTTGCAGATATCCTTATATGGCAGTAGTCCTCAGTTTCAGCCAATATTGGGCCTTATACTGTTTAGTTCAATTCTATACTGCCATCAAGGATGAATTGGCCCATATAAAACCATTGGCAAAGTTCTTGATGTTCAAGTCAATTGTCTTTTTGACTTGGTGGCAGGGTGTGGCAATTGCACTGCTGTCTACATTGGGTCTTTTAAGAAGTCCTATTGCACAAGACTTACAACTAAAATCAAGTATTCAGAATTTCATCATTTGTATAGAGGTACTCCTGGCTCTGTAAGCAATGACATATACATTAAGTTGCATGATGTACAGAATCTGATTCTTGCTGCAAGATTTCCTGGTCTCCGGTTGCACTACTGAATACTGATAACTAGATTTTGTCAGGTCATATTTGTAAACCTATCAAACAAGTTGGCTAAGCATGGAATTCTGAATGAGAATTTGAACTTAAAATCTCCATGAGCTTCTTTTTTTTTTTTTTCTGAATTTCAAGAAGACTATAATGTCATTATACTATGCATGCATGCTTGAATCACCAAATCTCTGTGGTTCTTCTTTACCATTTGGAAGTTAGAAACTTTTTATGTTTTGAGCATGTATTACATTAGGAATACAATGAATTTTGAAGTTACTAACAGCGTCATGCTTTCTCCAGCACAGATGGGTGTCGCTTCAATTGTTCACCTCTATGTGTTCCCTGCCAAACCATATGAGCTGATGGGTAATCACTTTAATGCAAACATTTCAGTACTAGGAGACTACGCATCCTTTGACTGCCCTGTGGACCCTGATGAGGTGAAGGAGAGCACGCGCCCTACAAAGCTGAGACTTCCTCAGCCTGATAATGATGTGAGAACTGGAACAAACATAAAAGAGAGTGTCCGAGACTTCGTCCTTGGTGGTGGAGAATATGTCAGTCCTTCCTATTTTCTTATTTTTTTGCAGTATTATGGAAAGCTCTCTTACTAGATTCTCTCCCTCCCCCCCCCTCTCTCTCTCTCTCTCAACTTAATTTACCTTTAGGCTTTTACTTGTTCATCAAATTTTATCTTCTGCACTTCTGGCTGCTGCATTATAACATGATCTAATGATTAAGGTGTAGAAGAGATATAATTTTTTTGTCATACCTTTTATTTTCAAAAGAACTTACAAAATAAAGTTGGACGACATTTCGTGCTATAGCTTCAGCGGAAAAGACTAGTTTCTGAGATGCCTTATTTGAGAGGCAGCATATCCTTTGGTAATCATGACCTTGAACAGTCATACAACCATTGAGTTTTTTAATAGCTCTGACTATCCACAAGACAATATGCTTTTGGTAACCTGATTATTAGTTTCTTTACAGTTTATAAAAATTACCTAGTTGTTCCATAAATTGGTGAACATATGTGCTGTTTGTTTGTGATCTCCTTTTTTACAGGTGATAAATGACCTGAAGTTCACTGTCAACCAAGCAGTAGAGCCCATGGAGAAGGGTTTTACTAAATTCAATGAGAAGCTCCAGAAGATCTCCCGGAACATTAAAAACAATGACAAAGATAAGAGAAGCAAGGATGACAGTTGCATCACTACGTCAACACCAAAATCAATTCGTGGAATTGATGACCCACTTCTAAGTGGGAGTGCCAGTGACAGCGGGGTTTCTAGGGGAAGAAGACACCGCAGAATAGTGAGTTCTACTGGTGATGAAAGTTGGGGAGAGAATACTGATCAGGTTCATGGTGGTTATCAGATCCATGGACGCAGATGGATTATGAAAGAGTAGTAATTTCTTTGTGCATAATAGGTGAAAGTCAAATTTTAAAATAGAAATGGTTTTGGTGGTAGCACAGAAGAACAACTAGTTGAAAACTGGCGTGACTTTTGGTCCTTTTCCCACTGCAAGTTTTCAGTATGCCATACGTTTCAAAAGCATTAGATTGCCAAAAGAATTTCTTTATGGAAGTTTATATATATATATAGGATTCAAATCTTGCGCTCTTGAAATACTGGTGTTGAATGATTGATGAGTCAAACAGTTAAGGATATTCATTAGAACATTAAAAACTGGTGTCTGTGAAAATATTTTGCTTCAATCAAACTTGTATATTCCATTGTTCAATTGTTCGTCAATGCAAACCGAAGAACATTTATCATTATCGTATTCTGACCTTTTGGAGCATTTTTCTTCCAATGTAGTGCTCGTCTCCCAGGTAAAGCATGACAGCATAACTTGGATGTCATTTTCCGGCAATTTCATTAGGAAAAACGGAAGTGCAACTTGGATGTCTTTTCCTTGCAATCTATCCACCAACAATATGGTATACATATGAAATCTAGATCTCTCTTTCTTTTTTGTTTTTCTAAGAAATAGATGGATCAACTTGTCACAACTATATATTTGCCTTTAATGCTCTGTTATTCATGCACATACATCTCATAAGCCCCTCCACATCTCTTTCTCTGTCCTTGGCTCTTTCAAGTTTTATTACAAATGGAAACTAATACATGCAGTAGAGTATAAAATAAAAACGAAACTCATAATATAACCTTTAAAAAAAAGGAAGAGAAAACGAAAATTTTTGTCTTTTATATCATTTATCACAGAGGGCATTCTGGGAGCAATTGAGAAAATGCAATCCGTCAAAGATAATAAATGCAAAAGTGTGGGTGCAAAATATAATTATCTCAAAATAATTAAAGGCTTCCTTTTAATATTTTGAATTGGGCTCAGCCCAACCCAACAAGTATTAAGCCCATTTAAAATTAAAGTCACCTTGATGGTCCACATTGGGCCCATTTAGATCACCAACATAACCTAATCCATTGATCTCGCACTGATCCAAGTTCCAACATGCATCATGGCCAGACGGGAGACTAGAGAATAATCCAAGCAGAGAAAACCAACCTCCATTTCGAAACAAAGCACCTGCAAAGCTTCCATTTCTGACAGCAGTCCATAAAGCTTTGCCCATCTTCTTCTTCTTCTTCTTCTTCTTCTTCTTCTTCTCTCTCTACTCCATCATCTCTATACTCCATAGTGCCCATGGGCCCAACCAACCACCAACCTCCTCCCTGCAGCTGCTGCAGGTCATGAACACCTACCCCTCCAGTTCTCTCTCCACCCCGAATTGAATCAATTCCATTGCTCTCCTCCTCTTATACCACTCACTCTAATTAACTCCTCTCTTCCACAATCTAATTGATCATCTCTTACCTTAAACTGACAGCCACTACAAATGGCTTTTTGCTGGGGTCTCTAACCTCTCACGGAAAACGAAAACGATAGCTTTCGATCTTCAGAGTAAACATCTGTATCACTTTCCGTGGATGCGGACAAGCGAGCTACTCGAGGCATTCATGCATGCATGGGCATGCGGTCTAAAATGCTCCATTATCCGTCGGATCTCGCTTGAAATATGTCAACTGATGTTCGAGAGAATTCCCAGCCTCTTTATGGATCGTTAATTAATTCGGGAATAACATTAAATGGGAGCTTCCTAAAAGAATTGGCAGGAACAACTGGCCCTGATGGGCCCCATCGGAAACTTTTTCCTTTTAATTCCACGCTGTTAGTTGTGAGTGGAGGAAGAAGGTCAAATGGACCATGAGAGAGTCCCAAAACGAACCCAAAGTACAAAAGGGTTTATTTAATTCCCATAACACCCCTGCCACTAACTTTTTACGGGGTATTTTGGTCAGAGTTTGCCACGTCCAGAACCCACGGCCAGGGGTATTCAGGGAAGGCTGGAATGGTTATCAGAATATAATATTATGTGATTATTACTGGGAATTGGAACTATTGAAACTACGTAAACGACAAACCGCTCTGTTAGTAGTCAAATGTATATAATTAAAAAAGAGAAAGAAAGAAGTAACTCTTAATACTTCCACGGTTTGTACTGGTGCGCTTTTAATGCTCAAAAGCAGGATGCACAGATACTTTTAATTCTGTTCCCGAAATATCCCCGGCTTCGTGTCACCTAATCAGGTCCTTTTCTGGATCCAAACCATGAGAAAATAATTCCAAGGGAATATAGAATATATATATATATATATATCATTAAAACGATTTCATGTAAATTAAAATTACAAAGAGGTGAAAAATGACGACTAAGAATTTATTTTGACAAAATGACAACGTTAGAGATGTAAATATATAGTTTGGTGAGATTTAATCATAAGAGTTGTTGAGCTAAATCAAGATTAGTTCCAAGCACTAATTGCATGTTATGATGTGCTATCACACAATAGAAGACAATTAATTAACTATATATAAAAGTAGCTGTCTCACGTCGTAGTAGTTATCCTTTCTCTTTCCTACCAAATGAAAATAATACATAGTAGCATAAATGCACCTGTCACAACACTCTTTGATTTCTCAAACCTTGAGCTGTGCTGATTGCAACCCATCTACCAAACAATTTGGCATTCAGATAACAACCCAAAGAGCATCAACACTACCTTCTCCTGAAATCAATTAATTCATGTGCCTAAACTTTAACAATGGACACCAATAATTTCTACTAGTTTTTAACTCCATTGACTCCCTCCTTGAGGCTTTGACTGCTTCTTTCAGTGATCTGCATCCAGATATACATACATTCATGACCACCACTACGAATAGAATCTTGCTTCCATTAGAAGATACCATGAATAAAACGACACGAGTCACTGCTCATAGCCACGTATAAAATAAATCAAAAGGGTGATGAAAAATTAACTCACGTGAATCCTTACTTACGCTACGTTACTAATTGAAAAATATAAGAAATGCCCTACAACAAAAAAATATATCATAAGCTATCGATAATAATATGGAGAAAATAAAGCGTAAAAAAGGCGATCATAAACACAACAAAATTTATATAAAAAAATTCTAAATCAGGTAAAAAAATTACGAATCCAAATTCAAATCGAAATTAATCACTAAAATTTGTCGTAGTTAGCAAGAAGCTTACAAATCACTCGTCAATTTCCACAACTTAATCTATACCAAACTTGCTTATTAGACTCCGCGACATACTGTTTTCCAACCTCACTGATTCTTAATGTTGAACTTTCTATCTCAGTTATCTCGAGACATAGTTCTTTCAGTTTTGATATGAATACATTAAATAGTAACTATTCAACATGTTCCAAATTAATGCACCCATAAAGATAAATATCTATTAGAGATAGCATAAGTATTTCTTAGACATAAAATAAATATCTCTTCAAAATTCTCCACGGATTTTCTTAGAGATAAAGTAAATTTCTCGATAAGATAAGTATTTTTTAGATATAAAATAAATATCTCTTAAGATAAAACTAAATCTGAGTCAAATTAGGTCTCACAAAATATAAAATTTATAAGTTACGTAGGCCGTTCGTACATTTGGTATTCTTTTAAACTATTTCATGACACCATTTGAGTACTTAAATGGCACTTTGACTTCAAAATTAATCTTCCATTTTAATATTTTTTATCAAATATTTTATAACTTATACATATACTCACATATAAAATCTAGACATATTATCTAAATATAAATTATGTTTTAAAATATAATTTATTAATTACATAAGTACAAATAAAATCTAACAGAAGAAGATTATCCTACATTAACATCTATAGCTAATTTAACCAATTTACATGATAGAGGTATGTCTACCAAGAAAACTATTGGCAAAGTATTTATGAGACATTGAGAGTAAATATCTATGCCGTAAGGTGTGGATAATAATAAAGACAAAATGTAGGTATTGAAGGAGTTTGTTTGAAAAAGCTGAAACGGTTATGTTACTAATTAATTATCTACTGCACATCCCAGCTAAGGGAATTGAACTAGTCCTCTTCGGAATAGGTGAGAGGCTGTTGGACTCGCTTATTTAGTATAATACTTTTCTTTTTTGCCTTTCACCCCACTCCTTACGACCAACTCAAAACTGATATAGAATCGCAGTATTCATCCTTTATCAAGCTATTTTTACTCTGGTTTTCGTTTCTTTTCCTTTCGTATCGTCTTCCAAGTTAATTCCAGATGAGTCGTGTTCCTCCTCTTCTCGACGACGAAGAAAACATATAAAAACAATAGATAGAGAGAGGGATACATAAGCTTCGGGAGCTAAACAGAGGAACATATATATATATATATATATATAGAGAGAGAGAGAGAGAGAGAGATGGGATACCGGCGACGGCGACACCACGGCTGGTTGATTATCCCGGCGGTGCCGGCGACCGCGGCTGTGTGCGTCGCCGCGATTCTGCTGGTCGTCGTTATTGCGTTCTACTCTTTCCTCGTGCCGCCTCCTCTCGACCACCCTTTGCTCCCCAATCCGCCCTACCATAGCCGCCGGCCGCCAGAGACACCGTCTTTCTTGGTATCTATCTCAATCCGCCATTTTGGGTATTGGGCATTCCTTCTTTTTCTTCTACATGGATTGCTTATGTTTGTTCCTTGCGGGTAGGTGAAGAAGGTGGAGCTGCAGAGGAATGTGGTGGGTGGTGAAACTTTTCGTGTTCCGGTTAGTTAAATTGTTGCCTTACGTCTTTTAATTCTATCTTTTGGTAGACTTAATTACGAATAATAATATTGATTGTTGGGTTCCTTTACATTGAATTTTTATTTGCTATGCGCTATTGTTTCAACTTCTGCTTGGAGTTCGCAGAGTGGAGCGGGGAGACCAAGACATGACCTTTGGAGTTCAAATCGATCTAAATATTTCTATGGCTGCAGCAACGCTAGTATTGGATTTGCAAGTATGTCGTTCTTTAGGTTCTCTCTATTATTTTGGTATTAGTTATCCAGAGCTTTATGATTCTTCGTACCAATTACTATCAATATTAGCTCATAAATCATCTTACTATTTTCGTGACCTTTCTTTCCTATCATATAGTGGATGATACTGCGGAACAATATAGATTTCCTAATTAAATTTCCATATAATATCTTGTGTCATTTGCTGCTACCCAGCTCTTTCTTGAAATATTTTCTGTTATCTGATAACGATTGTACTTATGTTTTTACCTACAGCAGCTGAAGCCATAACTCATACAAACAGATACCTTATGATTGCAACGAGCGGAGGATTAAATCAACAGCGAACAGGGGTGCGAACTATTCCTAGTGCCATACTGTTATGCTCTTTCATTAAGAATTCTCCTTTGTTCTCTGTGCCTTGACATGTTACATTCAATTAGAATTGGCTTTTGTTTGGGGCAATCCTTGTGATCAGAAATTGGACTGTGTTTCACTAAACCAATATATTGGTTTCAGTTTCCTATTCTGCTGAAATTTTTGGATTGTGGAAAGGATAAGTTTGCTGAATTATGCCAACCAAAATGATCTGACATACATTTTGAGGATGTTAGGTACCTTTGAATATCATGTGGTCTAATACTGACAGATTCAGAAACATCATGCATTTCCTCATCTTGGACAATCTTTAGTTTCATTTTTGCTTGTGGCTCTCAGGTTGGATTATGTTGATATTACATCAATTCTTAATGTAGAGACTAATTAGCAAGTCATTGTCTAGAAATCACCATCTTTATATGGGGGAATTGTCTTATTTTAGGTAATTTTGCTTCTAGGATTTGGAAGTGCTCATGATGTACAATTGTGCTTAATCAGTTAACTTCCTAGGTAATTTCTTTTCCATCTCTGCAGTTAACTTTATGTATAACTGTTGTAATTTCAGATAATAGATGCTGTTGTTGCAGCTCGTATTCTCAATGCAACTCTTGTTGTTCCTACACTGGACCAGAAATCTTTCTGGAAGGATGCAAGGTTTCAAATATACTCTACTTTGAAACTTGTGCACAATGAAATCTTAATGAATCATGGAACCAGTTTTCACCAAATGGATTATATTATATTGCAGTGATTTTGCAGATATCTTTGATGTTGAGTGGTTCATATCGTCACTCTCGAATGATGTTAAGATCATAAAACAACTACCAAAGAAGGGTGGGAAAGTTGTCGGGAATCCTTATGCAATGCGTGTCCCTAGGAAGTGTACTCCAAATTGTTACGAGAGCCGAGTCCTACCAGTTCTGTTAAAAAAGCATGTAAGTATCAGTTTGTATACATTGATCATGATTTCTCTTTATAGTTAGGTGTGAAATCATTTTGGTAAATTTTGAGCCAGTTTTATTTTCCACAAAAAAGTTTCCTTTGAGTAATATCAATGAATGAATACAAATGGAGTGCCAAGCAGTTCATATAACTTTGCTCATGAGACCAATTGTACTTAATACCTTGCATATTTCCAGCAAATTGTTTACATCAGTGATAATGTAGGAGCCATACAAGGTAAAAAGTTTAAGATGACTCACACTAAATAATCTGTAGAGATGCTATCATGATAATCAGAAAAATAATCACTTTAAAAAATATATCTGTTTTAGCATCTTCAATTCTTTAGAGTAACAAAATTTAAAAGGACTTATAAATTCAGAATATATAAGCTTTAGGAAACTAGGGTTGTTAAAGAATCTCCTTGTTAATGAAAAATGTAAGTGATGTTGATTCAGAGCTGTCTAAAATGTTGTGAATCAATTGTTTTGTCAAAATTCTACCTAGAATTCCTAAATCTATTTACGCATCTAGAGATAAGATTTACCTTCTGTTGATGCAACCAAAATACTTTGCTACAGCTTCTCAAGAATTGTATTAAAAAAATTAAAAAGAACTCCTGAAAAGTGCCTGAAAATCTGATACCTTGAATGACACTCACCAGTTATCAACTTACTTAGGAGGATTAACATAAATATCTTTTGAAACCATGAACTCAATTAGCTTGTCCCTTATGTGTTATGTACTTATGAGTATATCCCTACCCCAACCAGGCTTGTTATTTGGAGCTAGGAAATATGAACATAGGCAAAGCTAACATGCATTTTCCATGATAATGCAGGTCGTTCAGCTGAAGAAATATGACTACAGGCTTTCAAATAAGTTGGAGCCAGATCTTCAAAAGCTGAGATGTCGAGTTAATTACCATGCTTTAAAATTTACAGATTCCATTATAGAAATGGGTGAAACGCTTATCCAGAGAATGAAAGCAAAAAGCAGGCATTTCATTGCCATTCACCTCAGGTAAATTTTGACCATCTTATTTTTTGGCCTTGTTTAGTAGTTCAATATGAGGCTCTAAGAAATGAAATATCAGGTGTAGGTCGTTGAGTTCTTTTCAACATTTTTAGATACCTTTAGTTATTTAGATCCATAGCTGATTGGAGAAAAGTCTGGAGATAAATTCTCTGGCCAAATTGATTTGAATGTTGACCAAAACTTTTAAACCTGAATAATGCAACATATGACCGCTATTTACATTGGCTTGCAGATAGATTCTCCATAAGAATGCTTATAATAAATGATTCTCGTTAGGAAAATGTTAGAATTCTTTAATTTCTTTTATGAGTTATGACTACCTTGTCAATCTGAAAGTTCCTTTCCCTGTGAACTGCTTACTTTGGCAGATTTGAACCTGACATGCTTGCCTTCTCTGGTTGCTATTATGGAGGTGGAGAGAAGGAGAGGAAAGAGTTGGGTGCAATACGCAAGAGGTGGAAAACCTTACATGTAAGAAGCAGTACTTCATTTTTCTTCGGTTTGTCTGTTCAATAAAGGCATCATTGTAAACTTTTATGCAGCATGCTTGAGATAGTTTCTTTTATTGTTTTAGACAAGTGACCCCGAGAAGGAGCGCAGGCGTGGTAAATGCCCTTTAGCACCTGAAGAAGTAGGCCTAATGCTAAGAGCCTTGGGCTTTGGCAATGATGTTCATCTCTATGTGGCATCTGGAGATGTGTATGGAGGAGAGGAGACATTGGCACCTCTGAAAGCGCTTTTCCCTAACTTCCACTCAAAAGAAACATTAGCAAGCAAGGAGGAGCTAGCACTCTTCTCATCATTTTCATCTCGCATGGCGGCTCTTGATTTCATTGTGTGCGATAGCAGTGATGTATTTGTGACTAACAACAATGGAAACATGGCTAGAATATTAGCTGGTCGGAGGTACGTTTTAATTCTTCTCAGGAATAGAATTATTCTGTGCACGAAAATGATCTGAACATGCTTATTGATCTCCTTCTCAATGCAGGAGATATTACGGGCACAAGAGGACCATAAGACCTAATGCTAGAAAACTCTCTTCTTTATTTCTGAACAGAACCAGCATGTCTTGGGACATGTTTGCGTCCAAAGTTAGCACCTTTCAAAAAGGATTTATGGGGGAACCCAATGAGGTTAAACTGGGTAGAGGTGAGTTTCATGAAAACCCTTCGACATGCATCTGCGAGACTTCTGAGGTGATGTCAGAGTCATCTGGTCATGTTCAGAAGAATTTTGATACTAAAAATGAAGAGGGCTATCTGAGAAAGAATGCTGTCAATCCAACAGAATATCCATCTGATGATGAAGGCTTAGACTTTGCAGAATTGGATTATGGAGAAAATGCACTCTCAGGAAGTGTCTTGTCTAACACAACAGAATTGGAGTATAATCTCTTCATTAAAGCTCAGGATTCAGAGTTGGAAGAATTAGTCTCAGATTAGTCAGAAGCTCAAAGAGAGATCTGGTTCATTCTTTTTATTTAAATTTTTTCCATATTCATATTTTGATACCACAGAGCCCTGCTCCAGGGAAAATTTGCACTGTTCAGGAGCCAAACAAAAGCGAGACTGTGCGATAGGAAAACATAAAATGCAAGAATCGTTCCTTGTCAACACAACAATGATATGATGTCAATCTTTGCCAAGATGTCGTTGCTTATGTCTTGCTTTTGTGGAAAGCAGCACCAAGACAATTGTAAATATAAAGAGTAGGCGGCATAGTCGTATTGTACAGAATTTCTTCAGCAACCTGATCGTGCAAGTGAAGCAACAAAGTAGGAGAATGATTTGTTTATGATAAAAGCTACAATGTACATAATAACGTAACCTGAAACATTTTCCTCGATCTGAGGTTTGTTATTGAATATATATCCATATGATTTTCTAGTTTATATCTCTCTCTTTACTATATATTGTCCTAAAATTTATGGATGTAGATTTTGTCTAACTTATGTAATTAGATTGCTCTTCATATTTCTCTTAGCATACTTGAAAAAGCATTAATAAAGGTCTACTTTTTTTCCAGATAACCAAAATCCGATAATTAATTAGTTAATAATTTAGCGAACTTGGAGATTTTTTATTTCTCTCAATTGATCAAGAGCCTAAAATTAGATATGGGAGAGGCAAATTGACAACCTTCTTTTTTTTTCTTTTTTTTTTTTGAAATTAGCAAGCTTCATTGAGCTGGTCGGACCTGAGCTAGCATGCTAGCCCGGGTTGTCCAGGCCCAAAATATTACAAAGATCCGAGGGAAACGGCCTAGCCAGGTCCAACCCACCTTAGGACCCTACCACCTTCCCCCGGTTAGCTGCCTAGTCAGCCGCCCTATTTGCCTCTCCGAATACATTTAATGCAGAGACATTTTATGCTCCAAGTTTGCTCATATAATTATTTAGAGATAAAAGTAGAATAGATCTCATAACCTCAAGTGTACTATTTAACTACATATGTTTGTCATCCAGCGAAAGTTTGCCGAGAACCCAAATGGAGAAAATTCCTGCAACAAGCGATGAATAAGATCCACTCACCTACGCCACTTCGTGTCGTGTCCGTGACCGTTTTGGTCCACAAAATCCCCAGTTCCAACGCATGGTCGATTATTCACGTGCGTTTGTATTTTCAAGCCCCCTCCTCAAGTTTTTTTTTTTTTTCCTTTCTTTTTCTTTCTCTTCTTCCAGACGCCTTAAATATATGAGCTCACTTTCCTTTCCCATGGAGAGCTCTGTCTCTTTGCTTTCCATCAAATCTCACCATGCAAAGCTTTCTCTCATCTCTCATAGTTCTGATCGTTGTAGCTTGGCTTTATGCAAACTGCTGCCTCGACTTAATGCATCTAAGACTGGATTGGCTCCAAGATGGGTTGACTCTATTCTCGCCATATGGTAAATCACATTCTCTCAGCTTTGGTCACTGCGTCTGTCCATTTTCCATTTCGTGATGTAGACATTTCGTCAAATAGGCCTCGAGCCAAACGCTTGGATTGGTCAAACCATCCATTTATATGTTTTAGGTTGCAGTCTGAGACGGTTGGTAACTTGTAAAAGTGGGTCATTTTATCATTTTGGAGCCCGTTTAGGTTCTTGGATGATTTTAGGATTCATGGGCATCTCTAGATTTGCTTGCATATTGCAGCAGATATTTTACATGATGCTAATCTTGTACGTAGCTACTGGTGATGGTGACAAGGGAAGTACCCAAATACAATTTGATGTTCTTGACTTCCAAGCTACGGGTGATGGTGTAGCGGATGATACCCAAGTAGGTTAAAGTTGTTTTCTTGCTTACTTTTAGTAGTTCATTATTTGGAATATTGCATTCTTTTTCATTTTCTTGGTGTTATATCTCGTTTTGTGAATCACTATTGGATGAACCCGATGGATATCAAAGAGTATAATCAATATTCTCTATGTGGTTTTGTTTGATTTCTTATTCTTTTCTTTTCCAGGCATTTTTAGATGCGTGGCTTGCAACTTGTGGGACAACATTGGGAGTTCCAACAATGATCATTCCCAAGGATAAGATATTCCTAGTAAAGCCCGTAATTTTCAAGGGTCCATGCAATTCTAGCAATGTCAATGTCCAGGTTTCATGTCCCTCCATTGATCTTATCTAACTCCTATAGCTGTGACACTTTGTTAAGGCATGACCTGCATAACTCGAATTTAGTAAGAGGAAGGTTGAAACTATCTTTAATTTCCTTTCCATAATCTATTCTAATGCTGGTATGTTCTAAAATTTTGAAAGATTGATGGAACTCTGGTGCCACCGGAAGCGCCAAGCATGTGGAAGGATATTGATGCATCCCTATGGCTTCAATTTGATTCCGTGGATGGACTCATCCTGAAAGGTTCAGGTCTGATAAATGGCAGAGGAGCCAATTGGTGGCAGCAATCTTGCAAAATTAGACATGGCGAGGTTAGTGTAGAAGCAACAGTTGTGATGGAGGACATCTTCACAATGTTCTTTATAATAACACTTCCTTGATTTACTTTCTCAGTTCAATTTTTTACTTTGGTAAATAACATAGGAGTATTTGCAATTGTGGAGCTTGTTTATATGCATCTAAAGTTATATTTAACTCTCTTTATTCTCTCCCTCTGATGCAGGGCTGCACCAAGCTAGCCCCAACGGTTAGTATTGCTTTGAAAAGATGCAGAATTATACATTTGATATGTTGATATGTCCATATGATTCAAAATTTTCTTTAAACAGAATAGAAATTGTGATTTGACTAAATATGTTAACCAAATTTTGGTGTAGTAGACCCTAACTTAGTTCTGTTATCTCAGGCTGTAAAGTTGATGAGATGCAAAGACCTGGTACTTAGCAATCTAAAGCTGGTAGATAGTCCACAGACCCATGTCTTGATACAAGGCAGCCAGAGAGTTAGCGTGACCAATCTCAAGATCACAGCCCCTGCGGCAAGTCCCAACACAGATGGTATCCACATTCATGCTTCTCACGATGTTCTGATAGAGAACACAGTTATAGGGACAGGTAATAGGCTCACACACTTACAGACCCTGTGTGTGTAACATGTAGCAAATCTGTATCAAGCTTACTGTGCACTTTCTGCAACAGGCGATGACTGCATATCAATTGGAGATGATATCTATCATGTCACAATCCAACGTATCATTTGTGGACCAGGACATGGTATAAGGTTTGCTAAACTAATTAGTTGTTTCATTTCTTTTCGTCAATCTTCTAACCAAAAAAAAAAAAAAAAGATCAGTAAGCAAATTATGTACTACATGCAGACTAATCCAAGTTCATTACTAGATTTAAGACTGTGTGTTCTGTCGATGGAGTTCTAATTGATAACATAATTAGTTGTTTCATTTCTTTTCTTCAATCTTCTAACAAAAAAAGAAAAAAGATCAGTAAGCAAATTATGTACTACATGCAGACTAATCCAAGTTCATTACTAGATTTAAGACGTGCCCTGTCGATGGAGTTCTAACAAATATTGGTAGCAAGTGTACATACTATGGCCTAATAAGGTTGATTCATTAAAAGTCATGTTGGCATTACTGTCTACTATTGGGGATGAACATGGGAAAATTTTGGCAGCTGGTACATGAACTAGGAAAATTAAATCTTATGGACCTGGAGCAGTGCTTAGCTTCTTATATCTGGACTTTCCTTATTTTTGCACGAGTACTTACTGATTATTTTTGTATGTCTTTAATTAGTGTTGGAAGCTTAGGAAAGGGAGGGTCTAATGTTTCGGTGGAAGAGATCAGTGTCTCATCTGTGAAATTTTTCAACACATCAAATGGTGTAAGGATCAAGACATGGCAGGTATTCATCAATAAATTGAGCCCGTAATCCAGTATTTATCATTTTTCCATTCAACCTTATTCATGGATGGAGAATGAAGTTGTGGCCTGAGATTGGCTTGGTTTACAACCAACTCAAGCTCAAGCAGAGCTTTCCTTGGTTTGTTTACGTTGATAAAAATTAAAAACTGTTGCAGGGAGCCACTGGATATGCAAAGTCTATATCATTTGATCACATTAGCTTCAACAATGTTGCCAACCCTGTCATGATTGATCAATACTATTGTGATGTTCGTGGCAAATGTCCTAGTCAGGTATATATGTTGCCTCTGTTATACTCTACTTGTCATAATTTAAATGAAATTTTGGGAAAAACACAACATTATGCGAAGTAAGAAAACTGAAAGAAAATACTGAACTTGTTCAGATTGTCATACAAATGTCTCAAGCTACTTAATAGTTACAAAATTCTCTTTGTTTAGAGGAAATGATTTATATCTAACGTTGCATACTTTGCTTCTTGTTGTGAAGGAAAAAGCAGTCCAAATTAGCGACGTAACATACTCTTATCTCTCAGGAAGCTCAAAAACTCGTGTCGCCATGAGCCTCAACTGCAGCCTAAATGTTGCTTGCACAGGGCTTCACTTTGAGAGTATCAACATTACAACGGCATTTCCGGAGACAGACTCAGAAGCCTTCTGCATTAATGCTCATGGAGAAACGAAAGGATATATCCACCCAAACATGTCATGTCTCCTACAACAGACCTGAACATTTTGTGGTCTACTCTTACTAGCCATTCCCATATGCTAACTGATCCATTTGATCTAATTCAACCGTAAGATACTTGGAAATTATTAGCAATTGGAGTTTCTTAATGTGTAGATGTCAAAAAATTTGTACTTTTGAATGGATACGTACACGAGTATCAAAATTTAGGAAGAGTTTAAATGTACTTCATTTGATGAAGATTACTGTTTTACAAGTATAATCACTGATTTTTTACCATTTCCCATATATATGAATCCTCTTTTTCTTAGTTCATTTCATCAAATCCCATTAATTGCTTTTCATGCCAGCAAAGTGCAATAAATACCACTCCAAATTAAAAGAACAAAAGGGTTGAATGTCAAAACTATATCCCGACGGAGTCACTTCCTTCCCATTAAAATAGCCGTCAGACGATATTTTTGTCAGTAGGGGAATTAGATAAGAATTTAAAAAAGGAGAACCTTAAATAGTTTATCCACGAAGGGGAAGGTATGCTCTAAAGTTATATTTATCCAAACCTCAGGAAGGATAACTTATTTTTAGTATCAACCACTTTATTACTTAATGAAATAGGCTATGTATCTACAGCTCATATATAATGGAACATTTGCTTAATTTCTTATAACTCCACGTTCTTAGTGCCATTGCCACACTAAACTACTGAGATACAAGATGGTAAGAAGCCAATATGATGAATTTTTTTGGTCCTTATGAATGAATGGAAAATTATTTGCTTATTATTATTTCTTATGAAGGATAGTATATCTTTAACATGCTTATGTATATACATATTATCTGCAGACTTTTATAGCCCTTGTCATTCCAATATTAGGGCTGGTCCATTCAGCAACTTTCATCAATGGCCAGAATGTGTTCAACGTTATGGATCATGGAGCTAAAGGTGATGGTGTTGCGGATGATACAAATGTAACGAAAAATATATACAGTAGATCTTCTTCTTCTTCTTCTTCTTCTTCTTCTTCTTCTTCTTCTCTCTCTCTCTCTCTCTCTCTCTCTCTCTCTCTCTCTCTCTCTCTCTCTCTCTATATATATATATATATATATATATATATTACATGCATATCTGAAAAATAAAATTTCATATGCATGGTTATCTTCTTATGAAGGCATTCATAGAGACATGGAAGGCTACGTGTGCCGCAGCTGGGGATTCTTCTACCATGGTTGTGCCTTCGGGTCATACTTTCCTACTTCTGCCCATCGTCTTTGAAGGCCATTGCAAATCTAACAAACTAAATCTGCAGGTATATTAACATTATTGATTTTATCATTAACATTCATATATTTTTCTCCTTCTTTTTCTTAATAATAATAATAGTAATAATAATGATTGCTAGATATTGGGCCAAATTGTGGCACCTGAGCTTAGCAGATGGAACGCAAAGGACATGAGCAAATGGTTGGAATTCCATGGGATCAAAGGTCTAAGTGTCACCGGTCCGGGAGCGCTCGACGGCCGGGGCCAGAGCTGGTGGAACCTAAAGTGCAACATTAATCCTAAACCAGTATGACACTTACTATTACTATTTTCTACTGGAAATTTTATAAAACCTTCTTCTCTAATAACTAAATTTATAAGTCTTCTTGCAGGGATGCTTTCGTGAAGCACCCCCGGTTAGTTTTCCTTGTAATCCTAATTTAACCAATTATTACTAATTAAATGGTAAGATTCCTTTATAAGTCTTCTATTTTCACTATGGTCCTTAGATGATAAAGCTCATCGGATGCACTGACCTACAACTGAGCAACCTCACCTTTACGAATAGCCCCCAGATGCACGTAACTATCGACGACGGCCTCCGGATTAACGCCACGTATCTCCAGATAACTTCCCCGGCGACGAGCCCGAACACCGACGGTATCCACGTCGAGCACTCACAGCATGTGGAAATCGGATATAGTGTTATCGGGACAGGTTCTTTGCTACTTAATTAATACCTGTCCTTCTGAAAAATTTATAATTTACACTCTTCGTTTTACTTTTATTATAATTGACATCTAACTCTAAAACACCTAAAACATCCCTCCACTGATATCAATATCAAGGTATTTTTTAAGACCATAAAGTTAATTATTTTGGAATCAATATGGTAATTGATCTTAATCTTGTGCATGGTGGAGTAGGCGATGACTGCATTTCCATAGGGGATAAGACTTCGGATGTTAATATCCACCATATAGAATGTGGCCCTGGTCATGGCATAAGGTTACGTAATTTAGTGTGATTTATATATACTGGGTGTTTTATTTCAACTAATTAATCACTAATTATTATATCTAATAACTAGTGTGGGAAGCTTGGGGGGGAAAGGAGAGCAGGTGTCCGTGGAGAACATTCATGTGAGCTACGTAAACTTCAAGGCGAGTAGTAATGGAGCGAGGATTAAGACTTGGCAGGTATTAAACTTACCACCCACGTACTTTGATAATTAACCTGTTTATGGGAATAATTTTAGTAAAATTAATTTTTGTTGCAGGGTGGCGAAGGATTTGTTACATCTGTGTGGTTCGAGAATATAAATTTCACTAATGTAATGAATCCTGTCATCATCGACCAATATTATTGTGATTTTTCTCAAGTTCGGAGCTGCATACCCCAGGTATATATAATCTAAATTAAAATTTTGGAAACTTTATAATTACACCCTATCATATACAGATAGATAGATAGATAGATAGATAGATAGATAGATATTTGAATCTTGATTCCATTATGAAGCCGAAGGCCGTGCAGATAAGCAACATAACATATGATCACCTGTATGGGACTTCACAAACGCCAACGGCGGTGACACTCAACTGTAGCCAGACAGTGGGTTGCAACGGCATCGAGCTCAGTTTCGTCAACATAACATCTGCAGTTCCTGGGGTGAAGACCGATGCGGCTTGCATCAATGCCCATGGCTATTCGAGGGGATATCTTATTCCAGATGTGCCGTGTCTTCGTCATTTAGGATGACTGGATGAGTTTTTTTATTATTATTAATCTCCTCAATTGTTCTTCTGTCCGTTGTGTTGAAGTCATGGCATGTCCTATATATATTTGATTAATAAAAGGTCTGCAGATTATTTTGTGGAAAAGATTTGACAGAGATATTGTATTGATTGAAGAAATCAGGAAGAGGAGTCGTAGAAAGTGCAACCATGGAAAAATTAATAAGGCATAGATCAGTTGAAGAATCCTGACAAATGTTGCTGAGAATCCTGATTCCTGTTGGTTTTTCAATGGTATGATCATATATATACGGGGCCAAAAAATTAGACCAGACAACAAACTGAATTGTGTCAAATGTTTATCAAAGGGTTCTCTCTATAAAACACCATCCTGAGAGGGTCTACTAGTAGTAATGATGTATCAACACAGTAACAGAATCCTCCTCGTTGTCGGCAAGAGATTGCCAAAAGACGCAGCTGTTCTGATCAAGCTCAAGAACCTTTCCCTCCCTTTTGCTTCTTGTTTTCTAGTTCCGCTGCTTCATTCAACATGTCGAGGGAATCAGCCTGCATATTCAACTTGGCTAGGGCAACTGCCTGCATATAGAAAGCTGTTGGCCAATCCGGATAAACGCACTGTGCTTGCATTGCATCCCGAAGTGCTGCGTCGGGTTGATCGCACATAAGGTGACACAGGCTTCGCCTTGCATGTACTGTTGGTGAGACCATCGTTCCCACATCAAGAAACTGCACATCAAAGGATGGAGGCATAATTCTCGTTATTAAATCTAATTTCAGGCCATTAGGGAGCGGAACAATGCAATCAGGTGCCCTTTTGTGTGGAAGTCTCTGTACCTGGGTATAGCATTCAATAGCTGCCTTAAAATCCTTATCATGGAAAGCATAATCCCCTCGCTTCCTGGCATCCAGCATATCCCTCATCTGCTGTGTCCACTCCTGGAATGATAACTGATGCCAGAAAGCAGAACCGTCCGTTAAACAAAATTCGCCTTCATGTGAAAACCAGGGTTCAGAATGCATCACAATAGCCTATATTTTGAACTATGTACCTCATTAGTTCCTTCATCATCTCTGTAATGTGTCTTCACTAAAATCTGATGGATGGCAGTAAGGTCCATTCTGGAGCATGCTTCTCCCATGGGTGAAAGACGGAGTTGTGGAGGTGATGGAGCTGGAGGAGGAGGAGCTTCCTCATGCTTTTGGATCCCAAGCATCACATAAGATGGCACCTGCATTGCAAATATCAGTGGTATAATGTTATTGACATTTTTCCAAAGAAGTATTTAATATATGGCTATTAGTGTTTGCATAGGAAATCCAGTTTGTATAAAAGATGATAGCCATTTTACATCTGTTCATACATACATATATATGTATATAGTTTTATTCGAAATATTCCAGGGGAGAGAGAGAGAGAGAGAGAGAGTTCAGCTACAAACTTCATATTAAAAATCTGGGAAAAGTTTTTAATATATCTAACCACTAATTGTATCTCAGGATCATAAAAGCTAATCCAAAGTGGAACAAAGTGTTTTGAACATTTCACCTTAGAATGAGATTTCTCAGACCACAAGGTGCAATCATTGACTACAAAATTACTAAATCTTTTTTAAAATATTTAACATTAACTTTGTAATCTACCTCATATGTGAGTCTGTATACAAGCAACTGGTAACTCTGAAAATGAAGTACAAGGAATCCCACAATGTAGAACAATATGGGCCTCTTATCATATATAACAGTAAAGAATATTCTCCACAGATACTGAAAATTGCTATCAAAGACAACAAGAAATTAGCTCAACAGAAACATGGACCATAATATGCTTTTTTTGACTACTATCTTCTCTAAGAATGCAATGTCATTGCTTTGGAACATAATGATTCCAGTGAGACAGAGCAGCAAATTTTTGCTAGGGAAACTAGCATATTATTATGGTCATAAAGGATAACATGAATAACATGAGAGCATTACCTCCAATTTGGTCTGCAACGGTGCAATTATGGAAACCAAATTCTTCGTATTGGGTCGATCCCTAGGTTCATATTGCAAACATTGAGAAGCAAGATCAACAAGAGCAGTTGCCTCCTCTGTTGAGAAATTTCCTTCCAAATGTGAGTCCATAAATTGCAGGATGTTTCTACTTCTTATCATATCAAGAGCCTGCAAGCAAGAATATCAAGGTATTGATAAGGGCTGTCAGGTTAATTAATTTCAACTTATTTGTAAAACAAGACATAGTAGAGAGAAGTACTAACAAAACACACTATAAGTTGACTGTTAGGACATAATATGGAAACAGTGGTAATCATACATTGTTCCTAAAACGATATGCCAACTAGATATTCAAACTGCAGAAGATATTTCTATACATAATTTAATATATTGGGTGAAAACATACAATGATTTATCAGTGTCAAATGGCAGTGAATTTTAGCATGGAACATTCAAATTGAATGCAAACAACCATTCTTAAGAAATATAGAAAATATTAATTTGCACAGGGAACCGTGTTTTGAGAAGTACATGACTTGGTGGGATACGCTTTCCACTAAGGAGATCCAAGAGGACAGTGCCAAAACTGAATATCACACTTTCTGGAGTCACCCTCCCTGCAACAAGGAAAAGAAAAGGTGTCAGGAATACAAACTTTTTGTTTCCTTTTATCTTGTGATCCTACCAAATCATCTCGTACACAATGCATCCTCTCCACAAAATATGTCTCTGGAATTTATCGCTTGTATCTCATTTTTCAGTTAAATCCATTAATCTTAGTATAACCAAATCAGATTATAACCTTTTCAATTTGAACACCGAAACACATGAAGATCTCTAGAAAAAAGAAAAATTAGCATTACTTAACGAGTTTATGTTCTATCATATCCTAACATATGGATATACCAAGAATAGGCCATCGCCGCATGGAAAGCCAGGACTTTAGTAAAAGCTGTAGTTAGGCAGTCTGTGCCTGTGGTCAGGCAAGAAGTACTTTTTGTAGTCATGAACTAGTAGAAGGATCAAAGTAATGATGAAGAGATGACACGAGTAGAAACAAGAAAATCAACTCGCTAGAGCCATACAAATTCCATATATTAGAAAGAGATTCTGATGGTTCAAGATACATATTTCACACGAGGAAATAGGAAAGAGGAAATGCATACAAATATCATAGGCTTGCAAGTTATTTTAAGGGTTCATTTTTCTAGCAAAGTCAATCTGCTTTGGCCAAACCATAGCTGAAATTGCTGCAGTGGTACTTTTAGCCTAATAAGTTCATTTCTGCAGAATTTTTTTAATTTTTAAGTATCTGCATTAAACCTGTAACCTTCTTTATAGTCTAAACCAATGTCTTCACAAACTCTGCCCCTTCTCTGACTTATTTTCTTCAAAGCAGCCTGGCCTAAGTATAAAGAAGCATAAACAAGATAAGAAAGAAACTTAGTGCCACCAAAGTAAGAGACTGGTAAACAGAAAAAATTCTACTTTTCCTACTAACTCCAAGTAGTCAATGTCTAAAGTTCTACCATTCTAGTGACTAGGGAGGACTATAATTATAACTTCATATGAAGGATTAGAGAGATGCATAAACCAAAAGATGACTTTCAATGGCATGCAAACAAGACTGGAGCCTTCCAACTTAATATATTATACTCAAAAGATGTACATACTAAAACAGAGGCATACCATTTCTTAGATATTCTGGAGGTGTGTAAGCTAGGTTTGTGCTATAACTTTTTCCATCCCTGCTGTTTTTCATCAGACCAAAACAAGAAAGACGAGGATCACCATCCTGCTAAGAGAGATGAAGTGATCAAGCTGATTTTTCTTTCAGATCTGCTTGTAAAGAAAAAACCAGCATAAAACAGTATCATGTTGTAAATATTTAATTCTACAAAAAGTTCAGAACATACTACTACAATTCACACCTACTAGAAACATTTCTAGATTTCAAGGCATTTGAGGATTATTCCGTTGTGAGCATTCTGTCGTACATGAAAAGTGTACAAAGAAGATGAACAAAACAAAAGTTGTCTTTAAAAGTAAAGAGACAAAGAACTGCCACATTAGACAATATCAGGATTAGAACTAAATTAGCAGTATTGCTACTACAGTATCTGCAAAGGAATTAGCACCAATGTAATATATATATAAGAGTAATATATGACCCTGTCACATTTAGAATGCAGTAACCGCGTGTTAAAGAATATACAAACTTCGCTCACCAATCTAACCAAAAAATGAATAGTAAAGAAATATTGTGCGTTGAGTAATATTTTGTATATTATCATCAATTCTGTCTTAAATAAAGAAGCTTAGAAAGGAGTCTTTTACCTCATCAAAAAGGACACGATATGCATTTAAGTCATGATATAAAGGTCGTCCTTCATTGCTACCATATTCCAATGCTTCAGCAATGTAGTAAGCAACTCTTAGCCGCATAGCCCATTCAATAGTTTGGCTTTCCCCTGTTAAAAGTTCCATATACAAGAACGGTCAATAACCAGCAAAATAAGAACGGAATTGTTAAACAAAACAACTATACTGAATATATGCAGCAGCCTTGCCAATAAAAGACACAAAATAAAATTCTCCTTTTGTCCATAAGAAAGTTCATGAGAGGCAGTAAATAATATGTCTTCAAGGTATACAATTGACGCCAAATTCAAAGACTCCAGTTATGGTCATCCACATCGTTCATCCATAACCACACAATACTGATTTCTCAGTTGCTAAGGCTGTCTTCTTCATCTAGAAATGCGAAAACAGTGGCACAGCAAAGTTCAACAACAAAGAAAAATGTGCAAACTAGACAAAATTAAGAGAGAAAAGCATTTTGTGCGATTTGAAGTTGAGAGTAACCAACAAAAGCCTGAAGGGGTCACCACAAGGCATCAGAAGTACAACAGAGATCATGGCTGCAATCGATGTTTGCAAACAAAAGCTGCCGACTTCGTGCAGAGTAAAGAAAGCAGCATAAAAGAAACAGCTTTGTCAATTAAAAGGGAAAAACGAGAACACTTGTAAAAAAAAGTAACACCTTTCTAAAAAAAGAAGACTCGTACATACAAATTAATCAATACCCAATTCTAAAAGAAAAGGAAAGAAAGAACTGGGGACTTACAATGGAAGAGATGCTTAGCGAGCGTATCATTCGGCATGTACTCGGCAACAAGTAGCCTCTCATCTCCCTCACAGCAGTACCCAATCAAATTCGCCAACCTCCTATGCCTCAACTTCCCAACTCCTCTTGCATCCTCCTAATAAACCCAATTCGCAATTTCTCAAAAAAACAACCAATTAATTTTTTAAGAAAAAACACCAAAATTTGCAAATAAGATTAGAAAAACAAAGTACGCACAACGAACTGCTTGGGATCGGGCCAGGCCATCTTAGTGAACTTCTTGACGGCGATCCAGCGGCGGTTTTGTAGCCGGCCCTTGTAGACGAGATTGGGCGCCTTATCGCCGCTCTCCGAGACGATGTTCTCGGCGCCGAATCCATTAGTGGCGGCTTTGAGCTCAGACAAGGAGAACTCAGCGAAGGGCGGTACTTCCCCGCCGATTACAGAATCCAGCGGCGTCGCTGCCACTTGAAGCGAGAATGATGGCCGCTGTTCCGATGGCCGCGGTTGGTGGTGGTTGGTCTGCTTCTCCGGGTGGGTTTCCGCCCGCAGTGATGAGCCGCAGCACCCCATCTCCCCCCTCCCCCAACAACTACCCCACTACAGCTACTCTCTCTCTCTCTCTCTCTCTCTCTATATATATATATACACACATATATATATATATAAATATCTATTTGGGGAATTATTACAAACAGGAAGTGATACGATAGAAGAAGCGAATGAGGAAAGCTGTGATTCCTCTTTTTTGCTTCTCTGCGTGTGGAAGCGAAAGGGAGATCTATCTCTCTCTCTCTCTCTCTCTCTCTCTCTCTAGCGACAAAATATGGTGATAATAGTTAGCGTTTTTGCAAATAACCACTTGTGCTTCAGGCCTCTTGCAGAAAGACCCCCTCCCCCCATGGCTCCTTGCTCCGCCTTTTGTCTGAAAGCTTTGTCCACACGAGCACGGTACCACCGCTCCACGGCGCGACTTTCTTTTATTTAATTTATTCTATCCGAGGTGGCATCGTAGCGTTGCTGGCTGGGCTAGACCACTAGTCCTTTTTGGTGGAGTGTCATAGGGGCAATAATTTCCACACGTCGGGCCATTTCCTCGCCGCGGTTTGGATTGATAGAGAACGGAAGAGGAGAGTGGTAGTAATCTTGTTAAACATAATTTGATCATACTTGTTCTTGTTCCACCAAAATGATGACGGTTTAGCCACGATACGATCATCTTCTCTCCTTTCTCCCTCTTTCTTAATTTATTGACTTCGACTCCATATTAATAGAAGAAGCATTCAACTAATGGATCAGGCATGCAGGAAAGTCGTACGCGCTGTGCTGCACATGATCGGATCGCTACTGTGGGTGGTACTAATCTATAGTAGATTACCTCGTGGCCGACGTGGACTTCACCGGATGCGTGGGTTCCGAGAAGGGTGCAGATGGCAGTCTCAAGTTGCGTCTCCAGTGGCCAGTAGATTACACTGGAGATCGCCTCGCTTCCTTCCCTTCCTCTTTTGTCAAATTACATCGGCAGTGGCAGTAAAAATTTAGACACACTTCCATCGAATCTCGTCCTCGTGAGTTGTGAAAGCGTTGCATTGATTAGGAGGGAAAGGATGAAGTAAAAAAAAAAAAAAGCTTCAAAAAGATCTTCTAGCTGCAGCGTGACGTCATACATGGCTCTCTCTCTCTCTATATATATATATATATATATTCTTCATTAATAAAGTAGTAGTCTACAAGAAGGCCCTTGCACTAAATAACCGACTTAAATAACTCAATCATAAATTTATAATTAGCTTAGAAGTTTATTTTACATTCAGATAATTGAGGTTTAAGTTAAATTATTTGATTATGTAACTTTGAGCTGATGTTGCAAATATCTGATTTTACTCGAGGGAGCAAACGTAGTTTAATATTACGTGGATTTAATATACACTCTTTGATTCACATAACTGTTAGTGGCAAAGAATTGGAGGAAGATTGGCAGAAGAGGGAAGTGCTTTTTTTATTAATTATACGTGAATTGGGAGGACAAATTGGTGAGAGATGAGAACACCATACGCATCCCTAGTGGAGTCCAATCATTGATGCCACACTACGATCATGTACAGGCTGTGTGACAATTTATGCCGTACGCCAAGGTGGACCCATTGACAAGAAGATACACACAGAGCTGATGGATTGCATTTGCGGCCGCTTCCTTGCACCTCTCTCTCTCTCTCTCTCTCTCTCCAAAATTTATTTGTCCCTTTGAGAAATAATTCATTCAGCTTCGACAGCGATTAAGATTCTATAGTAAGTCACACTCTTAGAACAAAAATAGACGGTAATAAAATAGACTCACCAACATTAAACTAAGATATTAGTTTGTGACAAAATAATTACTCATACAAATAAAGATAAACGGATGGAATAGGGTATCGCCTCTACAGTCTTCCTTTTGGCTTATCAAGATAGTCATATGGTTCATCTCATCTAAAATAGACTAAACACGCATAAGACTGGCCAACGCAATGATACAATCTAAATTAAATCAACCACCAACAACCCCAGCAGATTCACCACTGGTTAGCAGTCGTAACAAAGGAGGCCTAATAAAGAGATAGTGCGAGAGGGATGTTGGTATGGTTGCTACTTAGGGCTTTGACAAACTAGAGAAGCCAACATAACCATCGCAGCATGAGGACGAGGCAACAATAGGGCAAGAGGCTAGAGAAATAGCAGAGGCCAAAGCTCTGGAAGAATAGTGACCAGAGAGGGGAACAGATGGGTTAGAGGTTGCGCCATTAAGAGTAAACGGGATTCCGATATGAGAGGGTGAAGTGAAATACCAACAGAGTTAGGGGCGCAAGCGGGTGGAGCGAGAAACTGATAGAGTTGGAGGAGAGACGGTGGTAGGTTTGGCCTAAGAGGAGAAAAGAAATGGAGAGAGAGAATAACTTTAAGGAAAAAAAGAGCATATTCTATGCCGTAACACCTAGATAGATAAGGGAAGAGAAGAGAACTCTAACAAGGAAGGATATTCGCACGATGGGGAGAAAAATGACTACCAAACCCTAGCAAAGCGCTAGGGTTGGTGCTAGAGAATAAACATTACGAAACTATATAATCTAATAGGCAAAGGCATGGATCTCAAGAACTTGACGCTAGATTTTAGTTTACTTATTAAGGAAAACAACACTATATAGCTAGTGAAGGAGTCATTGTGAAACAAGCAAAATTTCAAGGGAGCATTTGAACACCTAGCTATTCATTCAAACGTGGAGCTAGATTTTATCACCCATTTGAACAACTTTGGGTGTCTCAAAAAAGATAGCACAACGTCTTCCCAACTATTAGATTAAAATAATTTAATTTTAAAAGAATTTATTTAGTTTAGTATTATTATTTTTTCTCCATTCCTCTTCCTCTGTGAGATCATTTATATATTATTTTACTTGATTTTGAGGAGCAGTAAAGAATATTTGTTCCTTAATTCCCTTCTCTACCAAGTCGGATGGCGGGGGTAGGATTTGTACATTTCTGTCCATTAATATTACTCTCATCATCATAACGTCATTTTCGAAACAACCATCAATATTATTAATTTGTTTATACGTCGTTTTCGAGTATTACCATGAGGCATGACTTATGAGCCATGACCCTTCTTCTCACGGGGGGGGGGGTCCCCATTCATACATCGCAAAGATAAGAGTTATCTTTACGTTTTTATCCTGTGAAGTGTCACTTCAACCAACCATTTGGATGCAACCGAGTGTAATTAGGACAAATATTTTCGACGACACGCACTTGTCCTACGTGGGCCGATCGTTCCCTATCTCGGCCACGAAGACAAAAGTATAGCCCCTAATAAACAACTTTCTAGGATGGCAGGAGATTATAATTTGCTTGCTTGGTGTATGGATTCCAAAGCACGATTACATATAGTAATCATTCTTCCCATCATTAACTGAGCATCTCTACCTAAAAAGGACCTCCCACTTAGATGGCATTAGTCGTTGACGCGCAGCATTCTTGCAAGACTACTTTTCAGGGTTGGAATAATAAACAAGATGCATAACCATTTAATTAGAATAAATTGTCCTTGTTGAAAACCTACACAGTACGGAGATTGGTGAGGAAAAGGCTGACATTTCATTACCTGGATTGTTTTCTGAGCTTTTGCCTTTTACTACTTACTGGCGGCAAGATTCCGCATAAGCTCATGACAGTTTGGCATAAACTTGGGACATCCTCTTCTCTTCAGCATGCTTGTAGAGTTCGTCGTAAACTTTCAAGGAACTAGCACTGAAGTTTTCCAGCGCTTCAAGAAGATGCCTCAAACCTATCTGCAGATCAGTGCTCGCTTCATGAGTGTGGCCCTCACGCTTGTCACCGTGGAGAGGCAAACCAATCTGGCCCGGTACTCGGGCCAATTTTCTGTTAAGAACGTCCACTTCCTTGTGAATTTCTTGCATCTTCTTTTCCATCGCTTTAACCCACCTATCCCTTTCTCTAATCGCAATCATCCACTCGTGTTGCTGCTCAAAACTTTGCTGCTCCGAGACGTGCCGTACACTAGCGGCAAGCGCCTGCATAGCATCAGTCACTTCCCTTTCTGAAATCCTGTCCACAGCTTGAGACCAGATGTTACAGATTACAAATACAGGAGGAGCACCTATTCTTCCAGGAGAATAGGGAGGAATACCATCAGCTGTCTCCTCAGGCTCATAGTGAAGACAGAGTGAAAGCCATCCATTCAGTGCTTTGACGTAGTTCCTCTGAGCAGTAACCCAAGACGAGAAATCAACCATCCACTTCGTCAGCTCTATTTCAAGCTGCATCGAAGCATCAGCAGTTTTCCCACCTGATGCATCCAAATCTAGTAGGTGTTTAGCTTCTGATATGGCTTGACGCTGCACCCGATGGCAGTCGAGCATAACTCTCCACATTCTCACAAACCTGTGATGGAGACCTTTGTTAGACACGATAACATGTGTAAATATATCAAATGTCATTTGCTGACAAGAAAAATCAAGTCCTCGAATCGAAGCTAATAAACGTGTGTCTGCACCTATATGAACATGCATATTTTTGGGGACAACCAATTAGGGACATTATTATGCACTGGAAGTCACGAGCGAACAGAGAGGACCATACCCTTGGATTAGTGTAGTGATCAGTGGCCATAGTTCCTCATCCCTCAATTTATTTATCTTCTCAGATATCGAGTCAATGACCTGAATAGCTATTCTTATCTTTGTCGACAACTTCCAAATTAAATTCCTTGTGGAATCAATCTTGTTAGCTTCTGCACCCCTCTCCATCAAGATTTTCAGACGCTTTGAGTTTTTAACAAGTAGTAGTCGCATCTTTTCTTCAGCCTGCAAGAGAAAATTCATGCAAAATTCAGCGCACTAATAAAGTGAGAAAATCATGTCAGCCAACTTCAACCGAGTAGAAAAGGCACATTAATTTCTAGAGAGATAGAACACAGAAGCAGATCAAATCAAGAAAGCGAGAAGGATTAACTCACTAAAAGTAGCATACGGAGGTAAACTGTACAACTACCTTATACACACAAAACAACTAGAAAACATAGTTTTTAATAACCATAACTTGAAAAGGTTCTCTCAGCTCCTGCCTCCCCTAGTGTGGAGGAAGAAGGTTCTTTCAGCTCCAAATCAAATGGGAGTCTCCTTACTCTCTTTCCTTTTACAGAGTCATGTATTCCCATCTAATGATTACATCTAATAATACAAATGTCAAAGGCATAGCGATCGAGTTGAATCAGATGAAGTCAAATTTAAATAAATGGACATACCTTGACTTCATCATATAGTTTCCTCTCCCAACTGTAAAGCTTATCTAGTACTGAAGAAAGATTGGAGGAACCCGCCATCTTATCCTCCTCGAAGTCTAAATCATCATTTACAGATATGGAGGATGGAATCATTGCACATACCATCCTAGAACAAACTGGTACACAAAACAAGTTATTATTTGCAACATTGAAGAACTAAACACTGATGCAGGAAAATTTATTTAAGATGATTCTTTACCGTGATACATAGAACTTTTTGAGTGATATTCCTGCTTTCCCACTTCAAGCATCAAAGATAGCTCATTGGCAGCATCTGAAGCCCTATCAAATTGAGCTTTAATTTCTCCCACAACAACAGAAATCACCTGAAATTTCTGACCCTTCTCCTGTGACTTCGCTGCCTCATCATTAATCACCTTCTTGTCTACAACCCCCGGCTCCTCAGATTCAAATTTACTGCTTGCTGCTATCAACTTTGGCTGGTGTTTACTTTCGTCCTCTTGGGCCACAGAGATGGTGAAAGCTACAGACTTTTCCTCATCATTAGCTTCCTTGGAGACCTCCCTCGCCTCCTCCGGGCTTAGACTTGGATAATAACTCTCATACGTCTCAAAAAGATTGAGAAAATCCCAAGTATTCGCTCTCGGCGGCGAAGGGGGTGGAGGCGACGGTGCCCTTGGCTTCAAAGGCGGCAAATTTTGCACACCGGAAGAAGAAGAGTACTTCGGGAACCCGGAAGTAGATTGGAAGGAACCAAATTGGACCGTGTCGGAACTCTTAAGGATTGCTTCGCGTTGGACAGACGCGCCGTCGGAATAGGATTCGAGTTTGCGAGGAGAAGGGAGCGAGGGGAGAGGAGGTTGGACGAGAAGGAGGTTTTTGAGAGCGGAGGAGGAGGATGTAAGTGAGTCGGAGTAGGCCGCGTGAGCTGCAGAGAGAGCGTAACGGTAGTGGATAGCGGCGGCTAGGAGGTCGGTTCGGCGGCGGCAGAAAGCGACGGCTTCCTGCTCGTGGTCTAGCTTCGAGAAGCCGCAACCCATTCAATGAGAGGAATCCTGGAGCGAGAAAGAGAGTGAGCCGAGGGTTTTGGGAATTCTAGTCTATCCTTTCCTTTCTTTAGGCGGCAGCGACAAGAGAGCTGAGATGGTAGGCGGTTAAAGAGAGGTGTGACAGAGAGTGTTGGTCGGTTGACGCGCGTCGGAGGCGTTGGCCTCTCTTGCTGACGACTCCCCGAGACCATGACATGGGCTGGGCTTCATGAATTGGACCTATCGCCAGCTCACTTCACTTGTATACAATGTAACAAATTTGGTATCTATATAAACATCTCAAAATATGATGTTATTCACACACTTCCAAAGCAAGAAAGTTTTTCTTTTTAAAAAAAAAAAACTAAAAAACCTATAAATTGTTTATTCCTCTACGTATTTGAAATATCTCTCGTTAATCTTTTTATTTTATTTTTTGAATTTTTCCCAAATTATTTCCCATCTCATTGATCTCAAAACTTAGAAGCTGGGAGTTAGAATGTTGAGGAGGGAAACTCTAGTATTAACCAGAGCCCTAAACACCTTCTCGTTCCCGGTCTCCGCCGCTCTAATGCATTCCTCCAACTTCTCAAGCCTCTCCAGCGCAGCCTTCCTCTTCTTCTCCTTCTCCTCCTCCACCGCCCCCTCATCCGCTTCTCTCCCCTTCTTCCCCGATCTCTTCTTCGCCCTCCGCCTCCACCTTAGTAGATTCACCACCCACCATACCCTCGCTGGCGACCCCGCCTTCCCCGAACCAGCGTCCCCCGCTGGAGGGAACGACACCCTCCCCGGTCCGGCGAGGGTCGCGGTGGATACAGTAGCAATGCCAGCGAACACCGCCGCTGACGCGGATGCCGCGGCGGCGGTGGCTTCCTTGACAGAATCGGCGATGGCGGCCTCCTCGTCGCACACGGACGACGTGGCAGAGGGGGCGGCGCGAGAGCGGCAGAGCACCTCGCGCGCGGCGGCCGCGAGGCGGGAGATCTCGCGGTCGACGCGGCGCTGGGACCGGACGGCGGACGAGAGGCGGGCGTGATCGCGGCGGCGGACGGCGGCGCGGGTCTCGGACTGGTGGTGGTGGAGACCCACGAGGGAGGTGCGGAAGGAGCCGTGGAGGTCGGCGAGGATGAGGAGGTCGTCGAGGAGGTCGTCGATCCACGTGGACCGCCGCCGCAGGCGGCGCATTGGGTCCGCGGTCTGCGGGCTGCTGAGGAGGAGGAGGAGGTCAGAGAGGCAGGAGAGGAGCAGGGCGAGGTGGGCCAGACCATCGGAGATCCACGTGGCGGAGGGCGATCCGGAGGAGGTCGACCAGAAGTTGAGGGCGGAGATGGAGTCGTCGAGGTGGAAGCGGTCGGAGAGGCTCTTGGATCGCACGTGACAGGAGGAGGGACGGAGAGGGGTGAGCTTTGGGGTGGGGAAGGTAAGGGAGCGGCCGAATCTTACCACCATTTTGGAGTAATCTGGAGTTTCCTCCCAACTAGGTGGAGAAGATGAAGTAGCCAAGGAGGCGATTATAAAGGCAGAGGAGAGCGCGAGCGTAGCGTAGCGTGGCGTGTGAGAGAAGGCAGCGGATTATTTCCAATTGAGGAAGGCGTGGGTAAGGTAAGGTAAGGTAAGGTAAGGGTTCCAGAAGGAATAGGACGCCGCTTGTGCACGGACACGTGTTTTAAATCAAATTATTCAAAATATTTAAACCCAAAACTAATTAAATGCTCTTCTTCTTTTTCTTTTCTCTTATCAATGTTCTCTCTAAATTAATTTATTATTATCATAATTTTTTTTTTAACAAATCATATCCGAATTTATCTGGCTATTCCTCTTTCTTTTTTATTTAATAGCATTTAGTATTCAAATCTTTATCTAAAACTTAAATTTGAACCACGAAAAAGAGTAGTTGGAAGATGACTACCAAGTTTTTATTTGATATCACTTCGTACATAACAATTCGTTGGAAGATAATGCCTATTTTTATTTTTATTTTCTAACAGGACTATTTGAGCACAGGGAGAGAGATCATATTCTTCTCTTTCATGTGCTCTAATTTTCCTTACTATATTTTCCTTTCTTAATCTTGATGGTTTGTTTATGCGAGTTTTACTTCTCATATTAATTAATGGCTTTTTGTTACGTAGATGTATGGCTAAAGTTCTTTGTTAAGGTTAGCTAATTATTTATTTATTTATTTTCAAAAGAAAAAAAAATAGTATATGGACGACATACATAGTCATATACCAATCACTCTTCACTTGTATATTTATCAGCAGATGACAATATTTATTAGCAGCCTACATTATTATTATTCTAAGAATTAACTCATAATAAGTAAAATTGTATGATATTTATGTGTGAAATTAAATCTAAGGTACCCGTATCTAATACTTCTGAGACATATATTTGAGTGCCATATATCATCAAGATACCCGTTGGAATGAGCAGCCTCGGATGCCATCCACGTGTTGTACAAGATGGACTCGTTCAACCACCTACGGACGTGATGGATGGATCAAAGTAAACAATGCCCATATGAACATATAATTGTCAATTAAAGCTCAAGGTGTCTTTATATATAATATACTAGAGCATATATATGATATAATAAAGTAATACTAGTTATCTCCATCCTCTTGTCCACTTGCTTTTCGGTGATCAGCTTAGCTTGTATGTGAAATAATGGAAATTTCCTTAATTTGACCACTCAAAACACACCAAATTGCATGATTTTTCAGAGAAAAATATGTCCTTGTACTAACTTTTGTGACATATTATGGCTACTAATATGATACCGACTAACAATTACAGAAGCATCCAAATTTGATTGAAGGAATAATGAGAGTTTCGGTTATAATATTATTAAGTAGAGATTCGAAAGTAGGGTGATATAATAATATCACTGCAACCTCTCTGTGATCGTTAACTCCAAAGTTGTCATGCATATCAAAATGTTCTTCTCTCTCTCTCTCTCTCTCTCTCTCTAAATTTGTGATTCAAATCATGATCGTCATATTATTTATGTTTCATCGACAGATATCATCGTAAGCTTTCGTCTTGTATACGAACTCGATGCCAAAGTGAGTCAAAGTAGTCAATTTATGGGCCGATTAAGGTCTAAGCCCAGATCCAACACTTGTTTTGGGCCGGGCCGAGGCCTTCAATCCTAAGCCCACAACAATGAATTATCTTATCTTGTCATTCAGTTAAAAATTCATTATATTTTCAATCCTAAGCCCACAACCATAAGTAGTTATATTTTTATTTAATATAACTATGGTTAGCTAAGTCATTTCATTATTTCTGATAACAATATCTATACTTGTCATTCAGTTAAAAATTCAAAAAAAAAAAAAAAAGTTGAAAGTTATGTACGTGTGAATGTCCATCCTTGTCTTCCCAACGTAGCAAAGACTCTTATCCATCTTAAAATGAATCTGGTCGACACTTCTCTTAGTGGAAAAAATTAGTTTGGTAAGTATAAGACTATAAGGGTTGGTGGAAGGCAATATAGTGCAAAGAGGCAAAAGGGAAACATCTCGCCATTTCTTCAGGTTGGCCACCAACTTACCTGCATTCTGATGCCTAATATACAAACTACTCAATGAAAAGGTGAAAGCTAGGTTAGTTGCTAAGTGATGATTAATAATTTAACAACTTCTAACGACTTCAATTGTCTGAGTATACTTACTCTCTACTTATGGTTGCGTATCTTATCGACTTACTTGGATAATAACCTAATAATTTGTTAAGATATCCCAATCAAGGACACCCACCCATATCGTTGGAGAAAGCCCAGATTCTAACTTATCTTATCGAGAATGTTTACATAATTCGTATCCCTAAACTTGTCCAGGTCCCAATCAAAGACAACGACCGCTGAGAAGTTTTGGCCCAAACTAGTGAACCTATCGTTTTGCATAGACTCATCACTAACCCCACCTTAATAGTTTGGTATCTCTTTCTTCAACTTGCATTCACACTGCTAATATTCTGTCACTTTTAGGCCCACTGCAACTTTAATTGGGCCCTAAATTGAGATCTGACCTTATCCAACTCCATCACACACACATATATATATATATACACACACAAAAACAAGTAAAATCACAGCTTATTCGGATTTTATATTTGATACTTTCTCTCATTGTGCTATAGCCATATTTTCCCTTATATTTATATATATATATATATATATATATCAAGTAGTAATTAAATATATTACGGGTCTATGAACATATATATAAAAGAATGATAGAAGAGAGATGACAATTGAGAGTATGTTAGTTTGAAAGAACAGTGAATTTTTATTTATCTTCTTTACATCAACTTCCACTCTCGTGTGTCACAAGGATAGCATCCCTCTTGAGCAACGTCATCAATCTGAACACCCATGTCGTAGGTTAAACTGGGCCTCCATTGGGCCGGAAGGACTTCCTTGTCGGCCCAAATCCATTTGCCGTCGTAGCCGCCGGTGACCACCAGCCGGAATTGCAGCGGTCCGGCCGGCGGCCGGCTTGTGCTCCACACCGGGCCGTAATCCCGGGCCATAAATCGCCAACTCGACGAGCCAACCTGTGCATTTACATTTACATTTACATTCAATTAGGCCCATAATTAGTTTTTACAGCCCACCAAACCCAATTCAATATTCACTGGTTTGTTACTAGTTACAATTAATAATAATAATTTATACCTGGGCTACGTCTACTGCCACAATGTCAGTTTGTCCACCTTGGTAAAGAAACTTGATGGCCAAATAGTTGGGATTTTGACTCTTCTCTTCCACTCTAATTGAGAGATTCTTCTTCTGATACTCACATGGTATCCTGCTTGAGTAATTAATGCTTACTGTTAGTAAATAAATAAATTTATATTTCTAATTGGGATTATGGGAATGGTTAAATTACCTCTTGTACTCTATGTCGACGGTAATAGCTTTCTTCATCTCCTGGGCCATCCCAGGACGGGCCATGGCGAGGAAAGCCGAGCTACTTAGTACGAAATCCGTGCTATTGCTGTTTTTAACGAGGTCGGTCAGGATTACTTTAACCCCTCTACTGTTGCAAAGCCTTGGATTCTTGCATCTAATCTGCGAGCCCCTCCGAGATCCAAGATCCCAATGGGATGGAAGAATTAAAATATATATAGGAAAAAGATTGGTAGATTAGCAATCTTGTGGGTCGTTTTTTGGATTTGGGGTGTCTTTACCTGGAAACAACCTCCGCAGCCAATCCCTCCTCTGTGAAGAGCTGAGCTCCCAGAAGCAATAAATCCGCCATTGAAGCCCAAAGCCATGGTGCCATACCCACAAGCCCCAGCTTATTACACCAAATCAACCCAAACTTAGAAACTTTGAAGAAGACCCAAATCAAATTTAAAGCAACAAAAAAAATATATTTACCAGAGAGAGATTGGGGGGAGGAGTAATAGGCAGCCTTTGATTGATGCACGCATCTGTCACAACCATTGACAGAGGAGAAGAGGAAGAATGAGCAGAGTAGAATGAAGATAGCCATGTTGAATTAAGAGGAGGAAGGGAAAGTTGGAATTTATGTTATGGGGGAAGGAAGCCTCTTGGAAATGATATATATATATATATATATAGAGAGAGAGAGAGAGAGAGAGAGAGAGAGAGAGAGAGAGAGAGAGAGAGAGAGAGAGAGTAAAATACTACTAGTGCTGGTGGAATTGAGGGGGGTGTAGTAAAATACATGGTACTGTTGTCTGTTGATGGTTGTGGGTCTCCTTCCAATAAAAGACATTTATATCCCAAAGGTCCATTAATGATGGCAATGAATACAAAATAAGAGTTGAATTATGAACTATAATTCTGTCAATTTCGGAATTATCTTTTTTTATCTCTATTCTAATTAGGAAACACTATTCTAATCAGATATTAAATATCCAATTATTTTTATATTCTAAATTAGAATTAATAATTCAAATTATTCTACACTAAAGCCCTATTATAATTTTACTTTTGACCTGACTGCTACTATACCATGTGCACTTAATTTTATCTAATAATTCCCTGGAATGCATCCAATTATTGCTCAAGAAAAGGATCTGAAGCCCACTGAGCCCCTACTTGAGCTCTAACACTTGGATTGACAAAGAAAAGGGAGAAAAAAAGATGTGGCTTATTGCCAAGGTGGCTTTTTTTTGGATTCTTCCAGAATTTGAATTAGGGTATATATATATATATATATATAATGGATGGTGGACAAAATGATACAAGGATTGGTGGATTTAGAAGGCGTGAGTGGTGAGGTGTTTGAGAACTAGGGATGATGATGAGTCATGACTTGGGTGTGAGTGCAAAGAGAGCAACAAAAGAATTTTTTTTTTCTTTGCCTTGATGATTGTGCTAAGCGACCTTGTATTATTATATTTATTATTTTAACACGACATAGATTACGTTATCATGAGTTTTTTTTTTTTCTTTTTTCTTTTGGATTGATTGAAAAAGAACTAAATTAGCTTTTAATTATGTTACCGTGAGTTATGAATCCATGGTTTAGTAACATCAGCAGCTTTTGGATAGAAACTCCCGGCAACAGGATATTTTATAAATTTATTATTCTAATTAACACACTGTACTCATTATATTTACTTTTATTATGTCGAAAGAAATATCTAGTATATTAAAAGCATGATTTAGATTATTAATTTGTTATCTAACAGCTGCGAGACATATAAATAAAAAAATAATTAAGAAGATAATAAGGTGTGTCAAAAGGTTCAACATCAAGATGGGTGGGTGAGAGGTAAAAGAGAGAAGAACTCCATCATTGGAGATTTGAACCAATAAATACACTTCAACATCATACTCATGCTCATGCTCATGCTCATCCTCATCCTCATGTGAGTCTGAGGATCATCACCTCGGATAAAGGAAGAATGGCAGGAATTGTAAGCATTAATCATAGAGCATTGTCTACGGATTAGGAATTTATGGCAGGAATTGTAACCATTTTAAAGTTTCATAGACAATCTATCATTCACTCTGCAACGAGGAATAAGAATAAATCATTAAATAAATATGATATAAGCACAGAACCAGAAGCACAATCAGGAACACATAAGATCTTATCAACAATGTCACACTCAAGATTAGGGCATTTCAGAAACCTAGCTCTTGGAATCCGGATCCGGGTCAATTTTGGATTCCTAAAATTTTTCTCTCTTTTTTTTGTTTTAGATCAGGTTGGTTCCAGGATTTTAGATGGTTGACATAATAATTCCAAGTTAATTTGTGCACTGGAATCCGGTTGGGTTTTCGTTAATTTTGAAAACCGTCCAACTTTAATTTTGACTTGGGTCCCATTCTGCTACCCGAAATTGACCAATGGCAAAACGGGTGTGAATGCCGGTAGGGTGCCGCCAAAGCGCCAATGGGATGGGACTTGGGACTTGGGACTTGGGAGCGGTTGTCGGATTTGGATCGGGTGACCGACATACGCGTTTATATACCCGTTAAAAATCCTACGGCGAATTAATCCGGTAGAATTTGACAAGCGGATGCGAAGAGTGAGCAGACCGCGTCCAATTATAGTTTTATTTTTTCCGAGTAGCTGTAAGTAAATTGGGCCAAGCTTGCAAAAACGTGAACTTGAACTCTTTTGGTGGCCTATCTGCTATTGATACTATTAGAAAGCCCAATTAGTAATGGGAGATTTATTAAGGCCCACGTTTGCAGGCTTTCTTCTTGCCTTCCTAACCGTTTTATAAATTATATTGAGTAAGTTGGTACAGAGAGAACATGGGGTTTTTATAATTTAATTATATTAAGTTTTTTAGTTGAAGCCGAGGAGCCGGTCAATAGAGGTGGAGGAGGAAGAGGAGAGGGTTGGGTTTGTTGAAGAGAATTTATTTAGACTTAGAATTAGAGTTATGATAAGATAGAGTTAGGATCAGAGTAGCATTAGATTAAAGATTTAATAATTATAAATATATTTATATAAAATATTTGATATATATATATATAATATTAATAAATATTATATTTGAGTCGGACGAGTCGGCTCCGACTTTAGCTTGGGCTCAACCGAAATTTAAATCGAGGCATAAAATTAGATTTATGCTCGGCTCAGCTCAAGCTAAACTGAGTCAAGCCAGAACTTCAATAGAGCCGAGCGCGAGCAGCTCTTTTTATTTTAACACACCTAAGCTTTTCTCTTCTTATAAATAAACCACCTGAGTTTGTTTTTTTTTAACTAATATACCCATAAAAGGAAGAAGTCCATTTGTAAATATCTAAAAGGGAAGAGATTTTTGACAATAGTCCAAAAGATAGCCAGTTATTTCCAACAAAAAGCCTAGTATCAAGGTGACTTACCGTCAACACAATCATGCGTAATTCAAAACTTCTTATACATCGAACGAGATCGGGCTCAATTCAGGCTTAATTTATATTACATCTGACCAAGCTAACACTGTAGATGATCATTATTCTGACAGAATCACATCTGAAATGTATCGATTTATCCAACATGGGGATACATATCCTTGATCTTGGCCAGTTTTATTGAGGATTTAGTCTTGAGAATGCCACAAATCTAGAGATTAGAGGTAGCAAGCTTGATGAGATCTTTTCGCAGTATCTTCCCTGATGCATTCTTTGGAACAGCCGAGACAAATGCCACTCTGCGTACTTTCTTGTACGGTGCCACCTATCATTATTATTATTATTATTATTATTATTATTTTCACACCAGAGAAAGATTATAAAACTAATCTCAGTTAATCACAAATTTAGAGCCTACAATCATAATATTACCTGTTTCTCCACGAATTTAATCACTTCATTCCCGGATAATTTGCTCCCAGTTTTCCTCACCACGTATGCCATCGGAAACTGCCCCACCTCCTTATCTGGAAACCTGGATAAATTGCAGAATAGTCAAGCAAACCTATCCCAAATCTAAATCAAACTGTCATGAGCAATTCAAGAGAAAGATTTCAACAAAATCTTACGGTATAACGGCGACATCGGCTATATCTGGGTGAGTTAGCAGCAACGCTTCCAGTTCGGCAGGAGGAACCTGGGCAAAATAATTCCATCCCTCCAGTTAGAAAGATACACGGTAAGAATCGTTGGTGAATAATAGCGAGAATGGAGGTGGATACCTTACCTGATAGCCTTTGTATTTGATCAATTCCTTGAGTCTATCCACTACGAAGAGATACCCATCCTCATCTATGTAGCAGAGATCACCGGTCCTTAGCCACCCATCGGATTCAAGAGTCGATCGAGTAGCCTCCTGGTTCTTGAAATAACCTTCATTCAAAGAAATAAATTGGCAACTTTTGATAAAGCTACTCAAGTTTTTTTGCCTGGGTTTGAGCTCGAAACTAGAATGCGCCAAAATAAACTTGAACTTAGGTTAAAAATCAAATTAAATGAGCCAAACCTGTTCACTGATCAAAGGTTTAAGCTAGAGTAATAAACGAGCTTCTTAAGCACGCTACGGCTTCATAAATGATGAGTTAAGCAGGGATAAATTTTTGATTCAAAATTAATTTCAAGCCGAGTCTATTTAAACCAGAGAAGTCTCAAAATTATGAATATATTATATTAGTTACTATATACAATTTATAATTATTAGATCAAAGATCTAATGACTCATATCTATTTCCTATTACAAGTTTTAATTAAGTCTTATTTAATTCAAGCTTAATCGATTTGAACTGTATTTGTTTAAGGCTTGAGTTCAAATTGGACTTGCATTGAGTTTGAGTTAAAATAGGCTTGAATTGGCCTTGTTTACAACTCGAGCTTGTCTAAAGCTCAAATTAGGCTCAACTCAGGCTTAGTCCAAGGGTATACAAATTAAGCATGAATAAATTGTCAATCTCAAAAGTTAATTTTGAGTCTGAGTCTGAGCACTAACCTGCTCAGGCTACCTAGTTTAATTTATAGGTCCAGAATCATACCCCCAAACTCTCATGCTCACGATCCTATGCTTATTATTTGATGTTTAGATTGGCTAGAATAAAATCAAGATTGCTCCTGGAAGTACAATTTGGGTACATTTCAGTACACTGCAATGCAATACAATTTGGGTGTATGTGTTACTAACTGACTTATCCAATCTTCTTGTAGAGAAATAACTCAGTAAGTGACAGTGTGCTTCACTAAGGTTTAATTTTTATGAAAAAAAGAGAGCATTTAAATGTCTAATAAAGTATGACAGTTATTCTTTGATTCATTTGATACTTTCTTTTTTAAAAATAAATTTTGAGTAGTACCTTTCATGATATAAGGCCCCCGAATCCACAGCTCCCCTGTCTGTTTAACCGCTAATGCTTTCCCACTGTCTGGATCCACAATCCGCGCCTCCGTATTCGGCGACAGCAATCCCGCCGTCCCATACCGCTTACTCTCCTCCGCGGAGTCAGTAGATGCGCCAATCCCAGTGCTCTCCGTGAGCCCATACCCCTGCAGTATCTCCACCCCCGGATACTTATCCCGGAAACCCTCTATAACCTCCTTACTTAGCGGGGCGCCCCCGGATAAGACCCTCCTCAGCCGCCCCAGACGCAGCGCCGGTGATTGGTTCGCCATTGCCACCAGTATCGGCGGTACAAGCGGGAGGTACGTGGCGCCGTAGGTCTCGATCGCCCTCACCATCTCCCCCAGATCGAACCTCGAGAGCACCACCACCGTCGATCCCGATCCGAGCAGCCCCGTCGCGAAGGCGGCTAGGCCGTACACGTGGAACATGGGGACGGTGCAGATGAAGGTCTCGGGTTCCCCTTGCCCTTCTTCTAGCTTGAAACGTTTTAGGATGATCTGGACCATCGATATCAGATTCCGGTGGGTGGAGACCACCCCTTTACTAGCTCCGGTAGTTCCGGAGGAGTAGAGAAGGGTCGCGGCGTCGTCCTGGTCTACCGGAACCTTAATCCGTCTCGAATCGGGTTTAGTGGAGATCATCTCAGAGATCGTGCGGACGATCCGGGGATCGTCGCCGTGGATTTTGAAATCTTCGAGGAGGACGATGGGGAAATCGGAGCGAGGGGGGAGCTTAGGAACGAGATCGCGAGTGGTGAAGGCCAACACGGGGTTGGAATCGGCGATCTGCTTGGCGATCTCGTTGGGGGTGTTGAGTGGGTTGGTGGTGGTGAGTACGGCGCCGATGGACATGACAGCGAGGGAGACGACGGGGAAGTGGATCGAGTTCGGGGAGAGGAGGAGGACGACATCGGATTTAGCGACGGAGAGTGGAGGGGAGGAGAGGGAGGTGGCGACGGCGGCGACCGAGAGCCAGAGGTCGGGGAAGGAGATCCGGCGGCCGGAGGCTGCGTCGATGAGGGCGGTAGTGCCGTTGTGGCAGATGGAAGAGAGGAAGGCGGTGACGGATAGGTTGGGAGTTGAGGGGAGGGCGATCGGAGCGCGCTTACTGTGGAAGGTGGAGGTGGTGGGGCAGAAGCCGCTGCGTGGATCCACCGTTGGCTTCGTCATCGGACGGTCCTCGATTCTTACCTCACTGGTATGCTGCTCTCTCTCTCTCTCTCTCTCTCTCTCTCTCTCTCTGTAGAATTCGTTTTGGGGAATGGTTGAAGTTTCTGTAGAAGACTACCTACAAGAGGAGGTGGTCGGCGTGAAGAAGAGAATATTGAGAGTAATTGGGATGTTGGAAGTATTCAGGAAACAGGAACTTGTACTTATGGATAGATGAGACGCCTCCTTGGACTCGAGAGGAGAGTATACTGTATACATGGAGCAAGCTTGGGGGATTGATGTGCAGTGTGACGGTGGGTAGAAGATAATTCAGCGCGTCTTTTTCTTTCTCCTAGTCATAGTCGAGACTCAAGAGGTGGGTGTGGAAAAATGATTGGAGGATAAAAATTGTATGAAGCCTTTTGTCAAACTTAATTAGTCCACGTTTTAATCGTTCAATGAGATCTTTTTGGGTTTTCTTACATAATTGCCGTTGAAACTTCTATAATATCATAATTACCCCTACAGAATTTTCAAATCATATAATTGAAATTAAAAAAATTTGTTGTTTCAAAATTGCTATGCTTATGACCAAGAAGGTTATGAGTTTAACTTCAACCCCAAATAATATTATAGAGAAATTGTTTAGTGGTTTGGCTCGATTAGGTTGATGACTCTGCAGTGCGGTTAGCTTGAAAAACAGCTCGGCAACGCAATGGCTTAAAGCAGATTTTAGTGGCGTTTAATTCGAAGCAATTGTTTGGCGACGGATATGACTTGAAGCGGCCTAAAGTGCCTCTGTATCTAGGAAGAGTTGACTCTTTGTCTAGCCCATATCTAACTTTCGAACTTATGAATGATCAAAAGAAAAAAAAAATGTTATGATTAGTTGTTTGATAAAATATTTATAATATGTTTCTAACAAATAGTTGTTAACACGAACAAAGATATATAAATAACTAAAATATATATATTTTTCATTGGTCTGTATATTTGATCACTAACAACGAATGAGTATATTAATTGTAGAAAGAATTTTGCTTAAAAAATATGTATAAATTTTATTACACATTTTGTATGTAATAAGATTTTAAGGTATAACTTACCATGTGGTGTACCTTATATAAAATTTGATCAAAATATAGATGAATAAGTATTTTGTTATAAATATATTTATGGGAGTCTTAACTTAAATACCTTCCATGCACCAACCAAACATAAAGTTTAAAATATGAATAATTTATCACTTAAAATTTTATTTTTTTAACCATAATTTAATGATTGGGTCCTGGAAGAACCAGGGCACAGAGAAGTAGATTGTATCCATTCCACAGATTGAATAACACTTTACAAGACTGGAACTCAGTTCCAAGCACTTCTAGAATCCCCCCCACCCCCCCAAAAAAAAGACACATGTAAGAGATCTAAAATCTCTATGGCATTATTATCCTATGCCCATGATTGCAAAGCGGAAACAGAGCAGAAAAGAGAAGCTCCTCTAGATGAAGTGATGGAAGTCAGTTTCTTCTCCACGCAGTCACAGGGGTGAGTCTTCAAAAGAGACACTATGTGCTCCATTAGCTCCTCCTCACAAGGCACCATGAGTGGCCCATGACCTCTAGTTCCAAACTCCTCCTCTGCCATCTCCAAGAGCACCTTAAAGATAGGGTGATCCAAGTACTTCAAAGGCACTACATATCTCTTCCCACCCTTGGCGTAGACCACAAAGTGACCCTTACTTCTCCTATTGCCTCTCCCCAGTCTCTGCCATCTCCTTAGGATGAGCTCACGTAGCCTAATCATGCTCATCCCCTCTTTCGCCTGTTGGATTGAAGTTTAAACAAGGGCATTTTATGGGACTCGTGGAGGAGTTGTAAACAGGATAAGGAGGGAAGCGAGAAAAAGGATCATGTGATTTGGGTTATGTCTCATTAATTAGGGAGGAGGGTAAGTAAAGGACAGTTATCCTATATGTCCTCTTATGTACGGGTTTGCGTGATGAGATTCTTGGTGTTTGTGTACTTGCATGTGTGCTTCTGCAGGGAATCTATTTGGAGAGCATGTCATGTGTGGGTGAATTCTTGACCCTGATCACGGATGCATTGCGACCCCAATCTTTCCCACGTCGTAACTTAGTATCATGGGCAAGAAGCAACCAAATTTTATAGAGATGTTAAGAACTCTATAAAGTAATCATATGTTCAACTTTAATATCAAATATTATTATGGAGAAATTATTTGATGTTTTAGTGGTTTGATTCAACGGCTTGATTTAGTTGATGACTCGACAGTATGGTTGGCTTGGAGGAGGAGCAGCTCGGCAACGCGACGGCTCGGAATATATTTTGATTGCATTTGGTTCGAAAAAATTGTTCCGCAACGTATATAACTTAAAGTCTAAATTATATGGTTTATTATATTGGCTAAAAATTTGATGGAACCTAAATGACTCTATAAGTTTTGCTTTGTTGGTAGAGATTCTCTAAGGGTTATTATCCAAATGCTCTTATGGGCTTTGCTTTGTTGCATTAGGGATGTTGTGGAGGCCATGGGCCGGAGGGGTCATCTTTTTGTTGCACTAGGGATGTTGTAGAGACCAACACGAGAATAAAAATAATGGCCTCAACTTCGATGGCGAAGGATTTATTCGTCTACAAAAGTGGCAACACCGGCACTAGATTGCGATACAATCTTTTCTATTCGTTCACGCGTCATCCATTGGAGGAGAGTGGCAATCGAGTTGCCTCGTGGTCAAGACAATTAACCAAAAAAGCTTCAACTTTTCCAATGCCATACCCACCGCCTATTGCCATGAAGTGAACCTAACAAGAAGGATCCTTGCCTTATTGCTTTTCGCCCTTTGAATTTGCTTTAACGACTATGCTCTCTCTTCTTTCGATAAAGTGGCCAGAAGAAATGGGCCATGATGCCTGTCCTTGTTGTCTTAAACCTACCAATAAATTTGCACAAACTATCCCATTTACAAAGTGGGAAGAATTCTCATTATGGATAGACCACTCAGATCACGTTTTGTCCTAGAGCAACATTTGTATATTGCTGAAGGATTTTAGCTCCCATGGCGGCTCTTGCAACGAATCTTCTCTTCCTTTTCGAGTCCATTTTTTAGCCTTTCTTACGGTACGATTTGCATCTTCCATGCATTAGATTCGACTTTTGACATCAGGTGGTGATCTCAGAGTTCATGATCTAATTGATTCGACTCAAATCAATAACCAAACCTGACTCTTTGTGTTAGGTTAATTTCAATTGGCTCCAGCATCACGTTTACACTATATATATATTAGACTTCCACGAACCTTCTCGTCTTGAGTACCTTTTTCCCGTGCGTCTATAAAATAGAACCACGTACATTATATGGAGGACTACTTTTATACGTGTCCGAGTCGATTGACACTAGCGGGAGAAACTTTAAAGTAATCCCTATAAATTGAGAGCTAGGTAGCACTCAACAGCAAACAACTTCTACATAACAAGTGTGTACAAGGATTAGCTATTCATATATCCATGTCGAAAGAGGTAGCCGAAGTGCCTGCAATCTCCCCGACACCACCAGTGTCGGCCCCGCCGTCGCAAATCCAGTCTCCGTCGATGCCAAGGACGTCGCGTATAACGACGACGCCTCTGGCGAGTCCGATGAAGAAGGCAATAATGAGCATGCGAGGCCACCTCGAGGAGGTCGGCCATCTCACCAAGCACGACCCCCGAGACGCGTGGCTGCCGATCACCGAGTCGAGGAACGGCAACGCCTACTACGCAGCGTTCCACGCCCTAAGCTCCGGGATCGGCTTCCAGGCTTTGGTTCTTCCTGTTGCTTTCACTTTCCTCGGATGGTATGTGCAATTGCATGACATCTTGCATTCGTAGGTTGATGATGGCAGCTAGATGACGTTATTACCTACTTACACCGACTCACAGAGTCAAAAAAAGTTTCTAATACTCGCGATGGGTGATTAGCTTAGTGGCAAACATGAACAATATCTAAGTCGACTCTAAAAGTAGATTTCATCATATTATTGCAAACGGATTCTATGCTCTGAGTTAGCTTTATATCAAATCTTATAAATAAATAATGATAAAAAATTGACAGCCGCCTGACTAATTCTGCACATGCATGCTTGGAATAAAGTAAAACTACCAATATGTATAGTAAAATGTTTTATTGCAGGACATGGGGAGTTTTGAGCCTATCCTTGGCATTCATATGGCAGCTCTACACTCTCTGGTTGCTAATCCAACTCCATGAATCGGCTCCAGGAACTCGTTACAGCCGATACCTCCACCTTGCCAATACTGTCTTTGGTACTTTTTTCTTGATGTTTCGATCACTGATATCTGCAAGTTCCACAGCATCATGCAATTCATATGCAGAGATTTCCTTCTTAATTCCCTCTCAGGTACGAAGTTAGCGAAATGCCTGGCCAAGTTCCCGACAATGTATCTCTCAGCTGGGTACTGCACTGCCCTCATCGTCCTCGGCGGGGGGAGCATGAAGCTCTTCTTCGAGATCATCTCCGGCGAGGGATGCAACTCTCGGCCGCTTACGGGGATTGAATGGTATTTGGTGTTCATATGCCTCGCGGTGGTCCTCGCGCAGCTTCCAAACCTTAACTCCATCGCCGGCGTCTCTTTAGTCGGCGCGATCACCGCAGTCGTCTATTGCACATTGATTTGGGTCACGTCAGTAAGCAAGGGAAGGTTTTCCACCGTCTCCTACGATTTAGCAAAGGGCAAGTCTAATGTAGATAGATTGCTGGGCATTCTAAACGGGCTTGGAATCATTGCTTTCGCTTTCAGAGGCCACAATCTTATCTTAGAGATCCAGGTGAGAAATGATTACCTCTTAATTAATTCTCTCATCTAAGATCAGATTACATGGCATGTACTCCAATGCAGGGCACCATGCCATCTACTCTGAAACGTCCTTCCCATGTTCCAATGTGGAGAGGAGTGAAGGCTGCCTACCTAATTATTGCCTTGTGCTTGTATCCAATAGCTATTGGTGGTTTCTGGGCTTATGGAAACCTGGTAAGAAGAAGAAGAATAACAACAATATCTTACGTTCTAGTAACTAACAATTATGAAAATTCTATGCTAATGTTAGTAAAAACAAATAATTGTAGATACCTTCAGATGGAATCTTGAGTGCGATGTACAAATTCCATAGCCACGACGTCTCCAGGGTCCTGCTTGGATTCACAACGTTGCTCGTCATCATAAATTGCCTGAGTTCCTTCCAGATCTACGCAATGCCGGTGTTCGACAACTTAGAGGGCGCGTACGTTCACCGGAACAACAGGCCATGCCCCCGCTGGCTCCGGTCGGGTTTCCGGGCTTTCTTCGGATCACTTTCCTTCTTCATAGCTGTCGCAATACCATTCTTATCAGATTTGGCTGGTCTTCTTGGTGGGATTTCATTACCAGTGACATTAGCCTATCCGTGCTTCATGTGGATTCTGATCAAGAAACCTAACAAGTACAGTGCAATGTGGTACATCAACTGGGTGTTGGGAAGCTTAGGGATGTGTCTGAGTGCTGTATTGGTCATTGGAGGGATATGGAGGATAGTCGACAAGGGTCTGTATGTACATTTCTTTAAGGCTCGGTACTAACTACTGTTGGTTCGAATCTTAAAACTAATTAGAGATCATAATGTACCTAATTAATTAGCAGTAGACCTTATAAAGCCCATAACATTTTGGGCTGGGCCTTTGGAAGTGTAACAATTTATTTGACGGTGGCTCGGATTACAAACAGAGGACGCACTCCTCGGAACTCTCATAAGCGAAGCGTAGTACATCGTCTGGAGATCCATAATATTCCTATTCCTATGCTGGGATGCGCATCATCGCAGTAGTCGTCTCCATCCAATGAATTAGGCATAACATCAGTATTAGTTGTACTACATGCTATGCGAGCATGTGCTCTTACTCAGGAATCAAACTCCTCCCATGTCTCTCCCCCGGTTCTACTGTGTATGTGCATGCGGATTTCTTGTAATCATTCAGATAAATAGCATTGCATAGGATCACAATTCCCTTTTCCCTTCTTTGCAAATTAACTAAAAGAAAAAGGCAAAAGAAGAGCTTGCATAACGTATCAAAAGGGCCGACATGTAACCGACACTTGCCGACCTACACACTTAACGCTCAAAATTAACTTTGGACTTTGAACGGTAGAGAGATCAAGAAGAGTAATCAAAATTTATTTAGTCACACTAAACTAGATCGCCTCTCACGTGTCCCCTGTTCCAATCACCCTCCCATCTCCCAGATCCCACCACTTAAGCTCAGTTTTAACCCTCCACGTTCGACCCAGCGATCCGTTCTCACTTCTCAGGCATTCTTCAACTCTCCTACTTCGCGAGGCATCTTATCTTTTAAAAACAGTTTTAATTTCGATAAGCGTTACACATGGCGCGTCGTGAGGTCTGCCCACCGACCTTCCGGATCCGTCCACCCGACCATGACATCGCGGGGCCCTCGGATCGTACGTGGAGGATGGCCATTGGCTAATGGAAAAGGAGACCACTCAACTCCATCCACCCCACCTTTTCGCTTTACTCCCCGCCTTTTTCTTTAATATCCTTTCCTTCCCTCCGAGGCAAAGCCTTCGTCGCGTCGGTAACGCGTACTATTGGTTTTGCAGAATAGACCCCGCAAAAGTTCTATATAAGCCCACCACTAACAAACTCCATTTCCATCGTCTGATCTCATATTCCACTTCCAAAGCTAATAAGCTAAAGATCGATCCTTCTAAGTTAAGTCTTATAATATGGAGGAGGGGAAGAACCAAAGCTTGAGTAGTGAGCAAGAGGGAGAAGTTAAAGATAGGGGCTTATTTGATTTCATGAAAAAGAAGGAGGAGGGAGAGAAATGCGAAGAGGCGGTTTTGATCGCCGGAGTGGAGAACATTCATGTGACGGAGGTCGAGAAGGTGGAGGAAAAGAAGGAAGAGGAGAAGAAGGAGGGCTTTTTGGAAAAACTCCATCGTTCTCATAGCTCTAGCTCTAGCTCGGTAAGTTTATATATATATATATATCTCTGAATCGATCTTTTAGTCATAAAAGATGGGAGTTTTTATGATTGAAGTAGGCGAAGTTAATATCCTGCATGTAGCTTTACATTGGTATATATTTTTTTCCCTTGTCAAATACAGACAAAGTTTAGAAAAATTTATCTCCAATTCATCTTTTTGTAAGAGACATATAATATTTTTTTTTTCTGACAAATAGCGCTATTGTTTATAGATTTCTGATATAAATGAAAGAGGAGGAGGTTCAAAATAATACCATTGCTTTATTTTATTTTATAGATGATCTGTTAACTCTGTAAAATTTATGAAATATCTCTTCCACTATGTCATAGATATTTTATGAAAAGATATCACGTGTCTGTCACGTGATTAATATTAAATATAATAATTATTTTTATTTTATTGATGTAAAATGGATAATCACTAAAATAGACGATAAATAAATATTTAATAATTTTTTTTGTTAACAGTGCGGACGAAAGATATCAGATAGTTTAAAAAAGTATATATATATATATATATATATATATATATATATTTTTTTTTTTTTTTTTTTTTTTTATGAAAATTGAGCTGTACAGGTGTAATTGATTCTAAAATATCCTGTTTTTTTTTTTGTGTGCATGTGTAGTTTTTCGACTTATTTTGTTTGTTTCGAATCTTGTAACGCAGTCAAGCGACGAGGAAGAAGGGGAGGGAGGAGAGAAGAAAGAGAAGAAGAAAAAGAAGGGGCTAAAAGAAAAGGTCAAAGAAAAGCTCGGCTGTGAGAAGAAAGAGAACGAGGACGAAGAGAAGAAGATTACTCTGGTGGCCGAGGAGGAGGTCGTCACGGCGACCGCAGTCTCCGCCGATGATGACACCTCCATTACAGTTGAGAAGGTCGACGAGTCAATTAAGCTCGATGTGCCGCCGGAGGAGGAGAAGAAGGGCTTCTTGGAAAAGATGAAGGAGAAGCTTCCGGGCCACAAGAAGCCTAACGAGGAAGCTGCTCCCCCTGCCTCGGAACCCGTGGTTTACGCCAAGGAGCAGGAAACGGAAGGTCACGATGGGAAGGAGAAGAAGGGCATATTCGGGAAGATCATGGAGAAATTGCCAGGGTATCATAAGGGCGGTGAAGAGAAGGAAACCGAGAAGACCGGTGGTGCTTCCCACTGAGCGGTGACCGGAATACTGCCTTCTTCTTAGGGGGTGTTGCTTTGTGCGTGGTTATGTTTTGTTTGTTAAATTGGGGTTATTGTCCTTCGGTGTTTGATTACCATTTGCTTCGATATTTTTTTCGCGATTTCTAGCGATGCAGTGGTGGGTTTAGTTTGGTTAATTGGTACTGCTGTACTACTTGTTGTCTTCACTGTTTATATGTCCCTGTTTTAATGCTTTATATATATATATTTATGATATGGTATTTAATTTGTTAAAAATCTATATTACTTGTATCAAATAGTTATGTGATATAAAAGCAAAAAAAAAGTAAACCAAGAGGTTAGCTAATAATGTATTAGATAATATCAAATAGGAGCAATAGCTAAAACGAACACATATATACAATCAACCATCTGGAAACAAATATCAAGGAGAAAGACCCGACAAAATCTATGATCACGGGCTTGTCCCGAACTCTAGTCAGCGCTGAGAAAACTTTGACCGAACCTTATCACCATCTACTCGGTGGGGCCCAAATTCAGAAGAAAAGCTTCACCTCCCCTCGTGGTACTCGCATGCGGACGCCAGGCGTCTAATGGGCTTCCCTAGATGGGCCTCTCGGAGGACGAGGCCACACCGGACTCGCCGGTAGAACTTGGACTTTACTAGGTAGCCCAACACGTGGGCCCTGGCCCGCACCACGAACGTCAGGTTTAGGGGCACGACGGCCGGCGCCACGCCGTTCGACCGGCTGCCGAGGCCGGAGCCGCCGCCATAGAGGGGGACTTGGCGGCCAACCACCATCGTCGTTACCACGCGCCCGCTCTTCCGCGACTCGTAGAATTCCTTCATCTGCCCAAAAATCTTAAAACGAGTCAGTCACCGGGTTGCATCGGAAGCCGTGACGCGGGAGAGGGAACTGGAATTCAACTCTCCGAAAAAGAGGTCTTTGTTCTCTGTTCTTTTTATTTTCAAAAGAGACTGACATAGGTCACGTGATACGATCAGAAAATGTGAGAGAGGGGTGATATGATTGCCTTCGAACTTGAAACAAGCCAATCCCAACAAAAGCTACACAAGTAGATAGTATAACTATTGAGGGCTAAGGCTGCTATTGATTGGTCCACAATAACTAAACCAGTTTCCTGCGGGATAAAGTCACAAGAGTATATTTAATTTGAATCTATGGGATTCTTGGGCTACTTACGTATCCGGAGGCCACCTTGAGGTCGTAGAAGTAGAGCTCGAGCGGCGTGGAGGTGACGTGAATCCCGAAGAAGGTCCCCGGATTCCGGAACGCGATCCTGACCGTCGAATTAAGGGACATCATCTTAGTTGGCACACCGGTGTAGTCCATCCCCGCCTGGATATTGTAACTCTCAAAAACCACGCTCTGCCCAAACCAAAGAAAAATTGAAAAAAAATTCGGTCAATCGAATGTCTCCCATTTCGATTAACTAAACATTTAAAGTTAGCAGCAATTTTTATGCGCAACTCTAATAACCGGAGTCAACTCGGCCGTTTAGATAAAACACCCACATTTTCACTTGAAAAGTTATTTTTTTGAAGAAAAGGGGGAAGATGAATGGACCTTAACGGCGATTTTGGGCTTGTAGGACTTGCTTGCGCCCCAGAGGATGAGAGAGAAGAGAGTAAAAAGGAGAACGAACAAGAGGAACAGACACGCGTAGCACCGCAGCGGCGAGGCCTCGTCGGCGTCATCTTCGTCCTCGTCCTCGTCGTTGACGCTTCCGGCGCCGGAGCCAGGGATGTGGGATAACTTGCGCCAGGGAGGGTTGTTCTTGAGGTGGGAGGAGAAGCGCGCGGTGGAGGACTCGCGGGAGTGGTGGATGGGAGAGCTTGCATACCGCTGGTGGTGCGGGTGGTGGTAGTGGATGGGGGAGCCGCCGGGGCTCGAGCCGTTGAGCGACATCTTCTCGCCGTCCGCATGCGACGGGCTCATCACGTAGTAGATCGGACGGCGGGGAGACCGTGGCGGGGATGACGCCGCCAGGCTCGTCACCTCCGAGTCCGTCTTCGCGTGATGCATCTCTCCTTTCTTTCTCTTCTCTTGGGATTCTCTTTTGGGTTAGGGGGAGAGTTAGGCGAAGAGATGGATGGGGTTTCCGGATTAAGAGGGAGGGAGAGGAGGGGTGACAGAGTGGAATGGCTTCAAATATATAAGGAAAGTTTTCTTTCCTTGCCAGTTCCGAGCACTGTGTACTGTATACACTGTACCGAAAGGGTGCAGTGCACGGCTTACGATGCGGGACAGGAAGTGGAATAGATTACTTACTGGGTTTGCACCCTGACTGATTTCGGCCTAACTTGCTCTAATTTAGGAGAAATTTGCTAAATTTATTGGTAGGCTGTGACTTTAATAGCCTCGTTTGTCATTTATGCTCCTCCATTCAAACCTCTTTATTAATCTATTTAATATCCAAATTACGAACGGTACCCTCAAGGTAGGCTTGGAAGTTGGTAGTAGCATTGTAGGTTGGGCCATGCTCAGCCCAAAGAGTGAATTGGATCCAACTAATTTTTGTTTAACATAGACTCCAAAATTTGGGGGGAATCCAACCCCATCCACTTCCTTATCCTATCTCACCAAAGAGGTCTTTGCTGTCTGCTCACTCTCCCAAATCGCTCTCCTTCCCTCTTTCCCTCTCTTTTTATCAAATCTAAACCCCAAAATGGACGCAATTCTCATCAATCCCTCCCTCTCCCGCCTCAAACTCCCTCCCAAGACAAACTCTCCTCTTCTCTCCCTTCCCATCTCCACCACCACTCTCCAATTCCGCCGACCTCGACTTCGCACCGCTTTCGCCTTCGCCTTCCAAGACCAAATCCCGCGCTCCCAAATCCCATCCCCACTCGAACCCCAAGAAGACGACGACGAATCCTACGGTGAAGTGAATCGCATCATCGGCAGTCGGACCGTCCGAACGCCGATATACGGCGACGACGGCTCCGTCGCGACGACCACCGCCACGGAGTACCTCGTCGAGTGGAAGGACGGCCACGCCCCCTCCTGGGTTCCCGGATCCGGAATCGCCGCCGACGTCGTCGCCGAGTTCGAGACTCCCTGGTGGACCGCCGCCAAGAAGGCCGACGCTGCCGCCCTCTCCGCGATCCTCGCCGACGAATCAACGCTCGCACGCGACCCCGACGCTGAGGATGCCGACGGGCGGACGGCGCTCCACTTCGCCGCTGGCCTTGGCTCCGAGGAGTGCGTCCGGCTCCTCGCCGCCGCCGGGGCCGACGTGGACAGGCCGGAGCGTGCCGGAGGGGGGCTGACCCCTCTCCACGTGGCGGCAGGCTACGGGAGGCCGACGGCGGTGCGCGCGCTCCTCGAGGCAGGGGCGGATCCCGACGCGGTGGACGAGAGGGGTCGGACGGCGCTTGTGATCGTCAAGGAAGTGCTGGCTGCGACGCCGAAGGGGAACCCTGCGGCGTTCGCTAGGCGGGTGGGATTGGAGGCGGCGGCGACGGAGCTGGAGGCGGCGGTGTACGAGTGGGGGGAGGTGGAGAGGGTGGTGGAGGGGAGGGGGAAGGGACGGCGAGGGAGTACTTGGTGGAGTGGAGGGATGGAGGGGAGAGGGAGTGGGTGAAGAAGGAGCTCGTGGCGGAGGATCTGGTGGCGGACTACGAGGCCGGCTTGGAGTACGGTGTCGCGGAGGCGGTGGTGGGGAAGAGGGAGGCCGCGGCGGGAGGAGAGGGGAAAATCGACTACTTGGTTAAGTGGATCGATATCGAAGAAGCCACGTGGGAGCCGGAGGAGAACGTGGATCCCGAGCTCGTGCAGGAGTTCGAACGACGACAGACCACGACGGTGAAGGAGGACGACCAAGCTACTGGCGCAAGTTAGTGTTTAATTAATTGTGTGTTTGTTTCTTATGGTAATTTTGATTGGTTTACCCAATTTTGTAATTTGCACCACGAGTTCCTGCTTATAAGAGATTGGCACAAATCAACAGAGGACTATGAACTTTGATCAGGAGCAATATAAATTAATGATACTTAATTTGTGAAATATAAAACCAAGTGAAAGAGATTACTATCATTAGCTTCCCATAGATTATTTGTGTGAATCAAAGAGATTACTATCAACCGCATATTTGATGCGAATGTTTACCTTGTTGAATAGGGTTCTGTCAGTAAACCGTTACTAGTATCCTGATCATATTGTGCATTGTGTTATACACTTCTTGCAAGAAACACAAGACAACATGAATCATAGTCTTATTTTTTATCAACTAAATGAACTTTGTATTCCTCATGATATAGTTATGCATATGTACAGCTTATTTGGTAGCACAAACTTATTTAAGATGATAGTGTAGATTTCTTAGAAGTATACTTCTTTTTTAAAGATAGTCTCTGTAATGAAAAGTTTGCGTCACAAATTAATAAAATCTAAATAAATCAATTTAATTTGGTTGAGGATGTGTTTTTGTGTATATCTTGAGATGTTGGAAGAAGCAGAATATGAATGGAAAATAGTATTTGTAATTGGCAATAATGTGACCAATTTTTTTATGTTTTCTCATAAAATTTTAGTAATATGATGGTATCTTGAGATGTGGGAAGAAGCAAAATATGAATGGAAAATACTACTTATAGTTGGCAATAATGTGACCAATTTTTTATGTTTTCACATAAAATTTTAGTAATATGATGGTAATAGTGTGATCAATTTTTATGTTTCCTCAATTTATATTAATTTTAGTGTTCGAGGTGTTTCACTTAGTTATTATAAAGTATGGTGTTTTTTTAATATTATATACATTCATGACCTTTTTCTCAACATATGAACATGATCTGATTTTGCAATAAGTTTTATATTTAAGTGTGCAATCTAAATAGTTAACCAAATACTTATTAAGAGATTACCATTTAATTTGGTGTCCATGTTTTCAAACTCTTTTATATAATATTTATATTTTTAGTTTGTAAAAGAAAAGTATTATTGAAGTTACAAGTTTTGTCTCACAGGTAACTATGTTTTCAACAACAGTAGGAATTAAGAGAAACAGTATGAATTGTTCACCCATATTCTCACCCAGTATAACAATTAAATGTTCTTATATTTTTGAAAGCCCCAATAACTCCACTACTATCGAGCTTTCTTCAAATGAGAGAATAATGTAATACTATTATACTACTTTTAATGAATCATGTTTTACCAAACCAAGTACATTATAAACATTGAGACAAGCAATGTATTTTTACCATTAATTTGTTCATTCTGTTAAACTCCAGTGATTATTGTTAACTATTACAATATATGGTGATTGTGTGACCCATTTATCCCTTCTCAAAGCCAATGCCCTCATATCTTCTATTCTATTCCAACAACATTTTAGTAGAAAAACACTGCTATCTCCGAATTCATATTTATTATGATTACACCATATATATTTTTTAAATTTATTAATACAAATTCATCCTTCAGGTATACAATACAATTCGGAAATGAGCTCCATTTACATTCATATTCTCACTTCATAACCCATCATGTAATTCATGCTTAAGACTCTCCAGCACACTTATTGCAACGAGGAACTAAACCCATAGGATAAGAAGATCAGCAACACAAGCACTTCACTGCTAGGGTACCACTCTGGTGGTAGACAAACTCCTTACTTGCCAAGCCAAAGGCAATCAACACCTTGTGTGTGAATCCACCTTCTCTACCTGCCTAAGCAACACACATGCTTTCTCTCTGAGAAAATATACACCTTCACGAAATTAGGAAGCCATTCATGTTAAGAGACATCACCATTAGCTCTCTCACAAGAAAGAAGTCTCTAAGTCCACTACACATTAGTAAATTAACTTTACGCACTACTCATTTATCAAGAATAGTATATACTAATATTTTGTGCCTTCCTTCCATTATACCTTACTCAATTTGTAGACGCGCATGAGCAACGGCCAATGATTTCCATACCAAGTGGCACCAAATGCATCATCACAAGCTCACATAGATTTCAGAACTAGATACCGAAACTGCCTCCCTTTTTTTAAGTAGAGTGGGGGGTGTAGCTTTGCTTAATCGAGCGCATAGGTTGCTTCGTCGTTTCGTTTCCTTCACCTTCCCACGATTCAATCCGCGCAGGAGGAAATCCCCATCGTACCCCCCTTCGTTTTCCAGGCCCTGGCTATAATATATCACTAACTCCTCCATCTCCATACGCCCATCAACATCTCCCTCTCTTTATTTCCCTTATGCAATTCTCCATTCCATTTTCTCCAAAGGATATGTCTGTAAGCAGTGGAGCCCTCGTTTTGTTATGCTGTTCTTGGTTCAGCTTATTTGTTAATGGAGAAAGCCCCTACAGGTTTTTTGATTGGAATGTCACGTTTGGAGATATCTACCCTCTTGGGGTTCGCCAACGGGTGATCGATCGGCTATTCTTGCTGTATTCTCAGTAGAATCCTGATAAAAGCCTTCTTACTTCTTACTCTTCTTTCTCTATCTGTGGTGTATCTTTGTTACAGGGGATTCTGATCAACGGGCAATTTCCAGGGCCAGATATCTACTCGGTGACCAACGATAACCTTGTCATCAACGTGCATAATAGCTTGACGGAGCCCTTCCTCATCTCATGGCAAGTTTAATTCCAATTTCCATTAGCCATTCCTAACATGAGATTTTAGGCTCTAATCATTCTTCAACTAATGCACCGGGGGACAAATTAACGAGACAGAGTTGAGACGTGGGGGTCTGAGTTTGTTTACTAGTAGTATTGGCGTAACGGAATTGTTATTTTACGAGTTCTATTAGGCGTATAAAAAGGCTCTTAAATCGTAACGACGTCGCATGTAATACTGTTATGTAAAAGAAAATTAAGTAAATTAAACTTCAAAAATTATCTATTCGATAACACACAGAATATTAATTTTATGACTTCTGTCGTGAGCCGATATGTTATATATGAATACGTAGAGTAGCATATGAACAAATATACGATAACCAGGAACGGAGTGCAACAGAGGAAGAACTCGTGGGAGGATGGAGTGTATGGGACCAACTGCCCAATTCCACCAGGCAAAAACTTCACGTATAATATTCAGGTTAAAGATCAGATTGGTAGCTTCTTCTACTTCCCTTCCCTCGTCTTCCACAAAGCCGCCGGTGGCTTCGGCGGCATCCGGATCCTTAGCCGGCCGCTAATTCCGGTTCCTTTTCCGGAGCCCGCCGCAGACTACACTGTGCTTATCGGCGACTGGTACAGGGCTAGCCATACGGTATGCATGCATACGTATACGGTATAATTAATGTAGGTTGTCATGATGAAAAGAAGTTGATGGCTTGCTTAATTTTGCTATGTATGGTTGTTGATTAGGATCTGAAAGCTAGACTTGACCGTGGGAAGAGACTGCCGTTCCCGGATGGCATCCTTGTTAATGGTCGAGGTCCTAATGCTGCATCTTTTACCGTTGTTTCAGGTGAGTCTTTCATAAATTCACGACGTACTTACACCCTATCTTTTCGTTGTTAATTTATTTACAACTTCGTGGCATATGACATGGATTTTGCAGGCAAGACGTATAGGCTTCGGATCTCAAACGTTGGGCTCCAAAACTCGCTCAATATCCGGATCGAAGGGCACCGGATGAAGCTAGTGGAAGTGGAGGGGATCCACACCCTTCAAAACACTTACTCCTCTCTCGACGTCCACGTAGGCCAATCCTTGTCGGTGTTGGTGACCGCCGACCAGCCATCTCGTGACTACTACGTCGCCGTTTCCACCCGTTTCACGGCTCCCATCTTGACCACCACCGCCGTCCTCCACTACAGCGATTCGAGGCAGCCGGTCTCAGGGCCGCCTCCGGGTGGACCCACGAACCAGATTGGTTGGTCCCTCAATCAGGCCCGTTCATTCCGGTGAGAATTATTGCTCTCCCTTTCTAAATCCAACACAATCCTATCGCTCTTCTACAATTAAATATCATCGTCGAATAATGTATATTTGATCTGTACGATTCTTCAGGACGAACCTAACAGCAAGCGGGCCGAGACCAAATCCCCAAGGCTCGTACCACTATGGCTTGATCAACGTCACCCGGACCATTCGTCTAGCCAGCTCGGCCAGGTTGGTGAACCGCAAGCAACGCTACGCAGTGAACTCCATGTCATTCGTGGAGGCAGACACGCCTCTAAAGCTCGCCGACCTGTACAACATCAGCGGCGTCTTCCGGCTCGGGAGCATCGCCGACAACCCCACCGGCGCAGCCCTGCACCTCGACACCTCGGTCATGCCTGCCGACTTCCGATCGTTCGTCGAGATCGTGTTCGAGAATTACGAGAGCATTGTCCAGAGCTGGCATCTTGATGGCTACAACGTGTTTGTTGTGGGGTAATTAATACTTGTTGTTTCATTTTAATATAATTAAGTTTTGAGTTAGTTATACTCATGTTGTGATTAATTGCTGAGTTGTTTGCAGGATGGATGGAGGGAAATGGAGTGGAGCTAGTCGAAAGGAGTACAATCTTAATGATGCATTACCACGTTGCACTGTCCAAGTAATTGATTCTTAAACATAAAAAATTGTGACATATAAATGCAAAGATGTGACTTGTAACTCTTCTTCTTGTAGGTATATCCGAGGTCATGGACTGCAGTTTACGTAGCCTTAGACAATGTTGGAATGTGGAACTTGAGGTCTGAGTTCTGGGCTCGTAGATATCTTGGGCAGCAATTCTATATCCGAGTCTACTCTCCAGTTCATTCCGTCAGGGACGAGTTGCCTATCCCGGCGAACGCGCTTCTCTGCGGCCGGGCGGCCGGCCGACATACCCGCGCTATCAAAGCTTAGCCATGCACGCAGGAGTTGCAAGTACTTATGAGGACCATATGAGCACCACCAATCAATAGGAGACAATGATGCCTTCTTGTTTCACCTCATTGCAGTTTTTAAAGGAGAGATAAGATCTAGTAAGAGTATCAAAATGTTGAGTCTAAGCTTTACTTTTATTTATTTTTTTCATCATCTCAGAAGGATGTATACGGTAATTAAACAGCCATTAATTAATTAATTCACTTGGCTCACATAAATTGGTTATCCAATAACTCCAGCAAAATAAACCAAAGTTTGAGGCTTCACTTGAGAAACAAGCCAATTTAGCCATATTATTGTAACATCCGCCTTGCTGCGTATCCTTGCAATAATCATATAAGACTTAGCTGGGTTTTGATTTGTTTGGCATCCAAACTAGTCTCGGTTACATGGTAATTTCTATCAAATTCCCTGCAATGGAAGGCAAAATTGCTCATCTTCTTGCATCGCTTCTCCTCTTCTTTTTGTTTGTTCATCTTTGGAGACTCAACTGCTGATGTTGGCAATAATAACTTCTTGAACACGACCGTTCTAATTTGGGATGCATTAGAACTCGAGTGACACAATTAATTCTTTCTCATTACAGAAGGAGTACCTGGTACAGGGGATGCAGGTCAATTACTTCAACGTAGTTAATTAAATGCAATCTTATAGCAATTTTGGGCCAAGATGATGCAGAACAGCTGATCTCAAACTCAGTCTTCCTCATTCGATCTGGAAGCAATGACATGTTTGATAACTTCAAGTCCAGTGGTTCCACCAACAGTACTCATAGAAGATAATTCACATTAAACCTTGCCTTCACTTACAAAAGCCAGTTGATGGTATTCTCCTCTCTTTTTTCTCACAATTTGCTAGTAATCCTTGTGACAATTTGTTATACAGTCTTCGAGCAAGAAGGATTGGAGTGATCAGTATCCCACCCATAGCCCATTGGATGCTGTCCAGCTCTGAGAAGCTTAACTCCATCTGGTGACTGTGTCCAAAACTTGAATGAGTCAGCACTGGGGTTCTACTCTGCCATAGAATAGAAGCCATACTGAGATATCTCAGCTATGATCCAGCTAAAAGATTTGAAGTACTCTTCTGGGAATCCGTATGAGATGGTAGTTAATTTCTTCCAGAACCCAACTCAATTCGGTGAGTACTATACTCAAGAATTAGCTACTAGAATTGGTGATTATAATTTGGAATCCATGTTGGTCTGCAGGATTTAAGGAGCTCAAGAGTGCTTGCGTGGAGCAGGGAAGTTGAATGGGGAAGCTACCTGCGTTCCAAATTCTAATGTTTGCTCAAATCCCAATGAGTACTTGTTCTGGGATTCCTATCACCCAACACAAGCAGCATCAAAGCTAGCAGCTCTAACGCTATTCGGTGGATCGGAGAAGTTGGTCAAAACTATCAATTTTGGATAATTGGCTAAGTGCTAATGTTAATTTAGTTTCTGCTCCATTTTACTGCATTTAAATCAAAGAAATGGAAATTAATCAGTTCCACCATTTATAGTTCAATCACTTTCAGCTCAAATTTGGTCAAATTTCAATCAGCTATTGTATCAGATTTGAAAAATTAATTCACCTGATTTATTGGAATCGCATAATTAATCCACAGAATCATCTTGAAGATTCAGTTGATTAGTAAATTTCACAACATTTCTGCATATATATATATATATGGATGCAGAATATCATTATAGTTCAAGAAGCGGATCAATCTATTTTTTACATCGATATGAATTTAAATGGTTAGAGTGACTAAATTATGAGTCATAATTCATAATATTTATTACATTTACACTTGCTTGTTGTATGACATGCAAATATATTTACCAAAAATATTATTAAACTATGAAAGAATTAGTCCACTCAATATTAAACTGTCATAGTAAGTGAGATCCGACAGAGTTGTCAGCGAACCTAAAAGCTTTATCGCAACCCATGTTTATACACAGGACTACAGGAGGGAGGACTGCTGTCATTTCGAAAATATTGCTTGTCCTTGAAGTCTTTAAAACATCACAAAAAGCTTGTCTCCAAACCTATCAGAAATGTCACTAATGTCCAAAATGCAGAAAAGTGGCTGTGCCCTGTAAACAAACTTACAAACCATTGAGGACAAACGAGTTTGGCCGCCCTTGGAAGGACGGACTTCACGAAAGTACCCACACTCTCCACTCATAGAGGCAAGGGCAAGGGAGCTCCTCCATTTATTACAATCCTAGTAAAATGTAAGGTAGAAATATAATCACACAACTTTGATTGGATCTCCTTAAAAGTTTTATTTGTTACTTAATCCTTTGTAGTTTCGATCTATATGCAATCATTGGAGACCTACGATGAGATCGGAATATACTTTCATCACTCATTTGGTGGTTGCTTTGAAAAAGAGAGAAATAGGATAATTTTTACAAAGAAAGCACTGACATCAGTACAAGCTAGCTAGCTAGCTCATGCAGGACTCCATAGTACTACTAATCAGGAATCAGCATGCGTGTAAGAGCGGATGATCGATCATGGTTGATGAGGATAATAACAATTAAGGCTTCACTGTTCCCTTCTTTAATCCGCTGTTCTTTAATCTTCTGTCAACTTTTGCTTTCTCGACCTTTATCAGGTTCCCTTTTTCACTTTGAACTTCTTTTTTCAGTATTATATATGGAGAGAAAGAAGATAGTATTAAATGCTCTCATTTTACAATGGAAAGGTGGTAGTAGGTCTCTGGAAATAGAATTAATCCTTTTCGAGTCCATTTACGACTGACTTCAGTGAAAATTTAGTACAAATATAAAGACAGACTGAGGGGGGGTAGTCTTGTCATCTCAAGACCCATCCACTCCTCAAAGCCATTACCACTTCCTCGAACGTGGTGATCAGCCATCACTTGCTCTCTTTCTCTTTTCTTTTGCTGGCGTCGTCGAAAAAGCTCTACAATCCCATATTTCTCTAGTCATGGCGTTTGCAATCAAGAAGAAGGAGAAGACAAGAGTAGTTTCCTTTCTCCCATCTCTAACTCTTCTTCTCTCTAGTCTTCTTGCTTGCAGTGGTGAGCCCAGTAAAGTTCCGGCGATATACGTGTTTGGGGATTCCACGGCCGATGTCGGCAATAACAACTACCTGCCTCATGGGGCTGCCAAGGCTAATTTCCCACATTACGGCATCGACTTCCCTTTCTCCAGACCCACGGGTCGATTCAGCAACGGCTACAACGGCATCGACTTCCTGGGTAAGTCCGACTCTCGTTAATTTACTCTCGTTTTGATGGAGATAAGATGATAAAAGATTAAAAAAAAAAAAGAACCAAATTGTAATTTCCGAGTAGTACTAGGGGGAAATAATGTGAAATATTGACCCAAGTTATTTGAGGGGGGGTTAATCATTAATTTAGGCCCACAGAGTCCAGAGATGTACAGTGTCGCACGTGATATGATGCTATCATAGCCATTCATTATCTTTATATTTCTAAGAATTAGAATAATAAAAGAGCAAATTAAGGAATTATTATTTCATTAGTTAGTCTTCATTCAGTGAGGGCCTGCAATTGCCTTTACTCTACTTGATCATGCATTTCATGTAATATAACATTTTCATTAACATACACTTAAGCCAATAATATCAATTGTGTTACAATTTGAGATTAATCTTATGTAGTCATCGCATCCATATTGCAACGGTTTACGTGCCTCTGAATCTAACATGACCTTTCTCTTTTGTTGTTCATCATTTGTTCAGCTATCCATATGGGTTTCAAGAGGAGTCCTCTACCTTTCCTATCTCTTCCAAATAGGACCAAACACTTAATAGTCAGAGGATTAAAGGGAGTAAACTTTGCTTCCGCTGGATCTGGAATTCTTGACTCAACTGTAAGGGTGGCCATTCTTCCATAGTTTTTTTTTTTTTTTTTTTTGGTGGTTAAGTTTTGGCTAATTTTTATTTTGGAATTATTATATGCATTAGAGTAATCTAATTCAAGTATAACAGGGAAGCACCTTGAGTATGAGAAAGCAAATTCAATCTTTTGCCACAATACAATCAAACATTATGGCTCGAATTGCTAGAGAGGCTGCAGATAATGTGCTATCGAGATCCATTTTTCTTATTAGTACCGGAGGGAATGATATATTTGCTTTCTTCTCGCAAAATAACTCGCCGACAGATACTGCGAAGAAAACCTTTATTGCTACTCTTGCCACAGAGTTTAAGGACCATGTGAAGGTAATCTCAATTTTAAATTTTACTTCTGTTTAAAGAATGAATGATTTTAACTGACCTATTGGAGTCAACTTCATGCAAACATGGCAGACATTATACACTCTTGGAGCAAGGAAGTTTGGTGTTGTTGATGTTCCGCCGATTGGTTGTTGCCCGTATCCGAGAAGTCTAAACCCTACTGGTGATTGTGTTCCTGTACTAAATGAGTTGGCTCAGGGATTCAACTATGCTGTTAAAGTTCTGATGCAGAATCTTAGCTCGACCATGGAAGGTCTCAAGTACTCGATTGGGAGTTCTCATGAAGTGGTGCAAATTATAATGAGAAACCCTGCAGCACTCGGTAACAATTCTGACAAATCTAGGGAACACCATTAGATGCATTCTGTGATCTCTTTATATGGATTTTTTTTACTTGAAGAGTAGGATATGTCCCGAGTCTTACCAATCTGAGAGGGTTAGAAGTTGGTACAAGCTAATTGCTATTTAGTCTGATATAGAATGCCTATTTAGGATTTCATATGCTATGATATACTTTTATGGAGATCAAGAGTATTATAACCAATGTCATATATACAAATCTGACATGCAGGCCACTAAAAGCAGAACATGCAATAGTTCCAACTAAGATTGCGTAGAACAAAACTTTTCATTCCAATGTTTTTTGAGGGTTTCTTCCGTGCAATCGAATTAATTCTTTATCAATCAATTTGATGAAGATCTAACGGTTAAGATATTTAAGGGTATAATAGGAATGAAAGATATTACCGGTTTAGCAGGTAATTTTTTTTAGATATATAATCTTGCACATTATTTTTTAACAATTATATTATCTTAATATTTTATTAAGTAAAAGACATATATATCATTAACTGAGAGTAATGTATATATATTAAAATAAGGGTATTGATGTCTTTTATAATTAACTTGATGAAATTTTAATTACATTTTATCTTTTTAATTATTTTTTATTATTTACATATATCTCCCATTAGTTTAAGATTGATTTAAATTAAATTTTAATAGATAGAGATAGAGAATTATATTTAAATTAAAGTTTATCTCCAAACAATCAAATTTAAATTATTTAATATTAAATGATATCTCCTATAATTAAGGCATAATTATATTTAAGAGAGAAATCTTAACGGAAAAAAACGTGTAGAGCGCTTCTTCCGTACTTATCAATCACTTTGATGAAGATCTAATGGTTAAGATCTTCAAGGGTATAACAAGAAAATTGGAAAGTTAGGCACACGTAATTAATTTTCTTAACTGATATACTCTTTTTCTTATGTAATGTGGTTTTGGAACCGGTACCGGGAAACCGGTACCGGGTATGAAAACTGTCTATTATAGCCGTTGGATTAAGATTATAATTTTTAAAAGTGCATTGAAGTATTTGCCATGTTTTTTAATATAATCTCTGTATTGTTATAAGTAATGCCACAGAGCCAGGGAGAGGAGCTGCAAATGAGCAATTCACTTCTCTTATTTGATAAAACCAGCACAGATGTGTTAGGATCGATGCGTAAGAGCTGCCATTCTTCTGAGAAGTCTTATGCTATATTTTGCAGGTTATAAGGAGATCAAAACTGCATGCTGTGGCGCTGGGAGATTCAACGGGGAGTCTGCATGCACACCGAATTCTACCTATTGTTCAAACCGGCACCAGTACCTCTTCTGGGACTTGTTACATCCGTCCCATGCCACTTCTAAGATCGCAGCCTTAGCCTTCTATAATGGCTCACTGGCGTTTGCCAGCCCGATAAATTTCAAACAGTTGGTGGAAGATCAAACTTAAATTTCTTGAACTTGTCATGCGTAGGAGAAATACTATTCCATGCAAATTTGTTTTTCTATGTAGTATTGAAAGGGTTGAGATAACTATTACTTCTTTCTGTGACCAGAATGCCTCGTATGTTTGGATATACTTGGATTACTAGTTACAAGTAGATGTTTGGTGTATATCAGAGGCAAGTGTATATGTGTTGCTGTCTTGCATTTGATATGATTGTGAACGGTAAGAACTGGAACTTTTTGTTTTTGTTTTTGTTTTTTAAGGGATAGCCCGTAGGGAAAGTTTCAATTCATTCTATGCCTGAAAGTAACATGAGAAGCCGAATAGGACTGGACCTTCATTTGACACAAGTGTTATGGCATAGGCAAAGTACAGCTAGAAGCACAGCTCTACAAATATAGAGGAGAGGAGAGGGAGCAAAGCCATGGAAGACAGCGGCAAGGAGAACCTCAGAGACTAAAGTTTTGCTTGATTTAAGACTAAACTCCGAACTCGATTAATTAATTTTAATTTTTTAAAAGGTAAATTTGATTAGATATAAAAGATAAAAAGATGTTTAATTACTGAACTAGTTAAATTGTCCTAAATCAGTGGAGTTTCTAAACTCGAAGCAAATAAAGCTTAAAATCATAGTAAAACTGTTTACTAAGGGTCGATGGAAATTCGTCTAAAGCGTTTTCAATAGTAAAAAGAGGATGCAAACACCACAATTAAGCTGATGACCCTGAGCCTGAGTTGCCCTAATTAACTTATATTATATTGTTGTCCCATTTTTTCCTATGTGGAATCTTATACATTTTGTTGGTTTTATCTTACAAATTTGATTAATCTCAAATATACATTTTATGTCATTGTCTTGATTATCTATCCATTAAAAGGAGGGTTCCAACTAACTCTTAACTGATGTATGGAATTACTAATACATGATAAGTGAACAATGTGATTAAAGCTCCATCTAATTAATCAAGGTCCACCATTACTGAGATTATCCCCCCAGTATCACAAATCCATTTCGTTTTCTGGTGGTTAGCAGTCACAGCATTGCATTTAAATTTATACTTGACCAAGTTGACAAGAAAAGGAAAGGAAAGACGACGATCAAGTTTGGCCCAAAGGTGGTGAATTAGTATGCGGTCATTTGGTCAAAGTATAAGATTCTTCGGACCGTTTGGTTGAAATTTTTTATAAATGCTGCGTTAATAGATACAGTGCCTAACTCAAAAATTATTGTTTGATTTGATATATCAAATTAAAAAAACTGAATAGACTGTATGCTGAAATTTGATTTTCTTTTAGTTGAGAATATAGTTGCACTCTTTTAATTCTAAAAAATACAACAAAATACTCATAATTATAATGTCAAAATAGTATTATAAAATACAACAACTAAATACTTATTTCTTATATATATTATTATACAATACAACAAACTATAACATGTGTTTAACAAATAAAATATTATACAATACAATCAACTAAACAATTTATTTATTTATCTAGATAAACATATATTTCTTAACGCATATATATTTTAAAATATAATAAGCCAAACAGCCCCTATGTAAATTCGCTAAGCAAGCATAGCAAGACTATGATAATTACCATCTGTAATGTAGAATTAACTCGTTACACCAATCGCTATTTCACATGATATGATAAGAAATCAACTAATTCCACAGTTATAAGTCTTTATATCGACCAGTTATGACTTTTGATCCAACTTAATGTCAAAGAAGTCGACAGAAAAATTGCAATTCACACAGTTTGGCCAGGTAGGTCACATTTCTTTGAAAGGTAAATCGAACTCTAGATGAAAGATACATATTTCAGCACGTTGAATAAATTTTATTCTATGGATTCTATTTCTATAGACTCCCATGGTATATTCTGTGGCACTTCTTTTATACTATAGAGATTAATAAAAATTTAACGGTTAAGATCCTTAAAGATATAATAGGAATGTAAAAAATTTAAAAGATATTACCGGTTCAATAAGTAATTATTATTTTTAAATATATTACCTTGCACATTATCTTTTTTATAATTATATTATCTTAATAATTTATTAAGTAAAAGATATATATATCCTTAACGGAGAGTAATGTATCTATATTATAATAAGGATATTGATGTCTTTTTATAATTAACTTGATAAAAGTTTAATTAAATTTCATGTATTTGATTATTTTTTATTATTTATATATATCTCTCGATAGTTTAAATTTGATAACACATAGAGATACAGAATCATATTTAAATTGAAGTCTATCTCTAAAAAACTAAATTTAAATAATTTAATATTAAATAATATTTTCTATAGTTAAGACATAATTATATCTATCACAATCATATATAAGAGAAAGAAATCTTAATAAAAAAACGTATAATTCAAAAATTAGACACACATAATTAAATTCTTTTAACTAATATACTTTGTTTTATGTAATATAATTTTAGAATCGGTATTGACTATGAAAATTGATTATTATGACCGTTAGATTAAGAATATAAATTTTAGAGGAGTATTACCGTATTTGCCATTCTCTAACACTATAAATACACAAAAGGAGATGAGATCTCATTCCACATAACAAAGATGGCTCTTCTAAGTTTCATTGCCATTTGCCTCTTGCCATTGGTTTTTGGATTAACGGTTGGCAATGTTAGTGAGATCAGAGTGCCTGCGATCTATGTGTTTGGGGATTCATTGTTTGATGTGGGTAATAACAATTACCTTGAATTGGCTAAACAAGATACGGCCAATTTCCCTCACAATGGCATCGATTTCCCTAATCGTATTCCAACTGGGAGGTTTAGTAATGGCTACATTGGCATTGACTTCATAGGTATCTCTCTCTCTCTCTCTCTCTTTCTCTCTTTGATCTTACTGCTAATGTTTAAGGAAACATTGTGCTGTGCTGTGCTGCAATATAATGAATGAATCTCGTAGAGTTATTAGAGAATAATTAAAGAGTGCTTACCTTCAAAACTTCTTTGCTCTTCCTCCAAATTAAGGAAAAGGAGTTGGTTGTAACTACCACGGTCCTAAATAATTACGTCGATGTTTTTGGATGCTCTATCGATTGATCATCCTAACAAGTTACATCAACGTCTCTTTATAATTAAGTCTTGTCTTAATTTAGACATCTCGTTACTCAAGCTCTAAACTCCATGAAGTCGACTAATGTTATCTCACACCGTAGAATCTGGCTTATTCAGCGATATTTCAATCGATGTGTATCAAAGATACTTAAAAAGAATTAGAAGATAAATAGAATTTTAATTAATTGCTAATATCTTTGTTAATTCAAGAGCAAAGATGTTTACAGGAACTCTTCATGTGTCCTTTTTTTTCGTATGATTAGAGATTGTACCGAATGAAGTGGCCCATATAATACTTGTGGATTTTACTAAGCAAACGAATCCAAGCAAAGGAAAAGGTTATCCTGCTTGTAATTATATAAGCATCTAATTTGTTTTTGCCTCAGTTTGACCTGGACCAGAGGTTGATTGGTTTGCCCCACCAATGGGAAGTACTGGTAGGCATAATAATTGAGCGCATTTAAAATGGTTTGGATTTGTAGTGCAAGGAAATTTATGAAGAAAAAGTATAGATTCACATGTTATTACCGTATGGATATTTATCTTCTTATATAAAAGTTAAAGCAAAAATAAAAGAAGAACCAAAATTTAAAGTCAAATATATTATAAATTATAAGTATCAACATACATGATAAAATATAGATGACAGTACAACTTTTGAGTAATTTATAGAGGTGGTAATAGGCCGACCACCCCAATTAGATATGTCTTACTCTGGATCCAATTGAGTCAGGTGAGGTTGAATTGGGCATGTCTTGGATACTTAAATTAAACACTAAAATGTTCTTAAAAGGCAGTAACTATGAAGCTAATTTCCTCTCTTTTCTTTGTTATTAGCAAAAATCTTTGGCTTTAAGATGAGTCCACCACCATATCTTTCAATCAGATATGCAAACCAAGTCCTGAAAGGAGTAAACTTTGCTTCTGGAGGATCTGGAATACTTGACACTACTGTGAGTAACAACACTCTTCTCTGATCGATATCCTCTTCTCTTCTCTTCTCTAACTAAATCCATTATCAACTTTCTTAAACATACTAGGGTAATGGCGCCATCACATTCTCCACTCAAATCCGATACCTTGAGAAGGTAACTCGCATGCTATCTCAACAAATGGAGCATAAATCAGCTGAAACTTCTCTCTCTCAGTCTCTCTTCGTCATTAGTACGGCGAGCAACGACCAGTTCGCCTTCTTCGCCCTTACTGGAGCTACAAACGCCACGTTAAATCATAACTTCATCTCTTCTCTTGTTGACGATTTCGTAAACCATCTGAAGGTAATCTATGATGAGTACATTTTCCTTTAAGTACAAAATAGATTAGAAAAACTTTTTATTAACCTCGTCGTTTAATGGATGTACGTGGCGTGCATGCAGTCTCTTTACAAGCTCGGTGCAAGAAAGTTTTGGATTTCTGGAGTTAGTCAGATAGGATGCATCCCATATCTGACGAGCAGAAACCCCTCGGGTGGCTGCTTCGATGATTTGAACCATTTGGCTCAAAGTTACGGCGAGGCTGCGAAGCGAAGATTGCGACATCTTAGCTTGCGATTGGTAGGGATGAAGTACTCGTATTCAGATTCCTACGCCATGACGGCCACGATCAAGGCCAATCCCCATGCTCTAGGTGAGCATTGTAAGAATAAGAATAGCTTTAAGCCTTTAATATTCGTGTCGTTACAAAGATCAAATGGATTAGGCTGACCCCATTAACACAATTATCACCTTATCATGTACATATGGGTATTTATCATTATACCATCTGTTAGATTTAACTAGTCTCAAAAAAAAAAAAAAAAATGGTCTACGTAATGCCTTAGCAGACAAATACAATATAGCCGTCAGATTAAATTTAACTCTCAGTGGTTTTGAGACAATGAAATACCTATATGGTAGGATGCAAATGATGAACTTTTACAAATTTTCGGACAGATAGAAAGTTCTTCGATCTTAATCGAATTGTTCTTGTTGGTTTTGTTTATAGGGTTTACCGAGCTCATTAGTGCATGCTGTGGAGCTGGAAAATACAATGGTGAATTCCAGTGCGTACCAAAAGTTACCTACTGCTCTAATCGTGATAATTATTTTTTCTGGGATTGGTTTCATCCCACCGAAGCCATGCATAAGTTGACAGCAATCCTGGCATATAATGGTACCTTCTCCACGCCTATAAATATCAAGCAGCTGGTTTGAATTACAGGAGCTTCGACCTCACTCTCAGACAATTAGTTGACTTCCATTCGTTTTTTGTTTCTAATTAAAGTCTACTTTAAGATTAACCCAAACTTAAATAATGTTTCTCTTGTAATAAAAACAACTTGTGGGGTTGTAATGTTATCTAATGGATGCATAACTTGCAATCAGAACAAGTGCCGTTTGTGGTGGTAAAATTGGGGCAATAAAAGTATCAATCTCATTATACCCCTATTTTTAAGACACTAAGAAAGGGACTAAGTTGGTTGTATTTACAAAGTGAAGGAATATATAATATACTTTCTAGTGCTTTGTATTCCTCGAAGATTAATAAGATTAAAATAAAATATCCTCTAAGCAATATTTGTCTTCAGCTAACCAGAGAAAGATCCTCGGAATTCATAGTCTCTGAATATTGGAATTTTTTTTGTAAATATAAAGCATATTACTTGCATATCCTTTATCCTTTTGGTGAGGAAATAACCAGAAGTAAACACAAGATTATTAAACTATATGATAATATACGAAATGATCATTTAATTCTCACTCAAAGCAGCTGAAAGGTTTTTGAGTAATCAAGTCCCGAGCACAAGGTTAGAAGTAAAGAACTTTGGTAACATAACTAACATTCCATTAAACAAGGAGCATGTCGCTGAGATTAATTTCTTGGTGGAGAAAGATACAAACTACCTTGTAATTAGATCAAGAACCAATGAGAGAATTTGGTGACACCTTTGTCTTACTCTCAAGTCTCAAATTCTCAATGCCTCATACTCCTCTCTATAAATAATAATGCCCCCTAATCTACCACAACACAAAAGTTAATTATTAGGAAGAATTCAGGAGAAGATCTCATAGAGCTTCAATGGCAGAGACAGTTGTTTTCACTCTTCTGCTTGCATTTTGCCTGGTTGGGCTCAGTCTGCAAACAGTGCAGGCAAAAATTAATGCCATGTTTGTGTTTGGTGACTCAACTGTGGACGTAGGCAATAACAATTACTTGAACAACACTAAGGCAAAAGCAAATTTTCCTCACTATGGAGTCGACTTCCCAAGTTCGACAGCAACCGGCAGATTCAGCAATGGCTTCAACACTGCTGACCAGCTAGGTATGCATTTCTTGATTCTTTTGCCACAGAATCTTCTTATACCCACAACACTGCTAAACTAAGTACTGTTATTGTCATAAAAATGGATAAAAAGAGCTAAATTCTTCCATTAGTAATGAAATTTTGATGCTAAGCTCAAATTATACATTGGAAGCAAGTGTATATATGTGTGTAGGCGTCTGTAATTATTTTAACTCTAAGCCATGAAAGCAAGTGTATGTATTTAAGCATACCTATATAATCCAGCTTCAGCTTAATTAACTCAATTTTTTATCAATGACTAGCACAACAACTGGGTTTTCCAATGAGTCCACCAGCTTTTCTCTCCCTACAAACAAGACAGAGCCTCACATCACAGATGTTTAAGGGAATAAATTTTGCATCAGGAGGTTCAGGAATCCTCTCTCATACTGGACCATTACTTGTAAGCTTGGTCTATGTTTACGGTTTTTAAGATATTCTAGCATAACATTCAAAAATCACCCTGATGTCACTATTTTTGAAACAGGCAGGAGAGGTCATACCAATGAGTATGCAAGTAAGACACTTTGCAATGGTCCGCTGTAATATGGATAAATCGAAGGGTTCATATGGAGCTTCAGATTTCCTATCCAGATCTCTCTTTTTTATCAGCAGTGGAAGCAATGACATGTTTGAGTACTCATTAAATGGCGAAGGAGACGACACTGCCTTCTTGGTCAATCTCACCTCCAGTTACAAGAATCATTTGAAGGTTTCTCTCTCTGTACATACTATAGTTGGCCTAAAAAAGTCTGATACTAAGAATATTTCTAACAGTAGATAATGCATGCTAAGATTGTAATAATTGTGTTTGGGACCAGGTATTTACAGAGCAAATGAAACTATTATCAGCGCATATTTGTTGTATAAATAATAAAAAGAAGATAAGGAATTCTTTGAGAGAGTAATACTCACCTGTTGTTTTAATTACGCACCAGGCCTTGTATCATCTTGGAGCAAGAAAGTTTGGCATAGTGAGCGTTCCACCACTTGGGTGCTGCCCATCTCAAAGGGTAAGGAACCCGACAGGGGAATGCTATGAAGTGTTGAACGATATATCAAGAACTTCTTACGCCGCCATAGGAGCAATGCTAAAGGAACTACAGATGGACTTGCCTGAGATGAAGTATGCTTTTGGAAACGCATACAAAATTGTGTCATATGTCCTTCAAGATCCGCAACCCCTGCGTAAGAAATTTCATCTGAAAATTTATTCATCTAGCTCCTATATATGCAGTTCATCACACCTTGTTCGACAGATTTCAAGGAGCTCAAAGTAGCTTGCTGTGGAGGAGGACCTTACAATGGATCATATGCATGTAATCAGACACTTCCTTTATGTGCCAATCGTACAGAACATTTGTTCTGGGACTGGTTCCACCCAACACAAGCAGCTTCTGAAATGGCAGCAGAGACTCTCTTCACTGCAAACAAAAACTTTGTGACACCAATTAACTTTCAGCAACTAACTGAACTTTGATAGTATTCTATCAAAGTTCCAGATATCTTTATCATGGTATTCTATCAACAATAAACAGGGCTGATGTCTTCTGCCAAACAACACAGTCAATTCAATTTATTTGGCTATATGCCTGAAAGACATCTGATGGAACAAATAAATTTTCTTCCCATATGTAAGATTTAGTTGACTGATAGATCTTTAATAAATTAATAACATTTACGGAAGGAGAACACAAACAGAAATTACTTTTTATCATAGTATCATGATGTAATAACATGAAGGTCTCATAGCATCCATAAATAGTTCCACGGTTGTTCTGAGAAATTGAAGATTACCGAATGTATGAGACTGCATACAATGTAAGAAAATGGAAAGCTGATAAAACACTGAACAATAATTTCTTATCATCCTACTTCAATTCATAGCGAATTACCTTGGCAACAAGTGAGCAAAGCACAAATCGTTTGCGGCATATAGAGCGCAGGTTAACATAATATAATTTGAGGAAAGGAAAAATCATACTAACACCATGTGAAATATCTTGCGTTAAACAAGGTACAATACAGAACCTGAATTACAATACCCATAATTGTCACGAAATGAGTAGATCTCAAGTCATTCAGAACCCTCAATAAATTGGTAACAAAAACTTGTTGCATCTAATTAGCGAAAGACATACACTAGATTGAAGGTTTTAAAGAGTACAAGCCGATGAAGAAAAAACAAAATATTATAAGTGCATATTTTAATGTTTTCCCGCTGCATATCTCAAAGCTTAAGTATGCTCCCAAAACAAAGTTAAAGACTCAGCAATTCAATCTGACAAAATGAAGTTCCAAGGTTTCTTCTGTGATGAAATGCTGCAGCAGATATTATCATATCATCTCTTTACCCTTTTGTTTTTTGGCATATCCCCCTTGTTAAAACCTTTAAAGTCATTTGTTGTCTCAGCAGTGTTCTGCTTTTTCATACCTTTCCTACCTCCATGCCCAAACTTGGACTCTTTGCGCTCCCTATTTTTCTTATTATTCTCCTGCCCCTTCTTACCTCTTTTCGCAAACCCTCCAGACCTATCACCAGGAGCCACCCCTGGCCTTCCTTTCTTTGACCTCCCAAATCCCTCCTCTCCGTCAAAAGCCAAATCCATCTCGTTATCCTTCCCTTTTGCAAATCCACTTTGTTGCCTCTGCTTCCTCCATTTCTTAACCGACTCAATGTCCTCTTTCTTGCGCTTGGCCCTCTCCTTGGTCTTCTGGGCCTGGACTTCTTTTGCAATTTTCTTTGCCTCTCTTGCTTTTTTCCTCTCTTCAGCCTCCTCAATCTTCTTCTTTTCTGATAAGAGCTTGCCTTTCACCTTTAACATGTGAACATCTGTCTTCACCATTTCTGCATAGTAGTCTGGAGGCCTAAGAAATGGGATTCCCATTGACTGCAATTTCCCAAAGGCCTCTCGTGTGCCCTCCAATGCCTGAGTGTAAAAGGCAAGCTCACGTGTTAGATCGTCATTCACATCAATCTCTTCCGCCTGATCATGATCAATAGTGAGCTTATGAATCCATTCAACATTTTCTGGCCATGCTATATCTTCAATCTTCTCAAGAAGACCCTCTCGGTTGTATATGGCTTTCTTTGAAGGTTCGGTCAGAACTTTTTCTGTTTCTATGTCTGATTCTGATTCCTCATCATTATTATCATCCATCTCATCCTCACTTATGATTTCTTTGTTAAGCAAATGCCTTGTATTTTGGAGCTCAACCATTTTGAAACTGCATGAGAGACCACGTTACATCAAACTTATCAGCACTTGATTACGACAGAAGACTCCATATTTTGTTGGGGGGAAAAAGAAAATTCTAAGCTGTTAAGTGTTAAAACACATGCCGCGGAATTCAAGAAAAAAGTGCATTTACCTACTAGTTAATAAAACGAATAACACTTGCTATTTTGGACATTATTATGCCGCAGCATGTCCCCCTCTCACAGTAATTTAGTTAAAAGAAAATAGTAAGTCCTGAATAACAATCACCCTCGTTGAAGCAAATGATCACAACAAATAAAATGATTGAGACCGATAAAAAGGCCCTCAGTTAACATGCTGATGAGCAGAAGATATTGCTTCAAGTTAAAAGCATTTCAATAACAGGATGTAAAAAATATGCAAATCCAGATCAAATTGAAATTTTCATCCACAAACGTTTATTAAAACATCCAGAAAAATGCAAATACCTTATGAAAATTAATAATAATAATTCTAGAATCAATTTAGGATGTTGTCATGCCCAGATGAAATGCACTGCTTAGCTATTGAGAGACAATTTATAGGACAGGACAGCACTGCAGCCTAAGCCAAAGGGATGCTTAAATATCAAATTTTGACAAACTAACCAGCTGTTTACTGGGTTTTATAACATCATACTACGACAATAAAGAAACCAACACACTGCAGAAGATCCCGGCTCTATGTACTAGATTTAGACATGTCGTCACCACCCTCCGTGCATCTGTTTCAGAGCCTTATCAAGCCTCCCCTTCTCCCCCTACCCCACCAGGTCTATTGAAGGCAGAGGGGCCCGGCCGCCCACCCTCCGCCTTCACCACGGAAGGATGACGGCTTGGGTTGGCGCTGCCCCTAGATGCCACGGAGGGAAAGAGAGGGAGAGAAGAGAAGAAGGAGAGGGAGAGATACCTTTGTCGCCGTCACCGCCCTCCGCGTATGACGTCTCAGCCGTCGACTCTGCGTATGCCCAGAGATATCGGTCGAGAGGGCTTTAGGTTTCTGAGTTTTAGGTCGAGAGGGTTTAGACTTTAGATAGACCTGAGCAGTCTTCGGGTCGGGTTGCGGTCGGATCCAACTCCAATCCCCACCAAGCGGCAAGCGGCCTATTATTATTATTATTAATTTTTTTTTCCTAAAATAAAAGGCTAACATTAATCACTTCAAATTCCTATGCTACTTTTCTTTAAGGAGTTATTTTGTATTAAAAATTAATTCCCTAATTAAATGAGTAAAAATAATTTATATTTTTTTTCTCTCTCATTAGAAGTGATTTTAAAGGATTAGATTAGACAGATTTAAAATTATATATTTAAAACAGTTGTAAGAGGATATGGGAAGGAAGACAAGATAATTTTATTATATATATATAATAAAATATTGAGAGAGGGGGTTTAGTAATATATTTACATAGTTTAGGGATGTATCTGTCTAATATTTTTATTAAGGGGTGAAAGTAATACAAAGAAATGGTTGAGAGGCTCAACATGTAATTAACCCATTTTATTAATCGAGCTCGATTTTCCACCTCGAGCCGATCTCGAGTGGCTCGCAAGCTGGCGAGCCGATTTGACACCCTACTCGTGTTCCATTTCTTGCGGCGCCGACTTTGAGATGGCAACCGGAGAAGCCGAGAGTGAGGAGAAGGGAAACCTACGTCACGCCGTTCTCTCTCTTCCTCCTCTTCACGCGATCGATGATTTGCTATCAGTCGGGGTTCGCCATTCTACTCTTCTCTTTCGTTTTTTTTTTCTCCTTTCGTTAATATGTATTCTTTTTTGTTCGATTTCTATAACCTAGGGTTTGTTTAGCACTATGGGGGTGGTTGTTATGATGTTTGGCTTACGATTGCAATTAGAAGGTTCAATAAATCTATTGGAGCTTATCTTGAAGTGGATTCTTGATTCGGAAGACTTTAAAGAATTTTAGGGGAGTGATAATGAGATTGCGTTGATACTTATATTTGCAATAAAATCTTTGGAGTTTGGACTTGGTGAATTAGTACACTGGAAGTTATGATCACTGGAAGGAACATATTGGTAGGTTTTTTTTGTATTTGGGAATGGAAGACGTGAAAAGGCAATGTAGATGCTGATCTCAATCCCAGCAAGATAGGAAGAATTTAATAGGAGCCTGATAGTTCTCATTTAATTTATTAATGTAATAGTGTTGGTGGTTCATGTTCACTTACTAACAGATCTACAGTTGTGCGAGAATTTACACCATATAAGAGAAGCAAGATAGATTGCTCATGGACACTATAATTTTTTTTTTTTTTTTAGTTCAGTAGTTTTCATGATTTCAGTGTATCTCTATTGAAATAATTTGCGAAACGACACATCAAATAGTGTGTTTCAACCCTTGCCTGTTTTGCTTGATTGCAGGTTTGTGTTCGATGCATCTTTCGTTTATTTGGGGTTCGTGGTCTTCCCTATTCTTGTTCCTCTCTTACAACATCAGTGTTGCATTCGCTTCTTGAAGAACAAAATATTCGTCAGAATGATTCTTCAAAAAATGAATGGTGTTTGTCTACTTCAAGAGAATCAGATAATAATGACTACTATTGCTGTATTTGCTTGGGAGTCTTACAACTCGCCTGCCTCCAAGATCAAGAAATAAGGGAGTCTTGTAAAGAGACTACATCGGTTGATTATCTCACTTCTATAGTAGCTGGCATAGTAAAGAAAGAAAATCATCAAATTGACGAGTTTTCGCTAGAAGTCTCACTGCCACCAGTTATATCAGCCAATGAACGTGCCGTCTGGTAATTCATTTCTCTTAAACTATCTGTAGGATAAAGACAGTTAGAGAATCATGCATGGAGGAATGCCTTTTTTCTACACAAAAATACAAAATCACATTAAAAGTATGGAATATTTAGCAGAAGTAATGAAATCAAGAGAGAAATCAAGTAATAAAAAAAACAGCCAAAGAGCAATATTCTGGATCACAAGTATGAACTTGCAGATATATGATTTCAATCCTTCAGTGTCTGCTTATTCCATATTATTTAGTCTTAATGGTTTGTGAATCCAGCTAAATTCGCAGTTTGTGCTTGAGAAAACATAAACATCAATGTTCAGCTCCTTTAGTGACTATGCCAACTTTTATAGGTTGTATATGAGAAGAAGATATGAGAGTGAAGATTGGTTTAAAGACAATTTCCTTTCTGAACACCTGTCAGTGAAGGATGCTTTGAGACTATCAATAACCACAGCACTTGAAAATCACATGGTAGTTAACGCAATTGTGCTAGATGCCTATTATCCTTCTTTTATTTAGTTTGTATTGTTCACCATCATATGTCTCCTTTAGCTTAAGGAGTGTGTCTGTTTAAGTACGGCTTCTTAACATTTTGAGCCTAGTTGTGCAGAATGCTAAATGCGGTACCAACTCATTCCATATTCGCTTGACATATACTCATTCTGAGGCTTCAATAAAGCTCCAGAGTTGCTTGTCAAATGGCCGTGGTTGTAAGAAAAGAGAAATAGGTACGCTTGTAGTATTTTATAGTTTTTTCATTTTGGTGGTTGAAGAAGTACTTTCTTTGTACAAGCAGCTATTGTTTTCCTTATGGTTATCATCTTAGAAGCTATCTTATGTTTAAAAAGGACTTTTTGTGTATGGATGATAACATTTCCTGAAGACAGTAAGTAACATCGAGAAACAGCTTCTTTTGTTCTTGCTAAACTTTTTTTTTTAAAAAGTTGACAGTATATATTTCTCTCTAAATGAAGTGCATTGATCTAGATGATTGCTTTCCTTGATGGAGTTTGAGGATATATCAATTTAGTTGGTGGTTAGTTTGATGTGTAGTTCTTTTATCTATATAAAGGAATTGCTATTAGTAACATGGGAATGAGTAGTTTTCTTTGGTGTTTGTTGAGATAGGGTCAAAAAGAAGTAATTGTTTGTGAAAAAAATTATATTATGATAAGAAGATATTCCCAACACCAATAATAGGTCTGAACCATGAAGAAGTAATTATATATCTTATTCATAGCTTTCCAATGTACTAATTACCATCAGAAATAAGTGTACTGTTCAGTGATCACGAGGGTATCTTACTGTAAAAAGTAGATTGATCACACATATAAGGCAACTACTAGTATTCTATTAAGATAAGCTAGTGCCATCACTATATTGAGAAGTTATTTAATGTTCTTCTAGCCTTTCTACCAAAAATAGGTAGACATATCGAGTCTAAATATAAAAGGTCAACCTTTCATGGGGTACTTGCTAGTTGCTACTAGGTAAACATTTGAGCCGATATGATGAAAGAAGCCCTTATCTCTTTTCTTCCGCAGCTTCTATTTAGTTGAAGTTGCTCTTTTCTTTTCATTTCTTCCAATCTTCAAAGTACTCAAATTGTTTCAAGGAAGAAACCAGAGCATTTCATAACTTTAGGGCATGCAAATTAACTAGATATGATCAAAGGGCCTAGCCCACCCGTGCCCAGCCCGGGTTTGGCCTGGCTAAGCCCGGCTCGAACCCGGTTTAGGCCCGGCCCGGCCCGGCCCGAGCCCGAACTATCCATGGGCGGAACAGGCCAGCCCTTTGCTCGCCCGACCCAACCTGAAAGCCCGCCCGTCTGGCCCGCCCGTTCTGCTACAGTAGCCCGCCCGTCTGCTATAGTAATTTACCGTTACTACAGTAAAAAAATTTGGTATTGTACCGTTTTGCATTATTTTAAGCACACCTTTAAAAAAATTTAATTTATTTTAATTATTTTTTAAATGGAGGAATATAAATATTTTTTTAAAAAATAAGCTAATAGTTAAAAAAATTCTAAAAATAGCTAAAATATAGGTTGGGCCGAGTAATTGGTTGGTCGGGCCGGCCCGGCCCGACTGGCTAGCCAGCCCGATCTCTCACGGGCCGACGGCGGTAACGGGCTAGACTATTCTAACCCGGCCCGACCCGAGTGATTAGTGGGTCGGGCCGTAAACAAATACTTAAGCCCAGTTGGCCCGAAAAACCCGGCCTGGCCCGCCCGATGATCATGTCTAAAATTAACATTTGGCTTTCAATTTAGTTTTATTCTTTTACAATATACATTGTGAAGCTTCCATCGAAAGTGAGATGATTCGCAAAGCCAATGCAGCCTATTACACTTTACTACCTGTTCTTGCGATGGAGTAATTTTTGAGATCTGCTGACAAGTTTTATGCCAACAATACATAGTTTATGTATTTAGCAGGCGTTAGGCCTTCGCTAGAAATAATTAGTCGTGATTTTTTACTTTGCTCCACATACTTTACAAAATCCTCTTTTTTTATAATGCGTCCCTTAATTTTGTTAATAATCTAATAGAGGGAGTAGATAATGAGAGCAATCATGGTGATTCGTACAAGAGAACATCAAAAGATGATGTTAAACATCCTCACAATGAATCTGATGCGGTCATCCACAGAGCCCTTGATGGCATGCAAGATAACGACTTCTCTGAGTTGTTTAAGTCACCACCTGAAAAGGTTATTTTCTTTCTAGCAAATGTGTACATGTATGTGAATTGCAAAGTGTTGTTAGATTCATTATCACTATTAACGGGTTCAATTTTCTTCTTTAGGCCTCAACACCATGTCAGCTCAGGATTACTTGCTTTAGGATGCCCATATATATTGGTGGTAGATACTTGAAGGTATGCTACAGAGTATCTAAAGTGTGCATGTTAACTGTAACCTTCTCTATGCTGTCTATTTGTGTCAGTCTGCCTTTCATTGTTGGCAGTTGGCAGACATGCTTTATTGGGAACTTTGTGCTAAGGATATTGGTAAAAATTATAGAATTAACTACAGATGAATTTCATAAGTATCATGTCAGGATTGAGATTTCTGTTGCTAAAGTAGAATGGTGCAGCAAGTTTCATGCCACTGGCTCAGCTGGTAACCCCCAGCGAAGACCATTTTCATCTACAGTTTCTTTTTCAAATTTATAAATTTGATTTCCCTTTACCTGCATCTTATCTCGTTGTTTGTGTTTGAATTAGTAAGCATTTAACAATTTAAAGATAAGTGAGGGGGGAGATAGGTGGTGCAAGTGCATTTAAAACACCAAAGGCCCTTCTACTTCCGGCTGGTTAAATTTTTTTTTCTCTGTTATCACTGCAATTAAAGACTGGTGAGATCATGAGAACTTTCAACCTTCACCTCAACGTGTTTCTTAACTTGGAAGGGAGAAGCTGAAGGCTAATCTCCAGTGTGAACACAAAAAGGTGAATTTAAGTACACTTAACGTGGGAAGTTAAAAAGCTTGCAAATAATGCATTTAAAGAAGGAAATTAAACAGATGTTTTTGAGAAAAAGGAAGTTAAATAGAGGTTACCAGTCTTATCTAGCTTCTATATCTGAGTTTTGCCATGTGGATTTAAATATGCCTATCCTGCTTGAATTTCGATCCTATCAATATCCACATAATAGAGATAGGGTCTGAGCATTGGTGGTGCCATATCAGAATCTATTTCCAAAGGTTTCCTACATATTTTCTCAGTGCACTATATATTTAACTAATTGACAAAATATGGATATATCTGGCATGCAATTTGTCCTTTTAAGTAAACATGGGACAAAGTTTATAATATTTTTAATGTCTTTTTTCGGATCTGTATCCGGAAAAGAGAAGTGGCTATGGATGTCAAGTTGCCACTTTAGATTTGAATCTCATTTGTCTCAACTTTGGCTTCTAATAATATGAATATATGTAAGCAAAAATAACCTTCTCTATATTCTCATAAAATTATCCTTACAAGCAAATTATATTAGACAAAATCTGTGTCATATGATTTTTTACATCTAGTTCAAATAGTACATATATCATGCACATCTTGATGAGCTAAACAAGGTTTGAAAATTTTAATTAGTGATCATATATTTCTAGTTAGCTAGAGTTGGACTTCTTTGAAGATAGTGACAAAACTTAGCACTGCCATATTTCTTTAACATTTATAAGATGAAACATAGAAGAATACTGTAGTTCGTTAATCACTAGACATAATTTCCAAAAGTTGACATTGTGTTACTCAGTCAAATCCAACTACCTTGTAGCTTTTCATACTCTGCTATAAGAAAATCTTCAGAAAATTATATTTTGTCAAGACTTACTTCTCTAGCATCCTTTATTATGACATTCCACGCAATAGAGTATAAATTTATTGCTAGAAGAGTGTAAATTTGACGAATGACTTCATCGTTGACTCTGAAATTATTATTGATCAATTCAGAGTTATTCCTGTTTTCAATTCTGACTTGTTTGATATGTATACTTAATTATGTTTAATATAAGAACTCTGAAGAGGTGTTAGTTGATATTTTCTTTCTGGAGATTTTCCAGATCTCCATCATCACATATACATGGTGTTTTTAATTCTCTAATATGTTTTATACGGTCTGACTCGTTATAGCTATACAACACATTATTTTGGCTAGATTTATAGCGAACCATATGAGCTAAAGAATGTCATACAAGGGACCTAGATATCATTTTTTTTTCATGCAGAATTGGAATGTGTCTACTTAGTCTGGTGCCATTCATACATCAAGTCTTGCAATTTTTTTTTCTTGTTTGTATAGTTCTCTAGAAAGGTGAGCCAGTCACGTTGGATGATTGATGATGAAAGAATGGGAGAAGCATCTGTTGAGGTATAGTACATTTCATAGTTGTAAAGTTATCTTTCCTCTGTAATGTAAAGCATTATGATACTACATTTTTTCCCCTTCTTTGTAGGAGATAGTTGGGGACAATGTGTGTAGTATTTGTAGAGGTGACAGCTACAAGTTTCATGCTGCTGGCAGAGAAGATATTGACGTATGATACCTTTTTTAGCTTTAAAGTTTGTCTATTAATGTGCAATCAGACTTAACAACTTCTATGCAGGTGCGGATGTTGGGATCTGGTCGTCCTTTTCTAGTGGAAGTTCCAAATGCACGATATGTGCCATCTAGTGTTGACATTCAAGAAATTGCAGAAAAGATAAACAATTCTGTCAAGAAATATGTAAGATTCTGAAAGTAACATCATTTGATGATTGCAAAATTTATAAAGCCTATAGAAACACAATTTCTCTTTTATGGATACAACTATGTTCTTATCACTTTATTATTACAGGTTAGAGTGAGAAACCTCAAATTGGTCGGCAGTGAAGGATGGGCTATGATGCGTGAAGGGGAGTCAGAGAAACAGGTTTTGTGCTAGTACTTTTCTGCTGGTTTTCATTTGTTTTTCTTTAATGTATTTTAAACAGAATTGATGCTGAATAAGTGTGTTTTCTTAGATATTTAGTGTATGTAATGGTTGGCTGTATTTATGCAGAAGCAGTATGCTGCACTTGTATGGATTTCTCGCCCCTTAACAAATGATGACTTGCAGATTATTTCTTCTCTGAAGGACATGGTGAGATTTTTTTTGTTTATTTCCGACACTCCTGCTAATTAGTGCTGGGCTCACCTGCCCTCCTTGTAGTTATCCTGAGGAGTTTGCTTCCATGTGTAGCATATTCTGATGTGTGACTGCTGATCCCGTCAGGTGTAAGAAAACTTTCTTATGTTGTTTCTTGCCATCCTCTAATAAGTCATTATTGTTCAACAATAATTCTAAACTGGATATTGGTATGTTGAGGTCCATAGGTGACCAGATGTGAGATACACATCTACTTATGCCAGTTAACTTTGTCTTGATCTATCCGGATTCTACAGTTCTCTCTTGAGCTCTGTATTTTTGTTTTTATTCTACTTTGTAAACTGATCTATATTATCTCAGTATGTGCTCTTGTTACTTTGTGCTAAATGTTGATCTTTTGTATTGTAGAGTAGTATAATATATAATAGGTTAAATATTAGATTGAAGACTGAGTGATGTCTAGCTCTTCACAATTAAGACCAGTCTAGAAAATTCTGGATTGTAATTCTTACATGTATGTGTTCTCCAGCTAATTTTTTGTGCTTGCATATACCTACTATCAACATAATTGAATTACCTTTACCGGCTTGACTGCCTAAAACTAATTCTTAATCTTTGCATTCTCTCGACAACTTCACTATTTCATGAAAGTTAAAGCTATAGATTGGTTAAGTTCAGTGTTCATAATAAAGAAGAACGGGGACTGATATGGCATCTGATATCTTCTTAAGATACTGGTACATAGTCACTTCTACCTCTACCTCTACCTGGATTCCATACAATAATACTACGCAAGACGACAAATCTTAGTTTTCACATCCTTATTTTCTTGAGATTTTGTAGGCTGTGTTTCACATTCTTGCAAGATTAGTAGGAAGTGTGAATGTGTTATTTGAATTTGTTTGATCTTCCTAAAAGTAGTACAGCAATTTAAAGGGTAGCCTTAAACTTGTCTGCAGGAGATGACTGAATATTTATTTGGTTATCCAGTGAGTAGTATTAAACTACTAGATAGCATATTAGAACATTTTCTGTGCTAGCAAATGGAAACATGACATTCACCTGAAACCAACATTTCTTGGTTCTAATGTTATTCTCAACTTCAAGTGTCTCCTTCTAATGCCAACAAAATGGCATATCTGAATATTCTCCATACAGTGGATGAAAGCAAAATCTCATTGACATATTCCTTTTTCTTGCTTCATAGGAAATTTTCCAGAAGACTCCAGTTAGGGTGCTTCATCGTCGAAGTCCATTGGAGCGTAAGAGGATCATACATTGGTATGATTGATTTCGTTTCTTATCAAATGTCAACGTACCACTTTTTGGTTCCTGTGTTAGTTGCTGCTGCCTGGTTAATGATGGCATCCCATGTCCATTCTGCAGCCTCTGAGAGATGATCTGCAGCTGCAGATCACCTCTTACAGACGGAGGCGCCATGCCTTGTGGCACATGTCAGCTGCTGGCCAGTGCATGCCATGCCACAAGTGCCTCTATCTCGTGTTCTGTTATTAAAGGTGCATATGATTCTTACCATGTTATTTTTTGGGCCAGGATGATGGTTGAGAAAGTCAGTGGAAGCTCCCAGTATTTTTTATTGCATCTTTGCACTCAGGTACATGTTCTTTTTTATTACTTGACAGATTTCTCCATATATTGCTTTCAGTTGTAGAGTGGTGCTTTATGCCTTTATCTTCTGTACTTAAAACTCTCTGTTGCAATTCAGAAAAGATAAAGAAGTGAGCATTACTCCATTAGACCGTTAGAGCGTAGGTTGGGATGATGTGCTTTGCGGTGTCTTAATTATTGTTTAGGCTCCACAAATATTAAATTTATGGTTAATGCTACATTTTATATTGTCAGGAGGCTTGTTTACTAGAGCATCATCTTTCCTGTGCCTGTCAATTACTTAGCAGTGGAGAAATATATGCATATTTTGGATCATACTGTGTGGCCTACTTACAGGCTCATAAATATATGTTTCTGCAGCATACAATTTTCTCTTGATCTTTGGTTGCTGATTGTTTTCTATCAGCTCTAATTAAGTGTTCTACCATACCAGGCTGGAACATATATCAAAGAGTTTGTGCATGGAGATCTTGGACGCACCCAACCAAGGTAAAGATGCACATAGTCATATACATTATCTATATATCAGCTATTTTTCCGTGAGCATTACAGAAATGAGAGATCTGTCATAGCTATATCTAGTATTGAGTTATATACAGCACATGCTGCTATTCTTCATCTTGTCCTTTTATTTGCATATGCACTTAACTTCCCTCTGTATTTTTTTCTTATAATTCTGAATATCCTGCATGATAAGAAGCTGAATATCCTGTTAGCAACCATATATGATCATGAGGTCTGGTCGTTACTTGATTGCTAGCTTTCTTGTGGCAAACTGTTGTCAATTGTGGTGCAAGATTATTTGTGTCCTTTTTGTAGGTCCTTTTCTTTTGGATGGTCAAGTGTCAATCTGTTTACCTTTTCTTTTATAATATGACAGTAGTACCTGTAGCGCTTAATGTAATGTAACAATTTAGCTGAGTATACTGAAATTAGTCTGGTCGTTTTTCCTCCACTTTTCCTTCCATCATGACATTGTCATTAATTTTACCAGTTAGTTGCATACTATTATAAATTAATTTAGTTATTTACTCATTTGTCTTGTTACTACAGTATGGGTTCCATATTAGGCTGCAAAGCTGAGATATTACAGCTTGATGTTACGGATGTGAAGATGGATTCTTTTAACTGACTTCGAGGAAGGCCTAAGATATTTTTCGCCAAGGTTTCTCAAACTATTCCCAAAAGTGATCAGGTTACAGGCTGCTTGTGTCGTGCGCATGCCTTAATCTCATGATGCCTGTGTGGCTTCATTTGTCTGGAACAACTGCATGTCACTACTTTAAGCCCTTCGTCATTTATTTGGGTGCAGCGAATTTGGTTGATCTGAGTGGACATTATAGTACTAATGACTAAATAAACAGCGACCATCTACATTGTGTCCAAACGCCAGATAGTAGACTATCTATTTTTTTTCTTTCTTATTTTACTTCATATCTAACCGTATTGAGGTGGCAGATTCTGTCATCTGTAACTTACTGGTCTGACAACTTTCGACTATAAAATGATATTTTCTGCCTTGAGGCGCGCTTAATTGATGTATCAATAGATGTTAAGCGTTTGCTCAAGCTTTGCCGTAGCTACTACAATGAGCAGAGAACTTAATGTGGCAGATTACTTTTATAGTTTCTCAAACATAGATATAGTCGAGTATAGCTTGAGATGATAATACTTCCGGCAGGTCGAGATCCTGATTCATTCCCTTTATTGCAAGACAAAAGGAATACTGTAGGATTTCACCTGCTTGGCATCTTGCCATGGTAAAAATCAGAGTAACAAGAACATTCCAGCAATTCTATGTTACAATTAAATCATACTACATATAGATAAGCCCAAGTTATTATTTGTCCAATAACCAGTCCTACAAACAGTAGATCTAGACAGTGGATGCAAACAAGTCGAACAAAAAAATGAAAGGCAAAGGATGCATGCTTGCATACTGTATAAATAAACCGACCAATCAACGCCAATGACAATGAGAAGCAGACATTCGATGATGCAAGAACCCACATTAATCTATAACATGTAATCTACGTTAAAAGGCTATGGACCATTCCAAGACAAACAATAAATTGCTCCAAGATGCACTTTACTCTCCTAATATACAGTGCCGGCATATGCTTATTACTTGTTTAAATAACCCACTATAGATATTCAAACTTCGCAAGTGTGAAATTTGTGAAACACCACGGAAGCAACTCCATGACTAGTACATGTCGATTCCAGCATTGATTGAATGACCTGAACGAGCAACAAATAATTAGCAAGTCTAATGAAATAACACCAATACAATGAAATACAAAAAACTTGCCTTCGATTATTAAAAAAATCCCATATGATCACTCTGCAACAACCTGCAAGTGAAAATTAAGCCATCAATGCCAAATGATGTGGAAAGAAATGTTCTTGGAAGAACAAACTGTGGCACAACTCTAACGTCTAAAGCTCCTAATAATACTATCCCCAATCTGGTGACCTAGTCTTACCCATATCTTATGCATGTATTTGTGGAAAGAAGGAAAAGAAAACAATTCATGGCTTCTTCAACCATCAATTACAACTAACTCCAAAAAAAATTGAAAAAGGAGGTGCAATTAAAGTAATTTTCAAATTATTCAATCAAAGTGATGCCTTGTGTTTTGCCTAGAATTTCACCTGCTTGGCATTTTGCCTACAGCACAAGTATGATATTGACTGTTAAACTCGACATGCCTCCCCTGTGTTTCAGTGGATCAAACAATTTGTCTCTCTTCTCTTGGGATCCAAAATATTATCAATAAAATAGCACCAGTAAAGCATTTCATAATTAAAATAAATGAAACAAGTTTTTTAGCCTAAATTGGTAGAAACATTTTAACAGAAGCCCAACAAACACAAGCCTGCAACAATCAAACAAAAAATTTCTCTACTACACCCTAATATAAACTATGGATATTATGGGCATTATGGACATTTAATTATATCGGAATGCCAGTACATTGTCTGACAGACAAGTGTCACAAGTCAATATTAGAGGAAACCAGGTCCACAATCCATCAGCAGCTAAGCACATTTTTATTTTTCCTCTAAAACATACCTGGTTAAGAGGGTTATCTGGAGATTTCTTCCATAGCTTCCATACCATATCTTTGTATTGGTTAAGTGTCAGACCTGGCTTCTCTTCCTTTAGTTTGGGAAGCTCTGCCTCTTCAAAAGCCTACATATATTTCACAAGGTCAGCAGGTGTTCTCAAGTCACCAAGGTAACTACAAGCACAGGTCAACAGAAGAGCTTCAAAGGAAGCTAAAGTAACAAAAGAGAAATGAACACTCTAGGCTGAGTTTAAATACATATCAGAATATATATACTTTGTCTGCTTCTCTCACATAAAGATGTTATAAACCTTTCATCCTCAAAATGCGACAACACAATTTCAAGTTTATTTTATCTCGCAGTAACTAACAACTAAATTTATCACTCAAAATGTAACAAGATTGAATTACACATTATTGAACTTAAATGATAACGAATCACGAAAAAGTATTGGACGATAAAAATAAACACAACATAAATCAAAGAAATAGCAAACAAATTAAATGTTACAGCTCCACCCAATAATTCACTGCTAACAAACTGAGAAATAAATTCTCCAAGAAAAGATGGTATGTACTACATTATACAGACTTTGGGCAATTCACTCCGTAGGATAACATCTAGCCAGATCACCAAAGATATCTCCATTCACTAAGACAAAATGCTATAATCTTTTTTCGACCAGATATGCATGTTCCATCAATATGCTAAAATCTTTGCTTGAGTTGTATGGGATGTCGTTGCAGCAAGGGATGATCCATCACAGTAGAAGTGAGGGGTTTTACAAGAATAAAATAACAACAAATAAAGATGGCTTCTTTACATTATTAGTTTAACAGAAAAAAAAAAATTGAAGTGTGGAACTACTATTTCAGGAACATGGTCATAATCTAATAAAAGCGAGTAGGTGAGGTACAAAGAAAATTACTATCTCAACATCCTTGTTGATTCTCCACATTTGTCTATTAATTGTTTCTGTTCTGTAAGCAGCCTTCATGTTTTATTAGTTGTTTGTCATACTTTTAGTTAAAATTTGCCATCACAGAGATGTCAACTGGAGATCATTTTTCTCTTATAACTCTTCAACATAACCACATTGGTCCATTGGTCACATTCAAGTACTGTAGGATTGTAAAAGGATATATTGTAACTATCATTATTCAGATCCAAAATTCCAGCGAGATAGATTTGCCTTAGATTGGAGAAATGAGTGGAGGTCATAGGAAACTCGAGGAAGAAAGAGAAGGAAAAGTAAGAAAATAACACTAAATAGTAAATACTACGTGCACTTATAGCGTCTATGTCCTTTACATGAATGCATCTTTTGACAGGTTTCAAGATACAGTAAATTACTATTTATACCACTGACAGGATACTGTAAGAATAACACGAGTTAGTTATTAACCACTGTCCAAGCCATCATAGTTTATGACAATGCAAGAACTCCTACTTATGACAGCCATCAAGAAAAATAAGCATACATATACATGTAGTATACATTTATTGCAGCATTAAATAGTATCAATTCTCTTACACTTGCAAACTTTTAGTACCTCAGAACGAAAACAGGGAACAAAGAACAAAAAGAATTACTTGAACCTACATGAGATACACCAAACGGAACTAAATAAAATGAATCTTTTGAAACTAGACTTGGAACAGGCCTTCAAATTATCGTTTAACAAGATTTTTGCTTAATTTGTCATAACTGTAAAGCATCCCATATGGTTTTGTTCTCTAAACAATCACTTAATCTAGTCTTTCCTGCAGCAGCTCTCAATGTAAGCATGGACCCTAGTTGCCAATATAGACAATAGTGTTAAGATTACCCAGTTGATTTCCATAATTTGGACAAGTGTTCTTTGCATTTATACCCATTAAAAACTCTTATTTGCTTATTGTACGCTCTAAAGTGGATATATATATATATACCCTTTAAAACATTTGTTATTTGCATAAATACTCTTCCAGTACTTTTCAAGTTTAAAAATCTTAAAAACTTAATAGAAAAAAGATAAAAGTATCATTAACTAAAAAAAATATGTGAAAACTAGAATAATAATATTTTTGTCTTCTTATACTTAAATTGTTCGAAAATTAACGGTTAGTTCATTCCAGAGGGTATCTATGCACAAAAAAAAAATAGTTCAAAAGGTATACATACAAAAACCGTTTGTTCTTAGAGAGTATATATGCAAATATTAACTTTAGAGGGATGTACAAGAAAATAAGGAAATTTTGAAGGGTATATATGCAACAAAAAGACCCTTTGGAGAATTCTAGCTTGAAGTAGAAAACTAATGGTGCACAGGAACAGGAAATAAGAATGCCAATAGACAAGTAGGTTGTACCACACAATTCAATATTGCATTCACTGGAAACTTCACCCACATGCCTATTTCTGGAACTTCTATATAAAAGTTCAATTTATATCATAAGATTGAGGAGGAAATCTTTAAATAAGTAAATTTACTAACGATGGTAATATTAGTACTTCTTAATTCTTTCTAAAGAATGTCCATATATTTTCTATCTGTGCATCATCTAAGATACTCTGCACTTATGCCACTTCTTCTTGCATACTCCATCTATAAGATTGGTAACGGATGATCGACTAAATATCTTCATCAGTTTACCTATTAGGGCCAATTACGCTAGTTCTTTAGCAATCAAACAAGTTTCACAAAAGGCCAAAAGGAAACCTTGGTTCTATCCTAGGGTTTCAAGCGATAAAGATATACTGATCAATCGATAAACCAAGAACAGAACCACAGAACTACCCCGAAAGACCAAGAACAAGAAACAAATATACCTTAAAAGTCGCCTTAAGCCTTCTCTCCGGGTGGCGATCCGCCGGCAAAGCCGGTTCCGTGACGGCAATCTTGGCGATCGCCTCCTCTAACGAGTGCGCCTCGATGATGGAATCATCCCTATTCGTATTACTCACCAGCACCATCCTCTCGTACTCCTCCTCGTCTGCGGTGCGGCTATGCTTCTTCTTGGCGGCCTCAGCATCCCTCTCGAGCCTCGCCCGCTCCTCTTCCCGGCGGCGAGCGAGGTCGACCTCGGTGACCTTCGGAACGGGGATGGAGACGCGGGTTGCCTTGGGATTCGGCTTCCGTGCGGCGCGCTCGAGCTCTTGCTGCTCCATTTCGGCGATCTTGCGTATCTCGGCGCGCCGCGCCGCCGCCTCGGCGCGTTTCTCGGCCTCGTCCTCCCGCTTCTTGGCGGCGCGGGACTTGCTGCCCTCGGCCTCGCGCCAGTACTGCTCCTCCTTCTCGCGAGCCTCGCGCTCCTTGCGCTCCGCCTCCGTCGCGCTTCGGCGAGCGCGGGCGGCTTCCGCCTTGGTGTTCGTGCCCAGCTTCTTCGGCATCGCGATGTAGAGGGGGACGAAGTCGAGATCGAGATTGCTCTCTTCTCTTGGTACAAGGCGGTGGGTTTTCTAGTTTCTACTCTGGAGAGGGAGAACGAGTTAGAAAAACGAAAGGAGGAGATTATTATTATTGGGCAATGGAATGGATGCGCACCGATTCGGGACGGATGAACGCTGCTTCTTTTTAGAGGCTTCTCGTACTATTGAGATTCCTGTGACTCGATTTCAGATATGAAAACTAACTGGGCCGAAATTTGAGGTTGGCTCAGACAGATTATTTAGTATTTATCATCTATTTATATTTCGAAAAATATTAAATCAGTCTCTCTATACTTCTTTATAAATAAAATAAAATATATTTATTTTTCTGTTAAATTTAACTAAATGGCATCGCTATTTTAGTCATTTAATAATATTATCTTAAAAATATTCATGTCTTATTTCACAATTATGATGACTGTATTTTGTTCACTTTAGCACTGTTTAGTTAAATTTAAACGGAAAAATTAATGGCCACACTTTAATCATCTGATTAAATGCACAAACTAGTTTAAATTTTTTTAAAATATAAGAATAAAATGATTTTAGACAAAAGGATACTTTGCTTCTCCTTCTCTTTCATTTATTATATTTCTTTATAAATGTGTGGACAAATTACTCGGACATGTAAGAATTCAAATTGTTGGATATTTACACCACCCACTGTTTCATTCTAAAGCTGTCATTCTTCTTTGCATGAACTAAAAAACAAGATTAAACAGCACATTGTCAACAGGAAAGCTACCAATAGAGATGGAAAGGAGACTCCTCCAATGAAGATGGAGATGGAGGGAAAGCGAGGGCCTGCGGGATGGAGGCTCCACTAATGAGGAGGGTTTGGTATTTTTTGAGATTGGGTATAGTTTGGATTTAGTATTTTGAGTTGAGTTATAACTTGGGTGACAATAATTTTATAATCTAATTAAATTTCATTAACAAGTCTATACATATGATATAACGTAGGGCTTGGTTTGCATATATTAAAAATAAGAGGGTGCAAACCACAAATAGATTAAAGGCAAAGGGTTAAATATATATTTCCTCTAAAAATAAAACAAAATATTTTAATTTTAATTAAGCACCAGCATAAAATAATAATAATAATAATAATAATAACCTCCAGAACATCCTCTTCCCAAGTGACCTTAAAACCACCACATAACTTGAGCACAAGTACCAAATTTGCTCTTCGATGTTGCTTCTGATTACCGCATTGTTTGGTCCAAAGAATATCTAAATTTGCCGCACACTTTTCAACATTAGTTTTTGACATAAAAAGTTATCCAGGAAAGAGGAAATGCGAATAATAAGAGACAAAGTGTAGTACATCGAACAATTACTGTTTATTCCAATTTCCACAGGAGAAGAAAAAGGAAAAGAAAGAGTAAAGCAGATACAAGTAGAGTTTATTATATGATTTGCTGCTTGCATGATCTGATTATACCATTATCACACCAGTATAGTAAATTCAATAACATAAACGGAAGAGGCAGGCAGAAGAAATATCGCCCAAAGCTGGAGATAAAAATTTATCCAGCCAACAATCCACAATTCATGCTGAGTAAACAATTTACTTGCAGACAACTTTCTGTAAAACCATGCCACGCTAACTTTAAACATCTCAACAAGCCTGGTGTCTCCATGATAATAAGCTCACTCGACCCATGAAGCTCCCAACATCTTAGCCATGAAGCTATAACGATCGGCAGCCTGGTCAATCTGCAATTTACCAGAAAGAAGGGTACCAAAAAAGATTGAAGTGAGACAATGATACGTATTTCCACGTAGGGTGGGGTGAACTTGCATACCAATTTCTGAGTAGGACGGCCAGATCCATGACCAGCCTTGCGCTCGATGCGAGCAATGATTGGGTTGGTCTGGGGACTATCCTCCGTGCTCGTGCATAGGACATATTGCATGGTCTGCAGATCACGAGTAAGCCAGAAGGATAACAATCATCAGAAGATATTAGGACATATAAAGCCATAATGAAAAGAAATCGGTTTCTAGGGCCTTAATGCAACTAAATGTATTTGCACATCATGGCATGAATTAACAAAAGGTAGAACCATGTAGTGGTAGTACCTGATTATTCAATAGTTAGATCATGCAATAATTCTAATCTGTCCCTTAAATAGTTTGGTAACAACCAATTGTTAATTGTCAGAACGATGATTGACATCATGCCAGATGTCTGATCAAGTTACAATTTAAGCCACTAACTTCCATACCCTATGTCAATTTTATTTCTCTGTTTTCTGTTCCTCACTCCTCTCTCATTATGTTCCCATTTTGAATTTTTAGGAATGCACCTCTGCGCGTGGTTCCCTTAAACACAAGTTTGCTTTTCCGTTGATTCTTATCTCCAGCCATATACATGGTACTGACACTACGCATCCATTTTCCTCCTCAGTGCATTCCTATGGACCATTCTCCTTTGTATTCCAACTTCCAGAGGACTGATGTGAGAATGTGAAGAAAAGGGAGGATACAACTTCAAAACCATATCTTTATGTTTTCTTTTCATATTTTCTTGTCCACTCTGGATTGATAATGCCTAATTGTGTGAAACCATTCCTTCCCTCCCTCTAGAATTGGTGAGGTCATCATTGTGACCACCAAGCTAAAAGTATTACATTATTATCACCATAATCCTATGCATGGTAATAAAATTCTTAGTAAATAAATATGTAGAAAGCCAATGTTAGTCCCTCTTGACGATACATGTTGTCACACCAAAATAGCTTGTTAAGAGGAACTACATGTCACCCATTTACAGGTCTGATAACATGGAATGGAGATGGAGAATATATAGCTTATAATTATGATATATGTACTTCTAAACCAAAAGAAGCAAAATGAGACATAGGAACTTACTGCTAGTAACTTCAATGAGTGCAATGGCACAACACGGTCGTCATGATCAGCTGTCAATAACATAGTTGACGGGTACTGGCAATGATGTTCAGCACTTTTCTCCCATGGTCTTAACACATTGTGAAGTGGTGAATATCTATATGTGGGCATTTAGAGATATTAGACTATTATTATATATCTTTGATAGACAGATCAGTTGAGACAAACAACAAAACAGAGAATAGATATGGTCATAACACAAGTAAATATGTTGCCAAAACACTTCGTACATGCCAATAATCTGGGGTGTCCATTAGCAGGTGTATGGCCTATTCACCAAAACAAACAGAAACCTTCCTAATGTTTAGAAGGGTCCCAATGCCTAAGGCACCTTCAGTCACAATGCACTTATACTGGGGATAATGATAGATCAATCAATAAGTTCATTTCACATAGAAAAGCCAGATTGGAAGAGATTTAACAAGCACAACAGTTGTATTCATCGGCTGAATTCAGGATCTGTCTTACAGGATACTAAAAAGATCTTAGCATCCAAAGAATAAGTGAACTTGTGAAAATTTGTATCTACATTTTACAGCAAGCATATATATGTTTGCCAATCCACACAAATACAACACATATCTGGGAAACCAAGAAGTTACCATAAATTGTTAAAGGATATCAAACAAAGTAAAATGATGTTTTCGAATTTGCAATTGACTACTTAATCCAATTTCTCACTTTAACATGACATATCCACCAAAGAAAGCACCACTAGTGCTAAGAAAAGAGGAGCAAAGTTAAAAATGATAAGTACAAATCTAGCTTGTAACTGTTTTCTCATTTAAATCCCAAATATGATTATGATAAGCTATTGCAGTCTCAAATCCATAAAATTGTGGAATTATAATAAGAATTTCCTGTCTTGATTGAAAAACAAAGCAGGCATATAGTAAGCCAACAACTCTTACTAACAATGTCAGGCATGAGGCATGCCAATCAACAGTATTGCCGTCTGGATGGGAAAAATAATTAAAATTAGCAACTATTACTGTTAGCAAATGCTATAAAGAACTTTTCAAGGCCCAAGCTCATAGCGATGTTCAGAAAATATTTCAAGACAAATCCAAGATAAAGTACTTAGCAAAAAGTATTGGCAGCCGAGTTTCAAAGAAAATTAGATAAAAATGAAACAACTTATAAAATAAATAACAATTGTTTTCCATACTTGATAAGCCAGTTGAATTGCTCCTCATTGTCTGAACAACCATAATCAGTAGTCCATGCATGGCCTACATATCAAACATTAGCAAGCATCAGAAAGAATTAAGTAAAGACAGTCGCCAAAACAAATGAGAGCATTTGCAGGGGGAAAGAGTTGACCTATGGTGAACTTGTGAAATCGAAGCATGTCCATAACACCAACATGAGCAAGAGCACACTCAAAAAGATCAGGTCGCTGCCACCACCAAAATCTCTTGTTTAGTTTATAAAGTTAATGATAAAACAACATTACAATGTGTTGATAGATGCTTCTTGATATATTTCAACCAACATGAACTAAAAAGACGCACATGTAAGAATACCTGTAGGAAATTGATAAGATCTGTACCTGATTTATGCAAGCAGCAACTAGAAGCCCACCATTGCTTCCACCTTCAATACATAAACTTCTGGGGTTGGTGTAACCAGAAGAAATAAGATATTCAGCACTAGCAATGAAGTCATCGAAACAATTTTGCTTCTTTGAGAGAGATCCAGCTTTATGCCATTCTTCTCCATATTCCCCACCACCACGGATATTTGCAATGCAAAATACGAAATCTAAGTTCCTGGTGATAACTATACGACTGATATTGAATGTGGGAGTAAGGCTGATGCTAAACCCTCCATAACCATACAGCAAAGTTGGATGTGATCCATCAAGTTTAATTTTTTTTTTCGACACAATGAACATAGGAATCTTGGTTCCATCCTTACTAGGGGCAAACACCTGAAAACAAAATAAGAGATGGAAATGAAAAAAACAAAGAAAAAAACTACACATCAAGAAAGAGATAATGTGCTTTTGTACGGATTGAGCAATAAAAAAGAAGATAAATTCCTATTTGACATGATTTTAAATAAGGTGTCTAAGAGAATGCATTAAACACTATCAATTAAAATAATGACTGTTTTCCATACTTATAAGACTAGTATTACCAGATGCCGGTCTTATCTTGGATTCGCTAGACATAGATATGAATTCTCATATATGGAAAGTTACTCTAAATGCATACTGATTTAGGAGTTAATGTATCTACCAAAGTACCTGCTTAACTTCAAAATCTGTGCGGTCAAACCCAGGAACCGAAATTTCTCGAAAAATCTTCATCTCTGGAACCTCAGTTGTTAAGTTGCAGCGGTATATAATGCCTGGAGTAAGGAAGCTCGTAAAGCCAATAAAAACCTCCGAGTCTTCACGCCTACCAGAAATCCCAGAGACGGTGCCAATCTCTATAGGCAAATGATGCAGCAACGTTCCTGTTCTCAGGTCCCTTATCTGCAATACATACTTGACATCTGACAAGTAACTCACCAACAGCTTGTCACCATTAACAGCAGAAGCTGACTCTAGCACGTCTTTTTCATCTTCAGCCAGCACATCGATCCACAAATCTGGCTCCTTAAGGTCCACTCTGACTAATTTATATCTCGGTGCTCCTTTATTTGTGATAAAGGTAAATTGGCTGTCATCATTAGCCACAGAGTAATAACTTGCTTCAAAATTGTCAATGAACTTTATGAAAGGAAGCATTTCATTGATCCCTTTAAAACCTTCTAGCCCATGGGGAAGAGAATACAGGTCGCAGTAGTATAACTTATTGACAGGGTCACAACCTTCCGATATATACAAAAGAACATACTGTCAATGAAAACAAACATTTGTCAGCTCAGGAACACTCCGCACTCTAGAACATTCGACAAATAAAACAATTTGAAAGCAGGCAACCTTCCCGTCCTCAGTGGCATAGGCTGAATATGTATACTTTGGGTGCTCAGGATCTCTCCAGCACAATATATCCTCTGATTGATCAGTGCCCAAGTAATGGTAGTATACCTCATGGTTCAGATTGATATTTGTCTCAGTCCCAGCATCCAATTCACCCCCTTCCCTGCCAATCACCAGGAAGAAATAATATATAATTTAATCAAACAGCATAAAAATGATCTCTGATTCGAAGAAAAAGGTCTATACATACTTCGGAGCTGGATATCGGCTGTAGAAAAATCCCTTTCCGTCGCAAGTCCAGCTAATTGATGAGAATTTTACCTGCACTCTCATTAATTCAATAGAGATAAATCCCACATACATCGATCAGAATAGAGAGACACAAGATTTGCTCACCCAGGATAACTTGCCATCCAAGCTTTTCTTATCCTCGATGCGCATCACCTGGATGGTGACCCAATCACTCCCACTCGCGCTAAGCCCATACGCAAAATACTTCCCGTCCTTGCTTACACTAGCTAAGGCAAGAGCCACAGTTCCATCCTCGCTGAGGCTGTTCGGATCCAATAAAACCTCCGCCTCCGCTTCCAAGTCATTCTACAATCACCAAGAGCGCAAACAAGCACCTTCAAAGACTCCCAAAAAGAAAAATCACTAGGAACACAAACAAACACCTCGAACATCAAAATTTTCTAGCAATAACAAGAAACCAAATCTCAAATCTCAACTACCTGTACGTAAAGGACGCTCTGTGCCTGGAGTCCGGTGTTATGGAAATAGAAGTACTTGCCCCCGCGCTTGAAAGGGGTCTCATAACGTGGATGGTCGTACAGCTCTGTGATCTGCTTCCGTAATCTCTCCCTCACACCGCACTGGGACAAGACGGAATCCGTCAACGCCACCTGCTCCTCCACGAACTCCTTCACATCCTCCGCCTCCGGGTCCTCCAACCTTTCCAAAAAGATTTATAGAAATTTCCGGGGACTGAAAACGAGAAGGAGAGGAACGGCGACGGAAATTACCATCGGTAAGGGTCGGGGACCAGGACACCGTGGTAGTTATCGACGACAGAGCCATCGCGGCGAGCCGGTGGGTACTGAAGCGGCGGAAGCGGCTCGCCGGCGGCGGAGAGGGAGCCCATTGCGGAGGCGGCGGAGGGGCGGCAGGCGGGATTTACCGGGCGAGGGCGTAGGCCGTGGGGGAGCACGTGAAGAGCGCGTGAGTAGGTGGGAAGAGAGGGGAAGCGAGATTTAAAGAGGTGGAGAGAGGGGAGAATGACGTGGAATGAGGACATTGAAAGCCAATTGAGCGATTAAAGCTCGCGCCGTGGTTGGAACGGAAGGAATGATGGAGTTAGAGTGTCGCCATGTGTTTGTGAAAATGTCGCCATGAGATTGACACCGCTCCTCCTCATGTTGCTGCTATTCGATTGGATATGGAAGATTTTGATTTAGACTAGGAGGGGGGGAATAATTTGAATCATACAAGGTTTTTCTTTCGATTAATTTTTAAATTTTTAAATTTTTAAAGAAAGTCAGTGGACAATTGGACATATCACATATGTGGGTCTAGATAGAATAAGTGTACTATTAAAAATAAACCCCCTTATTCCAGATTTTATTTGGGATTAAAAAAAATAGAATTAACTCATTTATTTATTTTAAAATGTGAATAACTAATATATCCTCTTCAATACTAAAACCCACCACTTTAGAGTGAAAATAGTTTAATATAGAACATATATTGCTGATGTTACTTATATTATGTAAACTGTGATGAATTAAAGTAAATTATTCTTTATCAGAAATTATAAAAATAATTATGGGAACATAATATAATAGTTATAAAATAAAATTATCACTTATATTTAATTTAAACTTATTTTTTGTCTTTCTCAAAATAAAGCTAGAAGGTCTAGAAATTTGACTTGTCCTATTTGTCATTAAAAAATATTGACTTGGTTAGTGGATATTACGTGCCTTCGTGTGAGTTATATGGATAGTGACGGCGATTGACGTTCTTCCAACTTTGCCAAAACTTATCACGTACGCAAAACGACTCAAGACTTAGTGGCGTTTGGCGAAGCGATTATAACTGTCAATTGTAAGCTCGTGAGACTCGTGGACTTGACTTATTTAAAGCTCGGCTTAAACTCGCCTCGAGCTCTAAGCCGTGCCGAGTTGAGCCGGAGGAGCTAGTTCACTTGAGCTCAACTCAATTAGGCTCAATATTATAGCTATATATATATAATAAATGAATTTTTGTGACCATGTCCTCTCCTCTTCCTCTTCTTGTGTCCTCTCCTCTTCCCTCACCCTCTTCCTGTGACAAGCTAATCCTGTCCTCTCTTCTTCCCTCGTCTATCTTCCTTGTATTGGTGACACCTAGTCTCCGTCTCCCTCCACCTCCACAACTCCACTCTCTCCGCCCTCCTCTCTTTTACTGATCTCTTGTCTATTCTAGTCCGGCCCAGCTCGAGTGATTGATGAGCCGTGCCGTGAACAAATATTTAAGCCCAATTAGCTCAAAAAGTCTGGCCCAAATCCACCCCCTGATGATCACATCTACTTGAAGGCAAAGGGGTGGGATATTTCTTTCTATTTTAATCTCAAACTAAAAGTTGGGATAAATATTCAAATAAACGCTTTTTATTCATTTTCTTATCTTATCTTCCAATTCTTTATCTGGCAAGATTTTCTAAGATGGAGGGTTTATCTCGAATAAACCCCTTATCCCAACCTTAGGGTCCCTTAGTTAGTGTTTGGATGTGGTGTACGTCTTAAAAAATAATTTAGTTATACCACCTCCTAAACTTAAGCTTAAACCAACTGAGACGAATATATTGTTTAGATGTAAACCAATGTATTTAGAAATGAGGACAGATTGACTCCGGATTGTCCAATCCACATTATGATCTGATAACAAAATAAATACAAATACACATCGGACACAGATTAAATATTAACAGAATACGAATAAGAATCAGATCTTAATTTGATATGAGTACAAATTAAATATTGCAAAAGCATCTACATTATGAAAAAATAAAAATAAATGAAAGCTCATAAAATCAACTAAATTATGTGATTCCCAACAGGAACAGAACAGTAGTGTTGACCAAACATGTTAAATAGTAAACAGAACAAGAAACTACTATTAAATAGTGAACAAGTACAAATCGTAGTAGAATAATGCCTTCGCAAGAGATGCGTACCTATAGATTTAGTATCATGTACTATATTACTGCTGCATGACAAGTGTGATTAAAAAAAAGAATACCAGTCAATTAACAAATGTATAAACACTTCTCCAAAAAGAAACAATAGAAAAAAAAAGTAGCATGTGATCTACCAAGAGGAAGAAAAAAAGGAGTGCGAATTTAAAGCAAGAAATGACATCATTCTATAGGAGGAGATATTACTAGTACCACTGTGTATGAAGCTCTAGTCTTGTAGCTTATCTATCTCATTTAAACGTATGACTTGCAGTGAGACAGTATGAACTACAGATAAATCGACAATTCTTCAAGAAACAAATATGTTAAATAAGTTTTGAGTGGCAACCGTCTGCTCAGTAGTGCATAAAATTATGGTGAAAGTTTTGCATCACTAATGACCCCCAACAAGTGTGAATTTAGCCATCTAGCATATGCTTTACAATAAAAGAGTGGTGCACTAAGACGAAGAGAAACTATATGAGATGTATATAAACATGAGTAATCTTAAAAGGAAGAAGTAAGCTTAATAATATCATAACCATTGGTGCCTTTCACCTTTCACCTAGTCATAAGAATGGTAATAATATTAACCACTTACTGCAAACCCAAATTTTTGGATGATATTAACCACTAGTCTTATAGTCTGTCACGTTTATGAAATGATAGTATTTCTGGCAGAAAGCATTAAAGATTAAATGTGGAAAACGCACCAAAAGAGAACGTAACAAACTTCTCAGTTTTTTGAAGTATTGCCCTTCTATCACGGAAAAGAGGGAAAGGAGAGAGAGGGAGACTTGTAACTGCTGGAGGTGGCTAAATGAACAGTAAGTGTTTGGATTCTCTCGCATTGACTCCTATAGAGACCAGAAAAGGCTTCAACCTTCCATTATGAGGTACGAACTCCAAGAGAACAGTAAGTGTAATTTGCTGTGTCAATAATGATCATCCCATGGTGGCATGCTTCTCTCTCTCTGCACACCACCCAATGCCTACACAACCACACACACCATCATCTCGTTCTCTCTTCTCTCTCTATCTCTCTCTCTCTCTCTCTCTGGGGTTACGAGAATAAGGAATCCAAGAATGGCAAGACAGCACATATTTGCTCAGAAAACAAACAAGAAAGATAGGAGGAGGTCAGAGAATATGATTTAGCAAAAAATTAGCATGTCATAATAACTTGCTGTAAAGAAATAAAGGTAGATGTTTTTGTTCCCGAGAGGGGTGTGGGAAATTCGAATGTCATTCTCACTTCACCTTCACCTCCTCAAAAGACATAGTAGCAGTACAACAACAGACTCACGCATACATGCAGCAGCTATACTAGTATAGGAAGACAGCGTCCCAGTCATGAAACCCATGGGAGTTTCGGATACGATATGGATTAATGCATCCAACTATCTTTGTCAATACTTACTACTGAGAGAAGGAAAATGAGGAAAAAGAAAGCCAATCTCATTATTGGGTTACTCTTTCCTCTTGAGAACCCTAGCTTTGTAGTGAAACATAAAAGTTAAATTATATAGTTTCAAGGAAAAGAGAAGATCCAAGAAGGCCAACGATCTATTTTGTGTTGCCTCCCTGAGATGAGACACCAAAAATTTCAAGGTACTATTTTACGAATCCCGGAAACGATGATTCCATGAGACTAACAATACACAAGATTAATTGCATGTAGTGAAATGATAACAAAACACATCACACGAAGTAATAAAGAAAGAAAGCAAACTTAGTGTAACACCAATTAAGAACCTCTTCATCCACTCAATCAAACATCTTAGCTAGGGCAAGAAATAAAATGGAAAAAAGAATACAAAATATATTCAGTCATTTCTTTCCTCCTTTCCTGATTTGTGCTTCCATTCCCTTCCCAAATTCATCTAGCACTAGATCTGCATGTTTGAGGCAGTACAATTAGAAGACTACCACCGAAGGGAGTGAAAACATTGAAGACCCCTATAGAATAGAGAGAGGCCATTATGAAGAAAAGCAAGTTAAAGAAGACCAAACAGTCCCTAAAAACTTTCAATGCAATCATGATGATCTATGACGACAAGCAAGAAAGCCATATCCTCCTCCTCCTCCTCCTCAGAAAAGAAAATTAGGGTTATTGTAGAAGCCAACAAATATTGGTGGTTTTCTATTCTCACCTTCCTTTCAGCATTATTCCTTGTTCCTTTCTCCTCTTTTCCTTTGGGGTGGTGGTGAAGGAAACCTATCATATGGGTTTTACAAATAGAATCCAACAGAGCTCTGTTGGCAGGATGCCCACCTCCACTGTACTCTCTCCCTCTCTGGCACAAGTGAATCATTTGGAGGTGGACAGAATGCCAAAAACCTCTGTAAGATACTCTTTGATAAACCCACATGACCAACACATACCATCACACAACAAACTCCTCTCCTCATCACATAAGCAGATGAGGATGGAGTAAGCGGTATTTATAGAACAGAAGATCAGCAGGAAGAGAGAGAGAGGGGTGTATATATTTATGAGGGGTTAAGTGCAAAAAGAGAGAGAGAGAGAGAGAAAGAGAGAGAGAGAGGGAGGCCCCAATCTTTTCTTGCCTAACACACCAACAACGAAGGCTCCCAAGAACCCCTTTCCCAACTCCCTGAGAAATATAATGAATTCTGTAGGACTGGCAGCTGGGACTCTCAAGTCGCATTGGAATCTGTAATTTGGCAAAATCCTCATTGATGGGGTAGGTTTAGGGGGCTTAATTGCGTTAGGCTCTAAAGCTAAATCTACGTGCGGATTTGTCACGCAGCCAGAAGAGAAAGAGAAAAAGAAAGCGAAAGAAAAGAAAAGGAGATGGTTAGGTGACGGGAGTGGAACTGGCGAGGAATAAAAGTGCGATGAGCCGAGGGAGTTAATGGACTGATGACAAAAATAATAATAATAATAGAAAAGGACAATTTGACATAATTATCTTTTCTTACACCCAACCCATAAGCTCTAAAAAGCATTTTGTTGTTGAGGTCTATAAACTCACTAATTTGTCCAAAAAGGAACTTTTCTTTTCCTTTTGATATATATATATATATATATATATATTCAAGTGTAACTCACTAGCTGTCATTCCTACTTACTCGGTATTTACTCAAGTATAACTAGTAATTCCTCTTTAAAGTGAAAAAAAAGAAGAGAGAGTAGAAATTCCTATATATGGATTTGCTGGTAAGCATAAGTTTCCCTCAAAGTAGCCTATTAATCTGTTCACCCGCATGAGTAGTGGTGAGTTAGGAGACACGATCTAGTGATGTCTTGTACATTCCAACTAACGATATTTGCCACCCCAAGCACAAAAGAAATGCAACTCTGCAGTCTAATCCCCCTTCCTTCGTCACCCATAACATTCCACTGCATCTCACACCAGATGAGAGAACTGCACACCATCTGCTTTTTATTGTACCTCCTCTTATCTAGATAAGTTTACCACTTCATTTTGGAAAAAAAAAATGATAGAAGGGAAAGATGTCAAGACTATAATCAACTCCTCATTTCTATTGGTTGAGCATCACACCGACGACTACTGGTCCCTTCTTCTCTGTCTGTCAAATGAGAAAGAGATATCAGCATTGTTCATTAAAAAAAAAAAATTGGAGAGAAGGAAACAGGACCTTTTAATGATGTGCTGTGTGCTTGTTTAGTTGCAGTCATCAATGCAAGTTGAGATGATCTGCACTCCCTCTACTCCCCATCATCATTTGTTTTAAGGGGAAAAACAAAAATGAAAATTTGGAAAAAGAAGAGAGAAAAAGGGGGGTAAGAAGGGAATTAAAGAGCCAGAAAAGGAAGCCTGCAACTGCTGAATTCCCTCCCTTTTGTCTTCTGATGTACCATCATTGATGATGCTCTCAACTCTATCCCACCAACCGCTTTTAATGAGTTCCTTAGTTTCTCAACAGTCCCTCCTCTTTCAGTTTCTTTCTGCATCCTTCCCTCCATCCCATGCATTTAATTGCTTCCAATCTACCCCTACCCAACCCCATCAATTCCAACAGCATCGAACCAGAGTATTTCTTGTTCACCCCCCCTCAGAATATTATTATATAATCTCCCAAATCACTCCACTGGAAGGAAAGAAATAAATAACCATCACCAAGATCTTGCAAGTCAGTAACCAACCAGAAAAAATGCTCAAAAGTGTACACAAGCTAGTCTAATCAAGAGCAGAGGATATATTTGACATGACCACTCCTCTGCACCTACCTGAGTCACAGGTGCAGAAAGGAATGTATTCCTCCAAATTCAGCTTCTTGCGCAGATGAGAGTTTAATGAATACCCTATACATCACTTCAGGGATCTTGGATAAAGCAATCACATCCCAACTGCTTAGGTGGCTGAGTCAATGCATATTTGACTCTCTCTCTCTCTCTCTTCCGACATAAATGATGCATGGACTACTCATATTGGGAACTTGACCTAAGAGTAGCATCATGAAATAAAACTAATGATAACAAAATGTGCTATATATCATCATAGTTCATAACTAAAGAGAGGAAAATATTACTTGTATTATATTGCAGGAAAACAAAAAGGAGCCCTTTCTTTCGCACAGAGATCTCAGCTTCTCTATTTTCATGAAGAGCAGTTTGATGATGCGATTGCGAACAAGCGTGGCCTCGAAGGGGAACTGCAATCGCCTCGGGCTTGGTGATGAGAAACAACTCATGATGAGTATCTAGTAGCAATTCAATCATGCATCCATACCTCTGACCTTCCCTACGCTCAGATGTCACTACAAAAGATCATCACTTTTACGCAGCTTTAAAGTGGGCGTCGGGAACATTTGGGCCATCAGGTTTAAAGCAAATATTGCAAGAGAGTGGAGGATTCAGGTAGGAAAATACAACAAATACTTAATAGGAAAATACGTCTAAGTTCAATTTTTCTTTTTAGATATTTACATGTATATCTGTTCTTATTAAGATAGATGCAAAATTTTGATTCATCTAACCGTAGAGAGAACAAATTTATCCTTATTCTTTTTTTACATATAATTACCCTTAGTTCAATTGATGCATCACTAATCCATTAGTATGGTAGTTGAAAGTAATCATCCATGATTCACTTCTTGGACCAGGCCTCAGTTTAATGTGATTGTTAACCAATCTGGTGCAGTGTGAAGAATGCGTTCAAATATGAGAAACAATAACAAGTTCAATCAGCCAGGAGAATCAACTTCTATATCGCAAGCAGCATCTTAGCTATGTAAAAACTAAAAAGAAATGAATACTAACAGTAAGTGCTATAGGCCTATATCTCTGCTTTACTTCATATAACTGATAATACCATGATATTTTACAAGAGGATCCTATCTTCAAGAGAATGTGATCTCATATGGCTGGACATAATGTACAACACGTCAACACACCATCCACTTAGGCTAAAATATATGGATATATGATGAAGCATCCCAAATATATTACACGAGAAACATGACTTTGTTGCCCAACAGCAAGCTAATACTATTTGCCACTACGAGCAAGTCAATACGGACGGCGGGCTAAAAGGGCCGGCGCCTACCAAGGTGGTGCAGCGGCCATCCTCCGCGACGAAAATGGGGAGCTCGTTCAGGCGGTATGGGAGCCATGTCCGGGAAGCTCGGCATTACAAACAGAACTATGGGCCATCAGACTGGGACTGAAGGCGGCTGGAAGAGAATGCAGGTTGGAGATCGAAACTGATTGCCTGGAGACCATCAAATGCATGAAGAGGATAGAGCTCAGCCCTTGGCACGTTCGCAACCCGGTGCAGAAATGTGTTGAGCTAGCGAATGAGTGTATGGATGTAAGGCTTACTCACGTAGGTAGATAGGCAAACAAAGTAGCTGACTGGGCAGCTGCTAAGGCAAACGTGGCCTCTGGCACTAGCTCTATCGAGCGGACAAGCCACACTCCCACAGAATTATGTAATCTCATCGCTGTCGACGCGGTTACGTGTCGACCTTTAACTAATATATAGCTGGGTACAGCTCCTTAATATTAAAAAAAAAAAAAACTTTTCAAAATTTTCTTTTCACCGTAGGGTCCTACTTGTGCCAGACTGCATATCTGTGCCCGCTGGTGGCCAGTTTCCATTCCTTGCCATTTGGACACCATGAGCCATCTCCAATCTTCATGCACACTTTCTCACCGATGATTGCAGAGTATAGGTTGGAGCGAGCCTCTACAATTTTGATAGTCGAACGGCTATGTAAATCTTGAAGTTTTCGGATATCCATCTGCACATAAATCAGAAGCTCAGAAAGGTCGATTGGATAACTGATGCAGCTTTCATGGATATAGTTCAGAATACCAGTTTCACAATTTGGTCGTGGGTGGAGTCACCCCAATCGTAAAAGTGATCATAGAATACTGTGGGTATTCCAGGATGTGTAAGTATATAAGCATATCCCTGCAAATTATTTTAGATAAAAATTACATGAGTTTGAAATTATATCAAAAGAAGAATATAATCATCTACCTCCACTTATCTAAATTAACATATAAATCGCGTGGCAAAAATTGTAACTTGATAAATGTTCAGAAAGGAAGTAATAAGATATGAACCATGAAAAGGTCAGTAGATTAATGAATATTCTTTTGAGAATTTTGTCCACTTACCTCCATAATGTGATCAGATGGGAAAGGCCAGTGACCCTGAAAGAATAAAATTCAGTTTTATTTCAAATTCACATCATGAAAGAAACTGTCACACAAGTTAGCAAGTTCAAACTTTGAGATAAAATCCATTTACTATTTTTGACGCTTGATTAATAGTCATTGATGTACCTGAGTGGAACCTGTGTCATGGTTCTCAACAAATGTGACTGCTCTTGAAGGCCACCAGCCCATGAGACCAGGTGGCTTCCCTTGAGCATCACGCAAACGCCCCAGCTCTCCTTTGACTGCTTCCTGTTTCAGAAATTATTCCAGAGATAGGGTTAGGTGATTGCTAAATACCAGTCTTTAGAGTAAAGTTTAGCAACACTGCAGTATGAAAGAACAGCATTCTTTATTCAGACCTGAAGAATACCCTTTGTTGTGAAGTCAAATGCAGCACAAAGTCCTCCTGTGTTATCGATCCAATTAATGATCCTTTGCCTGTGATTATCTGCATGATACAGATATTTCACTAGTTATAACAAAAGAGAATCTGGACTGTTTCTATGATGATGATGCAGTACATGAACTGAGTGGTGCTTCATTTAATATGCTATCTACAGATCGATGTCTGATTGCAAATAAATCTGCTACTTTTGATGTCAAGAGAAAAAGGGTCACTTCGTTGAAACCATATCTGCAAGTTCCAACACAAACTTGTGCTCATTTTAGGTGGTTTAATCTAGAGTCAAAGATACGGTTTTATTAAAATCTATCACACAAAATCACTCAAGTCCCATTTCTTAGTTGCAACAGTGACTGATCCTTGGTGCTGGCATTCTTGGCCACTTAAGGAGCAAGGAGAAAATATCTGCACAAGAGATAATTCTCAGGACACCTTGATTTTGCTTGTATTTTACCAACAAAACCAGAACAGGGCAAACAATATGAAACAAAGTAATAAATTCACAAAACCCCCAGAATCCAATATGATGACTTTTTCTATTAACTGAAATGAGTTCATGATTATGTGTTAGAACCTTTGTATGTTTTAATTTGTAACAAAGTTTATACCTTGGTTGTAGTCCAAGCGGTGCTCAGGAGGACTATACTTACAGCTATCCCAGTACTCCCCTACAGAAAATATAGGCTTTGACTCCTCAACATATTCTTTCACAAACTTTGCTGAATAGCTGCATTTAACAGGAGATAGTAAAGAATAGGAAACAGAAAAGTTTTGTCATATCAGAAACAATTTTCATGGTAGCAATCTTTCATTTCAATTTATTACCCTTTTGCAAAATCGAACCGAAAATCTTGAAATCCAATGGTTTTGCGAAGCCATATCAGCCATTCAATAATATCTTTCCTTACAAAGGTTTGGGTATGATCTATGTTGGAAACTCCATTGAAATTATCACCAGTGCTTCGATTTCCCTGATAATACAAAGTTCATGAAAGAAGGCAAAAGTTATAAGAATTATCTATTCTTGCAGATTATACTGACACATGTAGTGCCAGTGCAAGTAACGGAATAAAGCGCATCCACTCTAAGTCTCTTAACTGATATCATTGAAATGATTCAGATTGTCCAACACTAAAACTGAAAGCAATCTTTGATAAGTATGAGCCATTTTTATTATGAAGCCAGTATAATTCACATTACTTATAGAACTACCTTTCCACCAGAACAAGATGTAACAGCACGTTCATCCCATGGCAATGGGATCCCATCGTAACGATTATATGCTCCCCCCTGCCCTTGAATAGTCCCAACTCTATGATTAATGACTATGTCAGCCATTGCTCTGATCTTGTGTTGATTCATCTTTTGAAGCAAAGCTTTCAATTGGTGGAGAGAACCATAACAAGAGTCGAGAGAATAGAGGTTCTGTGGTAGATAGCCTGTACATAAGGAGGAAAAATGTTATGTCCCATGACTTGACCAAAGTGGATCAATAGATTGCAGACTGACCTTCTGGAGCTAAAGATTGGGTTGCCGGCGGCAACCATGCTGTTGTAAAACCAGATTTTGAAAGATGCATGACCTTCTTCTCGAGGTTCTCCCACCAATTATACTTATGGGATTCCCAATTAAAAGCCTGCCAGATAGTGAGTTGTTAATCAATATGCTATATAAGTATAACAAAGTTACTTGTAGATAGACTAATCAAACAGTGTACAGAATATCATAGCGATAAAAATTCAAGAAGCCATCTTCTTTCTTTAGGCGGTCTTATCTGTTTCCAACATTCTTTTGCATCTGATAAATTGCATGTCATCAAGATTCAAGACTAGTTTGGTTTGATAGAAAAAAGTTACCCGATATGATTATGAATGTCAAGTTACTTATCACAATAAAATGTTATTGGGATGGGATAGGGCTAAGAGGAATGAAAAGGATTCTCCATGAGATGGGAAATGAAATCTATTAGCCCCACCTTCCACCCGCTAGTGGGTTTGTTGTCTTCTCCCAAGTGGTTTACTGGAGTCTGGACAATTGATAAGTGGCATTATCTGGAAGCTACTTGTAATTCATTAACTCCTTTTTTGCATTTTATAATATTTCCACGAGCTACTAAAAGCTACTTCAATTGGTTAATTGATTCTTTTTTGCATTTTAGATATCCACATGCTAATAATAAAAAAGCTGAAGTGCCAAAAAATAATTACTAGAGATTCTATCTTACACACCTGGAAAAGAATTTCTCTTCCATTTCGTATCACCCCACCTACCACATTTCAAATAGAGGAGATGTAAGTGAACACTCATTATGCTTCAAAATAGGATGCAAATTAACCGAGGGAAAGTAGAACTGCAGTCACGTTAAGACAGTCATATCCCTATTACCAGATATGCAAACTCACTTACACTGGAAAAGTAAAAACTTTAAGCATCTATAAAATGCTCGAGCCACAAATAGGAAATCAATGATAAATACAAATGACATATGCCAGAAGCATTACTAATTCATCCAGTGATTATCATACAAGATAGGCTTGGAAATAGAGGAGTTGAATAGAAAAGTAAATGATTGGATGACACCAAGAACAAAATTAACTGGGCAACCATGAAAGTAGCATACTTTATCATGATGGAAGAACATGGTGGAAAATGCTACTCCAAAATTTGCCCAATAAATCTTCTTATTGATGGAAAGATTTGATGGTGCTAAAGATGCCATGTGCACTTGCACCAAAGAGTGAACTTCAACAACTGGTTTAGAACAATAGGAATGAATATCATGTGACCACATAAGATTGCTGTCAGATATCATAAGCTTGCAGTACAATCATTGGCTTTGACTTTTGATTTGGTGCATATGGTTCTTCACATGTCTAGCTTAGCTATTTGCAAAAAGCTTGAAGGTGAAATGTATGTCTTCTAAGTTCAAATTAAGTTTGCATGGGATGTGGTAGGAATTTGACTGTCATCCAATTGAGGACCCCAACGATTACCAATTTTGCATGTTCTGGCTTCAACTACCAATATCTATGCCATAAATTTGCCAAATCATTCTCCATCTATTTAGCTCGAATTAACAGTTATAAAAGATATCTTCCTGACAGTTTTCTATTACCTCATAGTACAGAAAGTACTATGCATATACAATGTGCTGCATTGTATGTGTCATCACTCTATTACAATTACACAAAGATAATGTGAATTTACTATAGAAAGTAGCCCAGCATTACAACCAATTTGCAGAACAGAAAACATAACATATTTACCGTTGCAAGTCACTGCATCTTGAAAATTCTCATCATAAACCTGCAAATCAGTGCATTATGCATGAGAACTTAACATAAGCTAGTAGATAAATGTGCACATTAATTGTTACATCGAGATCATGGCGCACATGATAACAAGCAACAAAAACAATGGTACTTGAGAAACAATTCTTTTTTGAAAAAAAAAAATGGTAGATGAGAAACATACACTGCTAAAGTAGCCCATATTTGATTTCTAGACTTTGTCAATTTATCTTGGATGATCAAAGCAGTATACAGACCTGCATCCAAGGCCCACGTAACAAATAAAGTCATTGATGGTTAGTTAAGAAATAACGAAGAATAGATAAGAATTATAGAGAATATTAGTGTCTGAGATTCAAATAAATTTAACGTACTTCTTAGTTTCAATATATACAAGTACCTCATAGTGTGTGAGATTCTCTTTCTTAGGCTGATAGTTTAGAAAAACAAGAATAAACAGTAAATATCCATCTCAAATTTCAAATGTGCAAGAAAAATAAGGAAGGGAAGAAAAAGAAATCTGTCTAAGAAGTTTGCTGATGGATCCAAACTACCGGTTAAGATATGAAAGACAATACTCTGATATTTACTCATATTTATCAACATAAATACAACTCAAAAGTTTAAAGAAATAAAGAATTGATCGTCCGAAACTTCCAATGCACTACGTAATCAAAACATCAAACAATTGGCGGGCAGAAGAGGTACAACTCGAGCTACGACATGATAGTGAGTAATCTTATAGATGATCTTGAATTACCAAAGTTGCTATCTTTAGCTCCCAGACAGACCAATTGGCAGGAGGAGAGGATCAAAAGTGCAAAATCAAGACGACTAGAGCTATGGCCAAAGATTTGGACCGATCGTTCTTCCTCGTTGAGCACCTACTCCTCGAGCATTTATAATGGAAAGAGGAGATATAAATTCCCGTAGGAACACGACACAAACAACAAAAGACGAATCTATTCGGCACATCCAATCACAGAGATAAGCTATTACGCAAGCAAGAACACCGGAAAAGAGGTTTTTTTTTCCTCCTCTCTTTACCTCTCCGACTCCTTTTCTTGATTCAAGATCGCATCTTTAAATATGAACGTTCGTTCTCGAGCTTGCTTTGTTCTCTTTATTGATTTCCTTGTCCCTTTTTTATGCTCACGGATGGGAATAGAGCGAGGCGAATCGGAATATTTGCATCCATGACGAAGCGAAAGGTGCCATTCGGAGGAAAATGGGCCGCTGGTGGTAAACGCTTCGATGCGAAGGTATGGTTCTCTCTCTCTCTCTCTTTAAGTCTTTACACGTATTCTCATCTTAAAAATAATTTACCTTCTTAAGCGAGGGCTAGATAACCTTATTAGAGTCTGATGAAGCTCCAATGAGGGGCTCCAAACTTAGAGCCAGTTATAATGCGGTGCTAAATTCGTAGCCCCATCTAAATTTATTTAGAGTCCGACTTTAAATAATATTTAACTTTTTAAAATTTTAACTTATTTTTAATTCAATAATTTTAATTTTATTTATATTATTTACTATGAGTATATAATTAATTTACTAATTATTTAATAAGATACTGTTGAAAAGGAATTATCGAAACTTTAAGATAGGTATAATATTAAATTATTTTAATATTTAAATTAGTTTTAATTTATCGGACTATTAAATACTTATTATTTTTATTATTAAATATTATTTTTTATTTATTTAAGTAATATTATTTTAATATTGTTAATTAACAACTTTAATGTTCATTTCAATGTTTACTCTGTATAATATAATTTTAAGATTTACATTAGAGTTTTCTAATCTTATAATTTTTATTAAGAAATAATAATATTAAGAGAAACAATAGAGTGATTTATAATATAAATAAATATATATATAATATTAATTTTTTAATATATGCCGGGCTCTTGGCCTCCCAGCCTCCCTCCCTTGGAGATGCTCTTATAGAAGTTGCCAGCGTGGCACCTACTAATGAGACTTTTATTAATCTCCTAAATCTGAAATGAATCTCGAAGCAAATCATGCGTCGCATAACTCTCCTTCTTTCCAATCCGACGGCAGTAACCCACTCTCTCCTATCAACTCCTTTCCATCTAGGGTTTAATCCCACCCTCCCCAAACCCTCACCTTTCTCAAAAATCCCATGGCGGACTCCCTAACTCCCTTCTAATATCTCCTCCATGGCCTCTCCTCCAACCCCTAAGAAGCAAAAGATGTCCTCTTCCACCTCGGACGGCGAGGGCGACCCCTCCACCGCCCTCTCCGCAGCTGGCGAGGCAAGGCGGCGTTACAAGCGCCGCAAAGTCGCCATCTTCCTCGCATACTGCGGCGCTGGGTACCAAGGCATGCAAAAGAACCCTGGTGCCCGCACCATAGAAGGCGACCTCGAAGAGGCCCTCTTCCTCGCCGGTGCTGTCCCCGAGAACGACCGCGGCGCGCCCCGCCGATACGAGTGGGCCCGATCCGCCCGCACCGACAAGGGCGTTAGCGCCGTCGCCCAGGTCGTCTCTGGTCGCTTCTACGTCGATCCTCCCGGCTTCGTCGCGCGCCTAAACTCCCACCTCCCCGATCAAATCCGGATCTTTGGGTACAAGAGAGTTACGAATTCTTTCAATGCTAAGAAGTTTTGTGATCGGAGAAGATATGTTTACCTTCTCCCTATGTTTGCGCTCGATCCAAGTGCGCATCCCGATAGAGAGGCCGTAATGGCGAGCTTGGGATCTGGGAACGAGCTTTCTAAATGCGTTGAATGCTCCGAGAGGGGGAGGAAGGTGCCTGGAATCATGGGTCGGGAGCCGAGGGACGCAAATGAGGGAGAAAATTCTGACCTTGGTGATTCTGAGCTGAATTCAGTAAATGGAGTTGGTAATGGTGAACTTGAATTGAAAAAGGAAGAGAGGCCCGAACTTTGTAGTGCAACAGCAGGTGGAGAGAATAATGGCGCTTCAAAATTTAATCTTGAAAAGAGTGTTTTGTTTCCTGAAGGTGGACATGAAGTGGGTAATGGTAAACTGGGATCTGAAGGACCTTTAGTTGAAGAGGAATCTACGATGGAAGGAGAAAAATCAATAGAAGGCGGGAGGGCTAGAGCTGGGAATGTTGAGAGTACTAATGGAGAAGGAACGGTTGCTAGAAGAAGTTTGTTCTGCTATGGAGATGAGGAAAAGGAAAGGTTTAACAGAATACTAAAACGTTATGTTGGAACACACAATTTTCATAATTTCACGACGAGAACAAAGGCTGAGGACCCTTCTGCAAGGAGATACATCATTTCCTTCAATGCAGATCATGTTGTTAACATCGACGGGATTGACTTCATCAAGTGTGAGGTTGTCGGCCAGAGTTTTATGCTGCATCAGATCAGGAAGATGATTGGCTTTGCTGTTGCAATGATGAGGAATTGTGCACCAGAATCGCTGATGGATGTAGCTCTGCGGAAGTAGGAATTCTTCTCTTCTTGAATACTTTTATTACTTGGGAAAAATTATCTGTTAAAATGTTAATTTTTGTGTTCAGGGATATAAACATCAATGTGCCGACTGCACCTGAGGTTGGATTGTTCCTTGATGAATGCTTCTTCAGTTCATATAACAAAAAATGGATGGATTCACATGAGGTGCTGTCTATGGAAGCTTATGCCGAAGAGGCTGAGGAATTTAAGATGAAGCATATTTACTCACACATAGCTTCTATGGAGCATAAAGAGGGAGCTGTGGCACTGTGGCTTCACTCTTTGAACCAACGTAATTACCCAGATTTTCATTTTGTCGAGACTAATGATGTGTGTGGTGATGCAGAACAAAAAGGAAAAGGTAATCTGGAAGGCTGACTGCTTTCAAATGGAAAGGGGAGATGTATATTAATATCATCTCTGTCTCAATGTTAGAAACGTGGAAAGAGTTTGTCACCAACAGCTGAGATGTAACCTGTACCAATTTCAGTAAGTTTCGTTAGATGAATAAAGACAGTGTTTTGCAATGGATTGGTTTTCTTATCTATGAATCTGATTGCTATTCTGTTAATGTATCATGTGGTAGGTAGTCTACTTACTCCCTTGCTGTAGATTTGTACTCTATTCTATTAATGTATCATGTAGTAGTCTAATTAATCATGCCTTGTAATTTAAACTTGACTCACTTATTTCTACCACATATTAGTGGAATTCTCTCAAGTATATCTAAGTTCAAAATGTCAGTTCTCTTTTCGCTTTCTTGTTTGCCCTTAGAGATTTAGTAGCTGCAGTCTCTGATGGATTGAAATTTTAGCTGATAATTTTCTGATTGTGAAATTTGTTAAAAATCATGCATACATTTTTTTGTTTCAGGTTGTCTGGAGCCATCTTCACTAAATATGCATGCAATGTTGTGGTGATTCTTTACATTGATCATTGAGTTGCTGCTGACTAGTCATACTTCTATCAGTAAATATGCAGATTGCGTGCTTTGATTAGAAAATAGATTATTAGTAGAATGTTTGAATGATGACTGGTCCATGGAGTTGAAATTCTAGTGAAATTGTAAAGACCAGAGCCTAGAAGAGGAAAGAAGATGGTTGCCCAGTAGTTAAAGTCTATTATGGAGATGCATAGATACTTTCTGAGAAATTGCTAGTGTTTGGTAATGCATTTCGCAACTTTCCATTTTCTATTACTGGGTTGAGAATAGGAAGTAACCTATGTTTGACCAATGAAAAAAATCAGATCATTTCTTCTGTGCGAATCTGTGAATTAGGGATCCTGGTAATGCAAGATGTACAAAATAGTGAGAAGTGCATAAGAATGGAGCTTTAAATCTGCCTTCTATCTTTATTATGTATGTTATGTGCTTTCTAATGATCAAGATTCTAGTCCAGTTTATTACCCTGTGATCACAATGACTCAAAGATATAGTACTTATATCCAAGAGCACCTTTTATTTTTATTTTTTTTTCTTTCAGCATTAACTCCCATTATAGTATAGTCTACTCATCTGTCTTTGACAGTTTTTTTCTTCTTTTGAAGGAAGAGATACACCAAATATCCAGGAAACCTCACCTGTATTTCTAAATTTTGGGAAAAAAAGTTCCCAACTTTGTCCCAAGTTTGGATGACAGATACAAAGTTAGCTTGCCATATTACTGATCCAGGCTATCATAGCTCCCAATCAAACCCAGATCTGGGAGCTCTGATGCTCTGAAGCTTTTGTTTTGGCAGGAGAGATCTTATTTGCCCCCCACAAATACTCTTTAAATATGTTTAAAGTAACACCATCTTATCTATTAATAGCATTGATTTAGTATTGATTATGGGACGAAGAGAGAAATTATTTATGGACGAGATAATATTATTCTTAAAGTGTCTGTGGATGTAAGCATTACTCATCTGCAGGAAGGGGAACAGGTCACGATGCCTTTTAGCAAAAAGATAACTTCCACGGCTCCACTCGAAGATGTTCACAGTTTTTCCCATACGTTACCTTCCAAGTTCCAACTCCCTTGTCCTTTCTGCACCCCTGAATCCAATCCAGTATCCACTATGACGTATAACCTCATGGGTTACACAAAAATAAAGTTACTTGATAACTTCACACATACTCCTCATCAATCTTATCTCTTACGCCCCCAACAAAATAATCTAATAATTAAAAAAAAAAAAACTAAGACTAAATCCAACAAGCTTATCTTGGATTGGCCAAATATAAAACCACACCATAGGATTTGGATTATATCACACCCAAAGCTAAACATTTGACTAGTTGTATTCATATTATATACAATTTGAGATTCCGAGGCAAAAAGTTGCTACGAGATACACCGCAGCGAGAACATGGACCCGACGGAATCCAACCCCGGCGCGTCGTATTCGAGGTGGTGATTGCTCTCCAAACCGTAATCCATCAACGGACGGTGCTCCAGCTCCTCATCATGGTCGTACACGAATTCCGGTATCTCCACCTCCTTCTTCCTCATGTGCTCCCACAGGAACTCCAAGCGACTCACATACCTCACCTTCCCGTACAACCTAAAAAGTACGATCACTATCATCAATAATTGGTACCAAATGAAAAATTAAAGTGCGCCGGGAAGGCTAACGTGCGCTGGGGTCACTTACCCGGAGCTGAAGAGGAAGCGACCGAAGGTGGCGAAGAAGAGGCGGGCGTGGAGGCCGGGGTGGAGGAAGTAGACAGCCTGGAGGGCTTCACGGACGGCCGGCGGCACGGACTCGTAGACGGATCGGAGGGCGGCAACGCCGGGGAAGTTGTCGCCGCGGTGGACCCGGGTGTGGACGTACACGACGACGAACGGCCTCCCATCACCCAGTTTCGGGAACACCCGCTTCTCCAGGTACCCCTTCAACGCCTCCTCAACGCCTCCTCCCAAAACCCTAGCTGGTACGATCCCATCACGATAGATCGATCAATATCTCGATTCCGAGTTAATTGCAACAAAAATAAGTAAACAAATCGATCAAACACCGTGATCTTACCGGGGAAGAACTTGCCGACGATGCGGAGGATGGCGCGGCCCTTCTTGTCCTTGCCTTGGATTTTGACCACCTCGAGCTTCTCCAAGAGGAGCTCTTGATCCGTGAGCGGAGTCATAACGTTACAACTGCGTTGGGGCAAACGGATTTGGGGAGTGGGTGGTAAATATAGGAAGAGGAGAAAACTAAGGATTAGAGTTAATCTTGGGATGGACGATAGTTAATGAGAATTGCGAGGACGGACATATATATATATATATATAGGAGGAGAAATCCGAGGAGAATATTCTGCGGCATCTTCCCTTTTGGAACGGGGTGGATATTGGCAGAATGCGGGCCGTTGATGGCACGTGTCGGGCGATCGATCGGGTAGACACGTCCGGACTGGGGCTGTGATTGGGTTCGAGTCCGACTATTACAATGATCTTACGTCAGCAAATGGTGAACGGTTTCGATTTTAGAGAATCTATTTAGAGTCTCTCAGGCGCATCATCACGTGCATCAACTCCTCAATCAACCATACACACTGCATCAACCATTCAATAATTATTATATATTTATGTTTAAAATTAATTTTCTTTTATTTTAAAAAATTTTAATCAGTCTTTTATAAAATTAAGATCGTTGCCTTTTTTTCCATTAAAAAAATTATTGCGTGATAGAAGTTAAAGATAAGATTATTATTTTATATTTTATACTATCATCTGACACTGTAAAAGATGTGAGAGGTATTATATAGTTTTTGTATAAAAATAGATAATACTAAGAATATCTAGATGAGAGATATTTTAGTTAGTGCTTATGGTTAGCAAATTATTCTATTGAAACTTTATCGCTTTTTATATAACTGGATAACGAAGAGTGGCTGGACCTCTATGAGACCAACTTGCTCTTTCACAAACCCCACACCCAATAACCCTGTAAAATTTGTTGTATTAGTTCAATGATTGCTATCTCTTCCTCCATATCTCAACTACATATTTTATCACTTTGTATCACTACCTTGGATAACATTTTAAAGAATTACTACGATTACACTAAAAGTCCAGGCCAATCCATACTTGACACAAGTGAGCCTCGGAGAACGTAACCTTGTGCACAAATATTATATCTTTGTAATTTAGAAGTCGTAGGTGGAGTGGAGCCGTCCCCAGAAGAGAATAAGATCGTAGCAGGCAATTCAAAAAGGGTACCACCACCCCCAAACCCCACCACTTGCGACCAATTAATTATACCCATAGTTTTGTGGAAATTTGAGCGGTTTCCTCTCTTCAATATTGGTGCCTGGGAAGCATCCCTCCACCTTCTGCTTGTCTTTTAATTAATTAAATCCCTCCACCTTCTGTGAACATTCCACATAACCAGAGAAAGAAACCCAACGAGGAAGAAGAAGGTCTAATACAACTGCTTCATCATATCTTTAATTATTTGTAGTTCAAACCTAACAACATATTGCGATTGTTGAGACATAATTTTCAAAGAACAGGACTTGTCTCTTTATAAATGATATGAAATCATAATTGCTCCTTGAAGGATGATACTAAAATAGACGTGTACTAATGGAATGTCCTAATTTGACATCAAAGATGATCAAGAATTTATTTCGCAGATAGTTCTCGATGTAGTTTCTAGATCTTTATTTAGCTGGTGTTTCATGTGGAAATTACAAAGAAAGTTATCTGTCATTTTTCTTTCAAAAGTATATCATCCATCTCATACAACCGACCCTACATATTGTGAAAATACATTACAAGTGATACGTAAATTGATGCAAACTAAGTTGAGGAAAACGTTTATTTTATTGGTCTATGGTATATTGGTATGTGTAATGGCAAAAGTTTCTTCCCTTTTCTTTTCAATCTCTACTACTCTTAGCACAAACTACACGGAAGTGGGGGGGAATAAGCTAATAAAATAAACGATGACAACGATGGCTTTGACAGCATCGTTAATTCATGTGATCAATTAACTGGTCCAAATTGTTATAGTTCATTACATGTCACATTTTGGAATAACAAGAACCAAAATTTAAGCCATGCAGGGTGTATTCGAGTCGAGTTTTGATCAAACTTAGAATTGAAATTAATTTTCGAGTCAAATTATAGAATTAAGTATGAATTAAAATAATATTAATTTAAGCTAATTTTGAATTTGAATCGAGCTTGAGTCTAAACAAGTTAGATTAACGAGTAATTTTAAGTCTGAATCAATGTAAGCTTAAATTGAACTTGATCAACCTTAAATTGACTCTCTTTTGCGCATTAAACATTAGCAAGTCAAACCGGAGGCAGCTAGATTATTTTTGACAGCCCCGGCAATGTGCCAAGTTATGATCGCCATGTGGAGATTGCTCAACTCTTCCATCAGGGCAGCCATTTAGACTACCAATTTAACTAAAATTAATCATTTATAATTGTCATATAAGTTTGACATATATGATGGTACTATCTACCACGAAATATTGAATTAAGGATGCCTTCCATTAATTGTACCTGCATGGTTTGCCTGATCCTTGCATTTATCTGTTTCAGTACTATAAAATGGAGATTAGTTGCAAATTTGTTGGCTTTCTCACTAAAGAAGAATTCATGCAATTGATCGATACGATCTGACTTGTTCTTCGAAAACAAATGGAATAAGATAATAGCAACTCGCAAGTCATCACAAGGGAATCTTACTATCACGGTTGACTTTCATCTGAATTCATAGAGCTCCAGTTAGGCAGTAGAAGGCCTAACCGCTGTCATCATGCTTGTTTAAAACTCAGTCCACATGATGCACTTAGCTTTTCGGAAGTGCTATTTGAACACATCCGTGGATGCCTAAGTTCATCTCTTCTAAGGTGGAAGAAGAAGAGGAACCATGGGATACTCTTGGGCACTTTTGATTGCTTTAAGTTGCTTCCTCTGTCATCGTGCCAGTGCTGGAAAAGCTAAGTGCAGGGATCCCTACTACGGAAAGTGCTATGGAATCCCTCTTAAATGTCCACCTGCTTGTCCTAATCTATGTGAGGTTGATTGCAAGATATGTAAACCTTACTGTGGTAAGTCTTATTTGATTTCCTTCTAGTTCGAATCTTATAAGAAACATAGAGTTGAACATAATGTCTCGAATGTATACCGCAGACTGCGACAAGCCAGGAGCGGTTTGCCAAGATCCGCGCTTCATAGGAGGCGATGGCATAACATTCTACTTCCATGGGAGGAAAGACAAGGACTTCTGCCTCATCACAGACCCTGACATTCACATCAATGCCCACTTCATTGGAAAAAAGAGCAGCAAGGGGAGGGACTTCACTTGGGTCCAATCACTCGGGCTCTTGTTTGGGCCACATCAGTTGTACATAGAAGCCAAGAAGGTTGCAAAATGGCATCGATCCGACGATAACATGAAGATACAATTCAATGGAGCGGACATCAAAATTCCGACTGAAGATGGAGAGACGTGGTTGTTCCCTGACAAAGAATTAGCAATCAAACGCGTTGGCGATGAGAATGGAATAGTGGCTGAAGTGGTTGGCTTGTTCAAGATGAGAGCAAGAGTAGTTCCTATCACTGCAGAGGAATCAAGGTTGCATGGGTATGACATAAAGGACGACGTCGACTGCTTTGCTCATCTGGAGCTGAGCTTCAAGTTTAGCTCACTGAGCTCGTCGGTGAACGGCGTCCTGGGACAGACATATGCGCCGGGTTATCGCAGCCGAGTTAAGATGGGGGCGCCGATGCCGATCATGGGCGGCGCCGATAAGTTTGCATCGTCTCATTTATTTGCCACAGACTGTGCCGTCTCGCAGTTTGGATCGAGAAGAGAAGGCGTTCAGCAGGTGCATGACCTGCCAGTGATTACTTGTGGAAGTAAAGAGAAAGATGGAGGGCAGGGTATTGTCTGCAGAAGGTGAGAGGGAGATGAGAACTGCGATTCTAATATGCTATTGTATTATGTGGTAAATGATGATGGATAGAAGATATATATTGTTAATTGTGCTGTAATGCATCACAAATTTGGCCTCGGGAAAATTGATATTAAGAATTAGGCGAAATTTAAGTAGCACATATAAGATTATAAGAATGTTTATAGCTGTGCTATCAGGTCCACATTAGGACTCTTTATAAGTGTTAATGGTGGTAAATAGGAATAGTCCCACATCGGCAGAGGAGAGATGGCGGAAGTTAGACGACTATTATATATAGAGGCCGCAGCTGCTTTGGATAACCATCTTTGCGCTTGGGGCAATGACGCAGCTAGTGAGGTTATAACCGAGGCGCGTCAATTGCTGGTTGAAAACTATTTCCAACCCTCCTCTTTGGCCTGGGTTCTGCTCAGTTTGCCTTTGAGAATTTCTGAAAGGGGCTCCCTCTAACCCAGGGTAAAGCCTTACCAATACCAAAATTTTAAAAATATTCCCATTAAATAAGAAAATTTGTAAATCCAAAGAAATGGGCCCTATAAATCAAATCGGAACTCCCGATAGGTATTGCAAATCACGTCTCGGGCTTTCATTCCATTCACTGTCATGGCCTTATCCGCCCTCTTCTTCTCTCCCCATCTCATCTTCGCCAAAACCCCTTCTCCGTCCCTGCTATTCCACAAACCCCACCATCTCTCCCTCCGTTGCTCCTCCTCTTCCACCGTCGCCTCTTCTTCCTCCTTCGACCTCCGTAGCTACTGGGAAACCCTAAGATCTGAGATCAATTCCGAGCTCTCCGCCGCCCTCCCCCTACGCTACCCTGCCCGCATCCACGAGGCCATGCGCCACTCCGTCCTCTCCGGCGCCGCCAAGCGCGCCTCCCCGGTCATGTGCGTTGCAGCTTGCGAGCTCGTCGGCGGCCACCGCTCGGCCGCCTTCCCCACCGCCACCGCCCTCGAGATGTGCCACGCCGCCTCCCTAGTCCACGACGACCTCCCTTGCATGGACTCCGCCGACCTCCGCCGCGGCCACCCCTCCACCCAGGCCCTCTTCGGCGTCGACCTCGCCATCCTCGCCGGCGATGCTCTCTTCCCCCTCTCTTTTGCCCATGTCATCGACCGCACGCCTCCCTCCCTCGTCCCCAGCGACACCCTCCTCCGCGTCCTCAACGAGATCGCCCGCGCCGTCGGATCCACCGGGATGGCCGCCGGCCAGTACCTCGATCTCTCCGGCTCCGCCGCGGGCGGCGAGGCGGAGGTCCTCCTCGTCATGGAGAAGAAGTTCGGGGAGATGGCAGAATGCTCAGCGGTCTGCGGCGGATTGCTCGGCGGAGCCGGGGAGGAAGAGAGCGAGGCGCTGCGGAGGTACGGGAGGGCGGTGGGGGTATTGTACCAATTGGTGGACGATGTGTTAATGGAGTCTAACGGCGGAGCCGGCAAGATGCGGAGCAACGCGAGCGTCGTGAGAGCGGTCGGCATGGAGCGGGCGCTCGAGCTCGTAGAGGAGCTCCGTGAGAAGGCGAAGGAGGAGCTGGAGAAGTTTAGCGAGCACGGGAATAGAGTGCTTCCTCTTTATGGCTTTGTGGATTATGCTGTGGAGAGAGGGTTCGTTGTTGGAGCTGATGGTGCTGGTTTAGAAGAATGAATTCTGCAGGTACGCATTGCAGTTTTAGTATGGATTCAATAGCAATAAGGAGCAATTTCTGATAGCAGAACTGGGAAGTGATAAGAGTGATCTGGTTATGTAGCATAAGAGCATTGATTGGTTCCAATCTTTGAAGTAGGTATTTTACTCTGCTTCCTATTCATACCTCTGTTCCTGATAGCAGATTGTATTGTAATGGATTGAACAATGATTATAATGATTCTGCTGATGTTTCAATTTATTTGCTCCATTTGAAGCTTAGAATGTGATTAGACTGTGAAAGATGAAAGGTTTTTTTGCAATAACCAATAATGCAGATTGTAACATTGAGAAGAACTCTTTACTTCTTATTCGATAACAAACTGTAGTGCCACTGGCACAAAGCCATGGACTAACTTCAAGACCCCAACACATAAAGAAGCAAAAGCAACATGCTGTAAGCAAATGACGAGAAGGAGATTCCAGACTCTGGACTCCAAGACACAATTCAAACACTCACAGGAAAAGAACATAACCAAAGGCCAGCATCGTGCAATATGGCAACTTTCGCAACCCACCATCTCATATCATTGGCGGTGCCTCCTGCTGCATTCCGACCACATTCCTCCATGACGCCCGGTTCGAGATCTCCTCCCACCACCTGTTCACCCTCTTCCTCGATGTGAACAGCGAGCGGCACCCAGCATTTGTCACAAGGCGGTGGGCACTGGGGAGGTGGGAGAGGTCGGCGAGCGTGAACTTGTCGCCAGCCAAGTAGCGCGTCTCCGCCAGCTTCTGCTCATAGATGTCGAGCACCTTAATCAGCTTCTTCTTGCTCCGCTCGATCACCTCCTCATCCTTCTCTATATCCATGAGAGGTGCGAATGCCAGGTTGAACACCAGCGCTGAGGCCGGAGGGTCGAAGCTGTAGGCCTCCGTTTGCAACCATTGCTCGATGGAAGCTCTCTCAAGCGTGCCGCTGCCGAGGAGGTCCCTGTTGCCTTTTTCCTGGTATTTCTCTGCTATGTGGCGGCAGATCTCTCTCGAGTCTAAGATCAAACAGATGGTAAGCAGATTGCAACTTAATACTGGTAATTTACATTTAGCACCTTATGTTTTATGTTTATTATGTGCAAACCCTTTCGAGCCTATATTTTTCATTTATTCGTCAAGAAAGTTTCTAAAGTACACTTCTCCCGAAGAGCAGTGGTATATATAAGACTCTGGTCAATTTATCTTTAAAAAAATAATGATTCAAAATAGTATAAAATATAGCCTCAAATATGTGGTGCTAAAAAGTAAAATTTTAAAGGATATTGCCCTTACCCACGAGGGTCATCTTTTCATCTTCAAAGGTGAGTGCTTGACCTTGAGGCTGGAATAGAAGAGTAGATTGGTGAGATTGCTCAAAGTCCCACTCGTTGGTATCAATATTTTGATAGCTAGCAATCTTTTATATGGAAAGAATATTAATATATATATATATATACCTGTAGCTTGAGGTACTCGGGCAAGCGCTTTTGGCCCTTGAAGGTGTCGACACGAATAAGCTGGAATTCAACTTCCTTCTCAAATAGGCACGTCAACACCCTCGCCACCTCGGCGGAGGTCGGTGATCCAAAAACCTTCACACTTGCCATTGAAATGGTTGAGGATGGTGGAGGGAACTAAATGCACTCTGTTATTACTTGTTAGTAGTCTGAGTATTCGGATAGTGGGAGGGGGGAGGGGGGTTTTAAAACATGGATAGTAGGCAACAAATGTGCCTTGCTTCCCAGTAAGGTAATATTAAAAGGAAAAGAGAAAAAAATTAAAGGAAAAGGGAAAGAGAAAAGAGAAAGGCTAATGGAAATACAATGGGGGTGATGGAGATCATTATGTGGATTTTGTTTCTTTTAAGATGGAGCTTCTCCATTAAGACTCTAGACTTAGTCTGGTCTTATGGCAAGATTTAGAGTCAAAAGTATTAAAGAATATAAAGGAATGAATGACAGGTCCAGTTTGTGCTTCAATTATAAGCTACAAGATTTTGTACCTGTCTTGGAGTCAAAATTGTTAATTAAGACTTCTGCTTCATTAGTACTTCTGAATTACTGAAGGTTGGATTAATTGGTATAAAGTAATGCATATAAGGTAACAGGACGTATCACCTTTAGTTGAGAAACTAGAAAGGAAAATCACTGCAGAATATTTTCCCTATGAGTTCACAGGAAGCTCCAAAGGCTTTGGAATTTTTCGAATGCATTAATTAGCTTGATGCTTCCTTCTTCTTCAAGGAACTATTTCGCATATCTTCGTTAGGAATCTTCTATTTACCATTTTGTATGTACGCACAGTTTGCATCTTATATAATCTGCTATTGTTGCGATCATTTTTACTAAGTACCATGGTAACATTGTGTAATGATGAAAATGACAGTAGGTTCAACTTGCATTAAGAACAGAGACAGTAAAACAGAGGAACTTATGAATCAACTTGGATCAAGAACAACCATTCTTTCGGAGCTGGAGGTTTACTGACAGTGGAGTAATGCATATAACCAATCTCTTAAGAAATTGAAATGCATTATCTCGTCATCTGTGAGTGGTGCTGGACCTAGCAACATAAGGAAGAAATCTCTGTAGTTTCTTATGCCTTTATGATCGTAGGCATCATACAGTTCTAATCTGGAACTTATTTCTCCTTATGATCAATATTTTCTTTTATCATGATATTTTCTTGGCACTGCTAATCAGTATTCCATCTGCATTTTATGGGCTCAAAGAAAGAAAAAAAAATGTTGAGATGTCTGCTCAGTTAGTAGTGCTCATTCAAACTCAGCTCGACCCAAGTGTGCCAAATCCGGCATGGAATCTAATGCTTGCCTGAATACCTAAATCAGAAATTTGTTAGTCAAGTTCAGTTTCAAGATACTTTCTGAGATCTTTCTTGGTCTTCCACTGTACAGTCTGAGTCACATTGTAATAGAAAGAAGATGCCACCACCGTAAAGCATTATCGCAAAAGTTTAATGAACTCTGGTAGTTTTTAACTGCAGCAATAAGTTTCTCAAACTACATATTAATACTTCTCATTACTTGGCAGATGAACTTACTTGCATATAACTACTGATCCTATAGGATCAAGTAGGATTTTCATCACTAAATAGGATACAACAGAGAGACCACAAGATATAGAGAAGCCAAACAAACACAGCAAGCAAAGACATGAGAACAGACATTTTACATAGTTGATTTCTCAAGTCCATCAAGATGCTCTCTCTGCATTTCTATTACTTTCTTCCAGGGAGGCCGAGTTGAGATTGCTCTCCACCACCTGTGCACATTCTTCCTTGAAGTAAAAAGCTTCCTGCCCCTCTCAGACCTCGTCACCAGATAATGCGTATTCGGAAGGTGTGAGAGGTCAGCAAGTGTGAATTCATCACCTGCCAGGTATTCATTCTCTCCAAGCCTCCTGTCATAGATATCAAGGACTTTAGAAAGATTCTTCTCATTTCTTTCTATCACAGATTGATCAGGTCTTATGCCCAATGGTTCTGCAAAAGCCAAATGGAAGAGTAGTGCAGAGCTGAGAGGGTCAAAGTTCACAGCTTCTGATTGTAGCCACTGTTCGATTGATGCCCTCTCCAGAACTCCGGTTCCAAAAAGAGTCTTGTTACCTTCATCTGCATACTTTACACAGATATGCCTGCATATTTCCCTTGAATCTGCATAGAAGAAAAGAGTTCATATATGACTAGCATTTATATAACAAACAGCAATTGGATCACTTATGATTTCCATACCTACAAGAGGGCCATCTTCATCTTTAAATGTCACCTGACCACTTGGATCCTGCAAGATTTGATGGAACAACCAGAAGTCATCTCCTTAGTGGAGTGCAATGCTACCGGTAAAGCTGATAACATGAAGATATGGATAGCAACACTTCACCAAATACTTGCCTGCAGCTTGAGGAACTCAGGGACCTTGTGGTCTCCCTTGAATGTGTCAGTCCTAACAAGCTGGAACTCCTTGTTCTTCTCGAAGAGACACGTCAGCACCCTGGCGACATCCGTGGATGCAGGTTGGCCGAACACCTTCAAGCATACCATCCTTAGCTTTCCTCTTCTTCGATCTCTCACTAGCTAGCTACGCAAAGATGGATGGCAACTATGCATCCCAGGGGATTTAAGGTGAGGCTGGTCTGAGCAATTAAATGCTTTCGTGGCTTAGTAGGATAAAAAGGACAATGGAGAAGAACAAAGTAAAAGGGAAAAATTAAAGGTTCTTGCTTTGCAGAATGCCTTTAGAAGTTTTACCATAATCCTTTCTCGTAGAATAAGGAACAAAGAAAAGGAATAAGTCCAATGTATGAAATAAGTCTGCATCCCCTAGACGACGAAAGGAATTATGTTAGCTGACGCAAAGAAGGCTGGGATCGAGTGGATTAGCAGTTAAGAAGCTTTGATTACTTTGTCAGGGAACAAGAATAACATACTTAGCCCAAAGTTATCTTCTTAGCACGATCTTAACCATGATATTATACCATAAATGGGAAGAATTTTGCATGTGCTAAAGCAATAGATACTGTACAATTCAGTTATCAAGGCACCACTTTTAACATCCCTTGCAGAATACAGAATAACAACCAACAAGAAACAGAGCAGACTCCTTATCATCATGGACATTTAACCAACTGATACAATTTAATATAAAGTTGACGCACACATTCATTACAGCCAGATGAGTACATAAGCTGCGCCGATCGAAAGAACAAAGACACTTTGCTCTTATTCAGCTAATACAGAAATATGTTTTCAAATCCGGGAAAAATAGTACAACAGAAATCAATATATGCTGCTGCTGCTGCTCTCAACTACGCGCAAATTTACTAGCTCACATTATGTTCCTCAGCATAACTAACCAATTAAAAGTCAAAAATGCAATGAAGAAGTACATGTAAGAAATCCAACATCCAGAACTCTGGATGAGTGCTTTCCTTTTACGCTTGCTTCTTGTCACAAAGCTCATCCCTAGTTGTTAGTTGGCATTCTTACCTCTTCTAGTACAATTAATTATTTTACTCATTGAAGGGCCGGGTGAGTATCCTGAATCAGTTAAAAGTCGACCATGTGGACGGCACACGTGTGGAGGTGACTGGAGGCATGTCTCTGACATTAACATCAAGGGGCAACATTCGGTATTCAATCTCCAGCTCTCTTAAGACTCTGATCATCTCTTGAACTACAAGTTCTCTCCTCTCCCACCTCATTCCCATATCTTGATAATTGATTCGATGGCGCATCCAGATTGACACTTTCAATCTGTTCATGTCATCCACATCTCTGAGGACAACTGATGGACTAGGATACCAATGCTCCTTCTTGTTCTCCATGAATCTGCAATCATTGCAGCAGACATGTTCAACTCGGTAAATACTATCCAAAATTTTAATTCATTATAAGATTAAGATATAGAGAAACATGAGTCTCTCATATAAGAAACAGGATTCTATTGCATAATTGTATATTCTGCAAACAAGATTGACATTTCACATTATATGGAGATGCATGACATGCATTTGGTTTGAAGAACTAGAGATGCACTTGGGATGCACAATATATAAAGAATGTACATCGAGTATATTTGATAGAGAACAAGATCTCTTCACCAAATTGCAGTAATTAACGGTAACTACATTATAACTTTGTGGTAGGCAAAATAAGAGTTGCAATTTATATTTATATATTAGGCATACTCAAATAGAAGGAATTGTACATTGTACTTTGTTAATTGCTTTGCTAAGACTCAACAAATCAATGAGATCATCATACCATAAGATAATAAAATATACAATGTTAAGACTCACCGAATTATTCTTTCCTTCATGATGGCAAGCTTTTCCACTGGTGTTGCAACATGAATGCAGAAGTCAATTGACTCTCCCATATCTGGGCTTCGATAGAAGTTGCTAATTGCTTTGCCAGAAAGCACACTATTTGGATAATAGATCTTCAGGTTGTCGTACCTCAGAAAAATTGTTGTCATGATATTCATTTCCTCAACAATCATCTGAAATCAGAGAAATAGAACTTCAGTGGCCTATATACAATATCTTCTGAGCAAAAGGGCCAATCTATTTACCTGAACTCCTTCCACCTCACAACGATCACCAACATCAAAAGGATGCATCACAAATAAAAATATAATAGCTTCGAAGACTGTCTTTAAAGTGTTCCCAAAGACAAATACTGCCAGAAGAAGCTGAGAGCTAAGGAAAACAAAGAAGTGGGTCGTTGCGAGACCTAAAATGAGAAGCCACAGGGCAAATACAATGATTCCTACGACTATATTTGCCATTTGGTGGAGCGTATTCACTGCAGTTTTTGTATCATTAAGAGTCAATGCAAGGGCCTTGCGTTCTCTGAATGCATTGACCTGCAGTGCAACATACACAATATAAGCTTATCAAAGTTTGAGCACACATCTAATGTGACAATAATCAATCAGGCTTCAAGAAGATACACAGAATCGAAATAACAATATCTTACCACCCAGTTCTTGAGGGATTTCCTGCTAACCCTGTTTTTCTCTTGTGCTCCTTCAAAAAGGCTCATTGTCTTCAAAGCTTCCTCTTGCCTCATGAAACGCAACAAATCCGGCAAGTAGATATATCTATCATTTCACAAGACAGCTAGAATAAGTAAATGGTTGATTAAATGACATTCATAGATGTGTAACAAAAAGGAAAGAGCATACTCTATGTTGCGACCATACTTGACTTACTCTACATCACACCTGCACTAGATTGACTAACATATTGCCAATCTCTCTTCTTCTCATAGAAATTATTTCAGCATAGGATTGATTTAAAGAATCCAGATATCCACACACATAAAAAAAAAGTGCAATATTTGAAACCATATGAATATTCTCAATGAAATTCTTGACTCCCTTATTTAACAAACAATTAGAAGACTGTCTAATTCTACTTTCTATAGATCAAAAGAGATGCAGAATTTGTCTGGACTGCATGTAGGTCCTCTTTGGCAATGGATCATGCAATAGCCCAAGTATGCAAAAGTGTAGCTATTTCTGCCAACTCTTGCAAGGTAACAAGTAAAAACTAGCGACAATAATTAATAAGTTGCTGATTCAATGTTGCAAGCACCCCTAATTATACCTAACAAGTGATACCCATCTACAATTTTAGGCCATAATTTTGTCTAACAGCTAGATGTAGCAGAATAAATTAGCTAATAGTTACTACTCATTCCTAAAAGCAAAGAGCCAAATATATCTACACCTCCTCTTATAAAATCTAATCGTCATCCCTGTTGGGAAAAAGGGGTCATGAGCTCTTTATCCTGTACCAAAGAGTCCTATATATATGTACTAGTAATTATGCGGATTACGGAGTCCCTTACATAACAAATTACAAGAAATGTGGATTAGTTTGGTTGCATGACTTACTTGGCATCATGCTTGGCCACATTATTAAAAATTCTTTTGGCGGCAATCTTTGCCTCATACTCACTCCGTATCTGCATTGCAGACTCATCCTCACCGGCCACGTCCGATACCTGCTCGTCGAGTGTCGTCAATGTCCCGTACCTCACAATCCTCATAAGCCTCTTCATATTCCAAGCAGAAATGTTCTGCTGGTTAAGCTTATGGAGCTGATCAACCGTGATGACCTCCCCATCCTGCTGCTGCCGGCTAAAATCCTTCTTCGATACGGACCCCGAGAATCTAATGCTCTTCCCAATCTGCCCACTCTTCCGCATCTGCCCGCTGCTCTTGCTCGGAAATGCTGTCGCCCGGAGATCGTTGGGTATGGTGGCCCCTGCACTCTGAAGCTTCTGCATCTCGGAGATCATTCGCTCCTCTTCATACTGGCTCTGCTGGATTTCAACAAGCGGCGGGCCGGAGAGCGTCTCGATTACATACTGGTTGAACAGGGCGTCCTGAATCCGGTCAAAGTAGGTGCTCACATGGAAGGCCGACGCGAGCACCTTGAGAAGCAATGTCTTGACGAGACGGAGCAGTGTGGCCACGAGGAGGCAAAAGAGCACCTTAGTGACATAGGGCAGGGTTTTGCTCCGCGTCTCCTGCTCCACCTTCTTGTCGAACATGCATTGCCACGAGATGAGGACAAGCCCAAGCCAGAGGCAATTCTGCACGGCCTTGCGGACGCCATAGACGAAGTAGAGCATGCGCTTCCGGAGGAGGAAGTTGCGCTCGATGAAGAAGACAACAATGCGGATGAGCCACCCCGACACAAGCCGGCCGCAGATGAGCACTAACACGAGCAACTCCCACTTCCAGAGGTGGAGCCTCCACACCTTCTGCTGCTCGAGACGTGGTATTGTTAGGCTACATGTTAGAGCGGCAAGGATCAGGATCAAGCTAAGCCATTGGAGAATTGTTAAGGTATCGAATTTTGGGCGGTTGAAATCGTCGGGCACGTCCTCGTCTAAGAAGGGGTCCTCATCGTCGTCATCGTAGGCACCGGGTTTTCCGAGCATCCCGGATTTCAACTGCCCGGATTTTCCGAGCATCCCCGATTTCAACTGCCCCGATTTGGTTGGCATGCCCCGATCAGACCTCTTGTCCTCGTTGTTGCTGCTCGACGAAGGCGGCGGCGGCGGGGGGTCGATCAGCCTCGACCGCGTCTTCGCGCGGTGGAGCGTGGAGGCGTGGGCGAACGAGGAATTGGAGGTGCAGCGGATGACTTGGTCGGCGACTCGGGGGTGGTGCTCGTCATCGGAGGAGGATGAGGAAGAGCGGTTGTGGGAGGGGACAGAGGGGTTATGGGCGGAGGGATCTTGGAAGGAGACGCGGAGATCCTTGGAGACGTAGGTGGATGAGGTGGTGGAAGAGGGCTTCTTGAGCTCCTCCATCTCGAGATCCATGTCGAGCGCCATCTCCCCGCCCGAAGCTTTCTGCTTGTGGAGGAAAGATCCGATAAGAAGCGACGGTGGATCCTCGCTTATCTCCGCCATCGGAGTAGTGCTAGGGTTAGCCTTCGCGCTCTGGTTCGGCCGGTTCTTGAAGCTGAAGACCCTGTTTCCGTCTGCATTGGTTTCGTTTTTGCCGTCGGCTTCTTTCCAGAAATCGTAGCTTCCTTCCCTCCATACTTTGGTCGTCGCTGCGTCAAGGTCTGCGGCCGGCGTGGGTGATTCGAAGGGGTTATGGCTGTTTCCGTCGATCTTGACCACGACCTCGCGCCGTTCACCGTCGTCGCGGTCGACGAGGATGGGCTGCTCCTCGTTGAGGTCGAAGGAAGAGGTGCGCGACGAGGGGTACTTGTGCGACCCGTAGGATTTGAAGGATTTCCGTAGCGAATCCATGATTCCAGCAACAATGCCGCTTCCCTTTTATTTCTAAACAAAATCGATCGCATAAATCTTCTGCATATCCTTTTTTACTTCATTCTAAAAGTTTAATGGATCTTATTTTCTATAATTTTGATGGCATAGGTGTCCCGTTACGTGGGAGAGCTAATAGAGAAAGCAAACGCTTAAGAAGGAACGAGAAAGGTGGCAGATAGGAGAATAGTAAAATAAAATAAAATAAAATAAACAAGTTTTGTTGCTACGGCCTACGGGTCACAAAGAACACAAACGTTGTTATAGATAGCTGGAACTTATTAGGTTCAGCTTCATGGTTAATAACATGAATGCCATTGCTTATCGACTGTAAACGCGCGTAAATTACCTGAGATTTGCGCGAAACGTGGCTTGAATAGTGCCGCAATTTAAGCCGAGAAGGGGGTGGGGGGAGTAAACTGAGTCGAGCGGTGAAAGGAGGTCGATAATATTGGGACAGAACGAGGGCATTATGGGCAGAGATGTCGACAATTTAATGTGTGTCGACTGTCGAGGGAGTGGGAAAACAGGTCGGCCTCTTTCGGTCGTGGAATAAAGGATTTTGGGTTTGAATTCGAGTCTTAGGTGGGGGCCTAAAGTTTAGCCCGAGAAAAAGACCACGTGCATGAGAGCTACGTGGACGATGTTCATTAGCTTATCTCGGACGCCGACAACCAAAATTAAAATATAACATCGTGCCGCACTCAATTAAATAAACTTAACAAGACTCGATAATACTCAAAGTAATATATATATATATATATGAGTAATGTTTTTTACATCATACTATATTTATTGTATTTTAAGATTATTTAAGTAAATTGTTATATACTCTGATATAATAAAGTTTAGTTTTAAATTAAAATTATATTAATTTATGATTTTGAAATATATATTATTTTAAGCTTGATTCAAGCCTAAATAAAACTTAATTTAATCTAAGCTTATCAAACTCAAAATTTAGCTTTAATTCATTAAAGTTTAAAATTGTTTATTAATCAGCTCATTTAGACTCAAATTCAGTTCAAATTGAAATCATTTAAATTCACGTTTGATCACAAATATAAATTTAAAATTAATTTCAATTTAAATTTGATCATAGCCACACTCGATTAAGCTAGGCTAAATTACACTAATGCAGCATCTCAAACTAAATTTCCTCAAGCCTATGTTTTTTTTTTTGGAAGAATAAGATTTTTAGACAGATTATTTTATTAAGCATATAGTATTCAATTACAATTTAGTTTTATATTATAACTTAATATACGAGGAGAGAAAGGTACGATAATAAAGATTGTGAACACAAATTTTGCATTTAACTGAAAACAAACCGATACTACTATATGTTGAGGGGCCTAGGCCGAAATTTGACGTTCTATGAGGCCTTGTTAGCAAAGAGCAGCCCATGGGGCATGGGCTAAAGTCCAAAATCATCCCTCTTCTCCCTCACATTCTCTTCCCATCCCCCTTTCTCGCGACACCTCCGCGAATTCTCTTCTCTCCGACTCTCTCTCTCTCTCTCTCTCTCTCTCTCTCTCGCACACACAGAGTTGAGTTTGTGAGACTCGCATCAGGTATCGTTCTTATTTATCTGATTTCACTCTGTTTGTGAGACGAACATGCTATCTGAAACTTCTCGACTGTCCTCCGTTTTGCAGATAACATGTTCTACCTTAGCCTCATCGAGCATAACTTACCCATGCCTCCTCGCTTGCTTAGCCGTCCTCTCCTCGATGCGATCAAGGAAGAACTCGACTCTCTCTTCTTAGACAAGGTATTTGGCTTATTTGTGTAGTTTTGACAGAACAATACAGCAACAAAAGTGTATCTGTTCACGATCGTGTCGATGCCCACTAGGTGATCGCTAATTTGGGGCTTTGCATCTCTGTCTATGATATCCGATCTGTCGAAGGAGGCTTCGTCTTCCCAGGTGATGGATCCTCGACCTATAAGGTATTCTTAAATTTCAACACTTGCTAGGGGAATTTGTTGTTGTTGTTTCTTTGAAGCATTTTGTTGGACACTTAGTAAGTTGGGTTGGGTAACTCATTTGTCTACCTAGATGTTTAGTCGAATAAGAATTAGTACTGTCTTGAGCCTCTTATCTTATTGTTGGACGAAACCAGTTATTACTCACGCGACAGATTAAGTGCAGTCCGTGTGCTTACTTATTTTGCAATTTCTGTGCTATCACATGACAATGTCAAATTCTATCCATTGGTGGTCATGACACATGCTACCCATATACATTTGCGTGCTAGTGTATTTTGCCAAGATTTAGCCATATATAGTTGTTAGTTGTTACTGCTGCAACAAGATTGTTTCATTTTATCAAAATAGTCCTTTTTATGTTGAAATTATTTTTCTTAAAGAAAGTGTACTGTCCTTTGCTAGGTTACTTGTAGATTAATGATGTTTCGGCCATTCATTGGTGAAGTTATTGTTGGAAAAATTGATGCATCTGATGAAAATGGATTGCGACGTAAGTTGCATATTTGAGCATTCTTCTTTACTTTGGATAGATTAATAATTAACTTTTTTTATATTATTAATTCACCATCAGAGTACCATCAGATTTATATATTTATTGTGCCAATATTCCCTTTGTAAGCACACAAAATACATGTATTTTTTTAATTAGCCAATCTTTTTTGCAGTGTCTCTTGGGTTTTTCAGTGACATATATGTTCCTAAGCATCTGTTGCAGCAGCCATGCAAAAGGTAAGGGTCATTTTTTATGTTTCAATGTTGGCAGAGAAATTCTGTTATTTTACTTGTACTTATCTATAGTTTTTTTTTTTTTTTTTGCCATCCTTTTCTCAATCTCTTCCAGTTAAAATATAAAGCTTGAGGAGGATTAAAAACAAGCCTTTTTCTCTTCTGTTAGGCAAGCTTTATTTGATTGATTCAAATAGCATTTCAGTTGCAGACCTTTTGATCAACTGGATAGCAAATAATTTGCTTCTCCCGCAATTTTTTGTTCCTTAGTAGCCCCAGAACTAGACCTCAGTTGCCTTTTCATCAGAATGTTTTTTTTTCTTATCTAATAATTTTCTTTTCATTTTTATTGGACAAATAGGGGACCAGATGGCATATGGTTATGGGTATATGAGGGAGAAGAGCTTTCTCTAGATGTTGGTGAAGAGGTATTTTAAAATTATTCTTCTTTTGGACTTGGTTTTTATATCGAAGTGTGTAAACTTTTATAGAGACAATGCTATGATACTTGGAAGTTCATCTTGCAGATACGTTTTCGAGTATCTAATATAAAATATCCACCCATCCCAGCTGAGCAAAAGGAAGATGCGAAGCCTTTTGCTCCCATGGAGATTATTGTGAGTTTTGGATCCTTTCATATTCCAGTGCTAACATGCATTTTGTATTTTTTTTTTTAAGTTTCAATGATACAAAGGTTGTGACCTGGTCGTCAAAGAAAAAAAAACATGCATTCTGTATTCCTGTACACAACTGTTCCAGTATTTTTCGACAATGTAAAGAATTAGGTTTAATACTTGATTGGTGCTCTGACATCTTGATGCTTGCAATTGGGATGATAGATTATAGGAAAGTAAGCAGATTGATCAACGGTACTTGTTCTTGTTCGTAAACAGATTATAACATTTCAGACAGAACAATTTTACAGTCCCTTTGAAGTCTGTCTGCTTCAAGGATATTTCTTCATTTCTTCTTTCTAACAAAAGTTACTGAGCGATCCAGGAAACTCCAGAGCGATGATAAAGACATTAGTTGATTATGGTAGCTCTGCTGCAAGAAGCGGAATTATTTTTATTACGAAACACTGCTTGATTAGTATAAATGTTTGCTAACTATCTAATTTTTAAGAATTTTGGGTCATTGCTTACAATTGTATTCTCCTTTGCAGGGAGAGATTTCTGGAGATGGTTTGGGACTTCCTTCTTGGTGGGGTGACTAATTGCAAGCTGCACAAGGAACCTCTTTTGTATTCTACCAACAGCCTGGACAACAAAACTGTCTGATTGTACTCTTACATATACTAGTGTTAGCCAATCTAACCCTCATGATCCTCGAGTGTTACTACCTCTTGTTTGCATCTTCTTGTACCAGCTAATCGGACATGTTTATATGGTTTTCGAGAGAAATTTCTTTTGGCTTGCAGTTCTTTTCTATGACAATATCTTCAGAAATCTTTATTATTTAGAAGAAAAGGGGGTTAAAAAAGGAAGAAGAAACATAATGTTTTTATAGCGACTTTTCTTGTTTAATTTATTGTTTAGAAACCAGAGAGGACTGATGTTTTACATTCGTTAAGACAAATTTCGTCCATCTAAAATAATAACTGTTATTATATGTTTCCAAAAAACACACCCTAACAAATGTTGAGAGTGGGATTTGAACCCACGCCCTTTCGGACCAGAACCTTAATCTGGCGCCTTAGACCAACTCGGCCATCTCAACTTTGTGGTTTTCTAAAGAAAATAAATTTATCCGCACATCTTTTATCTTTATCAATGAATGCCACTTAATGCAGTCATTCTGTAAGGGTGACGAAATTCTCATGATCTTTTTAAGAGGGCAATTGATGAGCTAGTCGATGGCATGATCTCACCAAGTTACAATGGAATGTAACATTTTGCAAAAAATAGTATATCATATATATATGTGTATGATATATGTTCCGGTTATCTATGATTAACGTGTTAGAGGTTAAGTTGATACTTACTCGTGTTCATTTTTAGTTTCTCATATAAGTAGCTAACTGATTAATATAATCATTTTTTTTCTTTGGCTCAGACCTTCGCAGACACTTGTCATAGGAGGAAACTGGCCTTTTGGATTCTTATATATAAATATGAATCAATAATTCTTGGTGAATTTAGGGAAAAAAAACAAAAGAAAAGGCTTTATTTATGGCATTACATCCATAATTTCTAGCACTTAACTTTACACTGCACAGCATATATATATATATATATAGAGAGAGAGAGAGAGAGAGAGAGAGAGAGAGAGAGAGAGAGAGAGAGAGAGAGAGAGAGAGAGAGAGAGAGGCAGAGAATAATGTTAGGAGGAGGTTTACTATTACTGCTTCAGCCTGTCTTTCCTCATCGGTTGCCGTGCGTTTTAAATGCTATCTCACACATCAAGCTCCTTAAATTCAAGGAGGACATTCCTTACTTTCACCTCTCTCTCTCTCTCGCTTGCTCTCTCTATCTTCCCTTCTCTCAATGTCTTCAGAATATTACCATTCAGAAGAAAGCTCACTCAAGAAATGCCACCTCTCTCTCGCTCTCTCTCTCTCTAAAGAAGGCAAATATGCATAAGAATGAAATAGTTATTATGATGTTGGTCCGGCTCACTCAGATACTATCAGTGAGATATATAATGATTTTCACAGTCTGATTGAGCCGCGCCAATATCTTAGTACTCTTTCATGGTAGGCACTCTTCTCCTGTCTCCTTCTTCTTTCATACCTTTCACAAGGGCTTCTATATCTACCAGGTATATTTTAGATTTGATTTTTCTGTCTCGTACTTTGGTTAGTTTCTTTTTTCTCGGCTTTTAGTCAACCACAGTTCATCTCACGCATGGATATATAGCAACTCTTTTGTCACAAATACTGCATATTCTACCTCATCTTTATTTCTGATTGTATATAGTTCTTTGCTAGACGAATCTAATATAGCATTACATTGTACGTATAGAATTATTCTTTATTAACACCTCGCATGCATGGAGCTGCCTGAGAAATTCTTCTGAACCAACCAAAGGAACGTTTTTGGTTCTAAATAAGTCTCTGTACAAATTCTTCACTTGTTCTAATTCATGGTTCAATAGTACTATATAAACATATATATATGTATATATATGTATATATATGTATATATATGTATATATATATATATATATAGAGAGAGAGAGAGAGAGAGAGAGAGAGAGAGAGAGAGAGAGAGAGAGAGAGAGAGAGAGAGAGAGAGAGAGAGAGAGAGAGAGAGGGTAGTTGGCGAGAAGTAACTGCATATAAATGCGAGCAGGTAAATAAATATGAAAGTAATAAATACTGTCACTGGAGAGCATTTAAGTACGTAGATGCTCGGCTTTATATCGTCAGACAAAGATTCCCTCATTTACTGCTCCACCCCTTATCTCATGCCGGCAATTATTCCACCTCTTCCTCTCATAATTAATTCCATCCCCACTTTATATCGTTTCAATTAATCTCCTCCTTTTCTTTCACTCGGACATAAATTAACGCGCATGTCTACCGTAATCAATATGTACTTGCAGCTAAAAATATGATATTTAACTTGCAACTCCAAGATAATTCTACAATTTAATTGACCGAATAATAACATCGAAACATATCGAGAGGACAAGCATATGAAACAAAAAAAAAGAACTCAAAACCTTCCACACTTAATGCCAACAAAGGAGCATCCTTTAATATTATTATTATTTATCCTTTGTCTTGCAACGCAGCTGTCCCATGCTATGCATCCCTTTAAGCAGAAAAATTAATGCAAGAAATTAAGTACTCCAATTGGGTAAAGAGATTTAATTAACCCCATGCACGCACCGGAAGAAGACGGTCATTTGAGCTGAATAAATTCTCTACACACTTGGTGAGATCTATTTCAACCCCATGATATATAAATATGGCTTCGTTTTCACATAGATAAGTAAAACAAAAGAGAGTAATGGAGAAGAAGAGAGTAGCCATCATTGGAGCCGGCGTCAGTGGCCTCGTGACCTGCAAGCACCTCCTAGAAGTCGGCATACATCCCACGGTCTTCGAAGCCGACGCCGGCATCGGTGGCGTGTGGGCCCACACGCTCGACTCCACGCGGCTCCAACCGCCGCGTTGGAGCTTCCAGTTTTCCGACTTCCCGTGGCCGCCGTGCGTGGAGGAGGAGTTCCCGGATCATTGGGAGGTGATGGATTACCTGCGGTCGTACGCAACCCATTTCGATCTCCTAAGTTGCATTAAGTTTAACAGTAGAGTGGTGGAGATCGAGTACGTCGGGGTGGTGGAGGAGGAGATGATGACGTGGAAGCTCTGGGGCGGGAACGGCGAGGCGTTTGGCGGCGCTGAGAGAGGGGAGTGGCATCTTACAGTTGAGCATCGAGGTGAACGCCCATGTACTGAGGTAAGTAGAGTAGCGTTACATATCCAGTTAATTAACCTAAAATTAATGCTTAAGATCAACAATATATATCATAATATATAAATAGTGGAATTATTTCTCTGGCTTCTTTTTCTTTATATCTCCAAAAGTTCAACTAATCTCATAAATGCGGGACAGCTAGCTGGTGGTAGCCAAAATTTAATGCTTATAGAGAACCAGATCGAACGATAGATTCCGACCAATATATCCTTGACTTTGGTCAAATTTTTAATTTTTGAAAAAAAAAACAAACAAAAATATGGCTCTTGAATTCTAGTATACTTAAACAACTGACTACATCAACCACCATATTAGAGCTGTTGTATACCAACACTTGCAAAATATATAGCAGCTTAATCCTCTTGAGCTTGCTAATGAAACAAACATAATGTTAATATGGTGAAAAAGATTGACAGGCTATTTAGGAATATATTTTTGAAAAGTTCTATTATGTTTTCTCGAACCAGAAGCACCACAAGTTAGCATTCATCCAGATTCTTTCTAATATAGTGCCATTTTAACACCTCTGCATGCACTTCTCCAGTCCAAATGCCCATAGGCTTCTTAGGATACTTGGAATGCCCCTGGATCTCCCTTGCTTTGCTTTCAGCATCACTTTCTTACAGATTCATCTCTACTACAAAAATTAATTACAGTTGATATCCACAAGTCAGCTTATTTTGGCTAGGTTATCTCTAGTCAAGATCCAATTATTGCAGGCCAACCACAAAAGAACCTTATTTAGAAATGTATATAAGGACCTGACAGTGAAGAGTTCATAAGAACAGAATCTCCATATGGCAACATTTTCTTATTTCTGCCAGGTATATATATTAACAGAATTCTATATTGTCCCTCCTGAACCAAAAGTAGACGTAATATTTATCAGATCGTAAGGTGGAACTTGGGGATCTAGCTGTGAATCATGCATGCATGAATTCCAATCGTTCATAAAACCTATTGATTTGATTCACAGTTTGCAAGTGCTGTTTCATGTATATACGTAGTTATACCTAGATTTAAAAGGGCTAGCTTTTAATCCATCACTTGATTCCAAATGCCAGAGCTATCAAGTAGATTTCGTGATCCTTTGCATAGGACGGTTCAGTGGCATTCCCAACATCCCCACATTCTCGCAAGGCCAAGGGCCAGAAGTGTTCCAAGGAGTGGTGATCCATTCCATGGACTACTCTAACATGGGCACTGCTCGAGCCATCGAATTGATTAGAAGAAAGCGTGTCACAGTAGTGGGGTTTCAGAAATCAGCCATAGACATTGCATCAGAGTGTGCTAATGAAAATGGTGAGAGATCTACGTACCTTCAGCCGTAGACATCTTCTTTGTTATCGATCTAATTTACTCGCATGCAGGGCCGAAATATCCATGCACGATTATTTGTAGAACTGCACGTTGGCTAATACCCCACTTCAAAGTTTGGGGACTTCCTCTTCCCTTCCTCTACCTTAATCGCTTCTCCGAGCTACTACTTCACAAGCCCGGTGAAGGCTCTCTGCTTAGCTTATTGGCTACAGTACTGTCGCCGCTGGTAAACTTCTTCCAGAATTAATCAACTCGATCCCTTTCTCTATTTGATGTTTAATTCTCTTGTCTAACCTCAGAGATGGGCGATATCTAAGTTCACAGAGAGCTACTACAAGTGGTCGACTCCTATAAAAAAGTATGGCATGGTGCCAGACCATAGCTTCTTTCAAGGGATTACTTCCTGTTTGATTGCAGTGCTGCCAGAGAAGTTCTACGACAGAGTCGAAGAAGGAAGCATTGTTCTGAAAAGATCAAAGACCTTTAGCTTCTGCAACAATGGAGTTGTCCTTGAAGGTGAGACTGCACCTGTAGAGACTGATGTGGTGATCTTTGCCACTGGTTTCAATGGCGATCGAAAGCTCAGGAAGATCTTCAGATCCTCCTTGTTCCGCAACATAGTCGCGGGTTCATCAAATACTACAGTCCCTCTTTATAGGTTCATATACCTATCCAGAACTTCCTTAATGCGTTAAATTTTTTATAGTTGATAAGTTTTGTTTGACAGGGAATGCATCCACCCTCGGATTCCACAGTTAGCAATCATTGGTTACTCCGAGAGCCTGTCGAACATATACGTATCAGAATTGAGGTCCAAATGGTTAGCGCAACTTCTCGACGGCGGCTTTCGATTGCCGAGCGTAGAGCATATGGAAGAGAATGTGATGGAATGGGAGAAATTTATGAAACGATACGCTCGCGAGTATCATCGGCGATCGTGTATCGCAACTGTGAACATCTGGTACAATGATCAGCTTTGCCGAGACATGGGGTGCAACCCAAGGAGGAAGAAGGGTTTCTTAGCTGAGTGGTTCTTGCCTTATGGGCCTGCGGATTATGTAAACCTGATGAAATATGACTAATTAATTATGTTTTTATTTGTGGACCTCTGTAGAACGAGTGTAATTTTAATTTCTTAAATGAATCTATTTTATATAATTTGCATATTACACCCTACACTATCTTCTCTACTGCAAATTTTCTCTGATGTTAACTAAATGTCTAATGGCGCAAGTTGTTGAAGATATTTGAAAAATATAAGAGTAACTACACCTAGATTATTTGGAACCCTTCTTTATATAATCCAGTTTATTGGCCTTTTAAATCATGCAGAATATTTTTAATGTTTTTGTTAAAAAGTATTATGAAACTGTCACCTGATCAATTTTAAGTACTTTAGAGACATTTTTTTACTTTTATTTTCGAGAAAAGAAAGATAATAAAAGTAGTAATAAAATGGTTATGTGAATTTCTCGTGAGAGAATTGAAAGTCATAAAACATAAATAAAAGGGTTGATATAAGAATGGCAATAGTTGAGGAGATATTGTGTAATTTACCCCCAATAAAAATATCATGTTGGTTAGAATTTTGGGGGGCCTTTTGCAAAACAATCATATTATAAGGGGCTAGTTTGTAAAACGATCTTTTTTTTTCCACTTTTTATATCGTGTACCGGTTCCAAAACTACACCAAGTAAGAAAAAAAAAGTATATTAGTCAAAAAAATTTAATTACGTATGCCTAACTTCTCAATTTTCTTATTATACCCTTGAAGATTTAATCATTAGATTTTCATCAAACTGATTGATAAATAATTAACTTTATGGAGAAGAAGCGCTCAACACGTTTTTTTTCTTCTGTTAAGATATCATCTCTTAAATATAATTATGCATTAATTATAGGAAATATTATTCAATATTAAATAATTTAAATTTGATTATTTGAAGATAAACTTTAATTTAAATATAAATCTCTATCTCTATCTATTAACATTTAATTTAAATTAATTTTCAACTAATGGGAGATATATGTAAATAATAAAAAATAATCAAAGAGATAAAATATAATTAAATTTTCATCAAGTTAATTATAAAAGACATCAATACCCTTATTTTGATATATATATACTTAATGATATATATATTTTTTACTTAATAAAATATTAAGATAATATAATTGTCAAAAAATAATGTGCAAGATTATATATCTAAAATAAATTACCTACTAAACCGGTAATATCTTTCATTCCTACTATACCTTTAAAAATCTTAACCGTTAGATTTTTATCAAACCGATAGATAAAGAATTAACTCTTTGGTACTGAAAACTCTCTAAATTTTACTAGTACCCATAAACTTTTTTAAGTTACAGTGTCACATCTAAACATTTATGTTGGAGTTTCCATTACTGTACCATTAGAAAAATTGGGCGAATCAACAACAGTTTATTCTAAATGACCTAAATGTCATCGTAATTTTTATACAACCCATTAATTAAATTAGAATAAAAAATATTCTAATAAAATTTTAATTGTATTATTATTATTATATTCCATCTTCCTCCGCTCTCGTTCACTGATTCTCTCCCTCCCTCCTTCCCTTTTATATTCTCTCCTTCCTCGAGCTGCTACGCCACATGGGATGGGGAGGCCGCAGCGAGCTCGCTGTCGCGCCGCATGGGAAGGAGAGGCTGCGACGAGCTCGCTGCCGCGTCGCATGGAATGGGGAGGCCGCGGCAAGCTCCGCTGCCGCACTCACGCGTTGTCGAATGCCGGAGGTAGAACTAGCGGAGGCCGGAGAGAGAAAAGAGTAAGGAGACGAGAGAGAACAGAGTAAGTCATTTACCATTTTAATTTACTTTTATCTAAAATTAATAATATTGTGATACATTAATTATGATTATAGTTGGTCATTATAAATTTTTCGTCAACTCGGTTATCCATTTTACTTTTTTAGAGGATATATGCGAAAATCAGATATAGTTGGAGGGTGGCAACGTAATTAACCTTTTTTTTTCCTTTCCTTTTCTGTTACGAGTCAGACTTCAAGAGCCACATCATTGCCATCGGTGCCTTCCTCGTAGGATTTGTAGCCAAGGATCGCCGATCATAGAGATGCTTCTCGTGCTTTCGTCTTCCTGAGCGCGGTTCCTCTCTCTCAGGGTTTTCGTCGAGCGGCTGGTGAGCGGAGGAAGACGAGTAGAAGGCGATGAATAGGGCCTGCAAGAGATGTTGGAACTTTGGGCCCGGGATCCTGGAGCTATGGAAGCGAGAGCTCGGAAGCATTTCTCCAAGATCCTTCGCCCATCGCCTCGGGGCTTCCGAGGTCCTTTTTTTATCTCCCTTTTCCTCCCTAATCGCCTCGATTTCTTCTTCTTTCCCTCTCTCGTTTTGTTTTCTCGATCGGTTCTTCGATGGGGTTTTGTCGCGACTGTTGATGCTTGTGTTTTCTAACCTGCCGTTCGGATCTAAAGCTGGTTCATCGCATTGCTGTTTCTTTTATATAGATCTTTGGGAGGTGCAATTTAGCGCGTCAGAGTAGGTAGGAACAAACGGGTTTGTAATGTTGATGTCTGTTCTTATGTCCTTTTGTCTGGTATAAGATTGGTAGTAATTGTTCAAGAGGAATTCTTGAGTTTGGCGATAAAATCTTGGTCTCACTAAGTTAAGGTAGCTAGTTGTGTATTATGAGCAATGAATCCGATGTTTTGCATTAAATTTTAGATCAATTACAGGCTACCAGTACTTCTCGAGCTAAAATTTAACTTGCATGGCGCAAATTGCTAATATCTTACTTTCCTCGAGGGACTAATCACTCGTCGTGGGAATATGGCAGTTGATGGAAATCTAGTATTCATGTTTCCTGACATAATCTTCCTGCAATGTTTCTATTACTGTTAATAAAAGCCATAGTCTGAGAATTTTATTCGTTCTTTAACGCCTTTTTTTTTCTTTCCATTAATTTCCTCGATTACTCTCTTTCCGGACTTCGTCAACATATATTTTTGAGCTGTTATATAGTAACAAACAAAACATCTGCATTTATGATATAGTTAACACATCTGCCATTTCCTTTATGTTTAGTTCAGATGACAATTACAATCTATCCTTTACTCATAAGTATAGCAAAAGCTTCATACTTTTCATTATATTCTACTGAGAATGAACAATTGGAACTCTAAACTCATCCATTAGCTTATTGAACAGTCACTCTAAATTCCATATATGAGTATTACATTGGAAGTTGTCTTGCTGCAAGGACATCAAATGATCCATCTCATTTGTAACATGCTTATCATTCTAAAATCTTGCTCAAGAGTACGTTACCTACTCTGGATATTGTCTAAATTCTTAGAATGATCGCTCAATTTCTTAACTATTCAATGAGTGAAAATTGCGTTAGGTTATAGGAATCCATGACTGATCAAGCTTTTAATACATGTTTACCTGGGTGTTTGGTCTTTAGCATGTTTCTGAGATATAGTGTAAAGCTCGTTTTAAAGGTAGTTAAATCTGCTATCATTGACTGCAGTTAGCTCTAAATGTAATTATTTTACCTGGTTCAATTTCTCCAGATCCATTAAACCTTAGCTAAACCAAATATTACTTCATTAGCTTCATTTGCGAACTGTAATAATATGACTTTTAAAGTACCCACTAAATACAAATATACTCTTTACTTTTGCAACTTCAGAAAAACATTAGTTTTTGAAACTCAGTGCATTTTTTTTACTTGATCCAATTTTATGTAATATTTAACCAATTGTCAGCATATAATATATTGCCCATGGAAAGTAATTGCCACTAGTTAAAGTATAGACTATTTCTAGCTTATGACCTTTTTACATAGTCATTCTTTTCCATTTGACTACATGAAATAGTAACCCTTTTACCTAGCCATTACTTGGACAGCAGCACTTATTCAATAATTAGTCCATGATACTGAAGCAAAAGTGATACTTATGCTTTGAATTTTCTGCCCGAACCAAAATGTCTAGACTAGACTTTTAATAAAAAAAAGAAAAGGTTATATTTTTGAAGTTCCAGTTGTTCAGTCTGGTTGGCAAGTGTATTTTTTTTCTTCTTTGAATTATGGTGGATTGCTAGTGAAAATCTATGAAAGAACTTTTATGTGATATCACCATTATTTAATTAGATTTAGAATTTGAGATGCAATCGGATCTATTGGCTTATTCTGTTATACTTTTCCTTGGTGTTTCTCTCTTTATTTTTCGGCTTGACATTATGAACATTTGGTAGCTTATTTTGGAATATATACTTTGACGTTCAGCATGTATGCAGAATGTATTATCACACTGAACTAACTTTAGTAAATTAAGTTTAGAAGTGATTGGGTTATTATAATCATGACTGTTTCAATATCTCTTGGTTCTACTCATGTTCTTATGAATAGTTCCTGTACAGGACTTGGTTCTCCGCCTTGGACTTCATAGAAAGCTGGATGAGCATAAAGGTTGTGTGAACACAGTAAGCTTCAATGCAGGTGGTGAAATTCTTTTATCAGGATCTGATGACAGGATGGTGATACTGTGGAACTGGGAAGCTGGTCTTATCAAAATGTCCTTTCATTCAGGCCACTCGAATAATGTTTTCCAAGCACGATTTATGCCGTACACAGATGATCGTACTATTGTCACCTGTGCTGCTGATGGGGAGGTGCATCTTTCTTCTTTCTATTTTTCACAACCTTATGCACTTTGGCAAATTGTAACCATATTTTTTTCAAATTTTGGTACTAGGTGAGACATGCGAATATACTAGAAGGTGGGAGAGTGGAGACTACTTTGCTAAGTCAGCATGAAGGACGGGTTCATAAGTTAGCTATTGAGCCCGGAAGCCCTCATATCTTTTATAGCTGTGGTGAAGATGGTCTTGTCCAACAAGTGAGTTGTTTGTTCTGTCTCTTCTGTTGTACATTGTCTCAATTTCTCCCTAGCCTTCATAAGCTGACTAAACAATCTGTCGTGCAGTTTGATTTGAGAACAAAATCTGTAACAGAGTTATTCATGTGCAAATCTTTACGAGATAGATCCGATTACCAGCCCAATGTTATTCTGAATGCAATTGCAATAGATCCAAGGAATCCCAATCTTTTTGCAATAGCAGGAACTGATGAATATGCTCGAGTTTATGACATTCGCAAGTATAAATGGAATGGATCAACGGATTCTGGTCATCCAACTAACTATTTCTGCCCACCACATCTTATTGGTGATGCACATGTAGGAATAACAGGCCTAGCATTCTCTGATCAGAGTGAGTTACTGACATCTTATAATGATGAGCAGATCTACCTCTTCTCCAAGGATCAAGGACTAGGGTCTGACCCACTTGCTCGATCCTCAAGTTCTTCCATCAATACTGATTTTGAAGATGGGCCCAAACCAGATTCAATGCCATCCCAAGAAAATGCCACTTCGCCTGGACCCCAGGTTTTCACGGGACATCGTAATTGTGAGACAGTAAAGGGTGTGAATTTCTTTGGTCCCAACTGTGAGTATGTCACCAGTGGATCAGACTGTGGCCGATTATTTATTTGGAGAAAAAGAGATGGTAAGCTTTTGCGAGTAATGGTTGGCGACAAGTATGTCGTGAATTGCATTGAGCCTCATCCATGTGCTACCATGATTGCAAGTAGTGGCATTGAGAATGATATTAAAATTTGGACGCCGAATGCCAAGGAACGAGCCCCTCCGGTAAATATTGATGAGGTAATATTTTCTTGCCTTCTTGTATTTAAGTTGCTTCTTAGTCAAATCCTTGCATAATGTCAACTGCAACATCTCATTTTCTCAACTGAGTTAAAAAATTAAAAATAATTCCTAATGAAGTTAAAGTTATGTTTTATGCATAGGAGTGCAAAAATGTATGTTATGTTTCTTTGCGTCCTCTAATGGGAAAAAAGAAATCCAAATTTAACTACTATTTCATCAATTTGGGATTTTTCCACTTTTAAAACAACCTACATTAGTTCGAATGCTAAACCAAGTTTTACTTGTGATGTTAAAGATTTAATTGGTACAAGAGGACAATTTATGAAAAGGTACTAAAATCTTACATTTGATTATTATGAGCATAAATATGACTGGTGATGATGGCAACTAATGATTTCTCTGATGGTGATCACGACAACAACTGTGGTGATGGAACATCTTGTGATTACTATGGTGATGGCACACATCAGTTGAAGCCTCATAAGAGAAGGAGCAGCTTTTACCGCTTCTCGTTTCCAGAAGACTTGATATCGCAGGTGCTGGCACTGCAGAGACAGCGAACCAGTTCAGGACAATATAATGAAGATTCGACTGGTAATGCGGACTTGGCTAATCTTATATTGCAATTTACTGAAGGAGATGGTTTAACAGATGACAACGGAGATTCCTCTGGATGCCCCGGTGATTGTATAATAAACTGAGCCATGTTCTTCTCTATCAAAAATATTTCAGGAAGTTGTACAAATGAATAAGTTTTCCTTTTCTTGGCAGCAATAATTTAGCATATGCTGATTTATTGCACTCTAGTATATCATATACCTATCTGATGATGTATTTGCTATCTTGTTGTCACAAAGATCTTCGAAAAGATTGTAAATATGAGTAGTTTCTATTATCTCTTTGGTGAATATTTGGAACCTTCTGAGTGTTAATCTCTGCCTTTCTACCGGTTTAGTAATTCATATCATCTACCAACTGCATTTATTGGATCAGAAACCAGGATCTTAGCATTCATTTTTTACCTCTACTTTTATGATGGTTGCTCAAATTTTTGCTCCTTACCGTGGTGGGGAGTTCTCATTTTTCACTTTGGTGCTCTTTCTCTTGTTAATCGTGAGGTTGTATGATTAGTGTGGTAATATTTAATTGGCATGCCATTGACCCTATAGGTGAATAAAAAATTATCTTTCCATCGACTATTCCTTGTACCTTTCTTTTGATTCTTTGAGCGAGTGGCTTAGATGGGTGGATATGGGCCGAGCCACTTGCAGTAGGGCTGCATGATCTGAGCAGGCCCTCTGGTTGAGCACATACTTCAATACCAACTTGGATGTTTTTTTTTTAATTTTTTTTTTAAACAAGTGATAAAAAAATATCCATCCTTTATACCGCTTTTTATTTATAACCGTGACAACTGTGTAGATATTTATGGCAAACATAAAAGAGCACTGAGAATAAAATAGATTGTAGCGTCCTATTATTCTCAAAAGAGAGGAAAAACAAACTAACAACAACAACAGCAACAACATGAATTGCAGCAAATACATCACGTACCTGTGGCGTGCATGAGTTTTTTTTTAAAATAATTTTAAGGAACATGTTGAAGGTAATCTAAAGTCTAATCCTTATAGTGATTCAAAGGTTGTCCTTAAAACTCTTCTTTAAGACACCGGCTTCCGGCAGAGGATCATATACATGGGGGAGAAGATACCGGTCTCCCCGCCACGTGTAAGGTCGATGGCAGTCTCGTAAAGCATATCGTGCACCTCGACGACTCCCTTCGGGGCCAACCCCAAGGTGGTCAGGACCGACAACATGACTTGGTTCCTCCAATAAGCGATACGTCCCATCTTAAGCCGGGCCCACCATGGCCCGGCCGGCGGCAGCGCCAGATCCTCCTCCTCCACCACCTCGAACCCGACCTTCCTGGCGATCCCCGCGATCTCCCCCTGGGCCCGAAGACCCGGCAGCGCCCCGCCGCGCTCGATCCCGTGGATGATCTCCACGTGTCGATGGTCGTCTCCGCGGTAGAGCGGGGTGGTGACCCACTCGTAGGAGACAAAAAGCCCTCCCGGCTTCAACACCCGAAACACCTCACTGTACACATCCTCGAGCCTCGGCGCGTGACATGTGGCCTCGATAGAGTACGCCTTGTCGAAGGACGCTTCCTCGAATGGCATCTCGAGGAAGTTGCCGCACACTACCTGCACGAATTACAATTTACAAATGATTACAACGGTCGGCAAATAGCTATTACTTACTTACTAACTAACATATGCTATATATTTTGAGACACAGCACCTCGCACTGGGTCTCCAGCCCGGCCTTCTTATTATGGAACTGGGCGCGAGACACCTGGTACTGGTTAATGGTGATCCCCATCACGCGGGCCCCAGAATAGGCAGCGATGGCGCGCATCGGCCCGCCGATGCCGCAGCCGACGTCGAGTATCTTGTGCCCCCCCCGGGCTCTGATTAGGTCGGCGACGCGCTCCTCGTGGAGGCGTGTGGCCTCGCGGTGGGAGCAGCCTTGGACGGCCGGGGAGAAGTGGATGGACTGACCCCAGCCCCACTCGGTGATGTCGGTAATGAGGTCGTAGTAAGTGCTAATAATGGAGGGTACTTTTGAGGCGGCGGCCGCCGAGGAGGATAGTTCTTTGGGTTGTCGGAAAAAGGACCAATACTGGGTGTACTTGTTGTGGACTTCGCTACGGTTTATGGATCCCATTTTGAGGTCTAGGGCACCTTTGCCCTTCACCTCGGCGGCGCCCATTACGCATACGAACCAGTATAAGAAACCAAATGTCAGTATGACTGCCGTCCATAGCATTAACGTTGCATTTGCCTCCATCTCCATTGTTGCTTAATTCGCAAAGGTAAGTAGTACGTAGTAAGATAGAGGAGTAGTGAAGCAACCAGGAAATAAATAGACCTTAAAGCTCTGTACGTATTAATTCCATTGAAGGCATTAATTATTGGAGAGTATAGCGTTGGATTTTGATCAGTACTAGTGCCCACGCTCCTTGTCTTCTTCTTCATAATTACAAGTTAAATGCTCAGATCTAATTTAACCAAATCGACAGGGTGATCTTTGTCCCTCCCTCTCTCCTCTTCTATTTTTGTTTTTGTTTTTCTTAATCGTAAGGAAAAGTTTAATATTTTCACCCTCTTTGTTTATGGAAATTGACGGCACCTAAAATTTAATACTAAAATAAGTTTATTTTTTATCAGCTTAGTATTCATATCATCAATCTAATAATAAAATATTAACACGGATTATATTTTTTTATTAAAATTAACTGTTGATAAATTGAGTTCTTCTATCAAATAAAATATTAAAATGGTCAGCAATTTTCTTTTCATGATAAGTTAGACATAACATCATTTTATTTGATATTTAAGTTTATTGTACTAAGTCCATGTATTATTGTTTATTGTACTAGTTGAGGAGATTAATTAGCCGAGAACAAGCACTCCCGTTGCCATACCGACATCGCAGTCTGAGTTAATAAACCTTTACATCTAGAACATGAGGTCCAAATGGCATCGGTTATGAGACTATACACGTATGCTTCAATAAATTGGGAAAGATAGAGTTAGGTATATACGGTTGGTCGAGATAGGTGATAGAATTAATGCATAGTCTTAGTCTTCATCGATCATTCCTGTTCTATTTGAGCTACAAATTGTATAACTTGGGTCTATGTCTATCTACAATATATATCACGTACTTAATTAATTCTGAGTCAACAGGTGAAAGTGGTGGACAAGCACACTCAGGACCATATATAACACCATAGTTTTCAGCTAATTAAGCTCCACTTTCTTCTTCCACTCTTTTGTGTAGATGCATGGATATCCCATTAATGCATAACAGTGGAGAGTGGGACTGATGTATATATATATATATATCCTCATATTTCGTCATTTCTTTCTGTGGATAAGTATATTGGACCGAGTTCGGAATGGTTGGGCGAGATAGGTGAGAGCCTTTAATAGTGTCATAGTGGGAATTGGCCTACTCTCTTATCATTCAAATCCAGAGCTCAATTGGGTGTCACTGTAAGTAGGTCCAAGATCACGTGCTTCCTTAACTCCCTGCATCCAATCAGGCAATCCCTTCGCCTCACTAGCTTCTTAATTCTCAACATCCAATCCTAGTTTTCACTTAGTGTGGAAATTCTCTCACTTTTAAGAATGTTGGTCAATTTAATCTTATCTTACTTTGTCACAAATCTTTTAGAATTTCAGTTGATCTCTTCTCATGTACAAATATCATGCTTTTTAAAATATATCTCTTCTTAATAAAAACACTCCAGTATTCTCTCATAAGCTTTTCAATCACCATACACAACCTTAATAAAAACACTCTAGTATTCTCGACTTCCAGTTTTTTAGGAATCAAGACTATTCAATATGTGAAGAGATTCAGTTCTCTCATACAATTCCTTGAAAATATCAAGTAGCTCATGCTTAATTAAATTTCAAAAATGATGGTAAAATTTATACTAAAGTCATCTCGTGCTTTATTTTCAGCTATTTCTTTTAGAGCCATATTATAGATTTCCTCCTTTATAAAAGTTATATTTAACTCCTGTGCCTCAACATCAGTCAACTAAAAGTTTTCCCAAATCTCGTTTTTCATCTTTAGCCTCCACTTAGTAACAATTCCAAGTAGATTCTAATAATAAGTTAGTATATAATATTTAATAATATAATAGTCTCTAACTTGCTCTACCACAATCTAAAGAGAACTTATAGTATTCTTTATCTTTCTTTAATTAGCAATTATATGAAAATATGTAATATTTAAATCTTTGTACAATAACCATTACTCTCTGTAGATCTTTGCAGCCACAGCAACTCGTGTTCTTCATACAACTTGTAAGCTTTGAGACCAACTCCTCACTATTCTCAATCTCAGCAACTGTTGAGTTTCTATCTTCCTCAATCTTATCCAACTCATTAATGCTCGGAAGCCATTCGATCTTTTGAGCTTTATCCAGCTTATTATTGCTCCTGCTCCAATCTCTTAGCCCTCATCTAACCTTCTTGATTTTAAAAGTCTAAATATCCATAGCCGAATTACTCTTAGCAGAGCTGTTCCACCATTTATTGTCCAACTCATCAAAGCCCTTTTTTCCAAAAACAAGTAGTGTTCAATTCTAAACCACTTCATTCATAATATGCTTATCACAGGGTATCAACCAGCAGAGGAACATATACGTCGGAGCATATCCTTGGTAAAGCCATTTATTTGGATTTCAATGGGCCTGCTTTGATGATGATGATGATGAGGATTATAAGCAAATTTATACTCTCGCAACTGGATGCGATAAATTTTCGTGATCTGCAACTTGATATGGTCCACGATCGATCTATCTACCTCCCAGTATATATATATATATATATATATATATATATATATATAAAATATAGTCCAAATCGGACCCAATCTGGCTCACGGAAAGCCCATTTGACCCACCACGTTATCCGGATCTGGCCATTGGCTGTAGCAAATAGCCAAAGCTTAAGACAAGCAAATCCATAACCCGGCAGTTAAGAACGTGATAAGCTACGTACGATAAATTGGTCATATTGTTCTTGACGGTATATGCTTGTCCTTGTTCTTCCAACTCTTCTCTTTAATCTCTAACTCATGTGCACTTAACGTGATCGATCTCATATCCCCTCCCCCCCCCCCAATGGGCCATGCATGCATGTAGATTACAACATTCCCCCGTCGTCACACATCACTCCCCCCACCTAAAACTAAACGACATACTCGCATGAGACGCGTGTATGTATGTATGTATATATATATATATATATATATATATATATATATATATATATATATATATATATATATATATATATATTAAACAATTGAGAAAATGAGTCTGACCCGTGTCACCTAATACCTAATGACCTGATAATTAGATCCCCATCGATCGTTTGCGGATGCATGTATGTGGATGAGATGTATGCACATGATGTGATATATATTATTTTGAGGAGTGATAGGTGGAACTGATGTCGCCACCTTTCGTGATGCAGGGCAGGGGGGAGAGAGAGAGAGAGGAAATTAAAGAGACATGGGGATGCCATGTTGCAGCATGGGAGTAAATTAGATGTTATGAAGAGGCACATAGATGGTGACATGCATTTACCGACGCTAAGAATAAGATACATCCAATCCATAAGAGAAGATGATACACGTCGGATCTGGCGAGCCGAGCGTCAAAAGGCCCAGGTGGGATGGGGGTGGCTATTTTGCGCCAAAGAGTTTTCCTCCTCTGCTTTCGGATATTCGCCCGCAAATTTCCAACCGTCCGCGGGACCCGCCGAGAGACCACAACCGTGAGATTGGATCGGCGCACATTTGTGTTCTAGAAGCTCTCGTCCGGTGTCTGTCCGTTTCACTGCGGCAAATTTTGCATGTAGCACCTTGGTTTTTTGAGGAGAAAAAGATAAACAGATGCCAGGGTCGATTTTGCAAATTTGTGATGCGGAAGCGGAAGAATTCGATATGAGGGAAAACAGTCGCTAGACACGCGTACGGATCATAAGGACCGGATTCAATTGGGGGTCCCGCCTCGTGACTTCTATCGGTTTTAAAGTCGAAAATTACTTTCAAAAAGGTAAAATATGAATCGTACTCCCAGGGAACATCGTGCTACTCGACCCACCTCTCATCGTATGGTTGAAAACTTCTTCCATTTGTAAATCCTAGCCGTCGGATCGAGACAATAGACGAACCGCAGGGACATCAGAACTAACAAAATCCCTTATTAAGATCCCACCCCAACCCAACCCCCCTGTCCAGCCTGTTCCTGTTCCTCTCTCCATCTCTGGGAAAGGATCAAAGTGGGAGAAGCAGCGATGGAGGTGACAACAATGGCGTGGACGGCGGTGGTGGTCGGCGTGGGATTGGTTTACTGGTTCGTCTGGGTGATGGGGGCGGCGGAGGTAAAGGGGAAACGGGCGGTGGATCTGAAGATGGGATCTATAACTCACGATAAGGTGAAGGACAAGTACACCCAGTACTGGTCCTTCTTCCGCCGGCCCAAGGAGACGGTCTCCTCCGCCGAGAAGGTCCCGGCGTTCGTCGACACCTTCTACAACCTCGTCACCGACATCTACGAGTGGGGTTGGGGCCAGTCGTTCCACTTCTCCCCGTCCGTCAAGGGCCGGTCTCACCGCGACGCCACCCGCCTCCACGAGGAGCGCGTGGCCGACCTCATCCAGATCAAGCCCAGCCACCGCATCCTCGACGTGGGCTGCGGCGTAGGCGGGCCGATGCGGGCAATCGCAGCCCACTCCAAGGCTCATGTCGTCGGCATCACCATCAACGAGTACCAGGTCGCGCGCGCCCGGGCCCACAACAAGAAGGCCGGCCTCGACTCCCAGTGCGAGGTCGTCTGCGGCAACTTCCTCCAGATGCCCTTCGCCGACGCCTCCTTCGACGGCGCCTACTCCATCGAGGCCACGTGTCACGCTCCCCGCCTCGAGGACGTCTACTCCGAGGTCTTCCGTGTCCTCAAGCCCGGCACCCTCTACATGTCCTACGAGTGGGTCACCACGCCGCTCTACCGCGCCGAGGACCCGGAGCACGTCGAGGCCATCCACGGGATCGAGCGGGGCGACGCGCTTCCCGGCCTTCGAGCCCAAGACGAGATCGGATCCATCGCCAAGAAGGTCGGGTTCGAGGTTGTTCAAGAGAAGGACCTGGCCCTGCCTCCCGCCGGGCCGTGGTGGACCCGCCTCAAGATGGGCCGGATCGCCTACTGGAGGAACCACTTGGTCGTCACCGTCCTCACCTTACTCCGACTCGCGCCCAAAGGAGTCGTCGAAGTCCACGAGATGCTCTACGAGACCGCCCAACACCTTACCAAGGGCGGAGAGACCGGCATCTTCACCCCCATGCACATGATCCTCTGCAGAAAACCGGTCTCCTCACCCGCGGAGCACGGTAACCAACAAGATTCGTGAGCCCGATCGTGATCGTAATAAAGAAGAGGAGGTTTGTTTGTCGATCTATCTTCTTAGGTTTTAAATTTGTTTCTCTTCTCCCCTTTTTTTCTCATCATCTATCATCTGTTTGTTTGTCTATGGTTTACCTTTATTTCGATCTGGTATTTAGTTATTTTGCAAGTTTTAAATGCTCTGTTCCTCTCTTTTGAAATTAGTGGTAGAAAGGTTTTAATGGAAAGAAGTGGAAGAGTTTGTTTTTAAAAAAAAAATCTCTCTTTGTTGGAATTCCTTTATTATGTGATTCAGATCTCCCGAGATTCGTCTGTTCCTCTTTCTTTTCCGCCGAGAGGGTTTGTTTGTCCGTCCTATAGGAGTTTTTTTTCTTCGTGCCAGCACTTCGGGCGTACCGCATCAAAATACGCGGTTATTCTTAAGATTGCTAATCCCACATATTTGTCTCACATCGGACGGTTAGAAAATGCCGGATAGAATTCTCCATATATTTATACCGGATAGTTATCGGAGCACAAGGGGGAGGAGCACGGGAAGAGTTGATGGGGGGGGGAGAGGTGTCAGAGGAGCCTCGTTGGCCTCGTGTCTCTTTCTTTTGGCTCGCATTAGATTCGAGGAGGAGGAAGGGGGTGGGGGGTGGGGCGGAGTCGGTGGGGCACGTGAAAGGCACGGTGACAGGAGCCTTTCCCGTCCTCTTGCAAGACATGTGATGGACTGACTGAGAGCTACTGATACGAACGACTCTGATTTGAGGATGGTGGTTATGGAGACCATCACATAACGCCATAAGAATTTCCTAGGAGGGGGGGGATACACTGTGGGTTTATTTGAGTTATTTAATGCAAGTGCTTCATTTTATAGATCTGGAGCTATATAGAGTTTTTTGGACTTTGGAGGGGGGTAGGCGTGGGGGGACCTAATATTTGTTTGCAGAGGATATTTTTAATGGTTCTGGGCGTGTGTGGATGCGAATAAGGTGTGCTGATACTACTGCAACTGCTGCTCTGGCATTTGTCTGGCCTTCCATTTGGTCTTCTCGAGTTAGTGGAGCTGCTGCAGGTGTCTGTATCTTATCAAAACTCTACAAGATCTAATTGTCTTTAAGGTTAAATATATACGTTTTACATCCTGCCAGTACTAGTCACCAAAATCAATGCAAATCATTTACTCCTGTATTCCATGTGGTTTGCAGAAATATAACTCTCAGTAGAAAGAAGCATCGTTTATGTTCACATTTAGTGCCCAAGTGATCAGTCCCCCCCCCCCCCCTATAAATGAGTTCTATTGCCAGCACGGAATGAAAGAAGATGGAAAAGCACAATACAAAAATATACAAGCTAGCACTCGTTATGTTTTTTTTTTCTAAGATAGCTGTTTGATCGCTCATCCTCCATTATTGTTCTCATTTATTTCTTCTTCCAATTAAAGAGGGAAAGAAATCACACCCTGATTGATGGGATAAACAATTTCCAAATAAACCCGCAGAATTAGAAATTTGCAATTATTTTTTCGGATTATTTACACTACTGTCTATTTCCACACTTTTTTTTATTTACTTTTTTTAGTCTTCACATTATTATTATTATTATTATTACTTTGGTTTTAAACACATTTCGTATACCTAACAAAAAAGGCCCATTATTAGCCCACTATGGAATGGGCCGGATATCCTAATCCATTCTCTCCTATTTGTCTGGTCTCGCCCTTAGAGTAGGCTGGGCTTTATGAAATTGGCATATTGCAGGAGACGTAGTCATATTAACGACGGAGCAAGAACAATAGGTTTAGAGATAGCTAGTTAATTTCGAAATGCTCCTCCTGTTGCTTGTCTTTAAATTTTTTCGCTAAAGAAAAATATAAGGTCCTAATTAATTTTAGTCGCTCCAGAGACCTTTTCACTCTTACTTTAGAAGACTACTGCCGGCCCTAGTAGAGCCCATCTATTGAGGTTCTTTTTCCGCCGGCGGTCATTGCCGGCATACTCCTCCCTCTCTTACTTCTCCCTCCAACCTTCTCTCTTTCTTTCTCCTCCTCATTTTCTTCTCTTTTCTCCCTCCCTTACTCGTTTTGCTTTTGCTTGATCGAGGTCATCATAGTCGAGGTGCCGCAGCTATAGCCATCTAGGACATAGCCTCCTTTCTCCCTCCCTCCTCTCAACCTCTTTCCCTTTCTTTTTCCTTTTTTATTCCTTTTCTCTATTTTTGTATCCACCTCTCCTTTATGTCTGTTGCTTGCTGGTCACTCCTCTCTGTTGACTTTATCTACTCCTAAAATTTAACTTCGCCACCGCCTCTTAGTCTTTCGTCGCTTGTTGTTTGACTTTCTCTATACCCTAGACAGATTTTGGTGGCTGCTGAGTTTGTCTTAAAAGAAGCTTAAGCTAGCTAGTCTTTTATGTTTGAATGTGTTGAATATTTTTTATTCAGATCTTGTATGTCCTCGGAGCTTGATGTTACCAGATGAGCTCTTCAAAATATCTTCTTTTTTTATGTGAATTGAGTTTGTAATAATGCTTAGATTCAATGAAGTTATCTCTACCTACGGGTTATTCTTTAAAAGAAAAGAAAAAATAGAATAGTTGTCCGAGAGTAAAAGATGATAATAATTTATAATTTCCTGTGGATAAGTTATCGTGTGCACTTCGAAACGAACGAACAAATATACGGATAAACACTTCAATATTAATCTCGTATCCGCACTAATTTCTGTATTAATCCAACTATTGATCCTCACCGACTTCCACTTGCCAAGACCCACGTCATTTTTGGATAACGAGTACTAAGGTTTCGTTAATAAAAATTAACCCAAAAATAAATAATTAGCCGCCATTCAAAGTTTCAAACTGAGGAGCACCGGCAAACACGATTGTCTCGCCTATTAGTCGTTTCTTAAATAGCTTTTTCTTTCGCACTCCCCTTTTTAATGGGATTGTTTAATAATAATAAAACTTTATTTATTTTGAGTTTTATTAATAACTTTATAGTCCTTAAATCGATACAGAATATAAAAAAGAGAGAGAAATATGTACGCTTAATAACAAGAACGAGAATAAGTATTGCAGCATTTACCTTATTTAAAGTCTCCAAAATTCATCTTGTAGTAATTCTTTTAAGAGGCAATTAGAGTTTCCCAAGTACCCAACCTTTGCAAAGAAAATCCTCACTCGGCCTGGATAAATCTTATTCCTACGCGTTATCCGAGCTGATAACGACGGCGAGATATTCGCCCCCTCTTCCCATGTGAGGAGTCGGTGTGGGGGGTGGCTAACTCTAGTTTTATGTAATATTAACAATTGCATTAGTCCAATAATTCTGGGCCTTTCATGGCTCCTGATTTCTGAAACCCTCTAAAAGAAAATTTTGACGACAAAAGTTGATCAAATAGTAGGAAAATTAAAGCAAAAGACAACCCAATCCAGATCGCTAACTTGCATTTCTCATCTCGGAGAGCATGTGATGTAGGGCCACACTTTTTTAGTTCACATTCCTCCTATTTGTATGACCAAAAAAATTTAATTCATTTCTTTATCCATAGATTCGATTGCCCATATTGCAATAATAATCAATAGGTGTCAATGAGCTGGCTCATGTCTATATAAACCAAACTCCCTTTGTCATCCAAAAAGATGAGCAGAAATTGGCCAGCAGATATTCATGGACATTTCAACAACCAGGAGAGATGGGAGGAAGCTCTCAAAGTGTCCCAGGATCCAGACGAGTATTAGGGCTACAGCAGATGCCATTGAGCAAGCTTGCGGCGGCAGCGGCAGGATCATTGCCCGGGATGATGAGAATGGAGTGGTGAGGGTGAAGATAGTGATGAGCAAGCAGCAATTGAGACAAATGGCTGCGTCTCTAAGCCGAGGACGAAGCAATGGCAATGTAGGAGAACGCCACACGACGCTATCGCCGTCTTTGGAGCATTTATTGTATGCCTTAAGGAGGCAGTGGATGAAGAAAGCTGAATCCAATAAGAGTCACCAGGAGGCTCGATGGACGCCTGCGCTTCGTAGCATCCCGGAGGAGATATGAGAATTCATAATATGTTGCTTTTGTTGTTGTTGTTGTGATTATTATGGGCTACTAGGAGGAATCTAGTAGCCGCTGTTCTTTTTTATGTTTTGATGTATAGAAGTTTAGCAATGTATTACTAATAGGTGAAAAATTGAAAGAGAATAAATAGCATTGATTAGTTTGTTTTATGAATTTACTCGGCGTGCCTCAATAATGTAACTCCGAATTGCTTATGTGACACCTTTATACACTCTATTGGATCGAAATAATAGAAGAGATAAGAAGAGAAAGTCACGGGAGAACATAATTTTCCTTTATTTAGATTAAAACTTTTAAAGAGAAAAAAAAAATAAAGGAAAGAATGAGAGAAACAAATAGTCTTTAGTGATATATTAACAAATTTAAAGGACAAATATGTTATTTCCTCCATAAAATCAGAGTAAATTTATTTTTTTTTCCTCACTCGCTGCTGTTGAAAATTATTTTTTCTTATTTTATTTTTTCTTCTCTCTTTTTGTAATTTCTTTTCGAACTAAGCCTACCTAAGCTCCTTTCCTTCCTTCGTTTCTCACTTTCTTTTTCTTTCTCTTTCATCTCCCTGCTCCCTCTCCTTCCCATAGTGCGAAGGAGAGGGAGGTTGGATTTCCCCTCTTCTCTTCCATTTATTTTAAAAGGAGAATAGAGTTTTCTTTATTCCCTCAAACTTCGTTTTAGAAGGTTCTCTATTTTTTTTAGGCATCCTCCATCGGAGGCCTTAGTTTCACAAAGAAGTTGACCTTTTCCTTTAACTTAGGGTGGATGTTTTGTTGGCTTTGCTATACTATTTCATATATTATCTTATGCATATGTAGTTTATTATTGGTGGATTGGTTGGACATCGATCCGCTTTCCTTCTTGATCTAGAGATTTTAGTGTTATTGAGTCTGGGCATTCCTTCTAATATCATCCCATATCTCGCTATATTTGAAATGATTTTAGAAGCATGTATCAATTATTTTCTCCTTCTAATAAACGAAGAAATAAAACCTTAAACTTTTAAAACTTCTCGGTGAGGTGATGACAATAGTGTCAATCAAGCTTGGATCGTGAATCTACTTCTTAATTTAGATATTTAAGCGATTTATAACGTCTACTTTGGGTTCTTATTTTATGTACCTATGTATGTTTTATAAAGTAAGTTCATAGACTGATTATATCATTAGCTTTAATCAAATCATTATAATTTAATACATGAGAAAAGAGAGAAAATAAGATAAGAATCCTAAGAACTAAGTCTCAAAAATAATAATAAATAGGAGAGAGAGCGATGCTCTAAAAGCAAGCATTGAAGTGCTGAGCACTCAACAAAAGAGTAAGCACAGTTAGGAATACATGCACATTAGTGACAGAGTCCATTGAAGACTCCATTTAAGCATCTTCTGAAATCAAGAACAAAATAGCATAGAAAGAAAGGAAAATAGTGAGGAGTGTGGGAGAGAAAGATCCGCATATTACATCCATGAAACAGATCATTTGTATTCATAAAGCAAAGATGAAAAAACTAAAAGGCCAGGATGTTAATGACAGAGCATGCAATGAGGTGAGGCGGAGGAAGGACAGGCCAGGACAGTGGCAGCTTGTGCAAATGAGCTAAGACCACGGCAGCCCCCCAAGATGGCGGCGGCGCAGAAGCAGGGCAGGCGAGATCCACAATTGTCGACGCAAACGACAGCGACATGGAAGGACGAGGAAGGGACTGAGGCGAGAGCCACAACTCTCGATCCTCTGCACGGGAGGCCGAGGGGAGGGGGGATATCGGCTAGATGGACGACGACGGCGTGAATAAAAGCGAAGATGCGAGACGGAGAATGATAATTGAGAAAGAGCGACAGTACAGAGGGAGGGAGGAAAGAAGAGAGAGAGGAGAGAGGAGAGAGAAGGAACTTACTGAAGAGGTGGGTGGGTGGTGGGGAGAGAAGGCAGGCTGCCGTAGGCGGCAAGAGTAAAAAAATCCAAACACTAGTTGAATCTACGTAGCCCTTGTAGATTTAGTACTTGTGTTGCAGTGGTGGTGAAGTTTTGGGATTGGAGTTATGTTTTGCTTACTATTTATTATATACTGCCAAACTTGTAACATCTTTTACCTGAAGCTGGTACGAGAATTCACAGCCTTCTCCTAAAACAAATTGCTCGTCTGGCAGAAAATTAAATATGAAATCTCGATCTGTTTTGGCGACTCGTGCTAACAATTGAACCAGATTCCTATAAATGTTTTTTGAATTCAAATTATATCTTGCAAATTTTGGAAGCGCGGAAGAATTTATTCTTTATGCCAAGATTAGGACAAAAGATTAAAGCAAGAAGAACAGAGCACTGCGTAGAGCAATTAGGTGTACTAAATGTTGTACCCTTTCATTATATATATATACTTAAGGAGGCTTTTATCTTACTTTATACGCAATTATTCGCCCCTTTTAAATTTTTAAAAGGCTTTCAAACAAACGAAGGCAGCACGCCACCACAGCAGACCTACGAGATTGTTAATGGTCATATAAAGATATGTTAAACAAGTAGCCTTCTATTAATCCCCATTTCAAAAGTGCTACGTCATCCTGACGCCATGCTGACATCAACATATCAACTATCTATCGGGCTTGGCCCAGGAAGCCCAATTGGACGAGTTGACTGGGCCACGTGGTGCTCTAGTAAATTTACATTTAGTATATGGAAACTTTCAAATAACACCCTACATGTTTTGTAATTAATTTTCATATCAAATAGACTTATGATTTGCCTTATTTTAAAATACACTACTCCGATTCGCGGACAGCCTCATGTGCTGTGGCTTTTCATGGCACGTTTTGGATTCCCATTATTTCGGTTGGTGCCTCTCCGCAAAAATCGCTTCTCCCATGTGTAGAAGTCGGCAATCTCAAGCATTAGTTTATGTGTGGACCTAAACAAATTAGAATATTAATCTCCCACAAATCACACATCCCCATGTTACATCTCACTAAATTAAGGATAGCCCAAAACTTGGACCCTAATTTGAGATCATTACGACTACTTAGGATGTTAAGTTTGCCACTAATTTAGCCTAATTGATCAGCATAACTAGCCTTAATTTTTCTAATTATATATAGACACTTGGATTTGATGGGGTTATTATGGATTGCTAGAATCTAATAAGGTCTCATACATTTTCTTTACGTGAACAAGTAGGCATGTTAGCCTCCAAAGATTCATCAAGGAGGACCATGTGAGAGGAGGTCACTCCTCCAATTTGTTTACTCTTAATCCGTTCCTATATATGTATAGTCTTAAAGGTACCGGAAGGTGATCACTTGAAGCTAGCCATGGGGAGATGGTTCTTCCTCAAGAGGCAGAGGAAGCAGCAAACAGCCATGGAGGCCATGGAGAAGCTCCACGGAGCGCGGGTGATCTCGCGGGAAGAAGAGAATGGAGTGGTGAGGGTGAAGATTGTGGTGAGCAAGAGAGAGCTGAAGAAGATGGTGGCATCCATTGGCGGCGAAAGGGAGAGGAATGTTGCAACTCGTCATCAAGTGGCAGCTCCAAAATCTTTGGAGGAGCTGCTGCATGTCATCCAGAGGAGGCATAGAGAGAAGGGAGAGAGTGAAAGGTGTCAGCTTGGAGAATGGCAGCCTGCTTTGCAAACAATTCCTGAGGAGAGCTGAGAGTTGAGAGTTGAGAGCCGTCCTCTTGCTGTTTCCTGTGAGGATGGATGGCATTGGCATGGTTTTGGTTTGCATTTGTACAGTTTGTAAGTAGGTTTTATTAGGATTTTTCTTGTATGTGATTAGAAGACATGGCCATAGTTAAAATGGCTTAACTTGATCTCTAATCTATGTTTGTAAAGCAATTCAATCAATTTAGTCTTTCATCCGGTAGTGCTAATTGTTGTTCGCAATCGTATATACTGTGATAAGAGACAACAAGCAAAAAATTCTATACATCTTGGGCCTATTAAAAATGTCAGGCCCAATCGTAATGATTAGTTGGGGTTAGCAGCGTTAGCTTAGTTTAAGTGGGCGTCTATTTGCAAAAATACATCAAAAACTTAGAAAGTGGAGGTTCTTTTTGTAATAATACTAATAATGAAGGGGTGATATGTAAAACTAACCAGAGCACCGCCCAGGCAAATAAAGTTACTCAGAGACGTTGGCGTCGTCGATATTCTCGAACTTAGAGACTAAGTCCGTTACGGAGTTCGATGATTTTTTATTCAACGTCTTAGCTAAGGTACGCTTAACACTTGCACGTCTTGTTTACTTATCAAACTACAGTAATTTGCTATTTGGAACTGCTAAATCTTTTTAGTGACCCAGTCTATTCTTTTTGGTTGTCCGCACACCAGTTGTTTGTTGATTTGCTTCAGTTAGAGTTCTGCCGTAATCTTAGTACAAGAGGTCTGCTTCTATATACTAAATTCAGAATTTTCCTGTCTCTTTAGTAAGATCCTTTTCCTTTCTGGTAAAGAATTCTCTTAATAAGATCTGTGATGCATTGTATTGGTTGTGTAGCTTCATGAGCTTTGTTGGGACCTCTTTATTACTGATGAAAAGATTAAAATGGAGGCTTTCTCATAAGTAACAATTAAATTTGTGGTTGTACTTCACAGAGGAAATGGATTACTAAATGGTAAGTATTTGTCATAAAGTTTGTTCTCCAGGATAGTAAAAAAGATCACAAATTGTGAAAGCAGCTCTGGTATATCTCATGTCGACAACGATGATAATCAAGTATTTAACCACGACTATTTTTCGGCGGCTGTGTATCTTGGTGGCAAGTAGTTGGTATATTAGCTGGTCAAGTGATTTGCCAGATAAATTCAGTGGAACAGGCATCTCCTTGTTCTTTTAATAAGTAGATTTCATAGCCATTAAGAGTTTGATGAAATTCTTATTTTCTTCCTTTTTTTCTATATTTTGCTTCCTTTTGTCTATTTGGATCTACAGTGATGATCTTACACCACCTGTATTTGTAGATGCAGTTAGTCTCCTTTTGCCACATCTATTACCATAACAATAAACTCCTTATATATATGAGTCTATTGGAGACAACGGAATTCAAGCATTTTGTTTGTTAGTGAATCTTTTTACCATTGAATGGCACCTTGATCACCTCGGAAGGATTCCTAGCCTACCGAGATCAAATAGATCTTTGAATTGGGATGCCCAAGTCAAGTCTCAGGGAAGATCTCATGTTTGGTCAATGCTGAACTTGACTTGTACAATTTACTTGCCAGCATCGCTCTACTATGTTAATTTTGGACTTCCTTTCTTTATTCTATCTTTCCACTTTTTATATGACCTCCTTTTTAGACGCTTCCTTATTTTAGATAGAAAATCTAGCAGATGGAGTATGCTCTAAGTGATCATCTTAGATACAAGATATTTAAATGCAGCATATTATTGGACTGCATTTATCCTCTGGAAGAAGAAAAAACATTGGTAGCCTAGTGTTCCATTTTGTAGACAAGTAGAGCTCATGCTGATATGCATTATTCCTTCAATCATCAACCAGAGTGCAATGATATGCTTGACTCCTTTACAGGAAATCAGCTATGGCTCAATATATGGATTTGCAAGCTTTCATCCTGCGTGCACGTGTACTGAAGCTCTATAGACAGGCATTAAGAACTGCTCGCCGAGCACCTACTAATGCTCGCGGTAAATTCTTTCAACTCCTTCTGGTTTCGTTGGTAACTCCAGATGCTGTTTCTGATCTATAGTCGATATGCGCAGACGAGTTGAGTCGGAGCATAAGAAATGAAATTGAGAAGAATCAGCACTTGGATGATAAGCAGAAGATACGGTTTTTGATTAGTGAAGGATTGCAGAGACTGAAAGAACTTGATGAGATGCTTGATATGATGGGTCACAGTTAGTGAAGTACAATTGCTTAACCATATATATTCTTTCCGACCAGTTATCTCTTGGTTAGTTGGTTATGTGAGAGTTAGTCCCCAATATTTCAAAGACACTGGAATTTTTTATAAACAGCTGAGGATGGTAGCAGTTGCTTAACGCACTGTCACTAATTCCTTTGCTATGCCATGTATTTTCTTGTCTCTTTGGCAGCTTTGGCTGGCATTGCACACTATACAATTGAAAGTTGTTTTTAAGATGTGAATCGAAGAAACGTTTCAAGTAATTGGTATAATGTTGACTTAGTACTTACTAATGTTATGTTGTGTTATGTAATGGTTCTTTCCTCTCTTTTTTCTTTGCCGGTGTTATGTATAAAAGAGGGCTTCGGTTTATAAGGTTTGGGCTCCAAGCTTTTTTGGGCCAACCCGTGGAGTCTTTTCGAGCGCTGCCCCTTTATGCAACTCTTTGAAATCTCCATCCCTGAGAAACCTAAAGAGGGGACGAGCTATGGCTTCTCGCTCCCTCTCTCGACCAATTCGTTCTCTATCCCTCTTCTCTTCCTCTAAAATCCCTCTCCGATCCCTCCACGAGGGCCCCGACACCATCGACGAGCTCCTCGATCGCCACCTCGTCAAGGACAAGAAGAAGCACACCGCCGACGACGAGGACGACGAGATCGCGGCGCGGCGGCGGCTGACGAGCACGCGGCGCGAAGTCCTGGGTCTCTACCGCGACATCCTCCGCGCGACGCGGTTCTTCACGTGGCCGGACGCCCGCGGCGTGCCGTGGCGCGATGTGCTCCGCGACAACGCCCGGCGCGAGTTCGAGGAGGCCCGGTTCGAGCGCGATCCCGAGGTCGTCACCCGCCTCCTAATTGGTGGGCGAGACGCCGTGGAAAAGGCTGTCGATAAGCTCGTCGAGGCGAGCAAGAAGATGGCGGAGGCCGAGGCCCAGGACCGGACCAGAGGTGGGAGATAAAAAAATAAATTTGCCAGATGACGCCGAGAGATTGGTTCTGGTGAGATCTTCTTGAATTCTCTCTTGTTCTATATACCTTGTGTTTCCCTGATCTGAGATAAGGCTTGTACTTTTGTAACATTCGAATAATTTTAAATGCATCGATAGTTTATCTAGAGTTGCAAAAGTAAGATGGCTATCAGTATCAGTTTTTAACTTTTGGATGTCAGGGAGTCAAGTTGATACTTAGTTCTAATAATATGATCAACAATATTTCTATGAATAACTTAGATAATTCATGGATATAAGGGTGGGGATTACTGAAGCAAGATTGCAATGCTAATCCTGCTGCTAACTTTGATGATAAGTATAGCAAATGATACTTGTGCAGCTATGAATACAGAATGTTCTCGATGACAAAAGATGTTAGTGGTTGAATTATAATATTTTCCCATATCAATCAAACTGTCCTAGCAACTGTGGATCAACTGAAGGAAGAGTGCTTTAAGAAGAAGAAGTTTTCATCTGCCTGGGGCGAATCTAGCTAGATAAAATTCGGGGATTTTGTCCAATGCCTCTTATTTTCCAGGAGAATTTGTCGTTGTTACAGTACCTTAAAAATCCTTCACTGTTCAGCACCCTGCTTATACTTTCTTGGTGCCTCTTTTTTTCCCTCTTAGGAATGAAAGAGACAGAGTATTCACCTTTGGCACTATTTGACTGATTGTCTTCGAAATTCTATTTGCACTGGACATATTTGTCAGCAGTGATGACATATCTATGAGTAACATATTTGTCAGTAGTGATGACATCACTATATATTCACCCTTCTAGTGTATAACATTTGATTTGGTCATGATGTATGGTTCAGAATGAAGTGTAACTCGGCAGATATATGTAAGTTTCAGAGTATGCCTTCTAGCATCTTAATACTGGAGATATGGGCAGCATAAAATTTCAGATTGTTGTTTTGAGAGAATTTTTTGAGTGCACTTATTCTCATCATCACTGTACAATTTTAAGCAGCCTATTATGTAAATTTCATCCTTGAGTACCTCCTGTACATTTTCCTTTTTTGACATTACAAACTAAAAGGCTCCCTAATTGGTGTGTAATGACCTCGAGAAAAGGGGCTACTATTCCTTCCATGCTTACATGTTATTTCTCAAGCAGAACACCAAAACTGTCAGGCTAGAAAAGATATAGAAATATCACAATTTGCATGCTCTCATTTTAATAATCATGTAGTCTTCACTATGTCAGTGGGACTTTTCTTTTCACTTTTTGGCTTGAAAATGTGTATCAATATTAGGACTATAACTTTTCCAGAATGATGCGAAGTTACAGATGGTCTGAATGTAAATACTGTCTTCGTATAATCATGCTTTTACTAAGTACTAACAGAATCACCAATAATCACCACAACAACAAGAACCATCCTGGAAGTGATGATAAATACTTTCATCACCAACAATGATCTCTCGTCTTGTACATTTAGATATCAGTTTTAAAGCGTGGTGGCAACGATTGCATATTCTCACATTCTTCCTGACAAGGATAGGTGTTCCAATTGTGGAGGATATTAGCCCGAAAACAACTGCGAGCCTTACACTATGTCTATTAGCCATATTTGCTTTCTTTGCTGCAATATCAATTGGGTTAAACACAGTTTCTGGATCATAAGCAGTTTCTCCTATCTTTCTTGATAGAATATCAGACACTTCATGAATAGTATGACTTTGAAATTGCGACATGTCCCCATTAATAAAACTGCATGTATTTCCATGAAGCTCAACTAGGCTCCTAGCTGTTGTCTTTCTCACGCCTTCTTCCTTCATTAGAGATCTCATCTTATCCACATCCTCCCACCTCCCAGCATCAGCATACAAACTGCAAAGTATTACATAGCAGCCAGTATTATCATGTTCCAGTGCAAATATATGTTCTGCTGCAAACTCTGCTAGTTCTATGTTATTGCTGTTTCTGCTTGCAGTTAATAGAGAGCCCCATATCCTTGCTGCTGGAACCAGTGGCATATTCTCTATAAACTCCACTGTCTTTTTTAGGTCTCCACTGCGGCCTAGTATATCAACAATGCATCCATAGTGCTCAATTTGAGGAGTGATGTGATATTCTTGTTGCATAGAGTTGAAGCACATCCAACCTTCATCTACCAAGCCAGATACACTGCAAGCAGTCAATACCGATACGAAGGTACTCTCATTTGGTTCCAGTCCATTATCCTTCATAGCAAAAAACATCTCAAGCGCAGTCTCCCCGTGCCCGTGAATCCCATATCCCATAATAATGGTGTTCCATGAAATGATATCCTTACACATCATTCTGTCGAATACCTCTCTTGAGGTCTTTAAATCACCGCACCGTGAGTACATATAAATTATGGAGTTCAGGACCACAGTGTTGCTCCCATAGCCTGACCTCAGAATAAAGCTGTGTATTTGCTTTCCATGTCTTAGTGATTCTAGCTCAACATATGCAGGTATTATGCATGAGATAGTGAAGACATCTGGTTCTAGATGCTCACTCAGTAAATTGTCAAACAATTCCAATGCTTCTCTGTACTTCTCATTCTGTATGTAAGCCGCAATCATGGCATTCCATGATACCAAGCTCTTCCCATCCATCTGATCGAATAAGAGCTCTGCAGATTTCATTTCCCCACATTTCCCATACATATCAGTCAAAGCAGTCTCAAGAACCAGATGAGGGAGGAATCCTTTCCTAATTGCCAGGCCATGGATGGTCTTCCCATGAGTTATGCTCTTTGTTTGAGCACAAGCAGGGAGTAGATTCAGCAAAGTGACTTCATTAGGGTCTGTCTCCTCCACTTGCATTTTGATCAAGCAAGCGAATGCATTTTCAGATTGTTTGCTCAAAGCATACCCACCAAGTAGAGAATTCCAAGTCACGACATTTCTCGAAGACATAGTCGCAAACACTCTCTCTGCAGAAACCATGTCTCCGCATTTGCAGTACATATGAATAATCGAAGTAGCTATTCTGATATCTGTCTCAAGCCCTTGCCTTATCACATGGCAGTGGATTTGCTTCCCTTGCATGCAGAGCAACTCCATAGAACAAGCTGCGAGAGCACCCAAAATCCCAAACTTATCATGGTTCATGCCTGGAACTCCCAGTAAGTCCTTGAAGCACATTAAAGCTCTCTGTCCTTTCCCATTTGAAACATAGCCATCGATCAGTGAATTCCATGAAACATTGTCTTTTACTGGCGTTTCGTCGAACATCTTCTCAGCATCATCTATCAGCCCAAGTTTCGCATACATTGCAATAAGAGAGTTGCAGACGAAGAGATCCGAATCCAATCCCAGCTTAATCAGCTTTCCATGGGCTTTTGATCCTTCTTTCCAGGAACCCAAGCCGGTGCAAGATTTGATCACCAACGGGAAAGTGAAGTTGTCGGCTCTCACGCCTGCAGCTTGCATGCGGTCGTAGAAATCGAGGACCTCGTTGTAGGATTCCGCTTTCGTGTAGCCTCTTATCATTAGGTTCCAAAGAAATGTGTCTGGTTTGGTCGTTTTCTCGAATAGGTTGAGGGCGTCCTCCATGCGCCCCGCTTCGACACAGGAGAGGAGAGTTCGGGCGATGGAGGCATTGTTTTGCTTGGAAGAAGCGCCCGCTTTGAGGAGGCGAGGTTCCCGACCGGGCGGTGGCTCCTTGGCCTTGGTGGGGGTGGTGCTTCGATAAGCGTCGCTGGAGTTGTTGCAAAAGCTATTGAGAAATGCCGTGGCCATTGGTGGAAATTTAGATTGGATGAGTTTATGGCGGGTTCTCTGACCCCGATATTATCGTCCTTTTACTTAGGATTGGGTTTTCTGCATCATCCCCGGACGCAGGAATTTTCTGCAGTCGTTATATTTTTGGTCTTCGCTTCCATTTCCAAATTCCAATCCGCCATATTACCCAGTTGCTGCACTCGCGCTTGCAGAGGATCTAACTCCCCCTTTTCCTCTCTCTCCTATCCAAATGGACAGGGCTACAGAGGTGGTCCGAAATGTTACACGCGTCCGGTTGTCACTTCATGAATTCGAAATTAATTTGCTCATGGCGCCCTTTCACATTCTAGATGTTCGCTTCTCGCACGTATAATGACGAGAAAATTAATACTATTTAGAAGCAGAAAATAGATAATTATACTAAGAACTATTGTCCCTTTTACATCCGCCCTCTCTCACCCCTGATGGCATTAATGTAAAATATTAATTGATCATTTTATTTTTTAATTTTATTTTTTAGGCCCAGTTTAATAAGGTCAATTCTATTTCTCTTTATTATTCTCAAAATTATGTAAAATAATTATTTTTATATTCATTTATATTTTAAAATAAAGTACAATAATTATTTTTGATATAATATAAAGTAAAAAAATGAATTTTTTATTTTTTATAAAATTAATATATATAAATATCTTTGATTTGATATTAAGCAGGTTAATGAGATAGATATTAAGGGTAAATTAATAATTAAGTTAGTGTGTAATATAAAATATAATTTTGATGAATAATATTTATATTCTAGAATAAAATTATTATAATATAACTCCTTATTATTATATAATAAGAAGTTATAATATAAAATAAAAATTACTTCTGATATTAATGTGCTGAAAAATAAAAATAAAATTACAATTCCATCCTTCAAAAGAGATAAGGGCAAGATGTACAAATTTCCATTAATACAAATTTTATTATTCTTATAACTAGAACCCATTTAGATACAAGGAAAATACTGACCGACAGCGTTAAAAATACAATCTCATCTAAGTTATATATCTTCTCCTGTAATATTCTTAGACGATTATCCAATACAATCCTTGATGTCCATACCAACTTGACCACTCTATACAATGCCTATCTATAATTGGTTCATATCAACCTATTTTTCTAAGAAGCTTTCTGATTGTCCATACCAACCCATTTCTGACTGCTAAAATTTTCCTCTCTTCTCGAAGGAAAAGTATAGTCTCTCGTATACTTTTCAAATAATGCTGTCAGTAAATATATTAGTTAAGATAAAAGTATTATAAATAAAAAATATAGTTTGTATCAGTTAGACTATTGGATTAATTACACCTAGATTTTTAAGTATTTAATGTTTATTCAATATTAGGAATTTTTTTTCTACATGACCATTTTACCCTAACCTTCTTTTTTACTTGATATTTTTTTAACCAAAAAAGTAAGTAAATAGTTAATTAAAAAGAAAGTTAATATGTTATAAAATAAATAAATAAATAAATAAAGAAGGTCTATACGAAAAAAGTGGTAGTAGTAAAATTATCCCAGATTATTTTTGCAGTTATAATTTCTGTTACATAGAAAATTCTAAGTACTTGCATTAATTTCATTTCTACTTGTAGTTCATATAGACTCGTGTTAGGGCTTCTATTCTGGTTAAGAAGTCCCTTTTTTGGTTCTCGTCCCCATTTCTAGATTCTCGAGTGTCGATCGCGTGGTGACCATCCCTCCCAGTCTCGTTTCTCGCGCGATCTCTCTCGCGTTCGCCTTCAAGGCCGTGGCGTCCGTCGTCTCATTCTTGTTTTCTTGCCCGTGAAGGCTCTATATCTAGGTCAAACTACGAGGTAATCTCTAAGTTCTGTGCCGATTTGGTCTCTACCATTCTGATGGCATCTAGATCTTGCCTATCTTTGCTTCGCAGGTGAAATCTAAGTTGTATATGTATTGGATGACTTGATACATGGATTTGAGAACAACAGTCTCTTGTAGTTTGATATGCAGAGAAGATCTGTATTTGTTTCCTCTTGTTTTGTTATCTTGCTTTCTTAATGATTCTACCGTTGAGTGTATTTGAAGCTTACTATCACGAGATTATCATTGTTGGTGTGCTTCTTATTAGCTAAAGGTTATTATTATTTAGCAATACTGCAATATTCTTGAACCAGACAAACTCCTAATCATATGATTTTCATTTGGCAATTTCGGACAGAGAAACCTTCGTAAGTCATTGTTAGGCGGAAGACAACATGGCACGAATTAAACCGCAGGCTTTGCTAATTCAAAGCAAAAGGAGGAAAGGGCCAACTCGAATTAGTCTTACCACTATCATCACTTGGAACATTGTTATAATCTTGGCTGTTTTATCTTTGTATGCCACATACAGGCACTGGCACCATAGGTTAGTAATCTAGTATCTGTTATTGCTGCACACTTTATTATGCTTTAAAGTTAGTTTGCCATTTCTGTTTATAAATATGCAGTTTTAAAGTTAGTTTACATACCTTTTACCAACTCATTATTTTTTTACATAGTATAACATTAATTTGGGCAATGAGAGCTTACCAGCTTTTATTTTAGGTCAAGCAATCAACTAAGGACAGACTTGCCTAATTTTGAGGTACATCATCGGAATCTTCCAGTGCACTATCATTTTCTGATTATTATCCCACTATGACATGCATTGCATATTTAATTTGGAAAGCAGTAAAATGCATAGTAGTGTCCTGGTTGAATTTTCCTTTCTGTTTTAGTTTGCCACTAATTTTTATTTAATAGTTCAATATCAAGTCCAGTTTGGTATTGTTTACATATTCCTTTTGTTGTATTTTCATGTGTCACAGCAATCAGAATCATCTGGGGAGTCAAGCAAGCTCAATTTACCTAGTTATGCTGTAAGTTTGTATACGTATATTTTCTTCTATGTAGCTTGTGGATTTCATTAAGATGCAATCTGGGTTTCTTTTTTGTTGATAACGTATTTTACACTTGTTTAATTGCGCAGAATATGATTAATCAAAATGACTATTTCATGATAAGTTTCTTTTCAGATTTTGACATATGTGCCACAGTGGCAATATAATGGATATGCATGATGAGTGAAATAGCTTTTTCTTGGATGTAGTCTTATATGCTAGAAGTAGAAACATGATGAAAAGAACAATGAATAAGGACGAGTTCTCAACTCTCAGTGTGCTAGATATAGTACGATATGTTGTTTCTCAGTGTAATACCTGCCCTATTATTATAAATTTGTAAAATATATCAGGATGTTTTTATCCAAGTCGCTTATTCCATGCATGTATAAGATTTGCACTGCTTAATGCTTTTGTGTTGTTATCATTAATATCTGATTTTCTATTTTGTTACAATTAGATAAATAATACATTTGGGGGTGTAATTAAGCCGAGCTCTGGTCAAGCTTGATTCAGAATTAATTTTGAGCTTGAATTCAGAATCAAGCGCAAATTAATTCAATTTCAATTTAGAACCAATTTCAAGCTTGAGCCTAAATGAGCCAATCAATTATACTAAAGATTCAAGCCTAAATCAAGCCTGGATCAAGTTTGATTCAGGCTTGAAGCCTTGAACTAAATCAAGCTTCAATTAGACTTGATTCAACAATCTATATGCACGTAGTTTGAACTACAAAAACATAGAGATTACAAAAATTTAAACTAGTAAGTAGTAAAAAAAATGATCTAATGTACACCTGGATAAATATTTCCTTCTATTGCAATCATAACATGGCTAAGAAATATTGCCCTAGAGTAAGTAATATTATGAGCCTTTAGATCTTTGATCTAAAGTTTCATATTAATTATATGTATTATATATTATCTAATTTTTAAATATTAAATTATTATTTTTGAGCCTTGTCTAGCTGAATTTGATTGAGCTAGCGTATGATCAAGCTCAGCTCAAAATTAATTTTGAGCCTTGTTAAGCTAATCAAACTTGAACCGGCTCAATTTGGAGCCAAGCTTGATCAAGCTTTAGCAAGCCGAACTCGAGCTGGCTCGATTATTTTTTACAGCCGTAAATACATCTTTAATGTTCATAAAGCATTTTTTTTGTTTAACTACTTTTTTGCTATAGATTTTGGAGACTGCCAAAGGTTCAATAACAATGGAACTTTTCAAGGATGCTTCCCCTGAAGTTGTGGGTAAATTCATTGAGTTGTGGTGAGTACATGAAGCTAACACAAAAACCTTTAGATTATATGTTTTTGTTACTCTTCCTTTTGTATCTGGTGTTGCTATGTCCAACTGGGCCTCATATTGGTACTTATAGAACTTTTTTCAGAGCTTTTCAATCATGTTTTTCAATCAGATTGATTATTACGTAATCAATGTTTGAAGGCCATAAATCTCAAAATGATGCTCTCGGTTGCTTTGCCAACACAGCAGACAGTTCCCTTGGGAAAGTTGGTATTGTCTGGCAAAATTATGCATTAGTGCAAAAATAATGATCAGTGCAGGAAAAGGAATAAGATGAAAAAGAAGAAAAAGGATACGACTCTTAGTTACCGTAATAATTTTGCCTTGTCATAGTTACCATGAGCTGGCTCTGTTAATTCTCATTCATCACTTCATTAAGAGTTGTGTGGTGCTATTCCAATAATATCCGAGGTCTCAGAAATATAAACCTTCTCTAAGCCTTTCACTATCTCTAGTAGATCTCCCAATGCAATCTCAAGAACACATTAACTCATCCTATGCAGATTTTTGTTGCTTGTTTATACTTCCCAATATGCCTTATGTTACCTTGTCCTTAACTGATATGAGATTTCTCTGACACTGTTAAATAAAAAGAAAAACAGAGAGATGGATTCCTGTAAGACAAAATGCCACAAGTGAATGGCATGCAATTCTGGTGAAGATCCTTGCTTCCAACTGTTGGTCTTTCAAGTTGGTGGTAGGAAATGAGGAAATGCAAATATTTCTAGGAAGGCCTCATGACTGATATGGATGATTTAATGGATGGAATTCAGTTACATAATAAGGTGCATGTGCTTGAATAGTAAACTTCAAGTTTAGAAATGACACAGGTTGATCATATATTTTTTCGTATAGTTCAATTATTGGAAAAGGTTTGGTGACTTGTAACTTTCTGTTTTACTGTTCTCTTCTTTAATGCCTCTTTTAGCATTAATCTGACAAACAAACAAATCTTATGGCAGTCAAAAGGGACATTTTCGAGGGATGCCCTTTCAACATGTAATTAAGAACTATGTAATTCAAGGAGGTGATTCTCAAGGACTTGGAGCTGCAGAAGATTGGATAGTGAAGGGAAAAGCGCATGGCCAACTTGCTATAAGGTTATCTAACTGTCTGCTAATTTATCTTAATTTTTCTCCTTTTGCCTACAAAAAATCAGATTGTGGTGCTTGCTCGCTATTACATTTACTATACTTGTCTTGTGTTTTTTGTTTCTTATCTGTCTTTTGCTACCTGATTATGCAGCCCAAAGCATGAGGCATTTATGTTTGGAACAACAAAGGCTAAATTGAATAGTGAAGGATTTGATATCTTTATTACCACAGCACCCATTCCTGACTTGAATGACAAGATTGTTGTGCTTGGACGAGTTATTAAAGGGGAGGATGTTGTACAGGTAATTTAAATGCTGTATTCAGTCCAAGATTCGTCTTCCTGACATTTACATATATTTTTAATAGCTAACATGACTTACATTTTCCTTCACGAATATAAGTACACTTTCTCTCATGAATATATAGTTATTTCACCTAGCATGAGTTTAATTTGTACTTTTTTCTTTGGATCGATAAATCTAGGATGTTGCATTGTCCTCCCTTTCTTCGTTATATTTTTTGCCTGCACCAGATTGCTCTATCTAATATAGTCAAAAAATTCAGATTGCATTGAGTTCTCTTATGAATTGTCTGATTTCTGAATCTCCAGGAAATTGAAGAGGTAGATACTGATGAGCATTACCAGCCAAAGTCCCTAATAGGGATCAATGACATCATATTGAAACAAGAGCTTTGAGCTAGATGTCCTTTATGCCCATAGTTGAATTTCTTGGGACGTCATTTAAACTTCACTGCTGTGTTTGATGGTGCTACTGTACTCTACCTTGCAGCACTCGGGCATAGATTTTAGTCCGTTAGAGGGTGCTTGGTGGTTGATCTTGGCTTACGCAGAAGTTATTTTTCCCATTGACGTATGTTTATCAATGGGCTGTCAGTTTTGCTGCTTTTTGTTAGTACATCTCCAGTAACCGGACGTATTGTAATTCCGCCAATGTGCTATAGTTGTTCTTTTTCCTGTAAATTTCCATATCTCCACAAACTTAGGTCTAAAATTCTATAACATATGAATAATTGATGTCTTCTGGAAAGTTCGATTATTGAGCAAGCAAGAATGCATTCCATCATGTTCCTGATGAGAATGCAAGCAATGTGGATTAATTGCCTTTTCTGAGTAAATAATGTGCACTTATTACTGCACCTAAGATATTCACCTGAATCTGTTGTGTTTCTTGAAATAGTCAATAACTGAGTACTTGTTTTTAGAAAGTTTGAATAAATCTCAAGGTAGTTGAGTATGAGTAGAGAGTTGCTTAAGAAATGGGCGTTATGTTCTATGAATGAGAAGGGCATCTCTTAGACTTCTCTGTTGGTTTACTTAGTCAAGAGCCTGGTTCTCTGTAATGACCAGAATTTCCATTCATTTCACCCTCTATTCTCCATAACCTACTTACCAAGTAGGTTAGACAAAGCTTTTCAAGCCACTGCACCAGAATCAATCCCATACTATCCATTAGATAATCGGAACCATTTTGATACTACCAAATATGTCCAGGCACATTAGTAGATAACACCCCGTATTATAGAAAATTTACAAGTTGTCCTCCACAAAATTTCAGGAATTGAACCGCAAATTCGTTTAAAGGTAGGGTGTTGGGTGGATAATTACCCCTACTGTTGCGCCGATTTCCTGCGCGCGATCGCGATGGGAGACCCTCCCGCCCCCCTCACTTTAAAAATCAAAACGAAACCCCAGTAGCCGATAGGAAAGAAGAAAAACACCCGATCCAACTAAATGGAGAACCCAAACCCCACCGATCCCAGAAGTCAAGAATGGCGAGGAAGTCTCGCAACTCTAGTTTCCTCCCGAGGAGGAGATCCCTCTTCTCTCCCGCGAGGCGAATCCGGCGATATCGTCTCCTCCCGATTCCTCTGGTATTTTCTGGTTTCCGTCTCGTTTCTCGTCATCGCCGTCGTCCTTTTTCTGCTCCTTGCCCTCGTCTCCATCTACTTTTGTTTCAATTTTCCCCGTGCTCGCCAACAGATATTGCAGTGGAGGTATGCGGCTCTTGGTTTCTTTGGAAAAGATCGCGCTTTTCGTTTCTTATGGTTTCTTGGACTCGTTGATGCAGATATGAGCCTCTCCGCGGTCAGAAGTCCTCTAGTGGGAGCCCAGGGTATTCATGTACCATAACTTCCTGGTCTGGAAATCTCTTCTTGATCAAAAACCCTTACTCTTTCCTTTTTGTTTTATTTTGATGCAACAATGATTTCCACAGTATTAGTTTAATTAGGATGAGTTAATCAGAGAATAAGGATATAATTTATGTTAATTGCACTTCTTAGATTGAGGAACAAATTTCCTCAGGAAGAGTAAGTTTTTCATGGGATGCAAGAAAACCATGTTTCAGTATGGATACTTAGTTCATATTCTTTATGTTCGCAAAACAATCCTTCAATGTGTTGTGATCTCCCATAGTAGAGATCTACTTTGGAAAAGAAGGTAGCACGTTGCACTTATCAGTCAGGCTGGTGTTTTTCATTATAAGGTGCAATAAAGGTACTTATGTAAAATAAAATCCTGTGACGAGTTATCTGAGTTCGTTTGGTTTTTATGTTTATCTGACTCTTTATATTTTTCGAAGTGGTTGCTAGTTCCCTTACACTTTATGTTCCAGGCTCGTAGGTTGAGAGCCTTTAAACATCATATTTATGATTCTAAAGATACATTTTTTTTTTCTTTTTTAATCAGTCTTGGGAGGAATGTGAATGCCTTATTGACCTTGCAAAGCCTCAGCTGGTCAAGTCTGCAGTCATTGATAGAAGTAGAGGGCGGGGAAGAAACAGCAGGTTTGTATTCCTCTCCTATTCGTTCCGCTTAAGTGCTAGATTTGAGCTTTTTGTCACCAGGATCTGCTATATCCAGTTTCCGCACAAGCTTAAGCTGTTTTCTAAAAAGAGGCCAGGACAAAGTAATTTGTGCTATTGAGAAAAGGATTGCAGATTTCACCTTTGTGCCTATAGGTATGCTCTTAGAGATGCTCCATTTGATTATGTCCTGAAATTAATAAGATGGGTGTTAATTATGAAGAGATTTCAATTAGTTCGTTGAAAACAAGTAGAAATATTTCTAGTTCAATGAGGTCACAAAGCGAAAAATTCTAATATGGAAAGGAAGGTCTTCCAATTGGAACAAATTGCCAACTGAAAGTAGTTCATTTCTAAAATTAGTTTTATTTTCTATGACAAAGCACCATCAGTTTCCTTTTGTGCATCCTAGCAAGAATCAGTTTCCAGTTCTACCTGATCCTGGATATTCGTAATTTAATGCTACCACTGAACTTTATATGCATATTGCATGGACAAGTTATTTTAAGCTTAAATTTTGCTTCTTCATAATGATAGTCTATGCATGTTGTAGAGAATGTCCTATTGAACTTTCATTATTGGTCTGCAGAACGTGTAAGGAAGTTAAAAGCAGTCTAGAAGTGCTCTTAATTTCTGCTTTTGGAACATATCTTATGTGCTAATATAACTGCCTTACTTGAATCATTGAGAAATAAAGGCAACAAATATCTTCATAGGTACTAAATGCTTTAAAATCGGACTAGTCAATGTTGAAGATGCAACCTGCAAAAGTTTGATCTCTCAAACACATGTTAGACGGCAATATTTCCATGTAACAGGAGTTGCGCAACATGGGAAAAAAGGGTAACAGGGACTGTATTCCTTATCGTAGTACCTTTTTTTTTTAATGTCTTAGCCGCTTCTTTATGCTGATGGTGCTCCATATATTGATCTGGTTTGCCCTACCATTCAGTCTGCTATTTAACAGTCTAAAATTCTTGTTGTACTTACACTTACAGATCATGGGGAAGCACTTCAGGTTGTTCACTATAAAAGTGGAGAGAGGTATGCAACTCCACTATGACTATCTCATTGACAAACAGCATCAAGAATGGAGGACAGCGGATGGCAAATCTTCTCATGTACTTGTGCGTGTCATCCTTTCAAACTTCTATAACTAGTAATCTAATATTAGACTACTTGAGTTGCTTCTCACTGAAACCATTATGATTCCTTTTGTTTCTTGGGTACTATAAATACAGTTCAGATGTTGAAAAAGGTGGCTAAATTATTTTCCCTGGCGCTAAACTAAATATATTCTTTACCTTGGTATGGTGATTGGTGAGCTATCATCTTGTGGAAGGAGAGGTCTTCCTGTTAAATCGAAAAAGGGCGAAGCCATTCTTTTCTGGAACCTGAAACCTGATGGAAATCCAGATACATCAAGTTTGCACGGTTAGCTCTCCTCACTTGTCTTCAGTTTCTGGAACTTGAATAGCTATAACTTTATATCCATGAACTTGAAGTTGCTGTGCTTACAAGCATTCGGTATCACGTCTATCATACGTATTTTTCATATTGAAAATTTGGTTCTTATTCTGTTTCTTTACAGAAGTGTGGCCTATACTTGAAGGGGATAAGTGGGCATGGACCAAGTGGATGCATGAAAGCCTTACAAAACGAAATTGCATTACTAATATTTTCAATTACTTGTTCGTTATTCTCTTCAATCTTGTGACACATTAGACCTTTCGGTCTTGTTTCGGCTGTATCATCTTTTAATGATATATATAGGATATATTTTGCAAGTGTTGGTATAAATAGGCGACCTTGTCGTGACTCACGACAATGTAAATAGTGTTTCATCCCCGTCTGAATGATTACAATGCTTTCATGGACCCTTATCTGTCTTTTTCCTCCGATTTTTACAGGTAATTACATACAAAGCAACATGACTTCGATGATGTAAATCTAGTCTGTATGAATGACAAGTGTAGTAGCTCCATTTCCCACAGCCTCTCTTCATGTTACAATTCATTTCTCATTTCTTCTTGCTGAAATAACAGGTGTCCGAATAAGTGGAATTGATACTTTTTAACTCTTCGAGGAGGGCTAGTGAGTGATTTCTTATCTTTTGTCCCATTCTCTTATAAGTTGATTTGTGATGTTGACCAGATGTTCTCCCCTTGCATATATTGCTGCAGTTGTTATATGTACGAGTCCCTGGTTGGCTGCCAATTCAATGCAGGCATACAGCTGTTAACCAAATTAATCCACGCCAATTGGAGATACATTTCAATGCTTCCGAAGCTACGTTGGATTTTGATAAATCCCATGTTATTATGCCTTCTTTTCTAAAGACTCGAAACAAGCCCATAAAACAATGACCATTTTTTTTATAACCATCACAAAATTTGTAATATACCCCGAGTTTTTTTTTACCAGACTGGTACTTTTTTATATTTTTTTTACTCTTATTCAAATGGATTTCATTTTCAAACTTAATACCAAAATAAGTACGAAATACTGTAGCCTTACATATTTAAATGAAAATGCTAAAAAAATAATATAAACTGTTTAATTCGTCAGCATTTTATGTTTAAAAAATACTGAAAAGTTGAACGTGCTTTTCAGTATGAAAGAAATGAGAAAAAAAATTATAATATAAAATTACTATCTTATTCTAAATTATATAATTTTTTTATATTTTCATAATGACATATTCTATAACTAAAATAAATAACCAAGCATAAAGTTATACGTTATAATTGTTTTTTATATTTTCACTTATATAATTAGTGTTAAAACTTTAACAATAAAATACTTAAGTTTTCAACGTTTTATATATATTCTCTTTTATAGTAAATGGCTGAAACATTCAGCATTTTTATTTAAACAATTAAGTATTTTAATTAAGATTATAGTAAAATAAATTATCTTTAATATTAAGTTTGAGGTGTACGTCATTTCGGTAAAAAAATTTAGAAGTTTAGTCTGGTCAAAAACTCATATACCCTGGCTATCTCACATTTTTCTTGGGGCTCAAATTGTGCGGACGATTTATAGAACTGCTCTAAGACTGGCAATCTGAGATAGCAAAGTCAAATTGTGCACGATTACCTTCCGTAACTGAAATGAAAATAATACATATAATAAAGATGGTGGAACTGTTAATGGTATCAATTGCAGCTTTTACTGTGAGTACCAAACTTGAATCTTATTCAGACAGGTTTAAGCTTTCCCCTGCGAAAATTAAGCTGTAATCTCATCAATCTACACTCTTGAGATAACTCAGAATTCCTCGTCTTTCGTGCTCTTTATTTCTTGGGCAGGTTTGAAGGAAAAAACCCAAGAGCAGAAGTATAAATTATGTGCTATGAAGCACAAGAACGATAAAGTTTGAATGAATGAAACATGTCCTACGATATTGCCTTCCCCTCTGTCTTGTGTCCAAAGGAAGAATCTAATGCTTGTCACTGATCAGATTCCTAATCACGTATGGTAGAATTCCACCGTGATTGTAATATGCTAGCTCCACCTATAAACAAAATCAGGAAGAAGAGAAAAAAGCAGCATCATTAATACCTAACAATGAACAATGGTAATCTGCAGATACAACAAACATATTGCAGCTATGTCTTTATACCTCAGTGTCAAAGCGAACTATGCATGTGAATGACTTGCCATCATCAGTAGTAACTGTCACACTTTGTCCTGGTTTAATATCGCTCACATTGCTTGGAAGGTTGATTGTATAACGCTCATGGCCCGTTAAGCCAAGGGTCTCCGCGTCTTCCCCGGACTTGAAACATAGGGGAATAATACCCATTCCTACTAGATTACTGCGGTGGATTCTCTCAAAACTCTTGGCGATCACTGCTTTCACCCCCTGAAACCAACCATTTGCAATTTATACAATTACTGAAGGCTAAGCAAAAGATAAGTTATGGGGTAAAGAAAATGTACGCGCTGTTGCTAAGTATGTGCTGTTAATTAAAGATAGTTTAGAAGTTTACCAGAAGCATTGGGCCCTTTGCAGCCCAATCCCGAGAACTTCCACTTCCATACTCTGCCCCAGCCAAGATGACAGTATCATGGCCCTCGTTCTTGTACCTCTGTTCATCAAAAAGTGCCACAGGTAACAAATCACACCATATCCAAAAAAAAATTCAAACAAACATCAATTATGTTGCACATGAGTAATGAAGGAATATTGTAAACCAGTGTTCTAAGAAGTTTCAAATAACTTACCATGGCAGCATCAAACACAGAAAGTTTCTCGCCTGAGGGAATGTGGATTGTTTTAGGACCAACTTCTCCTTTCAAGAACTTATTCACAAGGCGAATGTTGGCAAATGTTCCCCTTGCCATTATCTCATCATTGCCTCTACGACTCCCATATGAATTGAAATCCTTCCTTTCAACAGCACGATCCATCAAATACTTGGCAGCTGGGCTATCTTTATGAATGCTCCCAGCAGGTGAGATGTGATCAGTTGTAATACTATCACCAAAGTTTAGCAAGCAATATGCATCCTTTACAGGATGTGGGCCAGGAGGAGACATTGTCATATCCTTGAAATAAGGTGGCTCATGTATGTATGTTGATGTTGGATCCCAGGTATAAAGAGTACTTGATGGAACTGACAATTGATTCCACATAGGGTTCCCTTCAGTGATTGCCTCATATGTGCCCCTAAACATGGCTGGAAGCACACTGGATTGCACGACCTAAAAATAAAAACACAAAGATATGATGCCAATGTCAGTCATAGCATAACTAGCCATTTAATTCAAAGATAAAGCAAAGCTCCATAGCTCACTTCTGCTATCTCTTCAGTGGAAGGCCAGATGTCCTTAAAGTACACCTCTTTGCCATCTTTTGAGATGCCAATAGGTTCGGTTTCAAAATCAATATCAACCTGCAAGAGAACACTTCAAAGAGTTAAGGGAGCAATGTGCATCAAACTACTACTGATTTTATCAAGATCACAGACTATTATCGACACGAATTAATTATATTAAAATGAAGGAAAGAAATCAGGCAACTCCATTCCAGAGCAAAGATATGTTTCTTTGACTTTCTTAAATCTATAAGAATAGACGACAATATCACAACTAGTATTGCTAGATGGAAACTGAAAATACTGCCCAAATCACATTCTTCCTAAAAATAAGAAAATGCCCTTCCATAACCAAACTCTAGTCAAGTCTGTTGGTACTTTTTAAGATTTAGAAACTGCAATCATATAATTCAGTGTCATAAGGGGAAAAGCTCTAACGTTGGAGGGCCTTCAAGACGCTTAAAAGACATTCCTTTTGGACTAAATGTCAAGGAACAAAAGAATTAAATCATTATATCTGTTTTTGAAATTCCCAATAACTTGAATATGTCGATCTCCATGTATAAGAAACTTGCAAATCATTAGGTTTTTCTAATGTCTGCTGAAAATCCTTGCAAAAGTATACTCGCCTCTTAGAAGAAATGTGGAAAATGATTTGCAAGGTTGAGCAAGAAGATGAGGCATTGCTAGCTAAATTTTGCTGCAAATTATGAAATTGACCAAAGGAAAATTGAAGAAGAATAAATGTTATGCCAAAAGTTAAGCCGCCAGAGGCAATTCACTAACATATCACAAAGAACTACTGAATGCTCTGGCTACAAAGGAGGCAATATGACAGCTTGACAGTTGGTCATACTGCAGCCAATTCAAATAAACATATTCAGATGAGTGTCACATAAAATCTATCTATGAGTATTTTGAAAGACATGCGACGCTTTCTATCCAGTGTGAAATAAAATGACTTAAAACAATGCAGAAAAGTCTAAAAGGTTTTGACTTCAACTTCAACTTCTTGCACTAGATGCTACCATTATATTTTCTTCTGGAAATCTATGTTAGCAGTTCCACTTTGACCTACCATTGTGGAAGTTTGTTCGCTTTTCCATAGCTATTGCAAGTTGAAGCTAAAGATTTTATCTAGCAACTATAACATTACTTAATTACCTTCTTGCAAGTGCTAGTAATTATAAATATATAAGAACGGGATACATGAATAAAAAATGCTGCGAGGAAGAGGACAACTATATTCTTCAGCCACTAGCATTAAGGTGTGTACTTTAGTGGGTTTCATACCGTGCCAGCAAGAGCATAGGCTACGACAAGAGGAGGAGAAGCTAGATAGTTTGCTCTGGTTAACGGATGTACACGGCCTTCAAAGTTCCTATTTCCAGACAATACAGCCGCAGCAACAATATCTGACAGAATAAAGCAACTTCAGGGATAAATATCCATGAAAAGGTTGTAATGTGCTTGAATAATGCAATAATAAGAGCCATTACCATTTTCAGATATTGCAGCAGATACAGATTCATCGAGCTCTCCAGAATTACCAATGCAGGTTGTGCAGCCATAACCGACAATGTTAAACCCCAGTTGGTTCAAATATTTTTGCAAGCCACTGCAAATATAGGGCCAAGATGTAAGTTGGCAAATATATCACCAAAATTGAGTGAAAATTGTGATGCCCAATGAACAGAACAGGTACCTTTTCTCCAGATACTTGGTGACAACTCCAGAACCTGGAGCAAGGCTTGTTTTAATCCATGGCTTCATCTGAGTAACAATCATAGAAAACCAACACACAGGCATGAACTTCTTGGAATCCTAAGCTGATATCTGAAGATTGCACGGACTCATACATAACAAAGAAATCTTCCAAGGATCTAATTTTGATTTATTATCATATACTACCATCTTTAACCTTTATGATAAGCCATTTATAACAAATTTTAGTGCACACAGAAAGTCAGAAACTATAGTATCGGTAGACTATTTAAATAATATGTCAACAAGAAAGAGAAACTCACATTAGAAAAAATGAAAAGAAAATAAGGAGATAAAGGTTTCAAAACAAAATCAACAGTTAGACACAGATGTTCATGTTTATAACTTTATCCTCTCCTTGTGCATACATGTTTAGGAGAGGCACAAGATCTATCTAAGGAAATAAAGCTTATACAGATTGCTACATGTGTAACTCAAAAGTGATGGGAGCTGGGATGCCTGATAGGCTGATAGAATTTCACCATCCAGTTAGAGCATGCATGTGATTAGTCCCTGGTATGCAAATTAACTGAAGTGAAAAGAGCTAATCATTGAGGTATGCACATTTAGGCCAAGTCTGAAATGCAACAACAAAATACTAATACAGAAATCTTAAAATTTGGCATTCAGGTAATAATGTGTGGTCTTGGAGTTGAAACACATAAAAGCTTATCAGTTATCAATGACATTACAAGGATAGACACTATTTAAAACCATGATGAGCCATCTACAGAATGCATCCTGCAGATACTCATCAATTAAGTGGTATAATTGTGGAATAGTTACTTCAGAATGTATATATGGTCGAATATCAGCTGCATGTAACAACATGGAAGGTTGGTAGTATAACTATGATAATATCTGTTGTCCTCTCGTTGAAAGAACTTTCTGGATTGATGAAGCATATCATTCAAGTAAAAACAAAAGGTTTTATGCTTATATGTGTGTGTACATTATAGAATGTTGAACTATGGGGTTTAGTATGAAACCTCAAGACCAAGCTCACAGGCCTTCTTTGCAACCAAAGCAGCCCCTAGCATCACACTAGGATTTGATGTGTTAGTGCAGCTGGTTATTGCTGCTATCACAATATCACCATGCTTTATCTCAGCTGGCTTCCCGTGGAATGAAAACTGAACAACTTTATCTTGGTACTCCTTTGGGACAGCAAAGCCCTACAACATCACATAGTTAAATATAGTGAGAAAAAATGACTTTAACATGTTCAGAAATAAGAGCAGCTTCATTTCTTTTCCTTTTCTTTTTTTAATAAAAAGTAAGTTCTGTTGCTTGCATACATGTTATGAATATGAATGTAGCCATTTTAAATATTAAAAATATGAAAAGGCATAAAGCACTAATATATACATAAAAGCAGTAGCAAACTTTTCGGAAGTGAAGGATCAATTAAAAAGTCGAATTATTGCCAAGTATTTGTAAGTGCTTCAAAATTATAAATATTGCAAATGCAAGACGTAATAGTGAAGAGGAACACTCGGGAAACTTATAAGTTACATGATTTCCCTTGAACTATTCACCTGGCTAATTAAATTAAGTCTTTGTAAGTATATGTACTTAAAATGAAAAGGAAAATAAATGCCCCAAGAAATTATGCCCTTTTTAAGGAACAAGCCCATGTAATGTCAACCATGTTATAGTCTATTACCTTGAATCCTACTTGGTTATTCAAACAAGAGTGCCAGTCAACCTTCATTCCCTTCAATGGAACTCGATCATGGGGCCTGCCATGTAAAAGTAAATTCACAAAGAACAAAATAGAGTGTCAATCCTGAAATGCTCATATAAAAATGGACTCATATAAAAATGCATGCTGCAATAAAGAAGATAAGAGTGTCAATCCTGAAATGCTCTACCTTTTTGGTCCTGATACACATGGTTCTACGTCTTCCAAGCTCAGTTCCAAATAAGATGAGTATACTCTTTCTGCTTGGGGCTGGTTTCAGGATAAACCTCAGTAAGTAAGCAACATGAAGATCACCACCAACTTCGAATAAAATATTGACTAACATCAATTCAAAACCATTACATTACCTCACTGTAGTCGACAAACATTTTATTGGCTCGCAAGTAAGATTCTATCATGGCCACCTAGTAATTGACAAAAGGTTGTAACCCTCAAGATTGTGCATATATTATCACGAAACAAAAGTCATTATGGTTTCTTAAAATGTCTTACAGTATCATCACTTCTGCCAGTTAGTCTCAAGTATTGAAGTGTGACATGGTCCACTGGGAAGAAACCCATTGTTGCACCATATTCAGGTGACATATTTGCAATAGTAGCACGATCTGCAAGTGACAGTTCACTCATGCCCTCCCCTGTATTAAAAGAGCAAAAGGGATTGATTTAAGAGGCAGGCAAAAGGAGTGAACTGGCATCGGAACGAGCGGACAGAACTGTGAAACTCTGATGGAGAATTCTAAGCTATCACAGGAAGAAGGAATTACCATAAAATTCTACGAATTTCCCCACAACACCGTGTTTCCGAAGTATCTGTGTAACTGTCAAAACCAAGTCGGTGGCTGTCACACCATTATTCAGTTTTCCTGATAATTTAAAGCCTACAACTCCTGGCAAAACCATACTCATTGGCTGCAAGTGAAAAATAAGAAAGTATAATGACAAACTACACAAGTAGTCTTCCGATGTATATATATGATGTATGGCAACCTAGGAGTCAGACATAATGCAAATATAAATCAAATGCACAAACAATTAAATATGCAATGAAATTGTGATATGCAGAGGGAATAACCTAAAAGTCTTAAACTATATGAGATTAAAATAAAAGATGTAGAGATAGAAGGAAAAAAAATTCAGCAATAAGAAGATAAGATTACAGCATAGCAATTAATAATATTTCAAAGAAATCAGAATTGATACCACAGTACAATCACTATCCTTTCTTGATTAATTCCTTAAGATCCATTTCAAAATCCACATATCAAACATTTGGTAGGTTCTTGGTATCTTGAGATCAACACCCATCGGTACTGTGGTATAGTACCCAACAGTGCGGTGCTACAGTGCCGAACCTCAAATAACAGCGAAAAGCAAGAAGAGTTGGGAAAAAAAATTTGTTCCAGAGGGTTTCATACCCGTTATTCCACGCTTCACACAAAGAAATTGGAGGAAATTTTTAACCGAATCTTCTTTATTTTAAGATCAATAATATCTCATACAAGTAGTGTATGATTTTCTTAAATAAGAATTTTAACTCCCATTATGACTAGTATCTCGTTGCAAATAAACTAGAAGTAAGCCTAATACGACTCTAATAGGCTCAAACTAAATCCAAATCACGTCAACAAGAAAACCAACTTGACCCAACAATGAAATGAAACCTACTAAACTATTCTAGGCCTCAATCGATTCAATCAAATTTCAAAGTCGGATCAGAGAAGGATTGAATTGATCAACATAAACAAAAAAGTTGCATCCTAGACATTGTTTGATATGATATGCTCGTCTTCGTACATCTAGAGACTTGGACATTTCTTCCGATGGCGCACTTAAGAGTGGAAACCATATCGATCTCCATGAATATGTGTGTAGGACATGTAGAGAAAGAACTTTAGCGTTACTCATAAATAAAGATAAAGAGAAAAGCCAAAGAAGGTAATCTGAAATCTCCATAAAATGCCAACAATTAACAAATCATATGATTGAGACTAAATGTTGTTTAAAGATATTTGATTGGTTTAGAGAGAAAATCCCAAGCTAAAATTGTGAAATAGAGTGGAAAGTAAACAAGTTGCCACCTAAGGAATACAAAAGAGGTCAGGGAGGAGTAAAGGACAGCATGCCAAGTATGACGTCCTAGCATGCACCACATTTTGACCTTTTATTAATTTTCTGTAGCTTTCACTATTATTGGATCCCTCTCATATCTTTAAGCCATAGTCCAAATTATGAGATAAAGATGAATTAAACAATAAAATGAAACTTAATCAGAATATGGTGGATCCATAATCCCAACAAGTCAAGAGATAAGAATAAAGCATGGCAGGACAGGAAACTTCCAGTGCAGAATACCTTAATCATTCTTCTTGCTAATTTTGTAGACGCAATGTGGCAAAGGTAGCTAAGGTACACACCAACTATGCACAGGTGGATGGAAAATTCAGGCAGTGATCAGGCTAATTAAAGCTAAACAACATCTAGTCCATCAAATATTCTAGGAAAAGTGTAACAGTTGCAACCACAAGAAAAAAAAATAAAAAATGGATCTTATAGACCTGGCCGAGCATTGCAGCTTCTGCTTCTATTCCACCAACTCCCCAGCCAGCAACACCTAGTCCATCTATCATAGTCGTGTGTGAGTCAGTTCCAACCACACTGTCTGGGTAAAGCATCCCACCATTGTTAAACACAACACGACCAAGGTACTCTAAATTCACCTACAAAAGGTCATTCAGATATTAATATATGTCTTTGTGAAAGAGTGTACCATCAAAGTATCATGTTAGTTATCAGAATTCAATAAGACAAGACACAAGTTAGTATAAAAATCACATGAGGTGGTACTCTCCATAAAATAAATAGAATCCAAATACCTGATGAACAATACCAGATCCTGGTGGAACAACAAGCATGTTATGAAATGCATTTGATCCCCATTTCAGAAAGCCAAATCTCTCTTTGTTGCGATGAAATTCAAGTTCCATGTTTGCCTGCACTGCATTTTCTGATCTTGCCACATCGACTTGCACTGAGTGATCAATAACAAGATCCACAGGAACCTGCACAAATAAACTTTACAACTTGCACTGCACCAGTATAGAAATTGAAACAAAACCAAGTAACAATATACAACAAAATCTCTCTTCTCTGCTTCCATTGGAAAATTTTCTCACTAACTACTGCCATGGTATATTAGACAAAATATCGGCACCAATTTTCTTTTTAAAATTTTCAATTGTATGAAGGTTTGAACATAATAATTCTCTTTGAATAGTCAGTGATGTTATGCATATTGACAGCTAAAGATGGTAGTAAGCATATTATAACCCGGAACCTTACAGTCACAAATACAAAAGCAGAATTATACATTCTGCATAACCAAGAGCAGATTTAGTGTTGTGATTGTCATCATTGAATCACACAGTATCTCAAGTTCCCGTTGGCACTCATCTATGACAAAACACATCTCTATGAGATATTTACTTAAGTCTTACTACTATGTATTTTTGGTAAAGAATTCTGTTACTATCTGGAGGAACAAAAAAGGATCAAAACGGGTCTCAAAGATCAACCTACAATGGAACTAAAGCTGGTCATGATCAAAACAATGGGGCAAAAGTTTCAACATCAGCAGCTGTAAACCCTGTTTGCTATAGTCGACCACTAAATGTATTAAGAGATAACTGGATCGACTAAGTTTATCCAACTTCTCGAGAGAAGAGAAGGAATGATTTAGCCCATCTTGACGCTATAACAGGGATAAATAGATGCTTGCCCAATTGACACCTGTAGAACTAAAAATTTGTTAAGAAGTTAAGATCATTTAGAAAACCACAATGATCTTTTATTAATGGTTCACCACAAGAATACAAGTTTGAAATCTCCTAGCACCACCTCTGCATAAACTTTTAAGTAGCTGATAGAGTTGGCAATTTGCAAAAGCAAAATAATAATAATATTATTTTATAGAAAAGAATATTGGCAAGCTTCTAAGGAATTAGAAAAAAAATGAACTAGCAGCGATAATACAGAAGCAAGGTTTTCATTCAATAGGAAGGAAGGCAGGATCATTCTATAATCAAATGCAACTGATGTCAAAAATATTGAACAAAAATGAAATGCCAGCTAAGCATAAAGATAAGGTAAAGACCAAAAGAAGTGACAGAAAAAGGAACTTCTCAGTTTTCTTTAAATCATAACAAATTAATAACTATATCTGGTAGGTGAACAAATACTTACCAAAGGATTGATTTTGTTTGAATCGCTACCAAGTTTGTTCATAGCATCCCGCATGCATGCCAGATCAACAACAGCTGGGACACCAGTAAAATCCTGCCACAGGAAGTGAGGTAAATTTTCTGCAGTAGCAAAGAGCATTTTATAAAGCCACACTTTACATGTACTTTACAAGTTACCTTGGGAACAGAAAATTTTGACCTAATACATTACATGAGACAACTTTACCAAATCTAAGAAAATAAATGCAGCGGGAGTTGAAGCATTGAAGTCAAATGCCATAGCGGTAAAGGGAAAAAAGGTTGAGTTTTTCGATGAAGACTAAAGGCTAATGAGAACATACAGTGACCAGCCTTTTAAATAGCTGTGTCCCTCATTACCTATTGCTACAAAGAGAGGAACTGTAATCTCGGAAGAGAAGAAAAGTAGGAGGCATATATCTATTCTCGATTGAGAATATCAGCATATAAAATAGCAGCAATTCTATTGATAGAAGAAAAAAAACATAAGATCAACTTGGCAAAGGAATGTAGAGAAGGGAGGAAGGGAGACCTGAAGGAGAACCCGAGCAGGTTTGAAAGGAATCTCGACTTGTTTCGGCGAAGTGTTCTCCCAATCCAATATCTTCTCCACATCCTTCGCTGTAACCTGGAACTCGTCACAGTTCCTGATCGCAGATTCCAAAAGGATCCTTATGCAGTAAGGTAACCGATCTGATTGACCAAAATACACGTCAAACTCCATCTTAGATCACAAAGAGCAAGCCCACGACAAAAGGCATATTCCAACCCAAATCCACCGAAAACCTCACCGATTCTAGGATCATCTAGCGCCGGCAAGCTGTAGTACTTTCCGAACTCGCCCCCTCCAGGCTTCGAAAGCGTAGTCAAGATGCTATCGTATGAATTCTTGGTAGCTAACATACCAAGATCAAGAAACCAATATCAGATCCGATCAGGATGGAAAACAGAGCCAAGATGAGCAAAAGAAACAACCAGCGTACCCATGGTGGCGAATCGCCTCTCGAACCGCTCGGCGACGGCTGCGGACGACCTGACAACGGCTCGGTGGCTGAGCGGCGAGCGCCAGTCGCCGAAGTGGCGGGCGAACGAGGGCGACGGCGGCGATGCCGGAGGAGATTTAGGGTTAGGGTTTGAGATCGGAGGAGGGGAAGAGGAGAGTAAAGAAGACTGCCTCGAGAAAGCTGCAGCGGCGGCGGAGAGTGAGGAGGAGATGCGAGAGGAAGAACGGGTGAGCGCACCGGCGAGTACAGTCATCGCGCCTCTCTTTATACGCAAATAAACAATGGGAATAGGAACATAGAATAGCAGAACAGAAGAAAAGAGAGAATAGGGCGGGGGAATAACGAGAGCTGGGGAGGGAGGCGCTGAATAAATAGCAGGGGAAGGAGAAGACGCTGCGAATGGTGAAGGGGGGCAGGGGTGAGGGAGAGAGGAGAGAGGAGAGAGGAGAGAGAAGCGTGGAGGTGACGCGTGTGAGAAGTGCGCCTACGGGCTACGGCTCTAGCTTTTCGAGAAGGTCAAATGCGAATTGGAACCGGTTAAGTCACGCGTGGGCTCCACGTCAGGGCCCCAAGTTGGAGGGTGTGGAAATGGGGCTAAAATTGTGCAAGTATGTTCTGAGATGTGGGCACGTTTTATGGTTTGGCATCTGGTCTGGGCTCGGCGTTGCAACGTGGGTGTCGGCGATAGGAACACTTTGGTGTTCGGCGATCGTTGTCTTCCGGTTGATCTGATAGGGGGGTCTTGTCTTCCGAAAGAATCGGCATTTGGAGGGGTACATCCGTAAATAACAGGCGTTTCTTAATAATAAATAAAAAGTCAAAGACTCAAGTTGCTTAATTAAAAGCTTTTTTAAAATAAGTTTCATAAGGAATAATAATATCTGGATTGGCGACCTTAGAAATAATTATCATTATGATACTTTTATAAAATTCTCAAAGGCTCGGAATAGCAGGACTAATATATAGATTGGCAAGAAATATTAATAAGCATGGAAGGGAATTATTTATTATCTACCATATCAGACAGAAGACAAAGACTTGCTTTTGGAAACTTGGAAAAATATCTGGAAGGAGGCTGGAAGTTTCATCCTGTGAAATTAAATGATCACAGAGACATGTCATTGGTGGCAAGACTTGAGTTGACTCCAGTATACAAATTTGAACAGCTAGTTCTCAGTTTGCTTGCTCTCTCTCTCTCTCTCTCTCTCTCTCTCTCTATTTTTCAGAGAATTAGATGTTGATTGGCAGTCTAAAGTAGGGCTGCTTAGAGATGAATAGCAACAATTTTCTCTTTGCAAAGAAAAAAGTAACAACCATGCATTAATCTAACGTAGATTCCCTGCAGGTTTGCAATAATATTGGTAGGTATGGTCGCTTATTATAATGTGTATGCCACAGCTATAGTACATCAGATGGAACTTTCTCAGTGTTGGATTGCAAGTAAACAATAGATAGATGGAGACTTTATGCTTTAGAAATGCCAACTTCCATCTTCTTTATGATCAAATTGATATTTTGTTATTAATTCTGGACCAATTAAAGGTTGAGCTAGCTTCTCTGCCATCAAACAGGGCAAACCTTATCCACTAGTTCTTGTCATTTATTTAAGTATTGTCTTCTTAATTAGGGTAATTACACTAAGATTCTTCTTAACTATTATATATATGTTTTATTTATTTTTTATACATATTGACACTCTAAATTCAAGAAGGTATTAATGAAAAAACAATTAAGAAGATCAATGTGTCATAAAAAAAAGCTAATAGCTCAAAAGATAGAGATGTATTTGTCCCTTTCTAATTTCTCTCATGTTCCTTCCTTGTTTCATATTCTTATAGCCTTTTGTCCTTTTGCATAGTTTATGTGTAAACCAATTTAACAGGGTTTAGAAGACAAATTTTGTTTTGCTTGTTCTACAAATAAATAATATGAACAGTTTCATCATCTTGTCTACAAAACAATCCATCTTCAACTCATTTCTTTCTAAATATCAAGAAAACCGGTTCATGTGCATCATAATTGTCAATCTTACATAGATCACCGTAAGCTAGGCATCTCGGTCAATGTCTCGCGCTCTGAAGTCTTTTGACTTTTTTCTATTCTTTCTCTCAAGATTTTATTTTTTTTATTATTTAAGAGCTTAAATGCTAAAGATATAGAGGGGAAAAAGACGAATTATATGTATATATAATTAGTTTTTAATATTATTTTTATCCCTAATCATATATTTTGTTAAAAAGACAGTTTATAAAAAAAAGAAAAAAGGAAAAGGAAAATACAAAGAACCGGTCACAATGTGGTCCACATCTGTCAACTTTCTATTGTGCTCGCATGTCGACCTCTTCTTTTCCTTGGGAGCTCATCAGAAATCTCCAGCAGCAGCATCTTAGAACCTTTATCTTGTCTAAAGTTAAAAATATGATAGCTTTTTATGGGGATAGGATAAATAAATAATTAATAGAGGAATAATCCTTTGTTTTTATGTTTCGTCAAAAGGAGCTTTGAATTGGCAGACATGTTAGACCAATATGGCGGGAACACATAACTGCCATTTCTATCGCAATTACCAGAAAATCTACAACAAATTGGCAGACATGTTCCTTTCGCCGTCCGTCCTTGCGTGACGGCCACAGCATACTTTGAATCTTCTCTGCCTCCATTTTGCCCAAAGACATCAGCAATTAAAGCATAAAGGGAAGTATAGCAGCAGGAAGAAAGGAAGCACGACCTTTTTTTATCTTCTTTGATAAATCCTCTCCCATATCCCAATTCCAATCCACTGCTCTACTCTCGCCCCCAAAATCCTAATGGGTCTCTGCTTCACCAAAACCTACGAAGTCCCGATCGCCTCCGGCGAGGTCAAGCAGCCTTCCGAACCGCAGCCGCAGCCGCCGGCGCAGCGACCTCCTCTTCCCCACCGGAAGAAAGAGCTAGTGCCGGCATTATCGAAGCCGACCGCCTCCTCGACCTCGCTCTCCCGAAAGCGGTCGTCGGCAAAGATCGGCCCTATCTTGGAGAAGCCGATGGAGGATGTAACCGATCACTTTCTTCTAGATAAAGAGCTCGGCCGCGGTCACTTCGGGATCACCTACCTCTGCACCGAGCGATCCAGCGGCCGGAAGTACGCTTGCAAGTCGGTGTCGAAGAAGAAGCTCGCGAGCAAGAGCGACATCGAAGACATGCGAAGGGAGGTGACGATCCTCCAGCATCTGAGCGGGCAGCCCAACATCGTCGAGTTCAAAGGCGCGTACGAGGACCAGGAAAGCGTGCACCTCGTGATGGAGCTCTGCTCCGGCGGGGAGCTCTTCGACCGGATCATAGCGAAGGGGAGCTACTCGGAGCGGAAGGCCGCCGCCATTTGCAGGGATATTGTGACGGTGGTGAGTGTTTGCCACTTCATGGGGGTGATGCACCGGGATTTGAAGCCGGAGAACTTCTTGCTGGTGAGCAAGGACGAGGACGCGCAACTCAAAGCCACCGACTTTGGCCTCTCTGTCTTCATCGAGGAAGGTTAGCGCTGCTCGACCATAATATGAAATGGAATGTTTTCAAATAACACCCTTCGTTTTCGTAGTTTTCTTATTAACACCTCGTCATTGCCTATAATTTTTGTACAACACGCCCTGCGTTATGTTAACCAACTTGATAGTAGAAACATAAATATTTCTTCGAGAACGTTTTCCTTTGAGGGTATGTATATATTCTGTGAATTAGTGCAGGGCAATATTAGAATGTTTTTAAGGGGTATATAGAGAAAGTAACAATAAGGGTGTCGTGTATGAAAATTATAAGCACACTAGAATATTCAGATTACAAATATCTTGAACACAAAGCACTGGTAATGAGATTACTAAAATATGCGGTGTTATTTAAAAATTTCTCTGTATGAAAGGATGATTATGATGCGTTCGACATTTTCTTAATACGCATGCAACTGAGACAGAGTTGCTCTATATCTTGGTTTTAATGACAAAGAATATATAGTCTGGAAGAATGTGGTGATATCATTTGGCAAATTAATGCAGGTAAAGTTTACAAGGATGTCGTAGGCAGTGCATACTATGTAGCTCCAGAAGTATTGCAGAGGAATTATGGGAAGGAGATTGATGTCTGGAGTGCTGGAGTTATCTTATACATTCTTCTATGTGGTGTGCCACCTTTCTGGGCAGGTAGGCATAACTATACATACAAATAAACAAGCAAAATTGTATACCTTTTGCATTGCTTCAGGCCTTTTGAGCTAAATTAAGTCTGCTTGGATTGAAAACTAATACAGAGACGGAGAAAGAAATATTTGAAGAGATATTAAAAGGTGATATTGACTTCAAGAGTGCTCCGTGGCCTTCAATTTCCCATGGTGCAAAGGATTTAATCAGAAAGATGTTGACACAGGACCCTAAGAAAAGAATTACTGCTGATGAGGCTCTCCGTTAAGTGTTAGCTTTATTTTTCCGTCACCAGTCTTGCAATAATTTCTATATTTCGTATGATGTTCTTCTCTTAGCCATCAAAATAACTTTGAATGTGATAAATGAGCAGAGCACTCGTGGCTTAGAGTAGATGGTGAGGCATCTGACAAACCTATAGACAGCGCAGTATTTGTGAGAATGAAGCAATTCAGAGTGGCAAACAAGCTGAAGAAACTTGCTCTCAAGGTCATCTTTCTTAAAATTATTCTCATATTTCTTTTGCTTTCTGCAAAACTAATGCATTTCGCAATTGTTAAAGGTCATCGCAGAGGATCTTACAGGGGAGGACATAAAGGGTCTGAAGCAGATATTCAAGAACATGGATACTGACAGCAGTGGCACAATCACCTCTGAAGAATTGAAGAGTGGCTTGGCTAGGTTAGGATCCAATCTCAGCGAAGACGAAATCAAAGACCTTATGGAAGCTGTAAGATTGCCAGAAAACTTTCCAGGATCTCAGTGCAAGTTAATGTGGACATGTTTAATTAACATGTTACATTTTGTTACAGGCTGATGTAGATAAAAGCGGGAGTATCGATTATGTTGAATTCGTCACTGCCATGATGAATCGACACAAACTGGAAAAAGAGGAGAACTTGATCAAGGCGTTTCAATATTTTGACAGGGATGGAAATGGGTAAGCATAATTTCCCTTCTTTTCCTGGTTATATATCACAAGAAACAGACCACCTACAGTGTAATATAAGTGATACTAAATGGTATCTTCTCAGCATAAAACTATACAGTCTTCCAATCCTGTAAACTTTTATTCTCTTTGTTATATGTTAAACGTTATTATCAGCTCACCTTTTATCATCTGCAAGTAAATTAGTAAAAGATATGATCAATATCCATGTTCTTCTACTAGGTACATAACAAGAGATGAACTGAAACACGCCATGAAGAAATACGGAATGGGCGATGATGCGATTATAAACGAAGTACTCGACGATGTCGATACAGATAAGGTCAGCATATTTTTTTTTTAATTTTCCAATTGTTGTTTACATGAATCTAACACAAATTTCATATATTTCTTGTTCCAAAATTGGTAGGACGGCACAATTAGCTACGAAGAATTTGTGGATATGATGATCAGAGGAAGCCATACATGAAAAGAAGTACAAATTATCTGTAGTAAATGATCTGAAATCCTGGCACTTTCTGTGGATAGTTTGAATAATCTATGCTAACTAATTTATCTATTGGAACGTATTGCTTCAGCTTGCAATATATATAGTGTGAATATAAATGCACATTAAATAATATTCAGAGATATTTCTCTGTCCATATGTAGTAAAAGATCTACTCGTTAGATATTTCTTCCTTCTCACTAGTGGCATAAGAAAAAGTTTTTTGGATCTTGTCAAGAACACACATCGACTAAATAATTCTAAATCTCTATGTCGTCGTAAAAACCATTAATTTGATTCCAAGTGAATGATTGAATTCATTAAGATTTAAAATCATCATCCAATTTTAATCTAAAATCCCAAACACAGCTTTCATGAAGAGTAAAATTTTATCTCAAAGTTGATTTACGTAAATGGGCCGATTTATGTGGTCATTCCAGGAGACTCTCTCCCTTGGGCCCAAAATCGGCCCATTTGTGCAAATGGACCAAAACGTTCTAACATTGTTGTTTATGAGTTAAATTTCTCATCTGTACAAGGGTAAAATGGTAAATCGATTTGCCTAACTCCTGAAAAGTATTATTATATAGGAAGATATCATGGTCATTTTGAACATTTATTAAGATTTATAAATTTATACAAAGAAAGGCTGTATAAAAATTATAAAAGAGATAGAAATATTATGTAAGAAATAATATATCTATATTTTAAAAATACTAAATTACTCTCGCCTTCTTACTCTTGCTTGAAGTATCATTAAGAAAACTAAATTTCTCACAGTACTTTCGTAACTTTATTCACAGAGATAAATAACTAAAAAAGGTGGATCTAATTACAAAGTTTTTGACCAAACCTACTCTCAGTTTATATTTTTTTATTTTTTATTATTTATTACTGGACTTGGATAAAATCTAATAAGTCTTATGGAAGCAGCTGAATCAAAAAATGACAGAAAATTACCTATGACTTAGCCAGCGAATTATTAAATTTTTATATAAATTGCTAATTTGATGAGTAATTTATATTATTTTAAGGTGACAAAATTTTAATAAGTGGTTTGCATATATACACTTATATGCAGCATCCATTCAAAAGAAATAAATAAATGTGAAGTGATGAACAGGAAAAAAAGAGGACACGTGTAAATGCAAAGCCCATTAAATTGGAGGGCCCAAAATTTATTCAAGCATTTATTCGACTGACCCTCGAGCTTATGATGTACTATATACTCAATACTCAATAACTCAATATTTAACACTCAGTACTCATGCAAATCAAAGCAAAGCAGTACTTAATCTTTACCAACTCTAACTCTATCACGTCGTACCCTTTAAGGCTTAGATCGTGCCATGTCACCCTTATCAGTCACATACACTAATAGCCGGGCAAGGTATGACAGTTAAAGGAACTAGCAATACTCCTCAAGTTTTTTTCCCAGTGCCAACCTTAGAATATACTCCTCAAGTTTTTTTTCCCAGTGCCAACCTTAGAACTCTGCTAGGGTTTGGCAACCAGCTTTTCCCCCTCACGTGAGAGTCTTCCATGTCGACGCTCTCTCCTCTCCCCCAAAGGTTTCCTCTCCCTCCCTTTTTTTTTTCCTCTTCCTCGTCGGCTTCCCATTACGCTCTCCCCTATCTTCTTCTCTGTCGGTATTTTGCTCTGCCCTCCATCCACTTCCCCACCGTCGAAACCCCCCTTTTAATGGTGCAGCCTCCATCCTGGCAATCCCTGCTCTAGTCACCTTTTCAAGCAGTGTCTCGGCCCCTACTTTCTCCTCTTCAACCATCGCTTCTTTGGCCTCTTGGCCACTTGTCGCCTCTGCCCCATGCTGCGGCCTCTCGCCGCCTCCTCCCCGTATTGGATCCTCCATACTGTTGGAGTCTAGGTTGCGACCATCCTTAGTTTCCCCCAACTGCCATTGTCCTCCCCTCCAGCTTTGCCCCTCTCCGGACCTCCTCTTGTCTCTGCTGCTACTAGGGTTGTTGGTGGTTGACTGCCTCGCCACCTTACTGTGGACTAGTGTGGCTGCCTTGGATGTTGGTACGGTAGCTAGTGTGATCCGGTCTTGGTGATCTGTTCGATTGTTTGTCAGGTTGACAAATCTTTGTGCATGTTAGGTTTAATTTAGCCTTGATGAGCCATAGGACTCCGACCCTTTGATGAGCTGCACTATGAGATCAAGTCTCTTGTAAAAATTCCTATTCGCAGGGCGATTGTGTTAGGCAAAGAGGGAGGCTTGTTCTAGGGCCTATGACCCATCCCCTTTGATTATCTTTATTTGCAGGAGTACTTGTTTTGTTACAAACTGATACCCTCGTTTTAATGTTGGTCAATCTATTTTGAGCTAAGAGTGGGATTTACTACAAGATTTCATTATATTTTCGTTTTACTTTTGTGTATCATGTTGTAACAACTATTGAAGTTTAATGAATTATCTACAGACATTTAAAAAAAAATGAAGAGCACGGTAGTTAGACATACACATATATTTCATATTAAGATTTAGTCATTCAATTGTGTCAACATTAATTTTAGGAATACCTTTTTCTCTCTTTATTTTAATATATATTCTACGCGCGAACTTAATTACTAATTTATCCTTAACATTTATCACATCAATATATTTTATATCAAATTGAAGAATATTTATTGTAATTTTATAAAAGATGAAATATTTTTTTAATATTTTATTTTACTTTATATCACATCAAAAATAAATTTATATTTAAAAATACTATTTATTCTTGAATTACACTTACTCTTGAGTTCTTGAGTTGAAGTAAGCCTTAGCTTCTACGTCAACGGCTCCCTTTCGACGGTATTTTGTCTGCTTGTTTGGCAAATTTAAAACTTAGGTTGACAAAAGAAACTTAATAAGCTATTAGATGAAAGCCCAAAAATCTATAACTTCTTTTATTTTATTTTATTTTCTTTCGCTTTCTGATGTGAAACTAAACCTTACATATTATACATGACAAAATGGATTAAAGGAACTTAATTAAATGGTGCATAAGATCGCCCATATTGGTACTTAATGCCATGTCACGTCGGGTTTAGGCGTGGCCTAAGAGTAGTTCCAATTGTCCAATTAATAACGTAACCATCATATTTAGCATTACCATTATGGTGAGATGGACAGGATATTAACTCATTCATTGTATTTTTGAACGGAATATTTGGTCATTTGCAATTTGATTTACTAGTGGAACTAATTTGTAATTTATTCCATTTCCTAGACATCGATAGATCTCTTTCAACTTGTCTAAAGTTTTGGGCTTTCAACTTCACTCTTTTTCCTTCCCTCAATTTGGCAGGATTTCTATTGCAAGATCTACTTGTCTCAGTTAACCAAGTGATTTAGCATATGTTTTGATTCGTTAATCATCTTTATTAGGCCAATAAATACCTTTAGTAATTACTTGAAGAATTCGAGTGTATCTAGTCTACAATTCATTCCACTCCAAAGGTTCCTTGTTGGTGTTCCCTTTTCTATTAAGATTTATTTCATTTAATCCCATAAAACTAGAGTAAACTTAGGATGTTTTAAGACTCATCGTTGTTGAACGTTGCGGCAGTTGTTGGTAAGCTGTGTATTTGCTTATAAAAAAAGAGATTTTAGATGATCTACGGTGTTTGTTTTGAACTTTTATTTTTTATACTAATATTTTTTTAATGATTTAGTAGCTAGCTGTATTTTAGTGGTTGTACATAAATAAGTCATAATGAGTTTAAACTATACACATAGATTAATCTGTGTTCCTAAGAAGAACTAAACTCATAACCTCTATATTATAGAACTCAATTATTGAGTTATTTCCTCTCTAAAAACTTATTTCTCTTTTGGGCACACTCTATAATAATCTTTTTTATATATTCCCAAAACCTCAAGTCTATTCATTCATATTATAAGTAATCAAGACTTAGGAGAAATAAGATAGTAATCATATTTCAACATCTTATCTACCCACTTAAAAATTAAGTAACTAAAGCCTATATTTAATCGCAGAACCTTCTTGCTTGTGACAAATGATAGTATTTAGCACTTCGAGGGTAACATCAAATTAATTATGATTACCTTTTAGTTAGCAACTTTCTTATGGAGTTGATGGATGAATAAGAGTGGTTGAAGTTGATTGATGGTGCAACCTAGTCTTTCTAAAACCACTAATCCTTTTCTTAAATATAATATAATTGAGACTATTAATTAACACGAGAAGCATAATTTTTGTTATATGAATATTTAACTAACAGTCGGTGGTAAAAATATGACTCTCGCACTCAAAACCTAATCCTTATATAATATCAAATATCTAAGCATCTACGAGAAAAATAAGCTTCTACTAATTCATTATTTATGCCGTCCAAAACAATAAAACAAATACATTCAAATTCTTATGATATTTTAATTCTCTAGCAGATTCTTGATAGATTTTAGGATATGTTTGGAAAAATAAATATACTCAAATTTTATCATTTAATAATTGCAAATAATAAATCTAGAGAAACTATTATTAAAGGTAAGATATATATTATTAGTTTGTTACTTAATAATTTAAAATTTTTAAGTCAATTAATTATCGATCTAACATAGTTATCAGCATATAATTTTTTAGAGATTTAGAGTTTCAACCTCATTTAAGACCCTTTAGTGTATTAGTAGTGTGGGGGGAAAGTATGATATATATTATTAATTTGTTATGTAACAGCTTAAGTTTTTAGATTAATTGATTATCTATAACTCAAAATAACTAAGTTCCATGAATGTAGGATTTTCAAACAAGTTGTTAACTTAAACTTAGTCGTGGATTATGACATTCTAAATCACCCCTCTCTTTTTTTTTTAAAGAAAAAAAGTTATTAGAGAGAGAGAGAGAGAGAGAGAGAGAGAGAGAGAGAGAGAGAGAGAGAGAGAGGCATTACTGCCCTAGATTAATTCTGTGGGCTACCAAAGAAGTAAGTAGGTCTAAGTTCTTTTTACCGACAGAATGGGACCATCCACGACCAAAGATTGAGACTTTGCAATAGGAGAACACAAGGACTAAACTATCTCATCCATATTCTGATAGGTTCCTTAAAACTCTTAATTGACTAAATTATAAATACAATTATATCTTAGTACGCATTTTAATCATTAAATTCCACCATAATTTGAGCATTGAGACTGCCGGTTATATATCGAGATTGTTTGCTAGGCTTATTTGGCATCAAATATCTTTCATCTTTGTCGGTATGAGATCCAAATATTTCCAATGTTATTAGCTCCAAATCTTATAAAATACAAGGCATATAATATATATGCATATGCATATATATTCCAGAGACAGAGGAGAGAGACTAAAAAAGTAGTGGTAAACTTTCCCATAGAGAAAACCAAAGAAGAGACCCACAGATTTGTACTTCTCTTTCACTCCTAATCCTTCTTCTCTATATACTCCACTCACTCCAAAGCTTCTTTGCCTAATCCCCAAGAGTAGAAATGGATGCCACCTCTTCGTTTAGTTGGTTTAGGATGCCAAGCTTTAGCTATGGCTCAATCGCTTCTGAGTCAATTGGAAGAGTTCTTTGCGTAGTAGTCACCTGCATCTTTGCTCTAGGTGGGTCTATTAATGATGTAATTCTGTTCCTCTCTTTGTAATCACATCTAGCTAATATAGATTCTTCTTTTGTTTTTTTTTGGTATTTGTTTCAGTTTGCTCTTTTGTAGGAGGTGTGACTGGTGCTTTGATTGGCTTAGCAGCAGAGAGTGGAATTCTGAGAGGGTCTGGGATTGGAGCTCTCTCAGGTGCTATCTTCTCATTTGAGATTATTGATTCATCTGTTGATATGTGGAGTTCTACTGAATCCAGAACTTGGAGTATACTTCACTTGGTGAATTCTAATACTTGACCTTTTTCTAATATTATGGTGTGTCTTAACACAACTCATTAATTTTTGATTCTTTGCAGATGGATATCATCTCTAGTCTTTTGAGTGGAAGACTTGTGAGGGAAAAGATTGCCCCTGCAGTGCAAAGTGCTGTGCAGAGACAGGTATCACCTCTTCTTCATTGGAAATTGGAACAGAGGAAATCCTTTTCAGCGCTGTAAACTTTGCTCTGAGTACATGCAGATGGGTGCGGTGGTCTCGCCGTTCATGGAAGCTCATGAATTCCTCGAAGCCGGCGGGCTGCGAGGAATGAAGAAGGATTCAATTGACAAGCTCCCGAGGATTAGAATCACTAGAGAAGACAACGTTGATGGAGCAGGGGAGAACATCTCTTGCTCTGTTTGCTTGCAGGTTAGTCTTTTTGTTGTACAATTTTGTGGGGATAAATTTTGATAAGGAGAAGAAGATTAGTGTTTGTTGTACTGACGATGGGTTTGATTTCCTTTGCAGGACTTGAAAATTGGAGAGATAGTAAGGAGCTTGCCTCATTGCAGACATATGTTTCACTTGTACTGCATTGATAAATGGCTCGTCAAGCGTGGTTCTTGTCCACTTTGTAGGCGTGATGTGTTGATCACTTCTACTTGTAAATCCTGACAGCTCTGATGCAAAGATTTGTAGGGACTGAAGCTCTACATATATCCTCAATGTCCATTAATCCCCTAAGGAGATTGATAAAATTATGGCAAAGTCTATTTACTTCTAGTTGTTATTCCATGCAAGTGGTCACATGAGTTCTTTTTCGCCCTTCTTTTTCTTTCCTGGGAAGGAGGGGGCTGAAAGTAATCAAACAAATTTACCTTTTCTTTTTCCACACTTTAGATTCCAATGTATTATGCTACTCCAATGATAGCAGAATCTGCAATTAATTCATATGTAGAAATACAAAGTTGAGCCTAGCATCATTGGCTCTTCTGTTGATTGTGGTATTATATGCAAACATCCGCATTGATAGATGAGATTACACAGATGGCAGTATGTTAATGTCACTAGAGAAAGAAGTCTGACAATGGAAGTTGAGTCCTTAGCTCCTCGGCTCGTCTGTTTAGACTGCGGAATGCTTCGATGTGAGGCTCATCTTCCTCCACTGGGATTATCTTGGCAAAGTTTCCCTCGCCAAGGTAGTCCACCACCCTATTAGCAGCTTCCAGTCCAGTGACATATGCTTTCTCCTAGCAAGGAGAATAAATGACAATCTCTTGAATGCCTCAAGAAGGCCCAGTGATTGAGGAAAAGAAAGAAAGGAATAAAAAGGTTATCAGCAAGCCATTTCATTTCCTCACCTTCGACCAGGACCCATGTCGATTGACTATCCAATCGCCGGCCATAAACAAATTAGGGAAGGTAGTTGAGCCTCGCATCATGTGCCTATAAGAACCTGTAAAGTCATAACACACTTTAGTAGATATGAAGCAAAGGCAATACATAGACTTGGAAAAAAATAAAGGAATGAACTCCCAGCCTGTACTGTAGCCAATACATGAGAAACAATCAAATGTTAAATAACAAATGCTACCGCACATCAGACGTTTACCTACTCGTTATCAACCACAAAAGATGGATAGTTAAGCGACAAAACTCTTAGATTCTTGCTAGGTAGTAGGTAACACCTGTTATAGATTATCTATTTAAGAGAGGAAGTTGATAAAGTGAATCGAAGGCATTAAAAACAAGCTAGTGATGTTTGTTTGTTAGAGCATTTGGGATATTTATAGCACACAGTTTGTAGGAAATCTGTGTTATTCATCCCGAACAAATGATGGACAAGTTCAGTAATAAAGTGGGCCTGGAAATTTCTGGATAATGATTGATCACTGACATCAAGAGGGGTAAGCATTAAATGCAAATAAAACACCCTTCAATGGATACTTTTCCTAGTATGTTCCAGATGGATGGGTAAATATCTAAAGCGATTCTATCTAAACTTCAAGCCTGAGATTAATGGCGATTAAGGTTCTAGAATACAGCAACAAGGAATGTTACCTGGAAAAAAGTGAGTTGCAGATTTGGGGGATTTCAGAACCATTTGTTGCATCACAGTGGCCTCTTGTAGTTCCTGTATGCATTTGGTAAGGCATGACATAACATTTGCAACAACCTGCTCATCTTTCAGTGGCAACAGATGGCTAGCATTGTACTGCAGTGGCAGATGACATTGACAAAGCAAATAAGATACTTTCCAGAAAATATGAAATAAACAAAACAATTTTTCCTGCTCCTAAAAATAATCTGAAAAGATTAGAACCCACAAACTCAGCTTCCAACACTGTTACTGGTTCATCAGTATATTCATCATAAATTGCAGTCAAATCAAAGAAGGTCCATCCATTCGAATCATCAAAGCCACTGGAGCAGACATTAGCTGCTGTTGGAATTTTAACCTGATAAGCTTTTGAAATCAGCACTCTTATATACCATAGAAAAGACGACTGTAGGATTCCCTCTGACTTACATAAGATGTTGCATTACATTTTCCTCACCTTTCTATCAAACCATAACTTCACAGAGACCACATCAATAGTACCCAAGTTAAGAACGTTCAGAAATTCCTGCCGTGACTGCAGATGAGGACTACAGGGAGTTCAGTAGTGAGAAAAGCATGAAAAATTATAAAATTTTGACAACTTGTTAATACTGCAAATAATAAATGGCATAAGTATTCATATGCATAGAAATTGTGCATTTGCAAACATGAGAGCAACTAATATATTAGTTGTTCTTTAACCCAAACAAAAGAAGGTTGCTTACTAATTAGCAAACATTTGGGAAATCACCATTTACTTACTGGAGACTAGTACTACCTGCACATAATGATGGATTGAAGAGCAGAGACTCCAACAGCTATAATAAATGCGTCAGCTTCATAAATTTCCTGGCCACATACAATTCCTGAAATGCATCCAGTATCTTCATTTATGGTAAAATCTGTTGGCACACTGTTTTTATGGAAATTTAAGCCTTTTTGTTCCAATGACTTGATCCATGGAGAAAAAATCTTATCTTCCACTGCTCCACGGCACCATATGACATCAAAGTTTTGCTGCACCAGGGAAAGAAGGATAAAATCTCACAAGATCTTAGAGAATATCTAAAAGCAAGTAAGATTGTCAGCTGAGCATATACTACGGTGTGAGTGATCTGTTCCAAGCAACTGGAACTAACCTGATGTGAGAGGATGTAGTAATACAGCATTCCCAAGGTAGCAGATGCACTACACTTCTCTCCTGAAGTAAAAAGGCCAGCCTGAACTGCCGGTTCAAAAGCTTCTCGGTACAGTCTCTGAGAGCATCCAAAGTGTTTAAAAAGTTCCCTTGTAGTCACTGCCATTAAAAGCTCCTAGATCAAACATTAATGCGTCAACTTCTGAGGGCTTCATTAGGTATTAACAATTTGCTAACAGGTTAGCTGGTAATTCTAAACTCCTTAAGTCACAGGCGAGTGGGATAATTCTCTCACTTGCATCATATTTCCTCCAAGCAGTGTCAGTGTTGTCAAAGTCAATAACTGCATCAGAAAAGCAAATATTAGAGTGTTGAAACTAAATTAGTTTACTCAAAATTCAAAGTCAAACAACAATACTTCAGTGATAACATATTATTAAAGAACAAAGAATGTCCAGAATCAATACCTGCAGCCATCAGAGGAACAGATGTTAATCGATCTGCCAAAGGAAGACTGTGAAACTATATACAGGAAAAGGAAAATGTTTTTAATCAAGAGCAACAACATAATATTGCTACTGATTTCATCTAGATGCTGAAAGAATTAAGATCAGATACGAAGGCAGCAGCATAACACGTACTTGGGGGTATATAAGCATTCCGAGAGGGGCTGGAAGTCGAGGAAGTTCCTGGAAGATAGGAAGTTCAATCTGCATGATGATCATGTTTTTAGCTTCTAATAATGATATTAGTCCAACAAAATATCCTCTCCATCAAATGCTGCTGCTCACACACACACACAAAAAAAAAAATACAAAACAAAACAAAGACATCCTAAATAAGATGCTGATAATAGGAGCATTAAGAAAAGAATGATGCAGGTTTAGACGTAGTAAGAATTATCTTTACTCACGAGAACAATAAATGGAGCGACATTTGATAGAATTAGGGACTTTGTCAACTTGTGATAGATGTACTAGTTCCAAACTTTATATCAAACGATAAAAAAGATGATAAATCAAATATGGTATGATCTTGCAAGAAACACAGAGGATCTCTTGCAACATCTTACTCTAAATTTCATGTCGTGTAAGAGTACCTGATTTAATTCCCATAAAATCCTTGCCCAGAAACATCAAACAATAAATTAAAGAAATGAAGGGAAATAAACCAACTACATCATTTGAGATGCTTACTTTGATGAAACACATGAAAACATAGATTACCTCAATCCCTTCTGGAGAGTAATATGCCTTCTTGGTCCACTTAGTGAAAGGCTGGATTCCGAGCTCATCAACAGCAGAGAATATGTTACGATACGGATACCAAAAACCTACAGGTTTGCATGAAAGAATAGCATCAATAGAAACAAGGACAACACATAAATTTTTTTTTCTTGTAGTAAATTCTAATGAAGTATCTTAATTATTGTAGAATATATGAAATCAATTGTTAGTTTAGGCTCAAATTGGACAAGCCCTTTGGAAGGCCTTATTCAAAACCGTGGCGTGTTGGTACCACTTTTTGTGGCGTATAAATGGGCTCACGGCTGTTCGAACACTCCATTGGTTTCTTATCTTCTAAGTTACACCTATGAATACCTTTATCTTAGGTTATAGAGTATCAAGCAAGAGGGTTTTGAGTGACAGCACACTTGTATTGTATTAGGAACTCATTGGAGCTTTGGGGATCTTGTATTTTGCATCATCTTTCTAGTGGATTGAAGTTTTGGATTGCCTGTAAATGTAGACACATCGTTGAATCACGTAAATCTCATCTTCCACTCTCTTTTCTCTAGTTTGCATTAAGTTTTGATGTTCTTATTTGTGATTAGCTTGGATGATTAGTAGTTCTCTAATTCTAGTATTTTGGTTGTGCATTTCCCATTTGGTCTTGTTGTGGGTTTGCTTCCACCTTGTGCAACAAGTGGTATGAGAGCCCAATGTTTAAACCTATGCTTTTTGATATGGGAATAGCATTTGGATTGGTGTATTGATTGGAAAAAATATTGGAGTCGTCCAAATCGAAGAAAAATGTTTCAAATGTCAAATTTGAGGTAGAGATGGCACAAATTATTTTGAGATTTGGCATTGTAAAGTCATGAACATCTTGTTTCAATAGAAATTAGAATTTATATTGGAGGAGAAGCCTGAAGAGATTGCTAAAAAAGAATGGAAAAAGATGAATCAGCAAGCTTGTAGTACAATTTAGCTGTCTCCAAATGACGAAAAATATTTTGTGATGAAATACATTGACAAAGAGCTTGTGGAAGAAATTGGAGGACAAACATATGACCACGAGCATTGAGGCTCTATTTGAAAAAGAGAATCTTTCATTTTTCATACAAGAATGGAACATCTATAAATAAGCACTTGAATGCCTTTAATAATTACTTACGAATTTGCAAAATTTAAATGTGAAAATATTTGATGAAGATAAGGCCTTGGTATTGTTGAACCAGCTGTCGGACACCTGTGACCACCTCACTACTGCCTTGCTATATGAAAAAAAAATTTATTTGCTACGATGATGTTGCAAATGCCTTAATTAATAAATTGGACAAGCAATATACTTATGAGTCATCATCATATGCTTTGACAGTAAGGAATAGATTGGATAACCAAAAATTTATAAAAAGAGGCAAATCCCATTTGAAGACATGGAGTGCATCATCAGATAGAAAAATACTCGCAAAAAGCTAATGTTCTTATTGCTGCAACAAAAGTCATTAGAAAATTATTGTCATATTTTGAATAACAAAGAGAAGAAACCGCAAAAAATAAAATTTAAAACATTTCAAATGATGAGAATTCAGATAATGCATTAATAGTTCAAATCTTGCATGTGACATGAATGAATGCATTTTGGACTACGAGTGCACTTACTATATGTGTCCTTATCGTAATTGGTTCTTCAATTTGAAAAAATATTTGGTGAAGTTGTGTTCATGGGCAATGATAGGCCGTATAAAGCCAAAGGAATCGATACAATTCGGTTGAAACTACATTATGGATCCGTGGAGGAGTTGACCAAAGTCTGATACATACCGAAATTTAAAAAAAAAACTCATCTCCTTTGGTGCTTTGGAGTCAAATGGCATCACTATCACATGGAAGGGTAGAACATTGAAAGTTTCTTTGGAAGCTCATCATGAAAGGTATAAGAAAAAATTTATATTTCTTGCATGACTACAACTATTGTGGCACATGAGGTTGGGGTATCTAGGAGAAAAGGCTTTGCAAGGGTTAGCTAGACAAGAATTGCTAAAGGGTGGGTGTGAGTAGCCTCAAACTAAATTTTTTGTGAATGTTGTGATAGTCAAAACGCATTTGTTTGACAAATAACCAAGTTCATCATACAAAGATAACGCCATTGCCGTATGATTTAACTTTGTGAGGAAAATTTTGGAGGAAGGTGATATTTCTCTTTGCAAGATTGTGTCGGTAAATAATCCTACAAATATGTTGTCAAAAGTGGTGACAATGGTCAAATTCAAATTATGATTGGACTTGATCAATGTCACACTTGTTTAATTGTCTGGATTTGACATTTTTTCTCGCAAATTTGTTGAAGGTGCATTTTGGGCTTCCTTATTGAGGTGGAGAATTGTTAGTTTTGGCTTAAATTGAACAGCCACAAGCTCATTCGAACGCCTGCCTGACTTCAAAATCCCATGGCCATTCGAATGCCCTGCAGGTTTCTTGTCTTCTAGGTTACACCATAAATGCATTTATATTGGGTTTTAGGGTATCAAGCAAGAGGGTTTTAAGTGAAAGCACACTTTTATTGTATTGGGAAGCTATTAAAACTTTAGGAACTTTATAATTTGCATTATCTTTCTAATGGATTAAAGCTTTGCACTACCCATGGATGTAAACTCCAACCGTGTACATATCATCTCTCACTCTTTTCTCTAGTTTCCATTGAGTTTTGATCTTCGCATTGGTTGTGCATTTCCTATTTGGTATTGCTTTTGGTTTGTTGTTATCCAATATTCTATTTAGTCTTGTTGTGGATTTGCTTCCACCTTGTGCAACAACAATATTAATAACAAATATTCTCTTGAGTGAAACATACTTAATAATTTTTAAATAGGTAAAATTCTTCTGGAAAAAGAACTTAAATAGCTTAACCACTTCCAAGTAACACTGACAGATTGCCCTGTGTAGTAAAATAGAAATTTAAAAGATTAATCATTCCCAAATAAAAATATATTTCCATTAGGTTTACTGATGCACCTAAAATTGTCAACCTAACCATTTTTATGTACATAATGAAACAACTACATCACATAACAAGCAATATAGACAGGCAAACCAATTAAGCAGCAAAAACAGTATCTTGCTCTAATGAATCAACATTCGGTCTACCATATGTGAATGTAAATACATCATCGATAAATCATAAGTGATAGTTTCTGCAAATATCACAACATCCAAAGCATGACTTATACAATGATAATTGCAACAAATGCAGAATAAATACATGGAGAATTGCAACAAAAATATGCAACAACCAAGTTACTAGATGTTCTTAAAGAACATTATGGGTTCCATGAACATCAAACTGCGTCGATTTTGAAGCTATTATCATACAGTTCATTAACTACAACTTTGATCACTAATATACACAAAAGAAATGCTTAATTACTGCTCTGTTACACGTATCAATCAAACATATGAACAGCCATACAACCGCAAAGAAGAGAAGAGCATACCTCTGACACCGACCTCCTCCGTGGGTCTGCTTCCGGCTTCAAGAAGCGTGACATCAAATCCCTGGCGCCATTAAAATTAATCACAATTATACATCGAGAGAGAGCGAGAGAGAGAGAGAGAGAGACCTCCTTGATGAGGTGGTGAGCAGAGGCAAGTCCAGCCCATCCGGCGCCGACGACGACCACCTTCTTCTTGTAGTTCTCATGTGGAGAAGGGACGAGTTCCGCTCGGAATCTGCGGCGCCTCCCGTCGGATATGGGCGGCGAGAAGAGGCAAACGGCGGCAGAGGAGGAAGGAGAAGCCCACATCGATCCGATCAATGGCTGGATCCTGGATGGCCTCGTCGTCGCTTCAATCTCCTCAAAAAATGGCCGGGTTTTGTTGTGGTGGAGAGGACAGCGCGATCGGGTTGGTTCGTGGCGATCAATCGTACACGATCGGTTTTCTTGAGAAGGTTCGCGCCAAAAGGTTAAAAAAGCGGCGGCCCAATGGGCTCAATTACCTCATCAACTTGGGCCTTCTCTTAAGCCGGATGCATTAACACAATTTCTACTAATTTCTACGATCGCATGATACTTATTACGTACTATCCACTTTTAAAAAAGAGTCTCAATGCCAGGGTTCTGTGAAAGCTACAATCAAGATATTTTATTTTTTTATACAAAATTATTTAAATTATAGCTGTTAATTAATTCTAAAAGGTATATAGATTCTATCCAAAAGATAAGAATTTAAATATATATATATATATATACAAATGTGTCTGAAGGGTATACATTTAAATATTAAAAATCGGACTGGTCATACAAATAAGGAGATTTTGATGGGTCTACATGTTAAAAAAAAAATCTATAAATATTAATTTGATCACCAATCTATAGATTCTATACCTCTATTGCTACCACCAAAATATACAACCGCAACCAAGAGAAGCAAAGGAATAAACAAGAGAAACGCCGCACTACTCCGCAGGAGGAGGAAGGAGAAGAGCCCTACAGAGGGGACACTGGGGGTGCGCGGCGAGCCACTGGTCGGCGCAGCGGCGGTGGAACGCGTGGCGGCAGCCAGGGATGACACGTGCCGCCTGGCCCGCCTCGATGTCGTCGAGGCACACCGCGCACTCCGCCCCCGCCACCTCCCCTCCGTCCCCGGCGCCGCCGATCCGGCTCAGCTCGGCCGCCGTCAGCCCCTTCTCCTTCGGCCTCGCCGCCTCCCCCGCCGGGGAAGTCGAGCTGACGGAGGCGAACCAGAGGAGCGAAAGGTAGACCGAGAAGACCGCGATCATCCCGACGCACACTAAGAAGAGACCCATGAAGAGAACCCATAGCATTCTCTCTCTCTCTCTCTCTCTCCTCCCTCTTAGGTTCTCATCTGAGAAGGAAGTGGAGGAGATTCCGTTACGGGAATCCGCTCATGTCTTCTTGAGAGGGTGTTTCGGTGTGCGGGGGTAGGTAGTTCGGGTCTTGGGGGGTGGGGTTTGTGTGGAGACTCGAGAGGGAGAGGTGGCATTGAGCGGCAGTGTGTGATTGTTTTATGTTGTGGGGCCCGAAGCGAGTGGGTCCACTTAAGAGTCCGATTCCCTCGTGTGGGACCCGGTTCAGGTGTCGAGATCTCGAAGGCGGTTGCGCGTTCTCTGCATGTAAATTTTATTTAATATCTTCCTATAGATTACATTTTATTTAACTCATAAACCCTGAAAATTACACGCAAATATATTTTAGAGGTTAAAGAAGAGCAAATGCAAGAAAAAAGTATTTTAAAAGATAAATCTTTTATCCTAACATAATATATTCATATTTAGATACCGTATTAACCTAACCTAGCCTGTTAAAAAAAATATATTATGAGATTGCAAACAGCTGAAAAGAATAGTTGTGGGATTTGCACAACTTTATGCAAAATCTCAGCCCAACGAAAAGGCATGGCAATATAGGCCTACTATTAATGGACCTTTTTATGCAAAAATGGGCCGGCCTCAAGCCCATAATATATTACACTACCCCAAAATCAAGAACAAAATGTCTTATAGCATAGAAAATCTTTCAAACTGGAATAGAACAAATGGTTGATTTGAAGTTCCACAGTATTCAAACATATGAAAAAATAAATAAATTTTAAAAAATGATTCTAATCTGGAAATTATTAGGATGAGCCCTACCCATTTATAACTACTACCTAACAACATTATCCCCTTAGATTTCATGTCCCATTTATATATCAATATCTTCAATGCCATCTTGGATTCTACTTGACCCACATATCTTTTCAACTTGTTTGATCTTATGCTCAGATTATATAAATAATTATAACTTTTCTCACTCGAGTAGAGTGGGTGGCCCTTGTTTTGATTGGGACGCATTAATTGGTTGTAGAATAATTCAATGTTTGTCCAAGAGTCAAGAGACGATGTTAGGTGGCAATCTTGGATTAATTCACAAATGCCTACTAGATTCATTTCATAGTTCATAGAATGGCTGTGGGAGCACAGACTGGGTCAATTTTGGTACGTTTCCTCCTTGATAAGACTTGGACGCTACTTTCCACGAAGTTAGCTTAATTTTAGGATGGGGAGTTATTTATGCTGTGTTAGTGGGGTTTAATGGATTTATTAATTCCTTAATGCATGAAATTAAAGACTAATTAAGACACTCGTTTGGCTATAACTTCGATCTTTGCTGTCGTATGAGATCGATTATTATTTTTTATTTAATAAAAAAAAGTTCATTCTTATACGCCCTGAGTTATCTAATTATATTACCAAAGCTTTTTATTGAAAAATGATGTTAAAAAAATTGACTAATTAATTAGATAGATTTTAAAAATATTAACTTAGTATTTAATATTTAGAGAAATTATGTAGAGATTAGCAAAAAAAATTAATTCATCTAATGAAGTTGGTTTAAAAAAAGTACCTGCCCATTTTAATGGCACGACAGTCGAAAGCATTAAGATGTAATTAACTCTATATCTAATACAAATTAGAACATGAACTCAAAATTGTCTTATATCATATCATTCTTGCGAGAGAAACACTTTAAACCTTTTTTCTTAGAGGTGGTTTAAAAAAAAAATCTCTCTTAATGGTATGAATCAAATAATTAAGCCACATTCAATCCGATGCAGTCTTCTGTGCACCTCTTTTGTAATTATATGCACTCTAATATATATATATAAGCTTTTTTGTTATTACTTATATTTTTCTAAGAATAAAACTAAAAAAAATATAACCATTAACCAGTGCAAAAACAGGATGTAAATCGTAAAATCACGAAAGTTATGGTGCTAAATGCAAATTATCGTTACTATGTTTTGGATAAGGATTATTGCTTTAAACATCGTTTGCAACTTCCTCGATGTTACAGTAATCTTTCCTCGATTCCCGTTTTGCCCATCGTCTTCTTCCCAATCTGCCCCTTCTCCTTCCTTCCCTCCCTCCTCTGGGCTCGGGAATGGTGGAGCCCATCGCTGATTAGCTGGGCCTTCTCCCTTAGCTGGCTCTGAGCTCTCCTTTATTGGTTCTTTATGGGGTTTAGCCTCATAACCTTTCCTCGCTGCTCCATTACCATTGCCGCAGAAGATCGACCCACTGATCACTAACCTACAAGAAGAAAAAGCCTTCTTTTCCACTCCACCTCTGTCCCTATCACCTATCATTTCTTTCCCCCTCTGTGTGATTTGATGGGTGTCCAGATCTGAGACCTGTCGTATAGTTTGCAGAAGCTTGTCCAAAGCTCTAGAAAGACATAAAAGTTGGTCCTTTTCCCTTCCGCCATGTTGTTCTATGACGCTGATGAGTTCTTTCATCCTTTACTGTAGGGGAAGCGGACTGGGTAGAAGAAGCCTAGGAGGTAAGGTGACCAAATGGGTGTGGTGTTCTTGGGTTAGCTTCTTTTGTTGGCCTTATAATCTGTAGCAAGAACTAGTAATATGCAAAAGGTCGGGTTTTGATGTTGGGTTGCTTCGCTTTCCATTGCTTCGAGAAGAAAGTTGGAAACTTTGCTGTTGCAGTTGTCATTCTAACTTAGATGGTCTTCTTCCCAATTGTAGGGAAGGAAGTGCTTGTGTTTGCAATTTTGGATTGAAGCATTAGCAAAGATAGATGTCTTCTAGAACTTGCACGCACGGGTGGATGACATGAAGAATGTTAGCTGCTCTGATGAACATCTTAAGGGCCTGCTTTGGGCCGTCATCAGATCGGTATGTGCACGCCGGCTCCGATGTGATCGGCCGGCAAGATGGGCTTCTCTGGTACAAGGGCATTGGGCAGCACGTGAATGGGCAGTTCTCCATGGCCGTCGTGCAGGCGAACAACTTACTTGAGGATCAGAGCCAGGTCGAGTCTGGCCCGTTGAGCTCACTCGATTCCGGACCTTGCGGTACATTTGTCGGAATCTATGATGGGCATGGCGGCCCGGAGACTTCCCAGTATATCAATAATCATCTATTTCGCCATCTCCAGAGTAAGGCTTCTAAAGTTAAATTTAGCACTCGTAACACCTCTGTTATTGGGCATTGGCTAGTTCTGTTCTACTTCATATAGTTAGTAGTCATCTTTGCTAGAAATTAAATGTTATAGATCATTCCCTGTGTAGACAGCTAAATGATGCAATTTCCACCATATATATGAATTCCTCCTTGGAGTTTTTATGTAACAGCTTTGTGCATCCGAGTGGCTATCTTATTAGGTGTTGTTTTACTTCCTTGTTTCATTATTCTTTTCTGATTTACACTGCAGAATTTGCATCCGAGCAGCAATCGATGTCTACAGATGTGATTCGAAAAGCATTCCAAGCTACGGAAGAGGGATTTTTATCTGTGGTCACCAAACAATGGCATATAAAACCTCAGATTGCAGCTGTTGGCTCTTGCTGCCTAGTTGGTATAATTTGTGGTGGAACCCTCTATATTGCTAATGCTGGGGATTCCCGTGCCGTTTTAGGGAGGCTTGCCAAGGCAACTGGAGAGATTCTGGCAGTCCAGTTGTCAACGGAGCATAATGCTTGCATCGAGTCAGTTAGGAAAGAGTTGCAGTCGTCACATCCTGACGATTCACAGATAGTTGTCTTAAAGCATAATGTTTGGCGAGTCAAGGGCCTCATTCAGGTATTATTCAATCTATCTTGGCTGTTTATCCTAGTTTGTCAGGTTGAGCTAACATGACTTTTACCTTGTATGAATCTTTGCCTCTGTATATTTGTTTTCTTGTAAACTTGAAAAGGATGCTGTGTGAGGCATTAATAATTCAGAAAAGGATTTGGATCCTCAACAATATGTCTTCTTGTCAATGTTATTCATTAAATCCTTAACTCTTCCTCTATTTTGGGCAACTTGATGGATGGAAAGAGGTTATAAATTTTTGGTTAATTCAATTTGTAAATTGCATGCAGAACACTTTGGGTGGGTGGCTGGCTGCTATGATACAATTAGAATCTGCATTCTTGGTTGTCCACTAGCTAAGAAGGCCTCAGATAACTTTTAATGATGGATTAATTTACCAGGAAATTCACTCTTTAAAAGACATCTGGAGGATGTTTAAAATGCCCAGAAACAAATATTACATGCTAGTATGCTACACTGCCCTCATATCCGCTAAACAGATGGATCTTTAAGAGCACGATGTACAGTAAAGTTCAGTCTTTGGTACTGAAGTAACAACGCAATTGCATTTTGAATTTTATGCATTTGAGATACCTATGATCTAGATCAACGGGTTGAAGTCTTAAATTATTTGATCTGAAATATGGTTGACACCTTGCTGAGTATTTACATCCAATTCTTTCCTACTTATTGAGTAGAAAGTAAGCACCACAAGACCTTATTTTTTTCCTTTCAGGCACTTTGTTACTGTAAGATGGAAGACCATCTCTCCTGTATATACGTGTGCTTGCGTCATGTTGCTGCATCATAACTGATTGTTGCCTTGATGCAGTAATTCTCAGACTGTATGCTCTGTCTTGCAGGTTTCAAGGTCAATTGGAGATTTTTACCTCAAAAAACCAGAGTTCAACAGGGAACCTCTGTGTGCCAAGTTTCGCCTTCGAGAACCTTTTAAGAAGCCAATACTTAGTTCCGATCCATCAATTTCCGTACAACCATTACACCCACATGATCAGTTTATTATATTTGCATCTGATGGACTCTGGGAGCACCTCAGCAATCAGGAAGCAGTTGACATGGTCCAAAATCATCCCTGCAGGGTAGGTTTTTCATCTGATCTTTCTCCTTTTATGTAGATCTTTTTTCGAAAATAAATCTTGTTTAGACAGTGATTGGATTTCAAAATCAACTTATTAGATTATATTAGGCATCCTCTGTATAAGTTGATGTCCTGTGCTTGAAAATAATGTCATTGCTATACCATGTTTTGCAAATAAATTTTTGTGTCCCAAGTAAATCCAATAATAAGGACAGTGCAAAGATAACCGGCATATACTAGGGCACTCTGTCTTGTTCTGAAAAGGTTATGCTGGATGTCAATATGTATTGAAGTACTCACATTGTTGGGCTACCAGCCTACCACTATGTATCCAAGCACTCTTCATAACTGTTGCACAACCCTCCATGGAGATCTGAACAGGGAATCTTCTTCTTTCTTCTCAAGATGTTTTGCTGGTATTTAGCATTAGAGCAAGCTCATTACCAATCCACCAAGGGAAAATAACTCAAGTGCAGTACTGATGAATTATATGATAAGATATAGATCTTTGTCCCCAACATGTGTTTTTGAAGACCAAAAGGTGCTCTGGTCAATAAAATGGCCTTCCTCAAATGTCCTCGCTGGCATATTATGCAAGGAAAATTTGTAACAATGTAAAATTGTTGCTCCTATTCTTTTTCAGTGGTAAAAAACTGGTCTTTGTGCTTTGGTATGTTATGAGTTCTAATGTAAACCTATTTGGGCTTTACTGTAGCTGGCCAAAAAATCATTATTTGCCACCATTAATTGCTGCAGGGAATTGCTCAAAGGCTTGTGAAAGCTGCACTACAGGAAGCAGCTAAGAAACGAGAAATGAGGTATTCTGATCTCAAGAAGATCGACCGTGGGGTGCGACGACATTTCCATGATGATATAACTGTTGTTGTTGTGTTTCTTGATTCGAATCTCATTAGCAAGGCCAGTTCCAACAAAGATCCCACACTATCTCTCAGAGGCGGTGGGCATTAGTGGGCCTTCAGACTCTCACACCTTGTGCAGCTCCAACAGAGCTAAGCATTCTTGAATCTTGATGGAGTTATCTCAAACAAAGTTCTCCTGAGTTGTTACAATGATGATGTCAATGAGGTGAAACGGCACTCTGGATTTGTTTATATATGTTCTGACCATCTGGCTCTACTACCATGCTTATAAAGTTAGGGAAGTTCTATATTATTAATAGCAAGATGAAGATAAAATGCAATCATTTTCCTAGTTCTTTTCTTTGTCTAATTTTATCTCTGTACACAAATCTGGGTCTGGCTCTGTATGATATCTGGAACATGTTGGCAAGCAATCTCTTTCCTTATCATTGTTTTGTTTCGAGAATTATTTTGACATGGTTGATTGTTGTAGGAAAGAAACAGAAAACAATTTCTGATGGAGTCTTTAGAATTGCTACTCATCTTCATGTTATGTAGTCTGGCAAAGCTCGTGCACATCGCACTTTTTACATCACATTGACCTATCTGGTTGGATATTGGGAGATTTCAGTTTCAGAATTAAAAAAGATTAAACTCATAGTAGAGTGATGTGCACGATCAGAAACAGAAGGAGAAAGAGAGGGAAAAAACTACATTTTGTCAAAGAAAAAAATGAGAAAAAAAAGTCCATGACATGAAATGTTACTAAAATGTGAAAGATTCAGCCGAGCTTCCGAGTGAGTCTGTCCAAGGGATTCTGTATAAATTAGCATAATGACAATAAAATTCCCTTAACGAATTTCTTGTCTTCCTATCTCCACTTCTTATAATGATAACTCAAAGGTCAAGTACCAACAAGATGCAAAGAGACCTGTTTGATCTACTGCACATCTAATATTGAGTTCAAGTACCAACAAGATGCAAAGAGAGAGAACTGTTTGATCTACTGCACATCTAATATTGTTAGTCCAAAAGGACGCCAAAAGCTTCATAGCAGTAGCAAAAGGAACATAAATAGAATTGTTCACTCAATCGGTCTTTTTACATGCATCACATTCACAACCAAAGGAGCCAGTTGCAAATGCCTCCATTTTGCTCAAACCCATTTGACAAATCTGAGTGCTGAATTTGCTATTAGTTTCAAGACTATGCCAAGGAAATTGCCAAAACACACAGTTACAAATGATTAGCAATATCCACTTTGAAGAAGATTTTGTATTCCAACACCAGTATAAAAAAAGAAAACTCAGCTACTTTCATGCAACTCTGATAACCAACCTACAATATACTTCTACAGTAACTCAGTTGCTATACACCTACATTCCATTTTGTTGCATTCAAAGAAATAATGCATAGTGCTGAGAAATTTACAATAGATAATATCCACTAATTACATGCCACAGATGGCTTTATTTCAAGCCTAGCTCAGATAAAGTGATATCAACAATTGTGAGAAGAGGATGAATTCACTAATGATCACCGCAGGTGAATGAATACCGATAAAGGGGACGATCTCCACTTGCAACCATTTCTCTACAGCTGATCCAACTACGGCACCCACAACAAGCCCCCCCACAGTAATCATTGTAGCTTTTCCTGCAAATTACAGTCATTCTGTTCATTTCTCATGCTGATGAAGAAAAATCAAGCTGATAACAGCATATGGAGATATGTGATACCACATGCATAATTCTAGGATCCTGTACATGCAGTTAATCTCATCCCAATTTTATTGCTTCAGCTAAACTATCTTCTATATATCTTTTTCACATTAGAAGCGAAAATATATTTGGCAGATGTCAAAGTTATAATATTTGTTTTAATCATGAAGAAAAAGAAATCCAGATATATTATATTTGATAGAACCACAAGCATCTTTATAATCCAACCTACTTCCCTGAGCATTTGCATATGCATGTAGCCTATCTGTTTCATAAGATACCAGCTATTTCATGCTAACATGGGATCAACAACTCAAAGCAAGTACTTACTATACATAATATGAAATATTGGGGAAAAAACAAGATGATGAAAAATCTAAAGTGTTAATTACTCACCAAGGCTAACACTCTTCTTGGTCAAAAAGTACAATGAAGCCCCAATTCCTGTAGCTAATATTACTCCAGGAACATCAGCTCCGGTGTATGTTCCCCCAGAAGCTGCGGAGGTTCCACTGGCATATGTGAAAACCACTAAGGCTCCATATACGCCTGCCTGGATACCCAAATCTCTGGTAGATGGGGCATCAATTGAAACCGGAACATTCTTCACTGATGTCTGTACCCACCGTGGCATAGCACCTTCTCCTGCACCTCTTACAGTTTTGACATCGGCATAACGGATGCCACTACTCACAACTTTGCCAGCCCTGCGTTTCGACAAGCTCTGCATAAGCAATATATCATATGCAGCTTCAACCTGAAACCAAAAGACTGTCATGGTCTCAGGTAAATGTATAAGAATAACTAGCTTAGGTACGCACACAATATTTTGTAGTGTACCCTATAAAAGACCACACAATAACCAACAAATGATGTACCATATCTCAATTGTCTCTCGATCTAAATTAGACCCTTTATTATTTAGAGAAGTTTGCCAATCTAATTCCTATATAGAGGAGTAAAGAAGCAAATGTTCCAAACTCTCTCTCATATGCAGAGATTAGAGTGAGTAATTACAACGCCACTTCAGACCTTGGGGTGTCATAATTTATTGAAAACAAAGAAGTTAACAAACAGGTCCTATAGAGCTTGTATAACCTAAGATTTCATGACAGTCCCAGTAGAGACGGGAAAAGCTTAATGAACAAAGCCAGGCATTGCAGGGCATATAATTGCAACTCCAAACAAGAAAACTTTGCTGAGTTTTGCAAGCCCATCACCGAGATTACTCTTTCATGGCTCCAAAACCCTCAAAGAGGGAAAAAGCCAATTGACGAAAACCTAAACCACATCAACATCCTCCCAAAAGAGCCAAGTTCTCGCGCAAACCTGGGCGATGGCTTCTGCATCGTCCTTGCAAGATGCAACGATGGCGTTCTTGGCTTGGAGGATGTCGTCAAAGGAGGCGCCTTCCGAGACGCCGAGGAGCTTGAGGGCGTCTTCCACCGACATCTGGAAGGGGGTCGAGGAGGAGTCGTCGGCGGCCCTCGGCCCCGCCGACGGTGGGGGGGCCCACCGCCAGGCGGCGATCGACGGGGCCCACGGCGGCCTCCGGCGGTCACGGTGGGCGGCGAGGTGGGTCACGTGGCGAGCGTGGATTGGGTTCGCGCCGGCGATGGCCGGGCTTTTGCGGATGATGGAGCCGTTGAGTGAGAGAGCGGTCGCCATTCTTTTGCTCCTCTCTCTCTCTCTCTTCTCTCTTGGGTTTTTTTATTCTTTGACGAGAAAGTTTGGGAACGGTAAGCTAGAGCTAGTTTTACCAGAAAGGGAAATGTTTAATGATTTGATCGGATCACAATAATTAGATTCCAATGTCTCGGATAAGTTGGTTGGATTCTTCTTAGATGCTGTGGTTTGGTATTAACTCGAATAACTTGACAAATGCTTCAACGGATTCACATGAAATATCCATTATCAATCGTAGCAAAATCTCTGGTCGTCTCGGTAACAGGTATCCAAATATTTTTCAAACTACTATTATCAATTCTAATTAAAAACAAATAAATACGACACTGGTCGTTATAGTTGCCTTCCGTTATCATACATCAAGTGTCTTATAAGATGACCATCTAATAGTCTACCTTTATATCAACCAAAGCACAGCACGACAACACATGTTGACTAAAGTTAAAGACGAAAAGGTTGCATGCCAGCAGAAAAATAACGCACAGCCAAGTTCGATTTGAACGCATGTGTTTGTATCATTGTATCCGACTCATAGTAGCTAGAGTTGATTAAGTTTTTCTATACTTTTCTAGTTGTGATTTATGCATATGGTTGTGGGATCTCACTCAAAATTTGATATCTTTGTTGGTTTTAGTTGTCATGGTCTGGCACAAAGTGGGTCGCATTATTAGTAACACCTCACCCTGGGATGCAGGCGATTGCAAACTTAGTCAAAGAATAGGCAAAAATCTGTTACATTAGCCGTAGTAATTGATCCATTTCTTTGTTTCCGGTCAAGATAATTTATGCATTTAATACCTCTAGGACTCGTTTATCTTATACGTGGCTTTTTATCCGACTAGTAGTTGCAGAGGATACTGGAGAAAAGGAAAAAAAAAAGTGTTATTACATTAATACGTCTCTTCTCCCACAAGAAAAATAGTTATCTTTTTTTCGTCTTCGGTTTTTATTCGACTACTTCCGCATCTTTTATAGATTTCAATCTCCTTCCCCCTCTTCCACCCCCTTCCTCCCCTTTCTTCTCGTTAGGGTTAGGGCTAGGGTTTGGCTTGCTGCGATGAAGGAGATCTTTTCCTTCTTCGCCGGCGCAGGCACAGGCACAGGCGCAGGCGCAGGCGCCGCTGCTCCCTCCTCCGACTCCGGTGAGGACCCCGCCGCTGCGTGGTACGGGAGCATCCAGTACCTCCTCAACATATCCGCCATCGGTGCCGCTTCCTGTGTCCTTCTCTTCTTCCTCGTCAAGCTCCGGACCGACCACCGCCGTTTCCCCGGCCCCTCTGCCCTCGCTGCCAAACTCCTCTCCGTCTACCATGCCACCGCCACCCAGATCGCCCTCCACTGCGGGGCCGACGCCGCACAATTCCTCCTCATCGAGCGGGCTAGCTTCGCCGTACTCCTGGCTGTCTCCGTTGTAGCTTTGGCCGCCGCACTTCCCCTCAACCTCCTTGCGGCCTCCGCCCCCATCGCCGATCAATTCGCCGCCACCACCATCTCCCATGTCCCCAAGGGCTCCCCCCTCCTCTGGATCCACTTCCTCCTCATGGCCGTCATCGTCGCCATCGCCTACTTTGGGATTACCAAGATGGAGGACGATCTCCGCATCACCCGGTTCCGCGACGGAAACGGTAACCCTAGTGACCCCAACTCGAATTCCATCGCTGTGTTCACCATCCTGGTGCAGGGGATACCCAAGAGCCTCGCGGCCGACAAGGCCCCACTCGAGGAGTATTTCCAGCATCGTTATCCCGGAAAAGTATACCGGGTAATAGTGCCATTCGATCTGTGCTCCTTAGAGTATATAGCCAACGAATGGACACGGGTTAAGAACAAGATCTCGTGGTTGGAAGCCCGAATGGATGCCCAGAGCCAATTCGGTGATGATGTTTTTGTTGGTGGCCATCGAAGGCACGAACATCCAATTTGGACTAGGATTAAAGAGGTCTGGGCGATGACTGCTGCAAAATTGGGTTTTACTGATGAAGAGAGGTTGAGGAAGTTGCACGATTTGAAGTTGTTCTTGGAGAGTAAATTGATGGATTACAAGGAAGGGCGAGCGCCAGGTGCAGGGATCGCATTCGTGGTCTTTAAGGATGTATATACTGCCAATAAAGCTGTGAGGGACTTCAGGACTGAGAGGAAGAAGACACCAATTGGGCGGTTTTTCCCCGTGATGGAGCTCCAGCTTGAGAGGAGCAGATGGAGGGTGGAGAGGGCGCCGCCGGCTTCTGATATCTACTGGAATCACTTGGGCTTGAGCAAGCTCTCCTTAGGATTGCGCCGGGTGGCTGTGAATAGTTGCCTTCTCCTATTGCTTCTGTTTTGTAGCTCACCTTTGGCGATCATTAGTGGGATGCAGAATGCAGCACGAATCTTCAATGCTGAAGCTGTGGACCATGCCCAGTCATGGTTAGCTTGGCTTGAGAGCTCCAGCTGGTTCTGGACTGTAATTCTGCAGTTCCTTCCTAATGTCCTTATATTTGTGAGCATGTACATAATTATCCCGTCAGTCCTCTCTTATCTTTCCAAGTTTGAGTGCCATCTCACTTTCTCTGGGGAGCAAAGAGCTGCATTGCTAAAGCTGGTCTGTTTCTTTTTGGTAAATCTCATAATCTTACGCGGTTTGTTAGAGTCGTCGCTGGAAAGTGCAATACTCCGGATGGGAAGATGTTACTTGGACGGTGAAGACTGCAAACGGATTGAGCAGTATATGAGCCCATCATTTCTCTCGCGGTCTTGTCTTTCTTCCCTTGCATTTTTAATCACGAGCACCTTTCTTGGGATATCTTTTGATTTGCTGGCTCCTGTTCCTTGGATAAAGAATATGTTGAAGAAATTTCGGAAGAATGACATGCTTCAGTTGGTTCCGGAGGAGAACGAGGATTACCCATTAGAGCAGAACAATGAGGAAAATAATCTAAGAATGCCTTTGGTGTCTGAAAGGCAAGAGAGTTTTGGCTTCAATGGTGATATTGAAGGACATGACCTTTCACTCTACCCATTAAATAGGAGCTTCCACATGCCGAGGCAGACATTTGACTTTGCACAGTACTATGCTTTTAATCTCACGATATTTGCGCTCACCATGATCTACTCTTTGTTTGCTCCTCTCGTCGTTCCGGTAGGCGCCATATATTTTGGCTATCGATATGTAGTGGACAAGTACAATTTCTTGTTTGTCTACAGAGTTCGAGGGTTCCCCGCTGGTAATGATGGGAAGCTGATGGACAGTGTATTGTGCATCATGCACTTTTGCGTAATATTGTTTCTTCTGTCAATGCTACTGTTTTTCTCAGTCCAAGGGGATTCTACAAAGCTTCAAGCTATATTTACTCTTGGGTTGCTATTATTTTACAAGGTGTTCCCTTCCAGAAGTGACCGATTTCAGCCATCTCTTTTGGAAGGAATGCAGACTATCGATAGCTTTGTAGATGGACTAACTGATTACGAGGTTTTTTCACAACCTGATTTTGATTGGGACCTGTATCAATCATGAAGCAAATTTACAAATTTCTTTTTAGTGTATTACTAGTCGAATTTGTGATGATCTGAGACTTCTCTCCGTAGTGGTAGAATATTTCTTGTACAGTTATATGTCCATTATTACAGTTTTGTTCCGCGTGGAATATTGTGAAGGCTCATTTTATTTTCTGTTATCAAGTTGCTCTTCAACTGTCATCTAAATTTGATGGCAGTTTTAAAACTCAACATAATTTCTGAACACATAATTCTGTTTTTGCATTCTCTTTGAGCATAGGTGGCAATTCATTGCTTGTTATTGACTTCTGTCCTTTGGAAGTATTAATTTTAAGAAATAATTGGGATTCTAATATGTGGTGAAATGTACTAGATTATTGAGGATACCTTGCATTTCAACTAGCAGATATTGAATGTGTAAATATTGCTCTCTAATTGTTTTTCCCCATTTTTTTCCTTATTAGGTATTCTGTCGGCACATTATGCCTTTGACTTGGGCTTAGTAAGTAAATAGCAATGATTTATGAGTAAATATGTGGATCTCTTCCATGTCATCCAACAAATTTTTGGTAGTTGCTAATATCTGATTTTTCAAGTAATTGTATTGCTCTTATTATTACTTGCTATACCTTTTCCTCTTGATCCTTCATAATTTCTGATAGCCGGAGAATCACTGTAGCTAAACATTTTCTGTGAGTTGTTAATATTATGATCCTTTCGGTGCAGTCTCTCAAGAGAGGACTGTTACATATGATGTATCATGGCCCTATTAATCATCTATTTTTCTACTGTTTCTCTTTCTCACTTTGTTTCTTTGCAGCTCTATGCCTCTCTTGTACTGCCGAGATTCTTGAGTTGAATTGTTGTAAGGTAACTTGACTATTTTATTGCCAACATTTTGCTATTTGGTCGGTCATTTGAAACACTGGCATAAATGATATTGCTTCTACTTTCTGGCTATTGGATAATTGTGATGTTATACTACACGCAAGTATGTTTAGGCAGTTGGGAGAAACTGCAGTCATTTCATAGCGGAGGTTAAGTTTCTAGCTATTTGCAAGGTGTTACTACTGCATTACCATTTTATTTTTCTTTCTGAAAACCTATTAACATATTGTTGTTTGTGCACTTCTTTATCTTGAGTGGTGAATAGGATATATACCAGGAAGGTGGTTGCTAATGGCTAAGATGTTTGCAGAGGTTGTAAACATAGAGGTGAAATTTGAAGATTGAGAATTAAGTTGTAGTCAGTCTTTGCATATAACTGTTGCAGGTGTCTATTTCTGCTGCATTTGTTGACTGCTTGTCTTGCAAACAAGGTATCAAAGTGATGGCTCGTAAATTGTGATAATGAGTTCTGCAGTTCATTGCAGCAGCTATTGTGAAAGTATTTGGATCGTTACCGTGTCTTAGCGATTCTCCTTCATTTTGTGATCTATATAGAATTATAGACTATAGTTACTTAATAATAAGAAACTACCAAGCTCGTAATATATTCTCTTATTAATGACTTAAACTGAGGCTTATTTTGGTTCTTGTAGCTCGTTTCTCCCTCAAATTTAATTTCAAAAGATAGGTTGCTGATACATCCCAACGCGATCCACTATCCAAACCCTATAAGATAGTTCGGGTTGGCGAATCTTTTGAATCCGATCCGTTTGGTGTCTTTTTAATCCGAGAACCGGACTTTCAAGTACTGGAGAGGATCGCAGGGTGTTTGTATGCGGTTTTTGTCGAATCGAGAAACTAGTCAAACAGGAGAGGACTGCTCTCTCTGCACCTCAAAACCCTTCTACTCTGCCCATCGCCAAAAAAGACTTCGTATTAGGGTTTTTGGCGGCTTCCAATCGCCACGAGCCCTCTCTCCGTTCTATTCTGGTCGGCGTTGCCAGGTCGAGATTCTAATCCTGGTGGATCTACTTTGGTAACTTACATCGCCTTCTTCGTTTCATTTCTTCCGATTTGGATCTGATTTGATACACTTCTTGACCTCTTTATAAGATTTCAAATGAATAGTGTAGACTAGAAGCCATTTCAATAGTGATGCACTACGCCGTTGTTTTGATTTGATTATTGTTTCTTTGTGTTGATGTAAAATCTCAGAGATTAGTTGGCATTCATTTAGTGGGTCAGTTTAATGAGTTCCCTAAGTCCTTGATAATAAGTCAACTGGGACGCCGAGGCCTTGGATCGACCAAATAAATAGCAATGGCTCTTTTTTCCAGCCAAAGTACTTGGCTCTTGAGTTCAAATCTTACCCAAGCTTCGATGCAATCCAGTTAATATCTATATATCCGGCTTTGGTACATAGCCCAACTTTGAGCCCTTTAGGTTATGAGGATTATTTCCTTTAGATTCTTTCTCTCGATGAAGAAGCATATCTGATGTAATTATTTTAAGATAACGTGTTTTTTCTGTTTCATTTGTTATTCAAGTGTAAATTAGACCTTGTCGTGTCTATTTTCTTGTGTATTGAACTTTCAATATGTACTTTCTAATGTCTTTCCCTTTTATTGTGACCCACTAGCCAAATATTTGCCAGTCTTAGTCTTTTCTTATTTTTATGAAAATCTATGACACATTGTTTTGTTTTATCTATCTTTTGTCTATTTGTTGATGGACTTTGCTTTCTGACAGTAGCGCGACTAAGATTACTTAAAGTTAAAGATGAGCAACGGTCCAGCTCCATTCTTTGAGATTGGAAAGAAAGCTAAAGGCAAGTAGTAACATCTACTCTCTCTCTTCTAAACTTTATATAATCGGCGCATTATTAGAGGCTTGTTGCTTTAATTGTGAAATGTTGCTCGGATTGTGCCTTTCATTGTTGCTAATGCCTTTTCTTGTGGTGAGAATTAGACAGTTCGAGCAGTCGTTTGCTTTGTTGATTTTGTTTTTCTAGCTCTCTTTTATTGTGTTTTCTCTTCTCTTGTTCTGTGTTTGTTGGATATTTTGCTCTCTTTCAGTTGTTTGTGTTGTTTTTCTTTCGATTTCCCATCTTTTTTTCCTTGTCATATGGGTATCCAAGATAACAAGAGTTTAAGGTGGTGCATATTACCTAAGATAATTTACATATGCAATCAAGCTAACAGAAACTAATCCATTCTCGTTGCTTGAAATTTTTATTATTTGGTCCTCATTGCGTTTATCCTCCTTGAGGAGCTCTACATTCAGAATTTGTTAATTGATACAAATGCATAATTCTGACTTATTATAGTAGCCATTGTTGGTGTTCATCTTATTATCTTTAGTGTTTTACTGTATATGTCTTTGTCTAACTTTATTATATAATTGTTTTAGGGGAATTAAAAAAAAACTCTGCTATTTCTCCTTGCAGATCTTTTAAACAAAGATTACAGTTTTGATCATAAATTCTCTTTGACGACGTTGAGTGATGCTGGATTGGTAAGAAGGATTGTTACTTCCTTGTGTGCTTTAGTGTTAAATACTTACATAGGACCTAAAATTGAAGGAACATCCTTTGCTCTGAACATTTTCTTAGTGGTTCTTCCTTTTCTTTTGCACAAAAAAATATTTTATTGCATTACATGTATATCATCAATTTACAGTCAATTTGTTTTCTAGCCTTTGTTAATTATGTTGCTTATTATAAATAATTCATAAATCTAATGAGTTGCACCAGACTGAGAAAGCTAAAATAAAAAATTTCTCCATGTGCTAAATGTCATCTTTCTTTCTGGGTTCTTGTTCTGTTGCATACTTGCATGTGCTTGATGCTCAATTCTTCCAACTCTGGATGTAGCATGCTGCCTAGTGGTGCCATTGAGTGTTAATACTATGAACAGTGGTCTTATATGTTCTTTTGCGAAATATTATTCTATGTGCGAAGATTGTGAACACACATCAACTGAAATTTGCAGAATGGATACAAGAACCACCACATAGTACTACGTGAGCCTGTAGCGTTTTAAAGCTTGTAGGATAGAATAGTGAAAGTAATAGACAACTACTACACTAACAATTCATTTTCTGGCCATCTCATCCTTCTATTATTTTTTTACTCTCCTTAATTGCCAAGGCATTTATTGCAAATATGTAGTTTAATGCTGGACTACCTGTTTCTGAAGTTATGTAAAGTTAACAGCTATCTACTTCTTGCTCTATTGGTTGTCTTTCTTACACTGTAGCTGTTTATTTTACTTGAGGCATATGAAATTTATCTTATGCCGGAGATCATTTTCAGCATGGGATTTCTGTCCTACCATCAATGATGTTTCATTTCTCTGATTTTCTAGACTTAAAAAGTGATATTGTATGGTATTACAGGGGCTTACAGCTACTGGTGTGAAGATTGATCAGCTTTTCATTGGTGATATAAGCACACAATACAGAAGCGGTAGAACAACTGTCAATGTGAAAGTTGATACCAATTCACATGTAAGACGAATCTGGTTATATCTTGTTGTCAAGCTAATATTATATCCTTAGTTTGTTAAATCTTATGGTTGGCTTGAGTTACATTTACCTAGTAAAGCTAATAGATATGGTAGTTTCTCGTGGGGCTCGTCTAACCTTTTCCTTTCTATACGTATTCATCTGCTTTTGTGATATTGAGAAGACATTGACGGGGCTCGTCTAACCTTTTCCTTTCTATACGTATTCATCTGCTTTTGTGATATTGAGAAGGCATTGACTTGATTTCATTCTCATTCTTTGTTGAATATCCAGTGTTCCACTGAAGCTGCGAACATCTTATGATAAGCATTTTTTTTACAGGTCTCAACTACAATCACTGTTAATGAGATAGTCACTGGTTTGAAGACTTCATTCAGCTTCAAAATCCCTGATCAGAAGTCTGGCAAGGTCAGTGAATTATGGGAAAAAATGAGACAGTATGAAGGAGATGTACATTAAGCTTTTTTCCATTCTATACTTAAAGCAGCCTCAAAGTGATGTTTTATGACCCCAGTAGGAGTTGAATTAGTTAATTTAGCTAACTGACTCTTTGAGTTCATTGACATTGTTTGACTTTACATAGGATTACAAAAGGCACAACTGAAATTACCTCAAGAGTATAAAATAGCAATCTCCACTCACTTCATCCATGATGCTAATTGAAAAAAATCTTAGCTATTTAAGCATCCATACACTTCTACATGCTTGATAGAGTTCCACAATTTATTTATGTCAGCTCATCCATTTGTAGCCAAAGTCAATTGGTGTTCTTTTGCTAATTTCCAAGTCTGACACTTTACTACGTATACATTCTTAATTTATTGACCCCTTTTTGTCTCTTGTCACTTTTTGTCTTATGCTCATTAGGTCTCTTTTGTCCCAAGGTAAACATAATCTATGTCTAGTTCGAAAAACTAAAATAACATGTTGTAGTAATGCTTGCTTCAGCTAGCTCAGCTAACTCATGAGTTTTGGTATCATTGGCTTGAGACTTTTCCCCATTCTAAATGAATTTGCTGAAATAAATAGATAAGTCAAATCAGGATGAAATTAGAACTTTTAGGATTCTTATGAACATTATTGAATGATCTTGTTGCTATAAAAGCTAGTTAGCTGTTGAAACTTGAAAGAGTATTTGATGATATTGTGTTCTTATTTTGCAGCTCGATTTGCAGTATCTACATGATCGCACTGCAATAAATTCTAGTATCGATATGACCCCTAGTCCTTTGCTCGAGCTGGCAGCAACAATTGGCACAAAAGAACTTAGTCTTGGGGCTGAGGTTGGGTTTGATAGTGCTTCTGCTTCTTTCGCCAAATATAATGCTGGGATTGGTTATAACAAGCCAGATTTGTCTGCTGCTCTAATCTTGTGAGTTCTTTTTTTTTTGGTTCTACATTTTTTAATGATTGTTAAGATTTTGGAATAAAAATTCTTAATCTACATGCTTGGTTCAGTTTCTACAATTCTCTTGTGGAAATTCATAGATGGTTGGAAACTATTACTATTGGAACATCCAAGCTATCTTTGTTGGTATTTTCTCTACGTATGCTACACTTATTCACAGACAATCGAGAAAAATGTTGCTAATTTAGACTTCATATATATATATATGTATATACATTATATATAATTATGTGTTTATTAATTTATATACATAGGGAGAGTTTGTGACATTTTCGACATGTTTTATCTGCATGTTCCATGTTCTATCGTGACAATTTGTCTCAATTTCCTTGTACACTTATAATTACTTTGTGCCATCTTTTATTAGGGCGGACAAGGGTGAGACATTAAAAGCTTCTTATGTCCATTTGGTCAATCCTAAAAATGGAGCTGCGGTGGCTGCTGAAGTAACCCACAGGTTCAGCACCAATGAGAATAATTTCACCATTGGTAGCTTTTATGCTCTTGATCCTCTAACTACTGTGAAGACACGATTCAGCAATACTGGAAAGGTCGCAGCTCTCTGTCAGCATCAATGGAGGCCAAAATCATTTGTAACACTTTCTGCTGAGTATGACCCCAAGGCAGCAACTGCACATCCCAGGGTGGGGCTTGCAGTAGCTCTCAAACCTTGAAGATGAAACGGAAATTACCTGCTCTGTGAGAGTGTACTACATTCCTTGATTCCATTATGTTTTCCATAAACCCATGAAACTTGGTTTGGTTTACCCCAAGAAATCTTGGGTTGATAACGTTTAAGGAAATATCTCCGAAAGCTCTGGCAAGAGTTCAAACTCAATTTTGACTAGAGTCCATCATAGTGAGACTCAATGCAGTGTTGAAATGTATTAGTCAAAGCAACTTCATCATGTTGTGTTCACACAAAACTGATGACTGACCTTTTGGGGATTCCTAAAAGGTCAATTGACTTTGCTTTAGATTTACTGAACTCAGAAAGTTTTCCACTGGTTAAAGTTCATATCATCATAATGGATTGAATGTTGTGAGTGTGAAATGCTTAAATACACTCTATTTCTTCTTCCTTCTTCAATGGTAAGTGGTGAATCGACTTGCTTCGTTCTTTTAACCATGCAAATATAAATTCCATATTTTTAATTCTGTATGTCTGTTATTATTCGCGAATAGTGTTAATATTTTCATATTTTGCTATATGTAGTTAATTATACTGAAGAGTTTAGTTTGGTCATTGATAGGTAGGAATTTGCTGCCTATAGTTCTATTAAATTATCAAAGGTTTCTATAACCTTTATCCTACTAGTAGTTAATACAAAATGCCGCCGTGCTGTGCAAAACCTATCTCAATAATGATGTATTACCATATGAGAGTTACTCAACATAGAAATCAAAGTTGATTACAGCAACGGAAATTGAGACAGAGCTTAGATCAACTAATTTTCTTCTCCAGATAAAAATTATCGGAATTTTTATGACCAATTTTATTAATAGATATATTTAAATTATATATTCTTTTTGTTTGATAATGAGTTCGTAGGTTAATAATAAGTTAGAAGATGGAGCAATATATTGAAATCTTAGGCTAATAATAAGTTAGACGGAACAATATATATTTTAATTATTTTTATATAATACTATAGTGAAAATTTTATTTAAATATTAAAGAACATATCAGCTGATAGAACTCAACCAGCTTAACACGAATCACAATCTAAAGACGCTTAGAATGGTAAAGACTTGCCAAAATTTCCAACCAAATTACCGACCAGAAAGAAAGATATATAAATGTCAGTTCTTCTTTGCTTCTCTTTGTGAAGTGCTACAATGTCAGACCCACCGCCTTCAAATCCAATCCCTCCTTTCTCCGCTCCCAATCTCCTTCTTCCTCTTTCCTTCGTCGAAGCTCCTTCCTTTCCTAACCCAATCCCAATCCCAATCCCAATCCCAATCCCAATCCCTAACACTGACCCTAACCCGAACCCGAACCCTAACCCTAACCCTAATCCTAATCCTTACCCTTACCCTCCGTTCCAACTCCGAATCCCCTTCCAAGGGAAGCGCAAGCGCACCGGATTCCGCCGCAAGGCCGCCCAACCACCTACCGTTCAGGTAACGCAATCTCCTCAACCATCACCACCACCACCACCTCCACAGCTTCCTTCCTTGGCTCCCACCAATGAGGCCAACTCCATCAAGGACCCATTCGCAAACCCTAACCTTTACATTAACCCCGATATCTCTGAGGAGATCATCGTCATCAACAAGGAGGCTACCGCCGAGGCCCTTATCGGTATCACCGCCGGATTCCCTGCCGACACCCTCACTGAGGAGGAGATCGAGGCCGGCGTCGTCTCCTCCATAGGCGGGATCGAGCAGGTCAACTACATCCTCATCAGGAACCACATCATTGCAAGATGGAGGGAGAATGTCTCCAATTGGGTCACGAAGGAGATGTTTACCTCTGTGATTCCGCCCCTCTACGAGCCTCTCTTGAATTCGGCTTATAATTACTTGGTTTCTCACGGGTACGTGAACTTTGGGGTTGCTCCCGCGATAAAGGAGCGGATTCCGGCAGAGCCCAATAAGCCGAATGTGGTTATCATCGGAGCTGGACTGGCGGGTTTGGCTGCCGCAAGGCAATTGATGGCATTTGGGTTTAAAGTTGTCGTCTTGGAGGGTAGGAAGAGGTGCGGGGGCCGGGTGTACACGAAGAAGATGGAGGGTTCAAATAAATTTGCGATGGCCGATTTGGGCGGAAGCGTCTTGACTGGTACACATGGAAATCCCTTGGCGATAATTGCTAAGCAGTTGGGTTCAATGCTTCATAAGGTGAGAGACAAGTGCCCCTTGTATAGGCCGGACGGGAAGCCAGTCGATCCGGATTTGGACAGCAAGGTGGAGAATGCATTCAACAAGCTCCTGGATAAAGCAAGCCGACTGAGGCAGTGTATGGGAGAGGTTGCAATGGATGTCTCACTTGGAGCTGCCTTGGAGACCTTTAGACAGGTTTTCGGTGATGCTGTTACTGACGAGGAGATGAATCTGTTTAATTGGCATCTCGCTAACTTGGAGTATGCTAATGCTGGGCTGCTGTCAAAGCTTTCATTGGCATTTTGGGATCAGGATGATCCATATGATATGGGTGGAGACCATTGTTTCTTGCCTGGTGGTAATGGGCGATTGATTCAAGCTCTTGCTGAGAATGTTCCAATTATATATGAGAAGACAGTGCATACAATCCGATATGGTGGTGATGGTGTGCAGGTTATTGCAGGCGGGCAGGTCTATGAGGGGAACATGGCCTTGTGCACTGTTCCGCTTGGTGTTTTAAAGAATGGTACTATAAAGTTTGCTCCTGAGCTGCCCCAGAGGAAGCTTGATGGGATTAAGAGGTTGGGTTTTGGGCTGTTGAATAAGGTCGCAATGTTGTTCCCCTATGTCTTCTGGAGCACTGATCTTGATACCTTTGGGCATCTGTCTGATCATCCAAGTCGCCGAGGGGAATTCTTTCTTTTCTATAGTTATGCAACAGTAGCTGGTGGTCCGCTCTTGATTGCATTAGTTGCAGGAGAAGCAGCACACAACTTTGAAACCATGCCTCCAACTGATGCTGTGACCCTAGTTCTTCAGATTCTCAGGGGTGAGTTTATTATTTCTTTTTCTCATATTTCTGTTAATAGTTTTGGTTGATTATCCATAAGGAGGAGTTTGTCATAGAATTGGTTATTGTTACAAAAGGTCCCATGTCCTCAAATTTGCACGAATAGGTTAGTATTCATGCAAGACGCAGTTGGACTTTCTATGTACTTTACTGCTTGTCCCATGGCATCAATTGTCAAACTTTTTGTAAAAATAGAATTCTAGACTATGAACTCTTTACTAATGCTCTTATATATACTTGACTCATGGCTGATAAGTTATATAAAATATTTTTTCCTTTATTGTTATGAGGTAAGGGTGATAATTACTTACTGCTAGTATATTTGTACTTTGCAAACAGGCATCTTTGAACCACAAGGAATTGAAGTTCCAGACCCTCTCCAAAGTGTTTGCACGAGGTGGGGTACTGACTCATTCAGTTTAGGTTCATATTCTCATGTTGCTGTCGGAGCATCTGGGGATGACTATGATATCTTAGCAGAAAGTGTTGGAGATGGGCGGCTCTTCTTTGCTGGTGAGGCTACCACAAGGCGCTATCCTGCAACTATGCATGGTGCTTTTATTAGTGGCTTGCGAGAAGCTGCTAATATGGCTCACCATGCTAATGCTCGAGCTTTGAAAATAAAAGTGGAAAGAAGCCCGTCGACGAACACTCAGGCTTGCGCAGCACTCCTGGCAGATCTATTTAGGGAGCCTGATTTGGAATTCGGAAGCTTTTCTGTCATTTTTGGCCAGAAAACCTCTGATCCCAAATCTACAGCAATCCTGAGGGTGGCATTAGGTGGGTCACGAAGGAAGAGTAGTAATGAAGGAGCAAAGGCAGATCAACACCACTCAAACAAGTTGCTATTTCAGCAACTCCAGTCCCACTATAATCAGCAACAGCAGCTTCATGTTTATACCTTGTTATCTCGACAACATGTTTTAGAGTTGAGAGAGGTGAGAGGAGGTGATGAAATGAGACTAAATTACCTGTGTGAGAAGCTGGGTATCAAGTTGGTTGGTCGAAGAGGTCTGGGGCCTGCTGCTGATTCTGTAATTGCTTCCATTAAGACAGAGAGGGGCAACCGTAGAACTAAACCCAGTCCCTTGGTTTAAATTGGTTAATGAGCCAGGAAATTTTTTATCTGGTGTGCTAATGTATGAAGTCATGGTGCCCATGAAGCAATTTCTTTTCCTCGCATTCTGGTATTTCAAGATCACTGGTAAGCAGTAACCCACTTTCATGTTGATGGACCGAAGTTAGCTTGAACACTTCTTAGCTATCTAAATATCAATCAGCTCATATTAGCTAAGCATGTCATTAGAACTTGAATTCCTGTTGGATTGAAGAACACAGTTGTATTTTACTGATTCTAGGTTTTTTTTTTTAAATTTCATCCAGGAAGAATTATTTCGCCCAAGAAGCTTCGGCAAAACCTCTACAACTATCACCATGAGACCTGCTCCACTCCACTGTTCCTTCCATCTTTGCTGCTACCAAATGACAGTTCGGAGCCACCCTGGGAAGCTATCCATGCTCCAGCTGCAGAGGGAAGCCATGGACGAAAAAATGCACAAATTTTGGAGACTTAAAATTTGTGGATAACAAACTATTCATGTAATTTCACATTAGCTGATATCTTTTGATTTAGACGATCTGGCTGAGAACATATTTGCATTCAATATTGGTATCGCATTACAATGAATTAAATTATTGATCCATATTGTGAAAAAAGAAAAGTATGAGACTATATTTATTTTGGCATTCATATATGATGGCACAGAGAAACTACAATCCTATCAATAACTGTCCAACAATCCTAAATGAAACGTATAGTCTGACGCTCAAATCTATCGGAAGTGACACAGAATACTAAGATATCACATAGGCTATTTAATCCCAAAAAAGTTTTCTAAAAGTTATGCAGAAACCAGCAGCGCATGGTATCCAAGGCAACGGCAACTGCCCAAAACTTATGCCAGAATGTTTCCCATAAACACATGTTACACGTAACACGGGAATAGCTAATCAGCCTTAGATTATAAACAAGAAAGCAATTATTTGGCTGTTTGGCATCAAGTTAAGTTTACGAGTCAATACATTCTTGAACAATAGAAAGTGAAGCACAAAACTAAATTTTCTCATGGGAAGTCTATTCATTTGGTTGCTCATTGAACCTATAATTACAGCTGCTCCAAAATGCTCGAGATTTAAATTATCACTATGAATGCAGCCATAGGCGATCGTGCAGCCTCTCTTCTCCTGCACCAAGCATCTCATCAACCTTTTCTCCATTGCGGAAGAATTGGAACGTGGGGGTGTACCGAATATTTTGTGTTGTTTCAGGGCATTCATCAATATCGGCATAGATGAAGGAAATCTTTTTAAATTTGTTGCTCAGCTGGCAAAAAGAAGGTAGGATCTGGCTGCAAACACGGCACCTGCAAACACATAAAGAAGCAAATAACTAAACGAAAACAAAAGAACACTGACCACTGTAAATCAATAAGGAAAGTATGGTATTACTACACATTCCGAAATTATGCATGACAGACAGAATTAGTGTGTTGGATGATATTGATGGTCGAAATTACAACTTACAGTATTCTCAAGCTGAAGTAGTTATGTATATTATTTATTGGTTTTGATAGTAATATTTTGATATCGCTCTCAAATTCTTAATTAGAGCAGTTCAAAAAACTGAAGATTTCAACATAAAATATGCTTACAATAATCTTTTCATTGCAAATACTTACTAAGGCAGCCTGAAAGTGAAACATATTCTTTTTGGCATCTAAGTTTTATGTTAATATACAATTAAAATTCTTCAGCAGTCGGTATATCATTCGTGAAATCTCTTACAGACAAAAACTTCATTTAACCATATCATGTCAAAAAACTTTGTATCAAGCTCAACTTTGGACAACACTTGTCACTTACAGGATAAATCATATTCACATTTCTCTATAGCATATATCATAACAGTCAGGACCTAAATAGACCATTTTATACATTCCAAAATTGATGATGCTGACTCTTTATATTAAATACATCAAAACAGAAATCACCAACAAATTGTTAAAAATGCTTTACAAGCAACAGAAGATAAAACATTGCTTGATGCGTAGCAAATGAATAGCTATAAGCAGTAGAAAGTATATAAAACCGAAAATATGTAAATGATATGTAAAATTGAACCAATAGAAGATTAAACATCAATGAAACAATAAACAAGGAAAACTAAATAGATCTCTGACCATTCAATTAATGCCACCTAGGCAATGATGCTCCTTACTCAGGAATGCACCTGTATTACTTGGCGTAAATATGCAATAGGATTTACTTCAAAAAGAAAAATGCTGAAACTAACAGGCCACACGAAAATGGTTTATAGCAGACATAACATAGATGAACAGTACTATTAATATTTAGGTTCATGTGCATTTACCACAATGTTTTACATACATGACACAATACCAAGGTTGAAATATAGAATAGATGGCAAGTGATCACGACATACCATGAAGCACCATAATTGATAACCGCCTACAAGGAAGTAAAATAATCTACGTTAAATAGTTAAACAAAAGAATTCACAAACACTTTTAAAGAAGTATTATTAAGAGGTAGGGCAATAATTTTGCCGACAGTAAATCTCCGAACCATTTTAAAGAAATTGATGCCTCACATGTACTCAAAGTAACAAAAATTAATAAATAATAGCAATTTAGGTTAGAACAGAATGGAAGCCAAAAGGACTGGTTTTCTAACTCACAGGGGTTTTAGATGCCTTGATGTCGCCGAGGATCTCCTTGAGATGGCCATCGCCGGAAGCGCTGCGGAGGTTGCCGTGGTGGTTCGGAGGAAGTGAGGATAAGCCCGAGCTCGACGGGCCTTTATTCTCGTTTTTCTTATCCTCCTCCCCATCCTCCCCCATCGCTCCCTCGTCCCTCCGATATCGTACAACTCACGGATAAGATGTTTATCCGGCGAATAAAAAAGAATATCTGGCCGTAGTTTAAGCGTATGGCCCAATTAGGCCTTCTTATATTTCTAGCCCAAGCCCAAATTTTTTTAATATATATATACAATTCATGAAGCAGAGGGACGACAAACAGTGAGTTAGTTAGTTAGTTGGTTAGTTAGGTGTTGTGACAACATCGATGATGGTTTCTTTAACATAAATTTTGCCATCATACATGCATGAGGGAGGGGGAGGTCTGCATCATGTTATTAAGAATAAATGCCAATTAAATGATACTAACAGTGCAACCAGTCACCACTCTTTTATCCCAACTCGTTAAAGATATATATATATATATATATATATATATATATATATATATATATATATATATATATATATATAATGATCAATTGGATCGTATTGGGAGACTATCCCCCCATTCCTCATTAGATTACATGTCATGGCATCGTTGTCAAAGTTTTGGCCTCCTCTACTCTTAGCTATCAATGCATTTCCTGTCTTTGTCTTGAATATATAAGGAATTTGCACCAAAAAATCTTTTAATTATGGTATTAATAATTTTTGAGTCTTTTAGTTTCGAAGTAGTAAGTAAGGATCTATTTTACTCATTTAGCCCAAATAAAAGAAAATAATGGACTGCCGCGGCTTTAAACTATAAGCAAAGATTATATAAAAAGTATGCTTTTAATGTATCCAAATTTAATATAAAAAAAATAAGTATTATTTTATATAAATTGTACGGGAAAAATGTAAAATGTGTACTTTTTAAATTTGCTAATTTATGCATCTAAATATATGCTTTCAATAAAAATAAAGGTAATAAAATAACCCAAATTTATTAGTCTAAAATTAGAGAGTCTAAAATTGTTAATTTTATAACTAGAAGCTTTTTCATGGAAATTGCAACTCCTTATCCACTTGATTTGTTTTTATATCTTGTTTTTATTTATTTTTTCTTTTTGGTCAAAAAAGACGACATACAATGTTCTCTTGTATGCTATAACACTTATTTTTATTATAAGTGAGACAAATAATAGATTCGTAACGGACCGTACAAATAGTAGGACAAAGATAAATAGAATATGATTACCAAGTTTCTAAAGAACTTTTCATATCTACTCTCATTTTATTCTTTAGCAATTTATAATTTATCCCTGATTCGGTTTTATTTTTAGTTTTACTTATACATATTAAACTTAAGCATTTAATTCTTCTATAACATAGTCTATTTTATTACTATTAATTACTTTTTGATGTTGAAATTAATGTTGTTCATTGCGGCTAATATTTTCTATCATAGAAGAGATAATAAAACTTATGTGAGGGCAATTAAAATTTCTCACGCCCCCACTAATGATTGATTAACAATTATAATTTAATGTGGGCCATAAGAAAATTAAGTGCTCATTCATAGAAATAAATTAAAATTAAGTTAAACTACGAAAAGAGAAAAGAGAAAGAGAGATAAGTTGTAAATTACTCTTTTATTTTTCTCAACTAAACAAACACTCAGACAAGAGAGCATGAGATAGAATTTTTCTTCTTCTTCTTCTTCTTTAAACCGCAACCGCATCTAGTGTATTTTAAAGCTTAAATATGATATCATGTGAGTTGTAAAACTATTGAATCTGACAACTACTTCTAAAACGCAAGTCATTTTTCTATTCAGCTAAGTTATATAGAAATCTAAAGATGGCTGAGTAAGCTTTAAGATTCTTTTCACATAAATTAGACAAGGAGTTGCAAACTTCGATTCAGCGAACTCACTAGCAAACATAGCATATGTTCAAAAGATCACCCACCATCTTGGTCACGGGAGTGAGGGGGCCCATCGGTGAGGAGGAGATCTGGTGATCAACTGAATAGGTCTTCCCACAGTGAGATCCGCATTTGGAGCTTGTCGTGTTCATGGTGGAATCTATTATTTGTTTCGGAATATGTGATGTAGTCAGTGTTTGATTGCTAAAAACTAAACGAAAAAAAAGTAGTAGTCATACTTAAAAGCTTTCTTTAGTTTTAATGTTTAATTGTAGAAAATTTATCGAAGAAATCATTTTTTTTTTAATCTAGTAAGATAGTTTCACTTCTTTATTTTATCTTGAGAGACAATTCACTAAAGTCGGTCATCTTATTAAATCGGTGAAGCAGTATGAGATAAAGTCGGCCTCAGCAGTTTCTCTGCTGAGGATTTGGCGATTTTCTTTTTCTTATTTCTCTTACTAAATTCTTTTTTGTTTCTGATGTGGATCTCACATGCCTTGTTTTTACGTCGTCGTTGCTTGTCATAGATCTCGTCTGCCATGATCACAACCCACCTGCTTAAACTGTAGTCATTCTAGACTGACATGCCTTTACCTCACCTCCCTTCACGCTCCATTGTCGTCGTCCTAGTTCTTTAGATTTTCATTTATACTTTTAAAGAACAAATTCTTCGTTTTGTAGATGCAATAGATATATACATCACTTTTACCCTCCTTTTTGCTATCTTTCTTTTTTGGTTGTTTCCTTTCTTGGTTTCACAGATTACTCAAAATAGACTCTCTATGTGGATTTCATTATAATCGTTAAATTTCGTCACTGATTTGCATGTATTATTATTCAAGCTTACTCCTTTATTGAGTACTCAATTTTGACTTATGTTGTTAAACATATAGTGCTACCACGATTAGCCAAACATGAGTTATGTTTCTAAAGTACTGCTCTATCTACTCATTTTCTTATTGTGTTTGAGTGTTTGTTTTTCATACTTGATTTATTTTTATTTTGGTCTGTAATAATACAACCCAACGAGCGACTTGTTCATCGTATTCTTAGCCATTTTCCTTTTTCTTCTCTTATATCAAGTTATAATCGTCAAATTAAATTAACGATATGATCCGTCTACGAATTTTCCCTTTAAAAAGAATCACTTTATTAAATTTTATTTTTCGGCAACCAAATACTCCCTTAGTTATAAAGTTGATAAATCATATATATTTATATTTATATTGTTATTATTTTTTCAAGAAAAATATTATCTTAGTTGGGATTAACAAGTAAGTGTCCATTTCATCAAACATATATAGCAGATAAGATCCAAGAAAAAAAAAAAAACTATAAATCTGGCTAAGTAGCTACAATGGTCCATCATCTCCCATGTGATAATCTTAACTTTCCACTTGTTCAAACTGTGTGCCACATTTTATATACATATATATGCATATTATTTAAGTTATGTGAATATTATGTTGAATAAGTTGATATAAAACTTTGATACAAGTAGCAATTTCTTATCACAGAGAAATTTTCAAGTGATACCTTATGTTATTATTAATATCTCATTTTTAAGAATTTTGTAATCGAATCACTTATTTCTTTTTCTATAAGTTTTATATGACACCTTATTTTTATTTTGATTTTTAATGTATATAACTCTACTAATTAAATTACTAAAATATTTTTAGAATTTTTTTTTAACCTCGTTACACACTAGTTAAATCCTTTTTAAGCCATTGTCTCACCCCTACCATAGAGTAATTTAAATATTTTAAAATTATCTTTAGCATTCTAAAAGAAATCTTTTTAGTTGATACCCTTTCATTTGAAAATAATCGAGTTTAATTAATTTAGATTTTCACATAAAAATTATACAAAATATTAATAAGAAACAAGTTTAGGTGCACTTAGGTAGATGGGATGTCTCTTAATTACCAAAATTACTGACTGAATTAGTGATTAAGTATCAAGAATAGCTTACTCTATTATTCAGAGCAGTAATTTTACTGAGATGAATAAGTTTAAAAACTAACCTACTTGAATATAACACACACCCACTTTGGCCAAAAGGGACAAAATACATAAAAGGATCAGTAGACATGACGATCTTATTAAAATTTTCTGGCCCCTTAAATTAATGGGTAGGTTAGATAAGAATAAGCACATAATTAACATTAATCTAAAACCTACTGATGTTTGTATACTATTCAAATCAAATGTTATTTTCCATTGTCAACTAGATGAACAAAATAAAACTAAGCACCAACAAGGATGAGATTTACTAATCCCACTTTTTCTTTTTTATAGGATTAATTTTATTTTAAAACTTAAATATAAAATTAGGTGAATTGGATCACACCGAATGAAATTATCGAATTTGAGAGTGACTTCTAAATATAAGTTATTAAGCCGAAAAAAGATTTACTTAAACTACGAAACATCAACTAAATGTAATAAAATTAGGTAAGTATAATCCAATGGTTTTGTCCAGCTAGATCTAACGCGGCAAAAATAATCTAAGATTTATATTTTAAATTTAAAATAAACTAGATGTTTGATAATAAAAAAAATATGCAGTAAAATCAAAAAAAATTAACAAAGATTACCATATTTATGTGAAGAAAAAAATATATATTTCTTTTATCTTTACTCATTTATGTGCTTCACTTAGATTCGGGCTTCTACGACCTTGATGATTAATAGTTTTTCTTTCTTTCTCTCTTGCTAATAAAAATTTATTCATCTTTAAGCATTATAAAGAGAATAGGTTAGAAAACTCTATTACAAGTTAGTTTCGAAGAATAACAAGAAAGCCGTCAAAATAAAATTAGACAAGGATGCCCTTAGATGAGTCGTATTTTGATCACCCATAACATTTCACTACTAATATATACAATGATGGGAATGGCAATACCATTTATTTCCAACCTGACTCTCAACTGTGATCAGTGAGATGCAGAGATTTGAGTAGAGAATGATGGGCACTGCTAGTGCATGCATGGATGATGATAGATATCATGTTGGATAGATCTCTTAATGTGATCCTTTAAGTATTCCAAAGTTAAGGTCATCAAGGATGTTGCGGTCCACTTCTAGTTGGCATTAATTGGCACAATATCAAAACAAAATGACCTTTAGCTATATAATCACTCATGCATGCACGCACTGTCCAAGATCATAAACGTATTATATTATGCACTAACATAAGTTAGGATGTTATAATTAATTCACAAAGTTGAGAGGAATATATATACATAGCTTAAAGAGAAAGTAATAATACGAATTAAAAGTTTTCTATTCATTTTGACATTCAAATTTATATCCGTACCGGAATAGTTTATGTAGATCTGGATTCAAGAATAGCATTCAAATCATCGTACTATTTAATTTAATCTAAAATATTATAAAAATAGTTGTTTAGAAGATCTTTTTATAATCTATATTACTATCTAACAAATTCTTATTCATTCATAAAATGTCGACTCGTATTTCATGTTTCATGGAAATTACAAAGGCAGTTTAAGATTAAATTCAATCTGATTCGATTCTATATCTGAGTTTTATCGAATTATGGGCTTAAAATTTTATCCATCTTGACTTTCGAATCCATTTTTATACTTTTATATGAATTTTTAATTTTTAATTTTATTCAGGTAATTATATTACAAGTTTTTATACTTATATTTTCTAATATGTATACCACTCTCTCCTCCGGTGAACATATTGTTAGGCAATAAATAGAATAAATAAAATTAGGAGTGACAATTTTTGTACTTACATTATAACCCGTCATTAATCTGATTATTAATCGGATGGTATTAGTATTTTATTATGTAGACTCTTTTAATTTAATAGTTAATGACACGATAATCCAATTAGCCCCGAATAAACCGTTAATTCACACAAAAGAATACTTCCCGAACATATGATTGGCACCCATTTATAGAACGATCCAAAGAAAACTTTCGTCCCTCCGAAGCGGATACGCGTTCCCGTCCTCCGGGGGTGAGAGAAAGAGGAAGGGTGGTGAGAGCATGCTGCCGTACGGGAACACGGCCGAGGCGGAGGCGGCTCTGGGGCGTAGCCTCACCGCCTTGGAGGCGCTATGGTTCCGGTACTCGGCCGGGATTCCGGACTACATCTTATATTACCATAATATCCTCTTCCTTTTAGTTATTTTCACTTTGGTTCCTCTCCCCTTGGCCTTCCTCGAACTCCGCCTCCCGTCCGCCATCTCCCCCTACAAGCTCCAGCCGAAGGTCCGCCTCCCGCCGGGAACCTTCCTCCAATGCTACAAGGATGTCATGTGGGTTTTCCTCCTCGCCGTTGGACCTCTTCAACTCGTCTCCTACCCCACCATCAAGGTTCGTATGTTTTCTTCTCGCTTTGTACAATCTAGGTCTTCTTTTTATTTATTTTTTTCGCGATTTTGATGCGTTTTACGATTTTGGTTTTTCTTTTCTAGCCTTTATTCGGACATTTGCTTGCTAAAATATTGCATTTTGATTTGGTTTTGGGGGATCTTCGCGAATGGGTTTGGCGTCTCCGAACCTTTCGTCAAGTTCTCTCATCCATCCTTTTGCTTTCTACGATCTGGACTTTATTTTCTTTTTTCCGCAACTTGATTCGTATTACGATTTGTCTTTCCTTTGTGGCCTATTTTCTTAGTAAAAGATTATTTTTTTTTCGCTAATGTGGGTAGCAGATGATTGGAATAAGGACTGGATTGCCGTTGCCGTCTCTGGGGGAGATGGCGGCACAGCTGGCGGTGTACTTCTTGATCGAGGACTATGGGAATTATTGGATCCACCGGCTGTTGCATGGGAAATGGGGTTACGAGAAGATCCACCGAATCCACCATGAATTTACGGCGCCGATTGGCTTCGCCGCTCCCTATGCGCACTGGGCGGAGGTGCTTATTCTTGGCATTCCAGCCTTCATTGGCCCGATGCTCGCCCCTGGCCACATGATCACCTTTTGGCTCTGGATCATCCTCCGCCAGATGGAGGCCATTGAGACCCATAGCGGGTAAGTACCATATTTGATATTAATGGTTAATGTCTCTTGCATTACTCCATTATCTTAGTTATGACAAGAAGAAGAATAAGAAGATCCCTAATTTATGGCATTCGAAGAGATGAAGTTGATTGCTGAGCTGTTTGTTGGTTAGCAGTCGAAGAAGGATATAAATAGGTAAGGTGGTTAATTTATGGCTAAAGCCATCATAAGAGGGCTACTTTCCGGATCTACAGTCGTGAATCAGTTAGATATCCTTTGTGCTAATTGAAGGGGTTAGAGAAGATCTTTGGAGAACAAGGTTGTTTTTTACTTTGAGGAGAGCAACCATTCAGTGAAAATGTGTGATATGTTAAGATGAGGGAAAGCCTATGGCTGGTGTCATTTTTTTTTCCTAATTCAGAGGTTTTTCGAATCACTTCAATAGCTTTCCATTGTCAACCAGTAGTTATTCCCAGTATTCACGTTAAAAGATAACCAGTAGTTTATTCAACTATCTTATGTCACTAATTATTGATATAGAGTAATAAATTAAATTTGCTAGGTCTGATGACTGGTGATGTGGAGTAGAAAACAACTTGTACATTTTCATGTCCTTGACTAGCTTGCTCAAGTATGTAATTCCATAAATCCTTTGGTACAATCTAAGGAGAACTGCGGATAAGCATCACCTAGGAAAATCTGCTCTATTGAGTTGATTGTTGGAGAGCCAGATTATAACTAGCAATTAGGAAAATGGGATAGAAATACATTCAATGCTCATATTGATGATAGAGGAGCCTTGGTCTATATCATTGTCAACGTAAAAGTGATGGACCTTGCTATTCCACTAGAGTCTAGAGACTATATGAAGCGTTCTATAGCCGTCAGAGAATATCATCTGAACAGGACTAATTGAGCTTCAAGATCTTGGTCATATTGTTATGCCATTGAGGCCTATTAACTTATAGGTATGGTCTTACTGTATGTAAATCTTTCTCATTTTGTACATATATCTCCATGTGCTTCACACCAATGTTTGGGGGTGTTGTCCATTCAGCTCTCACCCTTGGAATGAATAGAACATCTCATATGAAATGTCAATAATTTTCATTCTTTATTGCAAACTCCTTTCTGGTCTAGTGGAACCCAGCAATGCTGCTCCATTTTTGAGTCTCGATTGAGCTTATGCGGTCTTGGGTAGCTATGATTAGTGACCTTACATATGCATCTTAGACTTTAGCTCAGAAACTAATTCTGGACAAGATTACAATTACAATATCTAGACATTCTGTCAAGTTGCAACGGGTTTTAGGATTTGCTCATTCCTTCTGTGAACCCTTCTAATCTCTGTGCTATGCTTGTATTTAACCATCATTTAGACTGGAAATGTCTAGACGCTGTTGTTGATGACAGTGATGGTAGTCTCATATTCATATAGAAAACCAATGGACATTAGATTAAGATATAATGTATCACCAAGTTGTGAAAATCTAACTGTCTATGCAACATGCTGATTCCCCGTGTCCTTGGTAGCTGTGGCTCTCATTTTCTCTTTTTATTGATCACCTCTCCATCCTTTGTTTATTCCCCTGAAACTTCCTGTGCACACCCTAGGTATGGTCTTAAGTGAGTTCTCCTGCCCAGTCATCATTGGCCCCTTGTTTGGGAGGATCCCTACTGGTGCCTCTCAAAGAGTATGCTTCTCCAGCATTGTTTTGCTGCTGATAAGGGAGCATTACATTACTGTACCCTTGTTTAGAATAATCTATATGCAGGATGCTATTTGGAGAAGTTTTTCCTCTAATATAAGCATCTATGGCATGGGGAAAAGAGGATTGTTGCACATATAAAAAGGTCTGTGCTAATTACTGCTAATGCAAAAGGTCCACTGACATGTTTTTTGGCAGTTACGATTTTCCACTGAATCCGACAAAATATATTCCTTTCTATGGAGGAGCAGAATATCACGACTATCATCACTACGTAGGAGGACAGAGCCAAAGTAACTTTGCTTCAGTGTTCACATACTGCGACTACTTATATGGAACTGACAAGGTAAGTTGATTGTTTAATATTTCCAAACTAGCATATTTTAGACAATGAGAGATAACATGTACTAATGCTACTTCCCTTATCATCTCAGGGCTATAGATTCCACAAGGCACACCAATCCAAGGTACTTATGCAGTCTTTCGATCGTCCACATACCTCAGTATCATCTTTATTTAAGTTGACTAGTTGTTTTCTGCTTCTCTACTTCAACTATTTTCTCTTCATTTGAATCAGTTGAAGGAGGACCAGTGGAGAATGAATGACCAAACTGGAGAAGTCGATGCTGCGAACTACAATCAGAAGTCTGAGTAGGCATAAATTTTGTTTCAGAATCTATGTGCAGATTGTGATCTCACTTGTCTTCCCACCTATTTGTCATGCATTCCATTTCAAAGTTGTGGGTCGCAGAATCTTAGGCTATGTTAATGGGTGGTGTATTCGCCAGGGTAGTCTATATGCACAGCGGCAGTGGGTTTGTCTTCTTGCTGTTGCTACTGATGTCAGCTGCTGTCTTTTAATCGACCAGTTTCATTGTGGATATCTCAATGAACCGAATTTGTTGAACTAATAAAAACGTGAAATCCCTCCTTGTTTCTTCTTTGATTTAAAGAACTTGTCTGAAATGTCTCTGCAACTATTTGTTACCTGCTCTGGTTTTCTGTTTCGGTATCAGTCTTGTCTAAAAGCTTTTGCGCACAAAAATGGTTGCTTACCTTAGCATATCATACTTCAGTCTCTCTAATTTTGCTACTATCTATTGGTACAATTCGGCATTCTTATCTTATCTACACTCAGTACTTATGAATACATGAAATCAGTGACTAGTAACAGTACATCTTCCTAACTAGTATGAAAAAAATGAAAAAAGAAAAACCAATCGTGTGAATTCTCACTTACTGGAAGGCCAAAACCCATGTTTGTTCCTCTTTCGATCTTTTTTCTTCCTCTCTCCAAACACCACCACCCTTTCTCTCCATTGAGCTCCTGTTCTTATCTGAATAGGGTTTTGTGGGATAAGACCCAGATTTATTTACTTTTTATATCCTGCTAGATAACAAAAGAACCAGATATTTATGAAGCACGCCACCGCCCAAGAAGCCCAGGGGTTGCTGGGTATTTCCTCTGGACTTCAACTCAAAACATTAATGCAGATATCATAACTCTTGAGAAGGGCATTTGTATTAATATCACCATCAATTGAAGTTAAAGCAACATCTGACCACACAGAATTGAAGGCATCACCACTGATAGAATAATATACTCCATTTTACACTTCCCGTTATCCGGTTAGACATTGATAGAAGAATATCATGCCTTCTATACAAGAAAGTTACAAAGAGACTTATCGAATTTAAATGAATCACACCATATTATCACTAAGATATTGGAGTAACTCCCGCACATTGATCATCACAAACAAATCCCATCCAAGTTAAAGGCTCAAGATAGAACTCTCCTACGACCTCACATTTGCAAGCCTTGCTCTCATCTCTTCTAGATCTCCATCATCATCAACACCCTCAGCCACGGCTTCTCGCTGCATATGCGGAAAGAGAGGTCCATTACCAGCTTTTGGAACAAGTGCATGGAAATTAAGGCATCTATCTGAGTCATCAAGTATATTTACCTCCTCGGTAGCATTGCTTACTGGGGTTTGCTTGACCCTCTCTCTCCTAGCAGCATCTGGCAGCTGTGAGATTGTCTCACCTGCTATTGCAGCAAGAACTTTGTCCACTTCCTCGTCTATTTCTTCTTCTATGTCCTCTGAGTCCAAAGCTGTATCAACCGCATCATTCACCATTTCTTCAATCACCCCTGCCTGAAGTTTAAAAGATCAAAGCGATGTGTAGATACCAATGAGCACAAGAATAGTGCATTTCAAGATAACTGTTTAAAATAGATGCTGAAATTCGGTACTCTGAAGATGGCACAAGATGAATGATAGTGTATCAAGGTTTTAAAAGACCGTAGACGGTAAACAGGTGGACCAGGGATCATGTAGCGCCTAAGCACTAGGCGATCTAGATAGGTGCTAGAATTTTAAGGCATATACTTTAAAATAATAATAATAATTAGAGAAGAAGTTAAAATTAATACATATAATCTAAACAATTTACTATTACATCCTTGTTAAGAACTAGAGTAAACTATTAAAATCCATTAATTCATCAACATGTACAATAATTTTAATTTTCTAAGTCAATTTACATACTAAAATATGATATGAGATGTTAAGGCGGTCAGCTAGGCAAAACCTAAGTGGATCCTAGTTGTATTCTATCTAACACAACAACCTATGCATTACGGCAAAAGTGTTTTAAAACAATGTGGCGTATCGTTTTATTCTGTCTTATGCCTTGAGACAGAAAACTTTTCCAGCATGACAGTTACTCTATTACTCCGTCCTAACTCTTATATATCTCGTGAAACTTAGGAAAACATGGTTCTTGGTAGCATGGTTTTAACTAACATAAGCATCAGCAATAACTACAGCAAATCAAGAATTACAGATATCACAGTAGGTAAATCTGTTTTCTTACTAACTAGTGGTATTGTTCGAAAACAAGAATTATGGAGAGGAAGGCATCGGATAAGATCTACATTAGAAGAAATAAATTGGTTAGGCAATTGTCAATCTTTTAGAGGTATCATCACATCTCAGAAAATAGTTGAGCATCTTTGAGAACTCTACAAGAAAAGATGATAAAACTTGATATGAAGTTGCAATACTAATGAGCATCATCTATTTGCTGGGATCAAACTTTCCAAAGGAAATTATGTGGAAGCTTTACAAAATTATTATGGAAGAAAGGTGAGTCTAGTCTTTGGCAAATATCTTTCCAGTACCATGGGAAAGCCTCACTCTCAGGGGATTCCGTATCAATCGATGGGGGCTATGACCAGAGCCCCCGCCATAGTGATTATGAGGCCCCAATTCTTGACCAGAAGGGACACCAAAGGCGTAACCGACTGTTCAGAATTGGGGATTGGCTTCCAAGACGGGCTTATTTGTCTCCTGACAGGTGCAATAAGAAGTTGAGATCTTAACCTAAAAGGAGGGATCCCACGGCTTGTAATGTAGCCGTAACAAATAAGCACGTCTTGGAAGCCAACTTCTGACACTGTAGTCAGAATTTAGTTTTTCGGTGTTCTCGTCGGAACACGCAAGCATACTCCTTGCTTCTAGGGGCAGACCTTTCCTTTATCTCCTTCTTCCTCTTCCCAGAGCCCCTGGAGGAACAAGGTCCAAGAGTCCAAATGTAAGATACTGACAAACAAGCCCTTACCTACTCCTTAAGGGCCCAAGCGTGAACCTTCACTTCCGCATGACGCCAACTCGGGTTATTCTAACTTTCCCCATCCGACCTCAATTGCTTGTACTCGATTGTTTGGGAATATTCTGCATCACGAGATAGACTATGCGGGGTGGACCCGCCCTCAGGTTAGGCCAGAAGCCTCATCTCCTTCAATTGATGCTCCCTTTTACCCCGCGAGAGTCTTGTTCGATAAAGCCCTAGTATGTCCTTGAATTTATCCGAGACTTGAGCAAACCCCAAATTGGAGAATTCTATTCATTGATAGTGGGGCCACAAATGGAACTCTCATACCTACTAATTGTTGTATCTGCAATGCATTCCCCCTAGCTCCCAAAATACCGACAGAATTTGGCACGAAAGCAAAAACCCAGAGAATAATTACTCCAATATTCTTCTACTTCATCCATACATGTCCCGGTGTAATGTAATACATTACAGGGAAAATTGCCTCAATTCCAGCAAAGAGCAGCTCCCTATAGTTTCTTTTGTGCAATCCTTCACTTATTTTATGCATTAAATGCTTGATTTAGGCATAAAAGAAGTCAGCTAATATGTTGCAATCGCCCTCAAGGAAGATGATCGTGATACGAGTCGCAGAGCTGAACATATCTAAACATGAAAATTTTGAAAGCAGAAGGAATCGATTTTAACCATTAGAATGACTTGAGATTTGAATATGTTGTTCCTCTAGAAGTCCAACACAACTTAAATCTCGTCGATCAAATTGGTAGATCAAAAGTTATGGTCAATATACTAACCAAAGGTCAGAGGATAGTAGGATGGATGTAGATGATGAAAGTTGGTAATGTGGTTAGGGTTAAGATTATGGAAGAGAATAATGGGTGTGGTGGGTGAATAATATTGTGAACAAAATGAGGGGAGAGTAGGGAGCTTCCAAGTATGGCTAGTCGCTGGAGTGAGGAGGAAGAAGCAACTGAGGGTTAACCTCGGCCGTGGAAGGAAGCTCGGGGGTCACGTTCAATCCAAAGGGACAATACACCATGAAAAATACAAGCTTTCTATGAGAAGGCCATCGATCCAAAGGGATCAAATATCCAGTGTTAATAATGAAGATGACTCCCATAAAATTCTTGCAAGAGCTGAAAAAGCATCTACATAAAGCACCGTATCCTATTTTGTTCACAACACAACAATGATCTCTGTTCTCTCATTGATTTTAGCAAATTTCCTCTAAACACATCAAATGTGACAACTGGACAAATGAAATGTAATGTGCAAAATAATAGACAGAGAAAATACCTTAGTCATCTCTTTACCGAATTCTTGCATCGTAGCTGCCACTTCAGGAGCTTTCATAAGCTTATTAACAATTTTCATGACCTCAGCACTCTTGGACAGATGGCCCACTGTCCTGACAGTTGCTGAAATTTATACAAGCAAAGAGAACCTTCCTAGGATTAATATGTTTGCAGTACAAAGAGATGAAAATGCACGGACCTTAAACATAAATTAGACTAAATGTGACTTAATCTCAAATTTAGCTCTGGTTTGAAGTATTATGTGAAAAGATTATCACTTATAAGTCAGAAATGAGATGAAAAGAAGGCTTATTTCTATCTTACATTTTCTCCAAAACTATCTTAGGGTCAAATTCATTGTACGTCATCAACGTAACTTTTGATAGATATTTCAATATAAAGATGATTCTCCTTTGGCATAAGTTTAAGTAATTATTTTTCTCCTTTGGATCTCTTTAGATAATTCTCTTCCCCTCTGGCATAAGTTTAAGTAAGCTTAATACAAACACTTGCAGTGCCATAGTATATTGCAACAAAAACAGTAGATAATAAACCAATTTACAAAGAGGATAACAAGTTATCGAGTTGAAAATGCTTACATGGAGTAAACGATGTAACTAACCTGCAGTTTACCTTCCAAGAATCTTACATAAAAGAAAATATAGCCTACCGACTTGTTCACCGAGATGCATTGAGACAGAATTGAGTTGAGCCTTATTTTCATAAAGACGTTTCACAGCTCGTCTTGATCTCACAATTTCCTTAGCAAGAGCCTAAATACGAAAATTGTAATTAGTGCTACATGATATGTCATTACTTGGACCTCAATTATATTTCACATTAATATCATACTGGTAGATACAGTAGGGGATACTGTTTTTCGTGATGAAACAGAGCTATATATTTCATTTTAAAATGTTGTTCATGCTACAACTGCAACAACAAAATAAAATACAATAATAGTAGGAAGGCAGGGTGAACATTTTGTCGCTGTTGAATAAAAACTAGCCAAAAATAAGGTAAAACAAATAAATGATCTGAAATATCAAAAATGTGCATATGTTTAGTATTATTTGGTCCCTGTATGTAGCCATGATGGTTACAGTGGTATGAAAAGCTACCAAAACTAGTCCCTAATCTCACTTCCAAACCGGCAAACTTCGGTACCACTCAACCAGTTCAATCAAACTACAAGAACCCATTAAATTCCATCTTCTTTTTCAACACTTCAAGCAAAGGAGGCGTAGGACAAGAGAGAAAACCCTAACTAAAAAAGTACAAGACGAAATGCGCAGGGCCTTAATGACCAACAATTACATAATTATAGAACCGGAGAAAGGAACTCCTTATTTTCCATTTCGCCTGCATCCATCGGCAAATAGCAACTACAAACTGAAACGATCTCCCCGACCAAGATACGAACTTTAATTAACTCTTCAAACAAATGGAAGCAAACCTTAGCAGATCCCATGTCGTTCCTCTTGGCCGCTTCTTTGATCGCCTTCTGCACATTGCGCTCTTCCCTCTGCACGTCTGAGGTATCGAAATCAACCAAATCCATCAAAATAACAAACTCGAAGCCAAGAAACGGGTGAGCGGAATTACTAACGAGACCCAAACCTCTGATCTGGCGATCGATGTTGAGGCACTCTTTCCGAAGCCGCCGCTGCCAATCCCTCAATTGCTCTTGGGGATTTGGTTTTGGCTTCAACAGATTCTTCACCTTCTCCATTTAATCTTCCTCGATCTAAAGAACTCAAACAAAAGACGAACTCCGAAATCGATAGCTCCTGTTTTCTTTTTCCTTTTTTTCCCCTTTTACCGCGCTAAAGAAGAACAACAGTTTAGTTTGGGTCTGGTTGACCTCCGATGACTCGGTCTGGTTTGACCCAATTCAACTCCGGCTCCGGAAATATTTGGTGTTTTTAAAGTTGTTCTTATTCCATTAAATATGGTGGGTTGCTACCTTTTATCTTTTTCTAGGAATTGAACATCGGTAAAAATGGTGAATAATTTTAATATTCCTACGAATTATCTAAAAATGTATTAGTCAATGTATTAGGTGGTTGACCTTACCGCAGTTAGTCATAATCTTAGGTTAATTGTCTTCGCGTTTCTAAAGCCTATCCTTAAAAACTGTCATCAATGATAAAAAAAATAATAATTACTCGGTCCATAGTCCATAGAACTTTTTTTTAAAAAAAAAGTTAATTACTCTAACCCGTTAAAAGTATGACTGATTTTCACGATAATCCTCTATAACTTTCTTAGGTTACAATGTTACTCCAGAATTTTTTTAGATTACAATGTCACGTTAAAAGATTTAAGAGAATTTTGTAAAAATCAGATATAATCCTGGAGGTGTTAGTATAATTAACTCTTAAAAAAAATCAGCATCATTATCAAATTTGGAAGGTCTATCGGGCAACCCTAATCTAAGTACGAAAGGGCCACACTTGGACTGAAAAATTAGCATGTATGCAGTGCATCTATCTAATTTTAATTTTTTTTTTCTTAATCTATAGTGCCATAGAAGTTGTAAATGGGACCTTAAGAGATCAATTAAGAACATTGCAGTCGACAAAACGATACCCTGGAAAGGCCCAATGCTACCAATCTTGTAGGCCAATTGCACTCTAGTTTTTGTTTTTCGTGTAATGGAATTTAATTTAAATCGCTTTCTATGGCCCATCTTGTCTCTAAGTGAGGAATTACAGATGTACAAGAACAGCAATTCCGGGCCAGATTTAAAGGATTTTGTTTTGGGTTTCTATTTGTCAAACATTTATCTTATTACTCTACACTTTTCGTGTCTGAGTTTGATTAGATTTTAAGGCGTTTAACTCAAGATGGTTCCTAAATTTGGGACTTATGCCGTCTTGAATCTTGAATTGGATTAAAGTTTATAGAGATAGTATTCGTCCGTTAAAGGGGGTGGGGGTGGGGGTGTGGGGTTGAGTCATCATTAATGTTATCAATTATTTGGTATATGATTGGCTAGAATTGAGTAGGCTTTTGCTTAGAGGAAACATTTTGTATCCATCCATCTATTGATTGTTTAGGAGATTCCTCTACGTCTGAAACTGTGAAGTTAATTGCATCGAATAATTATAGCAAAGTACTGGAACGAGCTCCTTCTTATACTTAAACGAAAGCCAAGTTAATTATCCATACTCAAAGTTCCTTATATGTTTCTTCTTCTTCTTCTTTTCTTTTAACAAATCATTCAGTTGACATGCATGTACATACTGGCAGAATATAAAGAGTCAGTATAGTAAGTAGCGCATTAAATGGCTCACATCATATGCATGCAGTGCAAGTGTATGAGAGAGACATATCAACTAGCTAGCCATGCATGTGGGACTTGCACTTTTCCAGGCAAAGGGCAAGCTTAACAATCCAAACAAAGATCAGCATGAGCTCATTTAAATGGAGACAGATCAACTGCCCAAAACCCTAAACAGTGTGTAGATCATATTAACTAGAAGAGAACATGTAGCACATGTAATCATTTGAATTATTAAAAATAAACTCCTCCATAGTAGAAGAGAAAGAATCGTTGTAATTTCTTTTCGCAAGATTTGCATTACTATGCAGTCGGAAATTGGCATCCATTGCTTTTTGGAAAGTTTTATAAGCAACTTATGTGCAAGTGCAACCATCTTTGGCGATCCCCTACGTTAGAGGATAAGATAGAGGTGCTGTGGAAGTGCAGTGCATGGATAGAGAAATTTGACTGCAATTCGATGTATTTATTTCATCAGTTCATGGCTCTCCATAATCAACTAATTAGCCACACTATGATGAGTATACAGTGGATTTCTCACACGAGCACTGCTGAATTCCGTAATGTCCTTAGTTTAGAAGAAAGTAGAAGATTGGACAAGACAGTAGCTGTCAACTGAGTTATAAGTTAGATACGGTTGGCAGATAAAAAGATTAGGATAGACTCTACAAGTCCATGTTCTTACTGATCATCAAAATACTTCAACACGAAATTAAGCTGAAATGATGGAAGTGGTTGGTTCTACTTGGTATTGCTTTCTGATAAATAAGAATAAGATTCTATTTGCAGGTAGTCTAAATCCTTACCCTATCTATAACTTCCATCAACCTCCTTAGAAGTATCTATCAATCCTCTTGGTATGGGACCAATCAAGCTTCCTATTTATATCACATGATCACAGAATACACCACCCAATTAGGCCTCTTCCCTCCTAGATTTCTCCAGATTAATTATTTCCATGGCTACTCTGCTTTGCTTCCTTCTTCTCCTATTGCTCCATCCCATTAATGGGCAGCCCTCTCCTGGGTACTACCCAAGCTCCAGGTTTAGCCCTCTAAGATTTCATCAAGGTTACAACAACCGTTGGGGTCCTCAGCATCAGTCTCTCTCCCAAGACCAGTCTTCTTTAACAATTTGGCTTGATAGCAGCTCAGGTGATCACTACATTAAATTCCTCTTTTATTATAAATTACACTTTTTTGTGTTCAGAATTAACTGGGAATTATGCAGGAAGTGGATTCAAATCCATAAGATCGTATAGAAATGGATACTTTGGTGCCTCGATCAAACTCCAAGCCGGTTACACTGCTGGTGTCAATACAGCGTTTTATGTGAGGGAACTTTAATTACCCAGTTCTACTTATTAGTTGCCAATTATGTACTAATAAAGTATTAAGTTATACAAGTACGCATACAACTAATCTTTGTCCATTTAATCTAAATCCACAAGGCTCTGAGCTTGCACTCTTAACGTTTACTTCTGATATATTAATTCTCACCTTTTTGGGAATTGAAGCTCTCAAATAATGAAGCCTACCCGGGGTTCCATGACGAAGTCGACATCGAATTCTTGGGGACGATACCTGGCGAGCCATACACGTTGCAGACTAACGTCTACGTCAGGGGGAGTGGGGATGGTCGAATCATTGGAAGGGAGATGAGGTTTCATCTATGGTTCGATCCCACCGCCGACTTCCACCACTACGCCGTATTATGGAACCCGGACGAGATCGTGTAAGTCCAGCACAGTTAACTTTATGTTCTCTTATATTAGTAATATAATATCAAAGCAGAGGATATGAGTTCGAATTCTCCATGCTTACAGATTCTTCGTAGATGATGTGCCAATTAGAAGGTATGAGAAGAAGAGCGAAGCCACCTTCCCTGACCGGCAAATGTGGATGTACGGATCCATCTGGGACGCATCGTCGTGGGCCACCGATCAAGGCCGGTACAAGGCCGACTACCGCTACCAGCCATTCGTCGCAAAATTCACAAGGTTCATGGTCGGAGGATGCACAGCTGATGCGCCGCCCGACTGCCGCCTGGTGCCGGCATCGCCGTCCGGCTCGGGACTCAGCCGTCAGCAGTATGCTGCAATGCAGTGGGCTCAGAGCAACCACATGGTGTACGACTACTGTCAGGATAACGGCAGGGACCATTCCCTAACACCTGAGTGCTGAAGCTGACATGGACCGTTTGGCTTGCTCATGATCTACAAATAGTTTGGATTTATTGTATGCTTTTGTTTTGGTGTTGGTTTGTGATTTCTCCAAGAGATGGCTGCCCTACTGCTTGCTGTGTGTCAGTAGTTGAGGCGTTTCTGGTCCTTTTCTTTGCATCTCCCGCAAAGGTACAAGGGAGAGAAATAATTGATCTGAATGAAGTGAAGTACAATTGATTTGTATTGCAAGATGTAAGTTAGCATTGCAATTAAGTACAGCAATAAATACAATAAACTTTATGGTGTGAGTGTTCACATGATAATATTCCATATCCAATTTGGACAAAGGATTTCCAGGGAGGTGGATGGTATTTTTAAAGATAAAGGGGCTGATGTACTATTTTTCCACCTTTTATTCCGCCGACTCGCATAAGGAGGGCAAATATCCGCAGAAGGGAATGATAGCGTAGAAGAAACGCGAATAGATGGCGAGAAGTCTTTCCTACGTCACGCCGTCGCAGCTCATCTCTATTACTCGCAATCCCAAAATCGCCATTGTTGATGTCAGGTAACTCAATCCCTACCAAACCCAAAGTCTCCATTCTATTGGAAGTCTCTTCTTGATGCTTTAGCTCGCTATTCCCCCTTTTTTTAATGTATGGTTGTAAATAATTTGTCGACAGGGATGAGGAGAGGAGTTACGATGCTCACATAGCCGGGTCGCATCATTACCCTAGCGATACCTTCTCCGAGAAGCTCCCCGCCCTTATCCAGGCCGTCAAAGGGAAAGATACCCTCGTCTTCCACTGTGCCCTTAGCAAGGTATTGATCAAATTTGGATTTTTGTTCTTCGTGTTTCGGTATTGTTGGGTGCAGGCGATTTTGAAAGATCGTTTCTTTGCCGGTTTATGGGTTTGTTTATATATTGATCCTTTAATTAGCTTGATCTAATTGTTAGAATTGAATAGCTTGATCTTGCAGTGTAATGCTTGTTCGAACGCCTTAACCAAAAGAAAGAGGTATAGAAGAAGCTAAAATTGTTGTTAAAGTTCCTCTCAGATTGCTTGCCCTAAATTAGGGTTAGCAAGACTATGATGGATCTAGGAATATGAAATCAAGAATAAAATAAAGAGGAAGATCTGATCTTTTAGACTATTCCTTGGCTGAAACTAACCTGTTGAGCTATTGTGTATGGAATGATATCTATCATATCTCAGATTGGTTAGACTTTCTGCATTACTCCTAATTACATTAGAAGCATTGGATGGTGTTAAGCTAGAAGATACAAAACCACATAAGACGAGATGGTGAAACTTTGAAGAGGTAAGTGAGAAGTTTCAATGTTAGTAAGGTTTTCAGGAGGCTCCAACTCTTAGGTGCTGGAAGAAAGACCGCATAGCTTGTTAAAAAATAGGACTTGGGTAGATTGAGTGAACTTTCTAACATGACAGCTTGGAGCTTCTCGTTATCATGGATTTCTTCTGAGATGCTAGAAAATTCCAGCTTTAACTCGTAAATGTTCCATCAATTGCTTCTTCAACTTGCTTCTTGACGGAGATCTAAAACTCTGAAAAGTACCACTAAACAGAAAGTGAAACCTAATCTACAAGAAACTAAACTGAAACCTTTCTACAAGAGACTATCACATGAAGTGTTCTTGCATTCGTTCTCCTCTTCTAATTGTGGCTGCCTTGTGTGCACCTTTACCTATGAAGATTACTGTCGGACAGTTGTGCTTCAGAAAAGTAAAATGAGAAGTTCAATAATGTATGTGGTATGTAACTAGAGGATTCTGTGAAGACATGGAGATGTCCATGAAAACCTTTTCATTATTGCAGGATGTTGTTATGTCCACTTTCACCAGAAATGTTATTGATGCCTTGTCAAAGTGTCTCTGTTTCTTTGAATCAAAGTAAATACGTGGCTTCTCTGTTGCCAACTTGCCATTCAGATGAACAAACAACTCTTCTTTTACCAGCGTGAAACTTTTTCATGTCATGAATTGTGATCATCACGATATAAGTCTCCCATTTGTCTAACAGGTTTTATTGTGAGCTCTCTTGTCTGATCTGTTCTTCACTTTAGATTTAAGCAAAATATCATGATTCTTCACTCAGTCAGAAATATCCGTCAATTCTTTTATAATATTATATTCCGCTTTTTATCAAGCATACACCAAATAAATGAATGAGACAGAACAAATGTCCATCAGATGTTTGTTTCGTTTTACTATCTAGCATGACAAGAGTATCACTAAAATACTACACCTATTCAAAGCAAAGTCACAGGGCCATCCGCTGCCTCTAAGCTACTTATAGTTATCTTGACTTACGGAATTCAACTTGTTTCATGTTTCCATCCATTTCCTTTTCAGGTCCGTGGCCCATCTTGTGCACTGCTTCTTTTAGATTATTTGTCAGAAACTAAAGAAGATGGCATAAAAAATGTCATGGTTTTGGAGCGCGGATTCAATGGATGGCGAGATTCCGGCAGACCAGTATGTCGCTGCACTGACCTTCCCTGCAAAGGTGAAAGATCATGAAAAGCAATCAGGACGCCGGCAGCATCATAATGCAACGAAATGAGCAAAATATGGATATTTCTTTTGTGGGTATTTGTGGTTTCTTCTGGTCTATTAACAGAGTTGAATTACCATTTGTTTGACCTTCTATATTTCTAGTGCCGAATTCATCAGCTGGGAACTCCTCACATATATTGGTCAGCCTCTTGCTTGTAAACTGAAGTCAAATTTTATAATAAATGCTCTGTTCTAGTAATTCTGTATGAATACATTGTTACAGGTTGTTATATATATCAAACAATTGCAAGCAAAGATATAGTAGATCACGCAATTGCTTGCTGCAATCTTTATGTGGCTAACTTGATTAACAGAGGCCCTTCATAAATTGAAAGAGAGATAACAGAGTATTGTATTCCTCCTGAGATCAAATTGAGGTGGAAATGGAAAAAAAAATATCCTTTTACAATTTCTCCTCCTTCCCACAGAAGAATCACTTGAACAGCTGATGACCAAAATTACTTCACGGGAAAATTTCATCAAAAAAATCAACATACAATTCACTCACAGATTGGAAGCTGTAACCAAGTCATCTTCATTATTTTAAAAACTACTTACCATATATGTAAAGTACAATCACATGCTGCTAACTATCCTAGCTACTCAAAACAAAGGTTGTGCTTTGTAAACATTAATAAACATATATTTTCTTATGCTATGCATCATTCCGTAAACTATGCTGATGCAGCTACAGCAGAGACCATGCTATCAATTCCACAAATGTTATGCCCCCTACACAGCTTATAATATCCCTCTTCTCCCCAATGATTCCCCCATGAGTTCTTTATGATCCAATAAGACCTATACCCAAGTCTGAGAATGGAGAAGCCCCTGGCTCCATATCCCACAAGTAGCACACCATGGTTTACCCACTTCTTTGGGCAAATCAATGGGCAGGACACCCCTTTCATGTATGTCTGCATGAACGCTGCGTTCAATCCAACTGCAAAAAATTTCAATTTCATCACTACAAGGTACCAAAGACGTCTCATGCCTAGATCCAAGAGCTAAGAAGAAGCTAGAATTTTACCTGCAAGAGGACCTCGGTGGACAAGATTAGCCATGATCTGGTCCTCATCAAGAGGAATGCTGCTGAAATTTGCCACTATAACCGCGATTTTATCTCTGTTAAACTTGCATTCGCCTTGCTTCCCAGTGTAAGGGTAAGATTTCTCCTCCTCCAATCCACCAGCTTGCATTAAGTAGTTGTAGGCATTAGTCATTAGCCCACCACTGCACCCATTGTTGCATTCGTCCTTCTCTACTGCATCACACTGCATTATTTGTTTATGAAGGAGAAATGGGTTAACGTATTATAACTTCACAAGGTTGGAGATAGATAAGAATATAGAGATGTCTGCGGCTAACCGTGTGATCACAATCTACGAGCTGCTGCTCGCTAAGGCTCACAAGTTTGCCGGTGGCTACGAAGTTTGCACCTTCAACTGCTCCAGTCGTGCTGAATGCCCAACAAGATCCACACACGCCCTGCTTAATTTGATAGCACCAAATTATAAATAAGGGCCAAGTTATTATTCGGGTAAATATATGATTTTATATGTAAATTTTCCTTTAAAAAAGGGGGGGGGGGGGGAAAGATGGCATTAGTTGCCTGCATCTTAACGTCCGTAACCGCCCCCTTCTCCCTCCAGTCGAAGCTCGACGGCAACCGCTCCACCTCCATCCTCGCCGCGGTAGGATACTCCGGGTCTCCGTCGTACCAAGACTTACCCTTCACAGCCAGCCCTGTGAGCTGGCTCTCGAACTCCTCCTCCGTGAGGTCGGAGAAGGGCGTGATCCCGTGCTCGGCGGTGGGGTCCAGTATCTGGTGCTCCGCCGCCCGGGCAAGGTTGCGGGCGAAGACCCTGAGGCGGTGAGCGTACTCCTCGCGGCCACCGTACTCCTTCCCGTACATACGGATGAATGCCTGGAATTCCCGCTCCGGGCTCCCGAGCCGGCGGTTGCGGTGGAGGGGTGACGTGACCTTGAGGATGGTGGGGTCATCCGACGAGGGGTACGATGCGCCCGCGGCGCACGCTAGTAGGAGGAGGAGGGAGAAGAGTGGAGGAGAAAAGAGAAGGGTGCTTCTCACCGCCATTTTCTGCAGCGGTTGCGATTACTTCCCTCTTCCACTTCGCTCAGTGTTGTTATATGTAGGTGGGGGTTTAACAATTGGTCCTGCTGTTTTGGAAAAATTACGAAGATAACAACACTATCCAACGGCAGTTAAAGCTCCCTTATGAGGGTAAGTAGGTAGTCAGGTTTCCTGTGATGCATGCAGAAGGAACCGTGGAGAGGGAGACACATGGACGAGTCTGATGTCCACGTGGCAGCAATTTTTTCCGTACTGTTCCTCCCTAATTTGACGCCATGGGCGGCGGCCATTCATGACAGAGCTACAATTACATGGAGCCTTTAGAATCGCTCCCTTAGTAGTAGTAGTATTATGATCTTATATATATTGATTTTCGTATAGTAGGACAAATATCTACTTGGTTGACATGTTTGGATTTAATAATGTCGTTGATGAATTAATTTGTCCTACTACGTGGCTGCGTTGCTTGTTGCGATCGACTTGCGAGCGAAATGGCGTTCACGTCCACTGGAGTTGGCCTCACGTTGTTCCCGGCCCACCTCCTTGTATAAAGAGAAGAGGAGAGAGGAGAGGAGAGAAGTGAGGAATTTCCAAGAAGAAAGACATGGGAAGGTGTTTGATCTTGGCCGCCATTGCAGCACTTGTGGTGAGCTTCCATGGCGTCGTCGTCGAAGGATGGTCATCCTACGAGGTGCAGGCAATCCACGTAGGGGGCACTGTCATGTGCCAGGATTGCTCCAAGGACTGGAACCAATGGGCCCACGGTGAAACCCCCATTAAGGGTAGGTCTCTTTTACCATATTTATACTCCAACTTTTTAGTATTCACATTTCAAGTCCTACAATCTTGAGTTTATTTTCAAAAAACATCCTCCGTTGACTGCAAATGGACAGGGAGCAAGGTGGCAGTGACGTGCATGGACTCGAGGAATAGGGTGGTGTACCACACCAGCGATCTAACGGACGATCAAGGTGTGTTCGACCTGGCGGTGGAGAAGTACGTTAACGGCGAGGAGCTCAAGCCCGAGGGCTGCGCCGTGAGGCTCGTCTCCTCGGGAAGCGACACCTGCAACGTCATGACCAACTCCGGCGGCGGCCAGTCCGGCGTCACGCTCTACCGCCCTTCCCAGGTGGACCCGGTCATGGTCAGGTACACCGTGGGGCCCTTCTATTTCACTACTCCGACCTGCGATTTGCCCAAGTAATGAATCATAAATGGTGTTTGTTAAGTATATGGTTGTGATTAATCCTCGCTGTTTCTCGATGATGTGGAAGAGTCCATGTTTTGGTAATTACTCAGTGCTTGTAATAAGGATAAAGTAATGCTTTTGCAATCAACTTAAATATGCTTTATAATCCCCTAATCTGTAATATTTTACATAGAACGCTACAACTAAATAGTCTTGAGATTTTTCCCACCTCCTCTATATTGGCAAAGAAGCCAATATACCGCACTAGAAATGAAGAAGCTCACGAACCAGGCGTTGTTGTAGGCCACAACAAACACTTCCAAGGTGTTCGACGAAATGCCGACCTTCTGAAGAAAGCCCGGGATGATAGGCAGTACTCCAGCGAGCAGAGCAACCAACGCCTTAATATTGAAACCTTTCTGGTAGTAATAAGGAGAAGTAGGATCGTCCAGATACAACGCGCTAACGTCCAATTCCATCTTCTTTACTAGGTAGTAATCAGTAAGAAGTACTCCACCAATAGGTCCCATGAGAGCAGAGTACCCAAGTAACCAAGTATAGACAAAGCTCTCACTTGAGCTCAGCAGCCTCCAAGGCTGGAACGCAATGCCTAGAAGAGCAGTAACAAGAGCACCAGTTGCGAAATTGAACCTTCTCGGGTTGAGATTCACGAGAGCATTCGCCGGAGCGACAACATTGGCGGCGATGTTGGTAGTTATAGTAGCAAGACTAATGCCAAAGATGGCAACAAGTGTAGTAGATAGCCCACCAATCTTTCCGAGAAGCTGTATCGGATCCGAGATGACACGGCCAAAGATGACCTCCGTTGCAGAAGTGATGGCTAAGCCGGCGAAGGTGAACAACCCCATAAAGATCGGCATCCCGGCCTGGCCGAGGATTTGGTCCTTCTGGCTGCGGGCATAGCGGGAAAAGTCCGGGATGTTGATCGCCACCGTCGCCCAGAAGCTAACGTTCGCCGTGAGAGACGGGAAGAAGATCGACCAGAACTCGGGTTTAGACAACCGAGAAGGCAAAGATAGCATCTTTCCAAATCCACCGGCTTTGACATAAGCCCAAGTTAGAAGAGAGCAAGTTAGGAAGATAAGTATAGGAGCAGAGTACTTCTCGAGCTTGCGAATACCATCCATTCCCTTCCAAACAATGGCCAATTGGGCTGACCAGAACACCATGAAGCAGGAGAATTCGAGGAGGGAGGTGCCCAACCATGGGATAGGGGAGAGGAAGGAGGAGGACTTGAATTGAGGAGGGAGGAGGAGGAAGACGGCTCGGCCGCCGATCCAGGACTCGATGCCAAACCAGCCGCAGCCGACGAGGGCGCGGAGGAGGGAGGCCACGTGGGCACCGCGGGACCCGAAGGCTGCTCGGGCGAGGACGGGGAAGGGGATGCCATGAGCGGCGCCAGGGACGGCGGAGAGGACGAGCGTGAGGAGGACGACAAGATTGGCGAGGAAGACGGTGGAGAGGGCTTGGATCCACGACATGCCGAGGTCAACGAGGGTGCCAGCGAGGTAGTAGGTGGGCACGCCCACGACGAGGCCGACCCAGAGGCTGGCCATGTCGTGGGCGGTGAAGGTGCGGTCGGACGGCGGGGTCGGTGCGAGGTCGGAGTTGTTTGGCGAGGGATTGGACTGGGCTCCTGTAATAGTGAATTTGGAGGGTAGCGAAGGGAAGTGAGGGTTGGAGTGGAGAAGGGCGGGATAAGAGAAGGGGTGGTGTTTGTTGAGACGGAGGGATCTGGATTTGGAATTGATTTTGATAACGGCAGTGGTGGAGGTGAAGAAGGGGCGGTGGAGATGGAGGCGGAGATAAGTGGAGGCCATGGGAGGAAGCCAGGAAGGCGATGGGCTTTGTCCAATTTGTAGAATTTTTGAGGATTGAAGCTAACTATAATTCTAAGTTGTACATAGAGAAACAAGGTTAGTGGTTAGGGAATAAGTACGCATGACAACGAAGATACCCATTCACAGCGAACGAAGCTGCTACCAACCAATCGGGACGATGATTAATGATCCAGATGTGACATGATTAATAATTTATCGTTAGTAGAGCTGTAAGCGTTGGTAGGTCACCATGTCATGTGCAATATAGTTATTGAGTTGCTAAGACACTTAACAGAAGGATCAAAACAATTTTGGCCATTATTCTTTATGAGCATGTGAGGATAGCAATTTATGTCGTGCGAAATACTACAATCATTTGTTATTACAGCAACTTTTGTCTCTTGGATACCATACACAAAAATGATAATCGACTCCAGAAGTGGTGAAATTACTTAAAGCAGCAGTGCGCAATTAGCACCTGATTGACGGAACCCACACAATTTTTCATTACAGAGTTCCATGACAACATGGTCATAAAGATAGCAATGCAGAAATCATGTAATAGTTTAAGTTTCTAACCATAAAGTTCTAATTTCCACAAGAGAAACCATTTAAAGCCTAGCAGCTTCAGAACATTCTCCAGCAAGGGTAAAAAAAAAAGAAAAGACAGGCATTGCAACATTGGCCATAGCCACTGCCATATTCTGCTCTATTAGATAATAACAGTTACCAAGAAAATTTGCATACCAGGACCCTATTCAACGACCAAAAATTACCATAAACAGGAGTCAGGAGTTGGATATAACTACCACTCTCTGTAGCGATCACGCTCTCTTCCATGCTCCCGGCCTCTGTCATAATCATAATCTCTGTCTCTCCCTCTTTCCTTCTCGCGGTCCCTCTCTCTTTCTCTGCTACGGCTTCTGCGTCTTCCATGCCCCTCTCTTTCCCTGCTCTTGGTGCTATCTCTGTCATTGTAGTCTCTGCCTCGCTCTTTGCTTCTCTCTCTACTATCTTTCTCAGAAACACCTGTAATGACCATTTACATAATATATTTCCTTTTAAAGCCGAACAGAACATATATGTTAGAAAGAAATCAGTGGTCAAACTGAACTTCCTATTGACAAATTCACTTTGCACTGCAGCTTCACAAACTAGTAACAAGTTCACTATTACGGAAGCAAAACTCTACTTCCTAGAAATTAACTGTAATCCAACAATTAAAATGAATTCCTGGAAGAAAAGTTTCATGAAACAGTGGCTCGACAAGAAATGAAGCAAGCCAAATACGATTTTAAGAAACAGGGAGAAATACCTATTTCCTCCACCTCCCATCCAGCACGACCTGCACCAGGAATCAATTGACCAGCTTCATTTCGCTGTGTTTTGGCACGGAACTTCTTTTTGAGGTTGCCAAACTCATCATATATCTCTCCATCATCCTAAACCCAGATAAAAGTACTTGTAAATGTAAAATACATTGTCATCGTCATCTATACTAGTATGTCTTACACCAACCTCTTCAGCTTCTCTACGCCGTCTTCTTGTTTCTTCAATTTCTTCTTCATCAAGTTCTTTATAGCCACCAGCACGACCTCCCCTGAAAAATTAAATATGGTTTAAATGCAAGGCTTCAGTGAGATGACAAGTCACCAAGTCAACAAACTATAGGTGTTCCAGAATCTTCACATCTTATATGTCATTAATAATGCAAAATTTCAACAAAAAAAAACTCTATTAGCTGCAATGCTATGGAATTAATCATTTTACCTCACACCACCCTCATTGTGACCTGGCTTATTGGTGTTACAGATATTGCACTTAGTCCGTTTTGCCCAGTTGATATTGCCACACCTGAAACATTTATAAAAATGTAGGAACCATGGCCCATTAAGCAGAAAAATGGAAGTAGGTTTCAGAAGACTTTCCAGTTGCACTAGAAAGAGCAAGGGATTATCAACAATTTCCAAATAGTATCGCAGGGACAACCAAATATACATGAGAAATGAGTAACGTGTTTTAACAAAAAGTAATAATAAAAAATAGGATCTAAAAGAAACTAGTAATATTGAGATAGAGTCAGATGAAAATTGGCATCCTTACATTGGACAGGGCCAGTCATTTGGACCAAAAAGTCCTGTAGGCCCAGTAGCAGGACGGCCGGGTCCACCTGCATCATTGCTACCACGGCCCTTGCCTCGACCACCTCCACCAGGACCACTGCCACCAGCACCAGCAGGCCGAGCTGTTCCACATCGATTGCAAACACCACGAAATGCAAAGTTTACATTGGAGCAGCTGCAGGAAAGAACCATGAGAAAGGGAGCAATATTTCTCGAGACAAGTTGCAAGTTGCAACAAGTATGAGTGTAATTGTGCTAGAAGAGTTGCTCACCAATCATCACAGACCTTGTATTTGGACATAACCAATCTCCATCTTGCTGCCATGCTTTCCCCGAGGCATCACCCCGTCCTCTACCTCGGCCTGCACCATCATTTATCTCATCATTTTCGCCAACATCACCTGTCATACTGGGATTTGTAGCATCGATGAACTGTTGGTTATATGAATTATCAACTGAATCTTTGGTCTTTGATTCTGCTATGTATACTTCAATGATGCTTCCATGAAAATCCTTGTTGTGGAACCAGTCCACAGCAGCCAAAGCAGCATGTGGATCCTCATATGTAATTGTTGCATCTCCCTTCGGCTCATTGGTAACTTTGTCTCTGTATAACCATATTTTCGGTCGCCCAGTTCTTTTATCTTTCTGCTAAATATCATTGTACATAACAGGGTACCGTAAGTACTTGAACCTTTTTACCGGAACAATAAAGTATTCAAAGAACTATTGAGATGGTTTCAAAATGATACCTGGTGAGACCCCATACCTTTAGCAACCCTATGGTGCCAAAAAATTCGGCCAGCATAATCTCATCAGTTCCAGGAGGTAGTTTACAAACATACACAGAGCCATTCGTTGGTCCTCCCTTCGACATATAACTTGCCATTTTACCCAAAATAAACTGATCACATGCAATACTCTTGATTAGCATTTTAGTATTTGAATCAAATTATTCTTATCCAACAAATGATATCAGATTTCTACAGCCTCTCATTTTACAGAATGTTTAATATTCAAGAGGACATAGTTATGCGCAAGAATAACTTGGTAACCAACAAACAGCACAGACTGCATGATGAAACTCTGATCTAAATGGTAATCTATAATAAACAAGAAAACAATATTTTACTACAATCATTGGAAGGAAAAAAAAATGAAATGCACACCAATTAATTCGATATTGGTATAACAAGTATAGCTTACAATGAACTTATACTTGGACTTTATCGACATCCATCATCCGAAAAGAAGACATACAAACATGAAATAAATATGCTCGCCAATGCCAGCTAATGAGATCAACATAAAATTTAATTAGCAAAAGAATTGGGCAGCACCATAATCCTAAAGAGCGGCAATGTATATGGAAGACTGAAATTCATATGCCAAACTCTAGTACCTAAAATGTCAACCATACTTGTTATTCAATGAGGTAATCCACATCAAAAGAGCACTTATTCAGTGAGGTAGTCCGAATCAAAAGAGCACTGTGATACACTGATACATGACCATCATAAGATGCAGAAATAAGGTCCCATATTGTCCTAAAATAGATCACATAGAAAAGAATAGCATAAAATCCATAATGGATAAAATGATTACAAATCTTGTTTAACTCACATGACATAAAAGAAGAGGTTGAAATAGAAAATGAAGAAACAGAAATCCATTTTCTTATATCAAACTTAAAAAAGATGTTAAACATGAAAAAAACTGGTGGTCATTTGGCATAACGCATTTCAAGATGCTGCATCTATAGTGTTAAATGAGACACCATCGTAGGGCGGGGGGAGCCTTGGATCTCCCCCCTTTTCTTCCCCTCAAAGGTCAAGAGCATGTGTTTCGACATCCACTGAGAATTAAGTGAATTTCAAGATGCTCCGTGGGATTCTAAATTAGCTCTTGGAAATAATACGTCATGGGTTTCATGGACCAAAAGCTGATTCTAATATTGCATTATATATATGTAGATGCAGTTTTTGAAATAGATGAAACCAAACAGAAATTCATAACGATAAGGCAGATAGTCTTCTAAGTTCTATAAAATGTCACACTTTGCGTCAATTCCACTCGGATAGGAATACCAAAACCACATCATCCCGTGCATAAACATCATAACGCAATGCAGCTGCACTCAACAAATTGGCTGCGCAAAACGAGCCGGAGCTTCCAATTTATCCATAACACACAGATACACACAAGAGGAGGTAAAGATCATAGAAAAATAAAAATAAAATCCTCCAATCCCGCTAAAAAGAAATAATTCTCCTGGCATCGCAAGAATTCTCAATCTCTACCTCTACGAGACCATTTAATCAAATTCCACAAACAGCCGATCAACCTTTAAAAAGGAATGAAGACAAGAAGATGTCATCCGAGAACCCATCCATCGGCGAAATCCAACTGGATAACGAGACGATCGATACCACTAGAAAGCAAAAGGGAACCAAAGGAAACCCTAACGGAAGCGCGGGGTCTAACACAAGAGTCGGCGTACGAGGAGATCCGTACCTCGAGTAGCGATTCCTGCGTCTCCAAAACGAACCCTAGAAATGGGAGACCGAGGAGGGAAGGGAAAGAGACTGGAAAGAGACGTCGCTTAGCGTTAGCGGCATAAATAATAGGAGTAAGACGGGGATTACCATTTCGGAATGGCCTTGATATGGGCTTCGAAATCTATCGTTATGGCCGGCCCAAATGAAGCCTGCTAAGTTAACACCCACAATTTAGCTATTTATTTTTACGCTCTAAAATTTAATCATACATCTAAGTTAAATAAATTAACTACACACTTAAGAATATTGAATTTAAGCTCACATTCTCATCTAAGAATTCCATCAAACTACAGACAAACATATTTTATAAAGCACAATTTTTAAAAAGGAAATAACTAATAATGCACGTAAAGGAGAAGCGTTCAAAAGCCAGGAAGCCCACGTTTCTCGGTGGGCTCCACATTCTTCCCTGGTTTCAACCTTGCCGCTAAATTATATATTTAGATTACCCCCATACTCAATATTCTCATAGAACATCTTTAGATATGATAGCTCCCAGGAGATGCCATCAAACCAAGAATCACCGTATCATACACCATCCGCCCCGTCTCTAAACCTCCCCTCCGCAGCATCCACCGTTCTCGTCTTCATCTTCTCCTTCCTCTGCTTCTTCTTCCTGTGGGTCTACTGCAGCTGGTGCACCGCCGCCGGCGGCAGATCCGTAACGACGCTGCGCGGACGCCGTATCATGCTACAGATGCAGCAGCTCCGCCGCCACGACCGCGTGGGCTCCCCGAACGACCGCCCACACCACCCCACGTCATCCCTTCCCTCGGTGGCCTACGCCAGCCTCGTCGAGGGGGCTAAGAACCCGGGCGACGACTGCGCCGTCTGCTTGTCGGGGTTCGAGATGGAGGAGGAGGTCAAGGTGATCCCGGCGTGTGGGCACGTGTTCCATGCTCAGTGCATCGACCGGTGGCTGGTATTGCATGACTCGTGCCCGGTGTGCAGATGCACCGGGATATTAACTGGTGAGGTGGTGGAGGTGAGCAGTGGAAGTAGTACCAGCAGTAGTGTAGCTGAAGTGGAGGTGGTGGAAATATTGGATAGTGGAGGAGAAGAGGATTTGGATGTGGTAATGGTGGAACTGCGAGGAAGAAGACATGATGACGAGGAAGAAATTGGAAGTGGAAGCCTTGGACGCCCAAGGAGAAGTAATAGCATATGAATGGTGGTGGTGGTGGATTGCCATTAAAGCTAGCATTAATAACTTCATCTTCTTCTTCTTCTTCTTCTTTTCTTTTTTCCTGATACCATTAGCTAGACCATTCATGTGTTTGGATTTGTTGGATGTATGATAGTGGATTTCTTGCATTAAGCCATCCAGGCCCATTTGATTCCAGTAATTGAAAACCATTTTGTGCAGTGGATTTCTTCCATTAATTTGGCGTTTGCTTTGGAGAATATTATAATGGAGGAATCTAAGTTTGACGTGCATTTGCAAGGGATGTGAAGAATGAGAAGTATTGTTACAGTTTATTTTATAAGTTAGAGGCCAAATTGGATCAAAATATTATTTCTCACAAGTTTCAGACAGTTGGCGCATATTGATATCGATCGACATTGTCTTGATAGACCTTACTAAATTAAATAATCAATAGCATATTTATTATGATATGTAGATGGTTTTCCTTTTGTTATTGTTTTTGTTCTTGTCTAAGTATATAGAGCATCAATCTTGCCATGTATATTTTGCTTGTTCTTTTAAATTCTCTGTTGACTTTTGATTCTTCCATATTTATTGTTCCTCCCACCGTTTGCTTGTCCAAGCAACCAAGAATTATATAAAGTAAAAGGACATTATATTCTAACTTGTAAAGCTTGCCTCGTTTCGTTAACCATATGCATATTAGAAGTTTAATTTCTAAAACTATTTCTTTTCTATAGAATCACAATAACCAAAGAGATGCTGCCCGTTGAGATGAAAGAGATAAAATAAAGAGTTCTTGATTTATTTTTTTTAATCAAAATAGACAATTCCAAAATTTTATATTAAAATTATTATTATTTAATTTAAGAAGAGGAAATGCTAATAAGTTTAGCATCTTCTCTAATATATAAAACAGTAATCTGATTAACATTTCGAATGTGGCAACAATAATAAAGAAATTAAGACAAACTTTTTATTTAAATAATTCTAATAAATTGTTAATAAATTTAGTGCTTGATATATCATATATGAAGAGATAATAAGATTGACATTTTAATTCATTATCTTGTAGATAGAAACACTAAATTTGTTGGTGTTTCTATATGAAAGTAAACACCGATCTTATCAGCATTTACTGATAACTGTAGTGAAATAAATCTCTATATTAAGTTTGGGGCGTGATTAATTTCAGTAAATAAGTTTCAGAAAGGGCTAATTTTGATCAAAAACTCAAAATTAAAGCCAAACAAAGATGTCATCAGGAAGTGGTTGATCGAAGCACATCCGAAGGATGGGATTGTACGACAGCTATCACAGTGCTAGGACAATTTGGGCCACAAATTAGCTAGGTCCATGAGATCCACTTAGCCCAATTGGCTTAAATAGCTCTCAAATTTCAAGAAAAATGAGTTGAGTACAAACTTCATAAAAATTTTAAAAAAATTTAAACTTCCTTGGCCATCCATTCTGTGATCATGAATGATCACGAGAGAAAAGCATTGTATTTCACCTTGCCAAAAGAAGAGTAAAAACTCTTGAAGAAAAAATATAAAAATTCTTATACATGTATATATAAACATCACTATAATGTAAGCTCACCAGGACTATCAAAAAAGCCCCGGGCTTGTGAGGCTTACGGGCTCGGCTCGAGCTCTAAATAAGCTAAGTGTAACTATTATATTAGACTCAAGCATAACTATTATATTAGACTCAAAAAAATTATCAAACCAAGCCAACACTAAAGGACCACTTTCTCAACTAGGCTCGAATAATATTATATATATATATATTTTTTTATTTATTTATAATTGTTGGATTTTAGATCCAATATTTTGTATGATATGTATAAGTTATAAAAAAATCCTAGCCTCCAAACATTCTCTCTTCAAATTTCAATCGACCAAACATCACCATCGAAATCCTCCTCAAACCTCCGTCTTCTTTATCCACCTCCACGACACCGCCTTGACGATGATGATGTGGGGAGCGGTGGCAGCAAAACCAATGGTGAAGAGGAAGACGCGACGACAAATTCAGACGTCGAGGAGTGGAGCATTGACAGGATGCCGACATGGTGCACGATCCTTGTCGAGGAGAGAATCGGTGTTGTTGTGCTACTCCGCATCGTCATGGAGCAAGTCTACTTCTTACCTAGACAGTCACTTCATCGTCGTCCTCACCCTCGATGCACCAGTGATCAGATATCTATCTATCTCTCTCTATGTATATTTATCTCGTTGAAGTGTTTCTTCAAATAGTTAATAGTGGACGTTCATCGCCGTTCTCACCCCCGACAACCGCTTTGTCGGTGAGATCTCTTCATTGTCAAGCTCGAGCTCAAGCTTAAGCCTCATCGAGTTGAAGACGAGCCAAGCCAGGCTCCAGCTCGAATTGAGTTATATTTTTCCACCTCACAAGTCAAGCTGGGCCTAGCTCGCTCAAGCTCAACTTATATATAATCCTAAACTCACCAACTACTAGAGAATTAGATTTTATTAAATAATTTATATTGTAAATAAAAAATGAGCTTCTGAACTTAAGCAGTTAAAATATATATATATATATATATATATATATATTTTTTTTTTTTTTTTTATTTTTTTTTAACACTTACAGAGTAGATCCCACAGTCCACACCCATCTACCCATCTACGACTACCAATTAATTAATAAGACACGTCTACGCATTACAACTACGAATTAATAAGAGATAGATAGCAGATCCACTGTGCAGGTAGCGAGAATTGTGTGGGATTTTTAATGCCCAGACCCCACTTCGCCAATACGGCATTTGTGCGGATGTGTTCGAACTAATTAGCTAGCTACCCAAGAACGACAAACTGGAGTAGTATGCAAGTTGCCTCACAATTTCTTAGTTAAGGAGTACTTTTATGCCGGCTATAAACGCTTAGGACGATGACCAAGACAATCATATATATTTCCATGTCCAATATATATATATATATTCCAATAATTCAAGCATTACATTATTATATCCCCCACATGAATACAAGAGTAAACATATATCTCTTTACACACTAATTATAACACGTGTTAAGATCATAAAAATTAATAGCCATCATGTCCACAGACCAGCGATTTAAATGTCAATTATGGTTTCACATACACGATTTTTGTTTACTTTTTGTTGGTGATTTGCATTTCCTACATATGATTTACGTTAATATTTATGAACAATTAGACCTTGTAAATCGTTGCACGTTTACACTACTACTGTCCGAAGATCATAGATTTGATTGGGTTTGTGTAAGCTTGCTTTGGCTAACAAAGAAAAACATCACCCATTTTTAAATATAATATTTTATTTATTTTTTGTTGTATATATATCTAGACCTTCTTAATTACGTAGAGACTTTTATTAAATGTCAATGATATTTATTGTAGAAAAAAAAACAATATTCAAACAAATACACACACAGAAAAAAAAAAAAAGGTAGTAGGAGATTAAAGGTGGATAAACAAAAGGAAGCTCTTTAAATTTCGCAGAGAAAAGAGGAGGCTTCCCAGTTACCTTTCCCAAGATCAACTCAGCCGCACCAGTGACCACTGCCATCTCCTTCCTTCTTTGTATCGTTTGACTTCTGTCGACTCCATTAGAATGCGCATACGTTGACCTCGCCTCCTGCAAGAACGGAAACCGAGGAGAAGTAAGGTCAACTCCATCCTATAACTCAGACGTGTGTCTAAGTTTTGGGTCACCCATCCTCTTCGTCCAAGGTTAGACCAAGTGCTTTAATTTTTACGTGCCATCAAAACATAAACAATCCCATGCTGGAAGATGCATTAGTAGACGTGGCATCCTAAGTGAGCATTCCAGGCCCATGTCATCTGACTACACAAACTTCATGGTTCATGTCATCAGACACACGGGATTACGTGAATGTAATTTAGAATCAAAAGAAAGGTGAATTTTTAACCATACCACCGTTGCTACAGTAATTCCCCCCCTGCAATTCTCAAGCTTATTTTAAAACTATTATACTTTTTGTAAGCTTCACAAGAAAAATAGTTGCCTGAGACAGTAATTTTAATAAATTTATTAAGAATTTAAACGATGTAATAATTTGGTTAATTTCTTTGCCTATAGCAATACTGTATTTAGATCAAAAACTTAAGAAATATTAGGGATTCATTTTAGGAATAATTGTAGTAAAATTTTTGAGGTTGTTCATTCTTATATACACCTCCTCTTGATAGTGTTAAACAAAAATGCCAAACGATTATTTTATTATCAACTTTTATCTCTATCTTTCCTCTAAAATAAGAATAAAATAATTTCTAAAGAGTCTAATATTGATTATTTTTTAGCAATAAAAGAAGCATTTCAAAAAAATTCCATAATGTGTTACTGGAAAAAAGAAATGAAGGGACCTATCTAAAAAGGAGTCACTATTTCAAGGATCTAAGTGTTACTATCACTTAATTTATTAGGTTATTTGGATCTAATTTTGACTCGAGAATTAACGACCCCCCCTGGTTTGGCGCCCATGTATTGAGAAATTGAGAAGACTTGGGAGAAGAAGTATTTATCCTCTGTAGTTCCAGGTTGTTGATCAATAAGTGCCGAAGTCCAGAAGCTCAACGGCAGCCACACCAACATATCGGTAGTTATGCCAGCTCGGACTCCCAGAGCTTCGAATATTAAACAAAAAAAAAGCATAAAACTAAAAGCCCGCAGAGAACGCCGTTAGCTACACGACACAACCGTTATCAACATGATTGCCACGTAGGCTGACCACTGGAGTTGCATGGCTGTTTTTCCAACAACCAAGTGTATGAAATCCGAACTGAGCCGAGAAAAGGGAAAGTTATTATAATAATTCTAGCGCCTTTCACCCTCCTCGTTGGTGGGATCGGTCACCCAACTCCAAACTGTCACACCCAAAACAAAAGACCTTAATATGACAAAGAGCTTAAATCAGCATCAACACTAATCAATACTGTTGGCCAGACTTTATCTTCCCCATTCTCTCTCTCTCTCTCTCTGCCATGTCTCCCTTCCTTATATTCTTTGTTTCCCTTCACTTCTCTCTTCATTCTTGAGAGAAATAGAGGGAGAGGGAGAGGGAAAGTAGCCTACTTTATTGCTCTCATAATAACTCTTCTTCCACCCAATCCCATTTACACTCCCCACCACCTCACATTGAATGCCAGGAATTAATGGAGGCCACCCTTTTCCTGCATAATTAGGTGGCATACAGGCCAGTCTTGCTTGCCCCCCCCTCCCACTGCGATTTAAATCTCGCCTCCAAAGTTGCCATCCACCGTGCATCAGCCAGTAGGGCACAACGGCACCACAGTTCCTATTTCTCTACCCTCATCGAACTCTTACGGCAATTAATAGCATCTTAAGCAGCCATCCAACCCAGGAGTATATGAAGGAGACAGAAATAGTGAGGATAGTAGCTGGCGAAGGGATCAAAGGGAAGCATAGTGAGGTGTATTAAATGCCTCTCATCACCTCCACAACACTTTCTATAAATCTTACCTCCCATCCCCAGCTCTTCTCACTCCTTTTCCTCTCCTCTTCTACATGTGATCAGTGACCCACTGCTCCCTTTGTCTTTAATCATCATCTACTACCGTTTACTGGCTATAACTTAGCCTACCATTTTACTTGGTAGATAATTCTGTCTACGTTGCCATGGAGCTAGGAACATGGGTGGTGATGGTGGTGTGCGTCGTAGCCTACATGGTGTGGTTCCGGCGGCTGGCGAAGGGGCTGCGAGGGCCGCGAGTGTGGCCGCTCCTCGGCAGCCTCCCGGGGCTGATCCAGCACGCGGAGAGCATGCATGACTGGATCGCCGACAACCTCCGGGGAACGCGAGGCACGTATCAGACCTGCATTTGCGCCATCCCGGGTCTCGCCCGCCGTGCCGGATTGGTGACCGTCACGTGCGACCCGCGAAACCTAGAGCACGTCCTCAAGGCCCGGTTCGACAACTACCCCAAGGGACCCACGTGGCACGCCGTCTTCCACGACCTCCTCGGCGACGGGATCTTCAACTCCGACAGCGACACGTGGCTGTTCCAACGCAAGACAGCGGCGCTAGAGTTTACAACACGCACGCTCCGCCACGCCATGTCGCGGTGGGTGTCGCGCTCGATCCACCTCCGCCTTATCCCCATCCTCTCCGACGCGGCCGAGTCGAGTGGATCGGTGGATCTTCAAGATCTCCTCCTCAGACTAACGTTCGACAATATCTGTGGCCTCGCCTTCGGGAAAGACCCGGAGACGCTCGCCCCGGGCCTGCCGGAGAACGCATTCGCCATGGCGTTCGACCGTGCCACCGAGGCCACCCTGCAGCGGTTCATCTTCCCGGAGTTCGTGTGGAGGATCAAGAAGTGCCTCAACCTCGGCATGGAAGCCACCCTCGCCCGCAGCGTCGCACACGTCGACCACTACCTCTCCGCCGTCATCAAGGCGCGCAAGCTCGAGCTCAGCTCCGGCTCCGACCACGACGACCTCCTCTCGCGCTTCATGAAGAAAGGCACCTACACCGATGACTTCCTCCAGCACGTGGCGCTCAACTTTATCCTCGCCGGCCGCGACACCTCTTCCGTCGCGCTCAGCTGGTTCTTCTGGCTCGTCTCCACCCACCCCCGCGTCGAGCGCCAGATTCTACTCGAGCTAGCCTCCGTCCTCTCCACCTCCCGTGGGGCCGACACCGCCGCGTGGCTCGCGTCGCCATTAGCCTTCGAGGAGGTCGACGGCTTGGTGTACCTCAAGGCAGCGCTATCCGAAACGCTCCGCCTGTACCCCTCGGTCCCCGAGGACTCGAAGCACGTCGTCGCCGACGACGTGCTTCCTGACGGCACATTCGTGCCCGCTGGCTCGTCCGTCACCTACTCCATCTACTCCGCCGGACGGATGAAGTCGGTGTGGGGCGATGACTGCCTCGAATTCCGCCCCGAGCGGTGGCTCTCACCGGACGGCAAGAGATTCGAGCCTCAAGACTCGTTTAGGTTTGTCGCGTTCAATGCCGGGCCGCGGATATGCCTCGGCAAAGACCTCGCTTACCTGCAGATGAAGTCCATTGCCGCCGGTGTGCTGCTGCGGTACCGCCTTGCAGTCGTGCCCGGCCACCGCGTCGAGCAGAAGATGTCGCTCACCCTCTTCATGAAGCATGGCCTTCAGATGAATGTGCGCGACCGTGATCTCAGCCCGGCCATGGAGGAGCTCCAGAAGAACTCGCCGGAGGTGATCGTTGGAGCTGCAACTACTTAAAGTTTATTATTTTTGGAATTGGTACGTGGGTTGGTGGAGTGTAGATAGATATAGTAAGTAAAAAGGCTGGTGTGAGTTAAGAGGAAGTGAAGAATTTAATCCATATTGTGGCGTTTACTGAGCTCACGTTAGGAGCATATTAGAGTTTTAAATGGACTAAAGGATAAATAAAGGAAGCAAGGAATGTAACATTTACAATATTTGTGACATGAATGGGCCAACATTGTTAGAAAGAAGTTTCTGGAAGAAAAGATCTTTGGGAGTAATCAAAGACATTTGTTTGAAAGCTCATCCGGATGGGTCACAATTAATGCAGAAAGTTTGTGGGAGATAAGATCTTCGGAATTAGGCAAAGACATCAACTTCATATCGGGTTTTCGTTAGCGATCGCTTTCAGAAAGTCCGAATTCACGTTAGAGAAAGTATAGCATAATAGCGTTTAGTCTTACGAATGATGAAATCATTTTGTCACCTCTGTAATAACTATTTGAGCTAGAGCTCTCAATTGGACCTAAGTTGAGTTAAATTCATTGGGAAATAAACTTAGTGGGGAAATGTTAAGTAAATAATGTAGATAGTTAAACTCATAGACTTCAGTTTTAAACTGAGGTCAGTGTCTTTAGCAGGTCAGGAAGAGAGAGTGAAGTTTGAAACACTACAGTTTTTAGGTGATAATTTAAATAATATCACAACATTAGGCATCAAATAAGATGAACTTCACCAAAAAAAAAAAAAAACGTTCAAATAAATAGACTCAATTTTAGTTTCATGAATCATGTCAAAAGAGTCCACCGAATTAAATTCTCGTCTTATTACTTAATTGAGACCCCATGTTTTAAGATGCAAGAGCTCTAAACCATTTTGCTTTCCTTCCACAACAATTCAGAGCAACGTGACACTCCCAAGTTGATCTCTATCTTCCCAACTTTCTTCCAGGTCAGGTCATAACTCGGATCCAACTGTCATACTTACGAGGATAAATTAGAAGTTTAACTGGATCCAACTATTTACCCTGTTCTGACACAAAGAATCCGACACACTGAATGACACAAGAATGTGGAATTGTTTCCTAATATCTGTATGCGATCAATGAGCCAACTTACCACTATACAAGTCCACAAAAGCAATATAGTTACCTGGAACCTAATGGAAGAGTAAATATGAAACTCTATATTAACCTTGGCTGAGACTCGTAAAACTGTTGAAGGACTTGGACAGGATAATGATCACTCGTAGTAAACCCATGAAGTCTCTAATTATAATATATTGCAGCTGTCATGGTCCTCTGGCTGCCCATGCTTTTAGACCAGCGGTATGACTCACCTATACACAAATTTAATGAAAGAGTTGGTTGCAGACAATCCCAAATGGTTATTTTGGGGAAGGGTGTTCAAATTGAAAAGCATTAATAAAAGACAAGCATACATTCTGGCTGCTATGTTCAATGTAGTGTCTTCCTAGCTGAAAAGATTTCCACCATGACAATGCTCCTATATTTCACTGCAACAGCTGCTCATTTAATGTCAAAAACAAGGTGTTGCTGAACAGCTTGAAATAGCCACACAAAGAAAGATAAATCAATGACACTGAAAGATCCAAGATTTGATTGCTGAAAAAAAAATGAAGCATTCAAGAAATCCTCTTGAAGTAGAGCAAGGGAAACTAATTGAAAGACAAGGAGATCAGAAAGCAACAGAAACAATATCATAAATATGGTGTAGCAATGCAAATACGATGAAGAAATCCTCTTGAAGTAGAGCAACTATTGATTTTTGTCAAAGAAATACTTAGGGCTTTGCTAAATGACAAGTAGAACCTAGGTTGACAGCAAGAAAATATGCTACCAAGGAATATATTAGTACATCCTACACATGTAATCTGAGGTTGAAGCACTTCTATCCCACATCCGCTTCCATTTCTCATCCTTCATCTATCTTCCAATTTTCCAATGCTGAAAACACTTGCTTTTGGTCTGAACATATTCAAGAGATGATTGATTATGTATCGACCCTTCTAAACTGGATTATATTGCATATGCATGTAGCTGACATCCATTCCCTCTCATTTCCAAATTTTCGGGGCTCCTGCTCTCCTCTGATGCTCATACTTATCTCAATGGTCACAGTCTCACAGACATGCAAACCATCCCGTTCAGCTCCTATTCTAACCTTTGAATTGTAGTGTTGTGGCAAGGACAAATGGGTGGAAAATAGCGGAAGCAAACCTAACACCCTCAAATAACATTAATAGAATAGTAATGGACAAATGCAACCAATTCGGAGAAAACCCTAATATGATGCTAATGGTAGAGGAATAACAATCAAATACTTCTAAATAAGTATTAGGCACCATATTGTAAATAATCTTAAGGAATAAAAATGATAGAGAGAGAGAGATAAAATTTACGTGATTCGACGATATGCCTTCATCCACAGATAGAGCGAGACTTCAATCCACTAATCAAATCACCAAACGCAAAGAGTTTCTTCAACTCTAATCTATCTCACAACGGTGGCTAGCTTTCTTAATTTCTCTTTTAAGCATATAATCTCTAAAATTCTAACTTCAGTATTTATAGGGCTGAGAAAAGCTGAAGAAACGAGGATTTGAACGCCCGTGAAATTCAAATCTGGAACACAATATGGCGTTCGAATGTCTGTGGTTTGTTTGAACGCTTGTAGAGTGCAAATCTTCTCGGACGTTTGCGTTCGAATAGCCTTAGGGGTCCGTTTGAATGCCCCGACACATGAAGTATGAAACTCTTAATTTGAGCCAAACTTCAACAATTCTCCACATTGACGAGAACATCAAAACTTTAACAAATTACTCTCCACCATTGTAAAGTGATTGAAACCTCCCAAAATACACCGCCTGCAAATTCACATCATAAGACGCTAAATCCAAAATTAGTCAAACATGAGTTATATTGATCAAGTCCAAACAATATCAGAACTTGACCTTTGTTACCACTTTCGTCAACATATCTGCAAAATAATCTACAGTCCCGACTTTGCAAAAGAAAATATCTTTTTCCTCCAACATTCTCCTCACAAAGTGAAATTGAGCATCGATATGTTTTATCCTAATATGATAATTTTGATTCTCTTCCAAACAAATTGCACTTTGACTATCATAATATACCTTCACATTTTCTTAGTATACACCCAAGTCATTCATCAGGCTGATCAACCAAATAATCTCCTTTATAGCCTCAGTTACTATTATATACTCAGCCTCTATGGTCAATAGAATAACAGCCAACTGCTAAGTACACCTCTAGCACATCGATTCTCTAGCAAAGTGTGAATATATATTCAGTAATAAATGTGCAATTGTCGAAATCACCTGTATAAACATTTTAGTCCAACCTCGAAATACTATAAAAGTATCTCAAAATTTACTTTATCGCCTATCGATGCTTTTTTTCGAAGAATGCATGTATTTGCTAACCACTGATAACTTGAAAAATATCCGACCTAACGTACACCATCGCGTTCAGGCTTCCAATTAAATTTGCATATTATACCTTGGACATGAAATCCCTCTCGGCATCTGTGTTCGGTGACATTACTGCACTAAGTCTAAAATGAGGTACTAACTAATTTTGTCTTGTTGTCAATATCAAAACATTGTAAGACCTTCCTCAAATACTATTCTTGTGTCAAGGATACTGCCACCTTTCTTTTATCTCTTCTGATTTCTATGCCGAGTATCTTCTTAGCTTCTCTTAGATTCTTTATTTCAAATTCTTTGTACAATTGGCGCTTTAATTTATCAATCTCAACATTGCTTTTAAATGTTATCAACATATAAGAACAAATAGATAAATGAACCATCTTGAAGCTTTATAAAATAAATACAATAATCATAGTGGCTTTTTTTGTATTTTTCCTTCTGTATAAACTGATCAAAACGTTTATATTATTAGCCTTCGAGATTACTTTGGGCCATATAAAAACTTCTTCAATTTGCAAACCAAGTCTTCATTCCCACTGACTTTGAATTCTTCATGCTGGGACATATAAATATCCTCCAAATTGCCATGCAAGAAGGTGGTTTTTATGTCCATCTGAGTTAGCTCTAAATCAAATTGAGCTACCAAAACTAGTAAAATTCGAATAGAAAAATGTTTCATTACTTTAGGAAATACTTAATTATAATTAATCCCCTAATTTTGTGCATATTATTTTGCCACCAATCTAACTCCACATTTTGATTGAAAATCTTTCTTCTTGACATATATATCAATTTGTATCTAATTTCTCTCTTTCGTTTAGAAAGTTGCACCAAGTCCTAAGTCCCATGTCCTATTATTATCAAGAGCTTTCATTTCATCATTCATCACTACCTTCCAATCTGCACTTTCGGTGTTCCTCATGGCTTCTTTGAAGGTACTAAAAAAGTCTTCATCAACCATAAATCAGTATATCTGAATAACGTGCTAGCTTTCTAATATCTCTTCTTAGTCTTCTCACTGTTATGGAGTACTGATCATCTGTTTTCGACTCCGACGTGTCATCCTTCTGCAAATTTGATTCTTCTTCTTCATTTGCATCTGAAGATGTATCTTGTAGTGGACTTGAATTTGCCTCAAACTCTACCTGTTGTGGAACCTCTCCGGCACTAACATCAATCAAACTTTCTGACTTTTAATTATGCTTCAATATAGATAATTCATCAAATATAATGTTGTCTTTATTTGAGATCTCCACATCCAAGTTATCTAAATCGACATGTAATTTGTTGAAAGAGTTCAAGTACTTAGATGTTCCAATTTTGTAGTGAAACTTAAAAAACTTCTTCAAATAGAGCCGATTTTTAATGCTCTTCGTTATGAACTTGTCCTCAAGTTTCTTCTACAAGTTCTTCGCTGAATTTTCCTTTATCACAAAGTACTTTTGACCATTTGTTAAACAAAACTGAATGGTACTACATATTTGCCGCTTCATCTTTTCTCATTCTTTGTCTAAAATTTTTTCGGGCTTCTCTTCGAAAGTAATGTTCAATTCTTGTCTAAATAAAGTATTCATCACTTTACATTACCACATTCCAAAGTTATTGGCGTCATCAAATTTTTTTACTTAAAATTTTATTTTTAAGACAATTTTCCTCGATTTGGATGATTACGATATTTTCTAAAATTTCTCAAATCCACACTATCCCCAAATCAAATAGTCTAGGTTTGAAATTTTGAAGCTTTGATACCAATTTATTGTGCCAAAGAAATAGCACCAATGGTATAGTAATGAACAAATGTAACCAATTTGGAAAAAATCGTAATATCATGCTAATGATAGAGGAATAACAATCAAATACTACTCAACAAGTATTAGGCACTATTTCAAGTAATCTCAGAACAAAGACGATAAAGAGAGAGGCACTATTTCAAGTAATCTCAGAACAAAGACGATAAATAGAGACGATTTATATAGTTCGACGATATGCTTATATCCACGGCAAAGCGAGACTTCAATCCACTAATCAAATCACCAAATACAAAAAGGTTCTTTAATTCTAATCTCTCTCACAACAACGATAATTAGCCCTCTTGATTTCTCTCTTAAGCATATATGCTATAAAATTCCAACTTTAGTATTTATAGGCCACATAGGCATTCGAACGCCACTCTGCGTTCCAAATTTGAATTCCGGGTGTATTTGAATGGGCCTGCGAGAGTTCGAACGCCCCGCGGGATTTCCTAACTGAAGTCAGCTCTATAAATTCTAAAGTGAGGATTTTATGGCTTTTATGCTTAAAGGAAAATCAAGAGAGCTAGTCACCGTTGTATTGAGAGAGATTAGAGTTGAGAAACTCTTTGAAAATTTGTATACTAACAAAAAATTGCTCCGCCCTAGATATAGACACATCATTGAACCACGTAAACCTTGTCTATCTCTCTATTGTCTCTATTGCCTTTATTCTTGTGATTACTTGCATTACGGTGTGTAATACATTATTAGAGATTATTTATTGCTATTCCATCACTATTAGCACTAAGGTTCCCAATTTCGGGATCGGGATCGGTATCGGTATCGGCCGGTCCAAAAAACGATACATATCGGCCGTATCGGTCGTTCGTATCAGATAAGACTATTTTTTAATTATATAAAATTCTAAATATTATTTAAAAATACAGAAAAATGCAGAAAAATTTAGAAAAAATGACAAAAAATAAAAAAAACAAAAATTACTCATATATGAAGTCTAAAAATTTAAAAATATATATTAACTTACTCAAAATTTAAAAACTTTGTTGAATAACGAGCTGGTTCTAGTAAATTTCTATAATCTTCATCATCATAATTACTATAAATTTGTAAATATTGATGTCTGGGACCTGATGCTCCAAAAAATGATTCCATCATACTAGTCATATTGTATGGATTTTGTTGTGTGACTTGCGTTTAAGGAAGATAATAACCAGTATTTGTATCTTGTGCCTGAGAATACTGAGGATACTGATGATAATAACTAGCATATGGATCTTGTGATGGCTCTAAACAATAAATACTCGATGTACCATAATCATAGGAACCAAAATGCATCTCATGACAACGTCGCTGATATGTATATATATCCTCAGTTTCTTTATTTTCACTCCTTATGCCTCCTTGACTTTCCTCAACAAATGTAGATAGAACGATCTCACCACTATATGTATCATCAGGACTATGACTAGTACTAGTAGGTATAATATCTCTCTAGTTGTTGAATGACTCGTACCAGCCTCTACCCTCGTCGTGGTCTCTCCCAATATTTCATCTAACCATAGGTTATCTCTGTCATCTAATAACATGTCCTCTATATCCCTGATCCATAGAGACAATGCGTCTTCTTTATCAAAAACGTGATTTAAATCAATCAATTGTTCATTTTCTGCCTTTCTTCTTAAATTTCTCTCCCTCAATCTTATATTATAATGACAAAAAATTAACTTCTCCAATCTTTCCATTGTTAATCGGTTGCGTGTTTTTATATGAATTAAAGAGAAAGTAGTCTAATTTCTTTCACACTGTGATGAAGACACAGTTTAACTTAAAATCTTTTTTACTATTGACGTCAAATTTGGTGCCTCCTCCCATCCATAAATAAACCATCATTCAACTGGAGTGTTATGAGATATAGCTGCAGCAACTTTAGCAGTACTGAATTGCCCAGCTCTCAAACTATATCTCTCCATCTAAAATCAGAAATATATTATTAGCTTATTGATTATATTGAAAGTTAAAACTTGAAACAAATAATAATAAAATTATTTAATTGAATCATAACACACTTCTTTATCGCACATAATTTATTTATGAATATCGAGCTCAAGCTTTCTGATTATCTTTCTAATCCCCAACAAGACTTCACTATCATTATTGACATTTTTAGAGAATTGAAATCTTGAATTAAGAAAATACCCTGTAGAAATTTAAAATTTGTAAGCATTCAAAATTTTAAATATTCATAAATAAAAGTAAATTAAAACTTAAAACTTAAAAGCATACTTACCAGCAGCGTGTATATCTCTATGTAGTTGTTTCTTCTATTTAGAATCAATCATCTTCCACCACTTCCTATAACTTTGACCCACATTTTTTTAATTGATTCTTTAGCTATATCCATTGCCTCATATAAGAAACCCATCTCAGACTTATCATCACTGTCTACAAGTCTTAATACTTTGACAAGAGACTCAAATGCTGCGATGGCAATTTTAATATTATCCCAAAATGTATTTCCGAGAGTCATATTTTTCAAAGTTTCACCTAAAGATTTATCTTTAGGTTTCATATTCTTAATTTTCATAGACCACTCCTGTGATGTAAACATCCGCATAATATCATCCTTGTAGCGCATGATGCTCTCCAAGGCTAAAAAATGAGTGGCAAATCTAGTGACGCCGGGTCTAATGATCTCCTTACCGCCAGTCATCTGCCTAAGTAAATTAATAACCCAACCATGGTTATATATAAAATTTGTTAACCTCTGACCTTCACATATGACCATGTCAATTTCAAGCTCTTTTGCAATATCTTGTAACATCAGATCAATACAATGTGCAGCACATGACGTCCAATATAAATGAGGTCTTTTAATCATCAGTAAATTTTCAGCAGCTTTTTAATTTGCCCCATTATCAGTAACCACTTGAACTACTCTTTTTTCACCGATTTCTTGTTCCACCTCATCCATCAGCTGACAAATATAATCTGCACTTTTGAAATGAGCAGTAGCATCCACAGACTTCAAAAATATTATCCCCATGCCAGAGTACACTAAGAAATTAATTATATTTCTTCTGTTTTGTGTACTCTACCCATCACACATCAGTGTACAACCAAATTCATCCTAATACCGTTTAAATGTCTCAATATAAGTATGAAGTTCATCTACCTCTGAGTCAAGATATTTAGTAGCAATATCATTTGAACTAGGATGGGGAACACCATGCTCTACTCATTATATAGCATCCATAATAGTGTGATAGTAAGTGCTATCAGCTATATTGAAAAGAATATGGTTGTAGAAGAAAAATTTAGATATAGCTCTACTAATATGTTTCTTTGCATTTTTAATTCCTTTGAGAGCTGTCTTGATTGAAATCTGTGTAAGACCCTTTTTTTCTAAAGATATGTATCCATTGGTCCAATATTTTCAGACTCTGCTGTAACACCAGAAGTCCTATGGGTAGAACTGCAGCCTCCATATTCTCTCTCCTCGTATATTAACTGATCTAAATCTCTAAAAGTTACCACTAGTGTTTTTTCTAATCTCTTCCTCTTCTCTATGCATATTTCTACTCTCTTTCATTGCCCTCCTCATCTGTCTCTCCTCTTCATCCTCCTCACTTTGCTCACTGCTATCATCATCAATGTGTACAGGATTATGCATCAATTCTTCACGAATCATTGACACTCTTTGTTGTGCAGATTGTTTATCCTTCTTTTTGCCAATTAAATGAGCCAACATCTGCTTTCTAACTTTCAAAGACACTTGAGTGCAGGCTACTACATTTTTTTATTTTCCAACTAAATTTTCTTTCAAACGGCTGACACCACCACTCATTTCCTTTCCACACCAGTTGCATTTAACAAATCTTTTATCTTGCCCAATAGTGCTGCAATGTTGCCATCCAATGTCGGTATCATATGACTTCTCTTTTGGAGCCATTGATATTTTAGCTCTGCAACTAAAAAACATAAACAAAAATTAAAATAAAATATAAAATAATTTAAAATTTATGAGGCATAACTGCATAAGCAGCACCACGTGTTATTGATGTCCCCCGAGTCAGATCCGACCTATTCCCACCCGTTTCGACCGAAACGGCCGAAACTGCAACTGAAACTGGGAACCTTGATTAGCACCATATTAGAGTTTTTCCCAAATTATTTGGTTTCATTACTATTCTATTGGTTACATTTGGGGGTGAAGGTTTTGCTTCCGCTTCACTCGCCATTTGGCTATTAGCACAACAAATTAGTACCAGAGCATCAAGGTTTTAAACCTAGGCTTTTAGATTTGGGAATAATATAAATTTGAGAAATTTTGCTAAAATGTCGAAATCATCCAAATCGGAAAAAAATTCTCTCAAATGCAAAATTTGAAGTAGATAAGTTTGATGGCACTAATAACTTTAGGATGTGGCAATGTGAAGTGATGGACACCTTGTTCCAACAAGAATTAGATATTACCTTAGAAGAGAAGCCCGAATAAGTATCGAAAAAGGAATGAGAAAAGATGAACCGGTAAGTATGTAGCACCATTTGGCTTTGTTTAGCTAAACATCAAAATTATTTTGTAATGAAGAAAAATTAAGCGAAATTTTTTTGAAAAAAAACTTGAGAACAAATTCATGATCAAAAGCATTAGAAACCGACTCTATTTGAAGAAGTTTTTCAAGTTTCAGTACAATTTTGGAATACCTATGGCTGAACATCTGAACTCCTTAAACAAACTACTAGCGGATTTGCAAAATTTAGATGTGGAGATCTCGGATGAAGGCAAAGCATTGATACTTTTGAACTCTTTGCCAGATACCTAGACCATTTTACTACTATCTTGTTATATGGAAAGGACTCTATACGTTATGATGATGTTGCAAATGCATTTATTAATAAGAGTATGAAAATTGAATAACCAAGCTATTCATGAGTCATTATCAGATGCTTTGATGGTGAGGGGTAAGTCAGAGAATAGAAAATTTGTGAAGAATAGTAAATCTTTCTCAAAGTCAAGAGGTGCATCTTTAGATAGAAAAATGATTATAAAAGACTAATAATCTTATTGTCAAAATAAAGGGTATTAGAAGAAAGATTGTTCCGTATTGAAGAACAAAGACAAAAAACCTCAAAAGATAAATGTGGCACATTCAGATGATGAAGATTCAGATAATGCCCTGATAGGCTCGGGTCTTGCTTGTGACATAGATGAGTGGATATTGGACTCCGGATACACATATCATGTGTCCCAACCAGAAGTGGTTTTCCACCTTTGATAAAATCTCGAGTGGAGTTACATTCATGAGAAATGATAGCCCATATAGAGCTAAAGGCATTGACACCATTCGCTTAAAGCTACATGATAGGTTTGTGAAAGAGCTAAATAAAGTCTAATACATAACGGAATTGAAGAAGAACCTCATTTTTCTTAGTGTTTTGGAATCAAAGGGCTTCACAATTACTTTGAGAGATAGAGTATTAAAAGTTTCTTTGGAAACCTTAATTATAATAAAAGGCATAGGAAGAAGAAATCTATACTTTTTGCAAAGCTCTACATATATCGGGAGTGTAGCGACAACTTCAAGCAATTCAGTTGATACGGCTAACACTACTAGATTATAACATATGAGGTCGGAGCATCCGGGAGAGAAAGCATTGCAAGACTTGTCAAGTCAAGGATTGTTAAAAGATGTGAAAAGTTTTCAATTAGAATTTTTCAAACACTGTATTTTAGGCAAGCAAACAAGAGTTAAGTTTACTACTTGAATGCATTGAACTAAGGGAATCTTGGACTATATTCATACAGATGTTTGGGGACCTACCCGAAAGGCTATCTTAAGCGGAAAGCATTAGTTTGTGACCTTTGTAGATGACTATTCTAGAAGGTCTTGGATGTACACCATGCACCAAAAGCATCAAGTGCTATTAATATTTTAGAATTGAAAAAAGATGATTGAAAATCAAATGGCAAGATCTTCTTGGGCTTTAGCACTAGTGTAAAGGAATTTTGGGTTTGGAGGCCGGAATTGAAGAAATTGATTATCAGCAGGGATATTACATTTGATGAAGCATCTATGCTGAAGCAGAGTCAAGAGTCAGATAGCCCGATTGGAGATATTCCGCAGCAAGTGGAGTTTGAGGCAGCTTCAAATCAACCACAAGATGTCTTCAAAAGAGGCAAATGGAAAAGAAGAATCAAATTTGTAAAAGAATGACATTTTGGAGCCAGAAACAGATGAGCAAGACTCCCTAGCAGTTAGAAGGCTAAGAAGAGAAATTAAAAGACCGGCACGCTATTATAATATGCTAGTCTATGCACTTCCTATGATTGATGAAGACTTTCCCACTACCTTCAAAGAGGCCATGAGGAACACTAAAATGGCAAAATAGAAAGTGGCAATAAATGATTAAATGAAAGCTCTTAATAATAATAGAACTTGGGATTTGGTAGAGCTCCCTAAAGAGAAAGAGAGCAATTGGATGCAAATGGATATATGCCAAGAAGAAAGATCCTCAATCAAAAGGCGAAATTAGATTCAAAGCTAGATTGGTGGCGAAACAATATGCACAAAAGAAAGGAATTGATTAAAATGAGGTGTTTTCTCCGATGATAAAATATTCCTTCATTTCGGATTTTACTAGCGTTGGTAGCTCAATTTGATCCAGAGCTACTCAAATGGATGTGAAGACCGTCTTCTTGCATGGTGATTTGGAAGAGGACAATTATATAACGCAGAAGGATTCAAAGTCAATGGGAAAGAGAATTTGGTTTGCAAATTGAAGAAGTCCTTATATAGCCTAAAGTAGGCTCCAAAGCAATGGTATAAACGTTTTGATCAGTTTATACGGAGGCAAAAGTACAAGAAAAGTTACTATGACCATTGTGTTTATTTTAGAAAGCTTTTAGATTGATTATTTATCTATTTGCATTTATATCTAGATGATTGGAAGCCTGATGTTTACGATGGTGTGCACAAGGCCAAATATTTCACAAGCAATCAGTATTGTTGGCAGATACATGCATGCTCTGAGAGAAGAGCATTGACAGGTGGTGAAGTAAATTTTGAGATACATTTGTAATACTTCAGGAGTTGGACTGAAATTTGTGAAAGATGATAGAATTGATCTACATCCTACTGGATATATGGATTCGAACTATGCAGATGATTTAGACAAGCGTAGATCTACTACATAATATATTTTCACACTTGTTAGAGAGGCCGGTGTGTTGAAAGTCTACTTTGCAATCAACAATTGCTCTATCTACCACAGAAGCTAAGTATATGACAGTGACAGAGGCTATTTAATTGATCGGCTTGACGGATGACTTGGGTATATACCAAGAGTAGGTGGTGATACATTGTGATAGCTAAAGCACAATTTGCTTGGCGAAAAATTAAGTTCATCACACTAGGGTAAAGCACATCGATGTTCGTTTTCATTTTGTGAGAGAAATTTTGGAGAAAAATGATATTTCGCTTTGCAAGATTGAGATTGTAGATATGTTGACGAAGATAGTGAACAAATTCAATTTCCAACATTGCTTGGATTTGATCAATATCACTCCTTTTTGACCAAAGTTGGTTTTGGCATCTTGGAACGCGAAATTTGTAGGTGGAGCACTTTGGGAAGCTTTAAGTCACTTTGCGATGGTGGAGAGTAATTTGTTGAAGTCGTGGGTTTTGACTAAAGTAGAGAATTGTTGAAGATTTGCCTCAAATTCAGATTTCAACATTTTTTAACCTACTGTCGAGGCATTCGAACGAGCCCTGAGGGTGTTCGAACGCAAAAACCCTAGAGTATTTGCACTCTACAAGCATTCGAACGGCCCCACAGGTGTTCAAACGCCACTCTACGTTCCGAATTTGAATTCCGGGTGCGTTCGAACTAGCCTGTGGGAGTTCAAACACCCCGTGGGATTTCCTAACTAAAATTAGCCCTATAAATTCTGAAGTGTAGATTTTATAGCTTTTATGCTTAAGGAAAAATCAAAAGAGATAGCCACCATTATATTGAGATTAAAGTTGTGAAACTCTTTATAATTTGAAGATTTGCATTGTAAAGTAAGATTGCTCCGTCCGTAGATATAGGCACACCTTGTCTCTTTCTCTCTATTGTCTCTATTGCCTCTATTCTTGTAATTACTTACATTAGGGTGTTTAATACGTGATTAGAAGTTATTTATTGCTATTCCATCACTATTAGCACTATATTAGAGTTTTCCCCAAATTGTTTAGTTTTGCCATTACTATTTCATTGGTTACATTTGAAGATGGAGGTTTTGCTTTCGCTTCTCTCACCCATTTGGCTATTAGTACAACACATCTCACTATCTGAGATGTCAAAATGCACTGACCATGAAAAACCGTGATCGATGAAGCAACTATTGAAAAAGTTGTGTGAAAGATATACCAATTTTTGGAGCTCATATAAAGTTAAAAAGCATCCTTGTCTCACAATCATTGTCCCTCGGCTATTTCACTTCAAATTGTCCTATATCAAAAATAGCACCTTAAGATATACAAATCTGACTTTTAAAGAGCTAAATATGCAAAAAAAATCCAGGTTGTAATAAAAGACAGTCATAGTATGCCTGAAATTGATAGTTTTATCATGGTTAGAACAGCATAACTCCCAAGTCCACAGTAGTTTAAAGTATCTTTTCTTTTCGCATCAGCAAATGAGACAGCTTCACCGTACCATATAATGTGGTCACTGTTGGTGTTGACATCTAAATTAAAATGAAACTCATACATGAATAGGATTTGCTAAGAGTAAGGTTGGATTAAATTACAATTGCCTTCCGAGATTCATCATGATTAAGAATATATAGATCAGAATCAGAGTTGTAAAGCTTCATTTGCACATTTACGGTGCTAATACCATGCTTAAAAAAAATTGAAAGACGAAGATCAACCAAGGACCTCAGAGTTGGTTAGTTCATTAAACTTTCTGTAAGAGAAGTAATATTCTTATTAATGTTATCTCAATTCTGCAAACCATTGAGATTAGGGAAAATTACTAGCCCCTGCATCGTTCAATGTAGAACTCTATGTGGTACTCGATAATGTGGAAGTCCAATAAGAAACGCAATTAGGCATAATAGATCTTAAGGAAGAAGGAAATGCTAAAAAAGCAGTTTACAGATACACGGCTAATTTGGGCACAGAATGATCAAATATATCAGATTGCTGCTCTTCATCGTCGGAGAAATAAATGTGTTTATACGTGCAGCAGTAGCACAAGGCTTGACCGCATTTACTCAGAAAAACATGAGAACAGAAATTCCAAAGGCACACCTCTCTAAAGATCATAATCATATATTATAATATTCCACCTCCAATAATGATATAACTAAGACAATGTGCTCGTAAACTGAAAATCCGCGGGAGAAACAAAGAGATCACAAAACTCTAACTCAGAAATATTCTTTCACAATCATCTAAACTTCATCGCTATCTTTCCGAGTTCGCGACGATGTTGAAAAAAATCGTTCAGCTATACGACTCCATCGGTCTTAATTTAGTTCCAAGAACCGAGTATAATTCAACTTTCCCTATTTATCCCACGCAAGTGAATTCAAACATTGTAAACCCGGTTAAATCCAAGCCAAACTAAATGAAATGCATATATGGCTTAAAAAAAGTCGCCGAATCCCAATCCCTTTTTAAATGTTCCAGGGATATGAGAGAGAAACTATGAATAAAAAAATCCAAGATCCAAAAGGCATGAAACGATCACGATCGAGGCCTTCTACAAGAACGCAAGCAAGCGATTCAAGCCAAGGAGAAGAGAAGGTAAGAAAGGATTACCATATTAGGTTTTACTCTTCTTGCGATTCCGAATAGATCACCGGATCGCGGTGAAGGAAGCCAAGGAAGGAGAGAAGCCAAATGCCCTTTTTCCCATTGACCCTTTCCCTCCATGACGATCGGAGAACGTTTTCAAGTACCAAACGCCCGCGACAACTCGAAATAATTTCCCTTCCGATTTGACCTTTCTTATAGGCGACTTCGAGATAAGGGTCCATGAGCTAAGATCCAACGGCCCAAAAATTTTAGCTCCTTTTAGCCCAGCCCATAATTAAAGGATGTATTTTTTTTTTAAATGAATAACAAAAGGATGTATTAAAAGAATTTCCACCAGGCAGGTACTTTTTTGCAAAAAATCTTAAAATTGGATGATTTTTCTGCAGCTAATCAAGCGTTGCCACGCAGCCAGACGCAGGAAATTCCTGCAGTCCTAATCATGGTGTCATGTTTCCAACGACGGTGGTAGGACACTGAGGTAGGTACATATCTTTAGATAATGATTTCCAAACGTACATTTCCTTTTCTTTAGTACGCCATGCATACGACGTTCAAATATTCAAAAACACGTCACATGTGCCGAGTTATGTGAATAAATATCAATCACGTATAAATATATATATTAATAGAATTAGCCATCATCAACTCGAAGATATAGACTATTACATATTCTATTAATGATACTGAGGTGATGTCTTCATTGTCTTGGGGTATTTGCCACAGTTTCAAGACATTGACATGTTTATAATTTTATGCAATGTTGCAGAAGATGCAACGAACTGGCCTCAAATAATAGGTCAATGCTTCGAGACCAAATCAATTGAACCATTAGTTATTGTTCCTTTTAGATCTTCTTGCTTTTGAGACCAACATATATTGACCATCCTTTTCAAACAAATTTAAAGAGCGATCGTTGCTTTTTCCTGTCACAGTCGTTGCTTCTGCATCCCAGAAGTAATTAGCTTGATTCTAAAGTTTTGGGATTTGTTATTAGTAATCGGTAAAGTTAATTATCAAAATTATGTTCAGTTTTTTTTTTTTTTTTTTTTTTTGTATATTTAGGTGTGTTGGGGACTATTAAAATAATAGACATCAAGCTAAGGAAAAGAAAGTCATCACTATCTCAAGAACTTATTAGAAACCAGGGAATATATTGACTATGATTGATGACCATAAAATGCTCCAAACCCACTACTACAGTGTTCACCACTAATGATTTAATTATTCACCACTTAGGATTTAATTAATCATAATAAGATGACCAACTAATCCATGCAAAATGGGCAGATTAGTAACCAGCCTCGAAAACAATTATTTGACTTCTATTCAAAACATCAACTCCATTATTATTAATTCGCTTACTTTTCAACAAATAACTAAATTTATTTTTATGTTTATATCATATCTTATGTCAACGAATAACAACATAGTAATTTTAGAGTCTTTCTCAGGGAACACAAATCATCACACTTGTTTATGACTAAACAAACCCAACCTCCTACCATGGGTCCCGCAGAAGTTGAGGTAAATATGTTGACACGTTAGATCGGAGTCTCTCCGGTGGTCGGATGAGAGTCTCAAAAGTAAACCCACTTATTCAATTTTTTTATTACCGTATGGACACCTCAAGCGGGTTGTATAGATCAGGGAGGCTGAAATATGTTTGCTAACCGATAAAATAATGGGTGAAAGCCAATAAGTTGTCGCCAAGTAGTCTAAATGTTTTAATTGCTACATCCTTTCCTGCAGACAATTAACTGCTATAGACGGCCCCATGTCGCAGCACACACAGAGACCAGCAAAACCGCACACACACACACTCTCTCTCTCTCTCCTCTCTCTCTCTCTCTCTCTCTCTCTCTCTCTCTCTCTCCCCTGAAACCCATCTCCGCCTTTTCGACGCTATTTCCTCCACCTTCGTCTCTCTCCGAGCTCTCGCGTTGGAATTCCTCGAGCTTTCAACTCACTGTCCTCTTCTCTTCTAGATTTCTCCACCTCCTTCTCCAGGGCTTAGGGTTTGCACTTCTTACTGCTCCTGTAGCGGACTCGGCTCGCCGGATCCGGCGGGCAGGGAGTGGCTCAATCTAGGTTGTATTGTTGGTAGAGATCCGTTGTCCTTCGCTGATTTACCAATTTGGTGGGAATCGAAGGATTCTAGAGAGAAGCCGTGATCTGTTTATTGCTTGATGTGAGTTCGTGGTGGTTGCGGTCTCTCTGGACGTCGGGAATTAGTTCATCTATTTAAGTAAGATTCTATCCTTTATATTCTGGGATTTGAAATATGTTTTCTTGGTTTTGATGTGTCTGCTTTGATTTGGATGGATAGTTGAGGTTTTAGATCTCCGATTGTAAAAATGGTTAGATCTGGTGGGGAACATGAAATTTGACTGTTTCGCAGCTTATTCGTGGAGGGAATTTGGCAAAAGATATACGGTTTTACTTGTGCATTAAAAAATTCAGCTTAAAAGGGTCAATAGCAGTTGATGAGTGCTTTCAGTTCGTTCACTTTGCTCAATTTGGGTAAATATTCTGTGGAGCTTAGTCGATGCGGGCAGGATTGTGATGGCCTATTTGCAGGTGGGCTTAGTGAAAGTATACTTTGTGGAGTTCTGGTCTGTATTGGGTCTTCAGAATTGACTTTATGTCATTTCAGTCAGGGAAGATTGGCTAGGGGTAAGCAGAGGTGGCGCCTACTGTGCCTGGACTTTTGTGCACTAAGTTCAGGGTTAAGCTTTGGGCTGAGGTGCAGTATTGTGGTGTCTGTGTCTTATCACTCAAATTGATTAGAATATGACTATGGCAGATTTTGGCCGGGCAGACTATCGGAGGGCTAGTGTGATTGGCTGAAGAATTTTGTCTAGTGGATTGGCTGTGGTGATGGCAACGAGAAATGGAGACTGGTCTCCTTCCTATTGGTCATTGCGGCAGAGGGCACAATCATAATTGTTGTGCTTCTGCTGCATGGGGAACAAGGAGCTCAGTGTCAGCTCAGAGAACTTGGCTTTAGTAGATGAGGTTGAAGCAGAGCTTGGAAAACATTTGCATTCATTTGTGAAGACCCCCAATTATGTAGTTTGATTAAGATACATGTGCTATCTAAGGAATCATATTCTAGGTTGTCTCTGATAGCTATTCCAGGATCTTATGTTTTACTTTAGTTACATTTATATGTGAACCTTTGCATATGTTGTTCACTTAAAGCTTGTAGGAAGTCTAAATTGGTTAACTTTAAAAAGAAAGAAAATGATTGTTAATTTCAAATTTGATACTAACTGAACAAAAGAAATTTCCATTCTAATTCCTATGATAGAAGTGACGCAATCAAAGAGTTTCATTGAAATATTCTTTTGAATTCACATACTTGAGCATATGAAATATTAATTATGTTTTGAATAATTTAGCTTAATGACTGCTTTCTGGAGTCGACAAAATATCTACAATGATGCTTGTATCTTGGTTTTGTTGCTGTAAACTTACAGTCTCACCAGTTATTCTTTTCTACAAGGAATGTCTCATGTTTTGCTTGTTTATTCATGATAGGCCATTGACTTTCAAAAATGCAATCTCTTATTCCAGGTTAGAAGAAGAAGCTATACCTGCAATTTTAGAACAAATTGCATGCTCCTTAACTTGGAGGACTTCCACATTTTGAACTCCTACTTTGTTTGAACCCATTGCTGGAAATTGGAGGCTTTACGTCAAGCAATCTTATGTTCACCTTTTGTTAGACTAGTAGAATATGAGCTTAATTCTAGTAATATTGTAACACCCGCAGCAAAAATTGTTTTTTCTTGTATTTAAGATGCCATACTGGTGGAGGAGATCTTCCTCCAAAGATGTAAAGAAGAAGACAAAAGAAAACCTGATTGACACATTCCATCGATTCATAAGTCCAACTGAGCAAAAAGAAAATGAGAAGTCAGGAAGGACTCGAAGACGCTGTAGTGACACAAGATCCGAGAAGGGTTCCCAATCTAGAGCAGAATCACGTTCAACATCACCCTCTACACAAGTATCTCGCTGTCAAAGTTTTGCAGACAGACCGCTCGCCCATCCGCTTCCTCTTCCTGTGGTGCGTTCAGACATAACAAGGACATCTTCTGAAGTTGGTAAATCAAAACCTATGTTGGAAAAACGTGGCAAACCGCAACTTCATCTGCCTCTTCCTACCCCTAATCGTGTTCTACGAAGGCCAGATACCACAGATATTGAGGGAGATTTGCCTACTGCTTCTGTTTCTAGTAATTGCTCCATTGACAGTGATGACCCAGCAGATTCTCAGCTTCACAGTCCTGCAGGTAACGATAGTGAAAATGGAAACAGAGGTATCACAAGTAACCATTCCAGGTATTCTGTATAACTTGATGAGAATTACTTGTTGTACTGCTGATAATTGACTCCTTTTTTCATTATGATATTTTTGCTTACTTTTCCTTTTTTCCCTGTCTGAAGTGTTGTGCATAAGGATCACTCTCCTGTTGTTATCCACAAGAAATCAAGAGGGGCAGCAAGGACGACAAATATGTTTAGCAGTAGCCAAAATATATCCACATCACCGAAGAGCGGGGTTATTGATAATTACCAACCCAATTTACAGAATTCAAGGAATGGTGCTCTTGGAAGTGCTCCAGATAGTTCTATGTCAAGTCCTTCGAGAAGTCCTAGAAGAATATGCTCTGATCAATTTCCAACTGCAGCTTTTTTTGCACCTAAGTCTCATGCGGATTTGACTTTCCTTGGTTCAGGTCAGTGCTCTAGTCCAGGTTCAGGTCAGACGTCTGGGCATAATTCAGTGGGAGGAGATATGTTGGCCCAGTTATTCTGGCAGCCCAGCAGGGGCAGTCCAGAATACTCTCCAATACCTAGCCCAAGAATGACAAGCCCTGGTCCTGGTTCTAGAATACACAGTGGCGCTGTCTCTCCGTTGCATCCACGGGCTGGAGGAACGGCACCTGAATCACCTACGAGTCGTCATGGTGAGGGGAAGCAAACTCATAGACTGCCGCTTCCGCCAATAAGTATATCTAATGGTTCTCCTTTTCCTCCAAACAATTCGGCATCAAATAGTCATCTCTCTATACCCCGTAGTCCTGGAAGGACAGATAATCCCCCAAGCCCTGGATCACGGTGGAAGAAGGGAAAATTGATAGGCCGTGGTACATTTGGCCATGTTTACGTTGGATTTAATAGGTATGTGTGTCTTGCCTTATTTCTTTCTTAGGAATTTCTACATTCCATAACATTTGTTCTTTAGACTGGTTTAATTGCTGAAATATTCCATTTCATGTGTAAACTTGTTACACGATGCAAAAGCCTTGTTCATTGGTAGCTATTTATCAAAATGTATGGTAGCACCTTAGCTGACCATCTTCAGTCATCTATGTTTCCTCCTTATATGAATGATGTATATAAGAGAGCTCATTCACTGAAATGCATATCTTTGCATTTTAATTGATTATGGATATTCATCTTACACGTATTTGATTTACTGTTAACTTTCCATGAAATACAATCTACATTCATATGCTCAATGCTGGCATAAAGCAAAGGCAAGCACATTAGTCAACCACCGTACTTTTTTTAATAGCATATTCTGTTAAGAATTGTTTGTTTGTAAGAATAGGAGGAGAAGCCATAATATCTAGCAAGAAAAAGTAATAAGAAAGAAATATTTAAAGGATAGCTATCATAAGGGTAATTTGCATCCTTAAGAGTAGGAATCTATCTTTTTCAAGGTGAAAATGACAGTATATGATTTGATTATGAAGATTCAATATTTTCCTTGAAGGTGTGAGATATAATTTTTACTACATGAACTAGCAACACTCTATTCTTCTTAGTGATCATAGTGAATTTCTGATAATGACATTAATGATCTATAATGGACTCAGAATCAGTAGAGAGAATGCATTTGAGATCACTGCAGAAAGTGGATCTAGATGGCTTCAAGCCTTGTAGGAAGAACAGTATGTACAAAATTCACGAAGACAAGGACAACACAAGCTAGATAAAGCTTGTTAATTATGAAAAATGTTTACATGATGTACTGTCGAACTGAGATTTCAGTGATTTATTATTTCCTGTTTACCTTGATAACCATTTGCTTATGTTGTCAACCTATTTCCAGTTTTCTTATTTTCTTAATCTCTTTTATCTTCTGCTTCTAATCCCCAATACAAATAGTGAAAGTGGTGAAATGTGTGCAATGAAAGAGGTTACCCTTTTTCTGGATGATGCCAAGTCAAAAGAAAGTGCAAAGCAGTTGGGCCAAGTAAGTGCTTAGTAGTATGATGTTATCACATGCTCTATGCATTTGTCATTTTTTTTTCTTTTGACTTTGGTATTCTCTCTTTTGTAACTGTTGGTTTCTTTTGACAGGAGATATGTCTCTTAAGTCGGCTGCGGCATCAAAATATAGTACAATATTATGGATCTGAGATGGTATAAATTCTTATATTCAATTAAGATATGCTGCTATTTTTGTTTTTTGTGATTAGATCATTGATCTAGCTTAGGTTCCATTTTTACTTTTAGACATGCTTCCCATTGTTCTATTTCTGCCAAATTGGGCTACTTCTTATTTGGCAAAATCCTTTTCCTGGATGTATATGTACTGCGTTTCGCAATCTATTTTTAGTATCCACTTTTCAAATATTTTGCCAACTGGTAATAACATTATGAACCCTCTGTTTCGTATTATCGAGCAAATCCATGAGACATACTATAAAACATCTGTCATGTATAGTGTACAGAAATCCAGTTTTAACATAATGGTGGTGTTTAGGGCATAGGAAGAAACATTGAGTGCATACATATGTTTATTTTGAGAAACTTTGTGATGTAATGCTAAAGGATTGTGGATGTCATTGACATGAAGATGGTAGAATACTATCGTTTGATTTTCTAAAGTAAGTCATTGATGCTCCGTGATAGTTGCAGTACTGCAATAGAGTAGAGTGAAGGGAAAGAAGAGGTTGCATGGGCTTAAGACCAAGAGGATAAAATCCAGGAAATAGAGGAGCTTAATTTTATGAAGGAATTGCAGGCACTGGGGAGAGATGTAATGGTTTGGATGGAGGTTGCAAATTTCTTGTACTTCATTTTATGATCCATTTAGAGAACTAATGAGAAAGAAAAATGAAGATGATTGAACCAAATAGTCGAGGCAAGGATTGTAAACCTTGTTTCCTAATGGTTGCCACTTTCTTATGGTTAGTACGGATGCTATCATGTTGCCAATGTTTTTGCTAATCTGGTTTCTGAGTGAAATTGCTTTCTGTCATTTTAAAATAAAGACCAAATGGTTGTTTGTTTCTCCTTTTGGTTGCTTGATATGATCGTATTATTTCCCTCACAGATGGATGATAAACTTTATATATACTTGGAGTATGTGTCTGGTGGTTCCATCCATAAACTTCTCCAAGAATATGGGCAATTTGGAGAACCAGCTATCCGTAGCTATACCCAACAGATCCTGTCAGGCTTAGCTTATTTGCATGCAAAAAACACTGTCCATAGGTACTGTCTAAATTCTTACTATCGACCGACTTGCTTTTGGCATTTGATGTTCTCCCTAGATAGGTTTCTGGCTTTCTGCTTCTGACAATCCTTTATCTAAATTTACAGGGATATTAAGGGTGCAAACATACTGGTAGACCCAAATGGTCGTGTTAAGCTGGCAGATTTTGGGATGGCGAAGCATGTAAAGTTTTCTTTTTCTTTCTTTTCGGATTCAGTGAAATTATTTTGTTGTCTGTTTCCCATGCTACTTTGATCTCCTGAATTTTTGAGTTCCTCAGACACTTAATCCTATTCTGTTATTGCATATTTAGAGTCTTTTAGTATCCTTTACTACCATTAGATGAGATAAGAATCCGAGTGAACAAGTTGCCCACCTGGACTTTTGTTTTATCCAGATCCATGGTACGCGGAATTAGAGAGTGAACTGGTAATAAGCAAGTTTGCTAGCGTGTTAAAAGGCATCCTTTTTCACGATTCTTCCATCAACTGCAGGGAGGATAGAATATGTGCACGTCCTTATTCCCACAAATGAAGAAGCTATTTTTGCGAATTAACCACTACAATAAGGTGCACGATGACGTACCTGCCTAAGTGGCACCCTCTATGTAAATATACTATCTTGTTCCTTAACAATATTGAATAGTCGATCGATATGCACCTGCGGTGCCAACTGATCTTTCCAAGTTTGGAATGCAATACCTTAAATTAGAGTGAGCTGAAGGTTTGGACTTTGGAGTAAATATAAATCTATGCTGGTACTCCCAGAAATGCGGGCGACAATTGTACGTTCTTCCTGAAAATTTCAGCCCCTTTATCTGTTGCTGTTTATTCATTTAATCATAGCAAAGGGGCATCTAGTTGGTTGACTTTAAAATTTATGTCCTGTCTCATGATCTCTGATTCCTTGTGAATCATAAAGTTGCCTCTCTTGCGTAATTCAGAACTTAATTGAGGTAGATTTAGTGTTGAAATGTTACATGGAGATGTTATCTTAGAAAGATTCAGATTGTTGTTACTTGAATGACAATACCTGATTCCGTGTGTTTCATATCTTGTTTTTAGATTACTGGACAATCATGTCCGTTGTCATTCAAGGGGAGTCCATACTGGATGGCACCTGAGGTAATACATGTGAATTCATGTGTTCTTATACTACTAGTTTTGCAAATCAGGAGCTTCTTGTTTTAGTTCACACTTGGAACACATGCAGGTTATAAAGAACACAAATGGCTGCAATCTTGCTGTTGATATATGGAGTTTAGGGTGCACGGTTCTGGAGATGGCAACTTCAAAACCTCCATGGAGCCAGTATGAAGGGGTAGGTACCTTGATTTTGGAGCGACATGGATGTTTTCATTAATATTCTTGGAAATGGCGACTTCAAACCCATAATGGCACTTTTGACATATCCTATGGCATTTGAAGTTTGTGCACACACATGATACAAACTTGTATAACTGATTTTAAACTGAATTTATTATGTTATGTGGAAAGATCAAGTTCATGATTTTGTAAATTTTCTGCTATATACATTCATCTCGTTGCCTACTGTATTATCTGGTTTAAACAATTGGCTTGTTCTTCTATATAGATTGCAGCTATGTTCAAGATTGGAAATAGCAAGGAGCTTCCAGTAATACCAGATCATCTCTCAGACGACGGCAAAGATTTTATAAGACTCTGCCTGCAACGTGAACCATCTAAACGTGCTACAGCAGCTGAGCTTTTGCAACATCCATTTGTGAGAAATGCAGCCCCATTGGATAAATCATTTGCCTTTTCTGATCCTTTAGAACGGGTACCTGGTGCATCAGGTGGAGCAACTTCCAAGGTATTGGTACGTCAATCTTCATATGAGCCTCAAATTTTACTTATCTTGTATCATATGATTCTAGATACTGAATGCTATTTGGCTGCAATTAATTGCATACAATTTGTAATTTCATATGTTCATGAAAGCTAGTAAGACTCCATCTTTTACTGTAATTCTCAGTTCTCATGAAGTCTGAGAATGTAAATCTGTGTTCTCTACATAACATAAAACACTGAAGAAACATGGGCCAATGGATGGACAGTTGGAGGTCTCCAGTGCATTTAGAAAGTCTCATGACCCTAGAGTAAATCCTTTCATTTATTTACTGAGCATTAATTAACTGTATATTTTATGCACTTTGAAGTTCTTTTTTGTTTTGTTTTGTATGGTAGTCTCTTTTTTTGGTAGGATTAGCATCTTAAATCCTATTTTAGCTACATAATATGTTCGAGATTTTGTCAACTCGTGAGAATTTATCTTTGTGAAGTTTTAGATGTTGCCATTGGTCTTTGAAGGAGTCAAAATTACTGTTTTAGGTAAGTCTTCAGTTGAAGTCAAACAATTTTCATTCTAGAAAAAGACTAGGTGGAGTTTGCACCTTCTTTTCTCTTCTTTCTCATCTACTTCTGTTTTCTTAGCAAATTTGCTAAGGAAATCCATTGTTTCAAATTTTTTTTTTTTAAATTATGCTGCACAACCACCAGATCTGGCAGACGGCATAGCTAAGTAACAAAGCTACACATTTGGCCAGAAAATAGGATGGAGTGGAGAGCTCAAGAACTCATTGAAAGGAATATCTATTACCTAGGTGCACCATATTTCATTTCTTGCTTGATCATGGTCTGTCATAGTTCAATGACATTGTTACAATTGTGGTATGGGTTTCAGAATGAACGTATCAAATCATACAAAAAATTTGATTGGGGATCCAAATGGTCAATCTAACCTGACTTGCCCATTTTGGCCGTGTTGGACTGTGCCCACTGAAATTAACTTGAAATGATCTGAGAATTGTTGAAACTTAAAAGTCACTTGTACAAACTAATATTGGGAGTCTATTATTTCTGGGGGTTCGGATTATGTTTGGCTGAAGCTGATGCAAACTGTTGACCATGAATTATTGTCTTTATCTGTGATTCCTTACTTCCATTTGTAGAAATGAAGGTTTAGATTGCATGTACACATTATCTAGATATGATATATTTTTCAGGTCATGGAATGAATATGTGATTTATTTGATTAGGAGAGCCAAAATATACATGTAAAGAATGTAGAAGTTACAGAAAGATCCTGGTATTCAGCTTCAAGAATCACATATGTAGCGCAAGCTGCAAGGCAAATGCTTATTTTGATATAAAAAATTGGGTTGGGAACTTGAGATTGGACTAATCTTGGTTATAAGCTTAGTGGTCATTTGACATTTCATATTGCTATGCATGTTTTCCATACTATAGCCAGGAATCGTTTCATATATGCCTAGTATTTTATATTTATTTATGTAAACCTGATTTGGATTGACTTAAATTTGTTGCTAAACTCAAAGTTGTTTTGATGGCATCCACTCGGATCCTTTCCCATCTCCTTTTACTCCACTCTTCTTTCTATCTTGTCTATTCCTAATACCTTCCTTAAGAAAATTGCTGCAATAAATTGTAACATCATCTGTGATTCAAGTCTTGTTAACAATCTCCTTAGAGTGACACTATACTTTCCTCCCTAGACATTACAAAGGAGGAAATCTTGTGCACTAGGATGCATTTTATTTTTCTTAAAGAGGAAAAGTATATCTCCGTTAGGATTTTGTTTTCCAAAACAACAGCATTACATCATTGTCTATACTTCATAAAATCGTAAGAGTTATATGTGTTGCTTTCAAAATATTTCAGGGTGTCGGGCATGCAAGAAATCTTACTTCTTTGGGCATGGAAGGACTGATAATCCATCACAAAAGTGCAAAAGCTGTTGCAATGACCAGGTAAATTATCCAGTGCTTCATCCTTTCCACTTGTCAATTTCTATACTTTGAGATGAAAAGTTGTCTGCTGATGCAGTTTTTCTCTTCACATTTTTTGCATCATCATGGAAGTTGAAAACTAAAAGTATTTATCCGAAAAGTTACATCACGAATTAAAATGGTGATAATTGAAAGTGCAAAAAATGTTTTGACTACAGGCTCTCCTTTTTGTGCATTTTGAGAAGTGCCCAAGTAAGATGATATATACATTTAGCTTCTATGCCTCTTCCATCTTGTGACGATTTCTCAACTTCAGGTGTTAATTTTGCTGTTAAAATCCGCTTTTTGGTGGGAGGCTTTATTTTGTTCTAGCATCATTGGATAGGAATTTCCTTGCATTTCTACGGTGAACGGAACAATATACTGATGTGCTCTAATGAATTTGCAGTGATATCCGCATTCGAAACAACATCTCGTGTCCAGTCTCTCCCATTGGTAGCCCTCATCTGAAGTCAAGGTCTCCACAGCATATGAATGGAAGGATGTCCCCTTCTCCCATATCAAGCCCTATAACTACATCAGGTGCTTCCACCCCTCTGACAGGTGGCAATGGTGTTATCCCATTTAATCATATAAAAAATGCAGCCTACCTTAACGAGGGCTTCACAAGTACATCATCAAGATCTCCCAACGATCTCTACCCAATTGGTACTACCTTCCAGGACATGAATCTCAATCTCTTTATAGGGGTGCAGCAAGGTTCATCCATTCTCCAGGAAAGAATATCCTCTGAAGCTGATATTCTCAGCCCTCAATTCGGAAAGGTGGGACATGGAAATGCGTGGGACCCATATGATAGGCAGTCACTTGCTGATGGTGTCTCTAATCATGTCTTGAGAGATCACGTGAAGTTAAACCCATCACTGGACCTTATACATGGACGTACACATGGTATTTAATCCATGTAAACATTGAGCAGCTAGTGCAGGCTTGTTTCTGGCTTATCTTGCTTAGTTGCCATGTCAAAAGATACCCATAGGAAAAAAAAATGGAAGTCATGAAGATGAAGCGGTTGGCGAAGGGTTAGCATCTGCATCAAATTTATATTGGTAAGTTGTTTTTTTTTTTTTTTGTTGTAATTTTTCTTTTTCTCACCTAAATTTCAGTTAAATTTTTAATTCATCCTAGAATTATATAGCTGTCTGTCACAATGTTTTTCTTTGGTTCGAGAAAGATTGTCTTTTCACCAAAATAGTGTCTAGTAAAAGGCTAGTTTATTATAGTTGAGTTTGGCACTTTGACTATTTTGAGAATGCTACCTGCTAATCGCAATTTGTGACCATGAAATATCTTTGCAATCTTCTGAAGCATGAAAAGAATGTGGGGTGTTTATGAATCTTGACTGTGCATTTCCTACTTTCTATAACTTCCTGAATCTTTGTGATTTTTATTTCTGCCTGATAAAATACCTGATGCAAACAGACTTACGTGGTAAGTGCTTATATTTTTTATTTTAAGATAAAATACCTCATGCAAACAGCCCCACGTGGTAAGTGCTTAAATATTTATTTTTAAGTGCCTTCTTGGGGTTTGTAAGGTGCATGGTTTCATTTCTGGTAGTATTCTGAACTTGAATGCTTCTTCTACTCTTTGTTAACAGTTCATACCATGATATATGATAACTTATATGGGCAGGAGAGTATTGAGTCACATGAATTTAGTGAAGTGCATTTGTAGCAATAGTTGTTTGGCTCACTGATTTACTACTAAATAGGCACCTTGATAATACTTTGACAGCTTACTGAATTTAAAAAGTTGAATTCTCAGATCAAGGAGAAGGCACCCGATGATTATATCATAACCTGCAGTTCCAGAAAGTGCAACTATCAGTGGCTTCTGTTCGAGGATGTAACTGTATATTAGAAAGTTCATAGCTGCAGAAGCAAGAGGTGGAAAAGTAGGATTTGCACCTGTATACACTTCTTTGTCATCCGTCTCTTTTGAATGTCTGACACTGTTGTACAGAAGATGGAAGGTAGATCCAGATTTTTGCACAGGAGACAGTAGAGCGTATTGGCGCCTACTTTGGTAAACATATCCATTCTCGCAGGTTGCAAACCACTCTTGTCTATGTCAGCTATACACTTGATGCTGTTGTTACTCTTACTATCTGTATGTTACTGTCTGACACTAGATTGAAATTCTTAAATGGCTTTCATATTCTTTAAGCCTGCAGTTTCTGCCATTTGCCTCTTTGATCCTTTCTGGTATAATAGTTGGAAGTTGTTGCCCTTTTGATATGCATGTGATGTGGTTCTACTATATCTGTCCCACTACCGTTACTGCTATATTCCGAAAATTGGATATTGTAACCCATAGCTCATGTGAAGTGCAGGAGCTAGGAATCGATAAAATGCTTGGGGTGATCTGTGACCTAATGAATTTGGTCCACAAACTTTAGGAGAAAAGAAAGACCTAGAATCCGCCCATAGATCTGACAGAATTGGATCACGACTGTGCCAGCTTTATACTAGTTAATTCATCTCGTAGGGTGCGGAATTAATCTATAACAGTAGTCAATGTTGGCTTTATAATGACTGGAGATAGGGAATGGTTTCAAATATGATCTAACTCTGCAGCATTAGTATAAGTAGCTGAGAAATACCTTGAAATGGACGATCTCTACAGAGTGAACATGATATTTATACATTCAAGTTCCGTTCCAACGAAACTGGAACATTCTTTGAGCTCTAGCTTAAAGCTTAATTAGATATATTGCAATATATATATCTTGGTGGCTTATGAAAGGTTCTAATCGTCACATGTAAACCTCGAAGATCGATATGTGATGTCTAACATTTACCATGTTACGAACTTAGCATCAAGCGGATTTTAGTTTTACCACAACCAAACACTAGTAGATATGTGGGTTTATCCTGAGCTACAAGCCAGTCTGGCAAAGATAACATCAAACCGACATCCCATGTGTTGTTGTGATATTATATATAATTGTTAGGTCCCCCCACCAAATAGTTAGTTATCTCTGCAATCCGTCATCATCGTCCATTACCTACCACGAACAGTACTGATCATATTAAACGATTGAGATAAGGGATAGAAGAAGTCATCCAGAACCAGCATCAAATAATAATAATTGTCGTACTAGTACACAAATGTCTTAATTTACACACTCAACAATAACAACATCAGTCCTGGAATGAACGAAAGACATAAAGGCCAGACTGGCCACAAAGAAGACAGAGAAGGAATCGAAGCATGCCACAAGTTCTGACGAGGAAGAGGAGTCTCATAAGAAATATCTCTAAGACCTGCTCTTGAATGGGATTGCTCTGATGACCACTTGGTGGTAGATGGCAGCCAACGCAGCTCCAATGAAGGGACCCACCCAGAAGATCCACTGAGAAGATAACCAATGATCAAGTTAGCGATTAATTATCGTTCTTGAAGTATTAAAAACTAATCTCCAGTCATAATTAGTGAAAGTGGGGTGGCTTACATGGTCATCCCAAGAATGGTCCCTGTTGTAGATGATGGCAGCTCCAAGACTCCTAGCTGGGTTGATGCCAGTGCCAGTGATGGGGATGGTGGCAAGGTGGACCAGGAAGACAGCAAACCCAATAGGCAAAGGCGCAAGGATCTGTATACCATACCAAATAATTCTCATAAATACTTGAAAATTTAGATGAAACACAGCATTTGGAATAACGGTAAAGAGTACTTACAGGGACATGAGAGTCCCTGGCATTCCTCTTGGCATCAGTCGCAGAGAAGACTGTGTAAACAAGGACAAAGGTGCCAATAATCTCAGCACCCAAACCAGCACCCTTGGTGTAGCCAGGAGCAACAACATTGGCTCCACCGCCATTGCTCTCGTACAGCCCCTTCTGGAATCCCTTCACCACACCAGCACCACAAATGGCACCCAAGCACTGCATCACGATGTAGAAGAGGGCTCTGGTCAGGGACAGCTTCCTTGCCAAGAACAGCCCGAAGGTCACTGCTGGATTGATATGCCCACCTGCCCAAGAACAAAGAGTTTTATAGAGCTTGTGGGGTGTTGCAAAAGGGAAAGGGATTTGAAGTGGATGAGAGATCTAACCGGAGATTCCAGCAGTGCAGTAGACTAAAGCAAAGATCATGCCACCAAAAGACCAAGCAATCCCTTGGATGCCCACCGTGGTGCACTTGCTGCTAGACTTGACCACACCCATGACAGTGAGGATGGTGATGTAGAGGAAGAGGAAGGTGGCCATGAACTCTGCAATCCCAGCCCTGTAGAAGGACCATGACTTGAGCTCACCTGGCTCAAAGAGAGGAGCTGGGGGTGGCTCCTTGTAGTCCTTGTCCTGGCTCTGAGCCGCTGTTCCTATGGCCTGCCTCTCTGAGTACTTGTTTGCTCCAAGCTTCACATCCTCCTCCTTTGCCTCCATCTCTCTCCAAAAACTCTCTCTCTAGATCTCTGCACAAAAAAGAAAGAACCCAAGAAGGAGTAGCCTTGAGAATTGAAGCAACCACTGGAATTATATGGGTCTTTTATAGAGCAACTAGCAATACCTACTAAACTGGATAAATTATCAAAAGAAAAGTTTGGCTTTTCCTTATTCCATCAAAATTCACTAAAATAAGGAGATGGTTCTAGAAAGGAGTACAGGATTGTGGGGACAATGACAGAGAGGCGGGTGGCCTCATTCTTATCCTTTCTTTGCTCATCCATGGCTTTATTATCCTACGATCTTAACTAGTTACTACTAGCTCTAATTTTCTTATCCAAATAAAGCTAATGGAGAAGAAGCTTTTTCTCCAGCGATTCAAATGGACCACTGTACAGCTGACAATAGAACCTTTACAACTAAGTAGATAATGATCAATCATTCCATGCGAGAATTAAACAATGCAAGTATAAGAAGTAAGAACCTCGTTCTAGAGTTGAAGTTATCGTATGAATATACTCAAATAATTCATTAGGATTTCTTATTTACTTCTATAAATTAATATTTTTTACAATTAACTGTTACACTTTTATCTTAACATATAGAATCGCTTGTGTTTGGCCCCCACAAAATACGACTGCCAGGATTGAGATCTTTGGAGACAGGGAGGATGCCAGTGGGAAATGACCGTTGTGGAAAGTGACAACTTTTACGTTAGTGCTTCTAAATAGAGGTAAAAATAAAAGATACTGGTGGTATTGTAATATTGTAGGTTACAACTTACGATGGTATTTATTTTGCCTCTAGTTATTAGATCTATATTTATTTTGTTTATGTATAATTTTGCCCTGCAATTATATAACAAATTTAAATATATTCATTAGATACAAATTATATAAGATTAAAAAATTATAATAAATCTAAAATAATATTGATAAGATTTCACGTAACAAATAAATTAAATATATATGTATATATATTTGTTATATAAAATATGATCAATATTATTTTAGATTTGTTAGAAAACTTATACAATACAATTTAGTCACTAATAAGTATATTTAGATTCAAATGGATAAATTAGTTATATATGATAAAACAATTATAAGAATTTTAGTTTGAATATAATCCTAAAGAGGTAAAATAATATAAATAAAACTATAAATACGTTAAATGAATTTAAGTCGAACTACGTGAGGGTAATATATATATATATATATATATATATATATATATATATATATATATATATTTTTTTTTTTTTTTTTAAATAATTATAATTTAGAGTAAATTAGAGTTTACACTCGTAGTTCTGTACTTCAAATTAAATATTTAACCTCCCATAGAATAATATGTTTTACACAAATAAATAAATAATATTATTCTTATTGTTCTCATAATAAGATAATATTTTTCATGAAGTTTTTAATATCCTATTAATGGCTGAATAGTAGTTATAACTTAGTGTAGATCATAAAGAGTTAACAAAATAAAATCATTTAGAAGTAAACTGACACCTATTAATGTTTTATAGTAATTTGAATATCCAATGTTTCAATCTTAAATGGTGCATAGTAAAGAATTCTTCTTCTTCTTCTTCTTCTCATTTTTTTATGCTCCATGGCTATGATGAATAAATACGGCATAATGTACATGGCCTGAAACATTAGTATAAGGTTCTCTGGTAGCATTCCAACTTCCAAGACATACTAATAAGTAATATATATTAAGGAATGTTTGGTGCAAAGACAATCATTATTCCAAATATCTTAACATAATCAGAATTTTTTTAGTTTATCTATATCTTTTTAACTTGTTAATAATAACAATAATTAAATTAAATTTTTTAGTGGATAGATGAGGATAAGAGAGAGTGAGAGAGAGAGGAAAAGAATGATTAAAGTAGAAAAACATGCGAGAATAAATTAATATTAAGATGAATTATTATACTAAAATAAACTAATACTTATTCTACAATCAAGTAGGGCGTAGAATAAATATGGAGGGGTCCTCCATGTTATCTCCAACTCTAACGTGAGACAACTCAGCGCTGCTCCTCTTAGCTCTACCAACCACGTGGAGGGGGTTAGCAATTGCCAACCCACCTTTGAGAAGGATAGTTTGGAATAGACAAGAACCTTATCCAAGGTTTATTCTTGTATTTATTCGAAGTATGTATATGCGGAGAGGTGAGGGGGTCGGATAATACCTCTCCACAACCTGCCGCATACCAAATAGAATAGTAAGATCGTCGGCATATTAAAATGTAGATTTAAAACGTTTAGTAAATCTTCTTAAAAATAAAAATTAACTACATTTTTGAATTTGGATTAGAAATAAATCCCAAATACATCTCTCTTATAATTTTTTCCATCATATTTTTATCTATTCAACTATAAAAAAAAATAGTATTTCATAGTAATGTGATCCATGCTAGGCTATTTTCGGGACCACTTTAACTTTATTTAAAAAATAAATAAAGAGTGACTTTTTTCGATAAATTCATCAGGCATGTGCATATAGAAACGGACAATAGTTTTAAATTCATCAGGCATGTGTATAATTATCCTTCTGAATTAAAAGTTCAATCTATTTGGATTGGGCCGCATGTTATGTGTATTGGACTTTACCCAGATTTTGTTCTGAAAATAATATATAGATTGTGATACGGGCCTTATGGCCATGGAAGTACAAATTAGGCTGACTACATTTCGGCCCATTAACTCGATTATGGGTTAGAGCCCAGCTCAAGATTTTGAATTCTTCTATACTCTCTCTCCTCTGCCACTACTCGTTCCTTGTGGTTTGGATTTCTAAGTAGGTACTGGGTTTTCACGGAGCCGCAGAATCTTCTTCTATGATGTTCTGCTTGGTTTTCTTGGATTGGGTTCACCTCTTTGTGGAAATTTGGAACGTTAGTAATTCAAAGTGTAAATTTCTTGCTATCAAACTTAAATTTGGGTGCTTTTCCATAATTTTCATCATCCCTGGCTGAATTAAATCGTTAAATCTATGTGAATTAAGCTCAAGTGATAAGAGATTAAAGTTACTCACAGTAAAGAAATATAGGCAATATTACCTTTGGCTTGACTATTGCCATCTCCTTCTGCGACATTTCTCAGAAGACTCAACTATCTCGGGAGGAAGGTAGGAATGGATAGACATCTGACAAGTATAGATAACAATAGCAACAGTATGTCATAGCACCAATACTTTTGGTAATTTGGCAACATTTGACTGTTTATAAAAGTATTGCCGATTGATAAAGATTTTATCTGTTTATCCTTGGAATAACCTCTTTAAGCATAACTGAGGAAATAAACCTATAAAAAGAGAAGAGATTGTTAAAAATCATTAGCATCACGTCAGCAAACTGCTCTTCTATTCTAACTTCCTCACGCTAGCTTCTATTTGGACATCTCCTTGCCAGACTATTCCTAACAAGAAACTATAGCAGAGGCGATGAGCCTAACAAAAGCATATAAAGACCAAACCGCTGAATTCACATAGATTTAACGATTTAATTCAGCCAGGGATGATGAAAATTATGGAAAAGCACCCAAATTTAAGTTTGATAGCAAGAAATTTACACTTTGAATTACTAACGTTCCAAATTTCCACAAAGAGGTGAACCCAATCCAAGAAAACCAAGCAGAACATCATAGAAGAAGATTCTGCGGCTCCGTGAAAACCCAGTACCTACTTAGAAATCCAAACCACAAGGAACGAGTAGTGGCAGAGGAGAGAGAGTATAGAAGAATTCAAAATCTTGAGCTGGGCTCTAACCCATAATCGAGTTAATGGGCCGAAATGTAGTCAGCCTAATTTGTACTTCCATGGCCATAAGGCCCGTATCACAATCTATATATTATTTTCAGAACAAAATCTGGGTAAAGTCCAATACACATAACATGCGGCCCAATCCAAATAGATTGAACTTTTAATTCAGAAGGATAATTATACACATGCCTGATGAATTTAAAACTATTGTCCGTTTCTATATGCACATGCCTGATGAATTTATCGAAAAAAGTCACTCTTTATTTATTTTTTAAATAAAGTTAAAGTGGTCCCGAAAATAGCCTAGCATGGATCACATTACTATGAAATACTATTTTTTTTTATAGTTGAATAGATAAAAATATGATGGATATGTTAATAAACCATTTTCTTGGACATGTCACTGTACATTTCCGACCTATTTTTGCCACCATGAGTGCCATTGTTATTATTCTTTGTTTGTTCTTAGCACAGTCATCAGAACTCTATGTAGCTTCATTTCTTAATCTTCATTAATGCAGAGAAGTGGAGGATTTTGCTAGGAGACTGAATTCTGACTGGCCTGAAAGAGTGCAGGAAATTTTATCTTTAGGCCAAGAAAGCAGACTCTCATCAAACTCGGCGAATGGAAATTGTACCCTTCAAAGATAAACAGGTATAATTGCCTTCTGTATACGCCCCCCTCTCAATCCCAGGTTGCCTGGGAAATGCCATTTTCTATTATCCTACAACTTCACAACTGCCACTCTTAACTATGCTGATCATCTGTGGGTATATATATATATTGGGTTGGACCAAAGGTGGCCAAATGTGGCATCGTGGATGGTACAATCCATATATATATGGAGGCTTGCTGCTTGTACAACAGTCCGGAGAACGCCATTCTCGATCTTTGCTTCGCACCAACTCACTAGGCTCTCCCAATTTGGGGAGAATGTAACATGTCACAATGTTCATGTGAGAGCTCTTCGAGCTAAATAAACCTTTATCACCAACTGCTGCAGAAGAGCTGCCTGCTGTTGTACTTCAATTGGGGAATCTCTGTCATTTAAACCTCTTTCTCTTTTGGGGGAATCTCTGTTATTTGACCTTATTTAGCTGGTAATAAAGATCAGAGAATTCCATATGGTGGTGTAGGAGGTGGTCCTCCGCCGTCCGCGGCCTCTCAAAGAACAAGTAGCCTATCACCCCTTAAATTTTCTTAGATGATTCGTACATATATATTTCTATATAAATTACATGTACACAAATGTAAATTAGAGATTAGTATAGAATCATTTATCATACACAAATGCACAGTTGAGATGAGTGTAAAGTTTCAAAGATCATTTCGTCAGCTACCGCTGTTGCTGAAATTCTTGAATAGCAGATCGAAGGGCGTGGTTGGGGATGAGCTCACGGTGTGGAAGTTTCGAATTAGTCATGGGCGACGTATCATGCCCACCTTCAAGCCAACCTTTTATAGCCTCAGCTTCGTATGTGAATCCATCTGCAGCAATGTGAGGATCTCTCATGATCTCCTGCAATTCATAGTTTAAACATCATGACTCAAACTAAACAAGATTCTTGGACGTGAATCAAACTGATTTTTTTTTTCCTTCACCTGAAATATCGGACAGATGAAGTAGGACGGTATGAGTGCGTCGTCGGAGACTTCCCCAAAATTTCGTGATCTCGCACACGAGGTAGCAGCCCTCATCAATGGTTCAATCACCCTGCGCACCTCCATAAGGTCAGGACGCTTCTTCCTGCTTAGTTTAGAGCATCTGAGACCCAGGTGTGCTAATTGATTAGCCTGCACAAAAGGCCAATCCCCAGCTGAGGGATCGATGATGGATTGTAGTTCTTTCTCCTCCAAGGCGTCCTCCACTACCGTCGCAATGCGTAGTGCAGGTTTACCCGTCAGCAGACGCATGATGATGATGCCAAAGGAGTAGACGTCGGATTTTGGTGTCAGTTCTCCGGTGGACATTAATTCAGGATCCATGTACGCGAACGTCCCTCGGGGGTGCATCGTTTGGTAGAGTGTCGTGGTGCTGGTGTTCGACTGATTTAGGAAACGGCAGATTCCAAAATCTCCAAGTTTGCTGACGAAGTTGGCGTCTAGGAGAATGTTGGCCGGCTTCAGATCGCCGTGGACCACAGGGTGGGGTTTGTTCGAGTGTAGGAAGATCAACGCAGAGCACATTTCCCCGATGATCCGGGTGCGGACCTGCCATGTGAGGGGCGGGGTGTCGTTGGCGCATACGAGGCGATCTTCGAGGCTTCCATTAGGGAGATACTCGTAAACGAGTGCCCAATCTTCAGGACATGCTCCTATGAGGGTGACAAGGTTTGGATGCCTCACTCTACTCAGAACAGCAACCTGTAATTCGAAAGAGAGGTTGCCGAGAACTATTTGAAGTGAGACTTAACTATTTCAAGAAAGAGGAGCAATTAACTATTTAGCAGTTTAGCTCACAACCTCTTGATGGAACTCTGATCTGCCTTGCATGCTTTGAGGATGCAACATCTTTACAGCCACTGTCGTGTTGCGAAGGGAACCTTTATAGACGCTCCCGAATCCACCTTGGCCAATCTTCCGCGAATTGCTGAAACTATCGGTTGCTTGCTTCAGCTCGAGGGAGGTGAATTCGGAGATCAGTGCACCATGAGAGCCTGAAATCATCTGCTCAGTTTTATTACGTAATTCTTCAGCGTCTTTAACTGCATCATCTCGCTCACACTGCAACAGATCATATTCTTCTTGCAATGAACTGAGGTGGTATCTGGCCTCCGCTAATTTGTCTTCGAGATCCTTGGCAGCACGATCAGAAGCAGCAACAAGTTGTTCCAGTGCCGATTCCTGCACATTTGCCTTTTGGAGTTGCTCAGAGATTTCATTTAGCTGACTCCGGAGTTGATCCATCTCCTGCTTCTCTTTTGCAAGTGTTTCCTCGATTTCTTTTCTTCGTTTCACCTCTTTTAAATATAAAGTTTCTGATGCTCTAATCTGCGAAAGAGTTCACCACTGGTTATCTATATCTATGTGATAGATCAATGGCCTTCCATAGCTTTAAAGATGCCTATCATCTACATGCATGAAAAGCCTACTCATGAGCAATAGTTACCTTCTCGCGAGCCAAAAGGGACTCTTTCTCAGCCTTCTGACGCTTACGATATTCTTCAAAAGCTTCAGTTTTCAAGTTCTCAACTTCTGCTTGTGCTTCTTTGAGTTTCCCATATAGATTAACGTCCATCCCCAGGTCATCCTGAATAATGCCACTGGTTAAATTCATACCAAATATAAAATTTATCTTCAACTGAAGAACATTTTGAACATATGATGTGAATCAAAGTAACGACAAAAGAAAAGAGGCAAGAAGAATTCTCTACCGAATACTATATAGATGAATTTAATTGTTGTATTTAATACCTGACCTTCACAGTGGAATAATATAAATGGCGCGAGCACAACTAATAGGAGAAATACGACAGGGATGCAAATTGTATAGTTATCACCTATTGTCATCTAAACTAAGCCCCTACAAACTCTGAGAAATCCATTTTAGACAACTATAGGAAGGAAAATACCTCCTCTGAGAAGTACAAAGAGGAAGACCAACCTTAAGTTTTCTTAATTTATCTTCAAAAATAACAAGTGATATGATGACAGAAATACTACCCACCAATTCATGACGTGGAGATGCAAATTGAGTTTCCTCATCTGACTGCTGCATTGAGGGTAGCACTGATTCTGTCTCATCCTTTGGCACTGACAATGACCCTGAGTTGCTAAGACCATCATCATTTGCTGAAGATGATGCTTGTTCTGATTGATAAGAACCTCCAGAGATGTGGAGCCAGGGATCAGCAAATCTCCCCACAGTGCTTATTCTGTCAACTGGAGTAGTTTGACCAGATCCTGCCTGAAGTTGCCTTACCAGAGTTCCACCTCCCTGGGACCCTGATATACTAGATGCCGATCTATGCGTGAAATCTTGACTAGGGCCTTCTTCACTAAAGTTCAACAGGTCAGCGTGCCGTGGAGGTAGTGACAGTGATCTCGATTGGTCTGATAGGTTTGATGTTGAGGTTAAGCTGGCTGCAGGCGACGACATTATCCCGTATGAAATCATACTGCCTTCCCTGTTAAAAGAATTGTTCCAATACATACAATCATAAGAGAAACAAAAAATCTAATTTCACCAGATAATTACACAGATACTGGACAGTAAACTAACAGGATTAGTATCCAGCTCTAATGAGAGCATACAGGAAGTGCCAATAATGGATATTTCAATTAAGTAATCCAACGATCCCTTTATTTGAAAGCTTAACCATACCTGATGCAGATTAGGTTCCCTTTGCAAATAAACCATATTTTGCATGACGGATGAGCTATCTGCAACACACCATTTGCTGTCTTTGACCTTGGTTCTTTCATTTTCCTGAAATTTGAGAACTTTGTAAGAATAATATTCAATAGTTGAGGAAGTTTGATACTAAGAGAATATTGGCTAGTTAGTTCTTTGCAGTCCAGCTAATAGTTATATGGTTTGAACTTTGAAGACTGTTTATCACTAGAGAAAATGAAGTTCCTCAGGACGAAAAAAAAAGATGCAATTTTCAAAATCATAACTACATCTTTATTGTCAATAAAAGATGTGTCAATCTTTTAATCACTTCCCTGAATTATAAATTAACAGAACTGCAAAACTGTTAAAGCTTTTATAATTTGCTGAAATGCCAACAATTCAAACTCAATAGATATCTACGATGATTAACCAACCAAATCTACGATGATTATTACTAACATGGATTTCTGAACATCTGTACTCTCTAAAACATGGCAGTCTATTCAAATTATCATAAAGAAAAACCACCGAACGAATTAGAAGAAACTCATACATCCGTTGCCTTTTGCCAGATATCATTTATGTAGCTGAGTTATGTAGCAGCCATTAAATATGACAGAGACTATACATTGTTGGTTCATACCTTGAGTAGTGTTTGTCTGCTGCTGCCCCCATGACAAGTTTGGTGATCCCACGTAATGATATGAGTTCTTCAAGTCCTTTAATAATATCATCCGCCTCAATTACTAGTTTCCCGGCTCTAACCTGGAAAAAGAAAAGCAAAGACTTTCTTATAACCATGATGTAAGCAAGAACAGCTAGGATTTCCCTTTCTTTACTGGTACATGCACTGGAGTAATATCTAGAGATGTGTTAAACCGAACCCTTGTCAAATGCATATTGGTAAGATAAAGAAAAAGGAGTTAATATGTCTTAATTTGATTACGAAGCTATTGCCCCTATGATGGAAAAATTACTCAGCAGAAGAAGCATGAAATGTACTTGTCGATTCGAGCATTCTGCAAGGTACTGATCTAAGCTTGTTTCCATCTTCTCCTTCTCAACCTGTCTGTATGCATTTACCTGTTTTAATTTTAGTTGGCCAGGACGAAACTTGGCCCCGCCTGAAAACAGGATAAAACAAGATTACAAGTGAAAATAGTACTTAAAATAAAAGCATGCTCTAATAGTACACAATAGGGTTATGAAAAATAATCAGTCCATCAGCAAACTTATTTTCTGTGTACCTGTGAAAGAAATAAATAGACTTATCTTAATTAAATGATGGAAATAAAGGTATCTGTGTACAAGGCTTCTATCACAGGATGTATCAAGTCTTACATCTGCGACTCAAATACAAGAAACCAAGCTGCTAATGCAAGCCTCACAGTCACACTGAGTGATGAATTTACCAGTATGAAAAGTATAAATTTGTAATAGTAGGTTGTTTCCAGTAAGAGAATTTTATCTTGAATTCTTGCACCGTATACTTGTTGTGCTAAATGCCAATTAGTGGAAGGTAGTGGGAGCAAAACCCTTCACTCTCAAGCAAATTCAAATGGAATAGCAATAATTAGGGCAAACCAAATATTAACAAAGCTAATATCAATACCAATATGAGAACTCCAATTCCAAAATACTAGTTGTAGAGATCTTCTAATAACTAAGTTAATCACAAATAGAAACTCTAAATAAATGCAAACCATAGAGAGAAAAGAGAGATATAATATTTATGTGGTTCAGCAATGTGTCTACATCCACGGGTGGAATAATATTTAATTGACAATGCAAATCATTAAGTACAAAGAGTTTTCAACTATAATCTCACTCTAAACAATGGTAGTTTTTCCCTACAATTCTTCTGTTATACAAAATGTCTACCACAAAACCCTAAAACTCAAATATTTTAATTTATATGGCTGACTAAAGCTACTAAAAAGTAAAAATTCCGCTTGGCATTCGAATGCCCACGGGGCCCGTTCAAACGCTAGCAGAACTCTGATCTGGAGCGCATGAGGATGTTCAAACGCCCGCAAAGTGCAAATTTTCTCAGGAAAACAGATTCGAACGCCCCCAGGGCCCGTTCGAATGCCCCGGCACAGCAGGTCTAGAAAATGCTGAAATATGAATTTAAGCTAAATTTCAATAGTACTAGCATCATCTCAGTTCCTACTTAGTACCTGATCAGCTCTAGTTCTAAAGCTTTCAGTGGAAAGCATAACAGAATTTCCTCATTTTTCACCTATTTCAACCCAAATCCCAGATAGAACTTAATCACCTTTTGAAACTAAAGATGGACATGAAGCGTGACTCAACCAAGGGTACACACTTATCCATAAGTAATACTGACTTAAGAGTGCAACTTTTGGGAAAGGCTTTTCTCATTCTCGTATCTTACTTCGGTCAAACAAATATGGCATAAATTAATAACAAGTTACTAACCAAGTTATAATCCATAAATAGGGACTCAAAATGGCCATTCAAGTATGAATAAGAAACACAATAAAGAAACTAAAGGGCTGAATACTCTCTAATGGGTATACAAGAATATAATACCGAAAAGATACAACAGTCATTCTTTGTGAATAGTATTGACTAGCTTTAATTTAAAATTCTTCAATTATCCACCAAATTATACGTATAAGGGAGTTATTCAGCAAAAGTGAATTCCTAGCTATAAGCATGACTGCAGAAAACTAACTAGATTAATGGTATCAATTCTATCATGAGCTATCGCATTGTGAAATATGATTCCATGTTCAAAAACTCATCATCGGCATGGCCAATTATATGCAGCAAATCACGGTTATCCAATCAATTACGTTTCTTAGGACTGCTCAAATTACAAGATTTCCAAAAGTAATCATGATTTACTACATCGATGAGATGAAAAGGAAAGACTTAAAAGTAATGCTCAACCATGGATGTTGACCGACACCCAAATGAAAGAAGAAACATGAGAAAAGGAAGCTTTAGCATATCCAACTGTGTTTATGAAACCAAAAGTTAGACCACATAAGAGGAAATCTTCCAGAATATATAAGATGGCCATTCTTTTTAAACCAACTTCGCATCCACCAGATTATACATAGCAAAGTTGCTTAATTTAAGAGGCTCCAAACAATAAAAAGGAAAAATCACGAGTTCATGAAATGAAGAGATGAAAATTGAAAAGGTTTTGCATCAAACCAAACCCATAAATAAACAGGTAATTCCAAGCAAATAAATCCAAACAGAACAATTAGCTATCAACATCATGCACAAAAGCACCACAAAAGAATCAATTAAAGAACCTTCAATTCCCTTACTTTCCATTCGTGTAATGCCAATGAGATACGAAAGACCTACAACATACCAATAGGAATCATCTTGGCCGGGACATGGACATGGGTGATGATAATCTTCGCATCCCTGGAGATGTGCTCAATAGCCCACGTCAGAATTGACTTCCCATACTTGAATTCCTGAGCCACGGCCACATACACCTTATCCTCCATTGGGTATTCCCCTGGCTCCTCTACGATCTCTCCCGAGCCGCTCACCGCCGACAGGGAGCTCCGGTGTCTCCCGGACTCCCATCCATGTCCCCCATCCATCTCAAAACCAATACCCACTTTTCCAAATTGCAGAATAAATAGTACTTATTCTAGTATCAGATGAACAAGGGAGGAGAGCAAACGTGAAAGAGGTTTGGAGATCTCGCCTTTTGTTGTAATTGTCGTTTCTCGGGGTGAGGAAACGAGAAAGATCGAACAAAAAAGATTAAACTTTTTTTGTCCCGGCTTCTCTATCACCTCTTTTCAACGGGTTTCGAACGGATATTTGTTTTCCTTTAATTTGGAGGGCAAATTGGTGGAAGCTTCGGCCATGTGATTCATAGAAGGGAGGCGGCCGGCAAGGAAGCAGCGATGACTTCACAACGGTAAAAGTCAACTACTCAATTGAGAGCAACAAGACTGGCCTTCCTCTTGGTTACAAGGAAGTAACTTATTTGAAATCTAAGTAAATTAATTTTTTTTAAGTTATATTTTATCCCATTTATAATTATATTCAAATTAAAATTATTTTTTTATATTAAATTTGAAGATATTATTAAAAATAAAATTGTATAGAATTAAATAAGCTTTTCATCCCATTTAAAATAATACTGATCATATTTAAATATATAATAAAACTGTTCAATATATTTATCATCTAAAAGGTAATTAATATTATTTTAAATTTACCTAATCATCTATAACTTTATATCTAATGAATATATTTAAATTCGATAAAAATGATGCAATATAATTTCTGCTAATTTATTTTGAAGACAAGACTTGGTCTGACATAGGATATCGTGTTAAAGTTAGTCTATTAATTTATTTATTAAGATCTTCCTCAACGTAGAAAATAAAAATAAATAAAAAATTACATTGGTCAGTTGTAAAGATACACAGCATAAAACTTATGTGGATTAGAATATTATAATCAACAATTTGCGTACAAATTAATTGTCAACGGGTATTCTCAAGGCGTGTTTTCATATTACCTCCTTATTAAAAACTAATAATACTTTTATTATTTAGCCCCTTAATTCTGTACAAATTTAATTCTAACGGCTTCTTTATAAATTTAGAGATGAGTCATATACTCACAGTCGAATTTATTTTTTGGCCCAACTTCTATCTTGTTCCAACTTCTAAGATTCCAAACCTTCATTTTATAATCACTTGTGAGAGAGATTGTTGCATAAAAGTATAAATTTATCACTCTAACCTTTGATTGAAATTTTATAGTTACTGCATGACGACCATTGATGTGGCCATCGTGTGGTTGTCATCTAGATAGATGAGTTTTGTCAACATTGCCTTCAAAGCCACTCAATAGAAACATCAAAGTATTCATCACATAAACTTCAACCAGTTTAAATTCTTAGGGTATCTATCTCTACCATTCCCCTTGGCACCAAGCATTTTAAATGATAAAGTTTGCATATTTAGTACTACACTCACCCTGAAAAATATATTAAAATTTAGTGCTTATTTATAGAAAACACCGTGTTGTTAGATCTGTTATATAAACTTAACGAAACTATTCAATTACGAAAATACTCCCAGCTAAGTTATAAATATCCAATCTATACTAACTCAACGCAACCCAAATAAATTAAACTCAATTAAACTCAACCTACACTAAAAGAATTTTAGTCATTTAGAAATAAAATATCTCTAATTAATGGAATATTCTTACGGTATTACTTCAAATTTAACCCGTGGTATTTTCTTTATATATTTATTAAATTATAAGGCTTGATTTGTTAATAGTAAAAATATAGGATGTAAACCATAATTTTATTAAGAAACTTCTATAAAGTATACAAAATTTCTACAAAATATGAAGTGCAAAGTAGTCCACCATTTTAAATACACAAGACCTAGCTGAAACCATGAACCAATTCAATGGCTATGTACCACTTGCCATATTATATTTAGTTAGCTTTTGATGCTATACAAAATCCAACCAGAAAGGCATTCAATGTTACTGTATACGATCTATTATTGACTTCCCACCTTCTCAAGTTAGTTGTGGATAGGGTCCACAAAAATTGATGGATCTTTATATATGGTATTGGTGTGTAAACAGCAAGATGTCAATAAGATGATGACTTAAGAGAAGTTTTATCTTAAACTAAACTAATGCCTAATGTGGAATGCCTCCCTTAAAGATGTGAAAAGAAAAGAAGACTATATAGGAAATAATTTATCATATTCTACTTTATAATGGACTTTTAAGTTAAGTTTTTATATATAAACCTACCAAAATAGCAGAGCCACATTTTTCTAATAAATTATAAGTTTGTAGATTAATATATAAATTGAACATAGTTAGCCAAAATTATTCTTGTCATCCATGTGAGTTAAACATTTGCTAGCTCACCTACTAGCTTACCTAATCGTTGACCGCGAATCTTGCAAAAAAATGGATCGGCATATTAATCATGTCATGTCAGGTAGATTAAATGACAAGGGGGACATGACAGATTCCAATTTAGGCATATCAATCATGTCATGCCATGTCTTTTGATTTCCAAATCATTAAGTGACTTCCCGCCGTCGGCGGCACTCTTAGGATTTCAGTTGTCATTTTCGTTTCCTTTTCCTTTTCCTTTTGCTTTCTAGAGAGGGTTTTTCTACACTGTTTCTTCACTAGTTTGAGGGCAGAGGGACATCAGGGAGGTGGTGGAGTAGTTGTCGGGGAAGACGATGGACCAGTGAAGGAGAGGAAGAGGAGGAGGAGGGAGAAGACTATGTTGGATAATCGGAGAGAGAACGGCTACAGTGGTTGGTCCTCCGGCCTCCGGCGAGGGGAACGTGGGTCCCACGCCGCCCGACATATAGATTTAGTGGGCCGACGTGTGACGGCATGCTCCAGGATTATGGTACGGTCATGAAGAGGATCCACTACTCCTTTTGCAACCTTTTTTCTTCAACTTTCTGAGTGATTCGTAAACATAAATTACATATATATAATTGAGATGTGAGTGTAGAGTTTTGATAGCGGCAGTAAACAAAGATCGAATAAAGATGGGATCATATAGGCTGCTGCTGCTGTTGAAATTCTTGAATGACAGAACGGAGGGCGTGGTTTGGGATGAGTTCACAGTGTGAAAGTTTCAAATTAGTCATGGGCGAGGTATCATGCCCACCTTCAAGCCAACCTTTTATGGCCTCAGCTTCGTATGTGAATCCATCTGCTGCAATGTGGGGATCCCTCATGATCTCCTGCAATTCATATATTCACAAGGTTAAAATCATTTGGTAAAAGATCAAACAAGGCCGTGGATCAAATTAAGTTTACCTGAAATATCGGACAGATGAAGTAGGAGGGTACATGGGCATCGTCGGAGACTGCCCCAAAAGTTGGTGATCTTATCATATGCGAGGTAGCAGCCTCCATCAATGGTTCAATCACCCTCCCCACCTCCATAACATCAGGACGCTTCTTCCTGCTTAGCTGGCAGCATCTAAGACCCAGGTGGGCTAATTGATTAGCCTGCACAAAAGGCCAATCCCCAGCAGAGGCATCAATGATGGAATGTAGTTCTTTTTCTTCCAAGGCTTCCTCCACTATTGTCGCAATGCGAATTGGAGGTTTACCCGTCAGCAAACGCAGGATGATTATGCCAAACGAGTAGACATCGGATCTCGGTGTCAGTTCTCCGGTAGACATTAATTCAGGGTCCATATAGGCGAATGTTCCCCTGGGGTTCGTCGTGTGGTAGAGTGTTGTGGCGCTGGTGTTCGACTGAATTAGGAGACGGCAGATTCCAAAATCTCCAAGTTTGCTCAGGAAGTTGGCATCAAGGAGAATGTTGGCCGGCTTCAGATCGCCGTGGACCACAGGGTGGGGCTTGTTCGAGTGTAGGAAGATCAGAGCAGAACAAATTTCCCTGATGATCCGGGTGCGAACCTGCCATGTGAGGGGTGGGGTGTTGTTTGCACAGACGAGGCGATCTTCGAGGCTTCCATTAGGGAGAAACTCGTAAACGAGTGCCCAAGCTTCGCTACAGGCTCCTATGAGGGTGACAAGGTTTGGGTGCCTCACTCTACTTAGAACAGCAACCTGCAATTCGAAATTGATATTGCAGATATTTCTAGAAGTGAGACTCTAAGAAAGAAGAGCAATTAGCTTCAAAGGGGAGGGAAATTAGTTATTTGAACTTTAACATTTTAGCGCACTACCTCTTGATGGAATTCTGATCTGCCTTGCAAGCTTTGAGGATGCAACATCTTAATAGCCACCGTAGTGTTGCGAAGAGAACCCTTATAGACACTACCAAATCCACCTTCACCTATCTTTCGTGACTTGCTGAAACTGTCAGTCGCTTGCTCCAGCTCAACAAAGGTGAATTCAGAGACCAATGCCTCATGAGAGCCTGAAACCATCTGCTCTCTTTTATTACGTAATTCTTCCGCGTCTTTAACCACATCATCTCGCTCATGCTGCAACTGATCATACTCTGCTTGGAGTGAACTAAGGAGGTATCTGGCCGCCGCCAATTTATCTTCTAGGTCCTTGACAGCACGATCCGAATCAGCAATATGTTGTTGCAGTGCTGATTTCTGCAAAGTTGCCTTTAGGAGTTTCTCGGAGATTTCATCTCGCTCACTTCTGAGTTGTTCCATTTCCTGCTTCTCTTTTGCAAGCATTTGCTCGATTTCTTTCCTCTGTTTCACCTCTTTCAAATATAAAGCTTCTGATGCTCTAACCTGCAAAAAAGTTCGGCATTGATTATTTATATCTATCAATCTATGTGATAGATCAATGACCTTCCATAGCTCTAAAGATGCCTTTCATGATTTCATCTACATGCATGAGCAATAACATATTTACATCACATAACAAGAAAAGCTTTACCTTCTGGTGAGCCAAAAGGGATTGCCTTTCAGCTTTCTGACGCTTGCGATATTCTTCAAAAGCTTCAGTTTTTAAGTTCTCAACTTCTGCTTGGGCTTCTTTAAGTTTGTCATATACATTAACTTCCAACACCAGGTCGACCTGTACAATACCACTCATTATTTTCATACCAAAAATAAATCTTGTTCAACTAAAGAATATTTTTAAAAAATTTAGATGATTATGAGTGATCCCAGATCATTTATTTGGTTGCCGGGAGCTTAACCCATATTATGTCAATCAAAGTAACAATGACAAAAGGAAAGAGGCAAGAAGAATATATCTACCAAATGCTATAAGATGAATTTAAATGATGTGAACACAACTAGGAGGAGAAGATTCGGTAGAGAGACAAATTATACGCATCAGCTATTGTCACCTAAACTATGCCCTCTACAAACTCATGAGAACTCCGTTTTAGACAACTTTAGGATTGGAAAGGCCTTCCCTGAAAAGTACAAGCACAGATTGCTGGTATAGGTAGGAAGAGGAAGGCCAACCATAAGTTCCTAGTTTATCTTCAAAATAACAAGTGATATGATGACAGAAATAGTGCTCACCAATTCATGACGTGGAGATGCAAATTGAATATCCTCATCTGACTCATGCACTGAGGGCAGCGGTAATTCATTCTCATCCTTCGGCACTGACGATGATCCTGAGTTGCTAAAAACATCATCATTTGCTGACGATGATGCACGTCCTGAACTATTAGAGCTCACAGAGATGTGGTCCCAGGGATCGACAAACCTCCCTTCCTTGCTTAATCTGTCAACTGTAGTTTGAGCAGATCCACCTCCCTGACAACCTGATATACTAGATATCGATCTATTCCTGAACTTATCTTGATTAGGGCCTTCCTCATTAAAGTTCAACAGGCTAGTGCGCCATGGAGGTAGTGACAATGATTTCATTTGGTCTGACAGGCTCGACGTTGAGCTTAAGCTGGTTGCAGGTGACGATGCTATCCCGTATGAAATCATACTACCCTCTCTGTTAAAAGAATCCAACACATACAACTATAAGAGAAAAAAAATTCTAATTTCACAAATAATCACACAGATATTGGACAATAGAAACACTAACAGGATATTATCCAGTTCCAACAAGAGCATACAGGAAGTGCCGGTAATGGATATTCTAATTGTGCTAGCAATGAGCATTATAGTGCTATTGGTGGATGTTCCAATCAAGTAACCCAACAAACCCTTTATTTGAAAGCTTAACCATACCTGGTACAGATTAGATTTCCTTTGCAAATAAACCATATTTTGCATGATGGATCAGCTCTCTGCAACACACCGATTGCTGTCTTTGACCTTGGTTCCTTCATTTTCCTGAAAATTGAGAACCTTGTAAAACTGGAATTCAATAGTTCAGGAAGCTTAATACTTAAAGAACATTGGCTAGTTAGTTATTTGCTGTCCATAAAATAGCTAAATCATCTGAAGACTGTTTATCACTATAGAAAATGAAGTTCTAACGATTCCTTAGGATGAAAAGAAGTTTGAAATAGACTCTTTCTTTTGTGGCAGTTTCTGCCCCATGTGCGGTAGAGGAACTCTCCGCCCTTGATTTTGTATGATCTCTTAGGCTGAAAGCTGCCACCCTCTTATAATGTCTATGGCTTGCAGGTTCTAGTAAGCCATTACCATAACTACATTCTTATAATTCATAAAAGATCTGTCAATTTTAATCGCTTTCCTGAATTATAAATTAACAGAACTGCAATACTGCTTAAGCTCTTTTAATTTTCTGAAATACCATACTTCAGACTCAAAAGATATCTCACATGCAACCATGATCATTAACCAACCAAACATATGATGAGTATTGCTAACCTGAGTTTCTTAACCTCTGTATCTCTTAGGCATGGTTGTTGATACAAGTCATAGAGAAAAAACACCTAAAGAATTAGAAGAAACTAAGACATCCATTGCTTTTTGACAGATAGCGTTTATGTAGCTGAGAGATAGAGAACAGTCATTTAATATGACAGATATTAAATATAGTCAGATCAGTTCATACCTAGAGTAGTGCTTATCTGCTGCTGCCCCCATGACAAGTTTGGTGATCCCATGTAATGAAATGAGTTCTTCAAGCCCTTTAATAATATCATCCATCTCAATTACTAGTTTCTCAGTCCTAACCTGGAAAAAGAAAAGCAAAGACTTTCTTATAAGTTATAACCATGATGTAAGCAAGAACCTTTAGGCTTTACCTTTCTTTCCTGGTATATGTACTGGAGTAATATCTAGAGATGTGTTAAACCTAACCTTTGTCAAATACATATGGTCAGATAAAGAGAACGAGGGGTTAGTATGTCTTAATTTGATTACGATGCTATTGCCCTTATGATGGAAAAGTTACTTAACAGAAGAAGGATGAAAAGCATGAAATGCACCTTTAGTTTCGAGCATACTACAAGGTACTCATCTAAGTTCTTTTCCATCTTCTCCCTCTCACCCTGTCTGTATGCATTGACCTGTTGTGGTATTAGTTGGCTAGCGCGAAACTTGGTCCCCACTGAAAACAATACAAAACAAGATTACAAATGAAAAAAGTACTTGGAATAAAAGCATGCTCTAATAGTACACAATAGGATTATGAAATAGAATCAGTTCATCAGCAAACTTATTTCCTGTGTACCCGTGAAAGAAAGTGACCTATTGAATTAAATGATGGAAATAAAGGTGTTCGTTCACAAGGCTTCTGCTACAAGATGTATCAAGCCTTACATCTGCTGGAGAGGCTACTTTCAATGACTCAAGAACAAGAAACCAAGGTGCTAGTTCAAGCCTCAGTCACAATAAGTGATGAATTTTCCGGTATGAAAAATATAAATTTGTACTAGTAGGTTGTTCTCAGGAAGGGAATTTTAGCTTGGATTCTTGCACCACATATAATAGCATGATCTCTGTTCCTACTTAATAATAGATCACTTCTAGTTCTTGAGCTTTTTAGTGAAAAGCCTAACGGGATTTCCTTATTTTTCACCTACTTCGACCCAAGTAGAGGAGCAAAATTACTTGATCTACCATATATGACTTCAAAGACCACATATGTGGTGGTTTACATATCTCTTGATCTACCATATATTACTCTTAGTTTTCCAACTTCTAAAGAACTCAAAAGGTCATCATAACTCTAAGCCATAGATAATATCTAAAGTCACATCAAAACAAAAGCACCCATGTTAATTATTCTTAAATTCTACACTGGCAATTAATCTAATTGGCTAGTAAAATGAATTAGCTTATATTTCATCCGAAACATAATAAAGACACTAAAGAGCTGAACACTCTCTAATGAGCATATCAATTATAGCAAAGAAAGAAAAGGACCTCTTAGTGGATGTTGTTGACTAGTTCTAATTGGAATTTTGGGAATTCATCAGCTATCCACCATATTATACATCTAAGGGAGTGGAGCTCATCAGCAAAAGTGAATTCCTTGCTACAAGCATAAGGACTGCAGAGTACTAATTAATAGATGGCAGTGATTCTATTATGAGCAACCGCATTGTAAATCATAATTCTATTATAGTGATTCCAAACTATAGAAGGTGGCAATTCTTTTCAAACCAACTTTACATCCACCACATAATGCATAATTAAAGTTGCTAAATTTACGAGGCTCTAAATAATGCGAAAGAAAATCACGCCATGAAGAGCTGTAAATTGAGAAATTTTGCTTTAAACCAAATCCAACCAACAGACTCATTAGCTATCAACAGTATGCACAAAAGCTAAATAAAAGAATCAATTAAAGACGCTCCAATTCCCTTTCTTTCGATGCGTGATACTAAAAAAAAAAATTTCTAAAACATACTCATAGGAATCATCTGGGCAGGGACATGGACATGGGTGATGACAATCTTCGCATCCTTGGAGCTGTTCTGAAGAACCCACGTCAGAGTCGACTTCCCATACTTGAATTCCTCGGCCACGGCCACATACACCTTATCCTCCATTGGGTATTCCCCTGGTTCCTCGACGATCTCTCCCATGCCGCCTACCGCCGACCGGGAGCTCCGGTGGCTCCCGGTCTCCCATGCATGCCCCCTATCCATCTCAGGACTAATACCCAGTTCTCCAAATAGCAGATAAATAGGGACAACAAGACCGACTCTTAACTCATTCCTGGACTACCAAACATGGAGTAGGTTCGGAATTCTCGCCTTTCGTGTAGTAAAGGAAACAGCTGTCGTTTCCTAGGGTGAAGAAGCGGGAAATATAGAACAAAAAGATGGGATTTTTGTGGCAGTGGCTTTCCCTATCACCTCTTCTTCAATGAGTTTCATATGGGTTTTGCTCGGAATTTGGAGGGCAACTCGGCTAGACACTTCGACCATGGGATTCATATTAGCAACTGGGAGGTGTCCGGAATGAAGCTGCGATGACTTCAATCACAAAAGTCAACTCCCCAATAGGAGGAGCAACAAGACTGGGCATATTCTTTCCTTAAATTTTTTTTTTTATTAATATCCCTATCACACATTCGATCATTTCACGTAAATATAAAAATTTTAATTATTTTTACACAAATATAGTTTGATTTGATGATGAGCTTATTTTATGAGGAAAAAAAATTGTATATATAGTTAGTTTTGCATTAAAAAAAAAAAACTAACCACGTGAGGTAAACTCGGTGAAAATTAAAATCACGCTAAATCATATTTGAATTTATTTTGCATAGTTGAATTGGAAGAAATATTTTTTCTAAGAAAGTAGATACTTATTAATTAATCCCCCACGATTATAAAAAAAAATTGTACAAAATTATTCCGGAAAAGAACGTAGAAATAATCGCTTATTATATACTAATTTATAGTCAAATTATAAGAATATACATCGCATATTCGATGGTTACTTTTATTTATAGACGCAGGACTTGGCCTGAGATGGATTTTTTTTTAAATTTTTTATATTAAAGTTGGTTTATTAATTTAATATCTTTGTAGGATCCAACGAGGATAGTCCAGAAAATTGACAGAAAAAAAAGGAAAATTATGTCTGCATTATAATATCATATGCAATCTATTATGATCAACAATTTGCCTTAGGATAATAATCTACAAAATTAATGTCAATGGGGAATGCTTCAATATATATATATATATATATATATATATATATTATTTGATCCCTCTCGCATGTCTTTCTGCATACAAGTCACTTGTTCCATAAACTCACGTTCTAATAGATTTTTTTCAATGTTTTAAGATTCCAGATCTTTCATTTTTATTGTCGCTTGTAAGAAACTCTTGCTTATTTCATGATATCACATCATTATATCAGAGCATATATTTGTCTCAATCTGACTTTTGATTGGGAATTTATAGTAATATATGACCACCATTAATTTGATCCTTTGAGGTTAGAGGAGATACAACAACATAATTTTCAAAATCACTTAATAGAAAGTCAAAATATTCTCAAGGTATCTCTATCATTCCCCTTAGCAACAAGCATTTTAAATGATAAAAGGGTGCATATTTAGTACTATACTAGTAGTAAAAAATAAATTAAAATGGGAAATTCAAGTAATCCACCATTTGAAATGCACAAGACTTGGCTAAAACCATGAACCAATTCAACGGCCATGTACCACTTGCCATATTATATTTAGTTAGCCTTTTGGTGCTCTATAGAATCCAATAAGAAGGCATTTTATGTCACCATATATATTATCTATTTGACCTCCCACCTTCTCAAGTTTGTTGTGGATAGGGTCCACAAAAATTGATGATCTTTATCTATGGTATTGGTATGTAAACAGCAAGAGGTCAAAAGGATGATGTGAGACTATATCTTAACCCTAATACATTAGGTCTTGCTTGTTTACTTGATTTAGTAATTAAATATTTTTTAAATTTTTTTATATCTAATTAAATTTATTTTTTAAAAAATCAACACTAAACAATTAAGTTCGGGGCTTAGTCTCAAACTAAACAAGACCTTAAATTCTACCTCTTTGGGTTGTTAAATTAAGTCTTTATACCTACTAACACTCCTACGAAACACACTATAATTCAAACTCGTCAAGTTGATCGGCTGATGAAACTCGACCACGAGACTATAGTAGTGATCTACATCTTATATAGCTTAATAAACTTCTTAATAATCCCTACTAAATCTAACAAAGTCTAAATATTTTTACAAGACTTAGATTAGAAAGCCAAAGTTATTCTTGTCATTTCATATAAGTTAATGTCTTATTTACTTTAGAAATAAGATCAATTTAAAATAAATAAATTTTTGTTATTTTAAAAATATTTTTTATAAAATTATCATAAATAGCTTTTAATTTAGTATAAAATAAATTGATGAGATATATATATATATATATATATATATATATATATATATATATCAAAGATAAATTAGCAATTGAGTTAGTGTAAAATATAAAATATTATTTTAATAAATAATATTTATATTTTAGAAATAAAATTACTGTAATGTTTAGCTGTTATTTTAAAATAAATAGTTATTATTTCAAAAATTAGAAAAAATTATGGAGTGAACCCGAGCTAAAACGTTGACAGCGCCAGCAAGCATATCAACGTCATGTCATGTCATGTCAATAAATACACAAAAGTAAAAGGACAAAGGAGACTTTATTAGATTCCAATTTAGTTGTGACCTTTTAGTTAACGCAGGTGTTCCAATGACAAGATGGGAAGGTGCATCGCATTTGAGCATCTAGATCTTGTCTAAATCACCAATTGAAAGAAGTTATTTGGAAGGAAGTCGTTGATGGTTCAACCGTGTCACTTCTTGCCCCCACCATGAAATGGAAATTTAGGAAGAATGAAAGCAACGTCTAGTACAGAGAAGAACCAATGGCATATGGAAGATACACAACTTTCAAGAAGGCAAAAGATGCCTCACAATTCACAAATAATAGGAAGGTGAATTCAATCAGAACCCCAGGTGTTTTCAAGGGGAAGAAGGGGGGAAAAAATAGGAGAGTAAAGACGGGCACAAATGGGAACTAAGAAAAGAGAACTCAAAAGGAGGAATAGAGAGGCAAAACCACGACAGCACTAATAAACTGCAAGCTGATGCTTTCTTCTATTTATATAATTCCAAAAGGAGATTCTTTACATCCGGAATCAGTTTAAAGTGGGGTATACCGCATTGTCAGTAACTTAACAGTGTTGAATTGGCTCAAATGGAACTCCTCTACAGCCGATAAGTTAACCGTGATCCGTTATGAAGAAAAAATAACAAAACTTGCTTGGAATCTGGAAAGAAGGGCTCCTCAAGTGTTCATCTGCACAAGAGTCTGCAAGCATCCCCCAAAACAAAAAAAGTTAAATTATATAAGACAGGAATATTAGCTATTATGTCACACAGATGCAAGCCAATCCTATTCCATGGCATAAGAAAGAGTTGTTATCTAGAAAGAAGAAGAAAATTAGTTATTAAGATTTGTGGTGCAATTTTATTATTGTATTTCTGTATTTTCAAATAAAAGTTACACAGAAATACAATTGAAAGTGTAGTAGTAGACACAAGGACAAGGACTCGAATTCACTTGATGGTGGAAGTGCAAAGAGGAAGCAACCAGATGACCAAGCCCTCAAATGATGTTTTCATCAAGTTCAAAAGAGTAGGATTAACGTGTTCTCAAATGATGTTTTCATCAAGTTCAAAGAGTAGGATTTATGAGAGGGCGACAGAGTAGTTGCTTGGAAATGGTCAGACCTACAAGCAGCTTGCTTTCTAATTAAAAGAATACCCGTCTTCAAGAAACATCACCTGAAAGTTGTACAGATCAAGAAACAAAAGCTGAACAAGCTATAAAAATCCATCCAGTAAAATTATACTATTAGGTTATTCCTCATTCAGTTCGGGTTACTTAGCTGAACAGCATATGCCTGATGGGGATATATTAGTCAGCAAATACCTGAGTGTCCCTTCTTAGCTCATTACTCTTGATGAAAATTTCAGACCCCTCACCAGCTTGTTGGTTGACTTGCTTGACAAATGTTTAGGTTAAGCAGTCCTTGTGCCACGAGCAAAGGCAAATAGGGTCAATTAAGTGTTGCTCCTCTAATGACTGACTATCGAGCTCCAACTCCTCTGATAGGAAGACATCAGTGACTCTCAGGTAATCTGTAGCATGTGAAGCAAAATCAGAAAGAAGAATATGATTTAAAAATTTAATAGAAATTTAGTTATTTACTGCACAAGCATGACAATGGCAGCTAAAAGTAGAATCGACTATCAATCACTAGTCACTACAATAATATATTAGATGTGTGTCATAAATAGCTCATAATTAGCATATCAATATATATCAATAAGTCAAAAATATAGAGAAATAAATAAAAAATCCCGACCTTCATATAAATAGCAACTGCTTTTTCACACAACCATAAGTGAACTTTTGATTTTTCTATCTTAGTTGAGGCAGATCTTTAAGGTGTAAATCATTGTTTTCTGCATTATATACTCAACACAACAAATTTACAAAGAAATATTGAAGCTCTATAACTTGCCTGAAGTAGCATATTCCATATGGACACTAAAATGGAAAAGATTAGCCTTGCTTATCTGACTGATCATGAAAAGTGACTCTAAGAAACACAAAACAACTCTCTTTGCAGATGAAATAGCCAAAGATCTATCTTATTTTCAGATAACAAATGAATCAAAGCAGTAACAGAGGAGAACTATATCAATTTTAAGAATTTATTCTGGAAACATGGTTTAACTGAAAAATAAATTTCAAAATCAAGAAACAAAGAGAATGGCGATAGATTGAATACCGCAGCTCCAAAGGAACCACATGAAAATTTTATAGCAGAGATCAATTTAATAATCACAATATATGCGTTGTATGGAAAGCTAACTTACCTCCATGGGAATTCACTGGTGTCTATTCCAGCTTGATGCAATTCATCAACATAATGCAGTGCTTCTCTGCATTCTTCTCTGTCATCAAAGAATTCTTTTTTATCACCTTCAATTTGATATGTTTCATGCCCTTTGCCAGCAATAACCTGAAGGGTGTATTATTGATAAACCCAGAAACACAGAGATTAGGGATGGTCCAGAGGAAGTTTTAGCATAAGATTTAAACAAAACAACCAGAGAGAGAGAGAGAGAGAGAGAGAGAGAGAGAGAGAGATTGCGGTCTAGAAAGTGAGACCTACCATCTCCCTAGAAGGAAAGCAAAGTAACCATTGAAGCAAGTTCGGATAGTAAGATGCCTAGCTTTTGCAGCCATCATTGAAATTAGTTTACATAGTATGCTACAGAAGCACATACTGAAAGATAAGTTCTTACTGATTTTAGTCAATTACTTTACTACTTTAATATACAAGTAGTGATCTAAATACAAGTACACACATCATATATGACTACAAGACATTTCAGAATCAGACACTTTGCATGTCAATATAGTTGTTTTTTTAATTAGGCAAGTTCGACTTGTATCTGACAATCTGACTAAATTAATTATATATCCAACTAGATGAGACTGATGACAGATTAGCGACAACCGTTGCAGCTACTAAAAAATTTCAGTTGCAAGAAAAAGAATGCTCAATGGAAATGTTCTACCAACTGACTAAATATTAATTATGACAAAGACCTGCATTTAACTAAGAATTTGGGAATAAAAGGAAAGAAAGAAATCAATCAAATCAGTTTACATTTCACAGAATTTATGATCTCTTTGTTGTGGTTATAGATGCCAATTAACTTCTTATGGAGTAGTTTTTAACACAACATACTACAATTATATTTCATAGTTACTATTAGATAAATCTAACTAAGAAGGGAAGGGTTGAGAACTTACAACTATATCACCTTCCTCACCCATGGCAACAGCAGCTCGCACAGCTACTCTTCTAATGTCATGAAGGAAGAGCCTGTGGCCATTTGGGAGTGGTGGGTAGTAATCATTTTCCCCGTGCTTCAAATAATCTTGCATGCTCAATCCAACACCCGCCAACATATCATCTAAGATATCCACTGATTAAAAAAAGACAACCAGTATTACTTTTGTGGTAAAGTTGGAAGAGAAAACAATACCATGTTCCACAATATCAAAGAACTTATTCTTCAATGTACACTACTGGAAAAATCAGAGTCAGACTGCACTCAGGATACTTACAAGGGTCTTCATTCCCTGGATTATCGGATGTCAACATAACCACATCACTTTTATCAGTTGCAATTCTAGTCATCAGAGGTCTCTTGCCCCTCTCTGTTTCACCACAACATCCAAATACTGCAAATAGCAATAGAAAGTAGACATTTTTTCAACATCAAAAGGTGTTTCGTGCTGTAAGATTACTAACTCTAAAGTATAGACTATATAACTTTATCCAGTGTCTTTCTACACTACTAACAAATTTAACTAAGCTGTGCGGTCGTTTATTCTCGCAAAATTTTAAATTTATCCTTTTAGAAAATATCTCCTCCCAGTTAAAGATCTTCTAGGTATTGCTGTTGAGAAAAATAATGAATTTTTGTAAAAGAAAAAAGAAAAAAGAAGAAGAAGAGAAACATAATGAATTAGTTGTCTTACTGATATCTTCCATGTTTTTGAGTTTTTGAAGCCTATAATCTCAAAAAGTCACGTTAACTAACCAACTACTATAAAAACTTAAGTTGTTAAAAATTAATGGTTCTAATATTTTGTATTCTAACGATGCTCCTCACTAATGAGCTTGAGAAGTTTTAACAGGCCCAAGAAGTACATTTGAATTAAATGGGTGGAAGATTTATATTTTTCGATAACAAATGAGCCTGATAGGGTTTGAACTCATGGCCTCTATTTTAATACCATATTAGCTTACTAACTACTCTCAAAGTTTAATCTAATAAATAATAGTATTTTTTATATTTTATATATTAATATCCCTCCCAAAACTAACGATTACTAGTGAAGTGGGTATATTGACATTTCGTACATGAATTTGGTCTTACTAGTGAAGTGGTAGTAAAGGCTATTATAGTGAGATAATCAAATGTGGATGCAGATAACTACAAGGAGATACTATAGTGAAGCTTTTAAATAGAAGGTTTCAATAGAGTTCTCCTTTTTGGAAAGGGATGCTACATACAAGTGTTATTTTCAAAATTGAATATGCTGGGAAGTGGAAGATGGAAAGAGAATTAAATTCTGGAAAGACATTTGGTTTGGGGTAGTGTATTCTAGTCAATTTGTTTACAAAGTTGTTTGAGATTGCTTGGGATGATGAAGTGTTGGTGGCAGATTTTTGGGATGGTGAGCAATGAGTGGTAAATTATAGAAGAAGTCTGGATGAAGTTCTCAGACAGAAGGATTGGGAGATAGGGGAGGCACTTAGCTCAATGGTGATAAATGGAAATAGGGTGACGTATAAGATAAAGTGGAGATATGATAGTAAGGGGGTGTATTATGTCAAATCTTTGTATAAATTTTCTTGACAATGGGGGAGGATTCTTAAGATCATCCTAGATATGTGGAGTCTGAAGGTGCCTTTGAAGATTAAGGCATTTTCGTGGTTCATTTGTCATAATAAGATTTTGACAAAGGACAATTTAATAAAGTGGATGGGTAGGGTATAGTAGATGTGTGCTCTATGGGAGAGAAGAATATGCTCATCATCTGCTTTTGAAGTGTAAGTTTGTGAGCAGAATTATTAACCATATAAAGCCTGTTTTTGGTAATAGAATGAACTTGGAACATGTCCAGGATATATGGGATGTGAAAATTAAGCAGTAAGTTAAAAAAAATGTCTGAAGGATTGGTGGAAGATTTGGATGTAGCAGATCGAGCAGAGTTTTGGATTAATTACATCTTGACCTCCTCAACCATAGCACTGTATCACTTTGGCCTCCTCAAGAAAAAAAAGTAGACATATACATTTTATAAATTATTTAAATATATCACTAAGGCCTTTCCATCAAAATCCCCTTTATCTATATTTTCATATTTGACAAACTTAACAGATGAACAAAAATGCCGCTATTTTCCTTTTGTATCCTTCCATACCTTTTGTATCCTTCCATATTCTCCTTAGTGAGTTATATGACAACTTCTCTAAATATCAAACTTTAAATCGATCTCTAATTCCTCCATCCATTTAATTAGTTAATAATTTTATATAGTTCGGGGATATTTTTGTCCACTCCTTTTTGAGGGGTGAAAGTAATACGAAGTGATAATTGAAGGGCTCATAATTAATGCCTATAATTTGTATTCATAGAATGTGCACGTATACAAGGAGCGAAAGCTTAGAAGAAGGCTAAATTGGGTATCCGAGAGGAGAATCAAGGAGGAGAGGAGCTTTGAAGGAGCACAATTTGCATTGTTTTTTTGTCTATTTTAGTAGGGGCAAATTTATGAACAAAATTTATGCTACAACTGTCAATGTGGATTGTGAGTTTATTTTGGTAGGAGTTTATATGTTGTAGTTTTTTTTTTTTGTTTGTTTTTACTTTTTTATATTAGGTCCTCAATATCTAACAGCTGATAGGTCCTATATATCCAAGCATAAACTAGTCTCAATAATTAGGCCACAAATGAACCTTATTAATTAACTGTTCTTCTTATGGTAATATATTGTTTAAGTGTCTCTAGCAGCATAAAATTGAAAGGTTCATGCACAGTCAAATAGTTGGACAATCATGGATAGATTGATTTTTCTAGTGTTTATGTGCACGAAGACAAATGGTATGAATTAACATGATGCAGGAACAATATAAGTTTGAAAAATGAAGCAGAGATGTGGCTAACCAGTAATGATTCTCCGGGGACCCAGTTCTCTTACGGTGTCCAGAAGTCTTGACAGACCATCTGGTGTGCGTGCATGATCCACAATAACCCCGAATGCTTGCTCTTCATCTATAAGCTCATACATACCCGGAACAGCATCGACCTCCTCAATGCCCCTCACAATATATTCCAGCGGTGCACCCACGGTAATTCCAACAGCAACAGCAGCAAGAATGTTGTATATGTTGTGTCTCCCAAGTAAACCAGAAGAAATCTCAAGTATCCCCTGAGGCGTTTGGACCAAAACCTGTGTCTCAAACAAGGAAAGCTCATACTTCAATGTGTGCACATCGGCATTCTTGTTCTCCATGGCAAAGGTCACAACTGGCACATCTGGATTTCCCTGTGCAACAAAGTAGGGTGCGTTCGGGTCATCAATGTTGACAACTTTTCGGTGGCGTTCTGGATCGACCATCTTTGCAAAGAGCTTGGCCTTGCTATTCCTATATTCCTCCTCACTCTGGGACTCATGCGAGTCCTTTGCGAGGTCTGTGAAGACTGCAATATCAAAATCTATCTCATCCAACCTCCCTGGTGCCATCCCATCAGAGGAAGCCTCCATGACGACCGCCTCAGTTCCGTTATGCACCATCTTTGCCATCAGTTTCTGAACTGCAACTGCATCAGGGATTGTGTTGGAATCTTCCAATTTGTTGTCTCCATGGACGTAATGCCCAAGGATACTCATCATTCCGGCCCTCAACCCCATTGCCTCGTACATTGCCTTGATCAAATGAGTAGTAGCTGTACTCCCATCAGTCCCTGTGACCCCAATTACTGATAAGCTATTCGAAGGGTACCTAAAGAAGGAAGCGGCTAGGATGGGGAGCACCGAATTGGTGTCATCCACAATGACAACAGCCTTACAGCCGAGCGTCTCGTCTATATTTATCTCCTTGTCGGCGACCACAGCCACCGCTCCTCTCTTATCTGCCTCAGTGAGGAAACCCAACCCATCTGTTTCCGACCCATTGCAGCAGACGAAGAGGTCTCCGGCACTGACCTCTCTCGAGTCATGATGGACTCCGGTGATCGACACCTCCAAATCCCCGTACACCGACACAGGCACAACCCTGCTCTCGTCAAGAAGCTCGGCCAGCGTCATCTTGAACTGGGGCTCAAGAATTCTTGCTCGGGACTTGCCGAACTCATCAACATCGAGGTCGAAGGATGAAAGCAGCGATGATGAGGAACCGTTGGAGCCCAACTCGGGGTCATCGGCCACGGCATCCTCCGCATCGCCTTCGCGGGCTTCGTCATCGTCGGAGGAGATGATAGTAAGGCCCTGGAGCTCTCCAATCTCTTCGAGGTCGAGTACTTCCTCCGGAGTGAGCTCGTCGACAGTGAGTTCCTCCAAAGGCGGCGCCTTTTTGGTGAATTCTTGACGCTTCTGGGCTATGGCGCGGTCGATGTCACGGAACAGCTCGTCCTCGTCATCAGAGGAGGGTTTTGGAACTGGAGGAGGAGTGGGAGATGGGGATTGTTCGTCGAGGGCGAGAGAGGAGAGGAAGAGGGACTGATCCTTCTTGAACTGGGAATCTTGGCGGCGGCGTGCGCGGTCGACTTGGCGCTCGAACTGGTCGAGGCGGGAGAGGCCGTGGGATGAGTCCTCGGGGGCTTCCGGTGGCTCGTCGTCGGAGGGGAGCGGGTGGAATTTGCCATCACGGCCGATGGCGGAGAGGGGAAGGAGGAGAGGGCGATGGTAACGGTGGACTAGGAAGGAGGAAGAGGGGGAGAGAGGTAAAGAAGGGCGAACGATGGAGAAGGAGAGGAAAGGGGAGAAGGAGGAGGAGGAGAGAAGGAAGGCCATGGATGAGGGAGCGAGTGCTAGACTGGGAGGGTTTAAGGGGGAGGCAGTTCAAAGCTCTGTGGATTAAAAGCGAGGCTTCCAGTTCCAGTTGATAGCATGGCAGCGTGGCGGTGGATCCGATAACCCCAAACCCAATAAGAATCAAGGATTTGCATATTAACGGGTTCGAAAGAATGCAGGACGCCCACCCGATTTATACTTGAGTTATGGTCGACTCTATGCCCGGTCAAATCGCTCGACCCACTTATTCTAGGTCGTGCCCAAGTTTTCTTTACCCAATGGGCCGGGCGGAACTAAAAACTGTAAGGCTGACTGACGTTGGGTCGGGTTTGGACTCGATGATCTTCGTGCTTCGTTGTAAAAAATAAATTAAAATTTTAACTTATTTATCTATATTATTTTTATATAAAAAAATTTCTATTACAAAAAATTATTAAAGTGATACATTTTATTAAACTCTATTTTCTTACAACTAAATAAACTCTTAATTTGTAGTCAAAATAATATTGAATCGAATTGGACTTAAGCCTTTCAAAAAGAATTGAGTTTAAAATTCTTTTCGACTCGAATCCGAGCCAAGGTTTGCACAGGGTCTGATCTGGATTCTGAAACTAAATGATATTAAGGTGAGAATCTTAGATGATTAGATTATAGACAATAGTGGATTCTTAAATTAAATTTAGCATGAAGAGGTGCAAGCCTGCTACCCGTGGATCGATTTACTACTATTTCTTTCATCTTTTCATCTAGATTGGATAAGTATTCCACTGTCAATCCCCTCGTGCATTTTTGTCGTGAATCGCGATTACTTGCATCACTGCACACGTAAGATCCCCCCCTATTGACCTTTAATTTTCTTTTCTTTCTATTGGCAATTTCACTTTCACTTTCGTGCAACGTATACGTTTTCTTTTATTTCTTAATACTTAATAGTGTTTGGCGGATCTCAAGATGTACCCCAATGTAGTCCTTAACTCGGTTAACTCGTTAGGACTAACGGGTTTTCCACGGGATTAGACTTGTATGCGATTGAAGAAATATCACCGCTATCTTCTCATTCGTTACGCTCTCAGTTATATTTACGAGGAATCCGTAGTACACTAGTACATGGCAATAGACACAATTTTTCTTTTTCTTTTTCTTTTTTATTCAAAATTTTCTTTCCACGCTTCACATTTTTCAAGGAAAAATGAGTCAACGGCACCATGAACAACCTCTAATTCAGATTTGTCATTGGATTTTCAAGGAAACACCCCCGAATATGTGATTTCTTGATTTAATGGAAAAAAGAGAAGGAAAGGTAGAATTATTAGTAGAGAAAAAGAAAGGTGTAAAACCACAATTAACACGTGATGTAGGGCGTGAAATAAAAATTCTGATACTTTTTTACGTATATACCACGTCTCTCTTCCGGTGACGTCGACCTTTTTTTTTTTTTTTTTTTTCAAGTTTCAGCCTTTCAGGTGTATACCACGTGCAACGCACGCTCTTGGATTTGGTACTGACTCGTGTTAACTTGCTTCATATATCATCACGTCAAAGACCACGCCGTCTTCTTCTTCTTCTTCTTCTTCCTTCTCCAAACCCTCTCGCTCGCTTTCAAATCCCTTCCCCAACCCCGAAGACGAAACGAGAGAGAGAGAGAGAGAGAGAGAGAGAGAGAGAGAGAGAGAGAGAGAGAGAGTAACAAGCAAAAGAAATGGAGTGTGGCCTCATCATCCCTCGGTTCCGCGCCAACCACAGCGGCCTCCTCGCCTCCCCTTCTCTCCCTTCCGCATGTCTCGCCACCAACCGCCGAAGGCGTCTCCTCTTCCCTCCATCGTCGCTCCACAAGGTCCGGTTATCCTATCTTGATTTCTTCTCTTTAGGCCCTTCGATCCGTTGCTTCCTTTTCTTCTCTGAGGTGGTGGTTTCAGGATTCAATCTTGACCGCTTTCCAGTCCCCGTTTTTCTTGATGTGCTCGACGATGCACTCTTCCGTGTTTAAATCTGTATATTTGGAGTTTGGAGTTTAGGGATAGATAGAGCCCTATACTTTTATTTGATTCTTGGAATCAAAATGCAATCTTGGGGCCTTCTTTTCAAGATTCTACGGATAAAGCTAGGCGAAAAGGATACTTGTTTCCTTTTCTCGGGCATCCAGGCTGCTCAGCGATAAAAACTCGGAGGAATATCCTAGAGATTCCTATTATTTAGATGAACAGTCCTGTAGTGTAACATGAATCTTTTTGTTCCTTCCAGAACTTGTGCCCCCACATGCGACGTGCATCAGTCAAACAACTAGTTTCTTATGATATATTGCCACCATTTTGTGGGATTATTGCTGGTTTGGCTGACTGGCTTGTTAATGTCATAGAACAGAGGCGAAGACATGGGGTGCATTGGAAAAGTACCATCTGTTTACTTCGTTTTGCCTTTCCATGTCTTGACTCTTTAGAACTCTTGAGAGGCGCCCATGTGTTTATCAAGCCTATACTTTAATCAATGACATATAGCAGTCAAAGTGAACTGTAATTGGGTTAAACAAAGAATTGACAGCTCAAATTTATGGTCAATCAATCACCTTTACCATTTTCATTCTTCATGTTCAAGCAATCACCTTTACTATTTTCATTCTTTAGCTTGGATTACTTATATCACTGCACATATTCTTTTAAGAAGTTAGAAGTTTTCCATTGATACGGTTGAGAAAGGAGTGCCACATGATGCAAAGGAGGGGGTGAGATCCAATGGAAGGTGGACAAATAATGATGAGATAACACCAGATAACTAGATTTGTTGAAGTGTACTATGTTCTTTGGAATATTTCACTTACTATTACATTTGTAGTTTAGTTCTTAATTTCTAGTCATTGCAGGAATTTAGATGTGCAAAGCATGTTTCATGATATACTTTGGGTTTCTTGCATATCTTGCAGATTGAAAATAAGCTTAATCCTATGTTCTCTCTTTTTCTGGAGACTCCTAGCATGACAAGATGTGAAGCTACTGTATCAAGTACATACAAGTATGTATTTGAACTATGATGTCTCATGTGATATATTGTTTTGCAAACTTGTTATGATTATTTTCTCCTAGGTCCATTTGATTAGATATATTTGTAGATACAATTTTAACTTTTAAAAACAAACACCACTAGCAGATAGCCATCAAATTTCTCAGTTCTCACCCAATTACAGTGAAAAAAGAAGTGTTAGAGCTCCCTTTCGAAGAGGTAAAGCTCCCTTCCCTTCTCATTAAAGGTGGAGAAAGTGTATTTTGACTTCTAGTCTAATTAAATGGATGTCAAAAGGCAGCATATTATCTTAGATTAATGAATGGAGGCTCTACATAAGGGGATTTATTATCAAAGTATTGTACTTCAGATATATTTTGATGCACCATCTTTAGAAACATCATACCAAACAACCCGTTAGCAATTTTGTTTTACTAGAAGTAGTTTCCTTTGGAGTCTTCTCAACTCTGAGGTACTTTATAGTTCATCTTGTTTTTAGTTGAATGAAGCTTTGGTGTGATATTGATGATTACTGTAAAGATCCTATCCATTTTAAATTTCCTTTAGGGAAGGAGATGAAGTTTTTAACTTTTTATGGTGGCACTTTTAGTGTATGGAATGAACTTTTAGTTCCAGGTTTGCAGGTCATGGCCTCTTTCACTGGCATGGTTAATTAATACTCAGGAACTAGCAAACCTTGTTAATTAATACAATTTGCTAGTTCCTGAGTATTAATTAACCATGCCGGTGAAAGAGGCTATGACCTGCAAATTGACTAATTCACAAGTAAGTTTATACGTTCATAGTTTACTTTTATAAATTACTATTTACCATGATATTTGAATATATACAGTTGAGGCACTATCCTTTAAGTTTCTATAAGAATATTTTAATCTGAATCTGACCCAAATCCAATTTGCAATAGCTGATATGTTTATACATTGAGTAATTTGTCCGAAGACATTTTTTAGCCTCCTTTGCTTCTCATTATATTTAGTGTTTTGAAAATGGCATTCAGCTGATTCATGACTAATCCACAGCCTTGTTAACCTTATTAGACTGTCTGAAACAGTGCGTTGTTTACTAAGTCCTACATGCACATCTGCAGTAAGAGGACTAATAGGGAACCTAATAGTAGAACAGGATTTTTCATGAACAGTGTTGTCATACAAATGCACAACTTCTTACTCTTTGATGACTTGGTTAGAAGACAAACTGTAGTCTAGTGATACCATTACTTACGCGGTGTGCTTGCTGGTGGAAATGGAAAACATTGTATGGAGCAGATATAATTTGGAGAATTCTTCAGGTTCCCCTCAGGTTTCCAGTTTCCTCTTCTTCTTTTGCAGTTATTTGTGTTATGGCCTTATGAGTACTTTTATATCTGAATTTTTGTTGTAGTAAACTTGTTGGTTTCATGAAGTTCGCTGAAATAATTATGTTTGAGCCTGCATTTTTAATTATTTGCCTTTAACTTCATTACTTCAGTGAGAAACACAATAGTTTTCATGGCGAGAGGGGATAGTTGAAAACTTGGAATAGTCCTTTCTTATGTAAATAATTTTCCCACCTTAGTACATCAGTTGTTCTTTTGCTTTACTGCCAACACTTGATGTAACTTTCAAGTGTTTTGACAGGGAGACTTCTGATGTAGTTGATTTAGATTGGGAGAATCTTGGATTTGGGCTAGTGCCTACAGATTATATGTATGTTACGAAGTGCTCTTCAGATGGAATATTTAGCAAAGGTGAACTACAGTGCTTTGGACCTATTGAGTTAAATCCATCTTCTGGGGTCCTTAATTATGGCCAGGTTAGTGAGACTGAAAATTTTATTATCATAAGAATGTCCTTACCATAGTTTGAATTTTGGTTTCGGCTGATTTTTCAAACCATTACTCCTTATTGGACAGAGTAATTATGAAATTAGGTTTGCGATGTTTTTATTATATATATTCTTGTCTTCTAATTATGAGCATGTTTGTTCTTATCCGGAAATGGCTCGGCCAGATCTCAGGTTTGTCATGGTTCACTAAAGGAAGCAATTTTTTTATTTGCATCAGGTTAGGCCTTCAAATTTATTAGAGACCTTCATAGGTTCCTGTCTTTTAGTATTTTGAGAGCTACTTTTTATATGGAGAAGTCACAACCCTTTTTCATCAGGGACTATTTAGTAGATATCTGCAGTGCTGCTAGTTTATGTCCCACCAATTCTAACAAATTCAAATTTATTGAAACCCTAGTCATCAAGATCTTCTATTAGAAAACAGGATTGCTTAGAAGAGTTATTTATGTTGATTGCACTGGACATCAGGAAAACCAATCTTAAGCATTTAAGGCAGAACTTTTGACTCCAACAGTTCTACAGCTCATCTGCTCGAATGAATACTGCCTTAATTTTCATAATCAAATTATCTCAAGTAATATGATTCTTTTGTTTTTTCAGGGGTTGTTCGAAGGTCTGAAAGCATACAGGAAAGAAGACGGATCAATTTTACTTTTTCGCCCGGAGGAGAATGCTTTACGGATGAGAATTGGTGCAGAAAGAATGTGTATGCCTGCACCAAGTATTGAACAATTTGTGGATGCTGTAAAGTTAACTGTTTTGGCAAATAAGCGCTGGGTAAGTGATTTGATTTTTAAACTTTCAAAGAAGATTTAGCATACAAGTTCTTATTCATAATAATATTCAGTAATCTAATGCAGATACCACCTACTGGTAAAGGTTCCTTGTATATCAGGCCACTGCTTATGGGAAGTGGGGCAGTTCTTGGTCTTGCACCTGCCCCTGAATACACATTTCTTATTTTTGTCTCTCCTGTTGGTAATTATTTTAAGGTTAGTTAAGTTACTTTTCTTACCACCATATGGTATGCTTTAGACCTATGTTTCTCCATAATTATCTATCTGGTATAGCATTTATTTTCTTCTGCTAAAAATCATTTTGTGAAATTATTATTATACAGCTGTGAGGACAGCAAGTTACAATTGGTAAAGAGTCTATTGCTTTGTAATTAAAGAATGAGAAGTAATACAAGTAGGTAGTTTTTTTTTTCTCCTTGTATGTTCTAAATACAACTTACTTCTCATCAGACAGAGTTGAGAAAGTCTTTCTAAATTCCAAATCCTTCATTATTTTTTAGGACCCCTCAGAGAGTCTCTCATAAAATGAGGAAATCATTAACTTATTCCATACGAACTTATATGGGATTAATAACATAGTAGATTGGCATGTGGGGTCCTAAGGTACAAACGTGCATATCTTAGTAACAAGACTATCTTTGCCCATCTTCAAGGAGGTATTTCAAAAATTTGTCAGATCTTATAATCTTATATGAAGCAATGGAATACTTCAATTTATGGAGCATCTATCAACTTGCTAGCCTCATAGTATTTTAATGATGATTAACATTAGGTATAAAGTATAACCACCTCTGTTATTTGGTGGTCAGGGACATTGGAGGATTACAGTTCTTCCGCTCCTTGGAAGTTGAATGGGGATAGATTACTTAATTATGTATGTGATGACACTTGGTATCTGATCTGCTTAGTGAAGTCTTATGTTTAAGAAAGCAATTGTTGTCGTAAATATGGATTTCAGGCTGATTCTATGAATGGCACAGTAGAATGTAAGATCATTTTCATTGGCAAAATTTTTGGTGAATGGAAATAGAATGACCCTTTAATTTTGTTCGTCAAGAGTTAATATACTGATTACTACCTTTTATGGTTTCGCATTTGAGGAAACCTACAGTCACAAGCGCCACCTCAGCCTACCCCCAACCCTTATCCCTTTTTTTGGTGGGTCTCATACAGATCAGAGTTTTTCAAGAAATCAACTGTCACATCATCTGTCCTTTTCTGATTTTGCATTTGAATTGCACCTGCAGTGCATTAAACTTTAACTCCTTATTTGGATTGACACATAAAAGCATGATTGTTGCCATTGTATAAATAGGTAATGGTATCTGTGCAGTTTCTATTTATTCTGAAATCTGATTTCTAATAAATTTATTCCTTAGATACAAAGGCAGAGGCTAACAGGAAGCTGCATGTGATTGCTTACCTTTTATGTACTTTCAGGAGGGCTTAGCGCCTATCAATTTGATAGTTGAAAATGACTTTCATCGTGCAGCCCCTGGTGGAACTGGAGGTGTAAAAACTATAGGGAATTATGCTTCAGTAAGTAGACCTATTAAAACTGGTTAGTCTATTTGTGATTCATTGCTAGAATTCTAGTAGTAGATTTTTCTATGAACCTATGGCTGATAATCTTTTTATATATCGTGGACACATGTCTTTGTTGTTATGTTTGGGGGTTCTATCTAATTTTTGTTATATAACTATCTGGTCAAATTGTGTATATTGCAATATGTTGTTTATTGTTTCTTGGATATTGATTATGCTGATGTAGGATTGATAAAGTTTTTTTTAAACAAGTTTATTATGTAGGATTGTTTAGAAACAAATATTCTAGTGAAATATTGATGCGAACCAGGTCTGGTTGGATCACATTAAGGGAGATATTGGGCTCGATGGATTGAATCTATTTATCTTTTAATTAATTCATAATTATCTCTTATGTAAATCTTTAAGGTAAGTCTAGTTAAGTCATGTAAGCCTTTAAGATAATTCTAGTTAAGTAATGTAAGTTTTTAAGATAATTCTAGTTAAGTTATGTAAGCTTTTAAGACAATTCTAGTTAAGTTATCTAAGGCTTTAAGGTAAATTCTAGTTAAATCATGTAAACATTTAATGTAAATCTTAGTTCGAGTCGTGTAAACTTTTAGGATTAGTCTTAATATGACTCATTATATCCAACCTCTCTATATAAGAGGGTCAGGCTCATTTGTTTAAATATTCATTGAATTCAAGCATTGAGAATTATATTTTAGCTTTAGACTATCTTAGGAGTAAGAGCAAGAGTAGCATAGGAGTAGTCGTAAGAGAAATCTAGAAGTAGAAGTAAATTAATTGTATTCGTTTATTTTTCTAGGAGTATATGTAATCGAGAATCCTAATCTCCAACTCCTAGCCACCCTCTACCTCTATGAGCCATACGGTCGACGTTCACCACCTCACCGTTGTCCACTACCTTTCGATGATCGCCGTAATGTCGAATTAGCAGTTTTTGTCCAGTTTTGAGCTTTATCCACTATTTCCTTCATATTTTTTTAACCTGATCTTGGAATCAGTTCATTCCAAAGCCAAGATCTATGACTCACGAGGCTATATTCGATAAAAATTTTAGAATTTTTTTGCAAATGGATCGGTCCATATTTGATTCATATTAAATGTGGCATTGTTGATATACATTGTGCCACATAGAGGAATAATAATAGAGGCAAAAGAGGGACCTTGTTTGTACTTAGAAACACGTTATAGTGCCATAACTCATGAAGGGAAGACATTGGCATAATAAACCTGTGAATGCATACTTGATTTAAAGTAAATGACTAAACGTATAAATTGTTTTGGTAGATGTTGTGTGGTAAATCATGAAAGTATGAGATCACATAATGGCTGTGAATGAGTAGTTGAAGGTTAGCTCAGTGGACTTAAATAGATTTGGAGTTCATGCTATGGTGCTCCAATTTGGTTCATTAGGCCTTGTTTTGTTAGGATTAGTTAGTCGCATTTCTTAGTCTTGATTTTTTGAAGAGTAAAATTGATTAAATACGAAAAAGATAAAAAGATGTTTAATTATTGAACTAGTTTAGGGGTCTTTAAACCAGTTCAGGGAGAGTTCCTAAACTCAAAGCGAACAAGGCCTTAGATATTTGAAGTTTGAACCATGAAGATCTTTGGCGTTGTTTGTTTTGAGTTTAAGGACTCTCTCTGGTTTAGGGATCCCTAAATTGGTTTATTAACTAAATATTTTTTTATCTTTTTAGTATTTAATCAATTTTACTCTCCAAAAAATCAAGACTAACTAATCGAGTCTGGGGCTTAGCCTCAAACCAAGCAAAGCTTAAGGTTGATGCTCTCTTGAAATTTTCCAACTTTCAATCTTCAAACAAGGGTTGAGCTTAGTGATATGGATAAAGTAATGAGCCATGGGAGAAGCATTGGAGGCACCTAACTGGCCTTTGCGTGCGCATATGATTAAACTTAGTTTGGGCTAGAACAAGCGAGGGTTTAGTCTATTTGAGTAATTTTAATGTCATCTAGCTATCTGTCTCTCTTTTTCTTATATTTTTGTTACTATAGTATGTAGGCATGACTAATCTTGATTTAAGGTGTTTTGGGGGTCTTACAAGTCTACTAGCTAGTGGTTGATTAAGTTCACACTACCTAGATAACATTTCTTTTGATTATTTAGACTAGAAAGTAGAAACTTGAGTTTATTAAGGAGGCAGCCCCTTCCACTTCTTATTAAAAAATTTTGATGAAAATTTTCTTATAAAAGGTACTGTTTTCTTCTTTTTCTTCCTTTCTTCCTTTCTTCCTTTCTTCCTTTCTTCCTTTCTTCCTTTCTTCCTTTCTTCCCATGTTCTTGCTCAGATTGATCCATTAGAGGATTAAACTCTAGAAGTGTTCCAGTGAGTCGGACTGAGTTCCCTTATTATTGTCTCTCCTTTTTCATCTCTTTTTTTTTCAGCTTCCATTTCAATCTTTCTTTGCCTTATGTCTAGTATTAACCTAATACAAAAATTCCTTTGCAGATATGTCATCTGTAGGGCTTTGAGAAGTAGAGGTTTGCTGCTAAAAAAATTTATTTGCAGAAAATAGGTCCCTTTCTGATCTTTGGATAAAAAGCTACCCACCACTCTTACTCTTCCAATCCCTCATCCTCTTCTCTGTAACATCCAAGAAATTCCAGAAATCCAAAACCTGCAGGCCTTATTTATTTAGTCTAACCTTTGTAGAAATTAAGGGTGTCATGCAATTGAATTAATTAGCATGGATCCTACAAGTGCCCTCAGCAACTTTCTAGCAATTTGAAGGATTTCCTTGTGGGGGGGTTCCTTTGTAGACAAAGTAAACTAACTTTGCTTTGAAGCTGTTTATTGGTTGAATAGCTTAATTTTGCTCTTTTTTTTTGGAGCTCTTGAATATCATCTTAGCATATTAGGTCTGACTAGAAATAGGGTCAACCTGTGTGCTCATATTTCACTATTAGATCATCTTAACGGCTTGTTGTAGTCGTCATAGATCCAAGTCACACTGCATCACTTCGCTTGATTTGCAATCGTACTGCATCACTTCACTTGATTTGCAACCAAATTAAGCTTAGGCTGAGATTTTCAAAGGCAGCTATGCATATAGGGCTTCAAAATAATCAAGCCAACTTGAGCTCACCTTGATAAGACTCGATCAAAGCTCGGCTCAAAAATGAGCTAAGCCAAGCCTTGATCGTGAGTTGGCTTGTTCAACTAGGTTCAATAATAAGACTAGAAATAATTGTAATATATATATATATATATATATATATATAAATTATGAGTAATATTGTCTAGTTCATATTTTTGAATTAGACCTTATTTTAAGCTTGATTGAAGCCTAAATCAAGTCTAATTTAGTTCAAGCTTGATCAGACTTGAAATTTACTTGAATTGATTAAAGCTTGAAATTGCTTGTTAATCGGCTCGTTTAGGCTCATTTATCGCACTGGTCTCAAAAACTAAATTATCGTATTTTCAGAGCACCAGTAAAAGACAAGGAGGCCACCTTTTCACTGTCGAAAGATGGCGGTCTTTCAAAATTGGCTCAAATTGAAATGATTTCAATTTAAACTTGATCACAAATCTAGACTCAAAATTATTTTCAATTCAAGCTCGATCAAAGCTAGGTTTGATCAAGCTTAGCTTGATTGCAACCCTATATGCATGGAGAGCTTAAACCGTTTACATCCCTCTATCTTATAGAAAGTAGTTCTCTATTAATTTTAAACCATATGAGGTTTATGTTTTTGGAATTGGTTCTATATATTGTGTTTTCTAGTATTCCATTTGGTTTATGTTATTGAAGGCATATTGATGTGGTGGTTTAACGCCAACAAAAGATGTTAACTTTATCGTTATTGAGTATCCACTATGAACATTGTGTTCAACTATCTACGTGTTAATGCCTACTACTTTCTTTTGATTCACATGTAGGTTCTTAAAGCACAAAAAATAGCCAAGGAGAACGGCTATTCTGATGTTTTATACTTGGACTCTGTTTACAAGAAGTATTTGGAGGAAGTGTCTTCCTGTAATGTATTTGTCGTCAAGGTATGAATATGAGAAAGTAATGATGATAAATAACCATGGCTTATCATCATTACATGCATGATATTTTGGCCAGTAGTGAGTAGAAAAAGTTTATACTGAACATATTATTGTAGTATATATGTTGTAACTCGTAACCAAATTAGAAGTATTTTAAAAAGTAAACTTAAAAGCTAGACTCGACTTTGAGCTACAACTCCCATATGAAATAGAAGAAACAAGGTGTTGATAATTAATCTGAGTTTGGAACAAATAACAGCTTTTGTTGTTTTTCTTTTTTCTCTTAGCTGCTTAGTTTCAGGTTCATGTAAAGAATGAAAGGGACCAAACATAAGGGCTTCAAACTCTCTTGACTGTAGATTGGTTGAACTGAGGGAATTATGACTTGAGGATACTGTCCTCTTGCCTCTTGGCATACCTCTCCATTATAACAGAATAGAGATACAGTGTTGAGGCCTGTCTAATCTTTTTTACTAATTTATTTGTAGTTAATTTGCAGCTACTTTTTTGAAGCTATTTTCCCTGTTGCATTTCATTTTCGATTTCAAGGATGGACAAGCTGTCCATATATCTATCTTTTGTCATTGCATATGAATCATATTCCTAACTTTTGCTATCTTGGTTGCAGGATAATGTTATTTCGACCCCAGCAATAAAAGGAACTATCCTGCCTGGCATTACACGGAAAAGTATAATTGATGTTGCCCGCGGTCAAGGGTTCCAGGTACTATTTCTCACTCAATAAGATAATTGGAAGGACTTTTATGGCATTTCCATTTAACTTTTCTGGAATTCATTTGTCTAAACTAGTTGTTTTTTAGAATAAATTTGTCTAGAATAGTTGTTGTAGATCAATATGTGGTTATTATGTGGAGCATTTTACTGGTCAACTTTGTTTTGGTTTCTTTGTTTTCCAATTCAATCATTATGTAGCTAACATCATCAATATCTACTTGTCAAAGTTTCTTACCTATGAGCACATGTTTTAGGCTTTAAGGACATTTTGAGGGGTCTTCTTTGACATTTATCATATCTAGAGGCAGATTTTACCTCTGCAGTTTGTAATATCAGCTGAATGAAGCCAAAAGTAAGCTATCTTTAAGCGTCATTTTCTTTTCTTACAGTGGAAAGCCTAAATATTTGCAGGTTGAAGAGCGCCTTGTATCAGTAGAAGAGCTGCTTGAGGCTGATGAGGTTTTCTGCACAGGAACAGCTGTTGTCGTATCCCCTGTGGGAAGTATAACGTACCTTGGTACAAGGTGAATATCTCAGTTATCTGGGGTGCAAGTAGTTATATTTAATAGATATCCTGATAATATGATAAAAACTCTTGTCAGTTAATTGAATGAATTTCTTATGAAAATACTTTTTGATGAAGTTCTTAAACTAAAAAGTCCATTCAAGCATTTTACATTTTTGTGATACTTGTCTGTAGGTTGATAGTTTTGAGAGCATCCTTTGAGGCAATTGCTAATCCACCTTTCATATGAATTATCAAGTCAATAGAACTGAATATTCACTTTATTCCTATGTATATTGTGTTTGAAGATTCAAAATAGCATCCTTTTTTGTGGTTAGCTTCATATAATTTGTCCTAATTTAGTTCTGGAGATGAATGAACTGTATATATCAAATTTATCATCATCCCCTTCGATCACCCTTTCCAAATGTAGGAAAAAATATGCAGTCATGATCAGTGGTTTTATGAGCAAAAACTACAAAAATGTTAGTAAGATACTAAGATCTCTTTCCTGCAAATTTGTCTCCCATATTTATTTAGCAGATAAATGTCTCAAACACAAGAACATGCAAATATTATAATACTGACTTCTAAAATAATAAAGTATACATTGATATTATTCTAGCTAAAAGTTAAACCAGAAATAATTATCTCTGAGTTTTTAGTTCTATGTGAATTTATTTATGTTATTTATTAAATTGATTGTCATTAAAAGAATGGGTTCTTCCTGATTAGTGGTGAGTTGTTATTTATTAAACTTAGAAATTCTTGCTGATTCTCTTTGTTGTTGCAGGGTGGATTATGGAAACCGAGGAGTTGGTGTTGTATCTCAGCAACTCTACTCTGCGCTTACTAACCTTCAAATGGGCCTTGCGAAGGACAAGATGGGGTGGACCGTGCAATTGAAATAGGACATGCAGATCATCTCTCCAAATGAACCTTTGCTGCTAATCTGTCCCATTTTGTTGTCACTATTTGATTTGAGACATGTTTGTTGAGTAGGTGGTGATCATAGCAGTATGGTATACTCCTTGAGCATCAATTCAAGCATGAGAATATGAGATACTTTAATTTTATGGATGGAAGATGAAAATAAAATTCATCAACCATAATCATAAACAATATGAGATGTGACATTCATGACTTTAGTGAAGGTTCTAACTTTCCATGGTTCCTGGAAGGAAATCATGGTCTGTGAGATTTGCACTTATCTTTTAAGTAACTAAGTTCCCTTAATTCATGTCAAAGAACTTCAGGCATATATAATCAATCCTTGGAGTGGAAAATGCTAGTCAGTTTGCGTGTTTGCAGCTTTTTAGAGTTGCTCGTTAAAGATTAAAGATCCCTGTTATTTGCAACTCTGGAAATAAGTCCATGGTTTCATTTTCATCAATAAGATTCTTGTGGTTTTCTACGGTATTGAGTTGATTCCTGTGGTTGAAGTATTACAGAATCACTCCTTTTCGTTTTCAACTCTAAAAAGAAGTTGCAGACCGTAGGTTCTCCTTTTCGTTTTCAACTCTAAAAAGAAGTTGCAGACCGTAGGTTAAGTTATGGGAAAACTAGAACTGCAGGGAGTAAATTTTAGAAGCTGCAATCCACATAGATCTTTATACAGAAAATGGAACCTTAGGCCGTAGTTCTAATTTGATGATTAGTTTATTAACTTACCATTCTTTCGTATTCTATGATAAGTTCTAACTATTGTGCTTTGTGATTGCCTACTCTATTCTTGTTATTAACTTTTTTGTGTGACAAGCATGTAACATGAATAGCTTTTATGATTTATTCCTGAAGTCCGCTAGTCACCTTTTCTGCACAAAACATAATTGTATTGTTGCTATAGTTACAATAAGGGAACCCCAAGTGAGCTCCAGAATATTGTTGATGAGATTTTCTATGTAGCAGGGTAAGACTAATATAGAGGAAGGTGGTTGCTATTACTCAGGCCTTATATAGTTCGTTCTACCTTCAGAGATATAAAGAATCCTAGTCATGGAATGAGTGCATGAGGTATCCAAAGCATCATTCTTGTTATTTTATCGTATTCCTATTTGCCAGCCTTTCATCTAATTATTGAACAGGTATTGCTCGTTGTTCCTTAATCAAGACATTAACTCTTTTATCACCCTTCTAGGTTCTTTATGATCTATAATTTTCGTTGTGCATCTATCAGGTTTGTTCGTTGATACTAGTAAGAATGTGACTGGGTCACAATGACCCCACCCCAGCACAGGAACTTTAGTGGCCTAACAAACTTGACTGTTCTTGATCTTTGTGCAGATTTCTAATTCCTATGTTGTTTCCAATATATTCTCATGCTCAGTATCCTAGTATATTGTTTAGTCTACTTCAGATCCTTGCATTATACGAGGGTTTTCATTGCTTGCATCTGAATTTATTTGTCTGAGTCCGGTTTCATTAGCCCACTTGTAGGTGTTACAAATTAAGTGAAACTTTGATGATCAAATTATTTGTCTTCTTACAAGGTCGACGTACCTGAAACGACTTCATCTTTTCAAAATTATAGAAACTAATGCTGATAGAAAATACTGCTAGCATCATTTATTAGTAACTTATCATTCGATGATCAGAATAATGAGAATAGCAAATCACATGCATGTCTGATGCTCAATAATTAGCACAATTGCTATATATGCATATTTATTGATTGGCATCCTATCTGCATTATTGTGGGAGCTTACATTTTCTCAAAGTCCATGCTCTCTTCTCCGTGCAATTTAAGGAACTTTGCCCACAGCAACTACAGAGCCTGAAGTGCCTCCTTTTTATCACACAGTGTGTGTGTGTGTGTGTGTGTGTGTGTGTAGGAAATCAATTCAATGATCAAATCAAGGCGCCAGAAGGGTCTAACATTGTTAAAATTACTCCGCAAACAAAGGTATGTATTCTAGTCATCAGATTACTGCTGTTCTTCTCTTGGTTTAGTTAGAGAGCCATTAGGAAAGTGATCAATTGTTTGTTATCCACTCTTCCTCATTGCTCCTACTCTCATGTGATATGGGTGGCTAAAGTGAACCTTTACTGCTGGCAATCCGCTATGGAAGGCCTAAAAGGTAGCAACCCATTAAGACAAAGGCTTGTGTGTGGGGTAAGCATCCATTGAAGATCCTAGTGTCTAAAGCTAAAGTGCACCATCAAGTGGACCTCAAAGGTTTTTAATGGGACATTGGAGGTTAGGCCTCTTCCCACCACCCACACCAAGCTTCGTATTCTTTCTCCCTTTTAAATCCTTATCATCTCTTATTGTATCCTGTAACCAGGAGACTACAAATGTTTTTAAGTTATTGTTCATCATGACCAAGTTGTTTCATATCCATTCTGAGAGAGATATATCTATCATCACTCCTAGATCATTGAGTGGATCTGGGACAAAGGCATTGTTTAATGGGCTAGCTATGGAGCTTAATCTCATTATACACTAGCCTTTTTCTAAATGGAGATGGCAACAACTTTGTCTTATGTATTGTCAGGTGCTATAAAGCTAGGATTCCTCTCAAATCAATCAGATTAAGTAGTGGAATAGATCATAAGTTGCATATATTATTAAGTGGATTAGGATGGTCCAAATTCTAGCCTCAATGGATTTCAAGTGTGTTAAGAGAACATTACATTTGTGCATGCTTGTCGGTCTCGTAAATATTTTAAAAGCATTTAGGACATCACGTGAGGCAATTATCTTTATTGAACAGTTAAATTAGTAATCTTGGCATTGGTAGAAGCAAGTTAAATGGATTTGATTATAATGATGAGGACTTGCAACTGTTATCTTTCTGTTTCTTAATGGAACGTATCATTAAGTATAGTTCTCACCACCTAATTGGACAGGATTGTCAGAAAGGATTAGTGGGTATTCGGCCAAACTGTTTATAGTTCAAAACTTTTTTCCATCCACTAAATTTGGTGGTGTTATCGCCTTAAGATCTGAATTTTTTATCCTAGCCCTCTTCCAAATTACTTACTAAAGTAAGTTATACTCAAACTTAATGCTAAAAAGGCTTTATTTTACTATAGCTATTAGTAAAACGTTAAACTTATCGGCGTTTCATTTTGAAGATGATTGAATCTACCTCTTTGGTTCCATATTTAGTCATTTCTGAACTGTTTTCTGCATCTTGTTCTGATATTAAAATCATTGATTTGATAAGTGTTTTATGCGTGGCAACTAAAAAAAACTAAGGTTAGAACTTTGTTGAATATGTCAACATTTCATCCGATAAATGAAGCAGTTTACTCAACAAATGAGCCGCTGATAAGTTTAGTATTTTATTTTATACTTACAGATATAAATGCCGTGTTACTCTGTTTTTTTCATCTAAAAGTAAAACGTCGAATTATTTAACATTTTAACAACAGCTATAATAAAATAGATTTATTATTATTAAATTTGAGATATAATCTATTTTGATAAATAAAATTTAAGATAGCAATAATTTGGTCAAAAATTCCTTACAATTCAATCAATTCTCTCAAAATAAAGTGGAATAGGCCACTTGTGTGACATACAGCACATGCAATTCAGCACTCGATTTACTTACCAGTGTTTGTTCCTTTGGGGGCAAGCATGATGGATTCCCAATGACCATGGGATGCAGTGTTGAGAGATGATGCCCTTCTGCATTCTTAGTTGGTGTATTGGTGAGAATTTTTGCGTTTGTTATCACCACCCACCCACCATGACTCCCTCTTTTGCTCTCATCTCTGGTGGTTGGATGAATTGGTGGGGGAGAGTGGTTATTGTTAGAAGAGAGTAATGAGTGATTGATTGAGTTATCTTAGAATCCACCCAAAATAATATTTTGATGACCATGGTTTTCTATTCAAAGAGATTATAATCATTCATCTATGTTGTTCAACTCATGCCTACCTACTTCAACTGTAGCATGAAAGTTTAGTTTGATGTAGTTAATGGAAGGTTGAATGATAAATGATAATATAGATAAAACATAGGGTGTTTTGATTATTTCCCAGAAAACAAAATGGTCTTCTAATTCTGTCCTTAAACTGGAACAATTAAGTCTCTTGTATGTTGAGGATTGTGATGGATTTCTTTGATGAGATTAAAGTCTATTGCTATCCTAACTCTCTTTTTGTTTAATATTATGATTTGGGACAGCTTAACCAAAACGTGATGTGCCGGGCTACCTATTGTTATTACTAATCCACTAAACACCACTATTGTTTAGTGAACAAGACAACAAAAAGAAAGAGATTGGCAGACACTAATTATGATTTAGTGTACAATTAGTAGTAATGCGGTCGCGTTGCTTTAGAGAGACTACCAGTAATGACTAATGATGATACCAAATACGCACTGTGCAGGAACTTCCTGCAGGAGGGACTGCACGGAATCCTCCGATGGCCATTTATTTTAGTTTCTTTGTCACATTATAGGAAGTCAGACAGAGATGTTGGCATATAATAACGATGTTTTTTTTAGACACAGATTCTAAATTCCACGTATTATTAATTATGAGCATTGAAATATTTACAGTGGCATAATTTTCCTGTTAATGGGGATAAATTATGTATTTGTTTCATTTTAAAATTGGTTGTTACATTATTTAATTCAACCTTAATTTTTTTTTATATTACATATAGAAAATATCTTACTTAGTATTTTTTTTAACGAAAAGGAATAATTACTCTTATTACTATTTCCAGGTATTTGGTACATATGAACTCTGGAAAATATCAAAAAAAATAGTTTACTCTAATTTTTTTTGATAAAATAAATATAAAAGGATCCCTAGGGTACCTAAAATTAATCCCCTAACATTAACATACTAATTTTTTTAACTAAATAATTTGACGAAAGAGATATTTGGAAGAGTATTCATAGTTAAAAAAATTTAATGTGTTATGAAAAATAAATAAAAGATTTACGTAGAAATCGGCAACAGTTAAGGATCTAGTAAGTATCCATCCCTTACTGCAATTCTAATGATGAATATAAAGGCGGTTAAATTTAATATAAAAAAAACAGAGGTTAAATTCAGAATAATTAAGAGACAGGAGGTAGCCGAAAGTCCAATAACATCAAATTGTAGGGTGTGAAACGAAAAAAACCGTCTTAATCACGTCTGATGTGGAAAAAAGAGGAGAGCGAAGAAAAAGAGAGAGGCACCTAAAAAGGTCCAAACAGAGCATTAACCATTAGCTCTTCCTCACAAAGATAGGAGAGAGAGAGAGAGAGAAAGGTAGTGAGAGTCTTCCACTTCTACCCAACCTTGAAGCCCTTTCTGGGAAGGATCATCAGCTTCTCCATGGACGTTGTCTCCGAGGGACTCATGCCCACGTTTTAGCTCACTGGTCTTCCCAGAGTACCCCCTCCACTGCCTTTCCTTAATTCTGCCGCGTGCCGTCCGCAGAAGCAAAAAAGAGCGTCGTTGCTGGTGGTTGAGGACCTTCTTGGGATCGGGAGAACATTATGAGAAATGGGTATTTTCTCTTTTTTAGTTTCTCTATCGATGGAAGCTAGAATTTGAGTGAGAGGCAGAGGAAAGATCGGGGTTTTTTGGGGCCTTTTAACGAGCTATATGAAGTGGTTTGATTAAAAGATTTCGTCTTGGGTTCTTTACGTGGTGATTCAATTGGCTTCTTATTATCGTGAGGTCTCTCTTATTGGATTTCGATTTTGGTTGAAAAAGAACTTTGAAACAGAGTAAACATGGAAGATATTGCAACTCTGTGCTTGTAATTAGTCGAAAAAATTGCTTCTTTTTTGCTGCTTGACATATAAAAAGAACCCGATTCTACAAACGTATTAGCAGATTCAAATTAGTTCACCAGTTCAGCGATGTATTTGCACTTGATGGTATTGGCGGAAAGGGAAAGTTCGAGCTGCATGCATGTAGTTTAACCAGCTTGAATTAAGTCGTAGGCCCCCATTTGTAAACCTTTCCTCCGTAGCATCATTTTTATAATGTCGGAGTTGCTTTGGTTGAGAAAGTTCTGATTGGCATTTTGTTCCAAAGAATACTGGAGTCGGAATCCAGATTCCTGACCCTCCAGGGTATTGATTCAGGTGCTTTTGTTTGTTGTAATTGCTTTTGCTTCGAAAGGTTGGGTGTGTTTGCCGAAAGGTTATCTAGATAGTTGTGGTGGTTGTTATTGGATAAAGGACCGGGAAAGGTGTGAAGTTTGCTTGATGATCGAAGAAAAGTTATTATTCCTTTCGTCATCTTTGAACAAAAAACAGCTCAGGTCCAGATTCTCTAACTTTAGCTGTTGGGGATGGGCAAGCTTGAAATTTGCAGCTGAGGCCTTTTACTTCTTCTCCTAAACGTGCCTCTGGAAAGTTTCTTACTTGTTATGGTTTTGTTTTTTCATTTCAGGTAACCCTATTTTATTTCTCCTTTGACGTTTCTTTATGATAGACATTTTGGTTTCTTCTTTTTACTGCCCAAGTGTTGGTGCTTCATCTGAATCTAGGATACATGACATGATAACTTATATGTGGTCTTCTATTCTTGCAAAGGCTAGAGCGAAATTGCGCATGTAATGGAAAGATTATCACACAAAGGTAATTTGGTAGCACAAAACATAATGGTAGGTGGACAAAAGGAGGCTCGTTATGTGATTTTATTTTTAGAAGTTGTTGTAACTGAAGAGATAAAAGTTTATTCGTACTTGTCCTTAACCGCATTATTTTTGCCTTAAGAGTCACTCTTCAACTACTATTGTATATTTCTTTAGTGGGCTATGTGGGGAGCTATTAACATGTGATTGTGGATGTGCAACCTTAATATAGTGATATAATGTAGTAATATAGAATGCCATTTTTGACATTTGTTTATTAGGTTGCCTGTTAATTAACAATATAGACATGGATTTGCATTCAATTTTCTGCAGTACTATGATTTCGCCATTTTAGCCCGATTCATTTGTTAATGAGTTCTAGGCCAACAACTTAGATGTTTGTTTACATTTTACTGAAATTCATGATTAAGGTTCATCTCATCTCTCAAATTTTCCTCTTGTGGAGGGAAAAGAGGACTTCATGTGCAGAATGGGTAAAATGGAAAACACAAGGATTCTATAAATTCTAGAATCAATTGCATGCATACATAAGCAACCAAGTGTTTTTAGCGATGTAGGTATAAACCTTTTATATTTGGTATATGTCTTCCACCTGCTAAGCCTTCTAGGTGAGTTGTTTTATCCTCTGGCTCTTACATCAAGGGAAGAATGTAAAATTTGCCATCGACCTAATTTGTTATTACAATTACTTTTTTATCCTGTGCAAGTTGATTTATTCACTTATTGCATGGATTCTTTTAGATTCCAAGCTTATGTGAGAATTCTCAACTTCCTGAAGTCGCCTTCTCTAAGGAAAAACAATAGGTAGACAAGCAGTCCTCGGATATGGCAAAAAGAACTTACAAATGGCGTGCTCGATCTGAAAAGGATAAAGTAGGCTGTATGTGGGCTCTAATTCACATTTTTGATTTCCGCCGGAGCCAGAAATTACTTTCAGATCGGAAGCATGGGAGTAGTAGACATAGTGGTAAGAAATAGTTTCACTTTTATAAAGGTATTATTTTTCCTGTTTATTCATGAAATATTTACTACTATGATATAGAGACAGTCTAGCACTTGTACTCATTGAACTTCGGAATTGCTACAGCTGAATGTCGTATCCTGTCTCACACAAGCATGGAAAATTGCCATATCCATCTAAATTTTGACTTATTTTGATATTTTCTCTGTATTCTTTAGTCTTTATTAATATTGGCCCCTGCATCTTCTACAGTTACTGCAAATGCAAGAAGTAAACTCAGCAATTTCAGAGAGATACATGATGTCATTAATGTAAGTTTTGCCACAATATACTGTTACGTACATATATCCTGTTGAAAAGTCCCCTGGTCAGAAATTTTTGTCATGGGAATTGCTTTATGTGTTATTCTTTCTCATAGCTATCTTAAGAAATGCGAATGTTCTCATGGGAAAACAAACATGCTCTTATTTACTACCACCATGATGAATTTCAGCATATTTAGCTTTATTACTTTTGTGATTAAGGAAGAAAATCTTAATTCATTCCTAACTTCAGAAAATGAATACCTAATATGTTTTGTTCTGTCATGAAGTATTAAAGTTTCAGCACTTCTTGAAGCCTGTTCATTGAGCTGTGGATGCATCTTTTGTTGCTTTTCAGAATGTCAATGAAGATGGAGAAAGAAGGGTTACTTTGGGTGTGTCGAGTGTTAAGACACTCATGGAGAAAGAGATGGCCAGAGCACAGTCCTTGAAAAAGATTCCAAGAAATGAAATTGAAACACTACCATCTGAAATGAGAAGTGAGGTCCATCCTGAGAAAAAACACAAGCAGAAAAGACAAAAATTGAAGGCTGTCTCAGATCTTCATGTCAATGACCTTAGAGCTCCTGGAAGCTTGAAGTTGAATGGTCTTAAGTCTATGTGTTCAACAGAAGGATCTGATACCGACTTCGACATGGCTGCTGTTCTGGTAGAGATCTGCAGAAATCACATGGAATGTGAACATATTGATTGTAAGAATAAGAGTGAATCCTGTGCCATCCTCAATAAGAAGCTTACCGATCTTAACAATCATGAGTCACCTCTTGATCAAATGCACTCTTACCTTCAAAAGGCACTAGATGATGCAGCTGAAGCAGTTATAAGGAATAAACTTGTTGACAAAAAGGATCTCAATGGCAGCAAGGCAGCTCAATCCAAAGAATTGATGGATTTCTTGCATATATTAAAGTCAAACAAGGAATTATCTCTGAAGCTTCTTCAGGATCCAGAGTTGCATATAGTGGAATATATTCAACATCTTCAAAAGAATCAAGGTGAACTCGAGTTGGAGTCTGGTAAACTTCTAGAAGAAAAGGAGGTGGTAAACAAGATTGGCGGTTCAGAGCATCCTGAGGAATTTCTCAGTAATGAACAATTTTATAAAAATAACAGGCATAAAGCATTTTGGAAGAAGGGCAAATCAAAGGGGAGAAATCCATTGGAAGAAAGTGACATTTCTCAGGCTTTTAGTAGAATAGTCGTTCTAAAGCCAGGTCCCGCAAGAATGCAGGGTCCTTTAGTCACAAATACTTCAATTTCCTCACCTCAACTCAATCATAGCTTGCAAGCTCAGAAAGATGGTCGGAGAGTTTCTTCCCATTTTTCACTTAGAGAGATTAAAAGAAGGATGAAACATGTCATTGGTGAGAACAGGAAGGGACGCGATTTGATCTCCCTGGATGGTGTTCTTCACAAAGTTGCACATGTTCAGAAGGATTCAGTTGATGCTGATGAACAGCTTTCTAGGAAGAGTTTGTTAACAAGCTTGGCAAGTAGAAATTCCTCAGAAGGTGACTATTTTCGGTTGTCTGCTGCTGCCAACAAAATGGAGCTGAAAGACTGCCGATTTAACATCAAGAATGATGTCTCGCCATCCATGGATGCATCCTCCTTCTACGATGAGGCTAAGAAGCATCTCAGTGAGATGCTACACAATCAAAATCAAAATGACAGCCTTCCAAATGGACAGGTTCCAAAATCTTTGGCAAGATTACTTTCTTTGTCAGAATACAACTTATCATCCCCTAAATATAGCCCTGAAAAAGAGAGGAAACTTGACTCGCCACTTAAGGAGGCTAAATTGTGCACTTTACAGCAGTTCAAACAAGATGATGATGATGCTCAAGGTTCAACCCAATCAAAGCGGAGCCTAGAGAGTACTACATGCGATGTCAGCGATTTTGTTAATGAACAACCAGTTGATTCAAAGGTGGAACTTATTCATACTCAAGTTCAAGAAGCAACTTGCAATGAAGACAAGATAAAACCAGAAGGTAATCCTACTAGCATAATAAGTTGTGGCATGTACATCTTTTCATAGCTTCCGTTTTTTTTGTAATATGTAGCTCATGAAACCTTTGCAGGAAATAGAGAGATGGCAAACACATTTGATATCATGTGCCTGAAAGGGTGTGAATATATGGATGTGTCCTCAGATTCCGTACACAGTGAAGGTCACATTCTAAATGAAACTTTCAAGGAAGAACATCCGAAGCAGGTAAATTATAGTTTAAGATGCCGTAACAAGAAACTGCTGTTGCTACTAAAACGAAATCTCTGTTGTTTCTTTTGAAGGACCCATTGGAGGAAAAATTATCTCTAGATCATCCAAACTCTCCTGAGAACATCATCGAAAAATCAGGTCAGTCAAGTACATTGACTGTTACTGAGACAAGTAGTGAAAAAGCAGAGCAACAAAGTCCGATATCTGTCCTTGAGCCATTCTTCTCAGAAGATACTATCAGTCCTAGTTGCAAAACTGCAAATCACAGTATGATCCAACTCGAGTAGCAGAGAACATACATAGATTCATACGTATATATATATATTCTGTAAATTCTGGTAAATTTAGCATAAAAATGACAAAGTATTATCTGTCATTTTGCAGCTGAGTTGACCATAGAACATTCTCTGATTCAATTCAAAGAGTATGACATCTCCTTGGTGCCTCTAAGCTTGCCAAATTCCTGGTCCAGTCCAGACACTTTGGAGGACAAGAAAGCTAGATTGGCATACACAAAAGCAGTCTTGGAAGCCTCAGGCATAAGCATGGAAGACGTGTCAGAAAGGTTGTACATGAAAGATCAGTTACTTGATCCTTCCTTCTTTTATGAAGTAAGAATTCCTTCTAATCTCACAGATGATCCAAAGCTTCTTTTTGATTGTATTGCTGAAGTTGTCATTGAGATCCAAGATAAATATTTTGGATTCGCCCCTTGGTTATCTTCTGTAAACCACAACATCCGGCCAGCTCCACTAGGAGTAAGCTTCATTGAGGAAGTGTGCAAACTTGTTGACTGGCATCTCCGTGATCATTTTCCAAGCACACTAGATGAGATATTGAGGAAGGACCTGGAAGTTGGAACCTGGATGAACCTTCAAACCAAAATTGAAAGCATTATCATTGAGGCATGGGATGACATCCTAGATGATCTATTGGAAGAAGCTGTGTTTGATCTGTGGCTTGAAATCTAAATAACTAGTGGTTTTTATTGCATTACTTACAGTTTGAGCAGATGAATTCATGATACAGATAGTTCTATTTGGATATGGAACCATTACTCTGACATGAGAAGAAAAGACTGCTCAAAAACATAGACAAGAGTGTGATTGTGGAGTAAGTATGATTTTTAGGGTCTTGATTTGCTTTTCGTTTCTTTTCTTTTTTCTTTTGGTTGGATGCATCAGTTAGAGGTGTCATGCTGGAAGCACTGGAGCATTGTTGTTCATGTTAATTTAGGTTATTTTTTCCTTTTTCGTTTAAATAGGTGTGAAAATTAGAAGAGAAAAGAGTTTGTTGATATGTAAATTTGCTTCTCATGTTGTACTCAGAATAATCTATATTCCGAAAATAAATAATATTGGAGGTGATCTTTTCTACATATTGTTTTATATCTTAATTTCCCAAAACCTTTTTTTGCTGATATCTGTATGAATATTACTGAGGCTGTATTGGAAGGTGGGAGGAACCCTAAGAGGTATTATTCATGGCATTATGTACTTCCATACATATTATAGAGATATCTAATTACAAATATAACAATTGAATAACTCAGAAGGTTTTGGTAGAAGGAAAGAGATATTTAATATTCAGAAAAAGGAAGATGCTGCAAATAAATTTCTCTTTAATTTCTATACCAATCTGTCAATTTGTTCAGTATTATCCTTGCTTTACTGAAGATTCGCAGTACTGGAGCAGCCTTGAGAAGCAGACAACAAGATACTGATTGCAATTAAAATGATAGAAGTCACCGTATTGGTTTTAGTTGGAAGCCTCAATTGGGCATTCCAAGTGAATTGCAAGTAAGTGAAATTACATCCTGGATGGCTATTTTACATCGAAACTCGGGAAGGATGATTCCTCAACATTCGATGTTGTAAATGTCTTTTTCATCTCTTCTCGCACTCAGTGCAATCCATGAAGCCTAAATAATAGGAATCTCTTTTCCTAAAGTTGCCAGGCAGAGAACTGACAATGCCATTGGTACTAATTACAGTCTATTCTAGGTCAACAAAATTATCTATAATCTATGGTCAGTTCATTCTACATATGGCAAATCAATGATGAATTTGGCTGAAGAGCTGACTGGAAACCTAACATTGAGTTCTGGGTTAATCTTGTCTCGTTTTTGCAGATTCATCTACAAACAGGACCTCATCAATCCATGAAACAATGTTGTATGCCAAACTCTCCAGCACCCTTGAATAGCTCTCTAGTATCGCTTGTCCAACATCCTGCAAGACAAATATTTTGGCCATCTTAACGATTGAAATGGTGATGATCAGATGAATAATAATGATAAGAAAAACTTTATTTAGTGCTGCAGTTAGTTACCTTATTGTACTGGATTTTGCTTGTATCCAGTGTAGTTTGTGACAAGCTAGGAAACCTTTGTTTCAAACACAGCAAGAGACTCTCAGCTCTACTTGCTAGCAACACATTTTTATCCCCATCTGCCATCAGATCCTTAACCATATCCCAAGAGGATTTTGAATGACTCATGCTTGCTTTACGACGCCATACATACATAGCGGCTTCGACATGATCAGCTGTCTCGAGGGCTTCATGCTCTGTAGATATAGCAAGGCAATCAAGAAGATTGTCTGGCGAGAACTGGTCTGGAGTCGACATGTAGCGATAGATAGCATCTCCTACACTTGTTCTTCCACTCTATACAGTAGAAAGTAATTTTTCAGACAAACAGTATCTTTTCTGAATCTGAATCAATTTTAAAGATCAAAGCAGACTGCAATTAAGTGAAGTATGTGTATTGGTAGAATGGCCTCACCTTTGGAAGTGCTGCAAGGTATGAATCTGGGACCTCCATTTCAACAAGAATGCCACTGTTTATAGCCATTGCTGCTTTATGAATCTGATTCGCACAATCACGCTTCTGCTGCAGCTCTTTTCGTGCCGTCTCAGGAAGGCCAGTGTCAGGGATACATGGTACGGGCAGCCACCACTTGTCCTCGTTGCGGTGAGTTACTCGCCTGAATGACTTAGAGCTACCATTAAATGATTGTTTGCCTTCATCTAGATACCAGAACTCTGTCTTCCTAAAGCTGTCTAATATTTCCTGCAGCAAATTTGATGTTCTTTAATGAGCTAACCATATAATGTCTTCAACGGATTCAGGACGATATAAGGTCGATGGAAGGCTTACAATTAACATAGCATCCAGCTTTTCAAGTGCAGGGAGGTTGATGTAAATATCTGATCTTGGTCTGGTTGCCATCACCTAAGAATGAGATGGAAGCTAAATTAGATACAGGAAGTAGTACAGGGACTTAGTATTTAGTGGATCATCTGGCCATGATTCTTGATCCTCACCTCAAGGGTAGTCCCATCCGGCATTGCTTGGGAAGAAGGGAAGAATTCAACTATATAATCGCAGACGGAGAGAAGGCAATCCATCTCTCTCCTCCACATGGACTTCTTCTCAAGTGGCAGAGGTTCCAACCTGTGGCAACTCCCAAAGACAGTTGCTGCGCACAATATATATGGAGAAAAAGAAGTGAGACAACTCAGCAAGATCCTATTATTCATAAGCCTGTATGAAAGATTAATGGCGTACCGTAGAGGTTTGTAATTGCATTTGAGATCGCCACAGCAGCACAGACCCCTTTACCGCTTCCTGACATGTCTTCTCCCAACAAAAGCTTGGAGAATTTCTCCTTGATAACCTCCAGCTCTGGTAGTTTCACAACCATGAGGAAAAAAAAATCAATTATATTGAGGATTGTTTGTATTTGAACAATAGAAGTTGATGAAACTTATGTTTTTACATACCATAATCAGCTGGTTTTCGATCAACATGCTGTTTCATGCTCAGCTTGTTAAGAACTGGCGAAGCTCGTCCCGCAAGCTTACACATCGGCGAGAGTTTGTTATGTGAGTAGTACGAGCTTTGCTCGTTGCTGCGCTCCGAGAAGGAGGAGACACTGGAGAGCGTGCGATCAATGCTAGAGGAGAATCCTATGTCTGCATTTGATCTATCAAGTTCATCTTCTGGGGAGGGATGGAAATCAGTCTCAGAATTCTCGTCACAAGTCGAGGGGCTGTCCATTGTTACTATGAAATAGGTACTTGCTTTGGTTCACTTATATCTGCACAGGATCCATAAGAACTCTACAAGGTCAAGAGAATGGTTCACCAATATCAGCATTGTACAGATAAATTGAGATATCTTTAGAGGTCTAAAGTATAATTGATTTTCCTATTGGAAATTCTTAAACAGTAGAAAGGATGGTTGTATATTATGCGCTCATGCTGAGAACTTAAGACAGTAAAATGTTGGAAGAAACTTACTCCTGATGGAATGCAACATCTCGGCAGCTTATTCGGAAGTTTCTTGGTGTGATGACAAATAGAAGAACCACCAGCAGAAGGAAATAGATAAGAAAGGATTCACAACACTAAGCCTTTTGGGTATAATAAACCATATAGATTAGAAACTATCATCTGCTTTTGCTTTTCAATGCTTGCTTTAGCTTTTAAAGTTCTCTAGTTGCAGACGAAACAGAATAAATTGATTACTTTTTTCTGCAGGGAAAGACATATCATTTCTTTTCATGTCCAAAAGCAAGAAGCATGCCATTCAAAATGATCCTACCGTTGAGAAAAGAAAAGAAAGATGGCCCATTATCACCTTTCTGTGATCATTTGAATTGTTTTCTCCAAGACATTGCCATCAATTTGAAGCTCTTCCCACCCACCATCTTTAGCTTTTCTGCTGGAATGCAAACCTCAATAACCACAGATTAATTGGCTCTAAAGTTTTCCTCTGAAAGTCTTCTGTAAAGCACCAAGGAATAGAAGGCGATGGAAGTGGACCACGGAATGGGTGATGGACATGGTCATGACAATTTAAGAGTTCTAAAAGGGCCCACTTCTTATCTTCAATGGAATGTTGTTCTTGGACTGGTTTTATCCTGGGCATGGAAGGATGTGTCTGTAAAAATAAAAATAAAAAATAAAAAAAAATTCGAGGGATGTCAAATTCCTCGTTAATAATTGAAGAATTCACAAGTTAAGCAGACTGTATTGTAGGAACTTCCTGCATTGGGTACTTGGCTGCCCATGGATGGCTGCTAAAGAGAAAAGTTTATCCCATTTTAACTTAAAACTAACGATACAAATGATCGAGCTACCATTGCTATATGATGAAACTATATTTACCATCATCAAACCACCAGGGATTTACTGTAAATTTACGACAATTAATCATGATATGCCAAGTAAAGGATATATAGGAAATTCTTGCACCCAAGGTTGCAGAGGATCCGCTCCCATTGTAACTAGTTCTCATTAATGGTGGATTTGAGCTCTTAAGTATACCTTGGGATGATAACTTAATCATTGCTTTAGATGAATATTCCGAGATATCGTATACTTAACTTCGATTTACAAGGATGCCACATATAAAATTTGCCCATGGGATAAGAGATGGGTTTGAAATATACTAATCATCATCATTAACACGTGTGTCTAATTATTTAACACAAGGCACATGAATTAAAGGTCAGCAATATATTGGCAAGGTTAAAAGGCTTGAATTCTAGATAAGATTTTATGATGCATTTATGAGAAGTTTGGTCAACTGATAAAAGTTTATTCTATCAACACCGACTAAACCACCTGCCCATATGAAGTGGACTTTATGATGTCTTATTCTTAAAATGATTCATTCAATTAAAAAGTTTTCCTTTTTATCTCTTCTTTGAGTCTATAATTTTCTCGATTATAATCACATGGACATGAATCGCCAACAAAATAATTAAACACAAGCCTTCTATTCTACATTTAATTTAGATAAATAATGGTCTTGTCTACAGACCACTTATATGAAATGGAATCCACAAAACATCATCAATTCATTAAATGTAGTTGTTAGTGGTGGAGGAACATTAATAGTAGACCCAGAAAAAGAAGAAGAAAAAAAAAATCCTCTTTTTGCTTGTCAATGTGTTTGTCATTTTCCATGCATTATTTTATGAGGAGAACTAGGAGTAGTGAGAACTTTATGGTTCCCATGATCTTCTTCTTGTATATTTAATTTGATACATGGGTTGGTAGAGATGGTGAGCACGTAAGAGCAATCAAGACCATGGGGGAGGTCACCAAATAATGATAAGAACCAGAGGTGGCAAATATGCAAGAAAATCTTCTATACATATTTGAAAGGGGGAGATACATTTTATCTTCTTATGATTAAGCTAAAATTTAAAGTGCATTTCTGATTTATTTATTTATTTATTTGTGTTATTTAACCACTTTATAGTTGTAAGATTTTTTCTTTTGAAACTTCATTGAAGGGTGGTATTCTGTACTTAAAAGTATTTAATCAGTTTGATGGCATTTGTAACATTGTCAATAGGTTGCAAGAAATTTATACGGTCTTAGAGGATCTTCTTCAGACCTCTACAAGCGTCTTTGGCACTATGGTTGATTAGGGATGCTGATATCCAAGTTCGTATGGGCTAAAAATGATCGGGATCAGGTTTGAGCTCGACTCGAAAATCTATTAATAGGTCTTAGGCAAGTGAACCTGACTCGCAAGTCGGAAGTCTTGAACGAGGCCTAAGACCTATATGAAAATAGATTAATCATGCTTTATCTAAGCCCGAGCTTAACTCAGTCCGGTCCATGAGCACCCTAAGTGATAAACGAATCCAAGTCCGAAGACACAGAGTAATCTTAGGCTTCTACATAATGTAAATATATTATTAGTTTTATCTTTTATACTCATAACCACCTTTTATCAACACACAAATTGCACGTCTACATTGAATTCGGCAATGCGACCCTCCATAGAATGATAGAAACCATCATCATCAGTATGGTGTGAAGCTCCACTGGTTGTAAAATTAGGCAGTGCCGTCTCCATAGAAACCATCACCACTATGGTGTGAGCTAGGTCAAAATTTTGGACGCGTAATTCCGGCCTATAAACCATGGGCAACGCAAGCTAATAACTATAAACTCGCAAACGACGGCTAAATCCTTGCCGTCTGCAGCCAATCATGGACTGCCGACTACTCTGTTTGCAAGAGTTTCCTACAGCCGGCCTTTCGAGGGGATCTCATCTCTTCGTCAGCCCCCAAATGGCCGAGCATTTCCTGGTTGGAATTTGGCATTTTAGAATGGCAGTACTCCTCTTGACGGCAAGACCAAGCCTGCAAGCGTCCAAATCCTTCTCCCGAGAAGGGATTAGCCACATAATTCACGCCGGCCTTCTCTTAGCTGTTAATTAGAAAAGCTACCTCTTGTCGTCGTTCTATGATCTCCAAACTATATAAACACCTCCCATGCACGCACGTATATATATATATATATATCGACCCATTACTAACCAAATTATCACTTCCCTATTTTTAGACATGGAACTCCTCGATCTCTCATCCTTCCTCTCAGTTATCTCCTTCCTTTTCCTTTTACTCTCCAACTCTTACTCAGTAAGAGCTGCTACCGAGAGCGCCGCCGTCCTCAGCGATAACTCACTCGAGCCGAAGACCTACATAATTCATGTGCAACCGCCGGCTTCCACCGCATTCGCCACGCCCGACGACCAAAAGACATGGTACAAGTCCTTCGTCCCGACGGAGACCCGGCTAGTCCACTCCTACACCAACGTCGTCAACGGCTTCGCGGCGAGGCTGACGGAGCACGAGCTCAGGGATCTCTCGGTGATGCCGGGATTTCTCCGCGCCTACCCTGACCGTCTTTACTCCCATAAGACCACCCACACGCCGAAGTTCTTAGGCTTGCAATTGCGAGGAGGGGCGTGGGGGGCATCCGACGGCGGGAGAGGAATTATAATCGGAGTGCTCGACACTGGGATTTTTCCCGATCATCCTTCTTTTAGTGGAGACTCGATGCCAGCGCCACCCGCGAAATGGAAAGGCACGTGTGAGTTCAACGGCAGCGCGTGTAATAACAAGCTCATCGGAGCGAGGGCCTTTCTTAGTGGCTCTAATGCTATGAAAGGAAAAGAGAAAGCTTCCATGATGACGGCACCGGTAGACGAGGAAGGACATGGTACCCACACGGCGAGCACCGCAGCCGGCGCCATGGTGGCAGGCGCTCAAGTGCTCGGTGAAGCTAAGGGCTACGCCGTCGGCATGGCGCCGCTCGCCCACCTTGCCATTTACAAGGTTTGCGACGAGATCGGTTGCGCCAGCTCAGACATTTTGGCCGGTATGGACGCCGCAGTATCCGACGGGACCGACGTCCTCTCTCTCTCCCTCGGCGGAGAGTCGATACCATTCTACGAAGATAGCATCGCTGTCGGCGCCTTTGGGGCTATAGCGAAGGGAGTCTTCGTCAGCTGCGCCGCAGGCAACTCCGGCCCGGTCGACAGCACGTTATCCAATGAGGCCCCTTGGATCCTCACCGTGGCGGCGAGCACCATGGATCGGAACATAAGGACGACGGTGAGACTCGGCAATGGCCATGAATACAACGGCGAGTCGCTATACCAGCCGGAGATGTCGGCCACCACCTTCTACCCTTTGATCTACGCCGGAGCTAGCGGTAAACCCGATGCACAACTCTGTGGAAACGGCTCATTGGACGGCTTCGACGTCAAGGGCAAGATCGTCTTCTGCGAGCGCGGTGGTGGCATCGCTAGGATCGAGAAGGGTGCCGTCGTTGCAAGTGCTGGCGGCGTCGGCATGATATTGATGAACCAAGCGCCCGATGGATACAGTACGCTCGCCGATGCCCACGTCCTCCCGGCGTCGCACGTCAGTTTTGCAGATGGATCAATGATCAAATCCTACATCAATTCTTCATCATCTCCCATTGCAACTATTCTCTCCAAGGGGACTGTCCTCGGAATTTCTCCGGCTCCGGCCGTCACGTCGTTCTCTTCTCGAGGACCGAGTCTGGCAAGCCCGGGGATTCTTAAACCGGATATAACCGGGCCCGGGGTGAGTGTTCTGGCCGCCTGGCCTTTCGCAGTCGGGCCTCTATCGGCAGCCAATTCCAGTACGACCTTCAACATAATATCCGGCACGTCCATGTCGACGCCTCACCTTAGCGGGATCGCTGCGTTAATAAAAAGCGCACACCCTAACTGGTCGCCGGCCGCGATCAAGTCAGCCATCATGACGACAGCCGACGTACTAGACCGCAGCGGGAATCGGGTAGTTAACGAACTGCTTGCCCCTGCCGATCTCTTTGCCATGGGCGCCGGACACGTCAACCCGGATAAGGCCATGGACCCCGGCCTAATTTACGACCTCAGTTCATATGATTACATCCCCTACCTATGTGGGTTGGGTTACACCAGCGCACAAGTAACCGTAATCGTTCGCCGGTCGATCGACTGTTCGACGGCTAAGAGTATTCCCGAAGCCCAGCTGAACTACCCATCAATCTCCGTCCCGCTGACGACGAAGATTGTCTTCGTGCGTCGGACGGTGAAGAACGTCGGGGATGCAGCGTCGGTGTACTACGCAGAGGTCGATATGCCGAAGGGAGTGCGCGTGAGGGTGACACCGGCGGTACTCCGGTTCGAGGAAGTAAATCAAGAGATGAGTTTTATGGTGGCCTTCTACCCGAGTGCTAAACTTAGTAGCGGACAAGTGTTGCAGGGGTTCCTGAAGTGGACGTCCGAGAAGCGTGTGGTGAGGAGTCCGATCTCAGTCACCTTCAAGGGTTAGAAATGGGTGATTGCTATGGTGTCGTCGGCTTGCCGCCTCTATATCTGATTTCCTAGTTGCTTATTTTGGCTTACTTGTTTTCTTTTACCTTCTTTTTGTTGGTATAAAAGTACCTTCTTAATGTTTAGAAGGTCGAAAACTCGATCAATGTGGTCAAGTTTAATAGTATATGGCAAACTGGCAATGACACTGAATTCAAATATGTCACCAGTATATAGTTAATAATAACCGGAACACCTTATGAAGAATTCCCAATCACAGTACTCGTAGAAATTTTATTGGAAGTTAATGGAGATTGGGCTTCTGACGACGTACTTTTGTGACACCCACTTCAACTGGCCTTGTACCGTGCCGGGGACACCACCGCTTCGTTTGAAGTAAAGAACGAAACTCTTCTTCTGATTCGCATACTTGAACGTCAAAATTTTCGGCTTCACGCTCACTGACACACCTTTTGGCACATCGATTACCGGCAAGTATGTGGCCGGAGCCTCTCCAACGTTCGTCGCCGTCCGGACTATCCTCACTGGGTTCTTCAAATTGTCGGCAAGGGATACTACGATCGCCGGGTAGTTGAGCTGGCTTTCGGAAATCTTCCTCAAGGCCGAACAGTTTACAGTAGAAGAATCGCGATGGACGATGGCGCCAAGTTGGACGTCCGTGTACTGCAATCCGCAGAGGTAACCGATGTACTCGTTGGGGGTGATGTCGTAAACCAGCCCCGGATCGATGGCTTTCGGAGGATTGACGTGGCCGGCGCCCGTCGCGTAGTAGTCTGCGGGGAGGTCTCTCTCGTCGCGGATCAGCTTCCCGTCGTGGGCTGTCAGATAGGAGGTCGTCATGATCGCGGACTTGATTGCCGCCGGCGACCAATTCGGGTGAACTTCCTTGATCAGCGCGGCGATACCTGCGAGGTGCGGCGTCGACATGGACGTGCCGGAGATCACGTTGAAATTCTTCGTCTTGTGACTCCATATAGGCGTCTCGACAGACTCAGGCCATGCGGCGAGGACGTTCACGCCGGGGCCAGTGATGTCCGGCTTAAGGATCCCGGGGCTTTGGACGCTCGGCCCTCGTGAGGAGAACGACGTGATCGCCGGAGACGATGGTACGTGCATGACCGTGCCTTTGAAGACGAACATCGCAGTCGGCTTCGGTGTTGAGTGGATGTAGTCCATGATCTTGGTGCTGTCGGCGTACGCGACATGCGAAGCCGGGAGGACGTGGGCATCCGCCAGTGTGCTGTACCCTTCTTCCGGCTCGTTCATTAATATCATCCCGGCTCCACCCGCGGCGCGCACCACGCCTCCTTTCTCTATTCTACCGTTGATGCCGCGCATGCAGACCACGATCTTTCCGCGGACGTCGAATGTTCCATCGAACGACCCGTTGACGCAGTACGAGGCCTTTGGATTGCGGCTGTCGCTGGCGAACACCAGAGGCAGCATCTCCATCGTAAGGTTCTTGGGCTGGTACAAGGATTCGCCGTCGACTTCGAGTCCGTTGCCAAGTTTGACGGTCGACACGATGCGCCTGTCCATGGTGCTCGCCGCCACGGTTAGGACCCACGGAGCCTCGTTGGAGAGGGTTCTAGATCCGGGCCCGTCGTTCCCGCCGGCGAAGCTGACGAAGACTCCTTTTGCTATAGCGTGGAACGCGCTGGCGGCGGAAAAGTCCTCGTAGAAAGGCACCGACGGTCCTCCTATTGAGAGAGAGAGCACATCAGCACCGTCGTGGATCGCGGCGTCCATCCCGGCGGTCATGTCAGTCATTAAGCACCCAACGTCCGGGGAGCACACCTTGTACACCGCCAAGTGTGCGCGTGGTGCCATCCCGGAAGCGACCCCCTTCGCGTTGCCGAAGACGGCCGCGTTCCGTACGAATGCCCCAGCGGCCGTGCTCGCCGTGTGGGTCCCGTGCCCTTCCACATCATAAGGTGGAATAGTGGCCGTCGAGTTAGTCACCATCGACCTTACGAACGTCCGAGCCCCGATCAGCTTGTTGTTGCACCTACAGTCACTCGACCATATACGATGCTTAGTCTCGTACCAAGTATCATCTACTCAAATAGGGAAATGTAATCAAATAACACCCTGATTTTGCGATTAACTCTCAAAACTTCGAGCTATTATATTCATATCACACTTTGTGATCAATCTCTAACAAAATAGTATCTAAGACCTAAACTTGTCTCCTTTATTTGTCTTTTAAAAATACCCTTGACATTTTTTTTGTTAACGGTAATTTAGAAGTTCGGTCAAATTTGATAGTATCGACTATATATATGTACACACCTCTTGAAATCGCAGCGTCCCCTCCACTTCCGCGGCGGTGGCGGCATGCCCTTGTCGTCGAAGGACGGATGATCCGGCCTGATGCCGGTGTCCAGAACCGCAATGATCATCCCCTTCCCCATGTGTGACTCGTTCCATACACCATGATGCCTCATAGGTAGACCTAAAAACTTTGGGGTGTGGGTGGTCATCAGTTTGAAGATGCGATCGGGGATGGCGGAGACGAACCACTCCTTCTTGGATATCTCCTCCACCTCCTTCTCCATCAGCCGTGCAGCGAAGCCGTTCGCCACCTCGCTATAGGTGTAGAAAATCCGGTCGGATGGGATGATGTCGTCCTGTGAATCATCGTCGGTAGTGAGAGAGTTCGAGATGAGAGATGCGTATAAGTTAACTCGGTCATCGTGGCTGGTGACGTCCACGTCGGGAGGATGCCGAACGAGGATGATGTAATTCTTCAGTTGGCCGGCGTCGTCACCTAACGCATTGACAAGGTTGGCGAAGAGGAGCGCGGAGGTATAGAGGAAGAAGGAAAGGCAAAGGGAGAGCCGCATTGAAGAGGACGAAGGCATCTCCCCCTTCCAACTTCCAATAGAATTTTACAAGGAAGAAGACGTACGTTTATTAAATTCTTGTGGGTATTGCTAAACTTAGCGAGGTCTGAGATCGAACCTTCCGTTCCGTGAGTGGCTTAAATTGTATTAGGCCAAACACCCTCCAGCCTGGACTTGCATATAATAGAGATTGTATACCGGTACATAAAGAAAATCTTATTATTATTATTTATTATTTTAGCCTCGCTAGACATTCTAGTGTCCCAATTACTTTATAAAATTTTATTTTCATTTAAAAAAAGTTGTGCCTAGCTATTTTCCTGAATTCATAATTCCATTTCTACCTCCTATATAATATCTCAATTATAAATTGGATATCCCATATCTATGTTGAAAGAAATATAACTCATTATTTTAAGTGGAAATGCAGGTCGTTAATAGTCGTTAGAAGTCAAAGAGTCATATATTTTAGTTATATGAGAATAATTTTAACGTGAGATTTGGAATAATTTTTTCCTTCTCATAAATTATTCTCGTCTATTTTTCTCCGTATTTTTCATAGTTCGTTGTGTTATTTATCCTCTCTCTCTATGATGTATTTGGCAAACAAAAATTTTATAAGTAAATTATTTTGCGGTGTTTGAATGAAAAAAACTAGGGCTGTAATTTATTTTCTCCACTTTCCTAAATTTATTAATTTTTTATTAAAAATTTAAAATAATAGTTTTCATATTTTTATATATTATTATTTTTATTTAACACTTCTATTTTTCTAAATATTAATGAGCCTTAATTACTTATTTAAAAAATTATTATAAATTTCACCGCTTTCTTCCCTCCACTCCTTATCAACCAAACATACCTATAATATTAAAAATAAAGTCGTATCAAAGCTTTCAATAATCTTAATTGCTGAAATTTTAGTTAAGGGACTGTGTGGGCATACAATTGCTCACAAAAAAGGTGCCAAGACTCCAATACTCCATCCGACATTGAGAACTCATTAGTTCCAAATTCTAAGTAACAAATTAAGAAGCATGGCAGGAAGAACCTTAACCCGAATCACGATGCTCTCGATTCAAGATATTTAGCGATTCTAGTACAAAGCGATGGAAATTGGGCTTCGGACGACACGCCGCTTTGACACCCACTTAAAGTGCCCTTCCACCGTCTTGCGGCCGCCACCATCGATTCTTTCGAAGGAAATCGTGAAGGTCTTCTTCTGATTCACATGATTGAACGTTAATTTCGTCGGCACTACGCGCACTGACACTCCTTCCGGTGGATTAATCTCTAGCCAGTACGAGGATCGAGCTTCGCCAACGTTTGTTACCACCCGGGTTAAACTCACTGACGTGTTAGACTTCTCCGGGAGAAAAACGGAGATTGACGGGTAGTTGAGCTCGCTAGCAGTAATCTTCTTCACTTGCGAGCATTTTGCCGGAGGCCGGGGATGGATGATGGGCGATACTTGATCGTCGTTATAACCCAAGCCGCAGAGGTAAGGGATGTAGTCCTCGGGAGCAAGGTCATAAACCAGCCCGGGGTCCAACGCTTTCCGAGGATTGACATGGCCAGCGCCCATCGCGAAATAACTTGCAGGGCGGCGGGTTTCGTCGACGATCGGCTTCCCGTCGTGGTTTACGACATCGGCTGTCGTGATGATCGCGGACTTGACCGCCGCTGGTGACCAGTCCGGATGAGCTTTCCTGATCAACGCCGCGATACCGCATAAGTGCGGCGTCGACATAGATGTGCCAGACATAACTTTGAAGATTGTCGTGGAATAGTCCCAAGACTCAATGAGCATTTTATGTGACGCGGCGAGGATGTTTTCACCAGGGCCGGTGATGTCTGGCTTAAGAATCCCGGGGCTCTGAATGCTCGGCCCTCTCGAGGAGAAGGGGCTGACCGCCGGCGACCACGGCGCGTGCGGCAGCATGCCTTTGAAGATCAACGTTGCTGTCGGGTTTGCGGTTGAACGGATGTAGGCCACGATCTTGGTGCCATCAGCATACGCGACGTTCGACGTCGGGATCTCGGTGGGATCCGCCCTAGTGCTGTACCCATATATTTCGTAGTTTATAAAGATCACGGCAGCTGCACCCGAATCGATGAGGATCTCTCCATCTCCGCCACCGACCTCGCAGAGCACGATCTTCCCAGTAACATTAAAATCGTTCAGGGATCCGGTTCCGCATTTCGGCATTCCGTGGTCGCCGGCGTACACCAAAGGCATCATCTGCGGCACATAATTACCTGGCTGGAATATGGTCTGGCCGTCGAATTCGAGTCCATTGCCGAGTTTGACCGTCGATACGAAGCGCCTGTCGGTGGTGCTCGCCGCCACGGTTAGAACCCATGGCGCCTCGTTTTTGAGAGTATTACGTTTGGGCCCATCGTTCCCGGCGGAGCAGCATACGAAGACTCCTCCATTGATAGCATAGAACGTGGCGATCGCCACGATATCCTTGTAAAATGGAGCTGAGTGCATTCCCATGGATATGGAGAGCACGTCGACGCCGTCTTGAACGGCGCTCTCGACCGCGGCCATTATATCCGTGTCCATGCACCCGCTTTCGCCGCAGGCTCTGTACATCGCTAGGTGCGCGCGGGGAGCCATCCCGGAGGCAACCCCGTTAGCCATGCCGTAATAGCTCGCTTCCCGTACGAACGCGCCGGCCGCGGTGCTGGCAACGTGCGTCCCGTGCCCATCCACATCCTCCGGATTCTGTCGAGCCTCGGATGACCCATTGTTGAACGCCTGCCCTCCGATCAGCTTGTTGTTGCACCTTTATTAATTACGAGTGAGCACATAGATGCGTGCCTGCTTTAATTAGTACGTATTACTTTAACAAATTTCATATCAACTACATGCACGCATCTATACTTAAGGAGTTTTGATTTGCACCTTTGGAAGTCGCAACGGCCTCTCCATCTGGAGGGTGGTGTCGGCATCCAAGTGTCATTGAACGACGGGTGGTCGGATTTAATACCAGAATCTATGATCCCAACGATCACCCCTTCCCCCATGTTCGACGACTCGTTCCACACGCCGCCGACGCCGCTTAGACCCAAGAACCTAGGGCTATAGGTTGTCATCAACTCGTACGTGCTGCTAGGGATGGCGTACGCGAACCACGCGTTCTTCGCCATCTCCTCCACCTCCTTCTCGGTCAGCCGAGCGGCGAAGCCGTTCACCACATCGCGGTAGGAATAGATGAGCCGGTCGGACGATGGGAGCTCGTGATCAGTTCCCGTAAGGGACTTCGACAATAACGAGGCGTGCCATTTGTCCCGGTTGTCGTTGTTAGAGATGTTCGCATTAGCTAAATGGCGAAGGATGACGACGTAGTTCTTTATATCGTCACCAAATACATTGGAAAGACTCGACAAGAGGAGGAAGAGGGATAGGGTGAGCCCTCGAGTATCCATCGGAGAGATGAGATGAACGTAGGTTAGCTCACAAGATGATATTTTGAGGAGGGTAGTGTATTTAATACACGTATACTCTGTATTGCTAAACTTGGGTTGGGTCTAAGATGGAAAGGTTGCTACTCATGGGTGGTGCAAAATATTGAGCCAACCGTCAACAGTTATTATTTCTCAGCAGTTGCATGTTTTGATCAAAACTTATATATAAAGAAGACGAGCAATATGAGTTCATCGCCACACGAATTTGTTGTTATATTCTCCAGCATCGTATAAAATTCCTTTTGAGAGATAATAAAGACTTCTATGGCATTCCAATTGAATCATAAACTGTCAGATGAGGACAAGTCGAATTCTTTATTCTTAATGAGAAATCGTATATCTCCATGTGTAAATTTGTAACGGGTTGTTAGAAATTGGCCGAGATTTGTTAGAAATCAAAGAGTCGTAAGTTTTAAAGTCATAAATTGTAGGAGGCTAAGCTCATAAATTATAAAAAATTAATGAGTAAATATGAGATCTAGCTATATATAGTAAACCAATTATTGATTGGCATACAATTATACTAGACTACAAGACTACATTCGACAATGATAATTATAATCTCTATGTCATAAGTAACTTCCAAATGCTTAACAATTAAGAGACATCATTGGAACATCCAGACTAATTATAAAACAGAAATTTATGAGATCCAATTATGATCCTCAAGTGTCCACTAACTTTCGTACTGATAAAAAAAAGGAGCGAATTTTATATAACTATATATACCTGTATCAGCTCTTGTATATATAATTCAGATGCCGCAATATACGCGATAAAATATATACTAATACTACGTATAGTTGATGTAGGATTTGCGTACAAATGCAGCATCAAAGAAACAAAATTCACAGTACTTGGTAATAACATATATACACTTATGACCTCATCCCCAATTACATATCAAACACATGCGTGTGTTCAATTCACTTCCTATTTTCCTTCAGGTTTTATGCTCGACGAATTGCCGATGGCGGCGAACCTCGACGAGAAGTTGCGATGAAATCTCCCCTCCTCGTCCTCCTCCAGTAAACCCTCGTCAAAATTTTGCGCATAGCTCAAGGGATCGTAATTGAAATTACCCCTCTTGACCAACAGCTTACCTCTCCGACGACGCTCGCTCTGATACCGCGTCAGCTTTCGCCACAGCGACGACAAACGGATTCGCCTCCAGCATGAGAAGATGCAATGCCTTTCCTGCACTCCTTCGTCCTCCTCCATCTCCTCCTTTCACCCTTCCCTTTTGATAGAGAGAGAGAGAGAGAGAAAGAGAGAGATATAAGACTTGGAATATAAGTGGAAGGAGTTAGGCGTGGAGTGTTGGGCAAAGCATGCGCTCTGATGTTAGATGATAAGATGATGGTCGAAAGAACTGGTCATAAAGACAGCAAGGTGAGGTGGGGGCCAGGCCGAGAACATGGGAGGCATGTGGAGATGGCACAGGTGGCGTCGGATTTGCGATGTACGACTCTGATCTGGATCGGTGATGGGAGGGGGAGGAGGTCCACAGGCCGCGTCGTGGTTTGTTGTGTAGCTAAAAGGGAATCTTTTTTGTTTGTAATCATGTGAGCCAGAGGTGGGCTCATAGAATGGTTGGATCACGTAGTAGATTTTAGTCAATAAGTGGGCCCATGGAACTATAAGATATGATATATGTATATAGGCCTACTAGATCCAAACTCTTAGCCGGTCTATAATAATGGGCTTTGATCGGCCCAGCCCGGTCTTGCTTGATAGCTCTGCCGCTCTCTCTATCTCCGTGTCGTTCGAGAGCTAGAGCTCTATAGGGTTTGCTCTCGTCCAAAATGATGCCGACCAATTCGCAGAGGGAAGCCCCAACCCTACGCAAGAGGAAGTCGGTGGAAGCGGAGGACGAAGGAGAGGAGGAGGAGGAGGAGGTGGTGGTGGTGGGGATCCGCGAGCTCGAGCGGGAGGTGAGCGAAATGGGCCGTAGGATTCTCGAGTACCGGAGGACCATCCCAGATCGCCTCCTAGAGGGCCTCTCCGCGAGCCTCGTCTCGCAGAGGCCGCATCTTCCACCTCAGGTTGTGGGTGTCTCTTCTCTCTTGGATCGCTCCGCCCAAGCCGGAGTGAGCGGTGACCTGGTCGCCGGTATGTTCCCTTTGGTCCAAATCCTTGTTTTCCTTGTTAGGGTTTCGTTTCAAGGAGGTGGTGCGTCAGATTATCTTTTGTTTGGTGAAGGCTTTGATAAGTGCATTGCGGGTAGAGATGCATTAGAAAAATCGTAGCTTTATAATTCTGTTTGAGATCTTTGGCTGATTGTGTTCGGTTTTTTAGGGTCAAGACCTTTATGAAATTGATCTCAGATACAATACATCATCACAATCCGTGCTATGTGGATTTTGGAGTATAAGAATGACCTTATGATGGAATTATGTATGGTTTGTTACCAATGACCTTCGCTGGATGAATTGTGTGGTTATTGGTGGGTTAGGAACTAATATACTAGTAATGTAGCTCAGAACATTGTATTAGTATCTAGGTTATTATATTATATGTGAAGAATGATGCTTTTGCAACTTTGCTACTTTCTGTGCCCTTATATTCCCACAGTAACTTTATCATTACAGTTCAAACGACGAAATTGGGAACAAGGTTTTCCTATCCTCCATCAAAAGTCAGATATTCATGTTAGCTGAGATCTTCATCTAAAGTCAGATTGTGCCCCCCTTGCCTCATTGGTTCATTTTTTGCATGTCATTGTATCTTAAGTTGTTCTACTTCGTTCTAGTTCTTAACTTTACAAAGAATGATGTAATCCCCTTCTCCCTATCTTTGCTGGAAGACAAATTAAATAATACATGCTTTCCACTTGAATGCAATTCTACTATGAGCATATGAAAATCATTTAGGGGTAATTTTATCTTCTTTTTTTGCTTGTAATTACCCTGTATAAGTTTGTGGAGATAATTTTACAAATAATGTCTGCCTGTCGACTTATGAGCATATGAAAATCATTTAGGGGTAATTTTATCTTCTTCTTTTTTGCTTGTAATTACCCTGCATAAGTATGTGGAGATAATTTTACAAATAATGTCTACCTGTCGACTTATAATAGACTTTGGACTGGTGTACAGCAGCCAGAGCTACTTGATAGAACAACTTAGTCTGAGAGCTGATATTTTGTAATGTTGATCAAAATGCATAGCACTGACTCCTGGTCAATTAAATAGCACTATATCAGCTTGTGATTACATCGATTATCTGCTATCGTGGTATTTTAGAGACACCTTATTTTTGGTAATTATAAATATATTGGATGTTCTCAATGACTTCGCATCACAGCAGTGTGCTTAGCAAATTTCCTGAGTCCACTTTGGAAATGGTTTGTTTTGGTTATTTAGTTTCTCAGTGCCAACAATTAATGCTTTGCATTTAATCTGCAGAAGCCTGGGAACAATCTGGACAGAATGATGGGGCATCACTTGCAGAACCTGATCAAAGAATGCTCGAAAAATTAGATACTTTCCGAGCCAAAACTGCTAGCAACATTGCTGCAATGCCCATTATATTGAAGCGAATGAATGAATGTATTGCAAAGATAGAAAAACTTGAACAGTGTAACATAAAGATACATCCTGTTTTCACAAGAAAACTATAACATTGTGAAACTGTTGTGTTATGTTTGAAAGCCCCCTGATGTATATTGAGAAATTCAAAATGTGTATTAAATGTACCATTTGTACCATCTGGACTGGGTAGTTGATGCATCAGTCCTGATGAAAGCAATTGTTAAGTTCTTGTGAACTGTCTTCAGGTTTTCCTTTTCGAAATCGACTTTGCATAGCCTTTGTTGTCATTATTGTTCTGTCGTGTTTCTCATTAGCTTAGCGTTGCCTACTGTAAGACATGTCTTTTTTGTCAAATTCTCAGTGAGATTCTTGCAGCTCGATTCTTTCCATCTTTTTGATAATGATACTCAAATTTTATGATACTGTTTGTTTGTTTTGCCACTTGACTAGATTGTTTGAGAAATAATGGGTGCTTATAGCTATGTACCTGCTGAGAAGTAATGCTCGTAAGGAACTGTGGCTTTAAATGCTTGTCTTATTCACCGGATAGATTTACTCAAGTCTCAGGAAATTATGGATGAGAAAGGGGATCTGAATTATATTAGCAACCTTTACTTGGTAAATTACAGCTAAATTTTTCTCTTTATATTAAAAATAGTACGAAGTGCCTCCTGACTAGATCGTTGAAAGAAAAAAGTCAGTTTTTCAAACAGCAGCGGAAAAATTTTGTGTAGAAATGAAAGACTGGAATTTCTTCCACAGAATATATCCTGAAATTTTGTGCTTCTGAAATCTTGAAATAAATAAGAAACTGCATCACGAAGACAGAAGCTAAAGAGAGTTCTTTCTGCTTTTAACCTGAGTGTTATATGTAACAAACTTATCTTCCTTGCCAAAGCAAACATAAACAAACACAAGTTAAACATGTCAAAAGAGATGAAGGATTGCTGCTGGATATGATTCCTGCGCCTTGCGTTTGTTCTTTATCTGTGCTCAGGTCTGAATTCCAACTTGGGAAAGGAATAAGTACACTGGCGAATCGAACTGAAAGCAATAAGAACTGTCTGTCTCGCTCGATCAAACAAGAAAAACTTAAATAATACTTAAAAAAGAATCACAATTATAAAAAGAAGAGAAAACAAGGATATGCACTAAGATGCCTTAAATTCTATTATAAAAATCAAGGGAATTACAAAATCAACCCAAATAGGGGATAACATTTCAAACCATCATTTATTATCCGCAGCCTTGCCCATTTCTTCATGGCAAGATGTTGTATATCTATGCCATCAAAGTGAATTGACTCCAAAGAATCCTTGGTTACGGTAATAGTGCATGACCCCTGTCTAGGAATGCAATTTATGTGTACTCAGTTGCACAGTATCATCTGCCTCTTGTTCATTCTCAATGAATTTAGCTGGAAATTTTGGAACATCTAAAGAAAGAACAGCTTTCAGAAACTCATAAGATGCAAAGAAGATGGCTCCTTGCAATACATACATTGCCAACCTCGGAACCAAGCCCCTGAAAACAGTGAGTAGGCTCACATCATAAGTTATCCACCAATTACTTGACTTTCTGAGTAAATACAGTTACAAAAATCATAATTGAAGTAATTCAGCAATTAAATAGTTTGAAAGGTCAGAAGTGATTTTGCAGGAATAACTCAGTAAGACAATCAGAACCACTCAACTAAATGATACCTATAGAGACCCTGCAAACCCTCTTGCTTGGTAATTTCTTGAAGCGCATGAAAGACTCCATAATACTTGCCAAGAGTGCCTGGAGCCTGCACAGCATCATGAATTAGAAGCAGAAAACAGCATCTCATGCAACTGGCAACTAGCAACGTCCACTACCAACTAATTGGGACTAAAGGCTTGGTTATTGTCTGTCATGGTAACAGAAGTAATTGCAGGGCAAAATCCAGAGCCAACACTATGAAAATCTGAACCCAAAAGCATCAATGGTTGACCATTATAAGATCTGAATCATGAACTTGATGCTATTTCAAAGAACAGATCAGGTTGAATATAGGTAAAAATTGTTGACATCTCGAGCTGATAAACAGTATTCGTAAAAGAATCACAATTCAACTTTGCTGTAAGCATAGACAAGATCTAAAAGGAACATGACTCCTAAAGCCAGATCCACATCAACTAAGCATCTTAATTTCCAATGCATCAAGGCATTTAGTGCTCTCATTGCAGGCTCATGAAACAGATCAACTAAATAATTTTACGTATAAATAAATCCAAAATTAAAATTAAAGATGATGGTTTGGTACTTATTCTTGAGGCAAAATAGGATGTGAATGTCAAAGAAGTATGCCATAGATCGGTGAAAAGGTAAACTTGACTTCAGGTGAAAAAAAAATGCTGCATATAAAACTTACCTGTGTCTGTAACCTTGTCTTTACGACATCAAAGGGCGTTGTAAAAAGAGCAGCTGTAGATCCAGCAAGGCCTCCACATACTAACTGGAAAGATGTAACAAGTGAGTCCTTCTGCTAAAATACTTCAGTGATCATCCAAATCTAAAGTTCTAAACAATCAACACAGATACTGATAAATGACAGATCTAAGGAGAACAACATCATGTAAACTAAATGCAATTGAGAACATTGGCAAATCTGCTCCTTAACATAAAAGGTACAGAAGAGGAGAAGCTTATAGCTCCAAAATATGCTAGTCATCAAGAAAACTTGATCAGAATATACAGAAGTCAATGCTGACCCCTGCCAGAGTAATCTAATCTTGCAGACTTGATCCTAATAGCAACACAATTCATTACTGCACTAAGCTGGCACAGATGATTCACTAAGTGCTACTCATCATAGACAATTTCCCATCAATATGCAATTGGCAGAGAAATACACCAAATGGAGAGGGATCTATAATGAAGCAGACTTTCGGTGTTTGGCTACAACTAAATAATTTATTTCTCCTAGAAAGGATAGCAAATCCCTACAAAAATCAATTTGAGGAACAAAAAGAACCTAAGATGAAGTAGGCTAGACGGTCAGTTTGACAGATCTGCCTTATATGTCAAGATTTAAGCTTGTGCAATCCAATAGTGATGTCCAAAATCCAAATCATTCTAGACATAGGTCAAGAGAAGGATGATTATGTATAAGTGAGAAGCTAGGTTCATTTCTAAAATACAAACATAAACAACTTCTAAGACTAAATCAATACAACCAGAATGAATAGAATAAATTAATGTACATTATTCTGAATAAATAACTACCAGTGAATGTAAATTTTCTGTCATTTCTAGAATTCTGTGGGCTTAACATGCGGTTTCTTCATGAAATAGAAATGACAAGCTGTCTTGAATCAAAATTGGTTTATCACAAAATAATTAGGAAATACCACATGAGATCTTTGGAAAATGTAATAAGATTTAGAACCAGGTAATAGAGAAAATAACTGCAAATTGTGTTGAACAGGAGATTTTATCTTCAGGATGATAAAGGATTTTGTAGCTAGAATATAAGAACCTGAAAACAAAGGATAGAGAACTAACTGTTTGCCATGAACTGAGACTACCATTAGGTGCTGCTGATGTCAACATCATCTGCTTCAGCCTTTCATAGGTGTAGAACTGCAAGTAAGTTTAGTATGTAAGATTTCTAAAATCCTTATGGTTTTGTTAACGAGCAATAAATCAAATAAAGGTCAGAAAGAATAAAGTCTTTACAAGTCAGATGAGCCAACACTGATGCACCTTACAGTTGCCAAGTAAAACAAAAGCAAGAATAAAACATTCCAAGTACCTTAATGATAGAATGTGGAATATTTCTACAAAGAACTGCAAACCATCCGTCATACAGTGAAGTGACACCACCCTTTTCCACACATCCAATCAAGGCATTCCTGACACCACGTGATTCTTATTAGTGTTCAACAGATAGGAACTTTTATGGATGAAGCATATGAAGTGTATGAACCTGCAATAGTTCTAAGCTACTGATTAGAAACTGCATCCAACAACCTTGCCGATAGAAACAGAACATAAAACAGTAAGTTTAGTGTTGGCATAGATTAAATTAATGCTAGAGAATTATTCCATAAGCTTTTCGTTCTCGTTATTTTATAGTACACCTTGTAGAATCTAAGGCTTAAGAAGATCTTGGATTTTGCTGCAATATGAAGGTGTTCCTTCTTTCTCACTTTACCCTCGTAACTTTGGTGGCATTTTAACACCCTTTTATTATAGGAGTTGAAGTAATAATGGTGATCCCCAAATATTCGCGTATTACCAAGTATAGGATGAGAGTAACAGACACAACACATACCAGCAATTCTGATATTGTGAACCCACTTGCATCTGTTGCTTTATGCGTTCACTAGGAGTAAAGACAAATGAGGTTGCTATACTTGAACAACCACCTGCGATGCAGTGGGCTAAAGAATGGTACTCCTGTAAAGGAAGAAACAGTCAAACCAAGAGAAAGTAAATCATGTCTTCCTAAAATTTGCCCCAAAAATTGAGGAGCTTAGAGAAATGTGAGGAGAGAAACTACCTTTGGCAGAACAGGTATAAGAGCTCCCTTGACTGATTCATAGGTAAAGGTATAAATTGCAGATATTGGTGCTGAAGAAGTAATGTTGCTAGCAATTCCACGGTAAAGCCCCAATACACCTGTAAACATATATTTTATACAGTTAACAGTCTTCAGACTCCCAAATAATTTCAAAGACAGAAAGGGAATAAGATAACATGAAATTACAATGGCTCCAAGCTGTAAGCTCCAAATTTCACAATCTACAAAGTTTTGGCTAGAACTTTACCCTTTTCAGTTATGATACGACTGAGAACTTCGTAGAAAGATTTCTGACTTGTGCCGTTAGCCTGGATTACAGTCTTAACAGTATCAACAGGATGTAGACAAAGGCTAACCAAAGTTCCAGCCAAAGCTCCTGCCATAGCATTCCTATTTGTGGCAAATGCATTATGGAGTCTCTGTTGTATGGATGCCCAACTATGTGGAGAGTACCACTCTAAAACTTGATGTTGATGTAAGAAATCATCATTCTTATGAACATAATGTTCCTTCTTGGCAGAATTTTCTACTGCCAGGTTACTAGCCATAGAATGAGAATCTGTTTGATTTTTCTGCTGAGCATTAGTGCAATCTGTAGATGTAAAGAGTTCAATGTTGTAATCCAGGTCTAGACCGGTGGTCAGATTCCTCAAAACTATGATGGCCTCTTTAGTACTTGTGATTGATTGAAGTGAATACGTCGGATCAAGAGAATTATCATGCTGAAAATTTTCTCGATTCACATTGTTATCCTTTGAAGTGTCTTGGCAAATGCTTGTGGCATTACTCCCATTCTTCATACTGGTAGAAAAGTCAGCTGAATAGTTGTTTTTTTGGCTGATGGTGATATCGTCCTTTCCACGCTCCTCCACCATCACCAGATCTTTCATCTGATAATCCGTTTTCATACTTGTGCTTCCAGAAGGGCTTTCTAGTTCATTAGAAGCCTCTCTTTTTTCAACCTTACCAGTTTGAAATGAGTTTAGATGTGGAACTGTACCATCAGTCGGCACATGTTTCCAGATGAAAGAATTACTGATATCCCTATTGCATGAGGCAAAGAGTAATACTTTCTTTATTTCTTTAAGCTCTTCAAAAGACGACTTTGCTGACAATGGAGAACAGTTTTTATATTTGATATCATTTCCCATAGTTTCACAACTGCCAGATGCTAATTGCTGTTCTTTTTGGTCACTAGAGTAGTATGTAGTGCTTACTTTCTGACAAATCTCATGGTATTTGAAGCTTTCCTTGGTGCGAAGAACTGCTGGCTGACCAATAAAATCCCAGATCCCAGCAACTGCTGATACAAACTGCTGTGTACTCATTTTTCTGTGAGGAAACTTACTTTCTGACTGTGCACTGTTTTTTCCATGAGAAATGGACTTGGGAAGAAATGAATCTGGTTCAAGGGATTGTTTATCTAATGGAATCCACCAATAGTTTATGGAAGATTTGTAACTTTTTGATGTTCGACGTTGGGATGCCATTTTTTTTCAAAAGCCTTCAATTAGAAGAACCCTTGAGTCTTGAGAGCTATTGGGTTGACAATCTACACTAACAGGAATCTATAAATACTGTTGAGTATTGACCACTCAAAACTGCAAGAAGAAAAAAAAATTATATCAAGCAAATAAATAGCATAAGAAGATAATAGGAACATGTGAAGACAAATAAAGGAAAATTCTTTTGTGCTTCTGCCATTTCCTAATAGGTTATCTAGGCTGACAATTTCTAACTGAGAACATCAACCTAGTGGAATGACAAATGATTTCAAATGGTAAAACAAGAAATTTCAAATAGCTAGTCAGTTTGACAAAAGAGGAACATAAGCAAGATTAGGAGTCAGGGAGGGTCAGCGAATACTTTCTGTAATACCGAAATTTTATTAGAACATTGACATAGTATTCATAAATAGCTAGACAGGGAGAGTCCAATTTAAATGGCATAAACAGAAATCAGTTGCATACAGATAGACGATTGATAATTGATATCTCATAGGATGCTGAAATCTCTTTTCCACAGAATACAAGCAAGTTGCCTTTGACATCAAGGATTCAAGGTTGTCTAAAAAGTGGAAACTGCAAGGAAGAGTAAAACATAGCAGACTGTCTTGAAACTGAAACATAGTACTTACTAGTTTCACTCACATAAATATCATGAAAGTTAGGAACTGGCATCATTCATTCCTGTGTTTTTACTTTTTAGGAACACATTTATGACACTTTTCTACTCTATGATACTTGCCTTTGGGATATATCCAGAATCTTATTTACTCCCCTATAGTATTTTTTTACCCCTCTTATGCAATTTATCAATGCTTTTCTAGATAGCAATCTGTTCTTCAACTGGCATTAAATCTAACCATCAAACTACCGATCGAGAATAGAGTTCAATTCTAATTGAGAGAGAAACATATATTTGGGTACATGTTAAACTACCCAATTTACGATCCCTACCTGTTTCGTATACTCATACTGCTTTCACCACCAATGAATAAAGAATGACTGAATGAGTACATTACAACAATATCAATCCTTAGGTAGAAAGCGAAAGTAAGAAAGAGGAAGATAAGAATACACAAAACCAGTAAAATCAGACCAGAAGTTACATACTCTTCTCAGAACCATTTCATCAAACATTCTGCATGCACCATAATTCACAAAGCAGGCACATACCTATAGCATAGTGAGCGACGTCAAATAGATTGAAGAGCAAGTAGCCGTCAACAAGAAAAGCTCTCTCTTCTCGGTGGTAGGCTCTTAGAGGCCGTCCATTTCCTCTTTTAAAAGGACGGCAGAAGATAATGTTCTCGAGCAAGCATCGTTTTCTATTCTTATTGCTTCAATTATTCCATAACCGTCCTTGATTACTGACCAGTGTATTTCCTGCAGCATTTTCTTCGTGGGAAGAAGAGAAGCAGAGAGATTTTCCTCTGTGCACGTTTTTAGCTCTTCCCATCCATCTAGTTTAAATAATAACAGATAATGGAGCCGTGCAACAATCCAGTGAGAGAGATTAATTTTAATGATAACAATAATAATAATAACAACAACATCATTATCAAAAACAACAACAATAATAATAATAATAGATCCAAGTATTGGATTAGGGGATGATTGCCCATGTGCTCACCAAATAAGAGCAATCTTTGTGACAAATACCTGTCCTTGAATTCGTTAAGCCCGCGAAAAGATACCCAGATTTCAAAGCCACAGGTACAATTCGTGGAAGGGCAAATGACAAATTAATTTTATTTGCTCGATGGCGATGCTTCGACCAGCGATCTGAGATCTTGTGTTCTGATCACCACGGTGAAGTTTAAGTCAACAAGCCCAGGGTATCCATATCATCTTAGGCACTAGAATTATACTTCTTTATAAACCCTCTCTCTCTTAGGATTGGTGGACTAAATGCAACACTGAAGCTTAAAACGTGAATGTCACTTCTTGTAGCCCTCTATTTACTCACTTGAATTCTTACTTCTTCTTCTTCTTCTTCTTCTTCTTCTTCTTTTCATCTTAATCTTTCGCATAATTTGTCAATTGCCCTTCGATAGGGAATTCACAAGCTTAAGTTGTCATAGATATATATATATATATACATACAGCAAGCAGGCAATGGCATCTCCACTTTGCATCAGGGTCCGGATCAACCATAGTGCCATCACTGTAGATGGATTTGAGAAAAACTCAACTGTTGAAAAAGATCCTCTGGAGCCTGGATCAGCTGAGCAGCACTTCTCAGTGAGAGTGATGCCGCCGACCTGCCATCTCATCGAAAGCAAATTCAAGAATTAACACTCGCTTTCAGAATATTAATAGCATGAATACCTGTGGATGCCATGAACACACAACCAAACAACTCACACTTAGACACGTAGTAGCATCAGATAAACTAGGGTTAATTATATCTTTTACCTCTCTAAACATCAAGAAAAAGAAAAGAAACATATACAATCCTTAAACTATTTAAATGTATCATGATGTCATATTTATCAATATTTTGATAGAAGTAATCTATATTTATTCATCGATAGAAATAATCATAAAATTTTGACTAATTCAACAGATAGAAACTTCCTTTTCCTTTCATAATCTTTGAAATGATAAAGGAGAAATTAATGACAGTTTTATCTATTCAATTAGTTAGTCAATTCTTTTAATATTTTTTAACCAAGAGTCTAATCGAGAGAATCTAGTGGTACAATTAAATTATTCAAGAGGATGCATGTGTCTATCCTTTACCGGGCGCCAAAATTATAAAATTACTTATATAAAATAAATATATACGGTGATTCTATAAAATTTTATTGATATCAATTAAAGTTTTTCATCTACCGATGATAAAAGAAATAAAAGTTGAATAATTGCAAAGTTTTACATCTTTTGTGCTTATATGTATCCTTATGTCATTTTGATACCGAAGATGACACCTCCTTTTATTTATTTATTTACCTTTTGACAAAAAAGAAGAAGAAAAAAATTGCGACTCAGTAAAAGCACATTCCAAGTAGCAGCTCTGCCGCCTGGCCCACTTGCCTTTGTGGGGCCGAGCCAATGTGGCGTTCTCAGACGTCCGACGTTCACGTTCTTGCGTCCCACTAGCTATCCCATCTTCCCGGATAGACTGGTAGGTGGCAGCTCACCATACGGTCATAAATATTAACTTTTTTTCCTTTTTTTTTTTTTTTACTCACTTTGTCGCATAACGATAAGAGGTCATCAATTCGAATACAATTTTGAGCAAATTTTATTATTAGTAAATTATTTACTTGGTTTGGTAGCACATTGACTAGAAATTTAGATTGAAAGATCAGAAAAAGATAGATTGCCGAGCTTAAGTGCTTTTATATTAAAAATATATTAGTTATTTATTCAGCCCGTAGGGATTAATTTGTTTAAATAGTTTATAATATAACACTGTGCATTATAATGTAATTATGATTTATACACTACGTTTTTACTATTTGTAAATCGAGTCTTATGATTTAGCGAATTTGTGTAGAAACACCTTGGGCTAGATTTAAACTAACACCATCACAATATTCCGTTAAGTAGAAATATTTTATTTTTAAAATGACTAAAATATCGTTAGTATGACTTGGTTGAGAATATTTTTATAATTTTTTTTAATTTAGTTAACTTAAATCAGATATTTAATTAAGTTTAACTAACTGATATAACGGCAAAGTATTTTCTAAACATATTCACCAAATCATAGGATTTAATTTATAAATAATAAAAATATAAATGTAAATTATAATTTTATTAGTTCTAACTATAGCAAGAATATTCTATTTTAATTAAATTGTTTTTTAAAATTAAAGTTAGCTTTGCATAATAAGATTGTGTGGATAATTTAGAAAAAAATTAAATTAAATTTAGATAAAATATTTTCTCTTTTAGGAAAAGTGACGGGGTTTAACATTAAACTTTTTTTTTTCAAATTATCATGAAATTAAATGAAGGGAAAGATTTTTAATGCATGCTGAATGGAAGACAGATCTTTATTACTATCAGATCCTTTTATTTTAAAAAAAAAATAGGGGTAGTGCCAAAGAGATAAGGGAAACGTGGCCATTTTTTTTATATATTTACAGAGAGAAACGACACAGTTATTATACACTTTAAAACCTCCATCCCACCAAACTCTTGTCTTTTTCGTACTACCCTTTGTTTAGAATCTTTCAAATAAGAACATTTTAATGGGTTAATTTTTTTTTATTATATTTAAAATGTCCCAATTAAGAGAAATTATTTATTCGTTAGAAGAGAGAGAACTAGCCCACTAAGGGCTAGTAGGAAACTTTTAGAGTTTCTGACCAACCCAGTCGTTTCAAAATTTTATTCTATTATATCTAATATATTTTGAAATAATAATCATTGACAAAATCTCATATTAATCAGTAACTTAATTTCATAGAATTGTATTTAAATTAAAAATTGTTAAAATAATTAAAAACTCGAAAATTTGTTACAACTTTATTAGTAAATATGAACATCGAATCACAGCACATGCGCCTAAAGTCGTACGCATTATATAGCACTCGGACTTTTTGGATAGTTAACGGGTTTCGCAGTTCCCCAATAAGATGTACGATTTTTGGGATCCGGGTTTCATGATTTCGATCAAGGAACGATTTACAAAGGTGTTTGAATTTAATTTTATTTTTTTACTAAATTAGATTTATTTTATACTTTTTTACCTAAATAGATCAGCAGATTGGACTCTATTTAATAATAAATTTAAGTGATAATTTATTTCGATAAACAAAATTAAAACACAGCTACTTTGATATGAAACTGTTTGGATTGTGCTAAATAATAATCCAAATAAATTTTATTATAAAAGGAAGATTCTGATAAATAACAGCCGATATTTAAATTATATTAGAGATAAAGTTCTCTCTATTTATTTCAAATATTTTCATATTATTTTTAATTTTTTTCTCTTAAGATGACATTTAAGATTAAAAAAAGTAATAGTTTTAGTTTCGATGGCATTTAATATAGTGTTTTGGTATGTTTTACGACTTATTTATATGTTTGCTTTTTTTTAGGAAATATGGGTTTTATTATAAATAATTAAAAATATTATATCTTTTACTTTTATTATCATTCACACTTTCATACCTCTTGCATTTAGCTTTAAACACCTCAAAACTATTTTTCTATCAGTTTTCTTAACTATCAATAATCATATATATGAGTTAAAATAAATATAGATACAAAATGATCCTAATATCCATGAATAAGATATTTTACATATTTAAACTTTTTATTTTTTTAAACGATGAAATATTATCTATTATGTAACTCATAACATTGTCCGAAGGTAGAGTATGAATAATAATAATAATAATAAAGATAAAATAAATTATGATTTTGATATAAAAAAAACAGAGAGAACAACTTTATTTATAATAGTGTTAAAATATAGCGTGGTATTTATAATTTTGTCTCAAGTAATTTCTAATATTACTATTAGAATCGTGGAAGAATGCAAGTGGTGATGAGTGATGAGCATATTAAGGTACTGAAACAGTGGAATTAAACTTTTATAAAACTCGCACGCGTCTTCGGATGGGACTTGACGAATGGACGAATGGACGAATGGACGAATGGACGAATCTCACTACCACCTGTAGATAGATTTTGTTTGAGGAAGTTTACTTGTAACATACGTCTTACACGTTAGTTTGACAAAATGGATTAGGAATATTTTTATTTGTATGATTTGATTTTAATTCCTTGGCGTCTTGCAATTAAAGTCAATCCTATTGTGATATAAACGTGATAACAATTAACGAAACCACACGAGCACGACTTTCAAAGTACGATTGCATACGGTCAACATTGTTCAGCCATTTTGTTTCAAACTTTAGTCACAAGAGTTTCGTCACAAGAGTGAGATTTCTTTCACTCCATAATATTAATCATATCACGTTTAACTATGAATCACTCGAAGATTATAAAATTAAAGAAGTAGAACTAAAGTCGTCTTCTTCGGCGAAGTTGAGGAATGAGGAGACGTCACGGCCGCCCTCCCACGTTTTATGCCCGACTGGGAATGGAATTTGAACGGCCGAGGATCTCTGCCGTCGAAGCCCGACACTACGAGGTCGAGAAGTCAAATTTCGTAATGGAAATCAAAAGTCAATCAAATCTAATTATACTGCGGCCGTTGGATTACTTTTACCCGATCCGTAGATTCCCAAGTCCAGCTGAAGAGTGAAAAGAAAATAAAAATCATTTTGATTGTTTTTTTTTAAGGGTGTTCATAGATGTAAATCATTAATCATTAATCATTAATCATTAATCATCCCATCCCATGAGAAGAGGATTATATAGAGGGAGAAAAAGGAGAGAAGGGAAAAGAATATCGCCTCAATCATATGACTGTGAGCGGATACTGTGAGCGATGGTCCATGGATGGATCTCACGAGAGACTAATTGGTAACTGTTACTAGCGTTTGGAATCTCTCTCTTTATCCCTGTGCTGTGGCTCGCAAAGTCTAAAAGGGAAGGACATTCTCTGGTGTGGTTTTGCTCTACCTTCTGTCTCATTCCGCTGTCTGCTTGCCTTTCCCTCTAGGGTTCTGAAGACAGCAAGGACAACAGAGTGGGGGGATAGGCGTCTCTCCGCCTGTATCTGGGTCTTTGTCCAGAAAGAAAGAAAGAAGAAGAAGAAGGAGGAGGAGTAGGAGAAGGAGAATACAGGCATTAATTAGCCTGCAGCTGATGCTTTCCTATTGAGCTGAGTCATGGCTTTGACAAGAGAGAGAGAGAGAGAGAGAGAGAGAGAGAGAGAGATGAGTGAGAGGAAAACCTTCTGTGTGTGGATTATGAACAGTGCATATTTGTCTTGGGAACTGCCGAGCTGCTGACTCTTCTCTTCCTCCCTGGGCTCTCCTTGTGTACTAGAAGTTTCTGGCTTAGGATCTTGTGTTTCTAACTCTGTTGTAGGAACTGAGGGACTTTGGGTAGTGAGCCATAGTGCTAAGTGTTTCTACTTTTACTGGTACAAGCAGTTTTGGCACATTTTGTTTGGGTCTTCCAGAACTAATGGTATCCTCCTGCTCCTGCTAGTGGTAATGCTTCCAAGCTCCAGATAAATTTGAAGTAAATTTATTTGCAAAGCTGAATGCTTTGGGAGCTGTTCTTTACGACATCTAGCAGTAAGAGGGTGTTTTGGTATCTAGAGTTAAAGGGAGAAGAGAACAAACCTCTTTGGATTTTTTTTTTTTGGGGGGGCGGGTTTAATTTCTTTGATGGGTTTTGCCTTCTAAGTTCCTAAAATTGGTGACTGTAGCCTGAGAGCCACCTACCTTCTGACTCTTTGGTTGCTCTCTTTTAGGACAGAAGGTATTTCACACCAACAGATCTATGTCCAGCAGCTGTTTGTAAGAATGGCAATGAAACAACTTTCGGGTTTCTTCGAACTCTTTTGAGCTAGAAGTCAGCAGCCTGCGGTAGATAATTTGTTTTCGAAGTGGAAATCTAAATTATGTGCTATAAAATGGTGGGAGCTCCTTCAAACCAGAAAGAATTGCTGGAGAAGCACCTCAGGATGCAGCTTGCTGCTACTGTTAGGAGCATCCAGTGGAGCTATGCAATCTTTTGGTCTATCTCAACTAGGCAACAAGGGTATGGCTAACATTCAACCTGTTATCATTCTAACGTATACTTCCTTTTTCCTTAAATTTTCTAACAGTCTTAGGACTGGTTTACTAGACTACATTGTTATGGAGACCTGTTTGTCATGTATATATTTGAGGAAACTGAAAGTTTCTTTAGGGGCAATAGTCCTTATTGTGGATTATCGAAATTTTTATCCTCGTTCTCTGATATCTTCTCTTCTGCATTAAATTCTGGTGGTTTCCTAGGGCTTTAGCATGGTATGATGGATACTATAATGGTGATATCAAAACAAGAAAGACGACTCAGCAAACGGAGTTTAAAGCTGATCAAATGGGTCTGCAGAGAAGTGAGCAATTGAGGGAGCTCTATGAGTCTCTTTCTGCAGGGGATAGCAAGCAGACCAAGAGGCCTTCTGCTTCACTATCTCCTGAAGATCTGACGGACACTGAGTGGTATTACTTAGTTTGCATGTCCTTCACATTCGTGCCAAGCCAGGGGTAACTTCTGATATATAGCATTTACTTCCTATTACATTTTTATGTTTTTTTTTTGTCTTTGCTCTTTCCTATTTAGATCCAAAGTTGCATGATGTTTTGTTCTGCAGAAGGCAGTCAAAGTTAGGAGCTACAATTGAGTTTATATGTGATTTTAATGGTATCAAGTTTCTGTGACCTAGTGAGATTGGTTTGTCCTCTACTTTTAGGCAAAAATGTCTAGGTACGCCCAAACATCATGGGCTGCCTCCTGTATAATTGTTTCTTTGTTAAGTAGGTTTTGAACTTGCCTTAGGTTTAGTCACTCCCATCTTATTTCTTTACTACCCTGATCTCCTATATGCTTATTTTTGCCTAAACCAAAGACAATAGCAGAGCATGGGCGATTGAAGAAAATGTAAATGTCTTGTTCAATGTTTCATTTCTCAGATATTATATATAGTCTTCTCTGAACAATAGCTGAATGGAACAAGGTCATGTGGATTACCATCCTGATAATGCTACCTAGATTTCTTGAGGGCATGGGTTATATTGTTTCAGAGTTTTACCTTAATTGCTTTTATTGATCTAAATTTGCTTTTCCCTTGTTTTAACACTTTTTCTCTCTTTCTTCTTTCTGGCAGGTTACCAGGTAAAGCCTTAGCAAGTAATCAGCATATATGGTTGAACAATGCTCAATTTGCAGATAGCAACACATTTTCACGATCTCTTTTAGCAAAGGTCAGATTTCATGGCTTTCTTCCAGAGTTATCTTTATGATACCATGATAAATATAGCATTATTTGACCTAATTATGTAATCTTGTCGCCTGACATGCATTTCCTATGCTGGATGGGCTTTTGTATCAAACATCATCTCAGAGTGCATCTATTCAGGTACTTTCTTAATCTCTTCTAAAAAACATACTTCTTAAAATGTTGAGATGTTGTTAACTATCATGCTGGTGGGCAAGTTTTACTCTAAATAGGAAGGGAAACCTCTTGTTGGCTACATGTACGTAATATATACATCTATCTGTAATGGCATCTTGTTTTTTCTTTTTGGGTTGCAAATTGATAGTGAACACGATGAGAAAGTACCACTAACCGTCTGTCTACTATTTGCTGACGGAAGACATTACTCATGTCAGAGCTGGCTGCATAAAAGTGGAATGCTTCTTTTCTTATTGTTATTGTTGATGAAATAATTATGATAAAACTAAACTCATTAAGTGAAATAAATGTAGAAAGTTTAGCTAGTATGTGCACTCTAAGGTTACAAGTACTTGTCAACTTGCCACCCCTCATATCTCACATCTTGACTTTAATAATTAGCATGTGCTTTAGTCAGCATAAATTTTTGGTAGTGAAACTGGGAAATGGCCAAGTACAAGTTAATTTTTTTATGAGACCCAACTTGCTTCGATATCAGAAGCCTAAGCAACTGCATTAGACCATACCGAACCTAAGGTCTAATGCAACAGCATTGCCAGATTCTGATGCCTTGTCATCCCTGAAGTAGACTTTGGCATTTTTGAGATTGAGTTTCTTATTCTTGGATGGTAAATGGCTGGATTGCTTGGGTGGGAACGAAAAGCGCTTGCTTGTGAGGAAGGTGAAAGAACATAGAGAATGATGTTGCTTGATATTTTCCTTTAATAACTTCCTATATTAGGACTTCTGCAAACAGCATATTCTTTTGGAATCTCTCCATCATGCACTAGTTTGAAGTGCATGAGATAGACTTCAGATGTTTACTTGTTTGTGCCTTTTATTTGCAGACTGTAGTGTGTGTTCCCTTCATGGGCGGCGTGCTCGAACTGGGTACAAGTGAATTGGTTAGTTCCCATTTTAATCAGCTCACATGTCATAACTAGCATCCTCACAGAATCTTTATGTTTTCTTATAATTGTAAGGTTTCGGAGGATCCCTCTCTTATACAGCAAGTCACGACTTCCTTCTGGGAGCTGCCAAACCCTGTTTGCTCGGAGCAATCTATATCTAGCCCACCTATGTCTGAAAAGGAGGAAGACAATGTGCCCCCAAAGTTTGATCGTGATGTAGTTGATACAGTTGGTTTTGGAGAGCATAATGTAATATCTGACTGTCAGACTCCATTAGAAGTTGGATCCCCAGCTTCTCATTTTGCTCTTCTTCCTTGTGCCCCAACCAAAGAAGCAGAACAAATCCAGGAGAAGCTTGATGAATTGCAGGCTAATATTTATGAAGATTTGGATATAAATTCTCCAGATGACAATTGGAGGGAGAAGGGTCACAATCAGAAAACTGTTGACTCTTTTAGAGTTGGAGTGGTGAATGGAATATCTCAAGTATATGATAGGATTTTGGTAGATGATGAGTTCAGTAATGGTCTAAATGGTTCTTTGAACTCAAGTAACTGTGTATCACAGGCCTTCATCATCCCTTCTTCGCCACTAGAGGGAGCCCAGACTAAGCTTATTTCTCTGGATCTTGAGGTTGGCACTTCTCACTATACAAAGATTCTTGCTGCCATTTCAAGAAGCACCAGACAATCGACACCGACATCGTGCTTTCCAGTTGGTTCTCATGACTCCAGCTTTATTGTCTGGAGGAGAGCTCTAAATGCACCGAAGCCACTCACTGGCACACCTCAAAAGTTGCTGAAGAAAGTTTTGATTGTTACTCCATGGAAGTGTGGTAATCCACCAATACTGACCCAAGAAGAAAATGGTCGCCAGAATAGAGTCTTTAGATCAGAAGGAGATGATGCTGGTCCCAGTCATGTGATATCAGAGAGAAGAAGAAGAGAGAAGCTGAACGAGAAGTTCCTCGTCTTAAGATCATTGGTTCCTTCTATTAGCAAGGTAAATTTGAATTATATTTTATGCTGTCAATGGAATTACCCCTATATTGTTGTAGGATAAATTACTAATTGGATGCATTTGGTGATTCCTGGGAAAGATTACCTGAATGGTTCTGTTGTTTTGAAATGGCAGATCACACCCTTTAAAAATTAAAATTGCTAATGGATATCCTTTGAAATGCTCCTTTTCAAATACATTAATTTTGAAATTTTCTTATTTAAAGCATCATATTCTTTATTTTCATGTATTTAATGTATACATAAACAGTCTATTTAGATTACTCTAGTAGAAAAATGAAGGATGCTAGTCTTATTATGATAAGCATAGGTTGTGAGCAGATTTGAGAAGTGCAATAGCCCCTCGATGTGATGAAACCAGATATCAACTATATCTTATTTAATCATCCTGGAAACATTGAGTTGTGTTTCTAGTTAGTTTCTAGCTATTTGACTTCTGTCTTTTACCTTGTTGTAATCCTCGTGTTCTTGTCTCAGGTTGACAAAGCATCCATCCTTGGCGACGCAATAGACTATCTGAAAGAGCTTGAACAAAGAATAGACGAATTGGAATCTTGCCAAGAGCGAATGGACCATGAATCAAGAGGGAGAAGAAAGCATCCTGATATTGCTGAAAGAACGTCTGATAACTACTGCAACGGTAAAAGCATAAATAGCAGGAAAACTTCTGCAAAGAGAAAGGCTTCTGATGTTGATGAAACAGATGGGGAACATCATTGGATCTTGTCCAAGGATGGCCCAATTGATGTCAATGTTACCATGACTGATAAAGAGGTTTTCCTTGAGATCCATTGCCCATCGAGGGAATTTTTGCTGCTTGACATAATTGAGGCAATAAGTAACCTGCATTTAGATCCTCTTTTGGTGCAATCATCCACTACCGATCGCGTGTTAGCACTGACATTAAAGGCTAAGGTTTGGCAATAGTAAGAGCTAGTCCTTCATTTTTGTGTAATATTTTTCGCTTTGACTGCTGACTTGTTTTTATTCTTCATTGCAGTTTATCGGTTCAGTCATAGCCTCTCCAGGAATGATCAAGCAAGCCCTTCAAAGGGCTGTAGCCAAATGTTAGTTTTCTTAGCTACCATATACTGATCGTGGAATCCGGAGCTCTTTAAATCTCTCTGGTGACGACTCCAGTGCTTTTGTGCTGAGCACTATTGAACTTCATGCGCTCATCGATTTCTCTGAGCTCTTACCAGTTAGGGGTGTCTCACTCTTCCTCCTAATTGTAATTTATATCTAGTTGGTCTTCTGTAATGTCCAGTTATGTATGTTACACAATATTGCTTCAATAATAAAAAGTTCAGCTGATAGGACTTTTACTGCTCGGTAAATGTATGTCCAAAGGAATCAAAGTGGTGATGCAAATCCCATGATCACTTACAGTTTTGTTTTTCGTGATTGATAGTTTCATCTGCTTTTTGCATACTTTCTTAACTTATTCATGGATCTCTATTAGTAGAGATGGGGCGATTAAAAGAAATTTTTGAGTTTTTGTTTAAAATGTGCTGAGTTCCACTTGATCTACAAGTCATTGTTTCATCAAAAATTGAGTTTTTATTCAAAAGACTCCACATTCGCCTTTATTGATCTCTGATATGATTAAAAACAGTAAAGTTGAGACATATTTGCGTGGAAAGATGTCGCCCCATGTACAAAAGGTTAGATATGAAATCACGTGAGTTATGTTAAAAACATTTTGGGCACTTAATGGTCATAGCTTCCTAGATTAGCATGTGGATTTCCCTAAATTAAAGCTGCCAAAGTTCATTAATGCAGGCCTAATCTAGCTCTACAACTTAATATTCAGACATCCACTTGCTCTACAACTCATTGTTTCATGTCAATATCCACTTGCTATACATCATGCCAAATGATAGTTTAACTTCTGCAGCTCAATTAATTAATCAACACCATATCTGCTTCTTTCTAGAGCCAATATACTCAAGAGTATCTTTACAATTTTGTGTTTAGATATGGTAAAAGAATATTAACTAATAATCACTAACTCAGAATTCTTGCAGCTGAGCTTCCATTGGTTATTTGTTTCAGTAAATTCAAATGAATGAGGGAGGCTGTAACAGGTACATAATCACCAGTAGGGCAGTAAGTGATACTTGTGCAAAGCCATGTAGAGGAGCATGATATCCATCAACCTGGAAGAACAAAGCACAAACCTAATTCAATGAGGATAGAAAACATTCTTATTGAAACAAATTCTTCAGCAATACAAGGGTGATTCTGTTGTCGAGTAATAACTAGACTTGCAAAAAGTGATTGTGCCTGCATAAGTGAACCGTAATGAGAAGGAACTACAGTTGAACAGTGTGTTTCTGCATATATCACACTTTTATTCACTAGATATAATCTAGATAAAGAAAAAGGAATCAGTAATTTCCACCATGCAATGAATTACAGAGGGTCCTTTTTCGCTTACTTGATCTATATCTGCAAAATGTAGCATTTAAAAAATAAGCTAAGCTATTGTCTTAATGCACACCATTAAACACTTAAAAGGTTCAATATGGAAAAACAACCTAATTTTGCACAAAAATCTTAACTGTAACTTTATCAAGACCTAAAGAAACTGTTAGGTAGAGAAAGAGAAATGCACCTAGAAGTATCTTTCAATTTATTCTCAGATAGGTAAATCAAGTAATCAACTATCATTATAATGGCTCTTCTTTAAATCTGAAGAATCAGCGATATCTTTGCAGCTGCAGAAATATTTGTTCTTTGATGCTTAATTCAAGACCTATCAGAAAATGGTATAAAGTCACCAGTTAGCTTCATTTTTTTAAATAAACTTTTAGAAGTTATATTGTTTAGATATACCTCTTGCAGTAAGGTATTAAAGTTTATAAGTATTTCTGACATACCCTATTTGAAGGTATTAGGTTATGACAAGTAGAGTCACAAGGATATGCGCAGTCGGCTTCCTTGACCACCTCTCTTTCGAAGTACCAATCACCTACAGCCTCTGCAATAGTCTAAAAACCCAGCATGTTCATACATCTTCAATTCTTCATATGATCAATTAACATCTTTCACAAGAATATACCAAGAAATTCTCACTATTATAAATCTACGAGTAAAATTTGTCTAAAGAATGATACCTTATTATTTAATCTGGGGGAACTGGGAGCAAACCATGCATCTTGTAATTCACTTTGGCAATGAGCAAAGCAAGAGTTTATAAACATACCACCACTCTTTGAACGATCGAAAGGCCTCAATGCTGTGAGCATTTCAGTTCTAAGACCTGCAAAAAATTTCTGTTCAAGTAACTGTGCACAATTTTGGTCTTGTAAGGTAGAATAGCTATAGTAGACTCAAGGAATAACCTTGGAGAATCATTATTTGGTCTGGCCTACATGATTCAGGATTCTTCTTACAACGGCTCCAATGTCCACTTGGATCAGCTGAAGGTGGCACAAATATATGAGAAAACTGTCCACCAACAGAAACTCAGTCAACAAACATAGAAGCCTTCATGCAAGAGCATATACGAAATTAAGCCCAATTTCAGCCATAAACTAAACATCAACAACAAAATGTCTACTCTTCTGCATTGAGAGTTTCAGCCAAATATCACTTACCTGGTATACATCATACGCTGAATTTAAGATAAAATAAGGTGTTTTGATGTATGCTAATGCATACTGTGGAAAGAAACACTGCAAACAAAATACAACTTGAAATTAGAATCTATTTAGTATTTAATCTATTAGTAAGAAAACAAGAAAAGTCATATACCTGATAAGGATTATCGTGCGAAGTTAAACAATCTATGTTCAGAACTTTTTGCACCACCTACAGCACAAATCTTTGTTAGACAAACATGAATGGCAAATATTAATTTCAGGGCTGTCGTAAATGATCAGCTGCATAAAGAAGATATCACCAGAAAGCTAACCTGCAGATTGACTACGCTGCTAAAAAAGGATCTTATACTGTTCTTTCCGGTTATATCATTCCTGCCAGATAGATAGTTATAAATATTTGAGTATGATCTCCCTTAGTATTAGATTTTAAGGTATGAATCCAGTTGCAAGTGACCTACATATCGAGGAAAAATCCTGCATCACTCATGCACTTTACAGTTGTCATATTAGGAAGATGATTTGCAAGATCATCACAGTGAAGAAAGGTAGCCAGACCTCCAGCAGAACAGCCAGAAAGCAACACCTGTAAGTAAAATGGGTAGTTAATGTTTGATTGTTTACAGAAACATTGCAAGATCAAGCTCTTGAGTAGATGTGGAGGTTTGAATGTTACCTTTTCAGCTTGTATTAGCCCTTTTGGTAGAAGATCACTAATGATAGCATCCCAAATTCTTTTCCCTCTGAAGTAAAGAAGAGTATCCTTCCGATCAAACAAAAGAAAATCCCCCATAAATCAGAAGTTAAAAAAAAAATTATATGAACAAGTAATCTCTGATTATCTACTTTTATATAGGAAAACTAATTTCTCTAAAATAAACATTGTTACTTGTCTCGAATTGTTCAAATGAATTAGCTTCTTCTACTGTGGACTTTGGTTACTCCACAATAGCAAGCAGAGAAATAGTAGTTTTCCATAAGTTTAAATACAAAATAAACTTTAAAATGAAAGATGATTAGCCTTACTCCGCGACTGTAAACCGAGTCACCAGCAAAGGAGGCACCATCGCAATACCGAAGCTTCACACGATTCCAGTCATAAAAATCTAATCATAGAAGCAAAGTTTTTAGTAATTTATCAATAAAACGTGACTCACTAGATAGACATGTTAGCATGACAGAGTACTCTAGGACAACAAATGTAACGGTCTACGTTGCTGGGCAAACACGATATATAGTGTCCGGATGCATCAAGTTCCTACATTATGTTGTGCAGGCAATCTCTCATAGGGAGGGACGTTAATTACCACTCCTTTTTAATAAAAAAATGTTTTGTTTACTCGGTGCATCGCATTACTTAGCTCTTTTGTAAGTTGTCACTTGAGTCATGTAAGGCGAGAGGCGAATAAAGTGGCCGACTGGGCGCGGCCAAATATGGTAAGCGGAGTCCGGGGGCGGTTCGGCTGGGGCCGACGGACCCTCTCCCCATAGATTTATGTAACCTCGTTTTGGAGGAGGCCGTTATCCCGCGGGAGGATAGGCCAGCCTAATATAGCCAACCATTCAAAAAAAAAAAAAATTTGTTTCGTTTCTACCCCTGATCTTTTATTTTTAATCCATCTAAATTGATCCAACGGTCCAAAATCGCACCTGGGTTCATCGCAGGGTCATCGCTAAGTATCCCGGAGAACACCTCGAACTTGTTCATGTAGCGCGTGGATCCCCTCCTCGTCGTCGACCGCTCCAAGCACGACGCCACGTCGTTGCACCACCCACCTCCCTGCATCATCGAGAGCCACCACATCAGACGGCCCGTATCGACCCCCGGCCGGCTCCCTCCGATCAAGATCGGACGGTGCACCATCGATTCCTCACCTCGAATTGCAGCAGCCAATTGCGAGCGCCGGCGCCGACGCCACGGTGGAGGTGGTATGCAGGTGGGCTCCCATCCAAACAAACTACAACATAATTTAACATTAGATTCTGTCGGGAAAATACTCTATGGTATCATATCAAGTTGGAGTCACCTGCTCCGAGAGATGTAGCATTAGGGATCAGCGACATTCCCACTGATAAGGATGAATGGATCCTCCTCGCCATTGTTACCAGAACCATGGAAACCACTATTGTCCACACCACCGCGGATTTGGGTATCGCCATTGGGGACCGGATTGGAATAACCCGAAGCAATCGGAATTGGATTTTTAGTAATAAGGAGTCTGAACACGAGTACGAAGAAGATGAAGAAAGGCTGGTAGCTCGATGAGGAGGAGGAGGAGGAGTGGATGGGATTGAGATGGTTTTATACTTTTATGAGCTCTTCTTCCGTGCCGTAGGAGGAGAGTATGTGTTCATCAATCTATCGGTTAAGATTCTCAAAGGCGTATTAGGAATATAAAAAAAATTAAAAGATATTACCTGTTTAAAGATAAATATTTATTTTTAAAATATATTATGCTGCAAATTATTATTTTTTATAATTACATTATCTTAATAATTTATTAAATAAAAGAAATATGTATCTCAATTTACAGTAATGTATTGATATCCTTTTATTAATTTAAGATTAATTTAAACTAAAATTTGCTAACAGATAGAGATAGATAATTAAATATAAATTAAAGACTTAAAGTCTATCTCTTGTAAAGATAAAGAATCAAATTTAAATTATCTAATATGTAATAATATCTCCTATAACTAAGGTCTAATCATATCTATCATAATCCCTTTTTTTTACTAATATGTTTTTTATTTACGTTATGATTTTGGAATTATTACTGGGTAAATTTTAGAGGGGTGTTAGGAAGGAGGGTGAAGGTTGCGGTTACACGAAGGAGAGAGAGAGAAGAAAACGCCAGCTTTGATAGATACGTTAGTGTTAGTGCGGAAGGGAAGGCGGGACCACCCAATATGAACTAGCAATAGAGGAAAGATAATTAAGTACAGATACTTACCATTGATATATTTACTAATATATAACTTAACTAATATATATATATATATATATATATATATATTACTCTTAACCCTACTATAAATGATAATTACTACATTCCTAAGTAGAGGAACTTTTCGCCTCCAAAATGTAAAAAATTAATCCTATGTGCGAAATTATTTTGGACCATCTTAGCTGTGCTAATCCCGACATTCCAATCATTGCCTCGTGTCACATTCTTCCAGACAAACTACTTGTTCTGACTGTTTTAAATGTCACACTTGACGTAGAGAAACAAAAAATTTTAAGTGAGAATATGGATGCGCGTATCTTATTCCAACAACCAAGAACTTGAAAAGCAGTATGGTAGATTTGTTCAAAAGAAATTAACAGATTAATCCGTGTATTATATATTCAATAACGGAATATTTGTTCAAAATAGTCCATGTATGTTACTGATTGCTTCAACAAGTTCAATTCCCCAACCAGAATTAACACTTCTAACTCCATAAAAATTTCACTGAGGCAATAATTCACGAATAGCTATTAAAATTATTGATCTTTCCTACTTTCTCGGTCGACCGAGCGGCTCTGGAAGAAGAAGAATCTCGGCCATGGTATTCGCGGTAGAGTCATGCCAAGGAAAGCTCTAAATATGGATTGTGGTTGCTTTTGAGTTACACTGCAGCCTTCTCTCTCTCTTCGCTGCTCGAAATCAACCTGGACAAAGAGAATTCAACACCATTAGCATTCAGCCGTATTTATGAATAACAGGATACAGTGACCAGGACAAATATGAGGTTCTGAGAGTGTAAATAAAAGTCTCTAATTTGTTCAATGTTCTTTAATTGCAAAAAAGAGTCTTATCATCAACATTTCAGAATTGCAGCAATTTTTGACTTGATTTAGAGACCCTCTGATTTTATTAGAAGAAATATATACAACTTTTTAACCTTGATCTTACTTTCATTTCTGTGACTGAAAAAACCTAATCTTTATCAGCTGGATTCCTAATTTCAGTAGTCTAATTTGTGAAAGTATTTCATCTCAAACATCCATCAAAAAGTGCCTTCAACTTGAAAAAGATTACTTTGATTTAATTTCCACCTGCATGAGATGTATATGAATGTACTTACATTTGAGATGAACTTAAGACCGAGTTTGAGCTCTCCCTCGTATGTGCCATCATAGAGCACTACATTGTATGGAGCTGGCTTCAGGTCTAGGAAACCCATCTGGTTTCCCTCCATAAGGACTCCTGTCAAATGAACTCTGCATAATTTTTTACGAGTGAGTGATCACGTGCTAACAATAAATTGTTTAGTGACTGTCGAACTTGCTTAAAAGGACTGTCAGCTAATTGATATACTATTTATGTATTAACTGATACCTTCTGTGTCATTGATACTTATACTTGTTCTTCTCATCAGAGTTAGTTATGAGTTATGACTTAAACGTGTATCATGCTGGTATAGAATTTAACATAACTATAAGAGTTGGTAAAATATCTAGATTAATTATGCAGTATATAGTTTTTTTTTTGACAAAAGGCAGAATTGCCCAGTTTCATTGAAACTTTAAACATCAGCTAACATGCATCAATTTGGACCTAACAATCCATAGTTAACACAGTCACAAACCGCATAAACCCCTTATCAACACTTCATAGAACCCACCTTCACAAACAGTCCAGGGTTAAGCAACTCCCCAAAAAGAACCAACATAACCGCCCTACAAGCTAGTGCCAAGATCTAGCAGAAAACATCACAAAATATCACCACTAACAGTTAAGAGTTAAACTCAAACCACAACAGATGAGTAATAATACATTCTAACTCAAAACAAAAAGCTGCTCCAAAAGAAAACATCACAAATGCAGTATATAGTGATTATTAATTACTAAGCTCAAATTGTTGTAGAGGAAAGAAGATTTATATATTTCAACACGACTGGTATCGTATATAAATGATAATGACCAGTAAGTATTGTTTTAAGCATCTTCCAATATTCTTGATTTGCTTACATGTTATAAGGACAAATATTGATAATGCTAACTATAAATGAATTGAAACAATATATTTCTAATGCTTATCGATATTACGTGGTTTCCCCAACACAGCAATCCTCCAAGAAATTATCCTTTTCAATGATTTTCAGCTTGAGCTTGTTCAAATCTTTGCATTCTGAAGATGATAGCGTAAATCTGAACTTCTCATTCCACCAAACTTTCCTATCTTTTCCTGCCCCGACAGTAGCAAAATATTTAAGCAGATAAAATGAGACAATAAATTTTGCTTGCACTTGCTATGTAGGGCACAATTAAGAAATAAAACATGATGTCTCTTATATAGGGATTACGCATAATACATTATAGGAATTGATAGACACATCAAACTAGTGAGCCATTAATGTGGACGTACTGATAATTACAAGAGAGAACTATATACCTGTTGTGATTTTGCTTGTAATTGTCTGATTGCCACATTGGATGATCACATAATGACTTGATGATCCTGCATTCACCAATTGACAGAGGAGAATCATAAATGATTGAACATAAATAGGTAAAAGATTCTTCAAAAATTCACATTGATCAGGTGTTTTTAGTAAGAACTAGTATTGAGATAGCAAGAGAGAGAGAGAGAGAGATAGAGGGAGAGGGGAGGGGAATGGGGAAAGGGAGAGTGAGAGACACCGAGCAAATGAGCATTCTTGAGGCCTTCAGCACTGACCAGAAGAACTTCTAAAACTCCACCTTTCATTCCAGCATGAGAGAGAAGAGGCAGGAGGGAAACATTGATGCAGTAGAGATTTATATAGTCTTTTAATCAAACTGAACCTTTATGGAAGTAATTAAGCTAGAGGAGTTTCATGTAGCTATGAAAAAGCAACCGAAGAAACTTCCAGAAACAATTTCAATGCAGTACAAAACTCTTGGGAACTATTAATGCGCTTGAAAACCAAATCAACAAAACTCTCAGGAACTATTAATGCTCTTGCAAACAAAATAATAGCATGCAAGTAATATTGGACTATAACCCTCAGTTCTTTTAAGTAATTCAAGCAAGGGAAAAGTTCATGTTGCTCCAGTTCCTTTTCAATGGTGTATGATCTTGATAAGTATCTACCATATATAATGTGAGAAATCTGGAATATGCCCAAGTCCTTCAATGCATGAGCTAACTCCAAGTAGATTATTCTGTTGAGCCAAATCTGATGTTATAAACATAACAGAAAAATACAGCACTAGTTTTATAAATACAAATGATGTGTTAAGACTTACGACTTTGCAAACAAACAAGTCCACAAAGGAGTAATCTTGATAATACATATTAAGTCAGGATCAGTCTTCGATCACAATCTCCATATGTGATGCTCTGGCCCTGCGGCCGATCGGGTCACCACCAGCAAGTGTTTGCAATTCAACAACAGAAAGCTGATCAAGCCACCTCACTACATGATCTGCAGCTTGAAGCTCATATACTGGAAGCCTACTTGCAATCCCAACACACCTCATTCCAGCATTGCGTGCAGCCTCAATTGTCAACCTCGAGTTGCCAAATACCAAACACCTATCTGGTTCAATACCAAGTCTCTGTGCTGCGACCTCAAACATCTCTGGCTCAGGTTTCCCTCTGCACACATCCTCCGCTGCCACTGTCATATCAAAGTAGTCTTGCAGATCAACAGCATCAATTGCTTCTTGCAGACTTTGCCGTGGGAGTGTAGACACGACCACCGTCGGAATGCTGAAGCTTAAGAGGGTGTTCATGAAGTCAATAGTCCCCGGCCGTATCCGGTAGTACCCTCCATGGAGAACACGGTAAATTGCTTCCTTGCGCGCCGCTAACCTTTCAATCTCCAATGGGTCTTGTGACCAACAGAGAACGTCCGAAATGGCTTGGTCAGTCTTCATGCCATCAATTTTCTTCAGCAGAGAGTATGGAGGATATGATTTCCCTTCTTCTCGAGACAGCACGTACCACACTTGCGGCTCCAAATCAGGATCGTCGTCTTCAACAATGACTCCCTTCCACTCCAAGATCACACCAAACCATTTACCACCCATCCGTTCTCGGCGCAGGGGTGGCTTTTTAGATTTGTCTTGAGGTGTCATCAGCCAACCAAGGCTGTCCGGAAGTTTATAACCCAGGTCATAAGACATGGCGCGGAACTTGGTGCGTCTCTTCTTGGCCGCCGCCGTACTTGGGTTCAAAGAGGAAACTGGTAGTTCGCCCATCAAATTGGTGACGCCATGCAGGCAAAGCTTTTCGCCAAGCAGGTGGTGAGCGGCAGCGAAGCTGGTTGAAGCAATCATCCTGCGGCCAAAGGTCGAAGGATAAAATCTTTCCAATTTGTGAAGAAAATCTACAAGAGAGTTCGGAAATTAAGATGGAAATTACCAGAATCCAAGTCCAAACTCCAAATCCGAAGAAGAAGAAGAAAAACCACCTTAATTCCCCAAAAGCTGGACTTTTTCTCAGACAAAAACTACACCACGCAGATAGGATTAGGGATCTAAGTTCAAGAAGAATTTTTAAATACGAAAACAAATCCCGAATAATTTCCAGGATCCAAGTGAAGGAAGCCGTTAATTTTGAGATTGCGATGAAGCTAGACTATTTCTCGCAGATTAGGAACGAGGGGCGGAAACCTTGGAGATGGCTGATGGAGCCTAGAGAATCGTGCAGGGCGAAGAAGTTTTAGAGATCGGCTTAGCCGCATAGACATAAAAAAGTGTCAGATCGGGCAATGGATAACATATGACTATGTGAGGGAAGCGACTCAAGAGTCATGACGAGAGAGAGAGAGAGAGAGAGAGAGAGAGAGAGAGTAAGAAAATAAAGGGTATTTTAATTATATATCAAAATTTTGAAAGTAAAAAAAAATATATACAAGAATAATTAATAATAGAATAAGCTCTTTTGCATTAGTACTGAACTTATTCTATCAGTCTTAGCGATTCTCCAGGGAACTTAATTAATAATGAGCAATTCTCCAGACGATAAATGATCTTAGAGTCGCTGTAGATGGTGCAAACCTTAGAAGAAAGTTAGTAAAAGCTCTTGAATACCAAATAACAAAGCTAAAGCCTCACCTTCCAATATAGCTTTACACAAAGTTTCAAGGTGTCTTCTGGCTGGAAAAATAAACCTCCTTGGCCTTCTGATGTCCATGACGCATCTACCCAACACTTATGGCCTGCTCATGCTTTTTCTTTCCATCATGGTTAAATTCATCTTGGGAATCTTCTACTGGGGAGCCTTGCCAATTCTTGGAGTGGACAGTGATAGAGTTTTGAACCCCCGCCTCAACATTGGGAACTTAAAAAAGGGCACCATTCCTCGATTTCCAATGTGCTAAGTAATGATCATGCGGAAGGATAATACTTCATTGTCTTGTAGAGATTCTTTAATGAATGATAACCCAATAGTTTTGTTTGCATGCTTCTCTAGAAAATGGTTACTTTCTCTAAAACAAAGAAAATGGTTACATGTCATATCAACTTTAACCTTAAATCAGGTTAGCAATAAGTTTCCGAAGAGAAGGCTTTTAGAAAATAGTTACATGTCATATAAAATTTATCCTTAAAGCAGATCAGTAATACTTGAACAATAGTGAAATTTTGACATCCAAGAGAGACAAACACTTGTTTTTAAAACAATCTCTAACTATTTGGCATGCCGCAAGGTTAGTATGAGAAGATAAAATTTAAAACGACATCTTCCAAGAATCTGACATTATAGATAATAGATAGGATCATCTTCAGAATCACAAATGACAGCGGAGTGCAAAAGTCAAGAGCAAATTCATTTATAACATTTTCCTTGTGTGTGCCTTCTCGTAGGAGGAATTTAGAGCTCTTAGTTTGTAGCAGAACTCAATAAGCAAATACCGAAAACTGTGACTCCCGACACTGCATCATGTTTTAGAGCAAGATTACAGCAGAAATAATGATAAATAAGGAGTACCACAACGAAATCATTGGCACATAAAACCTGCAAAATCTTATGTTTATGCATTGACATTATTGAGGAGACAATTCAACCAAATAGTAAGAAAATAAACTGCATCCAGGCCACCAGTGATCAGGAAAGAGTTTGTAGTGAAAGGGAACAGATCATTAAGATATCAACTCCTGACTGGTGAAATGTAAATAACTTCCATATGTGGTATAGCATTCATCCTATTCAGTGAAAGTAAAGCAAAAAAAAAACATGGTGTAACAGAGATGGTTTATTTCTCCTCTCACAAGCACAAAATATGTAGAGAACTGACTTCAATGATCTTCATGGATTCACTGCATTCCTGGACACCGGATTTGTATTCCCTCATTCACTGATTCAAATAACAGCAGAAGGCCCCACTAGAGCACTGTCAGAACTTCAACATTAAGTCGACGATTCCTACATATTGGGAGAATATCTGCTGATCAAAGTTAAGAGTCTTCAAGAGAAAGCACATGTTTACTTGGCAGATCGACGTAAGAGTGCATCCGCTTTGGTCACACCATAAAAGACTGCGTTGCTTCCAGGGTAAACTAGAAAGTTCCAGCCAATTGGAGATCCACCAATAACGGAAGACCCTTGAGAAACTTCGTCCAGCTGCTTAGCAGTATCCTTCATTTCACTGCACTTGGATCCTTGTGATCCCTTTTCGGGAAATTTTTCTGAGATGCTCGGCAACTCATCAGAATTAGGTTCATTTTCTGGTGCACCATCTGACAAACTTGCAGCATCAGTAGTTTGGGGCTGTTCTCCCTTCTTTTCTTCTTCTTGGACCTTCTCGGCAGACTCTTCCTTGATAGCCCCACCCAAAGATTTTTCAGTGGGTTCCTTAGGCTCTTCAGAAGCAGTTAGATCATTCCTCAATTTTTTTGATAACTCTATCATAGTCTGTATTTCTGCAAAATGGGTTTACAGTGGATAAGGAAAACATACTAGATGCCAGTAAGGAACCTGCAGTAGATATCCATTATACAGTAAGTCTGCACCATAAAGGGTCAACTTGATACAAGCCAATCACACCATTAGATATCTCAAGTATTGGAACTTTCAACATCATGGTTACTTACTAAGATGCCCTATCACTTAAATGATTTGTCTTGGGATTAGTTCTATGTGGCAGATATTAAATGCTCTGAAGTACCTCATTTCTTCCTTTGAAACTTCTCTGATTGACAATATCTATGTATATATCTAGTTGCACACAATTGGCTTCTAAAAGGCAATGCCAACCTTGCTTTAAAGCAACTCTGGCTATATAGACCCTTGAAGTAGAGCAGAGAGTAAATTTTAGGAGAATAAGAGGCATGAAATGTATTTAAAAGGCAACCCAGTTTTCCATGTGGCAATTGCTTTTCACACTAAATGGAATTCAGAAATGAAACTGGTAAGGGTGTGAATGGCAAATTTATATGAAAAATAATGGAAATAGCTATATATAAAGTAGATGATGAGGGAATCAAAAGGTGAGCATGGAAGAGGAGAAGAATATGATCTATAAAACTTATAGAGAATAATTATGCTCCAGGCCTTTTAGTTCTGATCCTACTTAAGGGCCAGATCAACAACGCTTTTTACTAGAAACAACTAGGAAGAGTTTTACTACTGTAGTTACTTGTTCGCACTTGTTAAACATTGTATAGTTGACAAAGAATAAATGAAGCTTCATAAAAATTGGATGATAACTTACGAATAAATTCAGCAAAGAGAACCTAGTAGCAAATAAGAATATAGGAAGAAAAAAGAGAGTAACGGAAAGAAAGAAAAGAGAATTCAGATCAGAGGGATTCCGTATTTCAGAGAAAAGGAGTAGAAAGGAAAAATAAAATTCAGGGAGGAAATGGAAGAATCCAATATGGAGAACAACTTTATTCCTCTTTTTCTTTAGCATGAATCTAAAAGAAAAAAGTTCTGAAAATTTAGTCTTAGAGCAAGAGCTTATGTCAAATCTTACATGAAAAGGCTTTTCTATAAAATAGAACAAAAAGAGGGCAAAACTCCCTACACAAGGATGACCAAGGGAGGCAGTCAGCCATCCCTTGAGGGTTTTGTAAGAGTGACAATCATGCCAGGTAAACTGCCCGGTCGCGTCTTTCTTTCCCAATTATTTCCTACTTCATGATCTCATGATGTCAGGAGAAAGTTGACCTAGCAAGTAAATAGACAACAGGGCAAACAAAATCTATCCCTAATGTGTGGACTGGGATTAAATGAGCTGTATAAAGTTTCAAAAATCAAAACTAAAATAAAGCTAAGCAAAGTAAAATCCACCAAATCCATGTACATGGGTCTCTGCAATCAGTATTGATCAACCATTTAGTAGCTCATCACAAAGTGGCTTCTCATTATTCCATAATACATCAATACAACCCACGAATAGAACCATTGAGGATTATGACAGTACTGTCTACTAAGAGAACTAAGAATAATGTAATTAAACATTATGTGCTTTTAATCAGTAATCATAGCTACTTTATAAATCACACATAGTTATCGCTCAGATTACTAGCAAGTGCCTGTCAAGAAAACAAAATAGCTCTTTTACTCATGCAAGGATAATACCTACAGAAAATTTTCTACTTCAAGACATAATTGTAATTAAGAATCCAGGAGTACTTGACTTACGCTTTAGTATGTCTTGAGCTGCATTGCTGCTTCTAAAGTCGGGACCTTGGAGAACCTTCAACGGAATTAACAATAGGCCTTTCAGTGTAGACCCAAGATTTAACCGAAATTAGAAGTGAAAATAATAATAAAAAAATAAACTACCTCGACGAACAGAGGGCGGAGATCTTTGACGACGGTGCGGATCTTGAAGTAGATGGAGTTGTGGAAACCCAGATCCTCCAACTTCCTCTTCTTGACTCGCGTCTCCTCCTCCACGGGCGCCGCCGCCGCCATCGATTGTGGTGCTTGCGGCTCCGGGGGGGCAGCGGCGATGGATTCTTGCTCCGCTCTGGGAATAGATGGAGGATTAGCGTCGGGTTCTTGCATAGTGGAGATGGGAGTGAGATCGAGAGAACAAGGGGAAATATATTATGAGTTAGATTTGGGTTTTGGCCTTTTGGGACTTTTGAAGCAGAAACACCGAGGGGGGGGGCGAAAGTGCAAAATTGCAAATAATTGGATGGGCCGGTCTTGGGCCTGATAAGGGCCTTAGCTGGATTTGTCGTATTATTTGCACATATGGACAAAGAATTGATAATATTGCCGACAAGTCGTAGCGTCAGGTTAATTATATTTTACAGATCAAACCCTATTGTTTTAATATTTATAATTTGAGCCCTTCTCTTATAAGCATGTGAAAAGTAAATTGGAAAAGGATACATATTACATCCTCTATACAGCAAACTTACATGGCATTATGGCAATGTAATTAATGCAACCAACCAATGATCGAATTCTCACAAGAATAATCACACACAATTAACAAACAAGCCATAGAGATGCACTCCATGGAAATGTACGTACTTAGGGAAAAATAATGCATGTGTAGATATATATAGATAGCATTTCAACTCCTCAGTTCTCCTCGAGTTCCTCCTCCTCCTCGCCGTACTCGTCGTCGTCGGCGACGGCGTCCTGGTACTGCTGGTACTCTGAGACCAAATCATTCATATTACTCTCGGCCTCAGTGAACTCCATTTCATCCATTCCCTCCCCGGTGTACCAATGCAAGAAAGCCTTGCGCCTAAACATGACAGTGAACTGCTCGGACACACGCTTGAACATCTCCTGGATCGACGTGGAGTTTCCCATGAAGGTTGCAGACATGGCCATTCCCGTAGGTGGGATGTCACACACGCTGGACTTGACGTTGTTGGGGATCCACTCGACGAAGTAGGAGGAGTTCTTGTTCTGCACCGCGATCATCTGCTCGTCGACTTCTTTGGTGCTCATCTTTCCGCGGAACATGGCGGAGGCGGTGAGGTAGCGGCCGTGGCGGGGGTCGGCGGCGCACATCATGTTCTTCGCGTCCCACATCTGCTGGGTGAGCTCCGGGATGGTGAGGGCGCGGTACTGCTGGGAGCCGCGGGAGGTCAGCGGGGTGAAGCCGACCATGAAGAAGTGGAGCCGGGGGAAGGGGATGAGATTGACGGCCAACTTCCGGAGGTCGGAGTTGAGTTGCCCCGGGAATCGGAGGCAGCACGTCACGCCGCTCATCGTCGTCGAGATCAAGTGGTTCAGGTCACCAACTGAATCAATTTTTTCAAAGAGAATTACACATATTGAAAATATAGGGTCGTAGATCTTCATAAACACGTACATTACGAGTGATGCCAAATCTAACAACCACGTGTTAGGTCCGGGTCCTCGTAAAACACATAATGTGCTCCATTTGGGCTTAGGTGGAACACATCCCTACGTGGGGCCATCGCCCACCGGAACCTACAGATCTGGTCTCAGAATCTTAATTGATGGTGATTGAAGAGAAAATTTAGTTATTTACTCCTAAGATTTGAATTGGCCCGTAACCCGATTGGGGAAAAAACTACGTTTTTATACTTGAAGCATATGGAAATAAAGAGTTATTCAATTAAGGTTAAGGCTTGGTCTTAGATCTGGATCTGAATTTGATAAATATATTCGGCTAATTAATAGATCGGATACTACAAGTCATGCCAATATATATATATACGTGTATATTGCTATAACGAAAGAAGATCGCGCTTACAGCTAGGATTGGTGAGCTTGAGTGTCCTGAAGCAGATATCATAGAGCGCCTCATTGTCGAGCACCATGCACTCATCGGCGTTCTCCACCAGCTGGTGCACCGACAACGTCGCATTGTAGGGCTCCACCACAGTGTCCGACACCTTCGGCGACGGGAACACCGAGAACGTCAGCATCATCCGATCCGGATACTCCTCCCGGATCTTCGATATCAACAGCGTCCCCATCCCCGACCCCGTCCCCCCTCCCAACGAGTGGCAGATCTGAAACCCTATAACCAGAATACATCGTATGTTATCAAACCGCTTTAAGCTTTTGAATCAACTAGAATAGAACAGAGTAGAATAGAACAGAACAGAATACCTTGAAGGCAATCGCAGTTCTCGGCCTCCTTGCGGACCACATCAAGAACCGAATCGATGAGCTCCGCGCCCTCGGTGTAGTGGCCCTTGGCCCAGTTATTGCCGGCCCCGTTCTGGCCGAAGACGAAGTTGTCCGGGCGAAAGATCTGGCCGTAAGGTCCGGTCCGGAGCGCGTCCATCGTGCCGGGCTCGAGGTCCATCAGCACCGCCCGTGGCACGTACCGGCCCCCGCTGGCCTCATTATAGTACACATTCACCCTCTCCAGCTGCAGATGCGAGGTCCCCACGTAGTTCCCCCGCGCATCGATCCCATGCTCGTCGCACACCACCTCCCAAAACTTCCCTCCGATCTGGTTCCCGCATTGCCCCGCCTGGATGTGGAGGATTTCCCTCATCCTTTTCTTCCGATCGAACGAGAGAAAGCTGGTAGGGAGAGAATTCCGGGAGGGTGGCGAGGAGATTGAAACAAGGAGGGCCTTTTTGTAGACGTGCGATGGGGATATTGGTGTTAAAAGATTGGCGTTTTTTTCTTTTCGTCTTGGATGGTGGAGAGTTGATGCGCTGGATAAATAATAAACAATACATAGTATTAAAAAGGGTTAATATTCATATGTGGGCATGTTGTTGAGATGGACTACCTAACAACAGCGAGGCTGGTGAGCTGGAAACGTGAGGCGACAACAGAGAGGGGGTTGCAATGCTAAGTCATACATACATATGCCATATGGGTTGTTGGCTGGTCTTATTTCCCAATATTACTTATATAACCCTCTTACATTCATTATTATGTATATACTCATCTAATTAATATTACACTAAAATAATTGCTACTATGATAGACTGGGGGGGTGTGTTGGGGAGGGATTAAGAGGATAAGAAGATGAGAGATATTTCTACTCCAAAATGGATGGGTACTATCAATTATTGGAGGCATGAGAGTATATTCCGGAAATAACCCTCAATGATTGTTTGGCATTTGGATGGAATCCAATGCTATCTGCTGATATGGAAGTAAACGTCAATGGTAATAAAATATCCAAGATTGACGTTAAACTTGCTTCCCCTGGCGGGATCAGGTGAAAGGTCGAGAACTCGAGATTGAGATTTGGAGATAGACAAGAAATAATTAAAATTCTACGCAAGAAAATTATAGCAAGTTTAGATAAGGACGGGGAAGACGATCGAAGAGGCCAATAGAATTATAGTATAAATAATGTCTAATAAGATATATAGTTGATTTGGTACGGGGAAGGTCTATGTCTCTCACCAAACACTGTCGGTGAGTGTAACACCCACTCATGAAGGCTCTCTGCGAGTGTCTGTCTCACCTCAGCTTGGCCCATGCACACCTTCAGGATTTGGAGATGTGAGCTTCTTCTTTTCATTCTTTTTTTAAAATAAAAAATAAAAAAATATGCCCATAAGCTGATATATTAATAAGAATAAATGATTATAATCATGACATTTATACGTTTATAAATAAAAATTAAATCTAATAATGTTACAAGTCCTAAGTGAACTTAGGCACAGACATTAGCCGAAATGATTTATCTGTAGATGCCTTGTATTTGTCTCTTGGTGCATTATTAGGGATTAGCAATAATTTAAAGTATATTTAGAATAAATATGATTAAGACATATTGAGAATCAATTATTCTTATTTTATTGTTGTATTAAACATTATTATCCACCTTTCTTTAGATTTTTTTTTTAATTATCAAAATAGTCACAATTTTTCATGGACAAAGGATAGAGATATCAGTGCCCAAAGTTACTGAGATTTGGGGTGCAAGTATGGTGGGTGATCCATCAACCCAACAAAGCTTAGCCCGTTCAATAGTGAAGGTTGGGCTTTTGACCATCCTGGGCTAGAATCCAATTTGGTTTCTCTGCACACCTATTTGGGCTTAGATAGTGGGTGGGTTCTGAACTCTTTGGATCGGGCTCTGTGAGCCAATAACAAATTTATAGTTTGGGACTTGGATTGGACTCAATTCAGATTGACAATAATCTATTGTTGAAGAAGAGTTTTTTTTTCAAAAAATAAAAAAAGTAATATCCATCTCTTCTTCTCTTGCCCTTGATTAGAGATGGGTGTTAGCTTGTTCCTTAGTTTATACGTAATGATAGAATATCATTTTAGTCCATAAAAGATAAGAAAGTGTGGGTTAAGTATAGGGTGTTAAAGCCAAAGGCGTTGACACCAACCTATAATACTAAGTATGGAGAATTAAGTGATAAAAAATAAATATAGAAGGATAAACTAATATTACGAGAAAGTAGTTACAGTTAAAATGCATTTAGTCCTTCGGCTCAAAATAGAGGGGTCATTTTTTTTTTTCAAATATAAACAAAATGTAGATATTTCGACTTCTAAAGACGTGTATCTATTTCTCAAATCTCAGTTCGATGTATGTTTTAATAACCTTGGGATTTATTTTAACTTTTTATTCTAAAAATTTATCGGTCGTTCACTTGTATGGCACCTTTATTACGTCATAAAGAGGTTTTATTTCGAAATAGATATCTCACTAATCTAATTTTACCTTCGTAATAATTATCCTATTACTAATCCTATCATTGGAGGAGCCTTTCCAGTTGTCTTCCACTCGGTGGAATCTTAAAGGCGTTCGATCTTCGATATCATGCAGACGACCAAAACCCGGTCACCGAAACAAACCCAGAGAGGAAGGAGCATCTGTAGCAGCAACACTGCGGCACATGTACGACAAGCATTAATGGCCGTCCGATAAATCTGACGGCCAGGACGATCCCCCCCACTGGGGTCGCCTCGTGATCCCCGTCCGGAAAATCTCCCGTCTGGGCCCCACGTTCCTCCAGCTGTCTCCCAACTCGCTCGAACCGGGAAAGGTCACGTGATGCCTCCCACTGATCTCGAATACAAAATATCTCCCTGCCTCTACGTCTTTCGGCCGGCCTAATCCTGGATCCAACGGCTGTAAATCTTTCAACCACCATAGGATAAATAGTTTATAAATATATTTTAATAAAGGGGCGTGGCGCAATGCGATATTGAATCATAGTTCAGTTCAGGGACAAAAATATAATTTTTTTTTTATAACTCGGGAAAAAAAAGGGTTTTGGAATTATCCTCCTATCCCGTATCCACCCGTACTCTACCTTGCTGTCTTCTTCGTGCTCACTCCATTCTACACTTCCGCACAGATTAGACAGGGAGATGGAGTGAGAAAAGTTTGATCTCTCTTTCTCTCTCTAGCGTTCCCTTTGGTGGTTTCTCTCTCTTCCGAGCTACTGTGTTCCTCTCTGCTCTCTGTCACTACTTCGCTTTCTTCTACAATTGCTTTAATCCATTCTCTTCTATAATTCTCTCTATCTAGAGAGCGAAGGAACATGGAGATGGAGAAGCTAAGGGTTTTTGGGGAAGCGTTCGGGCTTTAACTTTACCTTTCCTCGCCGGAAACCTGCAACCCGAGCTGCCATTTTGCCTTGCAAAGGAAAGCTTCGGAAGCTGGACCTCTCCCTCTCAAACTTTTTTTTTACCCTTCTTTCCTCTGGGGCCTCAGTTTTGGCGTCTTCCCCGCATTTAAGAAGGCAGACGAGGAAAAGATAGGGCTTTTTGTGCAAAAATGAGCTATAGCTGCAACTTTTCTCCACTTCTCTCGACGTTTCTCGATCGGCGAGTAGGAATTTGGGTTTTGTTGCTTTTCGCCTAGGGTTTCTCTGGAAGGGAAAAATATTGGATTTTTGGCTGCCATCGACCCTCTTCTTCTGTTTTTTCTTCGAACACTTTGACCCAAAGATCTTGCCTTTCGTCTTCTCCGACCGCGAAAAGTTGGGATTCTGTGATCCATGCATGGATGGGAGGGAATCCATGGCGATTTCGACCCCTGCCTCGTACTACATCCAGAGAGGGATCGGCTCCACTGGGTCTCCCCTGATGCGTTCGATGCCTAATCCCAACGCCAGCTTGGCCATCAACTCCTCAATCGAGTTGGCCTTCCATGGAGACTCGCCGGCTCCGATGCCCCCAGCGATCGCCGGGCATGGCGCCGGCGTGAGGCCGGCCACAATGGGACCGGGAGAGCCGGTAAAGAGGAAGAGGGGGAGGCCTCGAAAATATGGCCCAGATGGGTCCGTGGCTTTGGGGTTGTCGCCGGCTTCGGCGCCTTCGGCAATATCGTCGGGGTCGGCTTCTAGTAATCAGAAACGGGGAAGAGGTCGGCCACCAGGAACTGGGCGGAAGCAGCAGTTGGCGTTGCTTGGTGAGCTAAATCTGCTAATTATATTCTTCTTAGGCAGGTGGTTTGCTATAGGGGGGGAGTGGCAGAGGAAGGATTACTATATGTTACATCTCTCTTAGTTTAAATCTCATGACTGGTCTTTTAAATAGTATTTAATTGATGGGGGACAGCTTCTCTTTTTGGATTTTTGTATTAATTTATCTTTACTGTTGACTGGTCTACTTTGGAGAGTATTTTGGTATCGGGTGCAATTCTAATTGCTTGATTTGTCTTTCAAGTTCTTTTTATTTTACTATAGGTGTGCAATTTCGTTTCTTTCTTTTAAGTTTGTTCATTTGCAATTCATTTTGTTTTGTATTTAAGGTTTAAATCTTGTAGATTTGTTTAATTTCTTCTCTACAAGTCTTTGACATATTTTATGAAGCTTTATGTGAGATAAAAAAAAATGGCAGTAGCATATTCTGGGTGAACTTATGAAAGTGATGTTTTCTGCAGTGACGTAGTGATATAAACAAGGGTTGCCACTTACCAATTTGTGGTGCTCCATTTATCATTTGCTTGGAAATACATGATTTTAGAAGTTAAGTTTGTGACGTAAATTTGTAGCTTCCTCTCTAATGCCTATGAGATCATAATGCGGTGAAATCTTTTGTGCTCTTGGATGATGCACTTTGTTCATCCTCTTAGAGTTCGAGTATCTATGCTGGTGTGCTTGGGTTGATATAGAGTTGGTCATGTTCCTTAGGCTCGAAGACTGATGCTTTATTTGCTTTAAGACTTTTCTCCTCTGATAAAGTTACAATACCATGTTCTGTTATTTTTTGGTGTTGCAAAATGACTTTTAGGTTGCCAGTATTAGAGATCTCATTTTGTGTTCCTTTTTAGTGCTTCTGTCTCCCATTAATGGCTTTAAGCATCTGTAATATATGGAATGCTGTTTTCTTCTTGGATATTGGAATGTCATCAGCATTTCTTTCTCTAATTATGGCAAGCACCTTTTTTTTTTCTTTCTTTTTCTTCTACCACAGGAGAATGGGTTGCTGGTTCAGCTGGAATGGGTTTCACTCCACATGTCATAAGGATTGCAGTAGGAGAGGTATCACTTTAACTGTCAGTGTCTCAGTCTTGGGCTTGATTATGAAGTTGTTTTTGGGCTCATTTTATTCTGGCTATCGCTAAATATTTTTATTGTGCTCAGTAATATATTTCCTAACTTGCTTTTTTTTTACCTTAAAGTATTTCTATTGCATCTTTTCACCAAAGCAATGTGCTAAAAAGAAAATATTCTGGCAAATGACTAAAACTTACAAGGTAGACCAGTCTTCTCTTGTTGTTAGTAAGTAACTTTTTGAATTTTTTACTCTGGATGGTGTACATATTATAACCACTGTTTTGCTTCTTATAGCTTGAGATTTTCAACCGTTGCCTAATTCATATCAGTGCAATGAGGTAAAGTGTTTTTTGCAATCTAGATGTGTATGCATTTATGCACACATGCATGAATTGTGTAATTCTACGTATAAATACATAAGCAAGAAAGACTTTGCAATAGTCCTCTATACAATATCCTTAGCCCAGTTGTGATATTCCTATTGGATACAGGAATTTTTAGTCTACACAAGAATCTGAGGTGGAGACAAGACAACAGCATATCTGATTTTCTGACCTTTTAGCTTAACTATTTGTTGATGATAATAAATACTCCTAACTCTTCATGTAGGACATTTCTTCGAAGATAATGTCATTTTCACAACAGGGTCCAAGGGCGATCTGTATTCTGTCAGCAACGGGTGCTGTATCCTCAGTGACTCTCCGTCAGCCTGCAACTTCTGGCGGCACTGCTACTTACGAGGTTTGTCGCTACTCTTTATTATGTTTTTCTGTGCATTAGGCCAGGTTATTCCCTTTCTTTTCATTGCAATGTCTCATGAGACTAGTTTACATAGACCATGTGGACAAATGATGGACCCTGTTGCCATTCCAGCAAATGGTGGGGACACTTGATTGATTCACTAGATCTGCTTTATTTAACTCTAAAGAGTTTGAAGATTATTAGAAATAGAAAGGACTTTTCAAAATTTTGGACTATGTACTCAAATGATTCTGTCACTCACTCACAATATTTTGGTGCAAGTTATTGAGGCTTTTCCTTTCAATCTCAATCGATGCATTTTTCTGCAGGGTCGATTTGAAATACTGTGCTTATCTGGTTCTTATATGATGACTGAAGATGGTGGATCTCGTAGCCGGACAGGGGGTTTAAGCATCTCTCTCTCTAGTCCGGATGGTCGGGTGATCGGCGGTGGTGTTGGTGGACTGTTGATAGCTGCAACTCCTGTACAGGTAACTTGTATGAAACGATTCTTTCCGCTCATTGTGCTACAATCTTGAGATTTCAAGGATTGCTACTTTATGTCTACAACAAGCATGAGTCCTTATCAAGCTGTTGGCACCAGAACCTTCAGTTTACTAGGAGCTCTAGAGACAACCTTAAAGTGTTGACAATGGCCTTCAGTGATGAGATGCATCTATTATTGTCTCCACTTACCATCTTGCATCTTCTTTTGTAGTGATCATTGAGTTGTATATGATTAAAGTTAGGATAACATATTACTCCTTGTAGGTGGTTGTGGGAAGCTTCATTCATGGTGGAACGAAAGCAAAGAACAAAGTAAACAGCACTAAGGAACCAGGTCCTGAATTTGGTTATCCTACGACCGATGATCCAACCACGGCAGTCACCACACTTTCCAATCAAAACATTACACCTGCTATTGGCGGCTGGCCTGCTTCAAGGCATGCAGATATCAGGCCAGCCCACATTGATATTGACTTGACTCGGGGTTAGTGGCGGTGCTCCACAGGCTGTGTATATCAGATGCCTTTTGTAGTGATGTGCATGGGTGATAGTCAAACTATGCATCTTTGGAATCACAAGTTGTACTAACTTATTTCGCAAATATGCTGTCCCATATCCTGCTAAATATTTAGTTCCAGTGCTTCTTTAGTTGGCTATATAAAGTTGAGACAATTGTGATGGTATTTTTCTTGGATTTCTACATCGCAAGCAGGACTGTCTGCACGCTTGGCTGTGGTATGTTAGCAGGATGTCACCTGTATGCTAAAAGCCAGATTCCTTGCACTCCTTAGAATGTTCTCTTCGTTCTAATTGCTTCTGTTACTTACAATCTTCTACAATGACTGGAAATGGCAGCTGTTGTTTGCTACGGGGTTGAACTGCGAAGCCACAATCACATATACAATGGATTTTTCCATGAATTACGCATCCAGCCAACAAGGCCTGTTTTTTGAGGATATTTCCTATCAAAATCTACAAGTCATCTTGTCAGAACCTTCTAAAGCGATCAAAATAAACCACAATAATTCAAGTTAAATCATCAGCATTACTTCTCCATTGATAAATTTAGCAGATATCATTGTACCTAAAAAGGCGGATTAGATTAGAGTAACCAGAAGAGTACCAGTTTAAAAGTCACAAAAGTAGGTAAAAGCAACATACACTGCAGTCTGCAGTATACAAGGAGTAGTCTTTTTCCAGGAATTATTACAATTGGATCCGAGCCTAGATCAATGATAACACCCTGAGCACAATTTATTATTTATTCCATACTGGTGGCTCCCTCTATGGCTCAAACAAGCAGCATTAAGAAACCCCAAGCAGCTTCTTGATGTCCTTCTGCAAAAGGGGCGCAATGTATCAGGGTAGCTAGTCACTAAAAGAAGCTAAGAAATGGACTTGCAATGAAATTTACCTCAAAGCTCAGAGGAGAAGTGGTTGGGGCATAGCGGTCTACAACACGTCCCTCCTTGTCAACCAAGAACTTTGAGAAGTTCCACTTGATGCTGTCGCCAAAAAGGCCACCTTTGCTAGATTTCAGAAACTTGTAGATTGGAGCAGCATTACTCCCGTTCACATCAACCTATAACAGGAAGAAAAAAAAAAAAAGCAATTCCCAATAAGATATAGTTACAGTATCAACAATGGCTCGGGTGTCGAATTCGCTCATTGGCTCACAAGCTGCTTGAGCTCAGCTGTTTGCAGCTCCGATCAAGCTTGGCATGCTGTCTTGTTCTCACCACTAACTTATATCTCTAAAAAATATGGAGCATAACAAATAATAGAATGGAGCCCCATATTGATTTACTTACCTTGTCAAAAATTGGATACTCAGCTTTAAAGCGAGTGCATGCAAACTGGACGATCTCCTCATTGCTTCCAGGTTCTTGTGCGCCAAATTGGTTGCATGGAAAAGCTAGAATCTCAAAACCTGCATTGTATAAACAATCTATGTAAGAAGAAACAAAAGAAACACCGAAAACAATTGACTCAAATATATCGGAGGTAAGAGGCCTGGTTACATCACGATAATTTAAGATTACTCTTCTGAATGGATTATCTTTTCTTCACACTTTCTGTAAGTACTCAATTGTAAAGCAGAGTTAATTAAGAGGCCAGGTTCCATCACAATAATTTAAGTTTACTCTTCTGAATGGATTCTCTTTCCTACTCACCTTCTGTATGTACTCAATGATAAAGCAGAGTTACTTAAAAATAGATAGTATGCCAATTTTTCTAAAATTTAGTGACACAGATAAGTAAATTACTATATGCACCTGAGGATACAACATACACCAATATATGTAGAAAAAGATGGGTAGGCAGATACCTTGGTCCTTATACTTCTCATAAAGCTGACTCAGCTCCGTATAGTTAGAATTAGTCAATCCACTGAAACAAGTATTTATAGAAATTTATCAGAAGAGAAACACAGGACATTAAGCAACATCAAGGGAACAAAACAAGCAAATTACTACACCCAGAAAGAAATAGCCAACCAGTCAAAGTGAAACAACTGCTTATGGTATTAGCACTGCAGGGGTTACCACCAAGGCATCATCTCAATTAACCATGGCCAAATCAGTGAGGATTGAGATATGCAACTGCACTGCACTGCGCTTATAAAATTAATTCAGCCCCATGATGCATGGTTTCAGAAAAGTATAACACCAGGATGCACCACTACAAGAACTGCCCTTAAGAGAGCATCCACCTCCAGACCGTTGAGGAGCAATATCTCCAAACATCGTCTTTCAATATTATCTTTAATTTGTACATAATATCTAATGTTCACAAAATACTTAAAAGCTTCATAGAATTTACTGAACACCCATTATAAATTTATTTATTGTTTACAAGCACAAGCAAAATTCTATGACTTCAGATATATTGAACATTAGTGAACAATTTCATAATTAAATCAAGAATATATACAAGAATGTAGAATGCTACCATTGAGATGCCACATTCACAATCAGCAGAACCTTCCCCTTATAGACGCCGAGATCCACATCATTTCCTCTTGCATCCTGCAATGCAAAGATGATTCTTTTCACATTTCTCCTTCAAAAACAAGACAACTAAAACGCTCAATAGAAACGGTAGAACACTGAGAACAGAACTGAATCCAGAAAACCCTGAACAGAAGAGAATCCCCCGAAATCTTGAAGTATCTCAAAACCCATGCAACTACCATCATAATCACTTCACTTTCCAGAAAATTAAACAAATTCCATCGAACCCAACACAAGTATAAAGCTCTTCTTCTAAACAAGGTAAGGTAATTAGAAACAAACCCTAGGCCACGAAGGTAAAACAATCGCCCGAATCCGATCTTTCGATTCACTCAACAACTAAAAAGAAGTCAAAAAGGTATTCCAAATCTCAACCTTTACGGTGAAGTCGTGGATGGAAGAAGCAGATTGGCTCGCCATATCAGAAGCGGATCTTGAGAAGAGAGAAGAAGCGGCGGAGAGGAAGCTAACAGGTCTGCTTGGGATCGAACAAGAAGGGATCCCGGCAAGGGTTAGAAGGGTTCTTCGGGAAGGAGAGGAGAGGTGACGGGAGAGAAGGAGAGAGGAGGAGGAGGAGAGCGTTAGATTTCTTAAGCAGCGCAAGCGAGAACAAAGCATAGAAGGGGAGAGAGAGAGAGAGATTAACTCTTGAATAATTTACTGAGGTGCTACTTACCTGTGTGAACCCAAATTTTTATGAAGCCACGTTTACGTCCAGTTCCTTGGCACGTGGATAAATATCAATCATTGTTGTGCATCGTTGACCTCATTGGGAATAACTACATATGGTGTTGGCAGAGACAGCAAACGCCTTTTCTTGTGTTGACACGTGGCTAGCTACAGTCGAATGACAATTATCCATCAATTTCGAATAAGAAAGAAAAAAAAAGAAAAAGAAAAAGAAATTAGGGTTCAATAGCAGTGAAACAGAGGAGTAATTCAACGCAATCACATTCACTCTTTCAACTCAAATTGTACGACTCCATAACATCCAAATCCAAATAGAAATGTTTGATAGAGGTCAACACGACCTTTTTTAGCCTCCAAAGAGGCCTGTTTCAAGTACTAATATATATCAAACTACTACGAGTTCCACACCTGAACAACTTAGACATACAGATAAATACTACGAGTACATAACAATAAAGGACAGTTTCGTTTTCATGTTCTACAGTAAGCTATCAGTCCTTGCAGGCAATCGCCGGAAGAAATTCATCGCCAGCGACGGCGTCTTATGCCGGAACCTTGGATGCCTCATCCAATAAAACCCCAGGATGATCGCCACCACCGAGAACGGCGTCACGTAGAAAACCACCGCCGCGCACAGGCAGAACAACAGGAACAGTGCCGTCGCACGGGGATCCCTCCAGCTAATCAGGCATTGAAGCCGCTCTCCGTGCGTCGCAATGTCCCCCACCACCGCCTGTATCCGTCCTGCGATGCTCCTCAGTCTATCATACCTCCGCCTCACAATCTCCGCACTCCGTGTGGTCGGAAACGTGTCGAACTCCTCATCGAGCTCATCAGGGTTTGCGGCGTCGGCATGAGATATCCTCGTGTTCATGTGCGGCGGATACCGCGGCCGAAACCGGTAATTCCACAATCCAATCAAGAACAGATACAAGCAGATAGTAGGAAGGATAAGATCCGGGTACACGACCAGCATCAGATAGAGAAAGTGCACCAAGATGGTCGTGATCGTGTTCTTCCACATGCACACGTCGTTGAACCATTTACCTACGGCCAACAAGCCGGAGAAGACCGACATGAGCCGGAAAAAGTTGGCCTTGCTCCGGCGCATACTCCACAGGTGGGCATGGGCGTCGGACATGTACTCGACCACCTCCTTGCGTAGAGGTGGCTCCGTCCGACTAAGTCTTTGAGCCACAATTTGCGTTGCTTGGTGCCTTAGTTGATCTTGCTGTATTATGGAGAGTGGATGAATATAATGCATCTTGGGTAACAATGGCCGCGAGTAGGAATACAACGTGTCGACGAACGACGTTGCCGAGAACCGGAGCGCGAGGTGGAGCTCCCCCATCTTCTTGACGCCGGAGTTTTGGAGGACAAGCAACGGATAGCTATGTGTATAGACTCGTTCAGTTTGAAGCGTAGATAGTCGGATACGTACCTTTCCTATAAACGTATCTCTCTGACCATTTGAGCTAGAGCTAGAACTCTTCTCCGAGAGATGGCAATTGTCGAACACCCCAATGGTGAGCACCGTGCCATGATCATGGACGTCCCATGTGTATTGCTCATTGAATCTTGGGCTAAGATTGCCGATGATGGTGCGCGTCCGGACCCATTTCCGGCCGTACTTTGCGACGCAGTACGTGTCGCACGTCCCCCTCCCATCCTTCGTCTTCACTGGATGCAGCCCGTCGGCGTTGAGAATGCCGAGCTCCAGCAACCCGATCGGTTGCTTCCACAGCTGCCTCGACGTCGGCCGGAGGTCGCTGCTGTAGTGGATCGATTCGTCCAGCACGTGGTAACCGCCCTCGAGGCAGAGGCGGAGGTTGATCTTGCTTGCGAACTTCTCCTCCTTCAACTGGTCCACGTTGATCAATCCCGGCCTTTTCAGGTCACGCCAACTCGGCCGGACGGGACGGTTGTCTAACCGCCGGGCTATCTCCCCGAGAGGTATCCGAACATGGCCGAGCACCTCGTCTTTGTCAGGTCCGACGCGGTCGACGACCGACAACTGCAACTCCTCCTCAAACGGCTCGGCGGCCACGAACAAAAGATCCTCGTTGAACTGATAACTCGGCGTCCGCGATTGGCAATGCTTAGTCTTTAAGGTTTGGTTGCCGACCCGCGCCATCACGAGCACCTCCGCGAAGCGATTCTTATCGGAGGGGACGATATCCTGCACCTCAATGATGTTAACTCGGAGGTACCACAGCGTCGGCGCATGATAGACCTTTCCTCGGATGTGGGTCTGTATAGAAGAATCCGTGGGAATGTCATCTGCATGAGTTGCATAAGGGAAGCACTCATCTGCTTGGGTTCCATTCCAGATTGCAAGCATGAGCTCACCTTTAATCCACTCCCCCTTCTTATCCACTAGTTTATACCACTCCGGAGCTAATGGGCTATCCGGAGGGACGCGCGTAGGCACTTCATTTATTTCAAAAATCACCCGGCCAACGAACTCATCCTTCGTCATACGATCCTTGTCCTTGACCACAACTTCTACGACGGATGCCTGCACGCGTTCCCTAGAGAACGCATACACCTCGTTCCATTCGGGTCTCTGATTCTTCTCGAAATGCTTCGTTACACCCTTGTAGTTCCCGAGCCTCACCTCGACGTAGGGGTCGAGGCTGCCGGTGATGTCCATCGAGGGCAGCTCGCGTGCCTTGACGACGCGCACGAATAGGTATTGCATCTTCTCCACGAGGTCATACGCTCCGGCCTTCTCCCCCGGTATCACCCGGCCTCCGATGACTCGTCCGCCACCGAGGGACGGGCTCGTCTCTTTAGGCTGGAAGTCGAACGGTTGCTGAGAAGACAACGAGGAGAACATCCTGACGACACGAGGGGGCTCGGGCTTCATCTCGTCGACGGTGAACCTTACTGGCGGCTCACCTTGCGGAGCCACGGAGCTGTACTGGTGCTGCTCGCTTGGAAGATGGTAGAAAGAGTATTTAGTTTGCTCAGATCTATTCTCCAGAATAGCAGCAGCCTGAGTCTGAGCTTGATGGCTAAGAATTGATGAAGCACTAGTGCTAGTAGTGGCAATGGTAGCAGGAAATGGATCAATAACAGGGACAGGCTCAGAAGATCTCACAGCAGGGTCATCAGTGAGGAAAACTTTAAGGCCAAGCTCTCCTTTAACACGGGAAAAGATCCCACGTTTCTCCAATGGATAGTGAAGAGCTACTGCATCAGAGTGGTTAACAAAGGAGGTTCCTGACAGCCTTGCCTTGCCAAGAAATGACTTGGTGTTGTTGTTTGCTCTGTTGATGTGGTATACATAGGCTTCAAGGTCTAGCTCAGGCAGGGAAGCAGGGTCGGAGATGTTGAAGTAGAACTGCTCGTTCCAAACTGGGTTGAGGTCTTTTTCTTTGGTGGTGGTACGAAACTTTTGGTTATCAAAGTGGAGCTCAACAAAGGCATTGGCCGAGCCTTGAGGGTCTCTTGGCATGAGGTCATGGGCACTGACCACCTCAACAGCAAGCTTGAGGCTGCTCATCTTTTCTTAATTAATCAGGGGTAGATGGTGTTGGGTAAAGGATTCCACCTGCTGCGAGCTTAATCTGAATCAGCAAAGAGAAAGATAGGTAATTAATTGGTCATTTTTAAGGGATTATTATGACTTCAGAGAAGTCAGAACAAGCCAACCATATCAACAACCAGTTTGGTAAACAAATAACAGCCAACAAAGATACAAATGAGTGCAAAAATTATACCACAATGTACAGGGAAAATTATATCTAGGATTACGTATATGTTTCAAATGTGTAAGCAATACTTGAGGACGTGAATCTTTGATATTAATCTCGCACCATTTACTTTGACTTGAGATGTCAGAAGTATTCCATAATTGAGTTGGTGGATGAGCCAAAGATTTTGATGGGTCTTAATTAAATCATTAAATCTTATGGGGAGAGACGACCATATTCTTAAAAAAGACGAGCAAGCAAAGTCTTGGTGGGTGAGGTGGGTAGAGGTGGTGGCTGCCAGAAGAGGTGGGTGCATAGATAGACTTCAATGAGTCCATAATGGTTACAGTCTCATGCTACTTAATATGTTCCCGATTCCTATGAGAGGATTTCTATGAAGTAATTTGGTATCACAAAAGCCAAGAGAAGACATCTTGACATCCTCTGTATCTACTAATAGTAACAGTCTCATTTTTTATTTTATTTTTATGTCTATTTTGACAAAAGGTCTCAGTCACTCTTTCCTCCGTAAGAAGTATTAACTATAACATAAACACAAGAAAGCTTGACATCTACTTGTTCAACCTTATTATCAATTTATACCGACAACTATTAATTTCTCCCCTGAATTGTTGTCCTTTTTCATCATCTTCCAGAAATAACTTGATCTTTTATGTTATTCCTGTGAATAAGAATATGAATCATAGTGCATAAGAGAACTAATCTTCCAAAGAAAACTATTTTCACAATCACGACAACAGGGGTTTTGGTGGAACAAGTCTAGAATAATTTTGAGTTATAACATTTCTTGTATGTGGTTCAGAGAACAGCTGAATTCCCTGAGGGACCACAGCCCAAAGAAACACCATTAAAGAAGATAAAGAGAATACGGTGATGCTCCCCATGACAAGCTGTCAGAGAATCCTAGTTCATGCTCTCAAAAACAAAAGCCTCAAACTTTCAGTTCCATATGTACTTAGACAAGTATTTAAATGAAATTGCGGCTAAAAAGGCTTAGGTGTCGTTTACAAATAACAAGTTAGTAATAATTAAGCATAAGCAGGTCACTAAAGGTGAAGTAATTCAGAATTATTAATTCCAAGTTTGAAATGTTATCTACATGCATGAAATTTCTAAATAAACAGAGAACTCCTGTAGCAGAATATGTAGATAGGTAAGCACAATAACCTATTATCATTTCCTTCTGCTGCATATGAGTGCAGATTCTTTGTCAAATTTACAGTGGCTTAAAGAACTCAGCGAAGCAAATTAATCATTGTTCTCCTAGAAACATTCTATGACAACCTTCATTATTGACTGCACACCCCACATACCAATCTACTTTCAGTCATTTTCTCACTTCAAATATGATTTTACTAATATAAAAAATTCTTGATGAAACTAAATTTTTTGTATGTTAAAAGTCAATCATTTGCTATTTTTTGGCTATAAAAAGTCATCCATCTTCTTCAATGTAGGGATAAGCTATCATAGTAAAAGGGATAGGTCAGCATCTCCACCTCCAGATTGCAACTTAATTATAGTAAATGACTCAGGTCAAATAAAATAGATTATCATCTACATCACCCTCCTTCTCTAAAGCAATTATTTCCATAAAGCATCTTAGTAGCAAATCTAAGATGGATAAGAAAAAACCTTTTGTTTCAGACCAAAATGCATAAGCATCATAGATATATACAGCAGCTAAAGAATAATGCAATCAAGAACTAAGATTGAAGTATAATCTCACTAGCTACTACCCAGCTCTAGGAAATTCTAATAAAGATAAGAGAAGAAAAGAAAAAAGCTAGATGGAAGCACCAAATAGAAGTAAAAGAACAGTAGATATAAATATCGAGATTTTCTTCTTCACCTTCTTCTCCCCCGCTCACGTAGTTAGTCATGCCGTAGTGCACACCTTCTCCTTTGAGCTATTAATCTCTTTTGCATGCCTACGATGAGAGCGTAGAGGAGGTCAAAGCAATACTCGGGAGAGATAACAACAGAGAGATAGTGACAGAGAAATCAGAAAGAACCTCTAAAACCAACCACAGTGCGCGCGCGAGAGAGAGTTCTTGGAAGAAGGCGAACAGCTCTATGCGTCATAAGCGTCCTTATGAGAGAGAGAGAGAGGGTTCCATTTGGCCCCATGGGCCACGGATGAAGGAAAGCGTAGTACCACCAAACGACGGCGAGTTGAAGGAGAGTTCCGTCTCTGACCCTTTTGCCCCTTCTCCGATCGTATCAGGCACGCTGATCCATGCTCGAGATTTGCAAGTTGAAGGGTAGTGTGACCATTTGCGGTGTGGAAGGACAAGGATAATTAATTCAGGTGGGGGGTATCAAGTTTGCGGCATTAAGACATAATATACGGATCAAAGCCAATTTCCTTTCTAATTATTATCCTAGTGTGAGAGATAGAGAGATTTTTTTTAAAAAATTTAATAAGATCAAACCATCCTCGAGGTTTTCGATGAGGAAGTAAGTCTAGATAAGTTGTACACGTTGGATCTCTGGATATCTTATCCTCGAATATCCTGAGAGACACTTTAGATGAGCAAACAAAAGGAGATGCACTCGGGAAAAGCTATTAGGGAAAGAGAGGGAGAGGAATAAGCACTAGGAGAAAGATAACAGGAATCCAATCCAAAACTTTTTCCATATGGATCGATCACCTTTTTATGGGAGGAATCTATTATCTCAAAAGGTACTGGATTAGATAGGCTATCGTCGTCTATGTAACCAGTATTTTATGGTTTAGAATAATATCGCTGTGATTTGAACCTATTTAAGTACTTACTACAATATAAAACATGAGCCCATTTAATTATTTGGGCATTAATCCTAGTAGATACTTAGTCATACAAATTTATTCTCGGTAAATTATAGTTTACCTTTTCTGTAGATTTAACTTGGTATTTTTTTTATGGATAAAGAATCCGTAGGGGCATATCACAAGGATCTAATTTTATCTTTATATTAAATTATATTTTTATAGGATAATACATCTTTTCATGTCCTAATTAAATATTGACTAATATATAGTTACAAGTCGAGTTTAAGTTCTATATAATTTATACGTCGCACTTCCAACGGCATCACAATTAAGTGTAGTTTTCTCCCTTTCTTCCTAACAAAACAACACATGAATGAATGGGCCAGCCTTGTCCATCTCAAAACACTCGCCACTCCCACACTCTCTCTCCCCTCAACGATGCATCTCCCTCCTCAAATCCATCACCCAATCCAAATGCCGCCTCCAGGGAAAGCAACTCCACGCTCTCCTCATCTCCTCCGGTCTCCTCCTCTCTTCCCGCCTCCTTCACTCCAAGCTCGCTTCCATGTACGCACTCCTTGGCCGCACTTCTGACGCCCGCAGCCTGTTCGACCGAATTCCTACAAGAAGCATCTTCCTTTATAACACCCTCATCCGTGGCCACGTCCAATGCGGCCTCCACCGCGATGCCCTCGGCCTGTTTGCCGACATGATCGCCTCCGGCTTCCGTCCCGATAACTTCACCTACCCATTTGCTCTCAAGGCTTGCGGTGATCCCGAGAATTATAAGTTGGGTATTGTGATCCATTGCAAGGCATTGGCTTCTGGGTTCTGTTCGGATGAGTACGCGCAGAATTCTCTGATGGCTATGTATATGAATTGTGGGGACAAGAAGGCCGCAATGAAGGTGTTCGATGAAATGGATAACCGGAGTGTCGTCTCATGGAACACCATGATTGCTGGGTACTTCCAGAATGGGTGTGCGGAGGAGGCATTGCAGGTTTTTGATCAGATGGTGGATACCAGTGTGGAAATTGATCATGCCACTGTTGTCTCAGTGTTGCCGGTCTGTGCTCATTTGAAGGACTTGTGGAGGGGGCAGTTGGTACATAAATTGGTCGATGAGTTTGATTTGGGTGGTTACGTTCCTGTGCAGAACTCTTTGATCGATATGTACTCCAAATGTGGGAGCTTGGGAGAGGCGAGAAGAATCTTTGATAACGCAATGTGTGAGAGAGATGTAGTCTCATGGACTGCAATGATTGGTGGGTATATCTACCATGGACAGGGGAGCCAAGCATTGAATCTTTCTCACCATATGATGCTATTGGGTATTAGACCAAATGCAGTGACAATGGCGTCTCTGCTCTCAGCTTGCACCTCCTTGCTCTCCATAAATCAGGGCAAAAGTCTTCATGGATCATGCATCAGGCTTCGGCTTGAATCAGATATAATTGTGGAGACTGCCCTCATCGACATGTATGCCAAATGTGGTAGCACGAAGTTGAGCTCAATGGTGTTTGAGAAGGGCTCAAAAAGAACTGCAACATGGAATGCAATCATCTCGGGGTATGCACGAAATGAGCAGGCAGAGTGTGCTATAGAGCAATTCAAACTAATGCAAGCAGAAGCAGTGCCACCAGATTTGGCTACAATATCAAGCCTCCTTCCAGCCTATGCAGAGGCTGCAGATCTGCGACTTGTGAAGAATGTTCATAGTTACTTATATAGAATGGGCTTTCTTAGAAGTATGGAGGTGACAACAGGCTTAATTGACGTCTATGCCAAGGCTGGCAACTTAGACACCGCATGGGTACTCTTCCATGGGCTACCTGTAAAGGACTTTGTTTCTTGGAGTGCAATTATCTCCGGTTATGGAATGCATGGCCATGCGAGGGTGGCTCTCTTGCTCTTCGAGAGAATGGTGGAATCTGGTGTGGAACCAAACGAGGTCACCTTCACTTCCTTGCTGTATTCTTGCAGCCATGCAGGTTTGGTTGATGAGGGTCTGCAGTTGTTCAAAAGAATGCTAAATGTGCACTGCTTGAGACCAAACGTTGACCACTACGCATGTCTGGTTGATCTTCTTGGCCGTGCCGGTAGGCTCGTGGAAGCATTTGGGCTTATCAGAGAGATGCCATTTGAACCCAACCATGCAGTATGGGGTGCTCTACTTGGTGCTTGTGTGCTTCATGAGAATGTAGAGTTTGGGGAGCTGGCTGCGAGGCATCTTTTTGAGATTGAGCCTGAGAATACTGGGAATTATGTACTCTTGGGGAACATTTATGCTGCAGTTGGGAGGTGGGAAGATGTTAAGGATGTGAGGAGAATAATGATTAAAAGAGGACTAATCAAAGAGCCAGGATGTAGTCTAGTTGAGGCTAGGAGTGTTTGACATGGAGAACAAGCTGGAAAATTAGAATGAAATTTGATTACAACTGTGTATTAATTTACCCTACCATGTCAACATATAACTCAAAGATTGTTTTACACCGAATGCAAATTATTAACACATCCATGATGGCTTCTGGCCATAGAAGACCTGGCTAATTTACGCAAGTAAAGAGTCTACCCCTCTACATCTCATTGCTGCCTGATTGACCTTGTCATAGCTTTGATAGTGTCTTAGCTTTCAAGCTGAGGTCAATGTCACTATTAGCAATTGAAGCCAGGGTACCACGTAGCCGTGCCTTGGCTTTATAAAGAATACCATGGACTTCCTCAAACTGAGGACTGGTTGCTCTCTTGACGTTGTCAATCCAAGTCATTATCTTCTTGTGAGGCAGCAAAATTCTTGCACGATCTTTCTCATCCACCACCTGAAGAACAAAACGAATAAATCAGTGTAACAGCTTCAATATTACTGTTTTCTCTCTCTAATTTTTTTTTAAAAAAAATCACTTGTATCTTAGCATAATTAGATCCTATCTTCCAAGATAAGTATGTTTCTTGGTATACATTATGCAAGATGTCTACTTGATGAGAAGTTATATTGTCTTATTACCCGCGGCAAGCAATATCAAGATCTGGAAGGTTTAATTGGCAACTTAGCGTTTGGATCACATACCTCTAATTGCATAATCTCGCAGACAAGGCTGAGATCAGCAATAGATGGCTGAGAATTGCCGAGTAAGAACTTTGCATTCCCTTTAAGCCATATATTTTCAATTTTCAACAAGGATAAATTGAGCACCTTCTCAGCTTCCTTTGCTGCCTGTGGATTTAAAGGAAGACCTAATACAGGGGCTAGCACACTGTTCAGAACAAAGGAAGCTGGATGCCGAGTTACAGTGTCAGATACAGCCTCAGGTCATGCCAAATCAATCAGGAATGTTTGTAGAAAAGATCTATATGCAACAAGTATCACTACATGTCCCAAGAAAAAATGCAACATGAATAGTATTGAAATTGTAATAAAGCCTCATATTTACCTTTTGTTTTGCATTTAGAATTTCAGTTTGCCATTCATGTCTAACAGAAGTTCCAAAAAGAGAAAATGAGAAGATCATAGAAACAACTATCTAAGATTAAGAATCACATTTGCAACATCAATTAAAAAGGTATATCCATTTTTTGTTTTTACATGAATCCAATTCTTCTGATGTTCTTTATACCACGAAAAAGCAATATGGGTAATGTTTACAAAACAGAGGTATTTCATAAGAAGAAGGAAGATTTTTCTCACCTGCACCACGGCGCAGGTTGGAATGATGCCAATCCAAGATAGAGTCAATTTTAGCTCTGGTAAACAGATCAGCTGGATACCTTCATGAAGAAAAAGAGAAACTGTGAGCAGTAATTTAATTAACATGGAGAGAGTCAATGTCATATAGTGAATTACCAGTGATCTGGAACTCCTGGGAATGAACAAGCAAGATACCTCAAGATGGCGTGACTGTTCAAGGCATATTCAACAGCCGTTAGAATTTCAGAATGAAGTTAGCAGAAGAAATACAGTAGAAGAGACAAGTCAACAACGAATCTTTTCAGGATAAAGGAAAATCACTTTTCAAACTTAAAGATAAACTATCATTTTAAATCAAGTCATCAAAAATAAAGAGAAAGAGCTCAAGTTCAAAATAGGCAAATATGTGACCTGAATTTATGATGACAAACTCTCCAAGAAGGAACGAATGCATGAGAATAACAATTTCTACCACCCTAAATGAAAAAATTCTAACAGAAACAGTTGATGACAAGAGAGGACAACCACTGTGGCAGCCTATTATATACATAGCCATGATATCTCTTTTCTCTTTTCCCCTTTCTGCTTTTGAAGTGAGCTTAGTTGGAAAGAGGTCAAAATAACTCCTAGATAACCAATTAAGCAGCAATAAGGTTACTTATTTGTTATCTTCACAACCAATTCAAGAAAAGGTATCTCATGGTACCTGAGTATTTATCGTATAAAGAGAATAATATTTCATTCAAACTTAAAGCTTTTCATTCAAACTGTAGTATGACAATTATGAGTTACCTCTCAAACAATTTATATCTTCCATCCACAATTGCAGGAACTTGTCCCATTGGGTTTATTTCTGAAAGGAAAAAGAAAACGTATAGCTAACAACATTATCAATTTCTCTCAATTACAGCACCTGTAGACATACTTTAAGCTATAAGTTTTGCAAACATACTGATCTGCTATGAGATACATGTCACATGTTTTTCCTGTTTACAAATGTAAAAAGCCAACAACTTTTTCATTACGAACCAACAACTAATTAGGGTTTTTACGTCAGAATAGTAATCAACTCTCTTATTATTCTTCAAATAAAGGAAGACGCAGAAATAAAAACTAAATGAACAAAAAGAGAACCAAATCGAGACCTTTAAATTCCGTCGATCGATGCTGACCCTTACCGATCTCAATCCTCACCTCTTCGAAATCGATGCTGTTTACCCTGAAACCCAACCAAAAGGGGGAAAGCTAAAATTATCCAAAGTCAAACTCCTATAAATTTGAAGGGTGAAATCGAAAAGAAAGAAACAAGAGAAAGTTTTAGATGGATTCGAAGTATTTACTTGCAGAAGATTATAATCGCACGCGATGGCTGCGACATCCGATCAACGTACACCTTCAACGCCATCTCAATCTCTTCTCTCCTCTCCTCTCTTACTCTCTCAAAGGCACCGGCTGAAACGTCCAGTTGCGATCTATTATTTTTTGTCCTCCTATACCCAGCTGCGAACAATGAAGGATCCCCGACAAGATACTTTGCAGGCTAGGTCGTAGTAAATTACAGCAGACGAATGTCAGCCATATCTTTATATATAAAGAAGAAATCAACAGGTTGAAAGCCCGGTTGTAGCGAATTCCTACAAAATTACGTATGGAGAGTCTGAACCTAAGATTGCAATTTATGATATAATGGATCTTAATGGCAAACCTATATCCCAAGGGTTAGTGACTATAGCACTATTCGATATATAGATTCAAGCCAATATTTTAATTAGTTTAAATTAAGCGTACATAGCATTCTAGTAGGAAATTTATTAAATATAATCCTAATTTTTTTTATAGAAGAAATCAAATTCATAACCTCAGTCTATTAATTCAATCAGGACTACAGCGCAAGGCACTTATTTGAGATTGAGCCTGAGAATACTGGAGTCTAGTTCAACATACTACTCTAATTTTTACCCACGATTAGAGGGAAAAAGAGAAAAAAAAAAAGTGTTTGTATGTACTCTAGCTGGATATATTACTCTAATTTTTTTACCCAAGACTCAGCAGAGACCATACTATGTCATCTTTATTACTCAAATATTGTTTTGCACAGAAAGCAAATCACTAACACAATTAACCACAATGGATTCTGGTCACAGAAGACCTGGGTAATTTACTAAAGTAAACAGCATCTCGTTATGCCTGATTAGCCTTGTTTGCAGCCAGGTTGTCACGTAGCCGTGCCTTGACTTTATAAACAATGCCATGGATTTCCTCGAAATGAGGGTCAGTTGCACTTTTGACGTTGTTGATCCAAGTCAGAATCTTCTGGTGAGGCTGCAAAATTCTTGCATGAGCCATCTCATCCACCACCTGAAGAGCAAGACAAATACAATCACCGTCACAGCATAATTAGATCCTACCTTCTAAGATAAGCATGGTTTTTTGGTATACATTATGCAAGATGTCTACTTCACGATAAGCTATATCAAGCATTATCTAGATCTGAAAAGTTTTAACTGGCAACATACTGTTTCAAATTATGGATAATATACCTCCAATTGCATGATTTCGCAGACAAGGCTGAGATCTGCGATAGATGGCTGAGAATTGCCTAGTAAGAATTTTGCGTTGCCTTTAAGCCACAGATCCTCGATTCTTGACAGAGATGAATCGAGCAACTTCTCAGCTTCCTTTGCCGCTTGTGGGTTTAAAGGAAGACCTAATGCAGGGGCTAGTGCAGTGTTCAGAACAAAGGGCGCTGGATACCAAGAGAAAAGGCCTCAGGTCATGCAAAATAATTAGCAGATGTTTATATGAAACATTGATATGCAAAAGCGGGATATTGGATGTTGTCACATGTCATACAAAAATGGCAAAGTTAATAATATTGAAATTGTAAGAACACCCCATAGAATTTCAATTACTATTCATGTCTAGCAGAAGTTCTAACTATAGAAAATGAGAAGATCGTAAAAATAACTATCTAAGTTTTAGAATCACACTTGCAGGAAAACTTAAATATGTATACACAATTTTTGTTTTTCCTTGAATGTAATTCCCTGATGTTTTTGATACCAGCAGAAATAATATGGAGAATGTTTACAAAACAAACTGGCAATCGTAAAGGTACAACAAGCAGTATAATCCACCTCATATTAATGATTCTTCATAAAATGTCCATTTAAACTAGAGAAAATATATTCCAAGAAGCCAGATAGACATGGCATAAATGAGCTTAAGGAAAGCATGCGAAGGAGAGCATTCAAACAGCAAACCTCATAATCAATCAAGCTATAGATAGAGCACCATTAGAGAACTTCCAACAGAAATTATCTTAGTTTATCTGATATGCCTGAAATTAAGATGACTTAATCATGTCTTCCAACATCAGGTATTCAGTTGGCACTAACCATGTATAACCCCCAAGTGCCACTAGCACCCACGCAAATGAGAAAATAAAACAAGAAACTCAAATTTACAACAGAAAGATCTTATGTATTTTGTTTGTGAAAGCCAGAAGAGGTTTAACTGGAAAGACATAACAGAGTGGAATATAGGCAGAGAGGCTAGCAATCAATTTACTTGTAGAAGTCCAATCAATTGACAAAATTTCTATTCCAACTGACCAATTCTACCATATTTTTTGCATTCAAGGACTAGCCTTCACCTCTTGATGCTTGTTACACTTTGGATAGCAAAGGAGAAGCCATTAAGTGTATGGTTGCACGGGACTCTACTCAACCAACCATCACAAAAGCACGATGCCAAACTGTACTGCATAAGAGGAAGGAAAGTTTTTTTTTTCACCTGCACCACGACGCAGGTTGGAATGATGCCAATCCAAGATAGAGTCAATTTCAGCCCTATTAAACAGATCAGCTGGATACCTTCATGAAGGAAAAGAGAAAATGCGAACACTAATTCAAATAACATGGAGAGAGCACCAACAACGAAAATATCTTGTAATCAACGACATATAGCGAATTACCAGTGGTCTGGAACTCCTGGGAATGCACAAGCAAGGTACCTCAAGATGGAATGACTGTTCAAGACAAAATCAACAGCCATTAGAATTTCAGAATGAAGTTAGCAGAAGAAATACAGTACAGGCAAGTTAACAAAAAGATAAATTTGGTTTTATTTCTCCGGAAAGAAAGAAGAAAATTAGTTTCTAAAATTAAAGAAAAAATATCATTTGGAAACTATGCTCCTCGTAAAGTACAAGCCATACAAAAACCAAGAGAGGAATTCAAGTTCAAAGCAGACTTATAAGAGACTTGGATTTGTGATAGAATTCAATAGTTTTGCAATTTGAACAACAAACACTGAGAAAAGTAAAAGAAATTATGAGACATAAAATTCAAGTGATAACTTACAATTTCTACTGCTTTAAATGAAAAATTGTAAGAGAAAAACTGTTGATGAGAAGAGAGTACCACCACACTACCACAGTGGCACACTATTCTATGCATAACCATTTTATCTCCATTCCATTTTCTCCTCCCTTCTTTTTTGTTTCTGATGGTAGCCGTAGTCAGGAAGATTACTTTTCTGATGGTAACCATGATATCCAAATGGGCTTTTAGCAAATCATGAGCAGCAAAAAGATTACTTTTGGTGTAATCTTCATGCTTGATGACCAATTCAAGAAAAAACATCTCATGATTCCCAAGTATTTGAAGATATAAAGCGAATAAACATTCAAACTAAATGTTTGAACAGAGGAAGCATTCCAACAAATCTCCAAGCAAAATTTCTGGGATGAGAATTATCAGTTACCTCTCGAACAATTTATTCCCTCCATGCGCAATTGCTGGAACTTGACCCATTGGATTTATTTCTGAGAGCAAAAAAGCAATCCTAGTTAACAAAATCTACAAAGAAAAGAACACCAAGAAAAATAACAATTTCTCTCAATTATAAGTTGCACCAATACTTGAAAGAACCCTAGACACTATAAGTTCAGCAAATATGAAATTTGTTGGAAGATCTATATTACATATTTCCCATTTTATTAATCTTAAAAAGGCATCCGCTGTTTCATTACGATCTACAAGTAATTAGGTTTTAGACACGAAACTGGAAATATACTTCCAATCATAAGGAAGACAGAAACTAAATGGACATAAAAGAACGAAATCGAGAAGAAATACCTTTAAACTCTGGCGATCGATGCTGGCCCTTAGCGAGGACAATCGTCACCTCCTCGAAATCTATGTTGTTTACCCTGAGACGCAACCAAATTGGACTAAGCTAAGATTATCCGCAAACAAACTCCTATTGTAAAAAAAAATTAAAAATCTGAGGGTTGAAATCGGATAGAAAGAAACGAGCAAATTTTAGATGGTTTCGAGTTACTTACTTGCAAAAGATTAGGATCGCACGGGATGGCTGCGACATCCGATCAACGTACACCTTCAATGCCATCTCTCTATCTCTCCCCTCTCCTCTCACTCCCACGCACACTGGCTATAAATAAAACGTCCAATTTCGATCTTCCGTGTTCTTATTATGGGTTAATTACTCTCAGCCTCCTAAATTATCACTGCTTCCGCTTACACCTACTGATTTTTTATTTTTATTTTTATTTTTATTTTTACCGTATAGATTTTGAACTAAAAACTTTTAGCAGATAAACCCTTGAATTAAAGGGTTTATATGGATATAAAAAATTAATATAATATCTTCGTGAAAATAGTGATAATTTATGGAGTTAAGCACTATTAACTCTTTTATTATTGATAGAGAGTTAGTAGTCTAATCACATATTAGATTGGAGTTAGGAGCTAATCCTTATATAGGACAGATACATAGCCAAAAGTGTTTGAAGTTGTGACTTCTTGTCCTATTAGTACGCTTCTAAGTTGTGTTGAAGTGATGGTTATAATATTCTAATTATTTTGTTTATTATTTAAGAGATTAACAAAGAGTTAACTTTTTCTAGATATAAAATTGCTTAGCTTTCACTAAATTTTACTTAATATATTACGTCATGTGCATTACCAAGTGGCTACTCTAAACTAAACAACGTTGTATTACTTAAATCAAATAAAGTTATTGAGTCAAATTATTAAAATATTAAATATTTTTTTTAAAGTTAGAATCAAGTTAGTGATTGATACCTTCTTTTTTATTATTTATTTATTTATTTTTCACTTCCACCTGCTGCGGGCTTGTATGATCGTCATGCATGATGATTCTATAATTGAAATGAATCGTTCAAACTACTCAGATATGTATGACAACTTGACATAGTGACATTAGCTGTTTAACTTAATTTAATCACTCTCCAGCTTTGACTCCTCATCATCGAATAAATTCTCTTCACCAAGAGTTCGCTCCATAATTCAAGATGGATCGATTATGGAAATGTTGACATGTTCATGTATATTTCAATTCTTCATAAACAACACACTGCAGCAAATTTAATATATACATATACAAGTCAGTTCAACTAATATGAACCACATATTTCACAACAATTAGCTAACTAAGATTCCCTTTATCTGAAGCATGTCCAGCTTCTTGGGCCTTCTGTAGTTCCTCAACAACAGAGAGCAGCAAACAACACTGACTGATGAGGCTGCCATTGCAGCACCAGCAAGCCATGGCGGCAGACGAAATCTGGCCGACGGATAAAGAATTCCGGCAGCGATTGGTATGCCGATAATGTTGTAACCTAGTGCCCATAAGTAATTCATCCGGATCCGGGAGAAAGTTTTCCTAGAGAGATCTATAGCAGTAATTACATCCTCTAAGTTGCTCCGCATAAGAACAATATCAGCTGCTTCAATAGCAATGTCGGTGCCGGCACCTATTGCCATGCCGACATCGGCAGAAACTAGTGCTGGTGAGTCGTTGATTCCATCACCAACCATTGCCACTGTCAAGCCAGACATCTGCAAGAAATTAAGAATATTAGTAATAGTAGGACATGTGGAAAAGTATGGAATCTAGTAGGTAGACAGAAGGAAGGGTTAAATTAACAGAGTCATGTAATGTGAGCACATGCTACTGTAATGGAAAACTGTACAGGATACTTAGATACCTGCAGTTCCTTCACTTTCTCTGCTTTCTGTTCTGGTTTTGCTTCGGCAACTACATTGTCAATACCAACCTCTTTAGCAATTGCATTTGCAGTGCCCCAGTTATCCCCTGTTACCATAATGCTCTTCACCTTCATGGACCTAAGAAGAGATATTACTTCTTCAGCACAAGGCTTTAGTGGGTCAGATATGGCTATTATCCCAACAACTTCTTGATCCATTGATACAATTATTCCTGTTTGTGCCATTTCTTCTGTCTCCATGAGGATATCAGAGGCTTCAATAGTTATTTCAATGCCTGATTCCAACATCAAGCTCTTGTTGCCTACAATCACAATTTTGTTTCCAACTGTGGCTTTGACGCCATGGCCCGTAACAGACACGAAGTCTTGCACTTCAGGCCATGCATGCTTTTCTTCTCTGAACTTCTTAGCATATTGAACAATGGCCTTCGCCAAAGGATGTTCACTATTCATCTGTCAATGATAGAATAATATAAGTTACCATCCATAACAAAAGAATGATTACATAAAAGATAAAATGTCTTTGGTGAATTTTCCTCGTGATAGTTGGATACTAAGGATTAAGTGAAGCACCAGTTATCACTCAATTGCAAACAAACCAGGGTCGAAGTCGAAGCTCTTGTGTAAGTAGACAGAACAAAGCATTTCTAGATGTATTAAGATCTGGATACTCTGAATATAAGAAGTTTGGAAAAAGTAAATACCTCAGCAGCTGCAACAAACTCGTAGAAGTCCTGCAATACCATATTTTTTAGAAGCCTAGTACTGACGACAGCAGGCTTTCCAGTGGTAAGTGTCCCTGTCTTGTCAAACACAATGCAGTTCACCTGAGAAGTTTTACATTCAGCATCTGTAAGTAATCTAGAATTTTAGACAAGATTAAATGGAACATAAAATGCATTTCTTGGCTGATACTGATAAATTATTATAACGACAAAGCCCTGTGTCAAGGATAAAACAGCGAGTTGCTTTGAAATTTTATCCTTCATTGTTTGCTAGGTGATCAAATAAAGAGTTGCAGAGTTGGATGCCTCCCGCCAATCATTTACTCAAGCATAATTATATGCCAGCTACCTTGTTGCATTAGTTAGCTAGCTATAAAACAAAATTTTATAGTTCTCATTTAAGATGCTGATGTGAATGAGCATGGGTTGTAAGCACTTCAGCAAAAAATAAGCACAGAAAGAGTTTCTCATGAGACCTTGTGTGCATTCTCCAATGCTTGACCACCCTTAATGAGTACACCTTGAGAAGCACCAACTCCAGTGCCAACCATGACAGCAGTTGGAGTGGCTAAGCCAAGCGCACATGGACAAGCTATCACCATAACAGATATTCCGAATTGCAGAGCAAGTTGAAAGCTATCCATGGAAGATGGTATCCATGATTTTGGGTAACCATTAAATTTCGCAGCTAAAAACCATGAGAACCAAGTGGCAATTGCAAGAGTGATGACCTGCACAGTTAAACATCACTAATTCAGTATAATATTCGTAAACAAGTTACTCATACTTCCTATTAGAAATAACACGTCCTCTTGTCCCAGTCAGTATACATATTTAATATCATTATGTCATATGACGTGACTAAAATCTAGATTCGATACTTGTCCATTTCAGAGAGACACCCAGAACATGTGAGCCTCCTTGATGATTCCCTAGATTTCAAGATACATGAGCCATTACAATTGTTTGTGAAAATAGATCAGGTCAACATTCCAGTAGAGTAATTATAAGTCAGTAGCCAGAAAAAAGAATGGAACTGACTTAAATGGCCTTTTGGCCCAGTAATTCATTCAGTTTTTGAAATAAAAAGATTTATAATGTTGACACTTGCCGAAAAATAAAGCAGAAAAAAAAAGGGAAGGAAGCATGTAATAAATGTATCCTTACCAAAGGGACAAAGAACTTTGATATACGATCGGCAAACTTCTGAACGGGAGCTTTTGCCATTTGTGCTGACTCAACTAGACGAACAATCTGTGATAGAGCACTCTCTGACCCAACATGTGTGGCTCTCACATAGAGCACACCATTTTCATTAACTGTTCCACCGATAACAGTATCTCCTTTTCTCTTTGCAACAAGCCGTGATTCTCCAGTTATCATGCTTTCATTGACATGGCTCTGACCCCATGTAACGAAACCATCTGAAGCAACTTTCGCACCAGGCATTATTTTAATGATATCGTTCTTCTGAATCAGTCGACTGTCTATTTCTCTTTCATTTACCACTTTGCCTTCACTATCATATGTTAACAACGTAGCAGTTTCAGGTGCCAGGTCCATAAGCTTCTCGATTGCCTCTGAGGTTTTCCCTTTAGCTAAGATTTCAAGGTACTTACCCAGAAGAATAAATGATATGAGCATCGAACTAGTCTCAAAAAAATCAGTTCCCATAAATTCTTTCGAAGTTGCTGCCCTGATAATGGAGTGAAGAGAATAGAAATAGGCTGTGTTAGTGCCGAGAGAAATCAACACATCCATATTAGCTGAGCCATGTCGCAAGGCTTTGTATGCACCGGTATAAAACCTACGGCCAACTATAAATTGGACAGGAGTGGATAAAATCCATCTCAGAAGCTCTCCAATACTCAACATATTAACTACCTTCTTATCAAGTCCATCTCGAATCCCAGGAATGTACATAAAGACCATGGAAGTTAAAAATACCGGAATTGTGAAAACCAAGCTCCAAAGAAAAGACTGAAAATACTGGTTAATCTCCTTATGCCTGTGAAGCTCCCTTCCTCCTGCTTCTGGATATATTGATGCCCTGAGATGTTCGGAACCCGTCGATTCAATTACATCAATAAAATTCCGAGGACCTGTTTGATCTGGCTTGTAGGATACAGTGATTTTACGAAGCACAGGATCAATATTTGTACCCTCAACCCCTGGAAGTGCTTCAAGAGAGCTTTTGATCATCATGATAGATTTATCATCTAAGCTACCATCAACTTTAAACTCTATCCTGTTCCTATCTTCTCCCGTTGTGATAAGTATAGCTTCAAAACCAGTTTCTTCGACTACTTCGACAAGTCTGGTGGCAGTGATGATTTTAGGATCATAAAGAATTTCTGCTTCTTCAGTTGCCAAGGCTACTACAGCTTTCTGGACGCCTGGAACAGCTTTAAGAGCAGACTTAACAGTACTTGTGCAAGAAGTGCAGGTCATTTCTTTTACATGTAACCTGCATATTAGAATAGATCGTTCCTTAGGCTCCTCTTTGATCAATGCAGCTTCAAATCCCACATCTTCGATTCTTTCCTGAATTTCCTCTTCCTGTTTTAAAAAAAAAAAAAAAAGCCTCAGACGAGTAAATCAGACTAGCTTTCAGCACATAATTGTATTAAATAAAAGTAGTAAGATAAAGTAAAATAAAATGATATAAGACATAATTAGAAAGAGTAATAACTATTATAATACAAGTACCTCTTCAATAAGAAAGTCAATTAAAAAGTAATAGGATCAAAATGTTGAATTATTCAATAAAAACTCTAGTTTCCATTGTCCTTTAGATTCAGATAATCTGTCCTGCTAGGATTTCTCTTGGTTGAAAGATTTCTGGCAAAAAGTTCTTATCAGCTGATTTGCACATTAATTTGGGTGTAGACTGCAACAAGTTGATTTGGCATCTCTCTGTCATGAAAGCAACCCTCTGTCATCTCTCTCAAGGAGAGATTATAAATATAAACTCTACTACTCTAGCCAGAAACTTATTGAATCAATCCTAAACATATTGTTGTTTCAATGACTGCTATTCATACAACAGGAATATATGGTAGGATCATGATTATTCACTTAACACTAATACCCAGAAGAAGAATAGGGAGATTGGGAGGGGTACAGAAAAGGTAGTGTGTGATACGACAGAGAGAAAAGATCAACACGAAAGAAATGAGTTACAATCTCTACAATAAACAACTGTTTAGTCTTTTACTCCATTGAGGCATTTGCATGCAATAACGTTAGACAAGTTTAACATGGCATGAAGAAACTTCATAATAAATGACTATAATTAATGGAGTTCTACTCGATCCATCAAAAGTTAGCAACACGCAAGACTTCATAGCCTTAATTACTATAGCGACATGAACCTGCATGACGTGCCTTTAGACTAACAAAGGCTACTCAAATAATGAAAAATAGAAAGGTCTCTCTTTCCCATTAAATTCATAATAGGAAACCATTCAGTAATATTCCAATAAAAATTTGACGATTAGAAGAAGAACCAAGTTGCTCAGTTCATTTAACACCAAATTTTCCATTAAAAAGGAAATAAGCGGAAAATAGATGTACAAAAGATTATGAAATCGCTAGTGAAATCCAAACAAAAGAAGACAACAAGCCCTGTTCACGAAATTGTTGGGTTCGATTCAAGAAACACACACACAAAAAAAAGCTATAAGCAAAGAGATCGGAATCAGATCAGACCGAGACGAAGGCGGGATAAAAGATGACTTGAGCACGGTTATTGAGCACGTCCACAGCCGCGTCATGTATCCCCGGGAGGCGCTTTATAGCCTTCTCCACTGATCCGCCGCACGCAGTGCACGTCATTCCCACGACCGAGAACAGAGCGACCCTCGTGCTCTCCTCTTCCTCCAGAGGCGGAGCCTCTATGTCACCGAATCCGGCGCCGCCATGCCCCGCCGGTGAGGCGCCCTTCGGCCGCTTGAGCATGGAAGGGTACCGAGGTCTCAGGGAGAGCAGACGGGGGGTTTTCGACGAGGAAGAGGAGCACGGGTCGCCATTAAAGCAGGAGAAGAGGAAAGCTTTGCTCGCCATTGCTCTCCTCCTCCCTTCTCCTTCCCTTGCCCACTTGAGCTTTAGCTTGGCTCGAAAGCACGGCGAAGCGTTTGAATCGAAAGCGGTTTATAAAGAGAAACGAAAACGAGATGGTGACAGTTAACATATAGTACGTAGAAGCGATTGCTTACAAAGAAATGTTGTTAGATGTACTGGATTTAGCGGGAAGTCTTGTTCGGGTGAATTCTGGGGTAGATTTTTTATTCCCCGTAGCATCTGGTTTTATGCGAAAAAAATGTGATGAAACGGAAGGCTTAACGTACAGGGAGGGCATCTTAGCGCAGTTACAAAGTGAAACGTGACGGAAGGCATTGATATAGTTAACAGTACTACATCTAAAGTGCAAATCTCTTTCAAATCATTAGGCAGGATTTTCTAGATAATGGAGGAATATTTTAAATTTGTACACCAAACAATGTACGTTAATAAATGCAAATGTTTGGTTGTCTGAGTGGACGAACGAAAATACTCAGTTTTTTTTTAAAATATTTTTTGATGTTTAATTGTACAAAATAAATTAAAGAAATGTCTTCTTTACTCCTTAAATATAGTTTTTGAAGTGAGACATTTTATTAAACTTTATTTTCTAACAATTAAATGCACTAAAATAAATAAATTTGTGACTAAAGTATATCTATGTGTGATGTTTGGTGTGCTGACCTAAAATAATCAAAACCTAGGATTTCCTTTAACTTTTACAAGAATGACTCAATGACCACTCTAAATTTTAATCATATGAAAAGAAAATAGTGTTACTAATAAAGTGAGAGAGACTTAGGCCAACTATACAAGTGGTTGGGTTCCACCATATAATAAAAGTTATGGGTTCTAATCCCAACAGTAGTGATTTAGACATGCATGATGGATCCAATTTACTAACAAAGAAAAGATAGCCTACCTAAAATTATCCAACTGTGAAAGTTGAGCAGATTTAGAAAGGCATAAAGTTGATTAAGCTAACAAGATGTAATTAAGTTCTTAACAACATGAGAGGAATCCTTGATTGCAGTCCTTGGATCTTCGATGCACAAAATATAGTAATACCAGTTGTAAAACTTCCATGCAACTGGATTTGCAGAGAATCCTCGCCCATAGTCTACAAGGTTGTCGCATAGTAGCAAATGGCGTATGGGCAGCCGGCCGAGTGAGCTCGTCTTCTCCGCAAAAGCTCCGTTTCAACCTTCCATTTTACGTCCTCAAGGATCAGGTAATTCTCCTCTCAATATCTTCGGCTACTTTGCAATTTTTATTCTTAGTAGATCTCAGGAGCTTCAGCTGCACTTTTTTGTCCCACTAATTTTGGACCAACACTAGGGTTTTTTGAGGTTTTAGTGCATCATAAGAGGCAAAAGGAAAGCCCTTTAAATCGAAATAAGAAGATTTTTTTCCCCAATTGTAACATTTTAGGCACAATTGGCATGAGCAGAAGAGGATCAATTTAAAACCTGATTGATTTACATAATTTTCTATAGAAGTCCAAGTCCACATCTTTTGTGATAAATTTGGTTTACATAAAAACGATATAACAGGTTTGATGGACAGAAACAAGAATCAAGAAATACAGAAGTATGCTGCTGATATCCAATCCATCAGAGAAGCACAGATCCGCATTTGCCCGTATATCCATAGAACCCCGGTTCTCTCATCGGTATCCCTTGATTCTTTAGCCGGGAAGCAATTGTTTTTCAAGTGTGAATGCTTCCAGAAGGGGTGAGAGGTGGCTCCTTAGTTTGTAATTATTCAATGTTCGATTCTTTGCTCATCCTTTTTGCTGCGGCTGATATTAACATTTAATAGCTTACATGCCAAACAGCGGGGCTTTTAAAATTAGAGGTGCTTCCAATGCTATATTCTCACTTGGAGATGACCAAGCTGCTAGAGGTGTCGTAACTCATAGCAGGTTCACTCCCTTATTTATAGCACTTTGCAATGAATACAGTCTCGCCTTCTCTGCTTTAAAAGTTCAAATATATTTGGATAAAAAAATTAATGAGTTGTTCTCCATCTATTTAGTGGTAACCATGCTGCAGCAGTGTCTTTGGCTGCAAGATTACGTGGAATTCCTGCTTATATTGTTATACCCAAGAATGCACCAAAATGTAAGGTCGAGAATGTCAAGCGCTATGGTGGCCAGGTTATTTGGAGCGAAGCTACATATCAATCAAGAGAAACTGTTGCTAAGAAGGTTGAAAATGAAACCGGTGCAGTTCTTATTCATCCTTTCAATGACAAACGTATTATAAGGTATGTGACTGCCTTTCTCAGCGTGTTGATGTTCAGATATAATTGTAATTGTCTTATTAAGGAAGATGACGGTCATATGCTATCCTGTTGTTAAATTGCTATAGTTATCTTCTCATTTACCTTGCAATTCATAGGTTCTCAGTTTGAAAGTAGTTTGAGTTTTGAGATAGTCTAGCATTCAAGCCCAGTAATATCAGGTTATTTGAATATACTGCCTAATGCTCTGTTGCTTAGGTCCTAATTTTGAAGAACAGTCTAGGACAAAATTCTTAGTTGAAGTAAGGCAGCTGTTTTAACAAAAAAAAAAATTACATATGTGCCAAATTCGGGACAACTTTTCTTGTTTTCCGGAGAAATGGAAAATCCGCTTGTCATAATGCAAGCTGATTTCCTACCTAGTCAAAATAGTTACACTATAAGGTATTAGTTCAGGTTGATTTGTGGACTTATTGTCTATCGTCCTTCTGAGATGACTTCCATTGTCACCTATCTTCTGTTAAGTATGTAGAGAACATACCTCTTTTAATTAGTTCAAAGTAATTTAGTTTAGGGGTGAGGTGAACACCTCTGATCCTCTGAGTTGTATCTTTAATTATATAGTTCTTTATATAACCTTCTCGGCATGTAAGTTTCGTTTCATAGAATTGGCAAAAGTATCTGTCTTCAAGTCCAATATTGCCAAAATAACCAGATGATCAGTGCTTGCCTAACTTTTTGATATAGTTCTTCAAGGTAGTGTTGACATTTCAAACCTCTTTTTGACGAGTCCAATTGTCACATATTTGTCTCATTACTTGGGAGATGTGTTTCCTCATCCCTGTGAATTGTGATGTCTGAGCGAATTGCTTTGATATGTTCCAGATCATTAACTCCATGCAGAAACCCTGAAGAACCACTCTACTTAGGAACACCTGAATTTTGACTTCCTTGCCTTGGTACTAGCAGTATCTTTTGATATAGTCCATTATAATATGAGAAGAAACAAATTTTGTTGGAAGTTATGTTTTAAACATGTTTGCAGTGGTCAGGGTACAATTTCACTAGAGCTGTTGGAGCAAGTACCAGATATTGACACCTTAATCGTACCAATTAGTGGTTTGTACTTTGGCAGATCTTTAGCATTAATAAACTATGCTCTTCCCTTGTCTTATTCTTGACATTCTCATTTCTAACGTGGCTATATAGGTGGTGGTCTTATTTCTGGTGTGACATTGGCTGCCAAAGCGATCAATCCTTCCATCTGTGTTTTGGCAGCTGAGCCGAAGGGTGCTGATGATGCTTCTCAATCCAAGGCAGCAGGAAGGATAATTACTTTACCTGAGACCAACACGATTGCTGATGGACTCAGAGCTTTTCTTGGAGAACTTACATGGTATATATACCCACTGCCAAAAGTTGCTATATTTCAGGCTTCTGGACATTTAAGTATGCATGTAGCTATCTATGTATGTGTCTATGGTTTAATGTGTATCAATAGGTCTTTAGGGGCGTATATTTTCAATTTGGATATGACATTTTGCTTGCCCGTCATCTCTCCTGATAAAAATTTCTCTTGTAGCTTGAAATTTTTCTGAGGCTTCCTGCCGTTTGAGAACTTGTCATTTTCTTGTCATTTTCTTGTCATTTGTTGTTCTTTCTTATTACCAGTCGTTTCAGTGCATAAGACATAATTTGATTTATTTTCTTTCTGTTTCAGGCCAGTAGTGCGGGACTTGGTGGATGATGTCATCACGGTAGATGATGAGGAGATCTTAGAAGCCATGAGAATGTGTTACGAGGTTCTGAAAGTCGTCGTGGAGCCTAGTGGAGCTATTGGCCTTGCAGCTGTTCTTTCCAACAAGTTTAAACAGTGTGCTGCTTGGAACCAAAGCAACAAAATTGGAATCCTCCTCTCTGGAGGCAATGTTGATCTTGGTGCCTTCTGGGAATCATTTTGTAGACAATAGTTGAGTTCTTGTGCTTATTCATCAATTCACTTGATAAATTGAGTTGGAAGAGAGAAGAAAATAAGATTGAGTTGGAAGAGAGAAGTATCTAGCGACTAGCTTGAGAGTTAGTATCTTAATATTGCTGAAGGTTCAGCATTGCTACTTAAAACATGCCGATTACTTCAGTTGGCCTTCAATCTTCATCATGTGTGAATTATTATTCTACTTTAGTTATTATGATATTATTAAATATTCACTTGGGACAATTCATATAAATAACAGCTTTCAAGTCAAAAATAATAATATTATTATTATTAATTAATTCGCAGATTTTATTTTGCTTATTTTTAGATTTCTTTTTTAGATTATAAATGAAATGGTTTTTTTATATGAATATCCTTCAAAAATATCTTACCGTATATATCTCTTTGATATTTGCTTGTAAATCCTTCAGAACATGATTTTTGCACGAAAACCCTAAAACCTCTTGATTTTATATGGATACTTTTTAAACCTAACTATTTTAACTTATGAATTATTATTATTATTATTATTATTTTACTTATGGCTTGTAAAAAGTAATATGAGAGGCATCTAAACAAAAGTTATAAATAATTTTGAAGGGTATCGCAAAATTATGAAAATTAAAAGGGCATATACATAGATAAGAAATTTTAGAGGGATATACGTGTAAAATAATCCATGCAAATCTCCAATTTATGATAGGTAGAATAGTATGACTAATCTCGACGATCATACTTCACAAAAAAATTGCGAGAAGCATTATAGGCATTGTAACAGGTATTATTTGGACTGCACGGTAGACCCACTTTGCTCCTTATAATAGACTACAGTCTCTTTCACTCTATTCTACAGACAATACTCAAGTTTACGTCCTCAATTACTTGAACGGAGAAAGAAAAAAAGAAGAAAAATTAATTAAACACTAATTAATTGGTTGTCCTATATATATTAATTATCTATCTTGGTTTGGTTTCAGGTTTACATTGCAACGCAGCAGAAGAGTGTAGAATTGAGGACTTCAAAAGTTTCATCAGACATCCAAACACTCACAATAAAGAAAGGAGGAGTATTTCGAATTGAAACGAAAAGGAATCAAGAGTCTAACAACAATTCTGAGATCCATAAAATGAGATGCAGGATTTGTGGTTTCAAACTAGCAATACAAGAAAAGCATTGCTGCTCGATCCATTGCAAAGTGAGTAGAATAGACTCTAAATTTATTTGATTCAGTGATCTGAAAGTAGTTATATATATATATATATCTTTTTAGCTACTTCAAATGAATTTTGAGTTTAATACTTCTCTTCATTAAAGGCAACGGCAACAAGAAGTAGAAAACGGCCCAGAAAGCAAAAAGGTACTGGTACCATGTCGATCACCATTTATGTAACAGATGAGTAATACGCGATGTCCGTGACTTGTGATTTGAGCACTAATCATGATATAGTTAGTTTAGAATAAAACTATTTGGAGCACTTATTTTTAGTTATTTATCTTCTTATTGAAGTTTATCTCTGTATCATCTTTTGAGCTCTTCTTCTATGCCCTTTATATTTATATATCTTTTCTAGGATAAAAAGAGATCTAACACTTAGAAAAGTTAAAAGTGTTATAACTGATTCATCATGTGATTATTTATTTCTTAATTATAATTTTAGTTAAAAAATAATAATATTTTTTTGCATGTATATCCTTTTAAAAAAATATCTTATTTGTATATATAATCTTTTAAAGTTGATATTTTTTTAATATATTTTTTAACAGAATTTCTAACAGAAAAATTGTATGTGTCTATTTTTTTTTATTTAGGAGATGAAACTGAAAAGAAAATAGTTGAGGGGTCAAAATATAATTAATCAAAAAAATTTCCAACCGGAAACCCTAAACCCTGAGGTGGACTTCTATTGGGTCGCACCGAACCTTGATTTGGTTCAAAGCCCGCCGCATAGTTAACACCCCAACTACAACACGGCTTTGAGTTGCTTCGATCTCGCTCGGGACTTGCATCGAACAGATGGTGAGCAAGAGACAGAAGGAAGCACGAAAGCGATTCAAGGAGGCGAATCCCAACCTCTTCCCCAAGCCCGAGCCCCCCAAGGAGGACTCTTCTAATCCAAAGAAGAAGAAGAAGAAGAATAGCAGGAAGAAGGTTAATGGAGTCCTCAAGGGCAAACCCACCAAGAAAAGCGGCTCCAAGAAGCATCCCTTGAGGGTCCCTGGAATGCGCCCTGGAGAGAGCTGCTTCATTTGCAGGTCCGAGGATCATATTGCTAAGCTTTGTCCCGAGAAAGCCCAGTGGGAGAAGAACAAGGTTTGTTTTGATTTACTTCGATTTGCTTCTCTTTCTCCAGTGCCTATCAACTGTTTGCTTTGTTGTCAAGTCTACCTTTTGACGTCTTATTATTTGTTTTTGCACAATAACTGTTCTTGTTTATTGGGTATATGAATTGGGTATGCAGGTCATGCTAATTCTCTTGTTTGGGTGGTTTAAGTAGACAACGAAGTGTTATGATAAATATCATGGGTCATCGTTGCTAAAGCGATTACTTCGTAGATTTTCACTCCTGTCGTCAGAATTGTAACTCAGGTTATTTAGATAGTTTGAATGGTTTAGTGAGGAAAAAAAAAATTCTAACTACGATCAATATCGTTGTGTTAACATTAGTTTTAACAATAACCATATCCATCAGTAATATGAGCAATCGATTTTTGTTGTTTTGCATCTGAGCAGAAATTTCTTTAGGCCCGTTTGTGAGGATTCTTCATGCTTTATGTTTTGACATCATGGTGGTGTCTACCTATGCATAATAATGCAAGTGCCTCATGCTTTATCCAGATTTGTTTGCTCTGTCGCCAACGTGGACATAGTCTTAAGAACTGCACAGAGAAAAGTGATAGCAGCAACAACAAAAAGTTTTGCTATAACTGTGGAGAAGTTGGACATTCTCTTTTCAAGTGCCCTAAGCCCCTTGAAGATGGTATTCCGCTCATCTTTTATTTGATATAGTTCTTTAAAGTACTTCCTTTTGTTCAGTCTATGCAATTAGCACTTTTTTCAGAGTTTATATAGTATTAATACTTCTAAGGTGCCAATTTAATGGATTTCTTCTTAAGGTATTGAACTTTATTTGTAAATGCAGGGGGTACAAAATTTGCCAGCTGCTTTATCTGTAAAGAACAGGGCCATTTGAGCAAGAACTGTCCGAAAAATGTACACGGAATATATCCAAAGGTACCCCATATGTATAGGTGATTTATATGAGTAGCTTGTAACAGAAATTATCTGCATATATTTGTTAAAAGGTTCTGTTATCTGTGGTATTAGCTTGCCATCAATTGAAGTCCATAAATGTTGTAAATTCGTAATGGAGCTTATTGAATCTTCTTCTTAAGTTTTGGACTAAGAGTCAACCTCAACAATGCTGTATATTAATTATCCTGTCAATTAAGGGGAATCTGATTGATTATTTTTATGTTCTTGTTAGGGTGGTTCCTGTAAGATATGTGGTGGTGTTACGCACTTGGCCAAGTTTTGTCCAAATAAAGGCAACAGAGATTTGACAACCTCTGCCGGGGGGCAGAACATAGGTATTACCGAGCTTGTATTATTCATGTCAATTAATCCTCTTATGATATTGTGAATTTTGGTATTAAATCTTTCTTTAGAATATGAAGTCTATCATTTAGCTGCATTTTCAATTTCTGATCCTTTTTGCTATGTTTTTTGGGGTAACTCTAACTCTGAAATTGCGCTTGGATATGCTAGTAATTTTATAAGCAAGCAACTCTTGGCATCACTGGATCTCATTTTCACCTCAATGAGGATATGCTAGCAACATTCATTCATTACGTAGTTGATTTAGAATGTCTCTTCCTCTCATCTCAGCTAGCGAACCTGGGGAAAACCTGCAAGGGCTGCAGTCCATCTTCCGGAGCGGAGATGATATTGAAGATGATTTTGTTGTAGAAGAATTGAAAAGCGGCAAAAAGGATCCCCCTTTACACTCTAAGAAAGAACCAGCTGCTGGGATGGGTGACAGTGAAAAGAATCCTCATGCAAAATCAAAGATAAAGAAGGGCCCAAAAGTTGTAAATTTTTTGGGTTAAGGCAATGATCATTTGCTTTCAGTCATCGGATCTTGGATGTATGTTCATGAATATCCTAGTGCAAATGAAGTTTTGTATTTTTCGCTTGTACGATGAATAGTCTTTCTTATTTTCTTAAGATGATGTTGTCAGATTAGTTTGTTTCTTTGAAGGACATTTTAACCTCTCATTGCCATTGTACAATGTCTAACACCATTATAATGCTAGATACATACATGTACATATATCTGAGCACCTAACACCTATCTATAGAAGTTGGTTGTTGGTTCTTTATGGATGATGGTGAGCATGTCGCTCTTCATGCCTCTCTCCATATGGGGATATGCATGGCAGACTCGGTCAATGCCTTCATCTCGGACGTGCCATCAAACAACTGCTTAATTTGCGAGTTTCTCCTCTCTCTCCTCCTTTATTCCCTCCATCAAACTCTCTCCTTCCCACATTTCTCTCTTCCCCTCCTCTTTCTTTCTCTCTCTATTCCTTTCTCAGTTCCCATCCTTGGAGAAGAAACTATGGTTAGTCTACTTGATCAATATTGTTTTCAATGTCGATTAGCTACATTATCTTCTAATAGTTTTCATTTGTTGTTGTACAAATGAAGGCCAATTCGGCGTCGGGAATGGCTGTGAATGATGAATGTAAGATAAAGTTCTTGGAGCTGAAGGCGAAGAGAAACTTCCGTTTCATCGTGTTCAAGATCGACGAGAAGATCCAGCAGGTGTCGGTGGAGAGACTCGGCCAGCCCGACGAGAGCTACGATGATTTCGCCGCATGCTTGCCGCCGAATGAGTGCCGCTACGCCGTCTTCGACTTCGACTTCGTCACCGATGAGAATTGCCAAAAGAGCAAGATCTTCTTCATCTCTTGGTAACGTTTGCACATATCATGCATGCAACTAAGTGGCATTCATCATAAAGAGAAATTTATTAAAACAAACACCCTACTTTTTGCATGTCCGTTATTTATTTACTATCGAATTTGTATTTATCTTTTACTACCTTAAAAACATAGTGGAGTTCGATTAGCTATATATGTGACCATATCAATTTGGAAAGAAAGAAGAAAGATATATAATAGCAAAATATTATTAGAGTGAATGCTAACAATTGCACCAATACTAATTTCGGTCATTGCTCTACGTGGATAAATTCTTGTAAAATTTAATGTACAGGGCTCCAGATGAATCAAAGGTAAGGAGCAAGATGCTGTATGCTAGCTCGAAGGATAGATTCAAGAGAGAGCTCGATGGCATCCAGGTGGAGTTACAAGCAACGGATCCGAGTGAGATGAGCATTGATATAATCAAAGGGCGAGCCTTTTAAAGAACCAATTCGACCGTCGAATCCTTTATTCGACGACGGGGATTTCCCTTCATTTGTTCGATGGACAATATTTATTCCAGGAGATAGCATCGAATTAAACTTTTTTTTTGCCTCAAACCATGTGGCTAAATACTATTACTACCTTTATTTGTAACTCGTTTTCTTTCCGAAGTTTAATTTGCCAGTATGAATGCATCTGGGTTGCACCTAAAGGCATTTATTCCTAATCATGTAAACTAGATGCTTAGGACGAAGAATGGAATTAGAGCTCTCTTTCATTGGCAGAAATCTTTTTTTTTTCTTTTGCTATAGAACAAGGTGAAAATTGATGATTAACATCCTATCCTTTTCATATCGTTAATGAATAGGAGTGGCCATTGGCCCATGGGCCGAGTTTGGGCTCAATATATTGGGTGGACTTTGGACTTAGGTTTAGCCTCCACCAAACCCGAAAGCCAGCCAGCGGCGAGGATTTTCCATTAGGATGAGAAGGCCAGGTATTTCCCGGTAGGGTTTAGGATTTAGAATTTATCCCAAAAACTTAGAAATTGTGCATAACCAATGAACTAACTAGTAACTAGTTTCTTTTTTTAGCTAGCCAATCTTAGATACTTTTCCAACGCAAACCACCTCAAACTCACCTCATCTAATCTCGAGTTTTTCTCTTTTACTACTTAAATACTAAGATTAAGTGAATTAAAAAATTACTGAGTAGGACAATAAATTTTTAAATACAATAAAAATCTCTAAAAAGTTATCAACTCTGAGAGAATTTTTTTTTATAAAAGTATGTTTAAAAGTTATTAAATCAGATTCATATCGCAAAATCTCCCTCACATTAGTAAATTTTCATATAAGTAGGTCAAGTGACTTAAAATATTAAAGTTAATAGACATGTAAAAAAAAAAAAAGAGTAGAGGGCTAGTTAAATAAATAAAAAAAGAAAAGCTCTGTGGTCCTATCCTTTGCCGTATCAGGCTATCACCAATGACAAGGGCATGTCACATCGTTTATATAGCCCATACTCGACGTCCAGTCTGCATTGGAGTGCGTAGAATCCATTTTATAAGGAAACAAATACTTTTATCTATGCAAATATTAGAGTACAAGAATGCCACCCAGTTCTCCAGTGGTCGATAGATTGATAAGGTGTTTATTTAATGAGTTGTACATTTTCTATATTTACCACCCCATTTATTTCTTCATGCACGCATTGTGACCACAAACTCCCTCCCACCCTTTCCTGACCACCAAGTTAAAAAGATTCTAAAATTAAGGTCGTCAATCTTGGCCCTACTATCGCAATGGTTGGATACAAACATATTGCTTAGATCTATCTAGCTGCCTATTTAACTACGTAACTGAAAGGACCCAAATTGGCGAATTCCTTCGTGTAGAAATAATGAGAACAAGGACAAGAGAAAAGAAGTCAATCAGGATAAAAAGTGTACCTCTTTATTCGAATTATCGATGCATTATTCCAGGCTGAGCCCGTCCTAATAAATATTTGTAGCTCCAGTTTCCTGAGAGCTTTTGGTCACACTATGAGATATAGAAGAACGAATTATTTTCTAAATAAATGTTAGAAAGAAAATAATTTAGCATGGGAAGCTTCCTTTTTTAGAAACGATGCCGACTTCTAAGCTGCCGATGGCCAAGGGCAAGGGATGAGAGAAACTCTTTAACATGGTCGCTACCTCTTGGCCACACGGATCGGATCCAATTCTACTTTTGTGACGGACCTTTTAAATGAATGAATCACTTATAACGTGGACGTCTTCGTATATCATAAACACTTAGCCCACGTCAGCTCTTGGCCTCATTGGAGAAAATCCCTCTATGGACCAATCCACTGGTTTTGTGCATCTTGGAATCCAATACCGGGTGGATTAGAAGCACTAAATCGAGATATTTTGCCAGCAAAATAATATAATATCGTTTACGCAGGCCCACTTAATCTACGACTTGTTGTGATACAGTCGGTGTGGGAAGACTAATTCGTGCATGCCCTGGAGTAGGAGATCCAGTAGAAAACCCGTGGTGGCAAGTGGAAACTTCGGTTGTCCCCACAAAGAGGAGGAGTAAGGAATATGCGGACGGCATCGGAGGTATCATTCCATGGAATATCCTACGGATAATCTTAGCCCAACTATTGCGACCGTATTAAAGCCCCCCTGATATCCAATATTTACGTGGGAGCCATTAGCTAGCCGTGCTTAGCGTCACCTCCTGTCTGGATACCTACCGTTTGATTAATACACAAGACGGTGTGTAAATTGAAAAAGTAATCCCCCCCAATAAATAATACCGTACAGGGGGTAACCTAACGGGGGAGGGGATTTATTCCGAATCCAGCGGCTGCGCCCATCTCTCTGTCCTATAAAAGACGGATAAAACCGACGGGGTAGGATAGGAATTTGGTTCGTAACGCCAGTGTCGTCGCGTCGCGTGGCGTGGCGTGGGCATCTTCAAATCCCGCGGCGCCCCCAAGGAAGTCCCAAAGGATTCCTTCCCAGGAGGGGAAAGCTCGAAGAGGTTGCAGTATAAGGGGAGACAGATAGCGTCGTGATATCCGAACATCTCCCGATATCAGGTAAATAACTCTTATCCGGCAATTTAGTGCAGCTTAGATGTTAATTTATTCCACTGCTCCTCTGGTTATGTAGCTTCTTCTTGTTCAATCACAGAAGGGTGAGGGTAATCTGATGGGTTGTGGTCAATCTTTGCTTTTGTTGTAGAGTTAGATTGTCTAGCTAATGTTCTGCATTGGGATGTAGTTTGACTGGTAGGTTTATTACGTTTTCTTTATTCGATTGACTTTTAGATGAGTGGGTTTCTTCTTTGGTATATATCCCAAGGATTGCTCAAGTTGGTTCCCATTGTTTTCTATGGTAAGAGCAAATTTATGCTTCAAAAATCTCTCTTTTTGTTCGTTCTCTGCTGATCAGAGAAACCTTGTTGTTTTCAGCGGCAAGTTAGTTCCTTTCTTCCACTTTACTCCGATGGATTCATGCTTAAGATGGAAGTAAGGAAAAACTCCTCTTTCCCGTGTGGAGAATTCATTAGCTTTTGTGCTCTTCTTTTTTTAGTTTTAGTTTCTTTAATTGGTTGTCCCACTGAGTATTCTTTTTTCTCGTACATGGAGTGTCTTGTTGAAGGTGTCAGTTTTTGATTCGATCAGATTCAGTGGTTGTGAGGTTTGGGTGTTTTATCTTATGGTAGTGGGTCTTTTTTGAAAAGCCTATTGATTCTTAGTTCCCCTTGTTAGAATATAAAATTTATTTCTTTTTGTCTTTCACGGGCTTGAGTTTTTCAAGTAAAGTGAGTTGAACACGGTATCCCACCGACTCTTCTGTCTAAAAATAAAACATCAATCTATTTGAATTCAGTTAACTTTTCGAATATATTATCATTTCCGGAGTGAAAAAGAAAATCGCAAACATGATAAATTTTTAGAGTAACCGATGATATATCACCTGTGCTTGATATTATCTTCTTACCTCATTATGCAGGTATAATTGATTTAAATAGTAAGGTTATAGTGGCAACTTTCTTTTGTTCATACCTAATGCCTTCGCACAACTGATTTAGAGGCATTATATTGTTATTTATCTAGTAGGCTGATGCATGTTTCTTTGTGCGAAAGAAATATATACTTGGGTCATACGCATCTTGATTGGGCTTTAGAATTCATAACTACTGCTTTCTGACTTTTTACTTTATTCCGTGGTTTTTGCAGGTGACACGTCTCAACTTTCTGTTCTAAACTGCCGTCAGCTTCATAAATTTTTCTCAAGCAAAGAGCTCAGAAGATCTTTCATGGGTTCCTCGAATGAAGAAAGAATCGAAACTCAAAGCAACAACAAACCACTTGGCGTTCGGTTTCTTGAACGCATCAGGGGCAAACCTTTCAGCTTCAGAGCATACCAAGCAATTGTGCTGGTATTGACCTTCTTTGCATATGCTAGTTATCACGCGACGAGAAAAACCACTAGCATCGTAAAAAGTGTTCTTGATCCGCAAACAACGCCGGAATTAGGCTTCTCCCGCTGGGCAAGATTGTACTATCTAAGATCAGGACATAGTACAGAAAACAGCGGACAGAACAATGGATGGGCTCCGTTCGACATGGGGGGCGGCACTGCCATGCTTGGAGACATTGACGTGGCCTTCCTTGCAGTATATGCATCAGGCATGTACTTTGCTGGCCATTTAGGTGACCGATTTGATCTAAGGATCCTGCTGACTGTTGGAATGGTGGGAACTGGAGTTTTCACAGCCCTTTTTGGAGCTGGCTACTGGCTAAATATGCATAATTTCTACTACTTTCTAGCGATTCAGATGATTGCTGGTTTGTTTCAGTCCACCGGGTGGCCCTCAGTTGTTGCGGTTGTTGGGAACTGGTTTGGGAAGAGCAAGAGGGGATTAATTATGGGAATATGGAATGCACATACATCAGTGGGAAATATATCTGGCTCACTGATTGCTGCTGCTTTGCTGAAATATGGTTGGGGCTGGTCCTTCGTCGCTCCTGGCATTATTATTGCCATTGCTGGCTTGACAGTGTTCCTATTCTTGCCTGTTAGCCCTGAGGTGGTTGGGATCGAAGAGGAGGATGATGTAAAGTCTTCAGAGAAGAATGAAATCAAGGAGCCTCTTTTGGGAGGAGCAGATGGTAAAGATAAAGCAGTGGGGTTCATGGAAGCCTGGAGGATTCCAGGCGTGGCACCGTTTGCCCTCTGCCTCTTCTTCTCCAAGCTGGTGGCTTATACATTCCTCTATTGGCTTCCTTTCTACATCAGCCACACAGGTCTGTTACTTTTTTACATAATTGGTTTTCTATCATATATTGAAAATTTACTGAAATCAAGATATATATGTAGTCTCTATGATCGATATTGGTCTATGGGTTTGTACATTAATCTGACATAGCAAATCTTTTTTTTTCTTCTGTGTGCTTTGCAGCTATTGATGGAAAATATTTGTCAGATTCAACAGCTGGAACACTATCAACCTTGTTTGATGTCGGAGGCGTCGTTGGTGGCATCCTTGCTGGTCACATCTCAGACCGGCTTGACGCCCGGGCACTGACGGCCGCTAGCTTCATGTACTGTGCTATACCTGCTCTGTACTTCTACCGCATATATGGGAGCATCTCACTCTACTGGAATATTGCTCTCATGTTCATCACTGGCATGCTTGTGAATGGCCCCTATGCACTGATAACAACAGCCGTCTCCGCAGACCTGGGAACTCACAGCTCCCTGAACGGAAATTCTCGTGCTTTGGCTACTGTCACGGCAATCATAGATGGGACGGGGTCCGTCGGAGCAGCAATTGGCCCACTGCTGACGGGCTACATCTCCGCAAAGAGTTGGAGTGCCGTCTTCACAATGCTAATGGTGGCAGCCCTTGTGGCTGGGCTTCTCCTGACGAGACTTGTGGTGGCTGAGGTCTCAGCTAAGATAGAAGCCAGGAGCTCACGAAATGTGAGCGATCTCCCTGTGTCATCTATGGTGGAACCTTAAACTGATGTCGCCCAGCTTTGGATGCGAAATCCGGGAGCATATTCCTCTTACTTTTAACCTGAGGAAGGGCTCTTTCATTCTTGGCAGGAGAAATGTCGAGAATAAACGACTGAAAGCGTTCTGTCCGTTGCAAATTTCCAGTTTCGGATTTGCACTGAATTAGGAAACTATACGTGGGTTGTAAGCTTCTTCGCGGTTGCGTGAGAATAAACTTGCCCTTAACTTTTGTGCGAAAGGCTAGTCGTATGCTGCCTGAGGCCTGTTTTGCCTTCGGTGCAGGATAAATTTTTTTTGTACAAATGTTCAGCCAGGGATGTCAAGCTTAAAAGAACAATAGCAGGTTTACTTTTGGATCAAAAGGTGATGCAAGTTTGGTTCGTCACTCTTGGTCTGTACTAATTAGAATTCAGAGAATGAGCTTGAAGCATGACGCATGATCAGCTTGACTGCAGATTGAACGCAGCATATTCGATTCTTCTTGAACATATATAATTTTGCAACACTTTTAGGCCAAATGGCCAATTGTGCACGTAGATTCGCACTATCTGATTGGCCGGGTCATCATTTGCTACGAGAGATTAGGCCGTTCTCTTCACTTATGTCTAATTTAAGGCAAATGGTCATACTTTAAGTTTTATATAGAATATCAATTGTCCCACTAAAAACTAGTAATGTCGACTACTTGCTTAAGTTGATCATACTTTAATATATATATATATATATATATATACTTTAATAAAATACTATAAATGCATATATATAATTACAAATAACACCTTACTTTTCTACTGTAGGATAAGTAAAATCCCCTCTTTTTATTATTTATAAATAGAGCCCTTATTTGCTTAAAAATATTATTAATGTTCTTGTGAAGTTAAATTTAAATTAGTTTTTTTTTAACAATCTAGTGATTCGATTTGCAATTAATAAATTAGGAGCGCTTATAATATAGTTGAAATATAGGGTATTATTTGTAACATTCGCTCGATTTATTTCCACCGCCTCTGCCATCTAGGACGGTGTTACTGTTGCATTTCTTCTTTTCCTTTCCTTGGTCGTGGGGCCAACCACAATACTAAACCCTAATAACCCTCTCTGGGTTTATAATTCTTTCTTCTCCGCTCTCCGACGGGATCCTAGGGCTTATGTGGTAGTCTCTGCCTCCTGGAATGCCGAAACTTTACTAATCTTCTTGAGAAGAAATGTCAGTTTGCTTACCCTTCTTGAATTCATCTGCCTAATTTGTGTCATCTTTCATGTTTGTTTTATCTTGATTGTAATCTGATGTCTAATATCTCAAGATCGCATTAACGTTCTTTTCTTGATAATTTATTGTGATTTAAGAGGATAATTTGAGGTTGTTTACTATTTACGGTTTATCTAATTGCCTCTGCCTCACGGACGCCGACCATTTACACATCTTCTTGAGAAGAGATATCAATTTGCTTACTCTTCTCCTTGATTTCATCTGCCTAATTTGTGTCATTTTTCTTGTTTGTTTTATCTTGGTGATACTGTGATATCTATGTCTCAAGCTTGCACTAGCGTTCTTGCTGTTGATGATTTACTGCGAATTAAGAGGATAATATGACGTTATTTACTATTTAGGGTTTATCTGGTCAGCTCCGCCTCACGGAACGCTGAATGCATGCGCATCTTCTTGAGAAGAAATTACAGTTTCCTTGCCCTTCTTCTTGTTTTTATCTGCCTAGTTTGTGTCATTTTTCTTGTTTGTTTTATCTTGGAGAATAGTGATAACGCGATATCTATGTCTCAAGATCGCATCTGACGTTCTTGTAATTGATGATTTACTGTGAATTAAGAGGATAATTTAAGGTTATTTACTATTTAGGACATGCTAATGAGAAATATGTCTCATATGGATGTCAAGAATCTCTCAAGTTTGAGAATCGCATCCATTATATGAGAAGATCTGCCCTGAAACTCTTAGCTTGAAGGATATTATATTGTTTTATGTTGCAGTACAGATAAATTTCTGCAATCATTATAGAAAAAAACACTTTAGATGATACAGACCCTTTGTGCAACCGATAGGACTTACAATCAGAGAAAAGAAGAGGAAGAGAGAAAATGAGAGGAGTTACTATAATGACAAGGAAGTAAGGAAGCATGTGTGGCGTTCTATCGAAATTTTGCTTGAAACCGAAGTGCAATTACCGTAGTGCTCCTCAAGTCTAGATTTGCTACTGCATCGATGCCTTAGTCCCAAAATGCAAAGATTCCGTGCTATGTTTGTAGGGATAGCCATTGACACGCGATTGTCCAAATAAATTAAAAACTACATGCTATCCAACTTACAAAAGCACAAAAAAAGAGGACAGCAGAGAGGACAAGATGGTTGGAGCCATTCAACTCACCAATGTCATTCAAGGACAGACTTGGGATGACAAGTCCCTTGAGCAAAAAGAACTTATGTACATTGACATGAAAGTAAACAATGAAGCCACTCGAGCGATGATCGATACTGGCACAACCCACAACTTCATGTCGCTTACGGAGGCCAAACGACTTGGCCTTAAGTTAGAAAAAAGGACAGCCGCATGAAGGCTGCAAAGTCCAAGTCTTGCTCAGTCTTAAGCGTGGCTAAAAACGTTGAATTTCGATGATGCATGGAGATGGCAAATTGACATAACGGTGACAACCTTGATGACTTTCTAACTCATCGTCGGTTTGAAGCTCCTTATTGCTGCCAAATTCATGCCAATGCCACATCTTGGAGCAGTGAGGATCTTGAATAAAGCTATGATGTATTGTGTGGACCAATAAATGCCAAAACGCGCAAGGCACCAATGACAAGAAGCAACGAGGGCGCAACTGGAGAACTGCGAGCGGGCAATCACGTATTAGGTGAGAGAGAATATGACGCCCTATCAGAATTTTGATCGAAACTGAAGCTCCAAGAGCGTCTAAGGGCCTAAGCGATGTAGTAGCAAAGCGATACTTGATGATAGGATTAGAGATATCCATTAGAGAAACTCGAGCTTATTTGTTGTTGGACAAGTCATAAACTTATCCATTAGTTGGATGGATAGGATTAGAGATAACATCTCTTGATCTTATCCTTAGCCTTCTAAATATCTATAAAAGATATTAGTAGCTAAGTTTCTTTTGCCTATATAAGGGCTTAAATACTTATTGTAAATGTGATCCAAAGTGATGCAAAACGTGGTGGAGAGAAAGAGATGGAGGATAAAACAAAGGGAGGAAAGGAATGGGGTTTCACACCTCCACGCTAAAAATAGTTTCACACCAAAGTTCTCAAATGAGCAAAGTCAAAAATCTTCATTAACCTGAAAAGAAAATACAACGGGTCTATATATAGACCTACAATGGAAATATGCAAAAGACGTCCTAAATAGGAAATAAGCAAAACACACCCTAAATAAATAAAAATATAAAATCGATTATAATCAAATCCTTCTAGGGGAAATCATCAATTGTCGGCGTCTCCTGCTGGTACACATGCCATCGAGTCCTATTAGTGATGTTTGCATCATTCTTCCCGGGTGGGAAAGAACTCGACCCTGTCGAATGTACTGCTCTGCTGCTCTCATACTATATATTAGGGTGATGTCTCTAAATCATGGTGATCAAGCCACGTGTCATCAGATGTATGTCATCCTTTCCAACGTACAAAATATAGTTGGGTTGCACCTTCTCAAGTTGAAATGATCTCATCATCTAAAATTTTATTAATTTCGTCTGCTGTGTTAGGTGGAATGTCTGGAAATAAAGGTAAAGAGGGTCTCTCTCATAAATAAGCTCATTGGTGGGCTCACTAGCTAGTGGGTTATCTGGAATAAAATTTGGACCTTTATAAACTACTAGATCCTTAATATTAAAAGTAGAACTGATGCCGAAATTATTTGGTAGATCTAGAACATAAGCATTATCATTGATTTTGTTAAAAATTTTAAAAGGTCTAACACTTGACAGTTACAGAAGGGAAACGTTCTGGACTTATCCGGACCATCACACAGAAATGCAAATCTAGTATGAATGATTTGGAGAACAATCGACCTAAACAAGTAACTAAAATAAAATATAGTAAGCAATAACTGACAATAAGTTAATTGATTAAAATGATTACTACTAGATGGAAGGAGAGAAAACCACTCAGATAAGGCAGTAACTTTCTCAACTCTCAAATAGTTATGCTGATAGTAGAAAGACCTAAGATATGGTGTAAGGAAAGACTTTAGAGTTTAGGTTTACTAATAAATGGAACAGTAGTGCTTTTACTTTAAAACCACGTCTTCCACTTTAGTCCGGGCACTCAAAGATTCTCTTTCACTACTTTTCACTACTGAAAAGTAGAGATTGAAGAAGGAGAGATGTTTAGAGAGGTAGTAGAAGAGATTAGAGAAGAATTTTAAGATTGAGTAGGAGAAAAGGAGAGAGAGAGAGAAGAAGAAGACTACAGGAGAGAAAATGAGAGATTTCAAACAAATCTTATTCAATCGTTCTTTGTTTCTCATGTAATAACCCTTAAAAGGTCATAATATTTTAGTTATCACTTTCTTAAAAGTACTTGGAGCATTAGTCAAGCCAAAAGGCATGACAATCCATTCATATAATACATCTTTCATTTTAAATGCAGTTTTCATTCATCGCCAGGCCGTATACAAATTTGGTGATAGTCACTTTTTAAATCTATCTTTGAAAAGATCGTGGCTCCTGCTCATATCCAGCATGTCATCCAAGCGAGGAATGGGAAAATAGTATTTTACCATTATTTGGTTAGTGGTGCGGCTGTCGATGCACATGCGTTAAGTTTCATCTTTCTTCGGGTTAACAATGCAGGAATCGCGCAAGGACTTAGGCTTTCCTTCAAAAAGTCTTTTCTCAACAACTTATCAACTTACCATTTAAGTTCAATGTATTTAATTGGATTAAGTTGGTAATAAGACAAGTTAGGAAGAGATACACTTGGGACGAGATCGATAGCATGCTGAATGTCTCGCATTGGTGGTAGTTTATCCGAGAGATCCTCATGGAAAATATCCGAGAATTCCTCAATCACAGCAGCGACCTCAAGAGAAATTGATTCATTAGGCTCGTTCAGAATTTCTCGAGCAGCAACAATCATAATAGGAGTTTTTTTACTCATCTCATGCTTAATTTTAGAGCACTAATCAAGCTGAATTTACTATCAGGCTGTATAGGGATTAGATTTATTTTCAACCTTGCCATTTCTAGGCTCCGAGGGAAGAATTTTGATCTTCTTATCCTCGTGTTCAAACATTCAGATTTTTGAACGACCATAAATATGAACATAATTATTAAATAACCAAGACCTTCTAACGATAATTTGACCACATCCATAGTCAAAACAGCACACCAGATTTTACCCTTATAAGTCGTGAATTCTATTAGGACCAGACAACTTATCTCAAGCGTGGTTGAGTTGATCCACGAAACATTGTAAGGATTAGCATAGGAGCCGATTTCAGATTTAATTTTAAAATATGGTAGAGGACACGACATTTATACAATTCCCACTATCCACAATTATTTTGCAATTTTTGCCTCCAATTTTTGTGAAGGTGTGAAAGATGGAGCTACGCCTCCGGTCATCATTGATTTTAGGTTGAGAGAAAGCATATTTGACAGCATGTAATCTTGTGGAGTCTGTGTCTTAGGCATCCTATAGTGGTTTCTTCCTCTTCGTCTTCAAAATCTATTTCTTCCCCATCTACATGGTGAGCATATCCATCAAAGTCTTGTTCAGGGCCTTTTTCAAATGATTCCTCAATTAAGCGTAATTTTATATGGGCTTGCACAGTTGCACACTTTGCAGCAACATGCCAACCTTAACACTTGTAACATTTAACTTGGGGATTAACCTTAGAAAAGTACTTCTCGACGCTCTTACCATTGTATTCTATGTTAAGTTGTGAAGGGCTAAAGGTATATCAATTATAGGATTGATTAGCATATTTAGGTTGATAAGGACCTGTGGAGGGCTTATAAATCTGAGGTTTTATTTCGTAACTCTTTGAGATGTAGCTAGATATGAACTCTAAGTCTTGAATTAAACTGTAGGCTTTTTTCAAAGTATCAATGTGACAAGTAAATAATTCACTTCTCAAATCTTCGCGTAGGCTAGTCCTAAATTTTGACAAAATTTGTATAGGGGTTTCCGATTTAATCACGCTACACCGAACTAATAGCTCATCAAAAGCCACAACATAATCCTTAGCTGACTTATTTCTTTAGGTAAGTCAATTTCATTTGTCGAGTAGTTTAGGGTAATAAGAAGGTGGGAGATATTTATGTTTTAGCTCATTTTTTATATCAACCCAAATCTTAATTGGTAGTTCACTCTAAATCTCACGAAAAGTTTTAACATTAGTCCAATATTAATTTGCTTGCCCAATCAATTTTATGACAACAAACCTAACCTTTCGGATTTCGATTATATCATATTATTGAAATAACGATCCATGTCTATAATTTAATCCAAGAAGTATTGAGGATCTAACCGACTATCAAACATTGGAGCATCAACTTTAATGCTTCGAAGATATCGTACATCGGGATCTCGCTCATTCCCTTGCAAGTGTTGATGAGGTAAAAGAGTGGGAGACTCACCGCATTCAAGATCAAAGCAATATGTATTTTGAAGAGCGGTTTGCTCACAAGGTCTTTCATATGTAATCGTTTATCAGTTACTCGTTGATACCCAAGCAAAGTATTCTGAGTATCTCTGACTTGTTAAATTAAAGTACCTAGCTAATCCATGATGTCATCAAGTTTTTTAATAAGCTCGGAACCCATACTGCAACTGCTGGACTCACTAGATTCACTGAAGAGACAAACCTTACCTCTACATGTTAGCATACACTAATATGCAATGAATGAGTTAAGTTTTGATTTTTTAATTTTATTTATTTATTTTTGTTTTTTTATATGCTTGCTAACTTAGACAAAAATAAATAGTTTTTTAGCCTAAGGGAATGCAAATGTCTACTAAATTTGATCTAAATGCAAGTGTTTTGATCTGTGATATATTATGTAGATAAGAAAAATCTTAAAATTATAATATATCACATATAATTTTAAAATTTTTCTTATCTACATAATATATTGCATCAATTAGATCAAAACACTTGCATTTAAATCAAATTTAGTAGACATTTGCATTCCCTTAGGCTAAAAAAATATTTATTTTTGTTTTAGTTAGCAAACATAAAAAGAAAGAAAAGAGAAAAATAATATATATATATATATATACATATAAATAAAATAAGATCAAAACTTAACTCATTCATTGCATATTAGTGTATGTCAACACGTAGAGATAAAACTTATTTTCTCAGTGAATCTAGTGAGTCCAGCAGTAACAGTATGGATTTCGAGCTTATTAAGAAAGTTGACGACATTATGGGTCAGCTAGGTATTTTAATTTAACAGGTCAGAGATACTCTAGATACTCTGCTTGGGTATCAACAAGTGACTGATGAACGATTACATAGGATAAAAAGACCATGTGAGCAGACCACTCCTCAAAATACTTATCCCTTCGATTTTGAACGCGGTGAATCTCCCACTCCTTTTGAAACACCCAAACCTTCAAATACACGTGTAAACCGCGTGGGTAAATCCCCTCACGCGGTGCATCACATGACCTGTCAGTAATAGGATTTCACAAGGCACATAACAACACAAGTTCATACCGTAAATAAACTCAGGCATAAGAGTCCGGATACAAGTTCCACAGGCCACAACAAGCATTCAAGATACACATCCAAAATACAATTCTAAAGTCCAAAATATAACGTCAAACATAACGCCCTCGCATGGGCTCAATACAACAAATAGACATACTAAAATGAATAGGCAGCTATTCTTCGTTACCCGCACCTTCGTCCCCTAGCTCTGAAATAATGCCACCAAGAGATGGTGAGCACACAGCCCAGCGAGTAGGATCCATACAATCTATAACAATGAAATCATAAGTGCATATCGAATGCATGCCTATAGTTGCTAGCAATAACAATATGCTTGTTTAAATAACTTACCACGAGTTACTAAATCAATGCAATCAATAAGGACTACACGTCACTATCCTAGAACATGTCAATTCCTAAACGTATTAGGATAAGTCCACACAGATATGAAGCTTATTACAATATTTTATTCATACAAATATCAATCATAGTGTTTACATGTTATGCACAACAATAAAAGAGTAGTTCAGTCATCTCGTGCTCATCAAGGCATTAATCATGTTTATTATAGCTCATCGAGCTATTCACCACACAAGGTAAATACCCTCAAGAAAATCATCCATCATCTCATACATCGAGGGGGGTATATACACATCTAGCGGTAATGCCACCTACACATGCAGGACAACACTAAATGTGACCAGTTGTCTGTGGGCCATCGGACTAAGGACCTAGGTCGTAAGCCCATATCTCACTCTCTCTAAATCATCACCGCCCTCAGCGGGAGAATCGAGAGCCCTCGGCTCATTTACGGATGCCCTAACCCTGCGTCGTCGGGTACCGCTAGAGATATATCCTCGCTTCACAATTATGTTCTTCTATCATCATAATCTAGTCCTAACTATGCAGTATAATTACATGAATGTCATATAGGCTCTCGACCCCAGGAATAGGCCGCGAATAGTATAGTCATATAAGATACACTTTACCCTTAACCCTGGACTGAGTGAGTAGGGGCACTGCCTAGTCAGAACCCAACTACTAATGATATGTGGAAATGGTGCAGTGTCTGTGAGTGTATAACGCATGTCACAGTCATCATGATCGTTACATTCTATATTCACAACAGATATTTATGCAAAAGTTTATCATACAGGATACATGTAGAGCATCGTTACACTAATGTATATGCTAGCATTCTCATAATATCATGATGAGTAATCTATCAATAACTGCACATGTCAAGATACATCATAGTATACTAAATGCATGTACTAACACTAACATCCTTACATTATCATGGAAGGTATAATAACTGTAACTACATTATTCTAGACTTGTATCAATTCTACTCGTTTGGGGGTCTCCACAGTACACTAAATCTCGTCAGCTAGCCGGCTTCTCCGAAATTTCAATCATATTAATTCACGCAAGTAAAGCCATACGTAAGATTAGCGAACTAATATAATTAATTATCTTATTAGAGAATTTATGTTTAGGCGTATACATGAACAAGGGTCCCCTAGGGTCAGTTCTATGTCATCCTAAAATTCACACTAATTAAGTGCTAATAATTTGTCCTTAGGGGAGTGATTAGGCTAATAAATCAGGTGGAAATAGATAAACAGGGTTATAGGGTCTAAATGGCCCCAAATAGGCTAGGCTAGGGAATACGCAAGAGGGCCTTGGGCTGCAGCCCACAAGGTTGCATGAGGTGGCCAAGGGTTGGATTGCTGAGTTGAGTTGGTGGGCTACGGTCCGCGGTCTGCAGCCCACCAAAGTCGGCTTAGTGGGCTATAGTCCAGCGCAACCCACTAAGGGGATGGGTGGGGGTTTGTTTAACCCCCCACCCTCCCACACCATCTCCTTCCGAGGGAAGGAGACCGTGGGGGGAGGGAGAAAGCCCACGAGGTCGCGGTGCCGGCGGCGCAGCACGAGGCCGACGGGTAATTGAAAGGGAAGAAAAAGAAAGAGGGGAGGAGGGCTCGACGGCGGCGGGGCACGCTCCACGGCCGGCGGCCATGGAGGTCCCTCCTCCCTTCAATAAGGGCCTGAAACCTAGAGAGGGTTTCTTTCCTTCCACCGGAGCCCTCAGATCGGCGGCTAGACACGGAGTCGTTGGCCGTCGCGGACTCCGACGACGGCAAGGGGGAAGGAGGTTAAACTACTGAAATTAATGGCAGGGGGTAGGAGGGCTTACCGAGGGAGGTTGGTCAGCAGGCTCGTCGGCTCTGGGTCCGGGGCTTCGTCGGCTCCGGCGTCGGCAACCTGAGAGAAAGAAGAGGGAGAGAGAGTTGGTGAGGTGAAGAAGAAATGGTGCGGTGGGGGAGGAGGAGATGGGGATTAATGGAGGTGGGGAGGGTGGCTTGCACAGCAAAGGAAGAGGAAAAAGAAGAAAGGAGAAGAAGAAGGACGCGGTGGCAGGCTCTGTGACGCTCGGTGCATGCGTCAGGTTTTTTTTTTTGTTATAATTTTCGGGTGTTACACCTTTACTTCATCAACTCTTCCAAGAAAATAAGCGAGATCCTGATGAACGATATCTTTGAAGCATTAAAGTTAATGCTCTAATATTTGATGGTCGGTTAGATCCTCAGTACTTTTTGGATTGGATCAAGGACATGGATTGTTATTTCAAATGGTATGGTATGTCTGAAGTCTAAAAGGTTAGGTTCACTGCCATGAAATTGACTAAGCAAGCAAATCAATATTGGACCAATGTTGAGACTCTTCGTGAGATTAGGGGTGAACTATCAATTAAAATTTGGGCTGATATAAAAAATGAGCTAAAACGTAAATATCTCCCACCTTATTACCTTAAATTACTAGACAAATGGAACCGACTTACCTAAGTTAGCTAAGGATTACGTTGCGGTTTTTTATGAGCTATTAGTTCGGTGCGGCGTGATTGAATCGGAAACCTTTATACAAATCTTGTTAAGATTTAGGGTTGGTCTGCGCAAAAATTTAAGAAGTGGACTATTTGCCTGTAATATTGATACTTTAAAAAAAAAGCTTACAATTTAGTTCGAGACTTAAAGGAGTCTAGATCTAGCCACATTTCAAGGAGTTATGAAACGAGACTTTAGATTCATAAGCCCTCCACAAATCCTTATCAACCAATCATATAATCGATTTGCCCCTAACCCTTCACAACCCAAGATAGAATACAAGGGTAAAAGCGTCGAGAAAAACTTCTAAGGTTAATCCCTGGGTCAAATGCTATAAGTGTTATAGCTATAGGCAAGTTGCTGTAGAGTGTGCAACTGTGCAAGCCTATATAAAATTAGTTTAATTGAGGAATCCTTTGAAAAAGACCTTGAATAAGGCTTTGATAAATATGTTCACCATGTAGATGGGGAAGAAATAGATTTTGATTACGAAGAGGAAGAAACTACTCTATGATGCTTGAGACACATAAACTCTACAAGATTACATGTTGTTAGATGTGCTCTCTCTCAACCTAAAATTAACGACAATTGGAGGCGTAGCTCCATATAAATGTCGTGTCCTCTATCATTATTTTTAAATTATACCTAAGAGTGATTCTCCATCCTAATCCCTACGAGGTTCCGTAGATCAACTCAACCACGCATGAGATAAAAAAGCGTTGTTTGGTCCCAATAGAATTCACAACTTACAAAAATAAAATTTAGTGCGATGTTTGGAAGGCCTTGGTTATTTAATAATGGTGTACATATTCATGGTCGTTCAAAAATCTGCGTGTTTGAACATGAGAGTAAGAAGATGAAAACTTTTCCCTCACTGCTTAGAAACGGCAAGGTTGAAAAGAAGTCTAATCCAATCCAGCCTGATAGTAAAGTCAACTTGATTAGTGTTCGAAACATTGAGCATGAAATGAGTAAGAAACTCCTATTATATTTTTGTCGCTCGAGAAATCCTAAACGAGCTAATAAATATTATTCCTCTTGAGGTTACTGCCGTGATTGAGGAATTCTCAGACGTTTTCCCTAAGAATTTCTTGGATAAATTACCACCAATGCGAGACATTCGGCATGCTATTGATTTCGTCTCGGGTGCATCTCTTCCTAACTTATCTCATTACCGACTTAATCCAATCGAACACGTTGAACTTAAACAGCAAGTTGACGAGCTGTTGAGAAAAGACTTTTTGAAGGAAAGCTTAAGTCCTTGTATGGTTTCTGTATTATTAACGTCGAAAAAAGATGAAACTTGACTCATATGTGTCGATAGCCGCGCCATTAATCGAATAATAGGAAAATATTGTTTTCCCATTCCTTAGTTGGATGACATGCTGGATATGATGGCAGGGGGCACGATCTTTTCAAAGATAGATTTAAAAAGTTGCTATCACCAAATTTATATACGCCCTGACAATGAATAGAAGACTGCGTTTAAGACGATATATGGGTTATATAAATGGATGGTCATGCCTTTTGGCTTTATGGGACAATTTTTAGTCATATACTTTGATGACATCCTTATTTATAGGCAACACATAGATCATTTTCGTCAAGTCTGTGCTGTCTTGAGAAAAACAACTATATCCAAACCCTAAGAAATATACCTTTCTGACAAACAAAGTTATTTTCTTGGGTTTCATTGTTTCGTCCGAATGAATCTCTGTTGACCCTGATAAGGTCAAAGCTATTAATGAATGGCCTGATCCCCGTACCATAAGAGATGTAAGAAGTTTTTATGGGCTCGAGACCTTCTATCGTCGGTTCATTAAAGGGTTTAATACCATTATGGCTTTGATACTAAATGCCCCAAGAAGGATGAATTTGCGTGATCAACGAGTGCCACCAAAGCTTTCTTCGAAATCAAGAGGAAAATGGTGGAAACTCTCTCATGTGACTCCCCTATTTTAGTAAAGTTTTTGAGGTCGCATGTGATGTTTCTGGAATTTTTATAGATGTAATCCTGAGCCAAGAAGGTCATCTTGATTGCTTACTTTAATGAGAAGTTGAATGAAATCAGGCAGTGGTATACCATTTACAATAAGGAATTATGTTATGTGGTTCAATCTCTTTGCCACTGGAGGCATTATTTGCTCCCACAAGAATTATTTATCTTCTTTAACCATGAGGCTCTTCGTTATATCAACTGCCAGAAGAAGCTTAACGCTAGACACGGCATGTGGGTTGAATTTCTTTAGGATTATACGTACACCTTGTAACACAAATTTAGAGCGGAAAAGAAAGATCTATGCACTGAATCATTGCATGATTCTTCTTTCAAAAATGAATGCGGAAGTAATAGGTTTTGATTAAATCAAAAATGAATATAAATTATGTCTGGATTTTTCATGAAGTTTACTATCTGTTAAGCGACAAAATAACTCGAGAAATAGATGGTTTTATCTTGCAGGATGGCTATCTATTTAAATCTCAAAAGTTATGTATTCCTAGCACCTCGTTAAGATAATTTTTAATTTGGGAATTACATGCTGGAGGTCTAGCAGGACATTTTGGGCTTGCGAAAACTATTGAAGCTATGTAGTATCAATTTTTCTAGCCAAGCCTTAAGAGAGATGTCATGAGACTTGTTAGTCGATGTCACACATGTCAACTTGCTAAGCAGCAAAAGCATAATACAAGGTTGTAGACACCTTTACCTACTCCTAACTTTTCTTGGCAGAATATTAATATGGACTTTGTACTTGGACTTTCAAAAACTACTTGAAAGCACGAATTTATTTTTGTGGTAGTGGATTGATTTTCAAAGATGGCCCACTTTATACTATGTTCTCGAACTGGCACATGCACAAGGGGGTGCCGTATGACACCCCTCTTAGCCGCTTGTCGTTAACTAGCAGACACTGCTTTTCGCCGATCTCATCGTCGTCTTGTGGCCTTTGAGCTCGAATCTGCAACTTAAGTTTCTATTTCACCCAACCCGGCCTGCCACTCTTTCTTCCTTAGGATAGGACACCCCATTGCGTGCAATTGGCAACTCAAACTCGATGGCAACGAGACAGCGGCAAATGGCGACGGTGAGGTTGATGGGGAGCGGTGAAGGGTGGTGAGCCTCATCTTCTTCTCTCCCTCTCTTGTGGCATGGGGGGCACGACCATCCATGGTCCTAAGTAGTCAAGACAAGATATGTATACCACAACTTTTCTTATTTGATAATCTATACCACAGTAAAGATAGAATAATACATAAATATGTCTATTTGACTGCCTGATTATTAAAGAGCATGTTTTTTATCTTAAAGGTTGAAACCCCATCAAGATATTTCTTCTAGAACTTGAAAAATGTGAGTTGTGATTTTTGGATCTCTTTAAGGCTATGAAGCACGGACACCTCTCTTAACGAGCATAGAAATATGTCGGACACGGACACGCGTGGGACACATGTTCGACACGAGTTTTAAGTATCCTTATTTAAAAATATATAAAAGAAATATTGGACACGGGAGAGATACGGCGGGACACAGGTGGGACATCGATAGAACTAATATTGGTGTTAATGAGTCGGGTTTGGGTCATTTTTATTAACTCAGATCCGAACCCAAGATTAATTACCCAAACCCTCACCCCTTGGAGTGACCACGGCAAGCGTGACGAACGACTACGATGGACGAGGTTCTCTCTCTCTCTCCCTCCCTCCCTCCCGACCTCCCTGCAAACAAACCTCTTTCTCTCTCTCTCTCCCCCTCTCTTTGCAAGCAGACCTGTTCTCATTTAAAATGATTTCACTTACCTCTCTCTTTCTCCTTTAAAGCCTTTCATTTTTCCCTTATTTTTCTTTTGATACCGATAGGACTTAAATTTAAAATTTTATTGTTTATATTAATTCTAATTAGTGTGATAAACTGATATGTGATAGGCAGATAGTGTGATAAAAAATTTTTAGATGTATCAATAATTATATATTATTTATTTCGCTGTGTCCTATGCCGTGTTGCCATGTCCATATCGTGTCTTATCATGTCCTTGTCCGTGTTTCATTGCTTTCAGGCTATCAAATTCTTTAGTAGGTGAAGAGCTCTTAATAGACTGATATACAATGTTGATGGTCAAATTTTGCTACTACAAATCATCCGGTTTAACTTCTAGTTGGGAAAAAATTCGACATGGATTCAAGTTTCGGCCTATCCAGAGTCGGATCGGCTGAAATGAATTCGGATCCGTCATAGCCAATCTCGATCCATAGCGACTAGTTTCGGCTTAGTATTGACTGGATTGGCAGATATCCTATCCGTATCGAGTTAGGATCGACTGTATCATATGGTCGATCTTGCTTGATACAAGTATTTTTCTATTGATACGGGTCAGATCCGAAAAGGATCCAACCCATTTTTGCCCGATATAGGTATTTTTCTATTAGTTATAATTGATACGGGTTCTCCACTTCTCTCTCTTCTCTCTCTTCTCTTTCTCATTCTCTACTTCTCTCCCTCCCGACTGGCGGCACATGTAGATCTCGGCAACCACGACGTCTGACGACATCCTTTAACTAAGATCCGATGAGCTCGACCACCGACAACTTCAAGTTAGTATTTTTTATTTATTTATTTATTTATTTTTCCTTTCTTCTCTCTCTCTTTGATGCCCCATCGCTCTTTCTCTCTCTATTCTCTTCGAATCCGACAAACCCCCTCTTTACTCTCTTCCTCCCTCTCTTTTCCTATCTGTCATCTTTGCCACTACAGTAAAATATAGAGTGAGGTAGCGAGACGCGAGAGAGAGATGAAAAAAATGCAGTAAAAGAGATAAAGGGATGAAAAGAGAGAAGAAATAAAAGAATAATAAAAAAAAGATTTGTCTCGAAAATAAGAGAGGGAAGAGTGAGAGAGTGAGAGAGAGAGAGAGGGAAAGAGAATGGAGAGAGAAAAAATTAAAAAAAATTAGAAAAAATGTTAATTATTGGTAAGTTAATAATATTTTGAGTAAATTAATATATTCTGTTAGTTTTTAGGCTTCATATGTGAGTAATTTTATTTGATTATTTTTTTGTAAATTTTTAGAAATTCTTTTGTATTTTTAAATAATATTTAAAATATTGTAAAATAATCCAATATGATACAAGCTGTCGGTACGGCCGATTCTAATCCCAATTTTTGGAACCTTGAAATTCAAGAGAAGCGGGGAAGGAAAATCGGTGCATTGGTGCTAGCTCACATCCTTGAGGTGAACATTCAATAAAGTCCACAAAGATTGGATGGTTGACTGAACCTCCAATAGAAGTCCTCATAGAAACCTAGATTTTTCCCTTAAGTTACACTTATTACCAAATTTCTGGATACGGTTTGGAACTAAAATTCTAGACTGGTTAAGGTCTACCCGACCTGGAATGTTTATCCATGAGATTATGATGTACATATTGTCTCTTAGCCGTACAACACAACACAATTGCATGATTATTTTAGATAATTAGGTTGCATCACAGACCACATATTTTGTTTTGCAAAACATTGACCTTGAATCTGAATGCAAATCTGAACTCACTTTAAGACATTCTGCATACTATAAACGCATGCACACACATCCATAATCATCCGTGTATACATGTGGACTAAAGTTCCACCATAGGATCAGCAGCTGAACAATCATACCGCAAAATTATCAATAGGAGAGTTAATTTGAAATTATGCTATTGATGGAGTTTAAAATTATTTGAGTTTTCAGAAATCAGAATTTGTTCTGCAGAACTTTATGTGTAGCATTAATTATACTTGCAGACAATGCCAGTATTGTCATGCTGAAATGTACAATATGACGCAATGGTCCAAGTGTCCAACATACTGCATCATTTGCATTGCCCTTCCAAATAGCCACTGCTGCCTCTGCCCTCGGCAGACTACTACTTCTGAATCACCATTAGGTTTTCAGGAAAGTGGAGGAGACAATCCTCTTAAGATAAGGCCCATTTATGCACCACTGAATATAAACAATAAAGTTTAGAGTGTTAATGCACCAAAAGTGACCTTTTGCAACTGTTCTTCCTAGTGGGTCAATTAGTCTGAAATATAGCTTTGAGCTTTATCTATTGCATAAACTGTAGTTCTTTGAAGGCATTTTAAACCTCATAATCACATCGAATTTTCTTCATTTTATTATGTTCATATGGGCAAAGTGGAACTGGAATCCAGACCAATCGGCAACCTGAGCATCACATATGTTTTTTATAATAATTGCAATATAGATGGACTTTTGAAACATGTAGAAGGAAGGATTTCTTTGCTAGTTCTGTCAAGTTGTGCACTACTACTGTGTGAAATTAAGTGCAGTAATTTTAAATTTATGTTTCTGCAGGTTTCATAATAACTCGTATTATGGGTGTTCACCAGTGCAGTAATTAAATTTGTTGGGTCCATGGTTCGATAGGTCATTAGGGCTCCCTTTGAGAAGTAACAAGCTGATTTGTCTCCTGCCACTTGCCCAAGTATGTACCCAGAGTACTGATCCTTATTTTTAGCATCATGTAATGCATCATCATCAATTAATTCTCATCATTTATTTCTAATTAAGGCAATTATTACATTCGCAGCTCTTTTGCAGTAATGCACTTTATAATTTTACTTTCCCATCCTAATGAAAATCTTAGTCTTCTTTCTCACCAGAGTGATTGCGGGTTTTATTGCTTAATGAATTTCTTCAGGTCACTTTTTAATATTTTCTATTTATTTTTATTAGATCATATTATTTTTTTGTGCTTTAGTAATTTTATTAAACTTATTAACTTATAAGCATTAATTTTCGCTTGTCCTAAGCAGCCATCTTGTTAAATTAATATCCTCTTACTCATTTAATGTGATGTGTATATAATAGTAATTTGCAGATATATCTTATTGGTTCCATCGGGAGGTCATATAATACTGTAAAAGCATCTCCACATCTTTCATTGACTCTTTTCTTTTTTGGTTGGTTATCATTTCATCCTTCAATCTCTTCATGCAGAAATAAATGATCATAACGGATCTCTTAGGTTTTGGATATGCAAATAGACTGGGTGTAGCAGTAATATTGTATTCTCAGGTCTTTGTTCTCAGAATTGATCATTCTTGGTCTTCTGCTACACAAAAGATACCCATGATGTAGCCGTCAACAATCCATGACCATTTCTATGATCCAGTTGTTCTCCTAGTGCAAATATCTATATAACAACTGGTCCCATGCATGTGATGATTACCTGAAAGGTTCATCTATTTGTGTTTTAGCTGTTATGAAAGTCTTCTAGCCTAGATGCTTATCCAAGATATATTCTTAAAGAAAGAAGAACCTTCTTATGGAAGAAATACTGGCGTCTCTTTAATTTTCTCTCTTTTAATTAATCAGATGCCTTACGACGCAAAGTAGTTCGGTGGGAACGCATTAGCAAACTTTTGGAAGATTTGGTCCTCTCTTTTACAGGTTAGTACTAAGATCTTCTGTATATATTTTTCTTTCTGACGTATCATTGGCGAACATGTTACAGATTGAGCTTTCTATAGAGATGGTTGGAGTCGGTTTGTCAAAGAAAGGTGGATGTTCATTAAGGTGCTAGATAGTGAAAGATTCAGTTTGTTTATTTATTTGAAATTTCTTTAACATAGATAGAAAAGTTGCAGAACAATATCTTTGATGCCCTTGTGTAGTAAATGGTGTTCTAATGCGGATTGCTGGCGGGTAATTGCTTACTTGGTTATGTTGAGGAGCCAAAGACTCAATCAGAAATTATTGTTCAAAAAATTTCTAGAAGGATGATATTCTGATGCTCGACGTGAAACTCGTGGCTGCAAAAAAAGTACTGACAGTTCTTGTAGCTTAATAAAACTATCTGTTGGATCCTATCATGAAAGAGCACGTAGATCTGACAATATACAGTAGAATTAGTCAATTCATCTCCTTACTGAAAGCAAGGGAATGTTTGGCTTGCTCAACCAAGCCAACCTTTAGTCTTGTATATTCCGTTGCAATAGTAACTTGTGGGACATATGTAGCTCAATTAGTGGGCTACGTTTAAATGGCATGGTGATTCGATTTTGGCTATTGGTAGTAGCTTCTAGACTTAAAAAGATTTTGTTAGTGCACTTGGAAGAAAAGTTCAGTGTGTTTTCTTAAACAAATGCTTTTGTAGGTATGGTAAGAATCAGTTGATTCACTGTCCTGAGATTTTGATAATGGACAGGTGTCGAGAGGTTGCCAATAGGTAGGAGGTACATGTATGTCTTGCTCTCTTTTTTCTACCCCTCAACCTTGTAATCTTGTATAGTTAAGGATCTTAGTGTTGTCTATGTTTAGAGCCTAAACAATGTAAATCGACCTACGCCATTGCACTATGTAATTGTACTATGCTTACTATATCTCCTGCAGTCTGCAGCTGAGATGACAACCCGGACTTGGCTTGTCCAGACCTAACCTGCATGGGCTAATAGTGAAAATTAACTACAAGATGTGATTGGCCGTAAATTACTTATGATCTGGGGGCTTTTTCTTTTGCTTGCGCATGCTTCTAAAAACTCTTGTATTTATACCTCTCAAAAATTGATATTTATGTGTATATGTTTTAATATCCTTTTAAAAAATTTGTCTTTTAAATGGATAGCCTTTAAACCTAACTAGTCATTTAGAACTTGAATGTAAAAAGATATGAAAATATTACGAACTTGAATGTAAAAGGAGAGAAATTCTTTTATCCTTGTAAGCATACCTTCCTTCCAGTTAAGGGTGTTTAAATCCTTTTATTTATTAAATTACTAAAATTTAAACTTGTAGTCATAGAAAAGTAACCTAAAGGTATCGACGCAAGAGCTATTTGTTTTATATGGTATACATGCAACTAAGAAACTTTAGCATGATTGGATGATACACTATAGATGGGGTCCATTTTAAATCATATATTTCTTGCTCGTAGATTTGATTAAATATATGATCATCTCTAATATCTAAAACAAACAGAGATATTCATCTTTCCGTATGCTCTAAATATTATTTAATTATTATAACTAGTTAAAATATTTTATCCTGAATAGGTTTGACCCCACAGAGAAAAATCCTGGGTCCGGTCCTTGGATTATTGGTACAGTTACTAGCATGTCAATTATCCACCAGTTGTAACCCACCTAGCCACGCCAAATCAACCCAATCACACAACCATCACGCATCCCAAAATTATCCTTCTGATCTTATCCCTCATCATACGCAGCAAAGTTGAGTGAACGCATTGGGAGTTAGATGCATTGACTAGAGGGGAAAGAAGAAAAGCAAACTAAGAGGGTGACATCCTAATAGAGAAGACAACAAACAAGACACACACCCACCAATCTGTTCATGAAATCATTCTCCAAAGAACATACAAAAGGAAAAGGCCCATGAAAGTGACACGGGAGGGCAGTGATTGCTAGAGTTGACCCATTTATTGCTTTAAATAAGAAGTTAAGAATATGGAAAGGTGACTTTGATGGTGAAATAAATGGAAATAAAAACCCCCTGAGTTGGAAGCTACTCAAATCATCCATGCAACCCTGTGGACTTGTGGTGGAGCCGCCTCTCCACTAATTATTCCAACTGCCAACTACATTTGTCATAGTAGTAGTAGTAGTAGTAGTATTCATAATAGATAGAATGTGACGGAGGAGGACCACGTTGGATGAATGATGGAAGAAATTAAGAGAAGAAGAGTCTTAAACGAGAAGCGGAAGGAAAAAAAGAAAGAATAGTGGGGCTTAACAACAACCCAATCTTCTCCCCGGGCTTGCTTTTGACAAGCATGAGTGCATCCTTTTGATCGAGCTTTTGGTACGTAAAGATGTGTGGAAAGTAAAGTAAGCGTTAGCTCTACGCGCAGACTTAACCATCATATTAAAAGAAAAGGAAAGAAAAAAAAATGGATACGTGGGAAGAAGAGGAGTAAAAGGATTGTGGTTGGCAAAGCATCTAAAAAAGAAGGGGTTGGGTGATCACAACCCATGCTTTTGTTGCACTACCACGTAACCCCCCCTCTCCTCTCCTCTCCTCTCCTCTCCTCTCTTCTCTTCTCCCCTTAGCTTATCTATATCTATATCTATATCTAATCTAAGCCACTTCATTCACAAGTATACAACCCCTCTCTTTTGCCTTTTTTTTTTAAAAAAAAAAAGAAGAAGAAGAAAACTTTGCCTTGATTTTGGATTGCTCTGCACTCTGTGTGGACTGAAACTCTGCCTTTAGACAACATGCGTATGTGTCCATGATAGAGTCGGTTGCAAATCTCTGTCGGTTTGATGACACTGGTCCCTCCTCTTCCATCACCAATTTGAAATTTGGCCAAATTTAGAGGTCCCCGGATAGCAACTCCATTGCTATGCAATCATGTGGCGGACGCCGGTGACACGTCTGCCGGCCGGTGGATCGCGACGTCCGATGAAGTGGATATATCGAACATTTAATGTTAATCAGTCTTCCTATGATACAGATAGCTCGAAGATGTTATTTTGAAAATTTCTCATTAATGAAAAAGAAAAACTAATAAAGATTGTTTAATTTTGTGGATTGGGCCCATGCATGGATGGATGTATCAACCTTGTAGTCCTAACCCAAAAAGTCCCACAAAGTGGAATTAGATGAGGCTTGTCCGTGACGAAAGCCTTATCCCACATGCATGCATGCTTATCCCTCTCACCTCTCTTTCCTTTCGGCAGTTAAAAGTTGTATATCTTTAGCACTCTCAGCCAGGGGCGGAGAGAGAGAGAGAGAGAGAGAGAGAGAGAGAGAGAGAGAGAGATAGATCTTTCTCCCCTTTGGCTCTGGATCCATAAAAGCGCAAGGCCCACTCATAAGGAGGAGTCTTTAACCCAGGAAATCTGGGCCGCTCACCCCCCCCTGCCAACCTTGCATCAGACCGTCAGATCCGGTCCAACAGTGGTCTACACTTGGGGCCCACCAGATTGCCCCCTGCTTTAGGAATCTCTTCTTTACATGGTGATGAGGTGACTAAAAGTAAGCAGGAGAGAGAGCTCGTCTGGCATTGAGATGGATATCTTAGTGGTAAGAGGGTGATGGTGACAATGCCCTTTCCATTCCATAGCATGGATTCCCCATTAGGATGGTAATATATTTTTGTTTAGTTGGTACTTTTAATGCACTTAGCATATGCAATGGAGATCTCTGAGAAAAAGAGTTCAAAATGAATAGAATTGATTGTGTGCCTTGATGCAGCTCCACTGTATGATGCTTTTCCTGACTGACAAGGAAAGTTTGTAATTTGAAGTAAACAAATTAATAGTAATAGCACTTGCTTTGTCTTGTGTTCTTGGGTCCAAAGCTTTCTTTCCCAGAGGGAGAGGGGCAGAGGGGCATGGTCCCTCTCTGAGAGAGGGATCTCCTTTTAGTGAGGACAACACCAGAATGCTGTGGCCCCTGGAACCCTAATGAGAGGTTCCTGTCCCCTCTGCTACATATGGTGATTAGTCTGAGCAAGAGATCTGTAAATATGGACACAGTGCTCCTCTTGTTCGGGGTTTTCTGAACCTGATGATGACCAATCAATATCATCAGACGCGTCGCAATGCACGACGCGGTTAGTGGGGCCGATAACACCTGATTAAAACTGATGCAGCTGATCATGGCTGCCATGAGATCAGAAGTACCATTGTCTCCATTGCTGATCACAACCAAGAATGTTGTAACCCTGGAGCAAATTGTCATGAGCTTTTTGAGGCTTTCAAGTTCCAACAAAGAAAGGGGGATGAGAGTAGAAGCACAATCCTTGCAAGCCCCCCTTTGGAATAGAAGAATTGGTAAAATATGAGATTTGGCAACTTTATGTGGTCCAGGCTGCAGAGTGCCAAGATTGAAATATATCAAAGCTTGCAAAATAAGATAGTGGGATGATGTTGACGACGGCGATACCAGGTTTACATAGAAAAGAAATATTTAGTTCAAATTATGGAGGGAATTTGATATCTAGCTAGTTTATTATCTTAATATCCACTAGAGAAACAGCTTCTGAGCTTCTAAGATGAGTAAACTAAGAGAAAGAAGCATATCAAAGGACCAATAGATCATTTAGGAAGAATGAGAGACAAGTCTAACATGCATAAGGAGAAGACAACCATGTGATGGATCAAAGACTCATAGTAGGAAAGCATTAAATTAGACCATTAATAATAAATTACTCATGTTGTCTGGTATGGCTCCTTGCTAACATGAGGACTCTGAACACTGGTAGGTGGCTCGTCACCAGCAGACAATAGCTCAACCATGTTCAATGTACCAAGAGAGGCAAGCAAACATTAGGATCTGATCAGAAACAAAGGTCCACATGATGCTATGAGAATGCCACGCTCGAAGAGAACAAGATTAGTTGAATCAACAATGTAGAGAGGAGGAATGCATTCCCCTGACAAGGATGTATTTGATTATTCAACCACTAGCAGATGAATAATGGAGGTTTATGCATGAAAGGGAGAAATGGGTTGACAAGATGATTCTGTTCCCCATCCTTTACAGTATATAAATATAACCTCAAGAAATATTCTGAGACTTTTTATGAGAGATGGCATACCTCAAACTAGAACCAAATCATGCTATCTTAGTTACTTAAAACAAAAGGAGATAAGAACCTTGACAAACACAACAATTTATCTTCTAAGAATAACTACTGACATGGCTAAAGGGGTTTAAAAAAAAAACTGATGAATGTAAGCACTCATTTGGAACTATACTCAACAGTCTATCACATCTGTGGATACTGCAATTCTGCCTATTTCATCTTTCAACATACAGGAAAGAAAATGTGACACATTAGCTGCCTAGGTAACGGGAAGATTTCAAGCTTTCAACTAAAGAAGCATATAAGCAATTATAATGTGAAACCCCTTGGGTGTTTGAAAATAAATGAGGGTGATTTGAAATCTTAATGCGCTCACATTCAGAAAAAAAGAAAAGTCTGATGCACTGTAATCCAGGTGTTATGCATTAGTAATAAATGATAGCTAATTTTAAGTTTTAACCAACTAGGCAAGCTGCGTAAATGAGGTATCAGGTAAATGACAATTGATCCAAAAGCTGCCCATCAAAGAAATATTACTTTTCACATCTTTTCTATGTATACTTTAACAATTGTATACAAATCTGCATCTTCCCATCAACAAATCTATTTACATTATCTTCTGCATTTCTATGTCATATTTAATATATTCTATCATGTTAATCTAAACTGACTAAGTCGTTTCACCATACTTGACCCGCAAATTTCTTCTTCCAGGTCTGATCGACAGTGGTGTCAGCATGTTCAAACATGTTATTCTCATATAATATTTGTCTAGATGTAATTTCAGAAGTAAGATAATGCCAGAAAAGACAAGGATCCAAGTGTAAGAGAGTATTTAGAGATACAGAAAAAGATACAAGTGCCTAGATGTAATTTTCCACCATGTAGACTTCATTATATCCTTAAGATGTTCCCATGCATTCAAAGGGATGCTGCAATCACCCAACTCAAAAAGAGCAGCTCCACTTTAGAACCCATTTTCTTTAATCCTATTAGGTATGCCTCCTCTTCTCTTCCATGTACCTTTATAACAAAACCAATATGTTGAAACTACTTTTAGTGAGATCATAGTAATTGAGTATGGCATGTTATTTATTTCAGATATCACATAAGTGACATTAAAAACATCCTCCTAGAAGATTCTCCAACTTCGAATTTTTTTATTAAGCATTTAGCCATATATTTGTTCAATCAAACAAGCTAACCCTCCAAACCAAGAAAAGGTAAGAACCTTGCGTGTATGTCTAGTTCCGAGCAACACCATTAACCACTACTGCATACTGACTGTAATGGCTGTGTTTCTACATTTTCTAAATCAGAGAGACCAATTAAAGATGTTTCCTTCTTCCAACTTGTAGTGTTTGTCCTCCAGAGCCATCATCCACAGTATGAACGTGCCGAACGATCAAACATATCTAGAGTCAACTCATGAGCAAGCTAGAGACCATGTCTTACCATCTAACCATACTCTCATCAACCTAACTTTTAGAATAACAGCTTTTTAGCTTATAATACCACAGCAAGACGAATTAATTATCATGAGAATCATTCTCTTAATGTCTTATCCTCACTGTTTTCATATATTATCAATAACTTCATATTGAACTGTGGGCAATATGTTTCAAGTTTAACACATTATAGATAAGAAGCAAGAAACTTGCCAAATTGCCACTGTCCTAGTCTTCAAACTAGTTCCAGTTGTTCTCAATCCTCTAGGATACCCTATTCTGGAATGACATTTAATTTAGTTTCCATCCTCATTTTTCCATCTCTATCTAATCTTAGGGTATCTTAATGCAAACAAGACTGAATAAAGTGCACAAACATCCTTAGTGCAGCTTTGCCCTGTAAACATACTTTATTAATATCATTGATCTACTTTTGTCACTTTTGCTAGCTACCTTATTTGTATCATCTCCAATCTAAAATTCCAACTATACTAATGTGCAGGTTTGGCCTCAACCTCCAGACAGATTTAATAAATGAAAAGTAGAATGTTTCAACTTGATGGTTTTAATTCACAACATTTTGATGTCTTCAGTAAAAGTGGACTAATATCCAGTGTAGATGTTCCACGACTTCGTTTAAGTCATTTAAATGACAAGAACAGCATATGAGCATTCTAGCATTCACTGGGTACAAGATCAAAGCAAAACGCTGAAAATAACAACTTCACAATCTAGAATCAGAGCATTAAGCCTTACGACTTCACACTTTGCAATTTTCTTACCTTTCATGTCAGCGTAGCATATAATAGCCTTAGAAAGAAGAGTATTTGCTAGACAGAGTAAGTTAGAACAGCATAACCATTCCTGCTCAGGTAAACAAAGAACAGATAAAAGAAAACAGTATTATTGTACCAGACTTTCCCGAGGGTCGATTATCCTCTACTCAGAAACAATAAGTCTAGAAATACATGGCAATTGAGTAGAGAAAACGGTACAGATACAACCAATAAGGATAGCAAAACATGTTACCACTATGGCACAACAACAGCTTATGATCCATTAGACTTAAGTGAGTATAGAAAGCAAGTTTAGCAGCAACCTTTGCTAGATATTGCAAGACAAAAGGTATTAGATCCATGCCTGCAGGAGGAAAGCTCTTCAGCACCTCCACGCTGACACAGAGACGAGCTCACCGCGCTGCCAGAAGAGGACGAGCGAAGTCTGACGCTTCTCCACATGAAAGCCCCGCACCTGCACCCTCTTCAGGAGGCACTCGGCCTGGGTCTCGGTGAAGTTGCTGAACTGCATCGGCGCAAACCCAGCAGATGCAAAGAGTATTTTCCAAGGCAGCATCTTATCTGCGACAAGGTGGCGGCCCAGCACGGCACCCTCAATTCTTGGCTGCAGCAAGAAGCGCTCGATCTTGTTTGCCACTTCTAAGTTAGTGCCTGCTGAATCAATGGAGTCTAAAAGGAAAGTACAGGACTGGAAGGCATGGAGGAAATGCTGTGCGAATGGCAGCTCGCTGCGGTCGCATCCATGGTCGACTGAGACCACGATTTTGGGGGACAGCTGCTTCACAAGGCGAAGGATGGTTGGGAACGACGGGTTTTGGGCGGAACCTACTGGGAGGTTAACTGCGATGGCTTCGTCGCCCATGGCGAGGAGCTCAGAGGGGTCAAATGAGTCGAGGCTTAGGATGTTGAATTCAAATGGAATGTTGAGATCGCTCGCAAAATGTGAGAGGTTTTCGCGAGTGAGGTGGAGCTCAAGTGGATGATGCGAGGAGAAGGGCACAAAAGCTGTAACTTTAAGCATCGGGATGGCTCCAGCCGCCGTACAGCGCCGTTGGGCCAACTCCTGCATGAAAGAAGACCATTGCCCGCCGACCCCGATGTCGAAATCAATAATATGGATGCGATCAGCGCCAGCGAGCTCTTCAAGCAAGACCTGGATGCAGGTGAAGTTGGCAAACTGGAGGACGGGGGAGCCCTCGGAGAAGGCCTTGTAGGCGCTGAGTTTAAGCATGACGTCGTATGGGGTGGCCAAGGGGTTGGGGAATGGACTCCGGTGGTGGTGAGCCGGGGAGGAGGAGGTGGTGGTGGGGGAGTTGGCAAGGACGAGATGCAGGGCCTCCTTGAAGTAGAAGGCGGAGCGGAGGAGGGGCTTCCCCGCCGGGGAGGGGAGCTGGTGATTGAGCCGCGCCAATATCCCACGCGCGCCGACGAAATTCCCGGCCTCGACCATCTTCGCCGCCTCGAAGAGCTGGTCCAGCAATGCCTGCTGCTGCTGTTGTGCGGCCGCAGCTGCAGCAGCTTCATCTGCTGCCGCCGCCTTCGGCTTCATCGGCCTTGGCTGGAGATGGAAAGGAGTGGAGTGCAGCTGCGGAAAGGCGGCGAGGACACCTTGCGGCGGCAGTGGTAGCTGTTGGTTTCGGCGAAGGAAGAGCTCCGGGACTCCGCCGGAGGAGTCCATGGGGTGATGGCGCGAAGGCTGGGGAGGAAGAAGGACTTGCGGCGGAGGTGGAGGTGGGTGTTCGACATGGGAGTTGTAAGGAGGAAGTGGAAGGAAGAAGGCCGGGCTCGGGTTCGGCGACGCCTGCGACTGCGGGTGGTGGTGGTTGAGGACGAAGTTTGGGAAGCCTAGGAGCTGGGGCCTGTCTTCCAAGGGTTCTGGGAAGAACATTGCCGGCGGCAGCGACACTGGAGGCTGCGGCGGCAGCAAGGGATTGCTGATTTGGTTGCTGAGATTGGAAAGTTTGCTGCTTGCAAGGGAAAGCCCACCACTTTGAAGAGGACTGATGGCGGAGGAGGACCCAATTCCTCCTATGGGTTCTAGAGCAAAGGCCGGGGGATCGACGAGCCCGAAGCCCAGCCCCGCATTGCCGCCGTCGAATTCCGCGGCGCCCGGGGAGATAATCGAATGTTGCTTGATGCCGGGGTCGTCCACGTCGCCCATGATCCACCGGAGAAAAGTCTGCTCTTGGCCAGGTGACGCCGCCGACTCGGAGAGCATGGTCTCCCACTCTTCTACTCCCATCCCACATTTCTCACCACCTCCGACGAAGCCCATCTCGAGCCCAGCTGGGATCGGCTGGAGCTCATGGTCCCCACCGCCGCCGCCGGGTTGGTCGCCGGAGGGACCCCATTTGTGGGTGGGGTTGTTCCCGGAGACCGCCGCCACTCCGGCGGTGTCGGAAGAGCCGCCGCCGCCGCCGCCGCCCAGGGAGGAAGACAGCGTGGAAGTGGAGGTGGGTGGGCTCGGGCTCCTCCTATGATCCAGAACAGAGGTAGGTTCTAATCCTTCTCTTTTTACCCTCTTGGTCTCAACTCTGTTCCAAAGGATGGATTTTTGTAACTCTTCTTGCTGCTCTACTAGTTGCAAGGCCCCCTTCCCCTGGGCATTGAAGGGCAATCCCCTCATCTAATACCAACTCATGCAAGAAAACCCAACAAGATCTCAACCTCTCTCTCTCTCTCTCTCTGTGTCTGACTCTCTCTCTCTCTATCTATCTATCTATCTACCCTCTAAAAGATGAGATTTTGGTTTTGGACAAGAAGGAGATCTGGGCTTTGTTTGCTTCTCTACAGTGTATCTTTGACTAGTAACAGGAGGGTAACACTTGTTGGGCTTGCAACCAAACTATGCTTCCCCATCTTAGAAGACACATGGTGGGAGATGAAGGTTCTCTTCCTTCTCATTCTTTCCAGCTTTTGTTGGCAACCTTTCTACTCCTTTCTCTCCCATCTCCATACCTCCCTCTCCTCTTCTTATCAACTCTCCTTCTTCTTCTTCTTTCTCTTCCTCCTCCTCCTCCTCCTCCAGCCTTTCTTTCTCTTCTTTGTTTCCTTTTCCAACTCCTTTCTCTCTGGATGGGTTGGGGGAAGGATAGAAGGGAGGTCTGTGGGTGCAGCAGTACTCTCCCTCTCTCTTTCTTTCTCTCTCTACTGCCATGATGCGTGCAACATAAAAAAGTAATAAAGTGCCCCCCTCTCTACCTCTCTTTCTCTCTCCTCCTCATACTCCTCCTTTCTCTATACTCGTCCTATTTTTCCCCCTCTTTATCTCTTTTCTCTCACTATCAAATGTGACTCGTTTATTTTTTCCCCTCCCCTCGCCGTGGGTGCGTTTGGAACCAATTCCACATGAAATTTAACTCCTTTCGTTTAGAAATAAATTGTGTTATTTGACAAAAAATACAAATAAATTCCATCATTATTTCAAACTATCGAATCCCACTGCATACAACCAAATCCATTAAAATTGATTAAAATTTTATCGCATAAATAATTTCGAACAGCAAACCTAAAAAACATATAACATATAGATTATAGACAATTGAATTTCGTTGATTTGAAATTTTAAAATCATATGATTGACCACTAAGTACAATATCCATAATTAGATTTATCCGAGATATTTGCATGAAAAAACTCTTAACATTTTATAATAATAACTAACTCGTATATATATTAATTTAAAAGATTAACGTAATTTATTTCTAAGAATAATTTTATTATTATGAAAATTTAAAAAACTTGTTTATAAAAGTATGTACGTATAATTAAAAAAAATACTTGCACTCAATTTTTAAAAAAGAGTTTAATTTTACTATTACGATAATTTTTTTATAAAAAAACTTTTGAAGTACTAATGGCTCCATCTTACCATCTACCCTTTCCCTTTTATTTATTTGTATATGTGAAGTTAGATTAAAAAATAAATTCTATTATTTATTTATTTCTCTTCCTCTCTCTCTCTCGTTTCTTATGAACAGTGCCTGCAGCTCAGAACTCGAAACCCGGGTCGTCAAAAAGTAATAACTAACGTCGTAAAAGAGAAAAGCTGGTTTCCCCAAAATACCACCATCATTACCTCCGTATATGACGGAAATGCCCCTATTCTCTCTGTCCTTCACGTGAGCCAGGCGGGTGGCTCTCGTCATTTAACCCTGACTCGGCTTTTGTCCCACTTTATAATTAAAGGTCCCCAAAGATATATGCACCATTGAAATCGATGCGTAACCTTACACTAATCGGCATTTTAGTCTCTATGTTATCTCAAATAAAAATTATATATATATGTGTTTTTGTGTGTATATATATATATATTATATTTTGGGCCAATGGGAGCGTTGTCCAGGTTTTGATTGACCGTTCCTTTGGTGGTCCTCTTCATCTCATCTTAAAAGCTGCTCAAAAAGTATGACCCTGACAAGGGCTAAATTGGTCATTTCCTACCCGTAGGAGGGGGCACTGTAGTCATTAATTGGATTGTCTGTGTTTTCTACTGTCCCGTACTTCTCCCCCTCCCTCTTCGGATCCGCTGTTGCGCCTTACGCAGCGGGCCAGCCTTTTAATCGATGACGTGCCCTCATTTTGGCCTAGCCTTTTAATCTCGTCCCTCCATCGTAGGGACGGACGAGATTGTCGTTATGGATCAACTGTTCTCTCTATCTCTCTCTCCTGAACCTTATTATATATATGTATATATATATATATATATATATATATATATATATTAAGATTGGATGTCACGCCATGTATCTATGTAATCCTAACTATATATTTTTGTGTTCCCTCGTCCCTGCCAATTAAAACCATTGGAGCTTTGCAGCAGATCATTTGGAGTTATCATAGCATTAGTTTATCCACATGCCCATGTGATGGCTAACAAGGAAAGTGGACAGCATCATCCCATCCATCCCATGTAATGCTAATGCCTAATGCCTAATCCCTAATGCCATCTTTTGAAATAGTCTTCTTCCTCGTTTTGGTTTCTTTCTATATTATGCATGCATTTCATAGTCATAACTCGCAACTCTGGATGTTGACATGTTTATATCCTCTCTCTCCTCCTCCATCTATGTATGATGTCCACTTTAAAAGGCCCAAACATGCCTACTTCTCTTCCCCTCCTTGCCGGCCCATAAATGCTTATGGAGACGACAATAATAACACCAATCCATTTATACGGCAGTGGCATTGATGTAATAAGAAGTTTTAAAAAGTTAATAAATTATAGAAAAATAAATTTAAATTAAACATTAAACTTTATATGTGAGAATAATTTTTTTTCTCAAGTTAAGTTAATGGAATTGCGTACTAGGTTAGAGATAGGATCCTTATCTAATTCATATAAATCTTATAACTTGGGCCTACCTAGTGTTTTATAACTAATAAAGAAAATTAAAAGGCACATGCCATGCTTCTTCTTTTATTTTGTTTATTTATTTTTTCTCTTTATCTGGAAATAATTAAGCAGTTGGCTAACTCCTCTGTGCTATATATTAATAAAGCTTTAGATGGCGTAGAGAAGCTTCCTTTCTTCTTTCTGAAGGAGGGGATTGTTGTTGAAATAATTAGGCGTAGTCTTTGGATTAAGAATAATGAAATAACTTAACTTAACTTAACCGGGATAAAACTGCATTTGATTCGTCCTCCTTCCATTGAAAGCTTGATTTATAGGTTAATATCGAGTCTAATTACTTCCAAACAAATTGTTAGGTCAATGAAGTTCTTAACTCTTTCGGAAGGCATTTGACATTTTGGTCTCAGGGACCAAGTTATTGTTGCTTCCCAGAAACATCTCATTCTAAGATGTTGTTTTATTCCACAAAACTAGTCGAGCAATGTGGGTTGATATTAGTGGGATAATCTCACCTTCAAATACTCATCATTATATTGACGGTTTTTAATTATATTAGAAAATAAATAAAATATTTAGAGAGAGATAGATTATGATTTGATTAGGCAATTAGTTGGATAAGCACAATCAACATGTTGGCATTGAATCTTAATTGCCTCTAACAACAGATGTTAGAATATAAAATATAAAAATTAATTTTTTAATAATAAATTTTTAGAGTAGTTAGTGAATTATGATGATATAAAAATGGACGTCTTAAATTTGAATTCTTATTATATTATTCTGTTATTAAAAATATAAAATATTAACTCATTTGAGTTATATCATTGTTACATCCCTTTTCTAGTTGAAATCACTTCAAAATTTTAATTGTCAATAATCCCTCCACTGGGCCAGAGACTAGATAGTTGCACCTTCTTCCTCTCATATTTTAGAACTCAAAAAGATATTAGATGAAATAATACATAATATTTTTCAAATGCAAAATAAGTCAACTTTATTGTTAAATGTAAAATATTTTGATTAATGATAACTTTTACTGAACACTAATTAGCCATGATAATTTACTAACTTCACTATAAACTAAGCGGCAAAGATAACATTATAATACTCGGTGAATATTAATTGGAACTACTGAGTAATATAAGGTAAGATAATAAATAATAATTAACTCAATCTTAATGTGCCAGGCAATTTCTCCTAACAATATTTTTGGGACCAAGGGAGGACTGGCAGTGGTGAATGGTCCTGCCACATTTGTTTTCATCCAAATCCCAAAGAATAAATTAGGCGCATTTGAAGGGCAAAGAATATTGCCGACGAGACCAATTGGTTCGAGCTCGAACCAAATTGAAACTTAGTCCGATCCGAAATAGGAACTAGTCCAGCTAAATTTCAGATCAGACTCGAGCCATACTTGAATTAGATACTTTTTTCCACTTAAAATGGAATATAAAATCCAAATGAAGCCTCACCTACTTCGGGAATCGGGAGGCATCGTACGTTTGACCCCATTGATAGATTGGACCCCGGAAGCCATTCCCCACATGGGCCATATCGTTAATGACCCGGGGCCCCCCCTATCAAATCGACGGTTCTCGTCTTCCCAAGAGATGTATCGCCACCCAGCGTAAGCGAATCCGCGGATCACCGTACCGCGGTTGGCGGTGACGGAACGGGACGACAGCGGCCTTCAAACCCCACTCCCCCCCCGTTTTGACGCTCTCTTTATCTCGTCCCAAAAGGGGAGTAAAAATAAGAGAAGAAAACGGAGCAAGAAAATCTAGCGCGATCACATCAAATCCCCGGGAAAGCGAGACGAAATCCATAACCCCTCCTTCCTCGATCGATTCGTACGTACTCCTCCTCTCTCTCTCTCTCTCTCTCTCTCTCTCTCTCTCTCTCTCTCTCTAATCGAATACAAGGATTTTTACCCGATTTAATGTTTCGGTCTTGGATCGATCTTTCCTGTCTTAATCTTTTCTAGTCTGGTGAGATGTTGGGACCGGGAAATGAGAGTTTTGGCTGGTTGATTTAGGGGGGGATTGGCGAAGGTTGGTGGGGATGGCTGTGAATTACCTCTACGTCTCGGCCGTATCCACGGCGGTGAGCTTGGCCGGACTGCAGTGGTGGGCGGTGACGTTTCTTGATGGGGTCAAATCAGATGGCTTGACGGTGGGCAATGAAGATGGTGGGCTAGGGAGGCCAGGACGATCGCTTGAGCTCCTTCTGGGGTCGCGTGTGACCGCCGCTTTGTTGGTGATCGTTGCGATCAATGTGTTCATGTTGGTGGTTCTGTCTTTGAAGGTAATTTCCATGGCTTTGTCAGGATGACTGACATGAATTCGTGTCTGTTTGTTTGCATTCCTGAAAGTAAAATTCATCCTTGCGGTCGCAGTTCATATAATTGCCCAGTCTCTTAGCCTTTTGGATTCATGTTTACTTGATATTCATCTCTGTTTTAGTGTGCAACCGTTTGCTTCGAATCATATGCTATACGAAACTCGTGGTTGATAAGCAACTGAAAATCAGAATGAGAACAGTTGAATAATGTTGTATGGGCAGTTCAATCTAGTAGGTGAAGAGTAAAACAGCAATAGTAAGGTGCTTTTGTTAACATAAACTTTATGCGATTCAATACAGCAATATTAAAGAGTCCTTACATTGATAACTTTATGCAGCTTCACTTGGCCAATTTTTCTTCTTAATTTGAGGACATATCCAGTTTAATTTTGATACCGTCCAACTTCTCATCCTTCTAGATAAGCTCAAATACATCTATGATAGAAAATTTTGGCACGGTCTAAGTCTGAGTTTAAAACTTAAAAAATATGCTGTTCTAGGTAAGTATATACTTAATATAATCAAAATAAGTCCTAAATCATTCAGGACTATAAATAACAATGAATATGGCATGAACATATGTCTGCAATGACCAATGATAATTAAAATGAACCACTTTACAAAAACTAAATAACAGGTGGCTCTAAAAGCTCTCTTAGTTAAATATGACTATAAGGGGACATAAAAGGTGAAGAACTCTTGTTCATTCAATATTTTTGTTGCCCAAATTTTAGGCAAAATATGTAGTTTTTTGTGATTCTAAAGAAATTCACATTGATCCTCTTTTTTCCCCCCTTTTTTCTTATATGCAGAGTCTATTTTTTGTTGAATTACATCCTTCAGAGGTTCGGAAGGTGCTGGAACGCATTATTAATTATGCAATTTACAAGGTGATCATAATTCCTTGTTCTTACAGCCTTGAATGGACTTATATTTTTTTTCTCTATTGCATCAAAGATACTATAATCTGTTCATCTTTGTAAATGTGCACCCGTTGCTAATTCATGCTTACATTACTGGCATTCTTAATCTATTTGGATAGTTTTCTATATGGAGCTTTACAGTGTCCATACCCGCTGGCACTAATGCAATTACGAAAAGGAATATCTTAGTACTCCTTGTGTGGTTCCTGCCCTCCATGATTTGTTGGCAACCTTGCATAGCTCCATTTGACAAGTGGCCGTGCTACACTGCGTGGATTTGTGCTGTTAGGCAAGTCTTGTATCCATGGCTGTATAGGGTCATGCTGTGAGTAGTTTCTTGAGAGAATCACTAATGAATTTAGTTGCTAAATATCGAATTTGAGAATTAAGACCCAAATCAAAATAGAACAATTTAGAAAATGTTGAGGTCATCTTCTTCTCCATCTCATATTATTATTGACTATCTTAGGATAGATAATTATCTCTAGTAACTCGGGTTATTCTGACTCCTAGATTCTAAACAAAGATTAACACGATATGATAGTACCTTATGTTTGAATTTTTTTTCCGTTTTCTAGATAAATAAACACGTCCACTAGTTTTCTTACATTGCCTCTGATGTAGCAATCCATTTTACATCCTCCGGCAGGGAACTTTTCTTCCATTGGTCGTGCCACCTAATGTTTTACAAGTGGGCTTGTGGTCAACTTGGCTGACCTTTCTTTGTTCACTGAAGGTACTGTAAACAAAAATGCATATTCATGTTATTTCGTTGTTCTAGAAGAATTGAGGGATGTCTAGTTTGCATCTACAGATGTTTCAATCATTGGCCAGAGATCGGCTTGAACAATTAAATGCTTCCCCTTCTGCAACACCTTTGAAATACCTGCGTGTGTATTCTGCGTTATTGCTGGTTCTGATTGCTGATCTTCTATGGTAATGTTTCCTGGTATAGTCAACATGTTACCATTACTATTTTCGAAATTTTCTTCAAAATTGAATACATGTTTTGGCATCAAAATAGTATATCAGATCTTGATGCATTTATCAGTTTATCTCACTTCTCATTGAATGTGATATCAATGACTTTAAATTTGTTGGGATGCTGATTATTGATATCAATGAGGTCATATTTGATACTCTCCTTAGTCTTTCTGACGAATTTAGATATTTTTTTCCTTTTCTATATTCTGCTAAGAGCACATCAAAGCATACTTTATACCTCATTGCTTGCTGTTCTGCTTGATGGTGTTAACATGTTATCACACTGCCAACTCTGCCACAGTCTTCTTATGTGGAGTTAGACATGGGATTTCTTGTTTTAAAGTAAACCACTACATACAGAGAGATGAATGCATACAGAATGACACGAAAGCTATGTGCCTATACTTTCCTCTTCTGTATGTGTTCTTTGTGTGGACTATTCCATTGAAGCTAAATTCTTCTTTGAAAGTATCAATTTTTTTCCTCCCAATTGTTGAACTATTTGTTGCTTGGTCTTGTATGAGAATATGTCTGCAGCCTTGAATTTCATACCATGCCTTTTGGATTCTCAAGCCAGTCCATTTTGCAGATTTCCAAATTATCATTTGAGATGCAGTCGATTAACTCTTGACACAGTTGTTTGTGTCACCTATTATTCCTTGTTTGTAGCCTGAATTTCATTCTAATAGGTAATATGATTGATATTTATGACTGATGTAACCAAAAGATGATAAAACTGGATTTTTTGTTGTATTTGAGGCTTGAGAGTAATGGGACAGTGGATACTGGCTTCTTGAAGTAATTGCTCAGAAGAAGGAAATTATATGATATTAGAAACTTAGAATATAATTCGTTGATGGTAGGAATTATTTTCCAATATCATCTACGTAAATTTTTGGTAATTTACTTATTTATCAGTTGCACCAATGGATTTCTTTTGTGCCTGATCTTCTTTAAGCTTATAGATTTGTAATATTTCTTTACATCAATTATTTAGGTTTTGATGCAATGCTCTTCAATCTTTACCATTAGAATCTAACACCCTTTCAGTGGAGTTGACTCTTACATAATCATTTGACTTTCAGGATAAAACCCTATGTGAAGATACACAGAACGTTTAATTCTAGTTTATTTGTGCTGCTACTCTTCGAGCCTCTCAGTATTGCCTTTGAGACATTACAGGTAATTTGGCCAAGTTTATGCAACTTTAAATGAAATAAATTCAAGATGGTATGAGACAATATGCCTGTCTGTATGGGTTATGAACTTATTATTGAGTCCTGAGAGATGAAAAATATTGACAATTTGACACTGTTATCTGATACCTTGTCAGATTTTTTTGAATCACATCAATTTATTTGACATGTGCTAATGGAAAAGAGAAGATCAAAATATATAATTTCATGTATTAAATATACCATAAAATTGGCGGAAGTTTGCATGCTCTTTATATGAATCTATTTCTTGTAGGCAATTATGGTACATGGATTTCAGTTGTTTGACATTTGGCAACGGCATTTGGTTGACAGTGGTGGTGATTGCTTTAACTTCCAGACATCCTATAAGAAAGTAGCAGGTAAAAGGAACCGAAAGCACTCGGTTACCTTATTATTTCAAGGAATTATATGTAATCAGCCTATTGCAGTTGGTCTTTGAGATCCATATTTTTGACCTGATACCCCTAGTTAAACACTTTTTCGAACACACTTACATCTTAGAAGATCTATCTTTATAGCGTAGGTACAACAAAAAAGTTCATTCTAGTTGGAAACCAGGAAGCCCTGATCTTTTCTTTGGTGGCAGGATTTGCAGTAAAGGAAGGTAGCCGAGGAATTGCAGAGTGGCTCTTGAAGGGTAGTTTATTTATGACCTACTCATTTTCTGTTGTTTTAGATGATATTATCTGGTTTTGGGTATTAGCAATAGGTATTACTCATTGAATGGTCACAAACAACTGAATTAACATGATAGATGATTGATGATTCAACTCTGTTTTGCTAGTTGCATATCTATATTAATTTTTCTTCTCTTGCTAGCAATTTTTTCTAATGAAGAATCAGTAGCTGATGATTCTTGAACTTTTAACTTCTTTGATGTCAGGGGCTTCCGATCCCCACTTGCCTCTGTTCATTGTAACTGGTTGTAGCATGGTTTGAAGGTGAAACATTTTGTTTCAGTCCTATCCAATCCAAAACTACCCATGAAACTAGCATCCAACCGAAACAACCCTAATACCCATTTTTTAATTGTATTTTTTGAATTCTAATCTAGATTTAACTTGAAACCAACTTGTACTTAATCAATATCAACTCCATTGCTTAAATGCTATAAGATTTTGTGTTATACATTGAAAAAATAAGATAAAAAAGACTATTTATCAAAAGAAGTCCGAAACCTATAGAACTGAACTGGAAATGAATACGGCTGACCGCAAAGTTTTGCTTTTTAACCAAGCTGAAACTAAAACCAAAACCGAGACTTTGAACTATGGATTGTAGTGATATTAGAAGATCCATTCAATATACTTGATGTCTATTCAGCTATTTAGGTAAAGTATGACCTAAAAAGGTAACTAATACCTGCTTCCATTAGGAGGTGTGCTAGCAACACCTGGTTTTGATGGCTGAAGACTACCATCTTATGTTTGCTCCTTTATTACCCCATTCCCCTTCTTCACAGGTCACCACACATTCATCATGGCAATCATTCTTCTCTTTCTGTTAGGATCACAACAGGATTGATGAGTACAATCATTTATGTGAATAGTTAAACAACTGATAATCAATTATTTTCCAATGTCCTGAGTAAATGGGGCTGAGGGAGTACTATATGCTGTTCACTACTTCACCTCTATTCTGTGTGATGTCATCAGTAACGGTCATTTTGCTTTTATGTTTCTTCAAAGATTCGTGGTCACCCTCTTGCCTTCTTGGCACTTCCATGTTTCACCTAGACATTCTTTTCGTGCTGTGTTGGTTTTTGTTTTTCCATGACCAAGCCATTTTATTTGATGTTCTTTTCCTCAATTTGTGTTATTTCCAGCTTTCCATAGGTATAACAATTGCTTATTCTCTGGTGACAGCTATTCCGTACATCTATCATTTTCTAATTTTTGTAGGTAACAGCAAGGATGATGTTGTTTCTTAACTGCTCAATATTTTTGAACTATATAACATTTCCGTCTTTATAGCTGCGTAGGGCACAGGGTGATTACTGAGAGACACATGAAGCATTCCACTATATCCTATAATTTATTTTTTAACTATTTCTTTCAAACTAATATGAATCCCTGAGGTGTGACAATTCATAGCCATGACTTTGCACCAATGAAGCACGGACACGGGACACGGACACGACACGATACGGACACGGCGACACGGCAAATTTTGAAAATATAGGACACGGACACGGCATAGGACACGGCGAAATAAATAAATAAATAAATAAAATAAAAAATTATCTAAAGTAAAAATTTGTAATCTAGTAGTGTTAAACATACATCAAGCTATAAGAACTAAGAAGTATCATTCAAAAAGAAGTACACATGAAGCTGTAAGAACTAATTTAAAGATAAAAACAAAATTGAAAGACAATCAAATGCCTCATTGCCTTCGTCAACAAAACATGTCCTACTATCCAAGTAACTGAGTTCCACAAAAGTTTTAAAACTAACAATCATTACAAAATAGCAACATAAGGTAGATCATTCATCTTCAACTGCCTCGTTGCCTTCATCAACAAACATTATAGTCTCTAAATCCGGTTCATCAATTGAGTGATCAGCAAACTCCAACATTCCTGCACCATTAAAGGAATCATAAGAATCTCCTCCAACATCCCACATCTTGGTCTCCTCTCTTAAATAATCTGGAGATCTCCTTGATAGAAGGCGAAGATTAGTATGCACATATACTAAATCTTCACTCTTTGTGGAGTTATCTTGTTTCTTTTCAATGAATGGATGAAAGAATAAGTGCTCAGTTCCTCTCACAACTTTGAAGAAGAGCAAGGTTGCCCAAGTAACCTAAGTGCTAAATTCTCAAGAATAGGAGCGAAGCACCATGAGCAACCCACCACATGTTTGGATCAAACTCATTTCTATCTGCTATTGAATCATACTCAGCAAAACTTTTGGTTGATGTGGAGAAACTAGTATACTCTTGGTATGCCATTTTTCGTTCTTCTGCATTTGGAAATAACCTTTTTAAGCATTTGTTTCTCATATTAGAAATTTCCAAATCCTTATGTGGTGGTACACGATTTGGATCCTCTTGAATCCATGATGAGCTATAATACCTATTAACATAATCATATAATTAGTAAACAATAACAATGAAAGAACAATAAAACTTTTAATCATAAGATAGAAATTAAATTAACCTTGGATTCAAAGAATGTGCTAAGCAATGTAATGGTGTATTGCTTTTATCCCATCTATCCACTAGGATCTTATGCACCACTGAATAAAAAATAGATTCATCGCCTTCTTTCTTGTTTTCATACATAAATATGATTGTCTTCACCTTTTCAATCATTGTATCCCACATTTCATATATCAAATGTAAGCATGGTTTATCTGTGTCTGCAACCCGTAGCATACTGTATATAGGCTCTGTGAAAGCAAGTATATATTCAATTTTATCCCACCAAATGTCATCAAGGACTTTATCTTTGATAAACTGTGCTTTGCCAATATCATCTTCCCTATAAGAACTCCATTTATCACTGATTACCATTGATTGAAGACCCTTCTTGATCTTTCTAAATCTTTTCAACATTATAATCACCGAAGCAAACCGAGTCTCCGCAATAGCAAGCAATTTTAAGTTGACAAATTCATTAAAAATAGCCAACCTCATTGAATGTTGCATGATGAAATTTTTTATGCACATTACATCCCCTGCAATTACTGAAATCCAGCTACACTCATCAAACACAATCTCATTTGCCTCGGTGTTTTTTGCTGCACATATGTTCTTCAAAGCTAGGTTGAGAGTGTGAACTACACATGGAGTCCAAAAAATGTGAGAAAACCTTGCTTCAAGAAGCATCCTGCCGCCTTACAAACAGTGCATTATCTCGTAACTACTTGGACTACATTATGAGGTCCAACCTCTTCAATGATTTTAATGATCAAATTAGAGATAAAAAATTTGTTTTTATATATTCGTTCACAATTCATAGCCCTCAAGAACATAAGGTCACTCTCAGTCACCGCTAAAAAATTTATAAGCAGTCTCCTCTGTGTATCACTCCAATTATCACATACAATACTCATCCTTTCTCTCCCCATGTGCTTCTAATAGGGTTTAGCAACATTTCAATATTTGCTTTCTCTTGTTGAAGTAGTGTAGTTCTCAACATATTGTAGCCAGGGGGCGTAAATCTAGAAATATTATTATTTGCCGCAAATTGAAAGGCTCTAACATAGTGAGGGTTTCTTGCCGATGAAAAGGCAACCCAAATGAATAAAACATTCTTGCAATCTCACAATATAATTGATTGCGAGCACCAGAATTAAATGACTTCTCAATAGGTGTCATTCCCTGTTGCTCTTTTTTTCTTGATGTCCCTCCCATATCAAAACCTACACCTCCAACCGAGCTACTAGAAGATGCCGCTTGTCCAAATTTTGGCAAAGGAATTTGTTTAGGCATCGAATTTTTAATTTTCATTTCGGCAATATCAACAATCCTTTTCATTTCCATAACATGTTCACTACTCACTTTTGGACAACCTCTAATTCCATGCCCACTAATTTTCAGCAAATGAGCCTTTACTCTATAATATGATCCCTTGTAGACTTGTTGACAATAATTGCATCTAAAATTATGATTTCCTCCACCTTCTCCCAATTTCTTCATCTTAGTAACATATCTCCACAAGGGAGCATTATCATCCACAGACGATACTGATTTTTTGACTAGAATCAGAATTATTTTCGTATTCATTTTTCTTCAATCGCAATAAAACTACATTAGTAAAGAGATATGTATTAGCATTTAGCGGATTAACAATTTAATAGACGAGAGATTAAAGAAGCTTTAATATAATTTAACAATTTAATAACAGAGGCAGTGAGAGAGAATGAGAGAGAGAGACAGAGAGACAGAGAGAATGAGAGAGAGAGAGACAGTGAGACAGAGAATGAGAGATTGAGGGAGGAAGAGACAGTGAGAGCGAGAGAGAATGAGAGAGAGAGAGAGAGAGAGACAGTGAGACAGAGAGAGAATGAGAGAGAGAGACAGTGAGACAGAGAGAGAATGAGAGAGAGAGACAGTGAGACAGAGAGAATGAGAGAGAGAGACAGTGAAACAGAGAGAGGGGAGGGAGAGACAATGAGAGAGAGAGAATGAGAGAGAGAGAGAGACAAAGTGAGACGAGAGAGAAATGAGAGAGAGAGAGACGGTGAGACGAGAGAGAGAATGAGAGAGAGAGACAAAGAGACGAGAGAGATGAGAGCGTGGAGTGAGACAGCGAGAGAGAGCGAGAATGAGAGATTGGGAGAGAAGGAGGAAGAGACAGAGAGAGACAGAGAGAGAGTGAGACGGCGAGAGAGAGAGAGACAAAGAATGAGAGAGGGAGAGACAGAAAATGTGAGAGAGTGAGACATCGAGAGAGTGAGACAGCGAGAGAGCGAGAGAGAGAGAGGGAGGGAGGAAGAGACAGAGAATGTGAGAGAGAGAAAGGGAGGGAGGAAGATACAGGGAGAGAGAGACAGAGACAGGGAGGCAATGGAGGGCGGGAGTGAGGAAGAGACGGAGAGAGAGAGAGAGAGACAGAGACAGGGAGAGAGAAGAACCTGCGTCCTCGCCGTACTCAGCTCGCCGCACTCGCTCCGTCGGCCGTCGCACTCGCTCCGTCGGCCGTCGCACTCGCTCAGCTGCTCGTCGCTCGGTAGCTGCTCGAGGGTTTTAGGGCTTCGATCGCTCAACAGTGAAGGTAAGGTTTATTATCGGGTTTGGATCCGGGTTGATAACATTCGATCGAACCCCGACCCGACCCGTTAAACAATATCTAAAATACCGCCCGTGTCCCAACAGTGGCCGATTTTCTTTTTTTTTTTTTATAGGAAAATCTGGACACGTGTCGGACACGTGTCCCATGCGTGTCCGACGCGTGTCCGTGTCCGACACGTGTCGGACATGGACACCTCTTCCTGGGAGAGGTGTCGGTGCTTCATTGCTTTGCACCTTCAGGAGAAGAAACTAAAACTAAACATCTGATGCTAAAATCAAATGAAGATCTGCTAATAGACTACATGATATTAGGACTCATGACATAGTGGAGTCCATCTTTCCCATTTTACTGGATGGTTTCATTTTCTAGAAAAAAAGATGATTAATTTTGTATTTTGATTTTTATTCCATGTAATGTTGAACTATTAGGCACAGTTATAATTTTTTAGGTCTGCGGAGCTTTTAATGCAAGATATGAATTTGTTTGTTTTAGCTGTTTTTTTTGGTCTATAATGTTCGTATAACTTAAGCAAACCTTTTGATTGCAGGATCTCTCTCTGAGTGGAGGGGAATGCTCATCAGAGATTTTGGTTTTGTTTTAGACATGATGACTCTGTTAATGGCACTTGGTCATTACTTGATGATTTGGTGGCTCCGAGGCATGGCATTTCATCTACTGGATGCAGTTCTTTTTTTGAACTTACGTGTCAGTATTGATCATGTTCTTTATGCTTGTTCGAGTACATTTTCCATGATAAAGCCTTGCGTAATGGCAAACATTCCTCAATATGTCTCTTGAACAATAAACAGGCTCTTCTAAGTGCAATAGTGAAGCGGATTAGGACATACATCAAACTAAAGAAGGCCCTTAATTCACTTGATGGAGCACTTCCTGATGCATCATATGAAGAGCTTTCTGCATATGATGATGAATGCGCTATCTGCAGAGTAAATAATTCCTCCTATATATCAATTATGTTTTTCCTTCTTTATTTTGTAATTTGTAACTGATTGTGTAAATCACAGGGACCAATGGCCAGGGCTAAAAAGCTGTCCTGCAATCACCTTTTCCATCTTGCATGCTTGAGGTCATGGTACGATATGCCTCTTCTTGTTGTCATAAATCTTTGGACATCTTAGCTTGATTTTCAGCACTTTACATGTTTGCACCTCTTATCACATGGAAGGATATATCTGATTTGAGTGTATTATCTTCATGTCTCAATATTATATCGGGTTAATGGGCTACCAGCCTAGTCATCTGGAACTTTTCAATTAGTTAAATCTTCAGTCATACTGGACAATTTTGTTTTGATTACACATGCTGTAAGCTTTATAATTCACAATAGTTTGTTTAAATACTACAAGGGATGTTTTCATAAAGATTCAGTAGAAGTATGCTCTGAATTTCGAAGTCTCTTGGCCACTTTTCTTTTGCTTTAGGAATGTTCTCAGTTGGCATGACAAGTAGTACAATTAGGAATCGTTTTGTGGGATATCCAAATTATCTATGTCCATCCTTAGAACTGTTGGCCAATATGAGAAAAATGTAGTCTATTTTGAACTTCTTGAGGATTTCATCCATCTTCTGTGACTCCATTGATAATTAAGGTCTTCTAGAGGACAAAATTTGTTATTTATTTATTTTCAGGTCAGCTCTTTTGCATGAAGATGGCATAGGGAGTCACTGTTTCTTGCTCTGCTTTCTGTAACACAATTAGTTTGTGCATCTCTTTTCTAACGAAATTGAAAACTGTTGATCACTCTTAAATAGTATTGTTTTTCACCCATTTGTATCTTCCTATATGTGGTGGATTTTATTTCCAGGTTGGATCAAGGTTTAACTGATGTATATTCGTGCCCCACATGTCGGAGGCCTCTCTTTGTGTCTACTCCTCAAAGGCGTACAAGCTCCATTGTAGAAGAGGCTGTCAGTGATGAGCAACTTGCTGAGCAGTTCAATGTGGGGCTAAACCAGCAAAGAATCTCTGGACATGCACAACCTGTTGGGGGGGCATTTCCTGACCATCAGCAGAACCGTTCTGATGCTGTTTGGAGGTTAGCATCCCTATCTCACAGTTCTTTTGCCTACTATTTTGGCTGTCGTGAGTCTCAATTAACTTAAACACATATCTCTTCTTAATGTTCGTAACTTCATCCCTGTTGGAACTTGATGTCATAGTCTGCTTGCAGCCCCTTCTCCTTCCTTTGTGTATGTCTGCCTCTCTTTTTTCAGTACCTTCTTTGGCCCTGTGGGTGCTGTAATGCAAAATGATTGGGTTGTTGGCATCACTTTATCTGAACCTGGCATGTCCTGGATCTAGTAATAATAAATGCTTAATCTATATATGGGGTGTTTATAATCTTTGGATGTCTCTGTTCACATTCAAGCACTTTGCTTAATGTTAGTGCATATATATCCTTTTAGTTTAATATGATGTCTTCCAGTGCATGTTATGTAGTTTTATAATCTGTTTTCTTTTTTTAATTATTTTGAGATCAGCATGTATTTAACTGTGTATCGTTACCCCTCATATGCATACATACATGTATGTGATCCTGTGACGTTAGCTACAGTTGCCTCTAGTGGCATAATTTGAATTTCTGCTGTAAATCAATGAAGTATCCAAATCGTGAATTTTAGTGGTCATTTAGTACTCCAAAAACCAATGAGTACTTGACAGTATGCAACTCTTTTATTCATTGCCTAGTAGTATATGAATCATGGATGGCTTGGGATGTTAACACGTGAGGGGTATCCCAGACCTAGTTACCTGAGAAGTGCTTCAGGCCACTACGTTTGAGTAGCAAGTTACCAGAAGGTAAAGAAGGAAATATGTCATGTCTTGTTTGCGTCCACTAATTGTTTATGGGACAACTCTGGGAGTATCCATGAATTAATATTTCTTTCTTTTATGCTTTTCAATATATCTTTTTTCTTTGTTTCTATCTTTATGATGGAGAATAGGTATTCCAGGTTTGAAACAGAGAAAGATGATCAAAGTGTGTTTTCCCCTGTTCTATGCCATCACAGTCCTTAACGATACCATTAGGTCATGTGACATGAATTTATTGTCTTTCTTTTGAGAACTTGTCTACACAATTGTCCTATTTTCTGTGTTACAGAGGTGCTGCTCTTGATTCATGGTCAAATTCTGGAAGTGATGGTGCTGGTTCATCTAGTGCATTTAGATCGGTAGGGCTTAGTGGAGTCCAGATGATGATGAGGCAGTTTGCATCTGTGAATGATAACTATGCACATGCTGATGCTGCCTGGAACCTCTGGCCTCCTCAGCTTGCCTCAGGATCCACACTAGGTACGTCTTCTCTCAGGTACAACAGAAATACTGCTGGCCTGCGGATCAGAAATCCTTCACCATCTGTAAATGGGAACACGACTGAAGTACTTTCCATGGTAGATAGAGTACGGGAGGTGTTGCCTCACATCCCTGATGAGATAATCATCCAGGTACTTTTCATACAAAATTATAGTTGTCATTGGCTAATCAGATAGTGGCATACTCAAAAAGTCATCTTCCTTGTAGGATTTGCTGAGGACCAACAACATCAACATCACTGTGAATAATCTTCTCCTAGTGCAATAATAACCAAATCAGTTATAGGATATAAGCATGCTCTTCTAATGTATATGAAAAGTTGTATATTTGAAGCAGCTGAGAAAGGTTAGTTTGGGTGTCAAAAGACATATCCTGTAATAAATTTATTTCATTTTTTTTTTAACTTTTCCCGTTAAAATGTTGATCGAATACCAAAGTTAATTATACCAAAACCTGCAAGTGGCATCCATGATGTGTGCATAACTATTCATTTCTGTTCAAACAAGTGTTTTTTCTCTTTCTGCAAGTTGTATGCGCTATAGTTTTCATAATTGATCAAATGCTTTATCGACCATCCCTGAACCAGATCTTTTCTCAAAATGTAGATATGAAAAGATCTGATGTGATCTCAAAAATTTTTTATATAAAAATAAATAAATAAATTCAGCAGGTTCGGCGTATTTGTTGGTCTTTCTTAAAACTTGTGCCAAAATGTTACCAACGTAGATAGATTTGAGAAAAAAAGAAGATAGGTGGTGCCTTTACATGATGTAATCGTTTACAGGGAACTCTTCTTTGGTCTCTGCTCTTCTCCTTACCAAGATGCTTCATTGCTTTTATGTTATGTAGCGTTCCTCTGTGTGTACGCTGTAAGGGAAGGCTTATATTTGAGGAAGAAGAAATATTCAAACACTGTTCAGTCGCTTCTCAACTTGCTAACACAGTTTTGTTTTGTCAATTTCAATTGCCCAGCACTGCGTAATAATGTCAGAAGAGTGGGAAGTCGGACGTTGTTGGTCGCTTCTCGACTTGCTACCGTAGCTTTATATTCTCAATCTTAATTGGCAGCACTACTTAATGCCAGAAGAGTGGGAAGTAGACGCAATGAGATTACTAAATCTTCTTGTGCACTTTTTTTCATTTCGGTGGCCAGTCGTCTCTCTTGCTATTACCATTTGCTGTGTTACTCGTGTGGCCGGATTGGAGCAGTCGAATAAATTCCCGGATCCTTTCGCAAGATTGGGCTAGTACTGGATGAACCCGAGTTGGCAGGAGATCCTTGAGTATGCTCTCTGGGAATAATGAATATCGTAGATAAAGCAGGCCAAAATGTTACACAATTACAAATTTTTGTACACGTAGATGTTTGCGACGGCCTCCGGCTCCGGCGGATTCTACTCCAACTTAAGTCGATCGAGATTTGCCAATACAACGCGACCAAATTGGACTGATCAATTTGACTTGTGGCTGAGGGAAGTTACTGCTTAAGTGCCAAGTAAGCCCTGGTGGGCTAGATTTGCTACATTTTGGGCCGAGAACATGGTTGTCAAATTGTAACAGGAAAGCTCTAGCCTCACAGAGTTTAGGTGCCTGCCGATGGTTATATGGCCAATAATTTTAGTATTGAAATAAATAACAATCGCACTGAGGTTTTCTGCTGTCACACCAAATAAATTGAACGGGAGATTGATATGATATCACCCTCTATCCAGAAGGAGAAACGTTTAAATTCTAATCGCTTAAAACGGATCGAATTAATTTATTAAATCAAACATAATAAATTATTGCAGTAGATGAGTGCAGAAGCAAGTAATCAAGTAATCAACTCTAAATATATTGCGAACCTCGTTAAGATATATATATATATATACACGCACGTCGCTTCTTCCCCAAGTTCTTCTATTTAACAAAAGATCCCCTCACGCGAAACAATCTCGAGGGCAAAGTGGGTCACCTGCACGTCTCCATTCCTATATAAACCCCGCTTCTTCTCGAAGTCCACGCCAACTTTCTCGATTTCCCCCTCCCCTAGGGTTTCTTGTTTCCCCAATCTTCGAGTTCAGGTATTCCCCCTCCCCCTCCCCCTCCCCTCCCCCTTCTCTTCCACCGAGTATTCTGAACTCCGTCCGGTATCGCAGGACCGATGGCGAAAAGTGGCTTCAAGCAGGAGCATGATCTCGGTCTGTGATCGGTGATCATCCCTCAATATTTTTATCTTTTTGGCTTTCGTATTTGTTCGGTTTGATGTGGATATCTTTTTCCGATGAGTGCCTTTTGGTTTGCGTCCGCAGAAAAGAGGAAGGCTGACTCGGCAAAGATCAAGAACAAGTACCCGGATAGAGTCCCGGTATCTGTTTGATCCTCTTAATTCTATTTGTTTCTTGAGTTATTCCCTCTTCATTTGATTCTGTGATAAATTGTTGTTATTGGTCTTATAGGATTAATTTAACATGCAATTCTCAAGTATCAGAAAACTATTAGCTAGTCCATTAGTCGAGAGCAATTGGGGTTGTACACATTTTTCCGCATCCTTCTCATTATATCTTGGTGCCACTTGGGAAAATTGTGTTTCCTTTTTTTTTTTTTGTGTGCAAATTGAAAGTTGTGTATTGTATGTATTTACCATTGGTTACTCTCTTCCTACCTCTTTCCTTACTGCCGTGTGATTTATATATAGCAAATTGTTGCTGGTGCTAAATTGTTACTAATATGAGTGATCCTAGATTAGTTTTTGGCTGCCTGAGGGCATGCTAGTTGGCATCAGTACTGATTGCTTATTGGCATAGGACGTGTGTATAGGCAGCCTAGTGCATATATAGAGCTAATAAAAAAATTTCCCAAATAATATTGGTTTTTTTTTTCTAAGTTGTACTGAAAATTGTAACAGCAACACTCAGATTGATTTGTTCAGGCAAATCTTGTTCCTGTGATGAATTATGAATAGTTAACAGAGTACTAGAGTAGACTAGATCTAGTTGACAAGCTTCCAAATAAAGATTTAAAACAAGGATCCATTTGGTGAAGGGAGATTTGAATTTTTTTAAAATATAACTTGATTCGTGTGGAGAAGATTCAGTTGCAGATACAAGGTCCAAAGAGGAAAGTAGTTGGTAGGGGTTTGAGAACACTATATTTCGGAAGGCTGAGCCTTTGACAACATTTAGGCTGGACCATAAATATTGTTGTGTTACCTTACAATTATAAGTAACCTCTGATTCAATTGAAGGCTAGGACTTCTCCTTGCATCTTGGCAATAAAAAAATAGTCAGGATTAGGGCTGCTTATGTTTTGCCATTCCTAGGCCCCATATTGGTAGGAGCCTTGTGCACAAGGACATCGTATTATCTCCAACATAAGTAAAGGGTTTGATCGTCTGATTGCCCATTCAAGATACTACTGTTAAGATAACTAATTTCCCTACTATTGGAGTTACTTGTTTTTGTATTTGTTGCTGCATGAGCTTTTCAATTTGATTAGAATTTAGTCTTTGGACTTGCTCTGAGATATATTTCATTATTTAAAGGTGATTGTGGAGAAGGCAGACAGAAGCGACATTCCAAGTATTGACAAGAGAAAGTGAGTGCCTTCATTTTTTGTGGCAGTAAATTCATATTTTATTATATATTGAATCCAATTTGACAGAAAAACCTTTTGCGAAATATCATTATCAGCCAAATACATGATTAATATTTGATTCTCACTACAAATGCAGGTATTTGGTTCCATCAAATTTGACACTTGGCCAGTTTGTTTATGTTATTCGCAAGAGAATCAATCTCACTGCAGACAAAGCCATCTTTATGTTTGTAGACAATGTTCTTCCACCTACTGGTACCTATCAACTTGTACCATTAGCTCTCAAGAATTACATTTTATGCATGTATCCATCATTACAACCTACTGTTCTTTGTTTCCAGGTACTTTGATATCGAAATTGTACGAGGACAAGAAGGACGAAGATGGTTTCCTCTATTTCGTCTATAGTGGGGAGAACACTTTTGGGCATCAAACTGCACATTAGATTGTTGCTCTTCACTGTCATCTGCATTCCATGCTTTCTAATCTTGTTCTTTTAGATCGTCAGTTCTAGTTTGAAACATCTTCTATGTGATCGGTGATATAATTGTATAGTCAGGCCCTTGTATAGGTTTGGAAGGTGGTATCTACAGAGCCCCTTTTAGTTCTTTAAATAATTGAATATACATGCATTACCTGTCTGGCTCAGTTTTTCTTTCTTTCATATGATGATTCTGGCTTCTGTTTGAAGCACCTAGTAAGCTTATCTTGAATCTAAATAAAAGATGTCCCATTGCACTTGGATCTGCAAATGGACATTCTGGAGATGCAAGATGCACAAGGCGTTACACTCAGTGCTGGCCTGCTGCGAAGACTGTTTCCGTTGCTTCAGCCTGTGACCAACCGTCCATGGCGCAAATAGTCCGATGTCTAAGTATAGAATTCCCGATGTTTTTTGGATTTAAATTGATAATGACTGCTTGAGGACATTAAGGAGGAACATAAATGCTCTCACCTGCCTCTGATGGATCTGCAACTTGTCAGGTAATTTCTCCTTGCAGTATGACCAACTGTTTACGGACGATAGATTTTCTTTTTTTGATTTTTAAAAAATAATAATATTATGCTCATAAACATTCTGCAGAAATAAGATGACAAGTCTAACTTGTTAATATTTGATAAATTTTCTCTCTATTTCATAACTCTCAATACTAATGGGCATGATAATACTGCATCAGGAGTGTTTACAGAATATTTGTGGGCACAATATTAATTTTTTTTTCCTTTCTTTTCTATGGCTTATCAGCAAACGAAGGCTTCAGATTGGCAGAATGACCTGGCAAACTTGCACTTCACCAATTGATTCCAATTTCTTAAAGCTTGCATGTGGTGGTTCCCAGTGTTTAGGCTTTGAGAATCGACAGTCTATTAACCATCCATTGATATACCTACATTCTACTGCTCATTGTAGTAAATCCTTAACGAATCTATATATATATATATATATATATATATAATCGAAACACTAGACTCTAATGGTCGGCGTCTTCTCCTCTAATTAATCTGCTGTTTGTTTACATTTAAACAAATTAATATTTTGAACATTTTCCTACGTGGCAACTACACTTCCATGCATATAAATAGAGAGAGAGAGAGAGAGAACGACGTCAAGACAACGGAACCAAGGGAGATCAACTTACGCGCCGTGACACGTGGTTCGCTGCAATCACTTTATCCGACATCACTCTGAGTCGATTCAATTCACCCTCCCCCATGTTTATTATCTTATACCCATTTATTCATTTCCTCCTCGGTCACCGCTCGCCGTCCGCCCCTCCGCGCCGCCAGTTTCCAAAAACCCCCCTACTTCTTCCCAACAGCCGGACCCACGGTCTTGGGTCCACGTGGCATGCAGTGATGTGGCTGTCCCCCGGGTCCCGCCTGTCCCTTCCAACCGCCGGACTCCACCTGTCGGACATTCATGTGTGGTTGAACGAAAGCCGCCTCGGAGCTCACCCTGCCCCCACCCTCACCCCCCCTCCTTCTCTCTTAGTAAATTTATAAATTTTGGATTCACAGCTAAAACATTCTTTTACCTTGGATATTGCTGCCCAAAACTAACCCGAGGTTGGTTTATTCCATAATTTTTATATCGTTATAGCATTTAAAATGGATTATTACTTGATTGTTCGAGATATTACGGATGAATCATCTTTAGAAGATGTATTTTAAAAATAATAGACTCTGAAAAATTGGGCTGCAGCGGATCCGCTCCCTACCACGACACGATGATATTCAGATTAGCTATGGATTCGTATGTGAGTGACTTTATACACAAAAAATATATATATATCGTATGTGAGTGAGTATTAAATTCCACCCTCGTAATCCATTTGTTACCAATGTGCATTGGGATGTCCATCGCCTTGGTACTAGATATATGCATTCACCTAATTGCGTATGAATCAAGCTATTCACATATAGAAATGATGAAAGAAAATTAACGTAAAGCTCTTTTCCCTGAGATGCCAAGGTGTTACTAAACGGGACTCATATAGAAACATAAGCAAATCATTAACATGAAACTCTTCTTTTTTTTCTTTTAACTTTTGTTATGTTATTTTAACATCATGCAGTTATCATATCTTAGCTAGAGTACACTTACATGCATATACATACTAAATTACTTTTCATTAATTTGTTTCGGGTAGCACTCAACAAGTCAAGCATGCAGAAAAGAAAAATAAATATTAGAGCATGCCAAATGATGTAACTTAATATAGATTGTCAGGTACCTGATTGTAGGAAATTCCTGCAGATGGAGTGAGTCTTCAGAGGACCTGCTAGGTGTCCTTAATGGAGCAAGCCTTGGTCTTTAATTTTATCTTTTAAATGGGAAATATATATAAAAGCTTTTTCCAATGACATAGGAGCCTGGCTTGTAATGTCCAAAATAGTTGGCTCAAATTAAAAATGGAACCTAACTTAATACCAACAGCATCAAGAGGGTCTGCCTATTCTTCCTTCCACTACTTTGAACAGTATATTCACCTCAAGTAGCACAAAAAAGTATATAGAAATGATCCCCTAAAGCTCCACTTTCTTGCATCAGACACTAATCCCAATTTTCAAAATCACAGACCCCCTAATGAGACATCAAAGGTCGTAAAGGCCTCTTTGAAGAATCTTGGGCTTTACTCCAAACCTCTTGCTCTTATATATATCTATATATAGACAAGGAAACCTCTCCATATTCCCTTTCTCTCCCCATCCATCTATTGAAAGGTTAACAGTCCAACCTTCCATATATCTCCATCTCTTTTTAGAGAAGAACACAACCACCACCTTCATCTCAATCTCATGCAGCTTTACATTTAGATCACCATCTGTAGACTTCTAAACCTCACCATGTCTTCTCTTCTTCTTATTCTCATCATCATCCTCCTTCCATCTCTTTCTATCAGCTCATGCGAAGCTCGCCATCTAAGAGTTCATGTCAAGGATTTGAACACATCACTTCCTCACTCAAGCAAGGTTGGTGCATCAAGTACCCCTATCTTTATTACTGGATTAACAACATTTCTTGCTATTCGTTTTAGTTAGATGTACTAATATTCTCTCTTGTGTAGGATGTGGCAAAGATGAAACTTGATGAGGCATCAAGCTCCATGAAGCCAATGAAAACATCATCAAAGTGGTCCTTCGCCGATGAGATTGGAGTCGGCGCGACAACTGAAGCACGGACGGGATGGAAAGATGCCGACGAAAAGAGAGGATTGGTATCAGGTGCTGTTAAAAAACCGGCAACCCTTAGGGTTTCACGACGCACTCCTCATCAGGAGCACAGGGAGCATCCAGGGTTTCATGTGGATTATGTTGGACCTAGAACGCATCCTCCATCTCATAACTGAGAGCCACTTGCACTCTCTCTTCTCTTCCTTCCATGTATGAGTTTTGGGCCTCAAATTCCCGTATACCCTATTACAATCTAGATAAGAGCAAATGTGAGAACTAGTGCTTTACTAGAAGCTTTGTTTTGCTCACTTCAGAAGAATATATTTTGACATACCATTAAGATTAGTTAGACGATACAGGCAATGCATTTTCTGCGTTGCTATGGATTTTGGGTAGAACTCATCACTGTATTATAGATAATCCAAAAAATTTCTTTCAGAACCATATTTTCTAACATGAATCTTACTACAGAAGTATTACTTATGGTGTGGGATTTGCAGGAGATGTGGTAATTATAGTGCCCTCTGATCTCATAGTGATTTGCCACAAGGATATCAAATTAAAGGTGAGTAACTCAATTTTCTTTTCTATATATTGTCTCAGTTGGGTGTGGGGAAGAGTTGTTGTGGTAGTTAGGGAGTTAATGCATAGGGAATGGGGTTGAGAAACATGGCTCATGGCCCATTTCCTGCATCATGTTCTCATTGAGGGTGGCAACTAGTCAAGGGAGTGAAAATATGCATCCTATTCATGCATGCATATGTACATAAGATTTCACACACTTAGATGGAGATTTAGAAATGCAAGATGGATCAATGACATGATCTGATCACACTAGCTCTTATGCATAAGTCTTATAGTTGAAAAAGGAATTGATTGCAATAATGATATGGCTTGGTTATATATATATATATATATATATATTCTTTGCAGCATGTGGTAGTTTGGATTGCTCATAAATGAAAGGAAGGCAGTTAGTTATCTGTTATCTCCTGCAAGTGTCATCTCATCTTTTGCTTTCCAGATGGGATTCCAAGTGTTTTCTTGCACCAATTAAGAATGTTCCAATTCTTTGACGTTGCGCATCCTCACATCTCACCAGTAGCCACATCCACTCATTAAATGCAACACCAACACGCATCCTCCAAGAGATTAAGTTGATCACTCAGTAGCTTCTCTTTAGCTCTCCACCTTGCGGATTCATCGTAGTGGGTGACAGAGATTTATCTGAGTAGCCATTCTCTTGGTGATTTATTCTACCTAGAGTTAAAGAAGATCGAGTCTTATGTCTACCTCTATAATAGTGTCATAGTCTAAGTATCAATGGACAATAGATGGGCAGAGGCCTTAAATGTGGGCATGCATTGTAGTGCTGTGGTCCCCAACGCCTGGACCTGTCCTGCAAAAAGGACAATTGCGTATGGAAGTGAACTGCAAGCAAAAAGTGGATAACCAAATTGGGTTAAGGGCTGAAGGCTCCTCCCGTAAGGACATAGATTAAGCTCTTGTATAACTGCAAAGCTTTCAGATGCCATCATCAAAGATGTAACAACAATGAGGTCTCTAAACCTCACCTATGTTAAGTTGTTAACAACTATTCATTTGCTTTATTTGACGTCCTCGTCAGCAATCTCCTTAATCGTAATCCAATACTTAACTCAAGCAGCTCAGTGTGGCCTACACATGACATGAAGAACGAATGAAAAATCACAAAGGAAAGAAAAGATGATTTCATATTTCCAGTTTGTTGACATTTAAGTATGTTTAAGCCAAAGTAACAAGGACTACATTGTTGGTAACCAGCGGATGCCAACAACTGTATCCTCTGCGGTTTCAATTTCAAAATGGTCTCGCAAGTTCAAAGTAAATTAAGAAGCGAACTCGAATCATATTCGCTACGTCGAGTTTCCATAGATGGATGCACCAGTGAAAATTAACAAGCACCAGAAATTAATTTCTCAAAACATAAAACACCATGACTAAGATTCAAAATGTGAGTCATTTTTAAGCTTAAGAAGAACAATTTCAGCTCAGACAATATTGTGTTACCACTTAGTTCTGAATAACACAACAAATAAATCACCAGTCAGTGTGAATATTAATTAAAGTTTGATTGGTCTTACCTCTCCACTTTGACTCGCCACTCCACTACATTGCTTGAAGTAGGCAAAATTATAATGTTAAAATAAACCAAACTAAAAAGTACTGTTAAGCCTCGTGTATCCTGCCTCTGGGCTCGTAGTCCAACTGCTTCTGTTCTTTGTCCCCATATTTTTAATATCCACTAGTGCCTGTTGCCATAGTCTATAACCCGGAAAAACATAATGAAAAATCCAACCTCAAACAGCCACAGCCAATTTGCTGGGTTAACTTCAATTCATCACCTACCAAGAAACACACTGTATGCGTTCGTTTAAATAATTAGCAACTTTCTGTTATCAAGCGCTGCCCTCGTTGAGGAAGTTGACTGCAGCAACCAAAACTAATAAACAATGCGCCACAAAATTCGACCTTGTAACTCAACTCATTCTATATAATTCTATGACTTCTTTGCTCAAAACCCAAGAAGTAACTCATGTGCATTTGGACACAAACTACAAAGAGATGTCCTTGAAAATCCATATTTTACAGGTCCACTGGTGGCAATAATCTCAAGCTTTCCAAGAATGTTCCCCTTAGTCGCATTAAACTAGCAATAATTCACCCTTCAAATTGGCCCCCCAAACATAAGAAACAATTCAAGGACACTGGAAGAATGGTTGAAAAGAATGCCTGCTTCGAAAAAGACAGACATGCCTTGATGCCTAGCCCAAACCCAGTGACAAATCAAATTGGGATGTTCCCTCAATAATCAGATGATCACTGTTACCTGCTGCCACATGGGCTGATGGTTGTTTTAGAGTTTATATATTGAAACACATCATCAACTACAGCTCACAACAAAGGGTTTGAAAGCACTTGTAAATTGAGGGGTCCTGATCCCAAGCTTCAGATCGACTTCACCACCTCCCAACCAAAAGAAATCTGGGTCCAACTTAGTGATTGCTTCGTCCAGTATAACCTGCAAAGGCCTATGTTATGAATCTTGTCACCTTTGTAAAAAGCAGACAATTTACTCTGTGCATCATTACCAACAAGAATCTGAGGCAAAGCAGAAAAGATGAATCTTCTTGTGTAAAGTATACACAGGTTTTGAATTTATTATGATGAAGACGCATATCATTTAGATATTGAACAAGATTGTAGTTAAGTTCATTAAGAAAGAATGTCAGGAAAGTCAGAACAAATGAACCTTGGCCTTATAAAAGGAAACAATATATGGAATTTTATCTATTGAAACCTGACACTTTTTAAGGATGACATTTTTAGTTCAAAGAGAACACTCGAATGCATGAAAACGGAGAGCTAGTTGCACCCACCGTAATACCATACTTTTCCTTTACTCACTGCAATTTTTTACCACCTGCATTGTTCCAAAGAATAAGTTCAGTAGCATGGCAATCCCCTGCCCATAGGCTAACTTGGGTTTTAGGGAGGCTGATAGAGCTGCTACACTCTGATGAATCTAAAATTCTGGTTTGATGTCAACTAGATAGAAAATAGGTTAAAAGAAAATTACTATGGTTATTTTAGACACTGAAGAATGAGATATGATGATTATATCTAAGGTGGTGTTCAGTTCCTATTCTGTCTACATTCTAACAGAAATAGTTGAAACTAAAAATGGCATACTTACTGTTCAGATAGAAAGAGGTGAAAAAGAAAAAGCAGAACGATTGAAGAGCATGCTAATCTGTATCCTCAAGTTTCATCATGAAGCTAGAAATGCCATTTTGTGGACACTCATGCAGCTGGGGAACGAAACAGAATATCCACCTATGCATTTGAAAGTTGCCACCCACAGCTTCAGATAGAGAAGCAGCAAGAAATGACCAGGGCAAGGAGATGGTGGATTAACATTTGCTAAATATCACCAACTGCAATCTATAATTTTCCCATATAATAAGTGGATGCTGTTGGAGGCTCAAGAACTTCAACCCAGTCAAATGACTATGCGCCCCAAACACAGTCTATTTTCTATTTATAAATTGCATTATATTAACTCCAAAATTCATTTCTTAGTATAATACTCTCAGTAGTTTCCCTGTTTCTTAACCATAAATAAAAGTTCATCCCATGATATGCACCAAAAACTTTGAAAGATAAACCCGCAGGAGTTTCAGATTACCGGGATGTTTGTTTCCATTCCAATGCACGTGACTCCGTTATGGACATATCCAGTAAGTTTAAGAGACTCCTCTTCTGGTGCCAGCCTCACTGAATCAAGTAAATTACTAATTAGTTCTTCTACAAGAATCCACATAAAACTGAGAAAAAACATAGCAAATGTTTGCCTAATTACAGCAGTTCTTAAAAAAACATAGTTTTAAATGAAAGCAGAAAAAAAATATATCAAACAGACTGTATTAACAGACACAGAGTTATAGGATAAACTGATCTAAAGCTTCAGAAAGGTGTTCTGCATGTTAATGACTCAGTAAATGACAAAAAAAATTACATAAGCTTGAGCAAATTAAATTGCACACTCGAGTGGCTCATGAGCTGAAAAACTCATTGAAGTTTCAATAGCTTTAGCATACGATGTATATTTCTTTGATCATCTAATCACAGATAGACCAAGAAAACTGAGATACTGAGGCTTAACAAATGATATTGCAAAAGCTGAGACTGCCACTTCCTGCTTCATGTGTCAAGTTACCACCATTTGATAATTCCATATTCTTCTGAACCATAAAGAAGCCTCAACTAGCGGTGTACAAGAGCCAAGCCTAAGTGAGCCAGCTCCAACTCAGGCTTGGCTTGAAATTAATTTCAAGACTATTTTGAGAATCAGGCTCGGCTCAGCTCAACTCGAGCGAGCTAAATTGAGCTGGAGCTCGAGCTTGAATGAAGCTTTTTATCAAGCCATACACTAGCCTAGTCGGACCAAGCCGGTGTCAAACCCAAGCTTAAAACTAGTCAATCACAATGAGGTGGAGGAGGAGGTGGTGGAGGAAGCTTGCTGACCAATGGAGGAGACAGTGGCTTGAGGAGAAAGAGGAGGAGGTGGTGGAGGAGGCAGCGGTGGAGGAGGCGGCGGTGGCTTGAATGGGCTTGTCGACGGAGGAGGAGGAGGTGGCACCGACTTACCATCATTACCGACGGAGGAAAGGAGGCGACGCCAACTTACTAACGGAGGATGAAAAGGTGGGCTGGCGACTTGAAGAGGAGAAAGAGATTGGTGTGGAGATGGGTTTTGTGAATATTTAGGGTTTGTATTTTGAAAGATAATTTATATTGACCCTATTAAGCTGAGCCTGAACAAGCCCGCTCTAGCTCAGGCTTGACTTGAAATTCAAATTGAGCATAAAGTTGAGGCTCAGGCTCAGCTTAGCTTAGCTCAAGTCGAGCCGAGCTGAATCCAAGCTTTGGTCGAGCCGAGCTCAAGCAGCTCGTTTATTTTGACACCCCTAACTTCAATAAGTAGAAAGTTAGTAAAAAACCATGCTACGACCCACAATGATCATCATAGGCAAGGGCTTTGCATATAATAGAATTGAGTAGAAAAAATAAGGTTTAAGTTTGTACCAAATCCTAATAGGGTAAAATGGGTGAATGATCGAAAAAGGTTCACTTGGTGTGACGGTTAAGACTTACGGTCACAACAAATGGATGTATGTTTGTTGGTCATTACTTAGGGTGAAATGGGTGAATGATCGAAAAAGGTTCACTTGGTGTGACGGTTAAGACTTACGGTCACAACAAATGGATGTATGTTTGTTGGTCATTACTTAGGCTCCTTCCAATGGAGAAGCAACTGTCCAAAGGACTGTAGATTAAGAAAGAGTTGAAAGAAAGTGCAAAGATCTGCAACTCAGCATAACATTTCAACTAACCAAAAGAAAGCGGACTGAACTTAAATTAATTTGTTGATTAAATAAAGCAAGCTAGTCCTGGGAAAAGGCTGACTCAGATGCAAAATGAACTTAAGAAAAGTTAAAAAGAAAAGAGAAGATGAACTTCTATTAGAGAATTAGGTGAACTTGAAAATGTGGTATGTTTTGAAACCAGAAGAAATCAATTATCAACTGGAAGTAATGTCAATCTACTAATTTATCTGAATTAGAGCACCTGCATAGATATTTGCGAGCACGCCAGACTAAGAAAGAACTGTATCATAACCTTAACATTCTGATCATTGCAAATGATTCAGCATATTTGTTCTTTTTCTTCAGATGAATACAGGTAAATCAAATATTTGTAGCTTAGTCAACATGGAAAATATTTTAGATACCAGAAAAAGCTCAATGGAGCTCAACTCTAAAGTCAAACATGAGGGAAAAGAATTATTCACATTGGAGTTCCGGGAACATTACAAAGCAATAATTGTGACTAATTTACATGTAGAACTTACAAAATAAACAAGATATGTGTAAGAATTGAACAAAGATTCTTGATACAACCTTGATAAATAAACACAATATTTTAGGAAAGCCTCAACGCTTAAAACTTCAATAATATATTAGTGGACGTACATGTCATCAGATGTATTTTCCTGAGAAAGAAGTTTTCCACAAAAATTAGCATCGATTTATATACTTCTTATTTGATAAGATCTATGAAATGCTTCACAATATAAGAATTCCCTGACGATGAAATATATTTCTTTTCTTAGCAAGCTCTTTCAAACAAGTGAAAGTCACATAATAGCATGTCCACAACTGTTAAAGATAAAATATATCTGCTTGTATATCAATTAGACTTCAAAATCGCTAGGTCACCACTAACAAAAACTACTGATAAGATCTATAAAGATGGAAAATAACAATTACAGTAATTTAATTAACTCCAAGTGTCAACAAGTAAAATTTCAAAAAGATTTCATATGGTGTAAACTTACAGTTAAATTTCTTTTTAGGTATCTGTCTGTCATTGAGTGTGTAAAGGAAGTTCTTGATGCTTTCAGCATTCAGCCGTGCCATATACTACAAAAGCAAGGGTGCAAATGAAAAGACTAAAAAGTGAAAAACAAGCACAACCATGAGATTGTACAGGGGAAGAACTTGGAATTTACCTGTATTACAACAACATAATATTTTGAATTGTTGGGATTGCTACAATCAGTAATACTTGCACCAGCTTGGGTATTTACCTGAGAAAAACATTTACAAAGTAGCTTTATATTGTGTGAATTCGAGAAGAAACCATGCACCAAAAATGTACCAAAACAACTACAAGAAGTTTTCGAACTTATCAGTAAATTCTCCGCTGAAAAGAAGGGATATTCTTATCATAATCAAATCTAGTACTATATTATGCTTATGATATATAACCTGCTGAGTTTCAGTACGCTATATACTATATAGTAACTGGATATATAATGGTGATTATTTCAAAGCATCACAATTCAGCATAAAGGAAGGCAGGCATGCGCTGTCCATAAAGTGAGTAAAACTTATTGGCCTACAGCCTACTGGGTTAAGGATGCCTTGCTGAAAAGCCACGAAATGGAGATCATATACATCCATGGATCTATGGCTGCTTCTCAAGTATCATGCTAATGTCTTCCTATTGCACAGTTTCTTCTCATTCATTAATCTGAGAAGATTCTATGCCTTCCAGAACTCTGGAAAGCTGGAATCATCAAAATCCAGATGCAAACAAATGACTTGTGATTCTATATTGACTCAACTCCAAACAATAAACCGCTAAAACGGTCTCCGTCCCCACCTCAGATCCCCACCAATCATACGCACTTTCCTCGTTAATCCATAGATCTGTTCGTCTTCACAAAGTTAAGGTAAACAGACATGTTGAGAATAATACGGATGCATATATAGACAATTAACCATCCGATCCCCTTAAAACAATGATACACGATACATCTAACCTATCAAACAAGTAATCCCAAAAATGTCAATCCTTTTTCCTCAGATTACATGCAGCTCAGATGTTTGACAAAATGTGCAGATGGCAAGAAAAAGGACCATACCAAGACAATGCTCTTGCAAAGATGCTCGACGGATGGAGCGGCCAAGATCTCCCTTCTCGCTTCCAGGGGCCGATCGTAGTAATCCAAGGGCACCCTCCTGAAGGAGAAGTCACGGACACCGCTGGCGAGTAAAATGGCCGTGAGGCGCGACTCCGTTGACTCGCAGCCGCCATTGGCGGCTGTGGCAGTGTTCCCCCCGTGATCGGGAGATAAGGAGAGGGAGGAGAGACGCTGCCTTTGGAGGCAGAGCTCCAATTGGGCTATTCGATGGAGGATACGAGTTTGGACTGCCTCAAGTTCTACGAGAGAAGCCATGGCTGGGGTCGCGTGAATTCTTTGCCTTTCTAACGATGGGTTTTTTTTCCCTAAGAGCTGGTGTTAATTAAGGAAAATATGATCCAGAAAAAAAAAAAAAACTACCGGGGGTTAAGATGTTGCCACGCGTCCAACTCTGCCCTTTCTCGGGCCCAGCCTTAAATTATGGGCCCAAAACTGGGAGTACTTAAAGGAAGCCCAAAACATTAAAAGCCCTGTGCTATGGTCTTTGAATAGGCTTGGGCCTGGTGGGCCATTCTCTAGTTGATTTATATTATTCTAATTTTTTATTACTCATTTCGTGTATACTTAAATAATCTAGCATCTTATTATGATTAAAAAATTTGAGCTACACAAAACTTCCAAACTTTCTCAACCATCTTTGGTAGAAACGGAACCAAAAGAGACGAGAATTTTATTTACTATATAATAAGAGGTCGACCGGATGAGTCAACGTCCGGCGCCGTCCAAGACAAAGGCAGATTGACTTATGCAGCACTGGAACATGGTGAATGAACTCAGGAAATCATAAAAGGAATCCAAGGTTGAAATTTAACAAGATATCATGATACGGTGGCTGTTGGATTATTACTGGCTATTATCCACAAGTTTTAGATGAGCCAACGGAATGCCGCGTGGGCCTGGGTTACAGTGCTTGTTTGCTAGAAAATAGTAATAGATTTGATGTCGGCAAAAATGTTTTATAATCGTCTGTGATCAATATGCTCGATCGACGTCCCAGAATGCTGGAATTTCCTTGGTCCAGTAGTATTCCAGTTATTAAATTAAGAAAATAAAGTTCATAGTTTTCAACTTATCTAAGTATCGTGACAAAAAGAGAGCCTGAGGTCCGGGATGGAGGGGCCCTATACTCACACAACCTATTCGTATCAGCAGCCAAAGCACAGTATGTTAATTTCTTTCAGGAAAAAAAACACACACACACACACAGAGTATGTTAGACTGTGCATGAAATAATACGGGTCGTCATTAAACGTAGGAATTAAAAACTTCATATATATGAAACACAAAGAAAAAAAAGAGAAGAAGAGTGCTTAGCTTAGATCTCTCCGTGAGAGTAAAATTGAGGTAGCCAAAGATATTAAAGAGGGTGAAGAATACCAGCCACGATTTATTAATCAACGCAAAGCTCCAAAGAAAGCAGGGTCACACCTCCATTACCAGCTCCCGAAAGATATGTCAACTTGCATGTGCCAGCTGCATGCATGGTCCACCTAGCAACCTCACATGCATGACCATCCCCCACGCAAACCCAAGAGCTACCCAATTGGCCATGGCTTATAAAACCCTAGACCTCCATTTGCACCAGTGCCCTTCTCCAATAGAAATCCATACCTTAGCTTAATAAGTTACAAAGAAATGGCTTCCAAGGCCTTTGCTACAGCAGCTCTTCTGCTCACCTTTAACATCCTTTTCTTCACCTTGGTCTCATCAGCACCTTGCCCCCCACCACCCAAATCTAAGCCCAAGCCAACTCCAAAACCTACACCTACTCCTAGTCCTTCTACACCAGGCTCTGCCTCCTGCCCAATCGACACACTTAAGTTGGGAGTGTGTGCAAATGTACTTGGTGGTCTGATCAACCTCGAGATCGGCAAGCCGCCCAAGAAGCCATGCTGCACCCTCATCGAGGGTCTTGCCGATCTCGAGGCAGCCGTGTGCCTTTGCACTGCCATCAAGGCTAACATCTTGGGTATCAACCTTAACGTCCCTGTTGATCTCAGCTTGCTCGTTAATTACTGCGGCAAGAAGGTTCCTCAGGGTTTCAAGTGCAACTAAAATTCTTCTATCAAGCCCTCTATATATATATATTTATGCTATTTATATCATTTTCTCTCTCTTTCATGCATTAGTTGTGTCATGGTTATTTTGGATTGGAAGGTTGGATGCAACAGCAATCCATCTCTAGTTGTAATAAGTGTGAATTGTTAAGGTTGGTAAATAAGGCATTTGCTTTCCAGAATTGTTACAGTATTGTCTTCTCGTAAGTGTCAACGTTTGTAATACTTAAATGTGCCGATGAAATATTTTTCTTCTCAGTAATGTATGGACTTCAACCTTTCGGCAGTCTGTGTATTTCATTTCTCTGTTAGCTCTACTTGGGTTTATGTGCTAGCTCTATATTTTTTTTAGAAAAGATTAATTATTATATCCGAAATAACTTACTTTGTATTAATCATGTCTGGAGCTTCTTAAATGAATGGCATCTTTTTCCCAAGAAAATATAAATAAAAGAGATTAAAAAAGGAAAGGAAAAAAAATAGAAAAGCTTGCTTATTGTATTAATTTCTCTACATTTTTTACTTGCTATAATAAGATTTTAAGTATAGTGTTTTTCTAAATGAGATGGATCGAGTTATCATAGTGGCTATCGCCATATGTAAAAATAGATAAAAACCCAAACTGCACGACCAAATATTTTATTATAAATATAAAAAATTGTTGTTTTCTAATCATCGCTTAAGTTTTTATAAAAGTTGATAGATTAATATAAAAAATGCACTTTTAAGTTTGTAGAGCAGTCATATGAGCTAGCACTATTAACACAATAACCAATTTTTATGACGTGTTAGTATAGGATTTGAAAGATTTGTTTAAAGATGCTAACTTGAATTGATATAAACTAGAACTATCGTACAACGCTCTTGGACCAATCTCCAATTTGTTAGGTACACTATTTTCGACAGCATATCATTGTTTCCTATTAAAATACAGGCACCTAAAATTTAGTGTTCTCTCTCTCTCTCTCTCTCTCTCTCATCCCAATTCTCGATAAACATCACATTCATCATACCTGTGGATGGTGTAGTATTTACCATGGAACCTTTTGCAATTAAATAACTGGTAGAATTTATTTTTTTTCAACCTTACTTGTACTTTTACCATATGCCAACCCGTTGCTAGTTGTGCGCCGTAGTTTCCTCTGCCTATGTAAAGGAAAATCATGGTACGATCGACCTTTCAACATTTATTCTTATCAGAGAGCAGGAGGCATGGCAACTGCATGTGTAATTACATAAAATAATGTATGCATGACTTGTATCACATTCCCCAGATGTACTCAAGGACATTAATTGGATTGAGAGGTTTGATTCTTCGTACTTGGGTACGCCATAATTATTTCTTGTGTAATTAAGCCCTCTCTGTAGCTCCAAAACCTCTAAGTACGGCTCTCGCGCGCACATACTTTCTGAGAGCTTAGCTGGTAAACAAGCCAAAGTACACAAATTCACTGGAAAAGAAACAAACTCACATCACTGCGGTTCTGGGGCCCTTATCTTATTGTGATTCTAGGGCTGCAAGCACCAACCACCACATAGCTAGAATACAAGAAGGGTTCACGTGTTACCATCGGGGAACGAAATAAGTCTTATAGAACCAAACAAGCAGTACACAGTGAGTATAGTGACCTATCACGACTAGTAAAGCATTCATCACGTTGGATTTCTATGGATCACTGGGTACGTACGTACTAGCTAATTCAAACTCTTGGCCACTGCCTTAACTCCATCCAGAAACCTCCTTGGCTTGCTGTAAATTGCTATAAGAAAAGTATTTTAAACGACCTTCATACGTGCACTGTGTTATACAAATACGTTGCTTCTAAAAAAAAATTTACTGACATATGTGAGAAAAAAAAACTATAGTTTATAACAGGAGTTAATTCTCTGAACAGCAGGTTAAAAGAATAATAACAATTATAAGAGGCCGCTTTTGCTTACAGGTTGGTCCTTTTGTATTATCACTTTCTTTCCTTTTCTCGTTTGCTGTCTCAGGACACGGCATAGTCACGGACTCGAAGGTGTAGCAAAATTAGCCAAAAGCTAGCCACCTAATATCTTGAAATTGTTTGCCATTTATTCCGGTTTCAGCTAGGGTTCTTCACCTCCCATGTTATGGCGGTGGGCCCTCGGGCTCCATTTTTGCCTCTGCTCAATTATTACAGATAGAAAGAACGATATCTTGTCAAGTTAGAATTCTGGAGGTACGTAATGCAAAATTTAACTCTAATTACCGATAACAACAAAGTTGACCGATCTGTAATTGGTCATCCCCTACCTATAATTTGTAGTAGGTTATATATATATTCTGATGTCGGGTTCCATTTCTAACGTCTCCTGCACAAAACCCAATTTACCTACGAAGAGGATAAAGCATTCGATATGTATAAGAAAAGTGCATGCGAAGTATTTCTCTAGAAAATATTCTCGAATTATATGCAGAGTAGTATTGAAGTATAGGTAGCGAGGATATCTTACTACTTCTCATTGTAGACTTTATGTACATGTACACACACATATCTTATTGTTGGAGAAATTAAAAGTTTAGTGGAACATAGGCATGCTGTGGCTCACACTCTGGCAAGTGTACAAGAAATAATTACGTACGTACTTAAGATGCTAGTCGATGATTGTTAGACGTCCACTTGATTGACACTACGTGTAGAACCCAGCTGAAGCCAACTCAATTAAGAGAATCCAGTATTAGTTACGGGGCAATCAGAACGAGTATGCTGTCAAATTATGCTTGGAATCAACGAGAATGGCATCTCCAATAAAGTTGAACATGGAGTTGTTCAGGTGTCACACCATCTTTGTCTCGTATAGCACGTTTTAGGAACAAGATCACGTGAATTCTTCTAGAGAATTCTATACTCAAGATAGGATCATTTTACAACAGCTGTCCACGTGGCTGTCGCTCAGGTAAATGCATGGTATCCCGAGGTACGTAGCTGATCTATGTGTTCCATCGTCCACGTATAGTTGATGTGCATGCATGTGGCTTTTATTTCGTGGTATCTTTTACGTATTCCGGGGTTGAAACGTATATTATGCTGATCTCAAGCATGCCTGCAGTTGAGCTTGTACTCAGTTCTGTTTGAGAGAAGAGCTTATGCTCAGTTTTTTTACTTCTGTTAAGTCGTAGGTTCATAAGCACAGCCGAATTGACGTAGAATGAACTAAGATTAAGACCAACCCATATAAAACTGTACCTTTTTGTTTTTTTTAAAGGAAAAGTAGGTTGACTGATCATATCATTAATCCAATCAAACGGGAAATATGGTAAGAACTCTAAGAACAAGCTCCTCATTTGGCAGTATTACAGATTGAACGAAAATACAAGCAAACAATCAAGTGTCACTTTATCAGTTATTCTTCATTTTTGTAATCAGCAGCAACCAAGCGGAAGGACAGGGAAAGGAAATAAAGAAGAAGAAAAAAAAAAAACAACCTGGGCTTGATCTTTACAGTTTACAGACGTAATATGATTCAATTCATAAAGAGCGTGGAATATTATGTTATCTACCAGGAATTGCTCTATATTCATGGGAAAGATTTTAATTACTGGCGTCAATATCTGATCTCAACTTTGTGATATAATTAAAGATAAAGGACGAAACAAATGGTTCATGCACAACGCAAGAATGATTGGCTGGCCTGCCTATTATGTTTGTTCTGGTTAATTTTACATTAGAGTCTTCTTAGTTGTGACAGCTATTCTGCATGTGAATGACATAATTAGTTTCCCGTTTTATTGCAGCCAATGGGTCTACCGAGATAATTTTATATTCCCAGCGTTACTAGCTCCCCTTCCTTTATTGGTTCAGTAAAGTTTCCATAGTTTAAGTAGAAAATGAAAAAATCTTACACCAGGTGAAGGAAAGCATCAATATATACCACATGAAATGGAGACCAAAGCAGGCTTTATTATCCAAAGATGGAAAGGTGGAATTACACAATAATCATCACTTACAATCAACCATATATAAGCAACGAGTACAAGATAATGAAATCCCCAGACTTTAATTTGACTTACATATACTTCATTCAGAACACCTGTTTACCACATGTGATACACATGTTTCATAACAACACTTACCAACACTAAAGAACCACTTGAACAAACAAACGAACCGATCAACAATGAACAATCACTGCGTGTGAACAAAGTCTAACTGCACTGGAAGCCAGAGGGGACGCTGCTGCCACAGTAGTTGGCAAGCAAGCTGAGGTCAATGGGGATGTTGAGATTGATTCCAAGAATATTAGCCTTAAGGGCAGTGCAGAGGCAGACGGCGACCTCGATATCGGCGAGACCTGAGATGAGGGAGCAGCATGGCGTCTCCGGTGGCTGGCCGAGCGTCACGTTGATCAAGCCACTGAGCACATCGGCGCACACACCAAACTTGAGTGTGTCAACGGAGCAATTAGTACTGCCGGATGGGGTTGGGGTCACTGGAGGAGGGCTAGGAGTCACCGGAGTAGGGCTAGGAGTCACTGGAGTAGGGCTAGGAGGTGGTTTAGGCTTCGGGGTCGGGCATTCGCCGCAGGAGGTTGCCAGAGCGAAGAAGAGAAGGTTTACAGCAAGGAAGAGAGCAAGTGATGCTGTGGCCTTGGATGCCATTGCTGGCTTTTGTGGCTGAGCAGTACTAGTTTGCTAGTAGTAAGGGGTGGCTAAGAACCAGAACTAGTGTGTGGGATGAGAAAGTTGGTTGTGAGGTAGGGGGTATTTATAGAAACAGAAAATTGTATTTTATGCTCTTCTTTTTCCTAAACAAAGAAGTATTTGCAGTTTTAACTTTAAATGTGCCTTTCATAGATGTCTTTTAAGTTAAAATTATATACCGGCATCCCATATTTAAGTGACGAAATGGTTCGCTACTCTCGAATTGCACGAGTGAAACTAAAACTATAGCATAGGATCGATGTGTTTAGGCTCATTTAATAGCAATGATAGGAGCAAATTTAACTTGCAAACAAAAAAATTAAGTAAATTATCAGGTTCGAAATATAAACTCTTTTAAACCTAGGGAGTCCTATGCAAATCTTCATATATGTACTTTAAAAAAAGAAGTAAAAATGAGGGCCCGTAGATTGAATTATTAGTATATAGAGAGATATCATTAATTGTCTATTGAAGAAAATATAAGGGGAAATTGTTGGGTTGGAAAGAAGAGTGCAGGGCATGCACATTGACGTGGCGAATTTAGCTGGCAAAAGGAGGGAAAGACAAGAGAAGATTTTGGAGTCTTTTGAATGGGTGGGGAATTGTGGTCATTTGCTTGCCTGTCCTTGCAAAAATATCGGCATCGTTCAATTGCCCTGCTGTTAGATATGCACGGTCCTGATCACAGCAACCGGAGTATACCCTAATTAGGAGCAACCAAACACGACTTTATGGGCAGCAAGAAATTCAAGCTTTGAAACAAATCTCTCTCCTTGCTTCACAGTTACATTGTTTAAATATGAAATTAAAAGAGACGTCTATGCACATCTCTTTCTTTGCCCATACGGACAATATTACGTATAGTTTAACCTGTTTAGATTCTATCATCTTAGTTTTGTAGAGAATGAAGCAACTCCATGCCCGTAGTGTTTTCCCATACATGCGATCATGTTGGCCATGGTGCTTGCAATCTGTTATTATCTATAACAGTTACATGGTAAAAAGGGAAGCTGATGCCAGATATGCATCATACATGCATCAGCAGTTTTAACTGTTGTTGATGGGGCATGGCGGGCTGTCTGGATTTGGATATAATGAAGGCTAATTGACTCTTGTTACCAACTTGTTCACATAAGAAAAATACACAGAGAGAGAGAGAGAGATGGGGCATGGCGGGCTGTCTGGATTTGGATATAATGAAGGCTAATTGACTCTTGTTACCAACTTGTTCACATAAGAAAAATACACACACAGAGAGAGAGAGAGAGAGAGAGAGAGAGAGAGAGAGAGAGAGAGAGAGAGTAAGGACATGAACTAGCGGCACGTATGTAGCTCTTGCATGGCAACAATAAAAAATGGCCAACCTCAAATTCAAAACTAAGAAGAGCAGTTGGCTAGAATGTGCTGCAACTTGATGATGGACAAACCGAGTCTGACAAGAATGTCTGCGAGTAGTGGGGTGACATGCTATTGGCGATCAAATGCATCATAGACCAGAGAAACACAAACAGTTAAGACAAATCTAAGAGCAGGCATTTGCTGCGAACCAGATAAACAGTTATCTAATTGGTCCCTAGCTTGGAGCCGTGAGTGCAGAGTCTAACTCATTGCGACACACCTATTCTTTCGTGGCAAAAGAAGGGCCAACTTGCTTGGCTTGTTAGGTGGAAGGAGTATCACGGGAGTTTCCAAAAACGAACAACAGCCCGAGCATTTATATCTTCTCGGGTTCACACTAATTGATTCCTTTATTCTTAGGTACTCCTCCTATTCACGTAGCGACTGGATTCATCCTACAATTCGACGGTCATAATGCAGTACTTAATAAATTACCTTGCACTAAGTTGTATGAAGTCAAGCTTGCCTGTCCTCAGTATTTGACATGAGAAAGGATAAGACGTGACCCTATATATATTCATTTATTATCTTGCTCATATATTTGGCAATGGTAATAGGAGCTCAGAATCATCTCAAATGATGTTACTTTAAAGCGAAGGGTGTCCACTGCTCATCCTATTTGTCTCTTTGAACTGTGTACTCTTATCCACAATACCAGCCTCATATGTATATTTTTTTTTATCGCAATGAATATCGTAATTGTGGTGCAGATCGATCAAGTGGGGCAACTGGGATCTGTACCAGCGTAGTTAATATTATAGAGAATCCAAGAATCAGGTCAGATTGTGGATAGAATCTCACTCGCGTACACCTAGAACAATGCCAGGACCACTTGTCGCGAGTTACATGAGACATTACTATGGAAACGATGAACTTGGTCTTCACGCCCAAGGTGTATTTTGCTCACACATTGTGTTAAAAATGACAGAGATCCTACTAGTATTATAGATTAGGTCGGCAGAACATCCACCGTGGTTTGAAATATATTGCTCAATCTTGTCCAATCGTTCTCCTTTTAACGAACAGTTAAATTAGGTATTACAAGTATTTAAATCACATTTATTTTTGTGTTGCAATCAGCCCGATAGTGTATGCCAGTGCTAATTGTAACCTTAATGTTGTTCAAGGTGTGATTTTGAGATCTGTATAGGAGAACTAATGAAACCAACTTTTATTCATGCATTGACAGGCTTACACGTTAATCAGCCAAATACAACTCCACGTCGTGCTTGGATGGCTCCAAACACAAGTACAAGCCAGAGAAATTAACTTCATACAAGAATAACATGCAAAATAAATTACTTCATGACACACAGAAATAACCACCAACGAGAAAAAATCTTTAGCCAACACTTTGATGCTTAACTAAGGGCACTGGAAGCCTGCAGGTGTTCCCTTACCACAGAAGTTAAGGATGAGGCTAAGGTCGATAGGGATGTTAAGATTAATCCCCAAAATGTTAGCCTTAATAGCAGTGCAAAGACACACCGCAGCCTCAAGATCAACTAGTCCGTCAAGAAGAGGGCAGCAAGGCTCTGCTGGGGGCGCGCCAACTTTGCCATTGATCAAACCTAGCACATTGGCACAAACACCTAGCTTGAGTGCATCCACTGGGCACTTACCAGATGGGCTTGGGGGTGGGGGTGGGGGTGGCGGTCGTGAGCAATATTTGCCACGGGCATTGGCAAAAGCAAAGAAGAGAAGGTTGAAGGTGAGGAAGAGAGCAACTGAGGCTGAAGGCCGTGATGCCATGGCTAGCTATGAATTCTAGTGTTTGAGATGGCTTCTGCTGATACAATAGGGAGCTATTTATAGCTACAGGAGGAAGAACGATTGTAATTAAGGTTTGTATAAGCTAGTTGTTGGCAGACTCAAGGACAAATGCCATGTGAATGGAGTACGTGGACCACGTCAAAGAACGTAGCTCGTGACTACGTTCGTACTTGAAGGTTTTTAATCTTCCTCCTTAACTTGGCTTGCAACAAATCATTAAATCTGCCAGTTGATATGATCTTTTATATATTTTTCATCTTACCGCAAATAATCCCACGATTTGCATGCTTAATTATTTCTCAGTTGGTCGAAGAAGAACCGTTTCTTATAGAAATATCTTTGTTATTATTAGAGAAGTCAACTTATACATCCATTGGTGTGCCAAATCGGATTAGATTAAGAACCTACATTTTCTAATTACTGAACGAACTTAACAGCGTAACTGTGGAAGTTACCTGAATAAACTTTTGTTAGTATGTCTATAGTAAGCTAGAATCATTAAATTGTTCTCAAACAATATATAATCACCGTCTACATCCACTATAGGACATTAGTCATTTAATCCACCTGTCTCGTAGTAGAAACCAAGTATTAATTATAAATAATTCTCCTGTAAATGCTCATATAGTAATAGTACTCTTTTAGGGAAAGAGCAACTTAGCTCTTTGATCGTACTACTGTACAATAATATGATTACTTATCTTGAATATCATTTAAGATTCGTCTTCTTATCTTGATTAAACTTGGATAAACATGTTTATGCAAAAGAATTAATCCTTTATTTATTAGAAATCACGACATAAAATTCCTTGATGATATAATTGAGAATTTCAGTATCTTGATCACAGGACTTACTTTCATGACATAAGGTGACGGAACCATGCATGAATGCTGCAGTACTCCTGTAGATAACCTAAGAAAAACAAGACATCCAAAGAGGAAAAAAGGAAAATAAAAATAAAAATAAGCAAACAAGAACAAGATAAAACACTACATTCCAGTTCAGATGCAAGAGAGTTGCATAAGGATAAGTGTTCTCCTACAAACTAAAGAGCTAGGCCTTAAGCACACTGGAAGCCTGAGGGCACACCCTTCCCACAGAAGTTCAGCACCAGGCTAAGGTTGATAGGAAGATTAAGCTTGATCCCCAAGATGTTAGCCTTGATGGCGGTGCAGAGGCACACGGCTGCCTCGAGATCAACGAGGCCTTCGAGCAGAGGGCAGCATGGCTCCTTGGGTGGCAGACCAACCTTGGCATGGATCAAATCCAGCACATTCGCACACACGCCTAGCTTAAGTGCATCCATTGGGCACTTCCCGTGACTGCTGGGCGTGGGGTTGGGCGTGGGCTTTGGCGTGGGGGGATTTGGAGTTGGGCAAAAGTAACCACAAGCACTGGTAAGTGTAAACAAGAGGAGGTTAACTGCAAGAAAGAGAGCAACAGATGGTGTGGATGCCATGGCTAATTGCTCCACTAAAGGCTAATACACTTGGTGAGTTGTTGATGGTTACTTGGTATATATAGCCTTAATATGTGGTAAATTTAAGCGCAACTTTAGAGGAGTTGTTACAATCGCGACAAAAGGTTTCATCCAGTAATCAATGTGGGTTTAGCTGGCGAAGCCAGTGGCTCACATTATCATGATTTGGAGGCTTGCTAATCCAGTGGGTAATTTAATCTCATTTTTAATCCATCTACTGCTGGTAAAGAGTAAACGACGTGATGCGTTATAGGGAAGAGCACCAATAGGTACTTGATTAATTGGTAAGACGTGCAGATCTTGGAATTACCCAATGGAACCAAGATGCTAATTACTAGTTATAAATAATTTCAAATACTCAAATGTGTAATCTAATCTGGTCTATAATACTCTATAGTTATTGTAATTACCCAATGGAGCGGGCCATGATGGATTTAATTGGGCCTTCACCTTTGGGCCCAAGAGTTAACTAGGGCGATGCTATAATAAAATTAGGTGCATTACTCTTGGCAAAATTTTGGCACGTGCCACCTTTTTGCTAGACCATGCTTCGCGGCCCGTGAGCTCCTCCTCCTCTTCGAGAAGTCGGACCGGGTCGGAGGGACCTGGGTCCGCGACCCGTTTACCACAATGATTTCACCATCCTTTTTATTTATTTTAGAGTACTACTCTAATGATAGACATTAGACATGCCTTTAGTTTTACCTTGAAGAGTTAAAATTAAATATGTGGAGTAGATATCCTACTTTTGAGAATCGTATACTCTACATAAACGTGCTAAAAAAATATTATTTTGGGATAACTATATTTTAATCATATCTTTGTATGTGGTTAGACTTAAAATAAATATGTGTGTATCTTTTTATCATATCTTTGTATTTGAAATTTGATTGATATTATTTTATATATGTTTAGTATCTAATGAGTATCTTTAAATTAGCTTTGTGGTTAAATATAACAAAAAAAAAAGTTTGAATATAATTATTAGATAATTTCTTTTCTATAATAATATTTGAACTATTTTTTGGTACACAATAATCTCGTGAACTATTAAAAAACACCCATCCTATTAGATTTATGTTAATTGTTCTCATTCATAATTTATTATGCGATAATCACGTGATAAAATATATGACATATTTACTCATTATATGCACGTAACGTGTAAGTCATGTGCAACTGAAGAGAAAATTTTATTTTATAATCATATAAGAATAAAGTGATACAAATAAAACTATAGAAAAATAAACTAAATTTAAGTCTAATTAGATATGAGTAAAACACAACTTTCTCAAAGCTCTTTCAGACTAAATGATATATGATGTTGTTGCATTTTCGTGGGATTAGCATGAATACATAGTAAGGATTAGCATGAAAAAGTAAAACATGGTCGAACAACAGTTAAACCACACATAAACTACTGTGGGAGTGTTTTTAAAATGCCCGTAGATAAAAATTTTTAAACCGTAAGTCCTGTATGCAAGAATTTACTTAATGTGATACTCCCTCTTTGCTCTTCTGTTACAGCTGAAGATTATATAAAAATGTACATAGAATTTATCCCTCCAATGAAAGCCCCATGGCTCTCTTTCCTGAAGTCCACCTGCATTTAACCTCAGTGAGATCGACAGAAGACTCTATACGCAATTAACGTCTGATTTCAACTGTAATGTCGGCAATTAGCAGGACGACTCAAAAACAGCAGTTGACAGTTCTGTCCAACAACGAAGACTTGCCTAATGATACTACCGACTTGAATGCTAGTTCTGGGATAAGCTATTCCACCCGTGATTAGTTCATCTTTCAAGAAATGACAACGGGAATTAACGTCCTCCTCCTGTCTGTAAAAGTTTGTCCTTTCTAATCGTCTTTACCCACAAAATCTAAAGTTTTTCTCATTCATTGAATGGCCTAAACTTGTCTCAAGCTTCACTAGCTCAATTAATTTATTCAATTCAATGTCATCAAGTCAACGCTACGTGCCAAGTCCTCTCCACCAGTCGATTTATCGTGATTAATTTTTTTTTAATTGATCAAATCTTGAAGACTAGGATGTGTTATATGCTTTCTAACCCTGCATCCAATATTCGTCCCCTCAGTATATTTTAATGTGTCTCTGGGTGCGTGTGGACCCGGTCACTTATTGGATCACACCTAAGTGTCTAGTGACCTTTTGGCCCGATAAAGATTAAAGTCAACATAAACCAACCTGCAATACCAGTGCTGAGGACCAGTTAAAATTTCTCTCTTTTAATTAAGCTTCTTTAGTAAGGGTTATATCACATCCTCAGGTTGTATCTAGGAATTAATATTCGTACCAAGTAGCTGGAAAAACCCACGCCCAAACATATATATATATATATATATATATATATATATATATATATATATGTCGGCAGAAATAATATCAGTCTATTTTTAAGTGAAAATTTTGATATAGAACCATTGTGAGATAATTATTCACAAATGCAATCGGAAATTTGTACTTAATTCATTTACAAGTAAAAAAAAAAGTTTCTGCTGCCACTAACACCCTGTTTGGAATTCTCAAATCGTAATTTGAAATTGTATTTTTGGAATGTTTGAATACAAGAGGTTCGATTGATTTGGAATGATTTCCAGTACTTTTTTTATTTTACAAGAATTTATTTCTAACTTAACCAAAATTTTCTATATTTTATAATTGCCGTTTGTGTAATAATTAATAAAAAGACCCTACTTATAACCTTTTCTTCTCATCTATTCTCATATTAATATCTTCATTTTTCCCAACTGTAATACCTACTTCAAGTCTTCATCTTTCTCCTGTTGTGTTTAGTTTACTTTCTAAGATTATGTGCTATTATGATATATATATTGTACATCTATTAATGATAAAGGATAGTAGAAAACTAATAAAAATATTGAAACAAATTTCAAATTCATTTGGATAGATAACTCGAATCTCAATTGCCAAAAGGAATGCCCTTTTGCGCCTATAAAAATGCCGCCTTGCTCAGTTGCTTCCTTCCCTCATTCCAGTCGACCTTCTCTCTGTTTCATTACTACTCAACAAGAAAGAAACAGAGGAAATATATACAAAATAATAATAGAAATAATTAATGGCGACTATTCCCGAGACCACAAGCAAAGGCAAGACGGTGTCCGACGCGTGGGACTTCAACGGCCGCCCGGCCGTCCGGTCGGAAACCGGCGGATGGACCAGCGCCGCCATGATCCTAGGTGAATTCCTTTCCTTTAATTTTTGTACTAGTAATATTCTCTTTCATATATCTACGCATCTATGGAGAACTAATTCTACCAGCAAATGTGAAGGCGTGGAGCTGTGCGAGCGCCTGACGACGCTAGGCATCGCGGTGAACCTGGTGACCTACCTCACCGGCACCATGCACCTCGGCAGTGCCGTCTCCGCCAATGCCGTCACCAACTTCCTCGGCACCTCTTTCTTGCTCTGCCTCCTCGGCGGCTTCGTCGCCGACTCCTTCCTCGGCCGGTAAATTTTTTTACTACCATACTGCCCTCTTAACGGAACAATGATAGCAAATAAAAGATCAGTAATCATATCTTTCTTCTTCTTCTTTTTTCTTTTTTTAATACACTATAGGTATCTCACCATTGCCGTCTTCACCACCGTCCAAGCAATTGTAAGCACTTCAACTCCTCCTCCCTCAGTTTTTATATATATATATATTTTTTCAGATAGAAATTCAAAAATTAACTTGTTGGGTTGAAGGGAGTAAGTATCCTGACGATATCGACAGTAGCCCCCGGGCTGCGGCCGCCGACGTGCACGAACGGAGATTGCGTGCCGGCGAACGGGACCCAACTCGGGGTGCTCTACCTCGGACTATACGTGACGGCGTTGGGAACCGGCGGGGTGAAGTCGAGCGTGTCGGGGTTCGGGTCGGACCAGTTCGACGAGACCGACGAATCCGAGAGGCGGCGGATGCTGAGGTTCTTCAGCTGGTTCTTTTTCTGCATCAGCTTCGGCTCGCTGCTCGCCGTAACGGTGTTGGTTTATATCCAAGACAATCTTGGCCGTGTGTGGGGATACGGCATCTGTGCCGTGGCGATCCTCGCGGGGCTCGCCGTTTTCTTGTCCGGGACGACGAGGTACCGGATCAAGAAGCTGGCTGGCAGCCCGCTGACGCAGGTCGCCTCGGTGGTCGTGGCGGCGTGGCGGAACAGGGGGCTACAGATGCCTTCCGACGCTTCGACTCTTTACGATGTTGATGCCGGAGAGAAGGGGAGGAGCAAGACGAAGCTACCTCATACCAAAGAATTCCGGTAATATTTTTCACAAAACAATCAACTAATATGTATCTGCTAGATGTTAGGTAATTAAGCGTACAAGATATAACTTAATAGCATCTTTTATGGATCATTAGTAATGCATGGGACGATGAATAAGGGAGCATAGTTTTCATCATAAAGTTGCAGCTTCTCGACTATCTAGGCAAGTTAATTTATTAGTATTATTATACATATACTAATTGGAATGATTGATAGGTTTCTCGTGCGGTTCAGTTATGTCTCCCATGGGCTTTCCTTCAAGAAGAAGAAAAGTTATAGCACCCACATGGTTATGGGTGAGGGAGAATATCTTGTGTATCGCTTTGTTCCGCTAGCCTTCGTCTTCTTCCCCACTTCCAAAGAAAAACAATATTATCAATCCTAGATATATATTCTCCATACATTGATACATAGAATGTGGCACGTTAATTAACTTCAATATGCATGTAGACCAAGCTAGTTAACATGACATGGGCCTGTCCTATTATATATCTGCATGCCCGATTTTTCATAGACAGTTGGCCTACCAAAGTAATTTATGAATCTTTCATACAACCCCTCTTTCTTTATTTCTTTCTTTTTCTTTCTTTCTTTGTTGTCTTTGCTCTGGTGAAGTGAATTGAAAGAGGAGGTGGGTCATGAGGATAAATTTGGAAGCGATTGAGTAGGCAATTTTTTGGATTCCATCTACTAGGTTTTAAAAAGACTTTTTTTTTTTAAATTTTTTTTTTTTAATGTTTAAGCCATGCAACCGAAGATGTCTCCGTTTCATGATCTTTTATGCTTTCCTTGCTTAGCTTCCTCGACCGGGCAGCGATCATAGACGGCTCCACAGATTGTTCACCGCCATCGCAGACGAAGTGGCGGCTGACGACGTTAACCGACGTAGAGGAGGTGAAGCAAGTGATCCGCATGCTCCCCATCTGGGCCACCACCATCATGTTCTGGACGGTCTACGCCCAAATGACCACCTTCTCCGTCTCACAAGCCGCTGTCATGGACCGCCGCATCGCCGGCAGCACCTTCCGCATCCCCGCGGGCTCCCTCACCGCCTTCCTCGTAGCCTCCATCCTCCTCGCTGTCCCCGTCTACGACCGACTTATCCTCCCCATCGCCCGCCGCCTCACTTCCAATCCGCACGGTCTCGCGCCGCTCCAACGCATCTTCCTCGGCCTCGTCCTCTCAATCCTCACCATGACCGTCTCGGCCGTCATCGAGCTCAAACGCCTCCGCGCTGCCAAACGCGGCATCACCCCAAGCGTCTTCTTGCTCGTTCCGCAGTTCTTGCTCGTCGGCGCCGGCGAGGCGTTTATTTACATCGGGCAATTGGACTTCTTCCTAAAGGAGTGCCCTAAAGGGATGAAGACAATGAGCACCGGGTTGTTCCTTAGCACGTTATCTTTGGGTTTTTTTCTTAGCTCGGCACTGGTGACTGTAGTGCATATGGCAACGGCTAAGAGCGCGAAAGGGGCATGGCTTGCGGATGATTTGAATAAAGGGAGGCTCTATGACTTCTATTGGCTTCTAGCACTGCTTAGCGCGGCGAATCTAGTGGCCTTCTTGGTGGCGGCGAAGGGCTACGTGTACAAGGAGGAGAGGATGGCTGCGGAGGAGGACGGCGGCGTTCATGGGGCGGAGATGGTAGAAGAGGCGTGTTTCCAAGCATGACGCATGGTCTTCTACTTTGTTTACTATGTTAGAATATGGATGAATCAAATCCAACGTGACTGTAGACTCTAGTTAAGCGATCTATCAGTAGAATAAAAAATTCTACTCATTGAATTCAAAATTACGATGTAAGGGGAAAAGTTGCGTCTTTTGGGAACCGAACGAAGCAGTTGTTAACTTATAGTTATCCATGCACACCTTGACATTGAAACCGCTCACTATCCCCCACACAAAGCCATCGAATCGAACTCAAAGAAAAGAAGGGAGGGATCGGCCATGGAACGACCTTTCCCAGTGCTTGAGAAGAAACTGGCGGAACTCCAACTGCAACTCCGCGAACTATTCCTCACCGACGACGATGCCAGTCCAGGAATAAGAATGAGTACTTACCGCCAACAAATGGCCATCGATGAGATCCAGTTAAAGATAGGTTTTCTCAAAACTCTTATGACGGCCGAAAAGGATTGTCATGCTGGTGACACGCCTACACACTTATCACACCTTGAGAAATGGCTGGCAGCCTTAGACGATGCCTTCCACAACTGGGTTGATTTCCGCATCACACCTGAAGATGATTTGGGTGAGCTTGCGGAATGCTTTTGCACCAATTCATGCTTTGGTGAAGGTGAATCAGAAGCTGAAGCTGAAGCAGGAAGGGAAGAACATGATAATGTGCTGGAGCCGGATTATGTTGCTCCGGCGGTGAGCATGGATGTTGAACCTTTAGGGTCGGAGAGAGGCAGAAGTGAGGAGGATGGAGAGTGGAAACAGCGTCGCAGGTTACGTAGTAGTAGGCTTTATGGTTTCATGGCTGTAGCAGTGGTGGTCGCATTATCACTAGCAATGCTTGGAATTGGTCCAAAATTTGGTAGGGTAGAAAAGAAGTTTTACCTTGTTCCAACCTGAGGGTTTATTTCCCCTACTTCTCTTTCCACCCTATTCTGTTCTGCTGTATGAAGTTTTGGTTAGATTTTATGCTCTGATGCTGTCGCACTTCATTCTTCAACAGGGTGTTTTCTATAACTTGTATCTATTTGTCAGCAACTATACAGCATTCAACGATAAATAGCAACTCCTCCGTACCACAAATAATCAACAAGAATTAGGAAACTTTCTAATCAGAAACACAATGAAGAATAAGTATTAATATCAGTCCAATGTCTGTTGCTCTATTTGGAAATAGAACATCAGAAGGAATCTTTTGTACACAATGAATTATATAAAGAATAAAAATTACACAAGCAGTTCCGTAGTCTATTATATAGAATAACTAACCCATAAAACCCCACACAATTGTTCTTTTTCTTCTTGATGGATAAGGAGCAGATGAGGGCGTGCAACTCATATTTCAGCATAATATTTTGCCTTTGTCCTGCTAAGTTTTCTTGATCAGATATCCGACGAGGATGCCCAATAAAGACATGATCAGCACAAACATGGATGAGAAACCTCGACGTTTTCTTGCTTCCTTCCTCAGTTGTTCCTGAAATGAAAATTCATGGGGTTAGCACTTAGCACTTCCCCAAACTGTTTTAATTGGCCAATTATGGAGAGGGCATGGCTGCATGAGCCCGACAACATTAGTGTCCTTATTCAAACTGAACCACTATTACGGACTCTGACATGAACTTAAAAAAAGAAAATCTCAAGACAGAGTATGATCCTGGTTTTAATAATATTTTTCATCAGCCAGAGAGTTTTGTGCTTCTAATGATTGGAATATGGTCAGCGTTTTTATTGAAACAGATAGATCAACATAGAGTGTGATCCTCAGTTTCAAGATTCATGAACTATAGATTCTTAATTAGATGATTGAAACTTTCTTAACTAATCCCTCATCTTGAGAATTTTAGTAAGTATGTTGGTGGTCCGTTAAGCATGACAATACTAGGCTACTCGCTCTATTTATGTGTACACATGTCAATTATTCTTTACTAATAGAACTCTTATCTTAGAGTATTAACTCATGCAATTAGGTTGGAGGGATTTTGGCTGATTCATAACGTAAATCAACTAAAAAGGACTCCAGAAGTTTCATACAGTGTTTGAGATGGGCAAAAACTGTTGCCTCAGGGATCCAGTGGTGAACTTAAAGGCAACTATATCTAATATTAATATGACCAAATTTGTAAGGAAATGCATGATAAAGTAACAGAATGGAGATCATGGAACCACTTTAACTTCCAATTTTATCATATTTTAAGATTTTAACTAAAAGATCTCTCTAGCAAAAGAAAGGCAAAAAAGATTAATTTAAAGGAAAGTGGAAGTCATACCAGCTCCTCTTGCAGTTTCTGATTTTTCTCTACGACATTTGCTTTCTCTTTGGACAACTTTGATATCATCGGTAATTCCTATAACAACAGGGGATACCAAAATCATGTTCAAGAAAAGGAAATATATTGCAAGGCCTGATAGATCATTAAGCAATAAAGTATCATAAGTTACAATAGGATGTCATGTGAATTTTCTTAACCTTCTTGTGCAAGTTAAAGCAATTGCGTAGCTCTGAGCCTTAAGAATGCACCGAATAAGTTAATAACTCATCTATTCAGCAAGTTAAGTAAATATTCAAAATTCTAGTCTATATAACTATAGAAGTTGGACAAGGATTATTGCAAAGCTATAGAAGGGATCTTCAGGTTTCAATTCCATCTCCTTCCTCTCACATTGGGAATAGGAGCTCGTAGTCCCTGGTCAACATTTATAGTCACAGGCTAGCAGAAGCAAGCATTCTGGTTGTCTGCATGTTTAGACTAGACTACATGCTAAGACATCTCTAACAAGATTATTCCACTAATCTGGCTTTGCTGGCAATGAACAGATAAAAACTTTTTGAACAACTACAACTGGAATAAAGTGTAACATAAATTCACCTCTGAAGCTTTTTCTCTGGATGTTTCTTCGTAGTATCTTGTTCCCTGAAATTAGTCAAGACTTCAATATGCACCGAAGAATGAAAAAAAGAAAATGCAGAAACAAGTTATTTTGACACAGTATTTTTCTGTATTTGTACAAGTCTGTAAACAGATAGCAGATCGACGCAAGACATAACAAGGTAACATACAGCATCAAACAAGGATGAACTTTGTCCCTCATCTTCTATATTAGAGGACCTCGGGGAAGATTCTTCTTCTGCTTCCTCTGGAACCGGTGAGGGAGGATTAGCAGGAATATAAACAACCCGTAGCTTAAACTCCTCAACAACCTTATCGGGTGTTTTATTGAACTAAAAATTCAACAGATTCAATATAAGTCAAAATAATATGAAACATTAAAATAAGAAAGTGCAACATATAGAGCAAAATCCAAGAAAGTACCATTTCAGGGGCAATATCCTTAGCCGTTGCTCCATATTCTGCCAGAACACTCTGAATAAGGAATTTGTCTTTGCAGTGGTAGTCGGGCGGAATTTCCTTCTGTGCTTGCATTGTAACTATTACCACCAGATAAAGTACAAGAACAAATATCATACTCCAAAGTCCAATCCAACAATGACATAGTGAAGCTTGATCATATTCAAGAGTCGTCATGCCATTGTAGATAGCAAATCTCACCTGTGATAGTGCATGTAGTTCCAGGCAACACAATTCCATTGTTGGGACGCACAACATATTTCCTAGGGTTAGTGGTTTTAACCTAGTAAGTGGAAGAAAAAGAAAACAGACATTCAAAAATTGCCCACAAAAGGAACCTAAATATAACCAAATCTCAAATTGATAAAAAAAAAAAAGCACTAGTAATAAAGAGAAAAAGCTTCTCAGATATCCAATTAGTTAAAAGGATCACCTTGAAAGCTACATACTGGTCGGTCTTGTTGGTCAGTTGCATGGAACAAGAGCTGTTCTTTTTTAATTCGACTTCTCGGGACAAACATGGGGGTGACCAAAGCATAACATATATCATCAAAAAGGAATAGCAATTATTTATGAATATAAATCAATTCACCCTTAATATGAACAAAAGAATCATAATTAGATCAAAATCCTTGATAGAAAAGCAAGTCAGAAACTTGACAGAGTGAAAGCTTACTAATAAGCGCTGGCATAAACTCATTACAGAAAATTATGTTCTCGAAATAAAGAAAAATCCCCCCAAATCGATGACCAGTTCTCGAAACAGGGCACAACTCTCTGTACCCAACCGAGATTAAAGAGCAAAGGCAGATCTTTTGCAGTTTTGGTAATTGAAATTAACCCACTACACTACAGCGAAAGCAAACCCAGATGGGCAATCGATTTCTAACAATAAGAAGCCGTTTCCTTAAACTCTAAGCAAAGAACAATTCACAGGTGAGGGATGGAAATGGACTCACATGGGATCTTGAGCTCGGAAGGTTGGATTCTGAGAAAGGTGTTGCTCATGATCGCCAATCTGGCTCTCAGCTACCAAGGAATAGATCTTTCACGGCCTCTCCCTCTCTCTCTCTCTCGCTCCCCAAGGAACTTAACCGGAGGAGGGGAGGCCAATGGGAGTAGTACGGGAACAGGTGTACCGAAAACCGAACAACAAGAAGAGAAATGCTTTCCTTTTCTCACAGCAAGAAGTCTCCTTTATGTTTCTGCTTCTATAAGTAAAGTAATAAATATACTAATTAAGAGAAATGCTTTCTCTTTTCTACAGAGTCTCCTTTATGTTTCTGCTTATAATCTTTGATTTTTTTTATTTTTTATTTGCATGTCTGCCACTCTAAAATCACTTATCATATACCTCTTTAAAATTAATAGTTATATGTACACCTCTAAAACGTTTGGTTTTTGCGTAAATACCTATGAAAGGTAATCGATGATTAAATTTTAATTCATTTAATAGTAAAGAGACAAAAAATATTCTTACTTTGTGAATATATTGCTCTCAAATAAGAGTACTTTTTATTATTTTATCTATTAAATACTTTGTAGTTTAATATATAGTTATTATCACAAAATAATTAAACGGGTACCCATGCAAAAATAATAGGTTTTGAATAGTATATTTACAAATACAAAATTTCCGAGAGGTATTTAGGAAATTAAGGGGTTAAATAAAATGTACATATTTGTACACCAGATGAAGATTACTTTATTTGGACATAAAGTTCTCTGTGTTCTTGGTGGTTTACGGGAGAACCACTTTGCACCTTCAAACACCTTTATTACGGAAGACAAAATTATTTAGGTTATTTATTCATCTCTATTAACAACTTTTGCAGTTGTCCTCTAGTTAAAAGTTCTAGAAGCGTAAAGTGTATTTTAATCCAATAAAATATTATATTTATATACTAAAACGTTGGTGGGTGACCCATTGTTGGAAAGAGAGAGATGACAGAGAATTTGTACGTGGATTCGTTTCCAATTTTTTTTATTTATTTTTTTCAATATCTCAACGTTATTACCTGCATCAAAATGACTAAAAGATGTTTATTTTGCTGTTATCTCAAAGTTTATTTTTGTTCGAGTGTACTACAAGTAGTGATGGAACGGTGGAAATTATTTTAAGGTCATTAGGTGAGGTGCTAATTATTGCAAGATGGCAGCTTCTTCTCGGTTGCATGCGGAGGGACCCAAGTTTTGAACATCTAACCAGTCACCAACCGAATCTGGTTTCCCTGATAAAGAGATTTATCCCTGACAAAAAAGGGATTTATTCTAGGATAAATCCACCACTGAAGCTTCTAAATAATAAGAAAGAAAAATTGGATACAAAACGAGGACAAGTAATACCATCTCATTATAGATAGGGGGGACAGCATTGATTTATTTCTGTTCCATTATAATAGATCAACAATCTCCTTATCTATATGTAGCATTCACAATATCGGACGTCCAAAAAAATAGTACATGGCTATGAATGTGGAGGATTGACAAATTCGATCCTACCTATGAAAGAAATGCTGGGAGCTTTATTTAGCCAAGAATGTTCAATTGCAAGGCGTCCACTTTGCAAAGCCAAAAAAGGACGTCCTGATTCATGAGGCTCCGGATAAATGCATTCGCTCGACAGTCTGCAATTATGATAAGTTTTAAGTATCTCGCAACAAAATGTTTTATGGTAGGAAAATGCAAATGAAAAATCACCTGATTAAGTTAACAAGTTTCTAACTAGAGGGTGTAGCATTTGGAACATCAGATGATTTGCTGAATATATCCAGACAACCGTCCCAGTTCTTATGCTCCCTGGCTTCCCAGTAGCCACCTACATAATGAAATGATTCATCCTTGTCGACCTTCTGGAACCATCTCGGTTTCCAGCCATTTTCCTGCATCTTTTTTGACTGCACATAAAGAGAACCTTGATCATCGAAACGAAGAGAAACATTTAGATGTGATGTTGTAACCATCTAGTGTGATGCAGTAACTAATAATTAAACAATCATATTGAACAGCAATAGTAATTCTTGGATGTAATCAGAGGCTATAAAATAAATGTCAGTTCCTATAGTTACATAACTCATAATTTATGGTAGTTGGTGCCCCAAATAATGTGACAATTAGATAGCTCCGAAAGTATAATAGGAGCTTATCCTAGAAAATTTCCAAACAAAAGGCTGATTAGGAAATAACATCTAATGTGATTCATCCTACCCCTAAAAGACTAATAAATCTACTAGCATTGTATAATAAAAATATAGAGAAGATAAAATCGTAAATCATACACATGGCCGGGGAGATGTTTAATCTTTTAAGTCAGAAACTTATGGCAGAAATAGTAATACCATTCTTTGCCTTCTCTCCAGTCGCAATTTCTCAGCATTGGCCTTCTCATATTCCCCATTCTCTAGATACCGCTGGTCTGGTCGTAATCTAGAATCTGTGGGTGGAAGTTTCCCCTTAACCGATGATCAAACATTTGAGATCAGAACTAGAACAAAAATTAAACTTAATGAGAGTCAAAGTAGTAATTAACCAGCTTATTCCATGCCATATATACCTGCAGTTCTGATGTAAGCTCGTTGAGAGTAATGGCAAATGATGACAAGTTGTACCGAGTGGGATTTATAGGAGGTTTACTCCTTTTCCATAATAAGGTAGAATTATGTGTTATATTACTACCATTGCTCTTGGACACGTCATCAATAATTGTGCAGCACATGTTATCATCCCATTTACCGATTAATGTTGCAACCTTAGTTCCAGCAATATCCTCAACAAAGCCTTGCACCTTATAGAACAATTGTATGGCTCAGCCAACAGGATGGATCCATATCAAAAGCAATCATGTGAGTCACATATTTACCTGGCGAGGGTTACGATCAAGGAAAGATTGCTCTTTGAACTTCAGTTTACATGAATATTGCCTGTTGCCTCTTATATTCATCGTTCCATGATGATTGCAATATACTTTACCAAGTATAAGGTTGTAAATAGTAGTTGTAACCTGACATGTGATACAAAATGAATATCTGAGGATAACATTTTGCATTCAACGTTTGATTTAAGAATTTGCAGACTTTTATCAGCATGCAAAAGGCATTGCAAAAATAAAAAGAAAAAAGAACAAGGGGAGAGAGAGAGAGATGAGAATTTTGTCTGACATCTTTGGTGTGGCAAAAGAAAAGGTGAAGTTATTTTGCAGTGCAAACATTGTGAAAATCCAGACCTTGCTCCACTGGAAGGTTTCACCATCATCAAATTTTAGCGTTAAAACACCAACAGGGTCTAATTGAATCGATTGCCCCCAAAATTTACTCTTGAGGTTGCTGTCACCCCAGAATTTCCAGCCTTTCCCTTCACAATGGCAGGCCATGATCATGGGATGATGACTAACCTATCATATGAAAGAGTTAGCATATTCCAAATAAATGATCACTGAATGAAATACTGGTACAAGAGGTTGCTTATGTCGTTGTGCAATAAAACTGGCGTTATGAAGAACTAGGAGAGGTTCCTTGAAATTATTAAAGTTTAAAACATGAAGTCTCTGGACAACAATTTGGTTTGCCAGGAGAAACTTGGTAGGGAAGTTCCTGCTGTCTTTTGTTACCTTCAAACAAATATCCTTTTTAACAAAATGTTGGCCTTACAAGGTAAAACTTCAAAGAAAAAAGAACTCCCTATTTTGGATGACTTGTACATGTCAAAGAGCAAGAACAAAATCAAAATCTGACCTTCTCTGAGAAGAAACGTATTCCTTTTTCAGGATAATCGGCTTCATAAGTCTCCCCCAGTAAAGGGTTGAAAGGTTTGCAGATGCGACCAACTGATGAAGCATATCCCGATACTGCAAAGGCAGCTACATTCAGAATCCTCATGAGACTGTTTCCCTAGATACAGATTTCATTAGAATGGTATAAGTAAAATATGTAAGCTCAACACATGACAATAGTTCACATAAAGTTCAACATATTAGCTCCCACTGAACAAATCTATATGGTACTTGAGAAACGAGGATGTGAATCTGGAGAAAGCCATCAAAGAGGACAGAGCTTCACTTTCCTTTTCGTTTTCCTTTTTAAGGATAAAAGTTTATATAAAGCCTCTACCTGGTTAATAGTGAGAAACTAACAAAAAAAATTCAGACAATGAATTGTTTGACAGAACTCATAGGTATGGCATCAATAAATTAAGCATACAACGTCTGAAGCACATATTGTACATGTATAGGCTCCACACTTTAGAATACAAGAAAATAAATCGAATAAAATTTACCAGAGAATAGATCTATCCATAAAAAACAATAATTAGCTTCCCAGGGCTTAAGTGCATATTACTCAGAAGTCAGAAGGAGATACGCAATGTACTAATCATTAGAGAAGACTTTTACAATGATATACTCAATTACAGAAGAAAATTATGGGAAGTAACTGGAACAGTTCACAAGAATAAGAGGTTAGCACAGAAACAAGATCCATACCATTTTGCCATATTCATAAGCTTTATCCAACAAATATGAATATTCCATATCCTCAAAGCACTTTTGAAGTGATGATAATGGTTCGTTGAAGTAAACAGGAAGGCATACTCTTGTCAGATCTTTCCCAACATTATCTTTGATCATTGACCAAAGGCTAATACCTTTCTCCTTCTCTACTGGTTCAGGCAACTTATTACGGCGTTGGATGTATGGCAATACATTGTTCTCTCCTTCCAGATTCATTATCGCATCATATGGGTGAGTCCCAAATGCATCATTCATGTTACCATGCGGGTCTTCCATTTCAGAAGCACAAATAACAGCAGAATCACTAAAACATTCCTTTGTATCAAAGAAATAAGGTTCATCTTGATCTGAAACTTCATCAAGCTCTTGCTTTTCAATGTCATCAGATGATTCTGTAGTACTGTATTCTGATCAAAGGGAATAAGATTAGAAGAAGAATTGACTTGAGCATCAGAAAATAAAGAAATTAAAGCAATTCATGTAAGATGTTAAAAGACAAGCCACAACTGTCATAATTAATTAAATATCTTATCCAAGTAGGTCGAATATCTGATTATATTTCCTTCTCAATAAAATATCTGGTAGATCGAATATCGAAATGATCACTTGCCCATTCAATGCTCAACATCAGTTTCGTGTTCCGTCATTCTAGCATACGAGTAGACCCATGGCCCTTCAAACGGGATCGCAACCTGAGAGTTTTGAAAGCACCAATGTTTGAAGCCTATTCAAAAGCCGTTTGAACCCATCGTGAGTTTATTCCCCTTTTAAGTCACACCTATTAATACTAGTGGATTGACGTTTTGCATTACCCGCAGAAATAGGCATATTGCCAAACGACATAAATCTTGTCTCTCATTCTTTGAATTTGGTGTTCTTATTTGTGGTTAGTTTAAATGATTAGTAGTTCTTTATTTCTAGCATATTGGTTGTGCATTTCCTATTTGTCATTGCTATTAGCTTTGCCTTTTTCTTAGTTTGATTTGTTATTATCTATTACTATTCCATTTGGTCTTGTTGTGAATTTGCTTCCAGCTTATGTAACATGTACAACAACAAAGAAATTTTCACTAGTAAAGCTCAAATAAAAAGACACTAGTAACCAAATAGGCATCATAAAATATTTGATCTAAGAGAAAGTAAAAGACAAAACTCAACCAAAATCTGACAGAGAAGATTAATTTAAATATGATGAATGAACAAACAGGACTAGAAAATTCTGCTAACAGGTCAGCTAATATTGGACAGTAAACATAAAAATTAGGCAGAGCTCTGAGATACCACTGTATTTCCCATGTCCAGAGGGAGAAAAGTCATGCTTGATTAACTGCAACTGTCCCTCACGCATGCTTATGCTCACATCTGAATTATCCTCCTGCATGAACAAATTTATACTCTTTAGGAAAAACTCAGGAAACTCATCAAACCAATCAATGGAAAATAAAGGTGAGTGAAACACCAAAAACAGGGAGTTAACAAAGTGGAGCTGTCATTTTCATTTGTTTAAGTTTGCAACAATTAACCTAAATTCCTTCAGAGAGTTCATTTTCATTGATACGACCTTAGTCCTGATTCATGGCATATATGTACACAATTCTTGCAGATTTGCAAATATTGTTCTTAGTCAAAGACTGCATACTGATTGAGCCAACATAATAGAAGTAACTTGAGCTGGAAGTTACAAATAACTGGTCTCTAGAGTTATCCTTCTGGCAGAAAAAGTAAGTGCAAACCAAGATAATGCGATACATCAAAAAGAGTAAAGAAGATATACAAATATCAAAGAGAAGTCCTTTTCGGATGAGAAAAACAGAGGATTATGGAGACAGAAAAATTGAATATCATATACAATCAACTTTATCCTCTAATAATCTCTTAGAGAATTGAACAAAGATATATCTTGGTACAACAGTTAAGTTTCATTACGAAAATAAACAGTTGCAATGGCAAACCGCTAGGCATGTCAGAATTTCTTCTTTTGGATTACAATGGGTGGCACATTAAAGAATCCATTTTACCATAAGTAAAATATACCAAAAGGAAAGCTTCACAGCTTTAGCTCACAAGTTCATGTAATCCAGAAAATACACGTTCAGAAATCTGCAAAGCTTAGATATCAACAAAACAGATTAATAAATCGAACAAAAGTAGCTTCATTGTTTCAGCTCGTAAGTTCATGTCAGCCAGAAACCACCCTTATGGATAAGAAATCTGAAATGTGAAGATATCAACAAAACATATACCTCCAACTGTTGTGGAATTATACCAAGAAAGCTTAAATATTCTTCTTGATAAATCTTCAGCTTTCTCTGATACTGTGAAAATTCTGAGTGCATGATCTGTTCACAATCTCGGATAAGTGCCTCTCCCAATCCTTCCTCATGCATCCGATCCCTAAGCTTTTCCGTCGAGAAGGATTTTTCGTTATGACTGAAAGCTACAATTCCAGTCATAGACGAATCATTTCTTGCAGAGGCCAGAGCTTCAATCCAGGCCACACGATCTTTCCGAGAATCAGATCTCAGATGAAGAGTCGTTGAAGGTGTAACTATATAGAATCTTTTATCATCTGAGTTGCTTTCACGAATAGATGAGATCTAGAAAAATCACGGAACTATTATCAGTACATGAATAAGGGACCTTAATCAGGAAATTATAAACACAAATTTCCTTGGCATTGATATGTAGCAAAACAAACACATCTAGTTTACATGCTCGTCCATCCACACATGAGCAATCAGAATACTAATTCCTGCAACGACAAGTAAATGCACTCAGGATCATGGACATACAGCATTTGTTCAAGAATTCTTTGTGAACTCTCAAAATAGCAAATATCCAACTTGCTTGAAGTGATGATTATTTATTCATGGGATTGGTGGATGTCAAATTTAAGTCGCAAATGCTCTATTTTGACGACATACAGGTCCTTGTCATCCTTCCTATCTCTCTATATCCCTCAGGAACTCCAAAAATTGCATTAACTGACAATGTTACCAAGAAACACTTCAAGAAAAATAGCCCAAACTGCATCACCTCTCGAGAGACTAATCATCTATCATTATAAAAAAAAAAAAGCTAACAAGAACTGCCCTGCCCCCCTCCGCCGTAGTGCGCACCGATACACCCAGCTCCCAGTCCCAGCACTTGAAACAAAATCCAGCTATTTCCAGGGCAATAAAAACCCTATAATAATCTAAGAAAGGACGATGGGACCCTTTTCCAAGATACCCACGTCAACCACAGGCGAACGCCATGATAGGAAATCTAAAGGAAGAGACGGAGAGAGGCAGACTATTGCACGTGGTGATGTGACTCGCGGCGTCTTATTCCCCCCTCTTTTATCTACCCACACTTATCCCCCTACCAGGTTTGTGGTCACCTCCGAGATATGACCCATTACCAAATATTAACACCGAAATAAAGATCTTTCAAGTAAATTTAAGAATGGAACTATTCCACCTCTTAACGAGGAGATCTTTCCATTTATAGTAAAATTCCAAGAACTCACCTTGAGATGGACGACCGCCACCGGCTTTTCGCCTACCCCACCAGCTCCGGCGGGCCCGATCACACGGACGGCGCATCCGCCCGACGGAGCCGCCGCCGCGGCCCGTCGCCGGATCTTGGAGTAGGTGAGGACGCCGTCGCGGAGGGAGAACCACCTCGGCCGCCACCCCTTGCCGTAGTTGGTCCACTTGTACAGGACCCCCTCCACCGCGGCGCACGTCACCAGCGGCCGCTCCCGGCCTTCATCCTGCGGCGGCTCCGCCGGAGACCGGCTGCCGAATCCGGGGAAGTCGATGGCGATGCAGCAGAGCGGGTGCATCTCCCTCGCCCGCATCCGAAATCGCGGCGGGGTTAATCCTCCATTTGATTCGGATCCCAAATGATGCGGGATTAAATGCGTGCTTAGTAGTACGAGGGATTTTATAGTAGCGAAGGTGTGTGTGTGGATGAGAGAGTGACTGAGATGCGATTCGTAGGGAGTTCTCTGATGTCTCTTGCTGCTCTGCAAATATGTGTATATATATATATATATATATATATATATATATATATATAAACAACCTTCTTTGATGGCGACTTGGGTATTAAGTAACGTTAGATACTGTGCAATATTAGTTGGCTAACAAAATTTCTTTAGAAAAACAAAAAATCGAACCAAGTTGGTCGTGTTTGAATTTGTTATGCGACCTTTATTTTGGACCATGATATAGTAATGTCTTTGCATCCGTACACAGTACACATTTCTCTCAATTTGACAAACACTGTGGAAAATCCTGATGTGGTCCATCTTATACTTCGCCATCTTGTACCAAGCAAGTAGTCCTTTTCTCTTCCTCTTGGTTTTAGAATAATTAGACTTAATATACTACTCGACATGCCAAGTGTGGTAACCAAGGGTGTGAATATATATATATATATATGAATAAAAGATAAATTGGATTCTTTTATGCAGAAAACAAAAACGAGTATACGTTGCCAAAAGGGCAACTATTGTTATTCAAACTGCGTCGCCTTATCCTGCGTCCAGGTTGTCAAACATTAAAAAAAAAAACGAATCGAGGAACTGTTATTGCCATAGGGTAGGTTAGGAGAGAAGGAAGTAGTACAGTTCACATCATCGATAGATACATCTATTTTCACATCAATTCCTGTGGGAAAACCTTTTCCCAAGTAACAACTCATTGTAGTGGAGTAAACGCACGGAATTTTCTTGCAGTCAGTTCATGGGTAACAGATCATTATCTCACAATAGTTATATTGCCTGCATTTAGTTGAAAGCAGAAAATGGTTGAACTAATAGACAAGAGAGAGAGAGAGAGAGCGAGAGATCAAGTGATCAGCCCTTTTTCCCAACTGTTTGGAGTTGACTATAGAAAACTTTAAAAAATATATATAATGGGGGAAAAGAAAAAGAAAAAGAAAAGCAACTAAAATGTAGACAAATTGCTTCATGAAAGGGAAAAAATAAAAATTAAAGCTCCCAAGTGGGCAACCAAAAATAAAAATGTCTCACTTTAGAGGAGCAAGACTGCTTCAATCCTCACCAACCCATGTGTTGCTATTATTGCTGTGTGTTTATATCTTGGAGTTGGATCAAAGCTCTCGTGATTCCCAAGTCGACCCCATAGCACGTCTCTTCCAAGTAAAGGTGACACTGTCTACCACAGCTAGCTACAACAATTTCAAAGCAAGTGTGATAAGTATTACCAAGTTGGAAGTAAGATCACTTATTAGAGGATACTACTAGAGAAGTACAATGGGATATGCTACATTTATTATTATATCATCCTATGCTTTAATTATTGGAAGCAGGATCTCCAATAGATCATGTTGCTTGTGGATGTATGATTATTAAATGCATGTACAACTATAACGGTTTTCTATGCTAGCTGTTCATCAATTCCAGTCACCAAAATGATGTTACCATCGCACAATAGGAAAAACACATGGGTTGCACCTTGCAATTCTTCTCTTTTGACATGAATTGCTTTTTTCCTTAGTTAGGTTGGCTTCTACACCTGGAAGCTGTAAAGGATACCAATAAAGTAGGTAGTGGTCTAGTGGACACTTACCACCAAAGAGAGGACGCTACAGCTTACCTTCAAAGCAATCAAATGTTTTGATACTCCAGACGTAGATGCAGAAAAGATGATAATTTTTTTTTTATGGGTGCATGAACATCCCCCTGCTTCTGCTTGCGTAGTAGTAGAAATAGCTAAAGATATCAACCAAAATACTAGAAAAAATAGATCTAGATTTTCGAAGATAAGTTTGAGTTTATAGCATATGTGTCTACAATGATGTATATAAGCAACTGTGCGAGCCAAGAAAAGATAATCAAAATCTCATTCGGAAACCACATTTAGCACCAAAGTGTCCATGGACATTACGAAAATGAAAGCTTTCAGGTACCTTGTATTGACATAGTTGTACTAGACTACTAGTTGAATAATTTTGAAAGCATCGAGAAGCTGCTTACTGCCGTGGCGGTCACCTACCAAAAGGAAGAGATTTAGATGTGAAAGACTAAGAAGAAGAAGAAGAAGAATAAATGCTGTTACTCCTAGTAAGACCTGAGACTAGGACCTGTGCGCATGAGACATGTCTTGACAAGAGACAGTTCCAGCCTCTTCACAAAATCGAAGCAAACGTCAAGTGCATAGCTGACTCCAATGATAAATTTACAGCAAGGAATAGCAGCTACCTCTTACCAGAGCACTTGCTGCATCAAGCCTCTCTCTTGATTATTTCTTGACAGCATGTGCCCCACACCGAGTTAACTACACGCAGTTGTAAAATCTGTCAAAGTGTGACAAATAAAATGAGTTTAAGCAGGCAGAACAAATTACAGCAATTACTCGGAATACATAAATCACAACCACAGCCCTGTTCTTAAAGATAAAACTGTTCATTTGCTCAGAGAGGTCCAAGCTGGACTGTTGAACTAATGTTCAGTAAGAAAAGGAAAAAAGATTAGCCCGAAAAAGATACATTTCAGAACATCTCTTGTTGGCTAAAGTCTGTTTCTGAATACCCTCCATGAAGAATGATAATATCACCTCTACTGCAACTTTTTCTCTCTTTTCATAATAGATCTGATCTTATTTACCCCCTCCATTTCGAATCTCTCCAGCCATGGTCTCAACTCTCAAGATAGTGCAATAAGTTATGTTGGTTCGTGCATGCAGGTCGGAATTCTGGTATACAGGATCTTAATTGGAGCAGATAATAGCAAAATACCCTTCTTTCTTCCAAGATTTACCTGGGAAAAGTTTTACAACTCGCAATGGGAAACCAGGAAATGCTTCCTGATCGCACGAGGAGTGAAGGCCATACGGGTTCTTCTGTTTAACTGACTGACACCCAAAAGAGAGCATCTCAAGTTATGCAGGAACTCCACCATGACATGGAGTACAACAAATGAAAAAGAGAAGGACCAAGTCTGTCATCAAATGAAATCGAAACTTCATGCACTGCCATAACTTGCCCATCTAGCGTCAGATAAAACATAACAGGACTCAATGAGGTAAATCAATCACTCATGTGGACAAGATACTAGTCAGAGCAAACCTGTACTCCAATATGTGGCTTGTAAATATGGTAAAATAATCGAAGTGGGAGATGCAGCTGGCTATAGACTAAGAGAGGGGATGTGTCTCTCATCCAGGACTAGCTATGTACCATTCTGCCTGCATGAGACTCCCAGCCAGCCAACAACCTATAGGAAAGAGAGCTTCATTCATAAGGGTCAATATCACTGCACATGATAGTTCATTCGTACACTGCTATAGAACCTGTAATATTCCAGCTTCACAACACCAGCATTGGATACTCAAATAACTATTGCCAATTTCTGTTGATCAGGTCGAGGAAAGAAAGGGGATAACATCAGAAAGCCAGAAATACTAAATTAAGTCTACCAATAGAGCACAACTGATCACAATAAGAGAGCTTCAGTTCAAAAAGGCTGACATCTCTGCAAAAGGTAATTCTTTTGAAGAGGAATGAATGATATCTGCCAGGAACTCTAGCTTAAAAGTACCAATAACACCCACCATTACTATACTACATGCCCTTTGAATCTTTGATTACAACAAGGTAAATCTCAGCAAGTAGTTTGCACCAAATTTAACTCTTTCAACAATTACTCGAAGTGCCCATTAGCAAGCTACGGTTGTCCCGACAATCCAATAAAACCATTACACGTGCACACTCAGATGTCCCAGCATGGTCAAGCAGTTCCATGATAGCCTTCTGCAAATCTGACAATCTTTACAATGGATATCATGCTAAAGCTACAACTGAAGATGTCTTTTCCTAGCTCAGAGCTCTAACATGGTTTTGTAGTATTGCTTGCCTATAAGAGTGCTGAACAGCAACAGTCACCTTTGCTGCAACTGTTTTACAGATACAGGGTCATTTATACATTTTCAATAAGCACTACCCAAACTACATATACATGCAATGCCTGTGTGTGCTATGATAAGATCATAAGATAAATTAGCTATTGATTGAAAAGGAGACCATGCTGTAAAATCAACCCTTTATTTAGAATAACAAACTACTGAATCTGGTCCTTCTTATTGGAACCGAAGACTGAAGCCTGCAGCAAACATCATCTTGTTTTACCATCTATTTCTCACGAGTAAAACCTCCCTGGAATTTTCCTTTTGCTTTTACTTTTTTATATTTTTTTTTCCACACACAAAAAAAGTTTATGTTCCTTTTGGTTTAGTGCCTTCCATATGGTTTTGCTCTTTAAACTCCTTTCTTGTTTGTTTTCTCAGCTCTTTGTACAGCTTTATGCTATTGATTTTTCTTTTTAATTGCTTCATATTCTTCTATATAAATCTTGATTTTTCTTCTGTCATGCTGATCTCCAGTGACTGAAACGGAAAATTTCCTTTGAAAGTTTAAGAAAAGTTTCCTTTGAAACTTCATGCACTGGCATAACTCACCTCCTTAGTTAGAACTTAGTCTCAGGTAATTTCTCGTGATTTATCCTTAATACATTATTATCCTTCAAGCCATTATTAAGTATGAACCCTTAGAAGATCTAGTCTTTACTATGGCAAGAAGAATGTATTAATGACAGCCCAACTAGCTTAGAAGAATAATTATAATAAGAAAACCTCTTATATACTGGAATCCCGGCAGTAAAAACCTTCACCAACAAACTTCATAGTCGAATCTTAATCAGGAAAGCAATTTAATAGGATTGCTCATAAAGGAGAGGGGAGGGGACTCATCCAAATCTTTGGATTGCAGGATTATGTAGTCTGGTAATTCGGCAGGAAAGAAGATATAATGCACTGCAGTAAGGTTGAAATCCCAATTCGATGGCCAGATTGCCCTGGTCTCTTCCCTCTCATTGATAAATCACTTGCTTTATTCATTCAATTTCTTCATAGAACTCCTCATTTCCTTTCTCAAGACCTTCTTTCTATTCTTCTATCACTTCAAAGTCCAACTTCCTTCTCCACTCAAAATTCACATTGCAGACACTTAAATTTTTTCTTCCCATTTATTTCCCTAATTAACCGTATCCCCTACAAGATCTTTCTTCATCCAATCCCTTCACTAGCTAGTTTCAAGAGGATACATCATGTAGGCTAAGCTTCCTGACTATCATCATGTCAATACTTCATGGAAAGACCCTCCATTTTGAATTCGCCTGTTACGTACCCTGCTAGTGTATGTAAAATTGAGTGATGACAGCCACATAAAATTGCAAGCCCAAATTGACCTCTCAGTTAGTACCTAATACACTGATGAGTAATGACTCAGCACCACAACTCCTTATAGTCGTTAAAGCATCAGTCAAGATTCTGAGCCAACAAAGAGGTCTATATTATGATACTCTAGAAAGCATTAAGGAAACAATTGCAATGTTTGATGACCACCAATTCCCTCCAATAATTCCAAATAGGAAGATAAGTATCACCAACTACATTAGTTATCAAGGCAGGATCTCTAAAAACCTCACGAAGCGGAAGGTGATCAGCGCCTCAATGACTCCCAGTCCCGCTCCCGCGATCACATCAAGAACAAAATGCCTTCCAAGAAGCACCCTTGACGCCGAAGTCGCCGCCGACCACACAAACACAGCCGGCACCACCATCTTCTCCACCCGGTTTCCTCCTCCCCCAGCCCAGTACTCCCCGATCCACTTCCGCACAGAATCGTAGCAGAGGTAGAGGAAAGAAGCGATGAAGAAGACACGAGAAGAGTGACCACTGGGGAAAGACCAATGGTCGACGGCGAAGGTGAGAGACATGCCCTTGTTGTATACGGGACGAGGCCGGCGGACGAGGTGCTTGATGAGCCCGATGATGAGGATGTCGAGGAGGAGGCCCAGGAGGAGCGAGAAAAGGAGGGAGAAGGACGTGGTGGAGGAGGAAGAGGAGAAGGGAAAGAGGGAGAGCGAGATAGGAAACCACAACCTGCCGTCCCCGGAGATTTCTAGGGTTTTGAGGAGGAACCGGGGGATGGGTACGAAGGAGGAGTGGATACGGAGGGAGACGGCAGTGTCGAGATCGATCAAGCGTTGGAGCAAGGATTTGGTGGTGGTCGCCATGAGAGCGGAGGATTTGGAGGGCCGCAAAAGAAAACAAAAATGAAGTAATTACTGAAGCAATGGACTGGATTGTTTACTAAACATTGGGCCTCTATATAATGGGCTTTCTTAACCATGGACCGTCAGATTATGGGCTTAATTGGGCTGGCTCTCTCTCTCTCTCTCTCTCTCTCTCTCTCTCTCTCTCTCTATATATATATATATATATATATAATTAAATAAAATAGGCGTGAGGAAACAAAGGCTGGCTATACTAACCTTATGTCTCCCCCCACACACACTTTTAGTTCCATAAACTTTAATAAAAAGTGGCTTCGTAGTTCGCATTGTGCTCAAATTTTCGTCAGCAGACTTGTGCGAATCCTAAATTATCCACTTCCAAATGCCCTGCCTCCCATGTGCTCGAACTTTGGGCCAATAGATGTTGAATATTCTACTACCTTTCTTACATACCAAAATCTCCAAAGGTGGCATCTTTCGCTTGGGCTTTTGTCCCCCACGAACCACTACAAGTGGCCAAATCCATCACTTCATGGCTGAAAATATTGCAACGCCCATTGTGCCTCTCACTCTGGGACCTCCACAAGTGGTTAATCAAAGAGTGAGAGTTAGAGATATACCCTTTTCCTTTTTCTCTCTCTGCCATTATGCCACAGTTACAGTCGGTGCTTCTATTCCTCTCCTCTTTGTCACTTTTTCTTTTGCATATATATATATAACATAACATCAAAGGCAAGAGAAGAGAGGGGTTTTCACTTTCCATCCATGTAAGAGAGTGATGAAGATGAGTGCCATAATGTAGTTATCTCGGAGCAAGAGGAAGCAATGGCCATCAAGTTAGATGTACTATCAACCTCTCTCCCCGAGGTAAAACTGACCAGACGTGCTTAGTAGTTATCATGTCACCCCGAATTTTAATGGAAGGATTGGAGTTAAATTTTTAAGAAAGTTGGGGTGTAGATTGTAGAGTCCAGTTGGGCCTCCTTTTGACCTGATTCCGATGCAATATTTCGAATGAAAGCAACCATGGCTGAGAGAATATGATGCAGCTTTGAAATGGCAATGATCTCAGCCATTTTAGTTGGATAGAGATGGATGGTGATGTTTATTGAGTTCACATCTTTTGCCACTCTCTTTTGCTGAGGAAATGATCCCTCTTGTTATAGATGAAATGAGTACCTATTCATTGTTTCGTAACATTTTTTTTCATTTACCCAATTATCTATATTTTTCGGTTACTGAAAGATATCAGAACAAGATCAACATATAGATGGTTATTAGAGTTCAAAAATTAAGATACTTAATAATGTACCAATGATGTATATATTATCATAAGATATATTTTACCTGCAGCCTCACCATATTATAATACAATAATATGTTTAAGAAATACTAACTATTAATTAACTAATTAGATGGACAAAAATGTCTCCACATTTTTTGAATATATTTTAAAGGAATAAGGGAAGATTAGAGTCTAGTATTTAGATGAATTATCACAAATACCACTAAAAAGGAAAATTGAAGGATACTGAATAAAAATATAGGTATTTTAGTTCATTTTAAATTAGTCAAAATTTTAAAAATAATTTCTAACAAAATTTCTAATGAAATATTGATGGAGAGAACTTTTAACTTAATAATATATTTAAATAGTTAGGAGTGTATCTATCCTTTTTTTTTTTTTTTCCTTCAAATGATGAAAATGTTATAGAACTAGTTGGGGGGATCAAGATGTAATTAGCCATAGAAAATAAATGTTACAATTGCACAAGTAGATTGATACAATTAAAATCCACGACATCAAAAAAGAAAAGAAAAAATTGTGATATCAATTATATACTACAAGAGAAGGAAAAAAAAAAAAAAAAAACTCTCAAAAAAGTTTCTTTTTATCTACTTGTATTGCAACAAACTTGTGGTCTTTAACATCCAATTCTAACTCTACATCACACATGCAACCAGAAATAATTGCGCAGTCCTCACCATAGCATGTCTTTGGAAAGTTAGCATAGATCAGGAGAGGGAATATAAAAACCAATTACCTTCATATGAAAACAAGAGGAACGGGACTTCAAAGGACGAACACTACTCCATTCCTCATGCCATCTTCTCCTCCCTGGGCTCCTTTTTCGCTGTCTATTGTGCGTCGTCTCCATTGGATTATATCTTACTCTTTTTAACATATTCTCCATAGATGGCGTTGTCGTCCAGATTGAAACAACAATCATGTGCCAATTCTAAACAAACAAAAACATACCAGTAACTGAACACTATCAATTTTCTAACGCCTACTCCTGCATACCAAGAAATAATACTTTGCTTAGAGTCCAGCACAGACACACAGTATACCCTACCTCAAAGCTGCCCATCCATCCATTATAGCCAATAACTCCTGTCTCACAAAAGAATCAAAGGTTAGAAAAAAAGAAAAAAAAAAGAGGAAGAAGTTAGAACCTTTCAAATTAAAGAAAGGAATCATTGTGCTTATTAATTAACTCACCAAAATAATCTTCCAATAAATGAGAGTATGCAAAAAAAAAGCTTTCTTTCTCTGCGCCACAATAATTAAAAGGTATATGGTTTTCAAATACGAAAGATGATTCAAAATATCAACAAATTAACTTCATCGTACGAAATAGTAATCATCACACTCTTCGCCGAACACCCCGGATAAATGGATGGATGGATGGACCACACACCGACCCACACCAATATAAACCCAACCAAAAACCACAACTACTCCATTTTTCTCTCTTTCGTTTATTATTTCCTCTTCTATCTTCTCTCTTCTCTTAAGTCTCTCCTCCTCTCTGTCTCATCCTCTACCCCATCGCATTAGATGGCCACGGGGTGGATCCGGACCCTCCATTGCAAATCCAACGCTCTCGAAGACGTAGTCTTACCCCGAACCTCTCCCAAGAAGCAACCCCTCCTCCCCCTCTCTTGCGCCAAGGACGACGACGTCGTCCTCCTCTTACCAAAATATCCCTCAGCTTTTCCCAAAAAGCCATCGAAGACCCGGCAACGTCGCAAGAAGAACCCTAACCCGAGGCCGCCCGCCGTCCCGCCGTCGCCGGCGGCTTCGCCGCCGACGGAGTCTTTTCCGACCCTGGCGGAGCTGCCGGAGGGGCATTCGTCGAGGCGGGTGGTGGAGATCATATTCAGCTCGAGCTGGTCGTCGGCGGGCCGCTTCCCCGGCGAGATCGAGATGCTGTTCCGGGTCCACAACCCGGTTCGAACCGTGGCCCGGTTCGAGGAGTACCGGTCGGCGGTCAGGTCGAGGGCGTCCCGTTCCGGCGAGCCGCGGTGCGCCGCCGACGGCAACGAGATGATGCGATTCCACCGCGCCGCCGGAGGCAACGGCGCCGAGCAGGTCTACGCCGCCGTGGTGGCACCGACGGCGAAAGAGGAGGGCATCCGGACCTTCTCGCGCAGCGGCGCGGCTCACGAGAGCGGCTGCGGCGGCAGGAACGCGATGCTGGTTTGCCGAGTCATCGCCGGCCGCGTTAGGGCTGAGTCGGATCCGGAGTCGGAGGGCGAGTCGGTTCGGGTAGGGAAAGGGGAGCTGGTGGTGTTCGACTCGCGCGCCGTCCTCCCCTGTTTCCTAATCATCTATAAGGCAGCTCAATAGAAGCTTTTAGCCTTACTTACCTAATCTATTATTACTATTAGAAGATTCTTGTGCTAATTAGCTTAAAGCATGGGTGGTAGTGTGGAGTGTAACTGAAGATTGTGGATAGAGATCGTTTTCTTTTTTATTGATATAGAAATCTTTTTGCTTCTTCTTCTTCTTCTGGTATTTGGGTCTTCTTATTTTATCTACTGTGATAGTGATTATGCAGTGAGATAACATTAAGATTTTTGAAAGACAATCTTATAAGCTTATATTATTTTCAATCTTAAGGCTGCTTCCAGAGAGATAAACAAAGCCCACAAAACAGAGACGAATAGTAACAACTTTCTTCTACTCTATGCAAGCCAAAATCTAATTCCAACCAATGGAATGCGGCTCTAAGTATTGATGAGAAAAGCAAATATCAACATCCACTTGTGGCACTAGTACTTAAATGAGATGGTCCATGGTTGAGCCTTCTATAATATATTCAACGAAAAGGATCCAATCTCGCTTTCAATGCATGGTTCACATGACATCTCATTCATGGAGGTCTCCTGCACCCAACCACTAGTCAAAGGGGGGGGGGGGATAAATAGGCGTAAGAAGTAGTAATCCTTATGTGATGTTGTTTTAAGTCCACGTGGTAAAAATATATTTCACATCTTCTACTGTTTAGTGTTTTACTATATTAAAGAAGAAATAAATAATAAAATAAAGGGGGGTGAGTCCTGCCTTTAAAGACAAAAAAATGATTGCAAACAAGGACAAAGTCAGGAAATTCTAGCAGTATTGCACACTGACAAGCACTTTAAATGACAAACTACCATAAGCTCACATGAGCCTTTTAAAATGTGATAGTTAGAGTTGTGACAAAGGATATATCTAACGGATTAAGCTGAACAAAGGGTTAATCTTCTAAACGCCCGTTGATATCTATTTTAACTCATCCCGCTGTCGAACTATTCATCTAAATTAATTACACCGTTAGGTCATCAATCAAATCAAGTTTTATTTTTATTTTTATTTTTATTTTTATTTTATAATAATTATTTAGTATTAGAATTAATTCTATGATCTCTTTAGTTTAGTCAAGGAAAGAATAACTAATAACTTATGTCGATAGTGAAGGAGAAATTGTTTGCATAGTCGTAACCGAAGGGACAGCACAACTGCGTCAGGATCCAATTTAATTTCGGACGTACATCTCTACATGAATAACTTACATCTGTTACTGCTATTCTCGGCCTGCAATTTAATCATCAGCCAGAGAGAGATATAGAAACACTGTAGACGATTCCTCATCTCTGATTGGTTTGAGAAGGGGGGGGGGGGCCCAGCTCATTTTATTGGAACCAAAGCACGCAAAAAATTTCACCTATATTCTCGTTTATTTTATAGCTAGTTCCTGACACATATTCATGTTATCCCAACACACCAACAGTGATGCCATTCACTTCCAATACCTCCTTCTTCCAAAATGCTATTTGTTTTCCCAGCATAATATATTAGATAAGGCAGCAGTTAGATTTCAATATTTATGACTCCTGACTGCTGTAAATGTTTGATGGGTACCAAGCCCTGACACTTCCACACTTGGGTTGGGTACTTCCGCAATTTATTTTACAGTTATTTTTTTTTATTAGTAAGATTATTAGGGTTTTAGCTAGGAAATGGGAATTACTATGATAATATTAAGGTAATTCTATCTCTTCTAGGACCACAATTAGACCAGTCCTAAGTTGAACAACTATCATGAACTTGTATATAATGGAAGAGATGTTGAAGTTTCGATTGATCTTAAATAGTTTCATAGAAAAGAGTAAGCTCCCATATGTTGTTGTTCCTTTAGCTGCAGTTTAGATACTACCACCTGATTGAAACAAAGCTCTGCAGAATAGTAGTAGAAATCCTGATACCAACTTTCGTTACAAAGAGAACTACTTACTTCCTGGGCAACTTTTCAGTAAAGTAGATAAAATTTACGAAATAACAAAGGAGATTATTTATGCCGAAATCCAGGATATCACATAACAAAGTGACATAAACAATGAACGCCCATGGTAAATAATCAAAATTCACTTTCAGTAAACCAAGTAAACATGCCACAGCTTCCACCACCGATTTGAATGGAACTCCTCCAATGTACACAGATAGTACACTCCCGTCGTCGGTCGGCTGAACAGAGTAGCCAGTCTATGATAGACTCATCACTGGGTCTCGACGAGAACGTACAGCGGCTTATCTCTCAACCTTTCACGACCCTGAGATACACATGCTGAAACTCAATGAGCAATACATAAAAGATATTGTGTGTGTGTGTGTGGCGAACTAAGTTCAGGATTATGTAGATCATTCCTTCTCGAGACTGGGAGAATCAGTTCCATAAGCTTTTGAGAATGTCTCGAAACATCATCAGAAAAGTTGGTAGCATAAAAGCATAGAGAAATTGAGATAGTAAGTGCTATACAACTACTGATCCAGAATTATTATAAATTTACTGATCTTTCAGCAACACAAGTGAACGCACCTTCAGTTCAGGAATTTCAATGACACATGCACATTCGACCACTTCGGCGCCGACGCGTTCTGCAGATGGCAACATGAGCTGTGAACTAATAAGAATGGCAGAAAAAATATATATACGAAAACAGTCGTGTTAAGCTCAGAACTTCCGTAAACATAACATAACAGAAAAAGAATTACTTTGGATCTTTCACATTGTCAAAAACATGAGCATAAGGCCAGAGAAATGCCTGTCTTTATCTGATAATTATAGCATGATTGTAAGTCAGATCAGACTAAAATGGTTCACCTTCCTCAAATCATCTGGTTTATTGCAAAATACTAAAACTGTACAGAAAACCACCGCTGTAGATTCAGGCTATTAAACAGACAAAAACACTGAGCATATAATTCCTCAAAGTCAAAAGTAGTTCGTTCTTTCTTTTATTTCACTCGTGTTACTCATTGTTCATCACAGAAGTAGTGAAAGCGAACATAAATCAGTCATATCAACTAAATCTCAGCAGCATTTTCACTTTGAAGGATGAGAGAAACTTAAATGGTGCAATGAAGCAACTTAGAAGCAAAGAATCTAGAGCGGTGGAAATTCCAAATATATATTCAAAGATATATCTTTACACATAAGAAAAACCTCTAACAACATGGCACCACAAATCTGCAATATCAACTAAAGATAAAACCTTTCTGGGATAAATTTTTGTAATCATAAAACAAAACTCGGTTTTGGCTTTAGTTTCTGTTAAGCAGAGAAATCCCCAATACATTATGGTTTCAGAAATTTCCATTTTCCATCATATTTAACCTATAAAAGTTAAAATATTAGTTATAAACTATAAGCATGTCAAAACTATAAGAATACTATGTTAGCGCTAGATTCTCATCGAGCTAATAATAATCCATGATTATAGGTATTTTAACAGCCGTATGATCCACCTACATTGTCATTTCTTCATGTGGAGCAATGAGAAGGTTTCATATGGATATCATGCTACAGAAAGAGAAGAACAGGGATTAATTTAGAAAGCAAATTAAGAGGCTCTATATTCCATATTTTATAGTAATCCATGTACAGCAAGTTGTCTGATTAAAAGAGATTTCTTTCTCCTCGCCAAATTTAAAGTAGCATATTCTAAATTTTCCAAGTAGATCTGAACTCAAAAAGCATTGATTGCAGAAGTACTATGCTTCAGAAGCTATACAAACTCAACATACCCAGTAAATTAATGGCAGCACAAAGAGTTCCTCCAGTTGCAATCAAGTCATCAACTACCAAAGCTCGTTCCCCAGGTTGAACAGCCCCAACATGCATTTCAAGACAGTCGGTTCCATATTCGAGAACATACTCTTCCGAAATGACTTCGCCTAGAATTTGCCATAATTAGTTAGTCCAACTAATAGCTCTGAGGTGAATTTTTTCATGAAGACATTATATAAACAATCAATGTTCTCAATGAAATTGAGCATACAACAGGGTCGGTGGCTACAAAAGGAACAAGCTATATTCAAGATACAATTAAAAATAAAATGATGTTTCTAATTCACTTCTAGTATAATATAGACCAAGAAACTTGGTGATCCAATTGTCACTAAGAGTTTCGATAGCATGCTGATTGTTCTACTTGATGATATAGTTTGCCTGATTTTGTGGCATTTACGTTTTGTTACAATAGGACGCTTGCATGGCCTTGCACTTAGCAGTATAAAGTTGACAGGTAAGTTATGAGTACGATACCAGGTAACTTTCTTGGCTTTCTTAGTGGGATGAACTTTGCACCGATAGCTAGCGCAATTGGAGGACCAAAAATAAAGCCTCTAGCCTCGATTCCTACCAAAGGAAGAATAGGAATCTCATCAAATCAATCAAAAATTAAGATTGTAGATAATGAAAAAAAATTCGGTAGTGTCTACCTGCAGAATGTACTGGTACGAAGAAAATATTAATGCACAAGTAACAACAATTAAAAAATATGGTCAAGATATAGATAGGCCCAAGGATCAATTATTGTAGCATGAGATCAAACGCATGAAAACTAGAATATCAAAAGCATGGAAGAGAGGCAAAATGATGACAATAACCTCGATGACAACGAGAAAAAAGAAAAAGAAAATAAAATACCGCTAAGAATTGTAGTAATAATTGATTATTCTACCAACGACACAATATGCAGCAGTTTAGCTTGGGACAGAATGCCAGACAAGAGAGTTAGTGAAGATGCCACTTCTACATCGACATAGTGGGCCTACTAATAATAATTATTATGATATTTCATGAAATTAATAATCCAGTGAGTTGTGAACAACCTTTAAATACTCAATCAAAACAAGAATGATTTAAGGATTAAAGACCCAAAGAACAAACGTTCAGGAATATGAAGTCTGCCAGCTGCCACTGCAACGTACTGTTTTCTCTCAGTATTATTTACAGAAAGGAAGCATTAAAAGATCCGCCACCTTCTCCTTTGCCTAAATGATCATCTTTTGACAAGAATAATTAGTGCAGCTAATGTCGTGCTATGCCTCCAATTTACCAAATGCAGACAAGGATCATAAATGCGATTCGACATTGGAATCGCAATCGTACCTACCAAATCCAAACAGGTAGGGGGAAAACAACATGCAACAGAAAATAAGAATGAAAAGGCCCATCAAACAGTAATGGACCTTTCACAAATTTACATCAGAGTGGGGGGGGGGGGGGACCAGGGTGTGCAGTATGCCAGTATCAGTGTCAAGGCCACCCCACTCCAAAAGAAACAGAATCCAACCACAAGCCACAAGCTCGCGGCTGGTCCATGATAACTATGCCACTAAGAACGATTGCAGTCAAACAAGGTTGCCCTACCACTGCGAGGAAAAAGAGTTTCTCAAGTCTCCAGAAAGGTAACTAGGAAGTTTTCCAATCAAAATTATGAGGTGGGCGAAAGCCTTCTTTCTTTCTTTCTTTCTTTTTTGTCAAACAAACACACTATCATCCTCCAATGAGTGGAAGCAGAAATTATCACAGAAGAAAAGATGAGCATATTCGTGTACGGCTACAGGAAAACCAAGAATTACCAGCAACGACAGAGACATCCCTTCCTGTGTACCGCTCCACGAACAAATCCACGGCGTCCTTGAATGCTTTTGGATCAAGAAGCAGAGTGGTGATGTCTTGGAACATGATTCCTGCTATCCATCCTTCGCTTGAGCCAAATTGGTATAAAGTAGAAAAGTAGTAGTAATAATAATAATAATAACAGTAATGAAAAGAACGAAGCAGAGTGAGTTTTCAAAATTGGCACCCAATGTTTCATATACGAGAACTAGACGCAATCTTTTCAAGGAAAACAAAGACGATCAAATTACAATATACCCAGATGGGTACTCCATATTAGCACCAAGAAAACCAGAAAAAGAAGGAATTTTGACGACCGGGAAGTGATGAAGAAGAGAGAACAACGACTAAGTTCGTGAAATCACGATATGAGAAGGGACCTGGCTTGGGGAAGTTGGGCACCACTCTAATGGAAGAAGCTATCCCCTCCATGCGGTCGTCCTTCATCTCTTCCTTCTTCTCCTCACAAACCGACATTGCTTTCTCTCTCTCTATCTCTATCTCTAGATGAAGCAGAGGAGAGACAGAGAGAGAGGAAGTGGACAGGAGTGGAGAAGAGAAGTGGGGAAGAGTGGCGTGTATAAATAAAGGGCGAGACGAAGACAAGGGAGGGAAGTAGCTCTCCATACGAGAGAGAAAGGAAGAGGAGAGAGGCAGCAAGCAATAAGTTAACCGCGGCTTTGGTCTCGTTTACAAATAATCCCAATTCTTGGGTGGGAAACGGAAAAAGCATCACGAGAAAGTGTGGCCCATGCATGACCAGTTTAACTTTTTCAAAAGTGAAGTACTTTTGTTCTATTTAATGGCATTGACTGGATTTGGTGTTGGACCAGACCAAGATTGATCTCCTAAGATCGTATCATCTGAAACATATTTTAGGGCTGTGAGCCTCAAATTATATATATATATATATATATAAAGTAAATGTTAGCGAGAAGAGTAGGTTTGGTTCTAGCCCAATAATAAATGCAATCTAGTTTATATTCATTCTTCTTCTTTTTTTTCTTTTTCTTTTTTACTTCTTGGAACCAGACAACTAGGTATATTCTCGGTAACATAACAATCTTAATAAAGTATTCATCTGTATGAACGACAAGAATCGGATTTACTTCAAAAGAAGTAAAAGAGAACGGGATTTGCTCTCTCCTTTAGCATGTAGAAGTGTGTGAAAGTTTCACCTTTCAGGGAAAAGGTCGATAACTATATTCTCCTAAACTTATTAGGCTTAATTACAAAAGTTTCACCTCAAAGGACCACTTCGCAAATAGTGATATCCTCGAGGGTGTTTCGTGAAAACTCTCTCTCCTCTCTTTTTTTTTTTTTTCCCGTTTTCCAAATTTCAATTCGGGAATACGACCGGGTACAGCCCATAGATCCTGTGTGACGTCACAATTGAGCCGGAACAGCACCAAATCCTCCAACAGGCCTGATCCGCTTATGACATCCCCCAACCACTACCCCCCACACCCGACTCCACCCACTTAGACACCCACGTTCTCTTGGGCCCACCATATAATTAAAGTTATTATTATATCAATATGTGGGCTCCCCTAACTAATATCTCTCAAACTCCTATTTTTTTTAAGTATTTATTTTAAAAATAATATTTTTATACTAGGAAGAAGAGATGTAATATTAGTATAAGCTATTTCTGTTGTTATTCAGTAAATTTTTGACATTTTAAACCAAATTATATATAAATTATTGTTAAATTAAAATTTTAAAAATAAGGAGAGCGAACTTTGCATCTTATGAGTTTAAAAATAATTTTGTTTTTAATAAGCATTAGTATTCATGTCAACTAGTGACTAATTCATGCGCATAGATTTAATGAAATAAGAGAAGAATAATGAGGAGAAGACTTCGGGATTAGTATGAACGAGTAAAGCAATATCATCTATATATGTAGTCTTTAGTTATATAAAAGCTTGTGCTCTATCCCACCTGGCAAATCCACAGTATTACGTCTAAAAAAATGTGATTAATTAGGAGATAGAGAGAGAGAGAGAGAGATTTGACTAAGAACTTGTCTAAGAGCGTGCTATTAATTAGACAGAATTTAGGAGCACTACTCAATCTAAATTATTATTATTATTATTTTTTGCATGTGAATAGCTTGACTTAATTCTATTATTCTCAAGAATAGTTTCAAAAGTGATTAGATTCTAAAGACTCATGATAATTAACAAGTCACTAGCTTACAACTCAATAGCTTTATGTGTAAAAATTTGACACACTATGATTCTTTGTCTTAAAAATAATTGAGCTTCTTACACGTCTAATATGTGAACGAGGATGAAATATTCTTATACAAAACGTGGGATGTACATGATAAAGGAGGTAAAAGGAGAAAGCTACATCTAAGCATCCAAATAATTGTATGCCTATGCCTGACAGATAAAAATTTCTAGATCTCAAGAGAGGTCAATATCAAAATATCAAGTCCAATAAGAGCACTCAAGATCGAACAAATCTAATCAAATCCACGTTAATGAGTGGATAGAAGATATTCATATAGTTTGCAAGTATCTAGGATAGAAATCTTGAGATTAACTCGTATGAGTTTTAATAAATTGAGCAAGCATTGAGGAGGTAGAAATTTATTTATTTATTTATTTATTTTAACAACTTGTAGGTAAATAATTTATTAATTTTGATCGTGATTTATAAGCTTGATACATATGAAAAATATAATTAATATTACAAAAAAAACAAGTATTGAGCTCCAAAGATATATAAGATTTGAATAAGAAACACTCAACACACTCGAACATAACAAGCTTGTTAACTTTAGCTTCCTCTTGATCTTAACTGGATCTTGATATTGTGTTGCTACAATATGAGAAACTAAGTGGCTCGGTTGCTACTAAAATTTCATGGCCATCATTCTTGCAAGAGAAGAAGGAGAAAGACGAGCAAGGATGGAGAAGGAGAGAGACGAGCTGAATGACATGCGGTGACAGCAAACAATGACAAACCGAGTGAGAGAGAGAGACAACAGAGAAGGAGAAATAGGTGGCAAATCCAAGAGTGAATAAGAAAGCATATAGTAGAGTTGGCAACAGAATGTAGGTGGTCAGCGAAGTAACCTCGGATGTGGGCAGTTGAGATGAGATAGAGGGCTAGCTATCGTGAATCCTGAAAGAAAAAAAGAAAAACAAAAAGAGGAGGTGGGGTCTATGGAGAGGAAACTTCGACTTGAGGCGGCATTGATGGGGCATTGGGTACAAAAGTAGAGAAAAAGAAAAGAGAGAGAAATAGAAGAAGTGAGCGACAGAGGAAGGAGATAGGACAATGAAAGAAAAAAGAAAAAAAAGGAGAGAAAGGAACGGGAAAAAGACGAGGAAAGAAGAAAATTCTTCCATTCCATCTAACCACTTAGCTAGGAGAGAAGAGATGAGAACATCCGAACAAATTAACATGGGGAGAAAACTCTTTTAGGAAGGGAGAGAAGACAACAAACCCTAACATATGGCTCATAGGGATGGCAATATAAACGAGTTAGGATATCACCAACCCTATCTACATGCTTATTTTTTAAAAAATTAAAAAAAAAAACTAAAAATTAGAAGATCTTAAGTCAAATAAGAGTGAAGGAAGTAATTATTTATATTATCTTTGCAACATTCAAATCACAAGGAAACAGCATCCCATCAAAACTTTTGGGTAATCAAAAAAATCAAGATAGTATATTCAACTACTACTCATGTGCAGTGTTCTTGCTCTCTTCTTGGGTCCATTCGTTGAATGGATGCATGCTTGATCATTTAAAGGCAAAAGTAAAAACAAAGAGAGACAGGGAGAGAAGAGGATAAGAGCAACTAGGTTATGATTAGCTAAGGATCGAATTTTGGATCATTAGTCTTGACAAAAATTCAATCTGGCCCTAGATGCTTCTAGCTCAATTTAGACTCAGCTAGGTGTATATATAAGTATCCTTAAGCAGTATAGGTTGGATTTAGTAGCTCTAAGATATAGTGACTTTGAAGATGAATTTGATGGTGTGGCAGCAATGGAGTGTTAGCTTAGCTGTATTTAGCTTAGAAGTTTAATTTAGTAGCGCAGCACAATTTAGTGGAGTAACTTGGTAAGATGAATAACTTATGTATGTGTGGCTCTGTTTAGTAGAAAAATATTCTTTGAGATCTAGGTGCTTTTATACTTAAGGAGGTATAATATTTTGTCCAATCTATGTAGATGTCTAAATTTTGTTCATCAATGTATTGGAAGGAGAATGATTGACTCATCTGGGGCTTCATATTTCTCTGGCCAAAATGATAAAAGAAAATAGTTTTATCGTATAAATAAAGTTAACCCAGTTGATGTGCAATCATTAATCGAATTGGTCTGCACATACAATCAAATATATCGATCTTTAAAATAAAATTATAATTATCGAAAACACAAAAAATTAATAAATTGATGGATATAAGTATAACAAACCCGAGAACCTATAAGTTGGGCACTCTGATCTATTTGGTCTCTCTCTCTCTCTCTCTCTCACAGCTAATATCCCTAAAGAACAAAGACCCAAGACCCTTATTAGTCCACCCATTGAGCTGGCAAAAGGTATCTAGTTTTAAGGAAATTATATTTTTTAACAAAGAAAAAGGCAACAGTGGGCAGCTGTTATATGATTCTTTAATCGTGCGATTGGATAGTAATATCGTATTTATATCCAACTATAATCGACGTGGACTTGGAAGTTCGAGGGAGGGAAATTGGTAAAGACTAAATAAGAAAGAAAAGGGTGTGTTGTGTACGTAGGCAGCTAGAACTACAATAGTGTAGATTGGATTGGAGGTAGGTGTGCATTGGGATTGTGCTGGGAGAGTGGGCCTGACAGTGGTAGATTTGGTTCTTGGTTTGTCTCGTAGATCGATCTCATCTCAATATCTCATCCATAGTCCACAGTCCACAGTCCATAGTCCATAGACCATAGATGGATGGATTCAATGCCATTAAATTCCCTAACTAGCTTTATTCCCGAGGATGCTGAGATTTTTTTGGTTTCTTCTTCCTACGAGAAGAAGATTACTTTTTTTCCTCTGCGACAGACACCGGATGTATCTTGAGGGGAGGGGCCCCCTTTGTTTGTAGGGGGATAAAGGGAAGTTTTTGGGATAATTTAATCCTTTATCTCTAAAAGATGAGTGCTATAACTAAGGAGAACTTAGGTTTCTCTTCAACCATTTGAGCACTATTGTTAATCTATCCTACTGGCAAATAGAAAAGGCCATTATATGTAATGTCCAAATAGAGAAGTGAATTTGGGTAGAGAGTGTTCTGCTAATTGTGTGTAAGATTATGCATCACTGACTCGACTCTTTATCTTGGGCAGCATGCATAAATAACCAACAATCTTAAAGAAACATGATTGATAAAACATAAATGAAGAAAGCTTCTATAAAGAGTTAATGTGGCGGCAAGCTGCAACTGAGCTTACTACAAGTTATATTCACATAACTAGCCAGAATCAGATCCAACCACTTTCAGTCAAATACATTTCTGAATGCAAATTTCATGGGTTCAAGCGCTGACATTGTTGGAAGTCTTAGCTCCTCTTGCCAGTGGAATAGAGACTAGATCGCCGGGTTCGAACAGACGGATTCTCTCTGCAAGTCCTCCTAGGCCTGTTCTTCCTGAGCTCATACCCAATGGTGTGCAGGTCATCACAAATCTCATGCCTTGCGAGCGAAACAAGACCTGGCAATATTTCCTTCTGAAAATCTCGTAGTCCCCGTCCCCTTCTTAGCTTAATCCCACATGTATCCTTTCTTGTCTCCTTCTCAGCTGGTGTTGCAGGAATCCATAGCCCATCATCTGTTGTCTCTTGTAGATTCAGTGTACCCCTCTCGAAAGAATCTGAAGAATACTCGGGCTGATCATTTCCTCCCTCTCCGACTGTCTGTCTCTTTCTACCCAAGTTATCTGTAAAACATGTTGACTTCTCTGAAGAAATGCACACAAGTGTCTCAGCTGCTCTAGCAATTATATGATCCATCTCGGCTCTCTGAGCTTGCAGCTGCTCGATATCATCCATGTTGGATAGTTTAGAAGGTGTACCAGCACGATCAGAAGCTTCAGGTATATCCACATCATGTAGCTGATTAAGTCCAGAATGCATAGAAATGGGTAGAAACACATCCTTCACTGCACTTGGGTCCAGTGAAGAAGTGCATTCAGTGCTTCCAGCCATCCGGTCAGGCTTACTTCCAACTGGATATTCTCCAGAAAATTCATCCGGTTGCCTCTCACCCTCAGCTATGGCATGGCTTGAGACAGTATCTTCTTCACTCCCACCACGATCTGCTTTCTTTTCGTCCAGAGCACTAACCACGGTTATTGGCAGGTTGGAGCTTCCGACTGACGCATGCTTATTGTGTTCTGCATTAATATTATCACTAGAAATTACACTCGAAGGTTGCATCTGGTTCTCACTAAGAATAGTGTAATGCAGTTCTCCTGGTAGTGAGCCTACGTTCCCATGAACTGATTTGTGAAAGCCTGAAGATGAATGACCGCCTCCATTGGAGCCACTGGAAGATCCTTCAAGTGAATGTCTGTAGCATTCTTGTAGATGCTCGGGACCAGATCCATGGAACTTAGTATCCACCATGGGCTGATCCTGATTCCATACACTTTTTCTAGCCTGAGTGTTACTTGTAGAAGCTCGTGAACTAAAAAGGTGTGAATCTTCGTGGCCATGACACAGAACATCAGCAATCCTTACCTTTGAAATTCCTTGAGCAGATATTGCTTGACCTGCTAGATCCGAGACAGAAGAATCTTTAGAGCACCTATTCTTGGAGTCATACTCTTTTGGATATATGATGCTGGAATCTCTCCAAAAGTTTCCATGATGAACAACTGATGAACTTGCAGATGGAGAATGGAACAATGCCACAGGATTAGGCAAAACCTGGATCGATTCATCATCTTGAGATATGTTGAGGTCAATCTGATACAGTTTGCATGGAGTAGTCTTTTGTTTCTGAGTATTTAGATTGGCCAGAGAACCACTACATTCATTTGATCCTGAAACAGAAGAAATCTATCATGTCTACCAAGGATATCCTTAGGTTCACTGAACTATATTGAACTGAAAGTATACTTACTGTATGTTGCTTAATAGTGATTCCCAAGGGCTACGAAACTCATGAATGTGTAAAGTTTTATCGGCAATTTTCACCATTTACAAACATGGGAATTGAAGGTTTTGAGACTTTGTTGAGTCGGATGAAATTTCATAGAGAACAGATCTAGTCAGAAAATTTCAAAGGAACGACAATGTCCAAATTCAACTCAGAACGGCACGAACTATTTTGAAGTAATGGTGATACTCAAGACAGCCACAGCTTGAAATGCTAGATATATGTCTTTATGTAGTTATCCACACAAGGGCCAAGCACATCCACTGTGGTACACTGAATATGCTAGAGTGCTTCTCAATGCTTGAAAAAGAGACTAGTAATCTTCTCAATGTGATACACTTATAGTTGTCATCTAGGCACCATAAGGCATTCTCTGGAATCAAGAACATGATAGATATCTGGTGGATCCTATGACTCCAATTACATGAATGTGACTGGAAGTTGTATAATTGGAGAACAATAAGCAGGAGCCAGGAAAAGTATAAAGGGAACAATATGGTTGTGTAGTTTGAAAAGTTGACAACAAAAAAAAAAGGAAAAAAATAAAAGCAATCAAATACTATATTCGAGAGCTAATTGACTGATTCATAATCCTACATTGATGAGTGAAATAATTAAGGGTAGGGATATCTTAACTGTTGTCCTAGGCTATGGAAAATACTACAAAAAAAACAAGTTACCAATTCTGGGCAAATGGTGATGCAAATGAACATATTCTGTCTATGCATGCAAATAACTATTTGCAAATCACTTTCAAAGCAATGAATTAGCTTACCGACACTAAAGTGATGCCATTTCTTCTCTCTCTGTGGCTCGCTAGCATCAGCATTCGAGTGATCCTCCAAAGAAATAACCAGTGAATTCTTCCCAGATCTATTAATTGAATCAATGTTAGATGTAACAGCCAATTGCGAATCACTTGTTTCTCCATCAGCGGAGCATGTACGCATCACTGGCTTTTCCAAATCAATCACACTGCGATCACTCAAACTAAAACCAACATGTTGACCGTTGCCTTGTTTTGTATAAGACTCACCCCTTACTAAGCCAACTTTACTATCATCGCAAAGATAAGGCTTTACTTCCAATACTTCATCAATCTCATCCCCCGAGTCTATAATAAAATCATCTGCAGGTATCGAAAGGTCGAAACCCCTCTTTGTCTGCCTTCCTACCTCAGAAGAATCGCTTAATAGCTCTCGAGACACACCATTCTTCTTCGCCTCTGTCGAATTAACCTGCACATAAATCCCTGTTATCCACAACACAAAGTGGGTCTTCGTTTTTCTTTTATTGTTTTTTTTTTACCATCAACGAATTGGATTCCATGTCGAATTCATCAGCCGCCGTCTTCCGAGACGAAATCCCAGTATACACATCAGAACCTTTCCAGCAAATCTCGTGCATCAAATTCTTCTGAGTCCAGTACAATCGATGGAGCTCCCTTACCTAAAAGTCAAAACGAAACGAAACTCCGATGCTCACACGATCAAATCAAAGCATCCGAGGAGAACAAAACCACTCTTACCTGGCTCCTAAACACGGCATCATGCCGAAGCATTGCCTGCCTCACCCCCTCCTTGATCGAATCCTCATACGCTTGCGCCGAGCAGTTCAGATTCAAATCTCCCCTCCTCAGCAACATCATCATCGTCCCCATTCCTACGACCAGCGAAAAATCTGGTAAAAAGAAAAAAACGAAAAAAACAACAACAAGAACCCAAAACGTTAGGGGTCAAAGATGAGCACCAAAACACTCGAATGGTGAAATATCAACGTGGGAGAAAAAAAAAAAACAAAACCAAAAAAAGACATCCGCACCTGGAAAGGACGAATTGGGGAGGGGAAAAAGAGACCCATCTGATCGAAATAATTGGGTCTCGATAGGAGCAGCAGCAGCTTTGCGCTTCCTTTTCCTTTTTCCTTCTCAATCTGCCGCTGCTACTCCTGCAACGCTCACTGCACACAGATAGGAAAGAAAGAAAGAAAGAAAGAAAGATACAAGAGAGAGAGGGGTAGTGGGGCGACAGGAGATTAAAAAAAAAGAGATTAGAGAGATGATGGAATGGGATTGGAATTGGGATCGATTCCTTCCCTGCTTCCTTTATTCTATAATAAGCGCAGAGGAAACCCGAGGGGGGAGAGAGAGAGAGAGAGAGATGGAAGAGAAAGAAGGATCCCACCACGGGGCAGGGAGTTGAGCTGGAGTTGTGGCGTCCGTTTACTAGTGCAGTACTACTACTGGGGGAAAAGGTTTCATGGGAGTAGAATGACATATCACGGTTTGAGTTTCCGAAACTGCCCCTGGCGTTGGATGGTATTGAGATTTTTGTCTTTAATGCTTCTTGTCCTCATAAGTATGACTTGGAAAATATTTAGTCAATCTTATACATTCATTATTTACAACATCTTTACTAATCCATCATATTTATAAAATATTTTCCTTTTCGTTTTTTTTTTTTTAATCTCCGGTGCGTTACAGTTTTCAGCTTTTTAATCTTAACGCAAGACGGTTACATCTTCAATAGTATAAAAGACACGAGGAGACGAGATAAAACTTTACCAGTAAACCATAGGACACGGCAGTGAATGGTTACAGGACACAGGTGCATATGATGTGGCCAATTACCTAACTCGAGAAGACAAAAAGATTATTAAGCGATTACATGTTTCTTTCTCTCCAGATGTTTCACAATGAAGTAAGGTATCAAAAATGTTGGCATTACTTATCTCATGTAATTAAGGGGATATATGTCACTCTGGAAGACGGGAATCAAAGATTGGTGAGATGCGATTAGCGAAACAGCGACATTTCCCAAATCTGCGCATCGGAACACACACGACACGGGTCACGACGACCCGACCGCCGAGAGGGGCAGCGTGGGAATTAAGGATGGTCGGGAGTGTGGGGTCCCACGTGCAGGACCACACCTTCTCCTGCTCCGATCTCAAAGCAAAGCAACGAATGGATCGAATCTCCCCCAGCGTTTTTTAAATGGGGTCAGCTCTAAAATAGGAACAAACGAACTTTGTAGTGTTATGGAGACCGGGAACTATCTTTGGCCCACTCCTTCGCCTGGGTCCCATGACCGGAAGTTTTGGGTTGGTCTCGAAACTAGTTCTTTTTCACGGTGTAATCGGGGAATCCAAGATAGGAGATGAAGACGCGAAGTTGACTGTAATATTGGGGAGTGGAGGAATAAAAGAACGCGGGGGGAGTGACTAGTGAGTGCTTGTCGGAATCTAATGGCAGTCCTAAGCCTAAGCCTAAGCTATCGTTATCCTATTACTAGATTAATAGATAATTATATTGAAATTATTATTGTTTTTTATATATCTCCCATCAATTATTAAACATGTTTGACTCCTTACAATTTTGAGAAGATCAAAATACCACTGAAAAGGTAAGAATATTTTTATTCTCTCTACTGAAAACCGAGTAATATGCCTTCCGGATTTATGTAAGAGGACTATTAATTCTCTAACCTCTAAATCTCTATTATTCATAAATAAAAGTCTACTAGAATTTTATTACTTTTTTTGCTATAAGAATATATGCGATCATCCTTGCAGACCATAAAGGGGCCAGGATCCTCTATATTTAGAAATTCCATTTTTTACTATAAAAAGGTAAGTGAAATTTAATAAATAGCAGTAATTTCCCTCTCAGCTTTAAATCTAAAATATTCTTTCATATACTCTTTTTATTTTTAATATTAGATTAATTAAAAGGTAATCAGATCTCTCATTTTTTTTAATAATTTTTATTTAACATCTTAATTTATTTTGACTAACTGATATTAATTAAATTATTAAAATATTCTCATATTTCTACCCGATCGTCTTCTCCCAATCACCTCCTCTCGCGATAGCTACTACCACTTTTCTTTGTCCTTCTACTCTTCGTTTTCTTTTATTTTATTAATCACATGAGAAAGATAAGAGAAAATAAGTGGATGAATAATACATAGATAATTTAAATATTTTATAAAATATATAGTTTTGTTCATATATAAACCAGGGTGTTAAATAATAATAATAAAAAAAGATGGATGGAGTTATGAAAATTTTAAGATCGTGAATAATAAAATAAGTAAAATATTGAGTGTTATTTATAAAATTTCCTAAAATAAAACTTATATAATGCACCAGCCGGGAATCGAACCCGGGTCTGTACCGTGGCAGGGTACTATTCTACCACTAGACCACTGGTGCTTTTGATATTGAATGATAAATAATCAATATAATTTTAATCCAATAAACAAATGCCCCCTGAACCGATGACATCACCTGAAGCAGACATCTGCGTTAAGACGCTACGGACGGCTGTGATCGCATCAGACAGAGCACGCCGAAGGCTGTAGGACCACGTACAGGAAAAATCTTACAAGTCTTTTGTGGTGACTGGAAACGGTTCTCCATGGAAGGTCCAGTTCACGAGGGAGAGGGTTTAATGGCGCTTTTACCCCCAGCTGACCCTATTCCGCCACCCTATTGCCCTATTCCTTGATTCACTCTCTATCTACCCTCCCCAAGCTGTCTCCTTCCACTTTTAAGAACTTAGGATTTATTTTAATTCTAAATTAAATTGCACTCTTTCATCCTTAATGTTTGATGAAATATCACATTACTTCCCAGAAAGCTTAATAACGTTATTAATAATGGGGGGGGATAAAAGCAAATGGTGCACATTATTCACAGTGGTGTCGTCGATCGATGTGGAGAAGTGGGAGCACAGTACCCGAACCAGCCGATTGGTCTAAATCCCAGCTCTGAAGAGTTTTGATAATTACATAAAAATAGAGTCCAAATGTACTAATATTAGTAAAGGAAAAAGTCATAATATTAGTAGTTTTATTGCTCTCTCACTGTCGCACTCCTTAAATGCAGGCTTTCCCTGTCTCTTCTTGTTTCTTTTTACGTACTTCTTCTACTCCCTTTCTTTTTCTCCTCTTCTGCTGTCGAGTAGAAGGAGAAAGCGACTATGGTGGGCTACCTTCTTCTTCCTCTTTGGGTTTTTGACTCTGTTTTGATATCTTCCGCTGACGAATTGAACAAAATTGGAGTTTTCGGCAGGTGGGTTATTCGAGCGGGATGCCAAACTGGCTCGAAGCCATGTTAAGTGAGAAGTTCTTCAACCCGTGCATGATCCATGAAGCAAACAAGAAGAACGAGAAGAACATCTTTTGCCTCGATTGCTGCTCGAGTTTTTGCCCTCAGTGCCTCCCTCCTCACCGTCCTCATCGCCTGTTCCAAGTACTCATCATCCTCCGTTCTTATCCTCTTCTCTCTGATATATCTGCGAACTAATTCCTCTTCTCCTGTTGTAAAGATTCGGAGGTATGTGTACCATGATGTGGTTCGAGTGGAAGACTTGGAGAAGTTGATCGATTGCTCTTCCGTCCAGGTAAACAAAGCAAATGTTTCATATTCTCTCTCAAGCGAAGCAAGGATCAAATTTTGATGAGAACCCAAGTGTTGGATTCGATCATACTGTTTGATTAACATGGATTTGCCTCAAATTCCTTTGTGGGTACTCCCAGTCGTACACGACGAACAGCGCCAAGGTGGTGTTTTTAAATGAACGCTCACAGAGCAGACCTTTTCGTTGCTCCGGAAATGCTTGCCGCTCTTGTGATCGCCCACTCCAAGACCAGTACCTCTTTTGCTCTCTCTCTTGCAAGGTATTCTTTGAATTCTTTTTTTTTTCAGCAAATGCATCCCAGCATTTTAACAATTTTGCTATTCGAATCGCAAAATGGTGAATTATAAGATATTTGGGTGCGCAGGTGAAGGAAGTCTTGGTTAGCGAAGGGGGGTTGGAGAAAGAGCTGAGAGAATGCGAGTCCCTGCCGCTGCCGAGTACGTGCGAGCTCGACGAAGGACATCTCATGCCGGAGTCCGTCCTCGAATCACCGTCCGCCACGTCAAGCTACAGCTGTGGCGGCGGCGGCGGCACGACGCGGAGCACGGATGGGAGTTCGGCTCTGGACCAGAAGAAGAGGGGCGTGACCGGTTTTGAGGTATTGAACCGGAGGAAGAAAGGGGTGCCGATTCGAGCGCCGTTATTTTGAACCGGAGTTGGACCAGCAATTAATTGTGGTTATTATGAGATTTTTGAAGGGGGGGAAGGGGCAAAAGAGCCCAATTTTGTATGGTTGATTTGATGGGAGAAAGATGTTGTCACTGTTTCTTACCTCTGCATTGATTGAAGAAAAAGTTCATTGGAAACTTTTCGAGTAGGCCTTCCTCCCTCTTTCTCTGTATAAAACTATATACATAGTTAGTAGGGTAAATTATATCTAAATTTTACCAAAGTGTGTTTATAATTCTATCTAAATTTAAACTATTATTATTTTTCCGTTATATAAAATTCCTAAATTAACCCGTTTTGAGGAGTCTCTATACTCTATATATACTCAAGTAAAAGGATTAATGGCGTGATAAGAGAGGCATTATGTTAGAGATTCCTGTATTATTCCCTCTCCAGTCTCCAATCAAATCTCCCACTAGCTCAACAAAATGGGCCTTCTAAATTGGGCCTTCAAGAGAGCTTTTCATTCTTCCAAATGCCACGATTCAAGTCTTTCTAATTAAAGAGCTCATAGCCCCTGACCAGACTCGTTCTACGACAAGTTGACCACGCAGATCCGAGTCACTGCACTGCCTTCCTCACACCTCACCACTGCTGACGTAACGTTAGATATACCAATCGCGTTATTCAACTACTAAATATATTGTCGACACTTTCCACGTAATTTCTCTTAGTATTCAAAATTAATTTTGTATAGAAACACTTGATTAGACTTGTTCATCCGAAGTCTTTTTAAATCGAAATTCAAACAAATTATAGCTTCGCTGTAGACTTTATAACCAGGCCCACCAAGACTAACAAATGGCGAATGTGCCTGTTCTGTTCTATTATCCTACTCTATTACTGTGTCATGTGTATAGAAAAGGAGAGAAGAATCCAAAGCGGTGGCGAGAGACCCGAAGAAAGACTTGGTAGTTGGTAGTTTAATGTCACTTTACGTGTGCTATTTCTCTCTCTCTCTCTCCAACTCTTTCTATGGCACAAGGTATCAAACTAAGGAAGCTGACAGTCGGATTCTCTGCAGCCATAGGGTAGAAAGTAGAAACTGCGGCCACCTGACAAATTGACAAGTCCTAAATCCTGGTACATATAAAATTCACCACACGACAAAGGTTGTGGTTGAAATTTCTACAACGCAAGCCGTAGAGAATCCAAGGTCCACGGAACTCACCGCCTCACGATAATGTTATAAATATATCTGCGGGTATTTAGAAAGTTCCTCACATGATATTATTAAGTTGGAGTAAATATATATATATATATTTCCACGTAGGATTGACAGCAGAGATTAAGGTGTGTGAAATAATTGTCGTTCTTCCGCAGAGGAGATCCGAGTCATTGGTGCTTTTTGCCGGTCATCGGGTAAAGGATAAAACGACACGGTCCTGGCAATCGTTTACCTTACGTGGCGGGACCCCTCTCCAGCACACTGCCACGTGGTCCACGTTGAGGCTGAGACAGCAACAGGTGTTGCTCCGCTTGCAGGTTCACCGATTGCGACCGCCGATTACCAGTCAAGTGGATGCATCTCTTTCCCGGTTTCCCCGTGGCCTCACGGCAATCACGTCAAACTAACTAATATAACGCTTTTTCTATGTCCACATTATTCCTGACCCTTATTATAACCTTCATCCTTCCTTCTACGACGTGGCAAAACCTAGAATATTAGTCATTCTACTGGGTCGTATTAGTTTAGGTTAGGAGCTGGGACCCAAAACATAGGGAGTCAGTTATTTTTTTTCCATAAAGATTCCTCCGTTACATTTAACGGATGTTTCTTATCATTCGTGTTTCTCGGTAATTGACGACCGGTTGCTTCAGGGTTAAGCCTCCTCCGTCCACGAGAAAGCTCTATAAATACGCGGCCTCTTGCACCTTTCTTCTCTTCTTCTTCTCTCTCCTCTCCTCTCCTCTCTTGCGAGCGATTGCGAGGGAACTTGTGGTTCCTCTCCCATCATTTACTTCCTCTTTCTTCTAGGATTCCTATTCCTCCAAGTTCTCTCCTATCTCCTCTGGTAATCTTCATCTCGGCATCAGAGACTCGATTCGTTGGAACGAAGGGCTCGAGGTTTTCGATCAGGTGCGGTTCGATCTACCTTTTTTTTTTTTTCTTAGATCCAATTTGGTGTTTCCTTTGAATCATTCGTAAGATCATCTCGTGGCTTGATGGAAGCTTTGATTTAGTCGTCTTTCGCCGTTCGTTGATTTCTTCTCGTTGGACGATGAGTGTTTGGCGATTATTATTATTTTTTCTTTTGTTTATTTGATTGGTAAGTCTTGTCTTGGATTCTCAAGATCTCTTTAGGCGGTTATATTTACTCGTGTTTGTGGTTATTTATCGAGCTATTTCGTCGCGAAGCTTTGTTGTCGTCTTGTCCTTTTTTTTAAGCCCCACCGATCCCAAGTTCGGTCCCATTCCGCGTTAAATGTCACCAATAAATGCTTTTTTCTTGGTGGAGCTTTCACTATTTACTTACCATTACTCTCTGTGAGCGGTCCTCTGCGAATTTGGTAGATCTTCTGATGCATGTCCTACCGTCCTATAATAGAAAAAAAGAGTTCCTTTGATTGTCCTGTATAATCTTAAAATTATTCTCTTGTGTTAATTTTTATCTAGATAATGTTTATACTTAAAATCCAAGAGGTCGTTTGGTTTTGTGTGTTTCAAAATGCAGTATTTGTTATTTGTAGTGTTAAATGAGAAGCCGATATAAACAAAGTTTTATATCTTTTCTTCCTTCTTTCTATTAAAAGTTGAGAAAGGGAGTTTTGACGATCACATAATTGAACCATATGAGCCCTCAGCCTTTGGAAAGATTCTCATGGAATCCAATGACTAAAAACTAATTCTTTATATTACACTTCATATGCGTAGATGTAGTTTTTTTCTAAATACTTAGAAGCCAAAGGGCCCCTAAGCCGTCCTTCGTATCCTTTTATGTAAAAATCTTATTATTGTTCAATTGAAATAAAAGCGGTAGCTGGCATGCTCTCCAAAGTTGAGCTGTCTTTTGAATTTTTTTTTTCATTCTATTGAATACATTTACTAAAATATACAATTCAATTATCCTATAGACGTAGGATATTTTCTTGTTGTTGAACATCGGAAGTTTATCGACATTTCACGTGTCTGGCCGCGCAGTAGAGATTTATGTTTGTTAAATGTTTCATTTAAATGCCTACTGAAAACCGTTGTCAGATTAGTAAATAAGGTATTTGCTGGAGATTTATACAACAAAAAACCGTGGCGATTTCTTTTTCCCTTTTGCGTAACACATGTATATCAGGTTTGTAGCATATGATTGATGTTTACCTTCTGTAGTTTATGGCCCATGTGATGTGTTTAATCTTTGATTTCTCTTCTAAATCGAAGAATTTTGGATATGCCCTTTTTTGGTTCTCTCTCTCTGAAACTGCAGAACTGGCCAATATATAAGTGATTAGTTGGTTTGAATATCTTAGGTCACGCATTGTTGATTTTGTTCAATTGAAGGATGTTTCTGTACTTTGGTGCTTCATGCAGGGTGCAAGTTCTTCTGATCAAAGTGAGAGCCATTTGAACTTCTCATGCTCCTTCATCTTTGGAAGTTATGATTGCCTGAATAAGTGCTTTGCTGTGCTGGCAATGAGAAGGTATACATTTTTCTCATTCTGAAAATTTTCTTAGTCTGTAGTCTGTTTCTTATGTGACATTATTTTGCAATTCAGTTTTCAGGAAGTGATCTTTTGATGGACTGCATGCACATCTGCAGTGACAAGAACACATTGAAGAAGTGGTTTTTTATCGATAAGAGGGTTGGGTAGATATTACAGTGAGAACTTAATATTTGACGAGTTGGAATTGTCTGTAAAACATCATACTGTAAAGACCTGCTGTGCTAATTTGGATCTTATGGATTTGAAGAACAATCATAGTTCCCCTGTTATTGCTGAGCCTCTGCCCATAAGCAAATTGGGGTTACCTTCAAATCTGATGGCAGCAACTGCTGGTTATACTTCTTCTGGTCTTTATATGAATATTCCTAAAAGAAAACTTATATCTGGTAAGCTCGATGAAGTCCATATTAGTGGTTGGCTTGATGCTATGAGATCCTCTTCACCTCCTCGCAAGAAGCCAAGCAAGGATTTGGGCCTTGATGAAATGGATCAAGCTTATTATAATTGGCTGGTAAATTTAAAATTTTCATTTTTTTTTTCATGAAAGGAAATAGTTGTCAGTGTATGGCAAGAGATGCTCATGGTATATCGGTGTGCTCCCCTTTTTTTTGCAGACGAAGTATCCATCAGCGTTAACTTGGTTTGAACAGATCATTGCCCGTGCTAAAGGCAAGAAGATAGCACTGTTTTTGGATTATGACGGAACTCTTTCACCTATAGTGGACAACCCTGACAATGCTATCATGTCCGATGCCGTGAGTGAATTCACTTGTGCTGTAGTATTTTTAGTTGCAGACTGCATATATTTGGTAAAATTATCGTGTGATGCACTTAAATATTGCTGGAATTATATCTAACAAACCTTTGTCTCTCAGATGCGTGCAACCGTTAAAGGTGTTGCAAAGTATTTTCCTACTGCAATTATCAGTGGAAGGTCTCGTGATAAGGTATCCTATTAAGCATCCTTCAAGGGCTATTTATTTTGTAATCTTGTTACCGTACTATTGCTGATGTGCTTTTTCCGTTCCGGGAATTCCTTGTTTTCTGACCAGTATTGTTTCTTTTTCACTCCTGACAGGTTTTTGAGTTCGTAAAACTTCCAGAACTTCATTATGCTGGTAGTCATGGAATGGACATAATGGGCCCAGTTAGAAAAGCTGAGTCCATTGTTGACCATCCGAACTGCGTTAGGTCGACCGACAAGCAGGTGAAGAAGCTTTTGTTGCATTATTTTCTTTTTATCTTGAGGACAAATATCTATTTTGTTACATTTTTTCTCGTCTATTACTGTGTTCATGTTATTTAACTTCTCCCCTTATTTAATTATTCTGTTTGCAGGGTAAGGAGGTGAATCTCTTCCAGCCTGCAAGTGAATTCCTACCTATGATCGACGAGGTATCTTTGCCTGATTGACACTTGCAGCTAAGAATTTGGATCCTCCTGTAGTAAGGACCATGAATTGATTGTGTTCTATCTTACAGGTTTTTAGTTCCCTCGTTGAGAGTACTAAAGGAATTCCCGGTGCCAAAGTTGAGAACAATAGGTTTTGCGTCTCTGTACATTACCGTAATGTAGATAAGAAGGTAAGATCCAAGTCCAGAAGTTTCATTTGCATGGTTGTTTTCATTTTTAGGGACAAGAATTATGGGCTAACCTATGGTCCCTTTTCCTTCTGACTATTCTCTTCCAGCGTTGGAATCTGGTTGCACAAAGTGTGAATCATATCCTGAAGTCCTATCCTCGTCTACGATTAACTCATGGACGGAAGGTAGAACAAGAAATCTAATCGTGATGCTATGCATAATTCCCCCTCCTAAAATTGGCATCTTACGAGCTTTATCATTGTTGTATAGGTTTTAGAAGTTCGTCCAGTGATTGATTGGGACAAGGGGAAAGCTGTTGAATTTTTGCTCGAATCACTTGGATGTAGTGATTGTGATGATGTGCTCCCTATTTATGTTGGAGATGACCGCACAGATGAAGATGCATTTAAGGTATTTTAGCGCATTAATTGTATCTCTTACGGTAGTATCGATGGGGGATATGCTTGAAGTTGTTTTACCTTTTGGATTCATAAGTTTTTCTTCTTGGCTCATGTTAGGTTCTGAGAAAAGGAAACCGTGGCTATGGAATTTTAGTATCTCCTGTGCCCAAAGAAACTGATGCCTTCTATTCTCTGAGAGACCCATCTGAGGCAAGTGAATCTTTCTTCTGTTGGTCATATCATGTAAAGCATGCCATTATTTTCTTTCAATTGTTGACAAAAGTTGCCCTTCATTTTCTATCCGCAGGTAATGGAGTTTCTCAAGTTGTTGGTCAAATGGAAGAAGGATACATCATCATAAACTATGCACTATGTTCTGTCCTTCTGTGTCTATAATCTTATATATAAGACTAATGATGGTCTTCTGGACAATAATAAATGTTCTAAAGGAAGAACACTGAGCATTTGGCATGTAACTGGTCTTATTTTAGAAGGCCATTCGTTGTGTTTACCTTTTGTAAGCTTCTTACTTGTTCCCCAGTTAAACTCTTTTCTTCTTCTTTTAGACATTTGGGTTCCTTCCCTTGTTCTTCAATTCATTTGAGCTATCGATTTCTTCTCAGTAAAGTTATATCTGTGGTTAGCTCGAATAGTCTCGGCCTGTGACTGTTTTAGCTTAGGCCCAGACCCAAATTTATACAATGTTCTCGGGCCTGGCAGGCCTTGGTTTAAAGACACAGTTTGCCCAATCTGAAACATATCATATTGCCTTAAGATAATTCGTATTATTTATCCTGTCAAATCCAAGTTAATTACGTAAGAACAAAGCAAGCCAAGCCTAAATAACCAGAGAAACAAGTTATTAGTAGTCCACAAGTTAAAGATAATAACTAGTTTCTACAAAGTTATATAAGTAACTATATAGAAATTTTTATTTAATTATCACGAAAACTTTTAAAGTATCATACTTGTCACTGCATCGTAATACCACAACTGCCGTTGAAATAAATTGTGCTCTTTTTAAAATATAACTCCATTAGTTAAATCTATCTAGTCATAATTAGAACACAATTTAGATCTAAAAAAATTATTTTATCCTTGTATGTATTATTATAGTACAACTAAATATATCTTATTTCATACAACTTAAGAAAGAGAGGGCATTTTAGTCATCTAATTTTATTTATTAACTTTAATAACTATTTATTAGAAATATTTAATTATAATAGTCATTTCAAAAAAGAGTTCAAAAATTTCAGTGGCAATTAAAATATTTATAGAAAATATGGTGCCAATTACGATATTTTGAAACTTTTTGAGTGATAATAATTACGTTAAAAAAATATCCAATTATATAACAGCCACGAGGCCAGTGGTAGCACACCCAACGTGATGGCCTCCGTTGTCGGCAACGGCTTCTACGCTCTAAACAAGAAATCGTAAACGAGACAGTACGAGGGCTTGGTCTTTGGCTCGTGCCTCCTGTGTCAGCGTGCATTACTCCACGTACGCCACCACACCCCCTTTCTTTATTCCCTACATTTCTACATTAACCCCTCCTTTTCTCTTTATCTCCAATTCGACACTCTATTTCAAACCATAATGCTAGCTCCAAAACAAAGAGATCCGGATACATCCCTCTCAAACTTCTTTTTCTCTCTCTCTCTCCCTCCTTTTTATCCCCATCCACCCTTTCCTTCTTCTTCTTCTTCTTCTTCTTCTTCTTCTTCCTCTTCTTCATGCTTTTCTCCATCTACACTCTTGTTTGTACTCCTGTCATGACAAAAGAAAACAAAAACAAAAAGCTTTATTCCAAACCTAAAAGAACGGTAACGTAGGACGAGGAGAAAGTTAAAAGGTTGAGGAGAATCCCATCTCGACGCAACAGAAAGCAACCTGTGGTTTCTGCATGCAAATTTCGTGACTCCGGCCCACTACACTTAGCTACTCTAAACTATTACTCTTTTTTAGGATCTTTTCTAATTATTTTTTTCTAATATATAGACTCACGTAGTCACGTAACTATTGAACTAATCCAAAGCCAAATCAACCTCACAATGACAATGATAATATCCTAATGAAGAGCCAAAGTGGAGAGAAATTTAAATTAATATTGCCATGCCGTGAGATTATAATAATTAGTCTGCCACCAATCTTAAATATTCATCTAATTACTCTGGCATTGCATGGCAAGTTGGCTATCCAAACCTGCACCTTCCCCAGACTAACGCTTTCCAAGATACCTACTAATATAGATAAGATTTGGTTGCATCTAATTGTTGACTTCCAAGGTGCATCTTTCATTAATCATCAAATTTATCACCTGCAAATGAAGTTTTTTTTTTTTCCTATAACAAGGAAAGATTAACTGGTTTTTGACTAAGATTATTAGTTGACTGATGCTTAATAGCATCCAATTAAGATGGCTGACGTAGCTAATTTAGTGTAATATATCATGCCTTTATTTCTCTATATGAATAGAGATCTAGTTGGAAGAATATTGAGATGAGTGCACTTAATTATTAGAATTCAATGCATGTTGTCTTCTTCAATGTGACAAGAGAAATTCTTATAAAAATGTGATACAAGGAGATCTATGAGGAGAGATTGAAAGCATTTTAAAAACTAAGTGCATAAGATTATCTTTTTAAGGATAATTTTATGTGCATATCTTATCTTAAGTATTAGTTAGATATCTGTATAAGTCTAGTTTACCTAGTAAACTATTAATAAATATAGTTAATGAAGCCATTTTAAACACAAAGACTAAAATGTGATCATCATAGTGTGAGCTTAATTGCACCCTTCACCTGATATCACATATAACTCATTTTATGCAAATTTTAATTAAAAAATATATAAATAAGTATTTAATTATAAAATATTTAAAATACACTAATAAATATACTTATGCATGCCACATACACACACACACACACACATATATAATTTCAAACTGTGTTTAAACAAACTCAGCTTGACCAAATCCCTACTCATACATGATATAGAGTTTTAAACTAATTAATAATATAAAATGGTAAGAGAGCCAGTCACATTGTATGGAAAGGCGTGCTAAGCCCTAATATGCATTAATTAATTTTAGGTTTATTGGCCATCTAGCATATTTAGACAAAGTTTGTTCTATCTCAATCTAAATTAGCAAAAATCCTTTATAAAACAATACAAATATTATTGGCATGCACTCCTCTATACTCTATATATAGTGAAAGGAACATAAGGTGGGAAGCAAAGGAGATTAGGATTCCACCACCTACCAATGCCAATGCCAATGCCAATGCCAATGCCAATGCCAATGCCAATGCACTAAAATTTCAAAACCAAGAGGCAGAGGTGGACTCGTTGGTGGTGATATTTATACTGACCCAAATTAAATATACCATCTCTTTTTCATGTGGACCACTAACTTAGGGCCAAGTTTCCACGTCAACATATTCCGAGGAATAGTCTCGGCATGTGGACTTAGGTACTTTTAGTGAAAATTTATTATTATTATTATTTTCAGATAACTTATATCTATCTATACGTGTATGAACTATGTGGATTTCGATTCAATGTTTTCCTTTACATTCTTTGGTTAGCTAAATGTCTTTGTTTTAGTCTTTTAGGCACATAAAATGTCAAATGATTAATTGCATTTCAAGGTACTTTATAGGAACTGGAAGAAGCGTTACACTATTGATATTAAGAACTATAATAATTGCTAACCTTTTCATACGTCGCAATCCTTTTGAATAGTATTCAACCTTAGGCTATACTTTCATTTTAGTATCTTCTCTTATAACTTTCAGTTGGACTATTTTGGATTTCTACGTTGGATTCCAATAAGCACTCGTTCATTCATTTACGAAATAGATATAGTTTTTTATTTTCAAATAAAGTTTTATTATTATGTAATTAAATAATAACTTAACTTATTCTTATCTGTTAATTTATCATTCTCATTTTCTTATTTCATACCATTTTTTAAAATTAATTTAACTAAACAATAACTTTCTTATTCCATACAACCTGAACTTGAAAACACGATCAAGAAATAGACTTTGACTTAAAAAAAATTCATACAACACAAACAAAGATCCGAAGGAGAGAACCAAGTTCACATAAGTTTTTGATGCATTTTAATATCGTTAAAGATGACACAAATGGAAGATAACACTTTCAAACTTGATTAATAATCGAGGATTTTTTTTTGTGTGTGCGTGTATACCTTTAAATAAACTCTTACATGCATTTTAGTTTAATATTTGTATATATATATATATCATTCATAACATATATTATATATGCCTTCTAGTAACTTCTAGATCAAGGTTGAATAATATAATATAAAAGGACAAAAAATTTCCTAACTAAGTGACATAATTGAAAACTACAATAATCAATTTTTCACTTTTAAATTATTTAAATTTAAAGGTTAGTTAACTCCAAAGAGCTATTTATCATAAAAAAGTTTTAAAAGTAATCATGTAAACAATATAAATATCAACATTTCTAAATATATAAGTAAATAAGTAAATTTTAATATATATATATATACATATAGAGAATAAAAATATAATCTAATAATATATCATTATGGATTCGAAGTGGGGCATTTGCATTAAAAAAGAGTGCTTTTTATTTTTTAAAATAATAAAAATTAGTATTTGCACGCATCACTTCTATAAATTATGCGTATTTTATTATAAAAAATGTGTATTTATTATAAGATGACACCTTATATCTCCCCAATGTATTAATCATAATCATTGGCTAAAAAACTCTAAACATTTTATATTTTGAAAGCAAGTAACAAAAAATCTCGCATCACTAGTTCATTCTTCACTAACCTAATCATCAACATTAAAACTAGCACTAAAGCAACCATGTTAATTAAAATTCATCTACGTAAATTAATTGGAACGAGTAGGAATTCAATTAATTATGTTCTCTTACGATTCTTCTTTTCTATTTTACTCATTAAAATTTAAATCAATTAGATTTCAGCAATTTAGGTATTTTAAATAGAGGGTAATCAAACTTATGAATTAAGCCATAATCGGAGCAATCACACTGTCCATTTGCTTTAATTTCGAGTCTAAGATTCGGAAAAAAGTTAAAAGGTATCTGATAGATTTGGTATTCTGCTTTAATCGAGCTGTGTTGAGTTGAATTGAATATATGTTAGAGTCTAATAAGTTAAATTAGTATAATTTAGCTGATAATATTTTTAATATAATTAATTTATATAGAACTCGATTCGCAAAGAGGAGGAAGATAAAATTAGCATAAATATATTAAAATATATGGTGATAAATATAAAATTTTTAATATTATATATATAAAAAGAATACAATAGTATAGAATACAAAGCCGATTCCTCTTTCTTTGCTGTACCCTTCTTGTTAAAAAGACAACAAAGACGCGCACTGCGCCTCTTTCTCTCACTAGAAATCTCTCACCGGCTCTTTCTCTCTGTACACGCACATCCCACCGGAGCTCCGGCAATGGAGTTCGGGAAGAGGATGAGGAGGTAGAGGTGAGAGTCGTCTCTGAACCGTCGCCGAGATCTGGGTAATGGGGGAGGAAGAGTTGCGCCAGAGAGCAAGATCCGATCTGTACTAGCCTCAAACTAGGGTTTATTACCCAGTTCTATCGTTGGGTTGCCTCGGAGTCGCGAGTGATGGAGTTGGGAAGCAGGGGAAGGCGGGGAGGCCTCTCGCGGTGGGCGGCAGCGGTGGTGGCGATGGTGGCGGTCGCGGCGATGGCAGCGGAGGCGGCGGAGGGGGAGGGAAGAAGGCGGCACGCGTATGCGGCGATGATGTACATGGGGACGCCGCGGGATTACGAGTTCTACGTCGCCACTCGTGTGATGATGAGATCTCTCGCGAATCTTGGCGTCGATGCCGACCGCGTCGTCATCGCCTCCGTCGACGTCCCAATCCGATGGGTCCAAACACTGTACGTTTATTTATCTCCGTTATCTTATCCTTCACTCCGTTAGCTTATTCCTTGAAAATATCGAAAATCTAATGACCTGGGACTTGGAAATTTGACGTTTTTATTCTGCTCTGCCGGTGCGGACTGCGATGTGCAATCTTTAGTCTGCCTATCATTGCCCATTAATGGCCGACGGAGCTAGGAAGATGATGCAAACTTTTCTTCTCCCTCTTTGCTTGGGGGTTGGGGGGTTAATTTTGAGGGAGGAGGAGGAGAAGAAGCGGACCAGACTAACTAGTAGATACTTAGATACCGCCATGGATGTATTCTCTTGCGTTTCCCAAAATACCCTTTCCCGTGGCCTGCGATTTCTGCGGGGGTGTTATTGTCTTTTGCGTTGTTGACTTTCTGTATTTGGGATGATGAAGGATGAAGAGTTGAAGAAGATGATGGATGTCCACTTCCAAAGTCCGAAACTTTTGACAATTTCATAACAATTTGCAAATTAGTAGACGTGGTTTTATGTCAAAGAAAGAAGAAAGTAAAAGAGAAAACAAAGAAATTAAACTAGACCTTAGCTTCTTTCTTCTGAGATTTGTCTTCTATATTTCTAAAATAACAATAAATAATCACTCAGAGATGGGGACTTTGTTGAGCTCTTTGATTTCGTTAGATTTCTAGTATTTGGTTAGAGATCTGTATGAGTTAGAAGAGATGATTAGACTGCATCATGGAATTTTACTGGGTTATATGAAATCTAATTATATATGTCAAATCAGTTGTTCTTATAAAACTTACAGAAAATTTAACTCGGTTGGGAAAACTACTAAGACAAGTACTGACTAGCGTCTATGATTTTTTTTTTTAATGAAATCTACAGGTACTATAAAATAAAACTTTCATTTTGTATTCTGATAAGGATCAAAAGTGGGTCCCCTCTCTAAGGTTTTCACTTGTGATAATTTAGAGAGTTTCTCCTCTAAGTAGACCCTGTGAGGCATACATTGTATCACAATCTAGTTGTTGGTTTTCTAATGCCTGCTATGTGATGTTTGGTATTTGTCTTTGAAGACCTGCTGGCTGTCACAGGTTACTGTATATACAAAGATATTTCTTAATGCATTATCTGATTATGCCATAAATTAATTATGGCAGAGAGTTTGTTTGACTGGCAGTATGACTAGCCAAAGGATGGATTAGCTGACTAGGTAGCTAGTACACACATGGATAATCTAAGAAGATGATTTCCCGCTTAATTTAGTTTAGATTCTTTAGAATGGGATGCACATGTATAATGATTGGACTAGCTTGCTAAACTACTGCAGTACGATTATTGATTGCCCATTCATTTAAATGTTCTTTTAATCACAAACAGGAAAGAGGAGGATGGGGTGAAGGTGGTTTCAGTGGCGAACTTGAAGAACCCATATGAGAATCAAGGCAACTTCAACACTCGGTTCAAGCTGACTCTAAACAAGCTTTATGCGTGGAGCTTGGTGTCATATGATCGAGTTGTTATGCTGGACTCTGACAACCTTTTCATCCAAAAAACTGATGAGCTCTTCCAGTGTGGTCAATTCTGTGCTGTCTTCATCAATCCGTGCATCTTCCACACTGGCCTCTTTGTCCTTCAGGTATTATCAATTATTCTCTCTTAGTCTCTTTATCACAAACAAATTTGATCTCTGATGTGCTGCAAATGTTCCTTTCAATTGCTTTCTTCTTTCTAGAATGTTTTTCACTACGGATAATTTTGGAGTCCTTGAAGTAGTCTTGTATCACCACTTACCAGATATAAAATAAAGTCTTCTGTTCATCAGTTGATTTGGAGTTCTGAGTATTCCATTAGATGGATGTATATATGAGCTGCGATGTTCTGACAGTAAGGATCGCTTTTCATGGAAATGCACACTGTCAATACATCAGCCTGTCTTGTAAAGAGTTATTAGCGAGCGAGCAATATATAATTAGATTGGGTCATTGAGTTGCAGTCGTACTATAAATGATTAAATGCACCAGCATGGACAAATTTTGTGGGGTCTTTGGAGGGGTTGAGGATAGAGTTTCTTTTTCATTTCCAATGAAGTAGGCTAGAGCTATAACAACTTGTGATGCAGTTGATTTGGTAACAATATAGCATACAAATTTGCGATTTGGTGGGGTCAGAAAATGTGGGAAGGCAGATCAGGCAAACGCTCCTGCCCCGCTTTAGACTAAGAGTGTGTTTAGGTCTGACTCCATTATAGGGCGATCTACAGTTTTTTTTGGTTGTTGTGCAGGATTGTTTAAGTCTCAACAAAAAAATTGATTTTAGTCAATTGAACATGATTTGTTCATGAGAACTGTGTGTAAAAGTATGGCAGATCCCACCTGGGCTAGATTCACGGAAATTTTCAATTTTCTCAATTCTCAGAGCCAAAATGACACTGCAGCCAATTTGGCCTGTCCTTCCTATGTAATCTTGCCAGCATAAATCTTAAAATGCACCTTTCCTTCAGAATAGTTAATTTCTGCATGTTTGTTTTGCAGAAAATTACTTTTAGGAAGTGCCTCCAACAGTTAGATATTGTTTTAAAGATTTCTTCCCAACTTTTCTTCCCTATACTTTTAGATCATGGGGACATGCAAACATTGCAAAGCATAAAAAGAGAATTCTATTTCTAATTCTCTCTGTATGCCTTCTGGTTTGCAGCCTTCAATGGATGTCTTTAAGAACATGCTTCATGAGCTGGAGATTGTACGGGAGAACCCAGATGGTGCAGATCAGGGCTTTTTAACTAGCTACTTTCCTGAATTGCTTGATCAGCCAATGTTTCATCCACCTGCCAATGGTACCAAACTCGATGGCACCTATCGGCTTCCTCTTGGTTATCAGATGGATGCTTCTTACTACTGTGAGTACAGTATTCCTTTCTTTTCTTATGGTCATCTATCTTTTTCATCCATGTGGTTGTTGGTTTTAAAGGTCTCTTTTGATTAATCATTATACGTACCTTGTTTTATGGAGAGCTGCTATGACAATGAGTTAATTTTTCTTGATTTCACACAAGAGGGAAATGTTCCTGTTAGTTGGGATTATTATATGAAGATATCTTATTTGTTTTTATCTAATTGCAGATCTTAAGCTTCGTTGGAGCATTCCCTGTGGACCAAATAGTGTAATAACCTTTCCAAGCGCACCGTGGTTTAAACCATGGTATTGGTGGTCTTGGCCTGTTCTGCCTTTAGGCCTTTCATGGCATGAGCAACGTCGAAAGCATCTTGGGTAAGTAAACATGAATATGCTTGACCGTGACCTTCAGTATCCATGGACTCCTAACTCAGCATCTTAGTTTGAAACTCTATAGGCAAAAAAATCATAACAAGTTAAAATAAGCACCAAATAATTCATAAAAGGTCCCTTTCTAACAGTTACACAGTAAGCCAGTATGTTTATTTGACAAGCAGACAAAAATGAAGTGGTTTGCTGAGCTGTGGATGTTGCTGAATTTTTTGTTTTGAGATATATATTGAGTAATCAGATTACTGGTCTCAAACACATCATGGGATAGACAGTGGGATTCATACATTTTACAATGATAACAAGGGTTATGATTATACTTATAGTTTACAAAGATATAAAGGATAGAATGTACCATGTATTAACATTATCAGCTGCTGTTGCTATCATGGTGAGGGTAAATAATCACTGGGTCACATTTTGAAGTTATGCTTTATTGTTATTTAGAACTGAGGTCTTACACGTGCATTCAGAATCACATTTGACATGCTTTACTACATTTGAGAACTGAGATCTGCTCTCTTGTTTCCTAACCTTTCCCTGGGGAAATTGTTGTGGACAGGTATGGATCTGAGCTACCGGTGATCCTAATCCAGTCAATGCTGTACATGGGAGTCATAGCGGTCACCCGACTTGCACGACCTAGCTTATCAAAACTGTGCTATAACAGGCGTCCTGAGAAGGACACTGCCTTCTTACACAGCATGCTCAAGGTAGCAGCATTGTGGTCTATGCTAGCTGCTTATACTGTTCCCTTCTTCCTCATCCCCCGGACAGTGCATCCACTTCTAGGCTGGTCTCTTTATCTGCTTGGTTCATCAGCTCTTGCTTCCATTGTGATCAATGTCTTCCTGCTCCCACCACTTGCAGTCCTCACTGCATTGCTGGAAATTGCGGGTGCACTCTTTGTGTTGGCATTCCCTTGGTACTCAAATGGTGTTATCAGAGCCTTGGCATTATTTGCTTATTCAGTTTGTGCCGCGCCACTCTTGTGGGCATCCCTGGCGAAGATAATGGCCTCCTTGCAAATCCTTATTGAAAGAGAGGCATTCTTTCCGAGACTGGGAGAATCCACACAAACACCTGAGTTCAACAAGTTGTACTGAGTCAGCATGGGTATCCTGCGAAGGTGGTTTAAGTGCTAATCTCACAATGCTCCAGCGATTTTGTCTGCTCAGGTGTGCCATCCTGTAACATCATGCATTGTAGTTATCCTATCAGGCGAATCGAACTGCTAAGAATCGGGATGGTGTTAATTCCGACAGGGAGTGAAACGAACTACATTTGGTTTACCAAGGAACTTGATGTTTCTTGTTATTCATTTTATTTATTCCTCATGAATGCGAAGCTTCCTAAGTTAAAACACATCCTCATCTAGGCTCCGATTCATTGAAGGACTGCCCTTATAAACTGCTTTACATGCTGATCTAGATCGAAATTGATTCCAGCCCCTTTTATGTACTTCATCACGAAATCGGCATAAACAACTACAGTTTTCAGACACAACGTTAGCTTGCAGATCCTTGATTTTATTCGATGATAGTTTTGCTCTGCCCTCGGCCTGATCATCTATATCGTTCAACCTTTTGCATCCAACCATTGTAATTTTCAGTCACAAAACTACGACAAAAAATAAGTTCCAATAATTAAGGGCAAATTAGGAAAGAAACGTTCTTAAGCTGTTAGGCTAGCTGAATGTACGTCTTCTGATGCATGCAAATATTCAAGTAATGTATAAGAGGTATGCTTGAACAATGTGTCAATAGACAATCTTAGAAACATGAGATGCTTGGATTCTTACATCTCAGGAAGATTACCAAGAAATGTCAAGAAAAGCTTAATTCACTGTCAAATTTACAGAAAACAGTTCGGTCATAATGCAATGAAATGTACATGTATAGTTTCATCCAGAAAGCCAAGAATCATCTGTACCATCCTGTTTCGGCAATTTGGGGAGTAGCTGATGACAAGCTTATAACATCTCTGACATAAGTTACAAAGGCGAAAAATCAATGACCCACCTACTAAGACGTACACCTCTAGATTGCATGAATGCATAAGAATGGATTTTCATGGTCCCTCTATTAAAAGTCAGCAGAACCAGGACTTCGAGGGAAAGGAATTGCATCCCTTATATTATCTATCCCAGTAGCAAACTGTACAAGTCTTTCGAACCCCAAGCCAAATCCAGCATGAGGAACTGAAAACAGACACAAAACAGCAAAAGTTCATCATACATTCTGTTCTTAATCAGCTCAGAGTAGGGTGATAAAGCTATACAGTACGGAGAGGCAAGTTCCCTCAAGTAATGGGTCCAACCAATTAAATTTATCTTGAATATGCAACAACAGCTGTTTGCATTTAAACTTAATAAACCATCATATAACTCAACTATATGTGCTTATTGCTGCTTCCAAACCTACATATGTAGCACATGCTTGCATACATACAGACCAAAAATTTGTTATTTGATTGAACAACTACCATAACACACTTTGGGTGATTCTCTAATAGGTTTTCTCTTGTATAGAATGCATGCTCATTACATTTCATCTAACTAGTTGAAGTTCTATTTGAAGTTAATAAAATCTCCCTCTATCATGGAGGTTTAATTAAATAAGATATCTGAAGAATCTCACTCCTTGACACATTCTATGGCCCTAAGCAGGAGGAAACAAAGAATCTCCTACAGAAATCAAGTCCTTCCCTTTTCTTTTAATACTACGAAACCGACGAGACACTGGAGACAATTTTCGTAATTGGCATGGAAATACTTCATAACTTCATATATATATATATATATATATATATATCTTGAAGAGAAAATGCATGAGAAAATGTCAGCCTTGCAATTTACAGAAGTGTGAGAGCTCTAACCTGACCCAAAACGTCGAAGGTCAAGGTACCACCAGTAGCTATCCTTGTTGAGATTCAACTCCTCCAATCGACCTTCTAAATGTTCAAGGCGCTCTTCTCTTTGGCTTCCACCTATAAGCTCACCAACCTGGATTACAATTAAATGTTATTCTGAATCTAAATCAAAAGGCTAATAGCATGCATCCATAAGAACAAGATTCAGTTGCTTAAGGAGCTATAGAGGAACTGTGGTCTCATCTGCATGTCTAGTGCAAGCAAAATCATTAGTATTAACATTGTTTTTGAGAGGTCATGACAGCCAAAAGTGCCTGTCACAGTATCTTCACTCTACCCGCTACATGATGTGCTTTAGCCACCTTGAAGGCTTTCCATAAGTGCCATGGTAAGCCAATATAAGCTAATTAGTCCACTATATAAACAGCCAATAATTAGCTACCATCAGCTCCAAAGAGATAACTACAGGTATTCCTCTCATATGCAAGTCTGTATTTTTCCCAGACATAAGTTCTGATTGGTGTTACAATTGTAAATAATGCTTATTTAAACTTTTAACATTCAGACTCATTATTCATTCAACATGATGCTGGTGATGAAAATGAACTAATATTTTGGAGGCTGGCCTGGTGTCATAGACTTAAGGGCCCTGCCATGGCATCCACTGTACTAAGCGCAGTTAGTTCCCTTTCTGCTATATGCTCACAACCGGCCATATTTTTAGCACCGATGACCACAACCTTGAAACTTGAAAGTTGATAAAAGCAAGCACAATAGCATCACAACTTTAAATGAGTTGAAAGTTGAAACCTTGAGCTTTAACTAGACATAGAATGGATATATCTATGCCACAGCCTTTACAGTCAACGAATTGCAACTAAGTTGGATTTATGTCTCTAGCATGAACACAGATCCTGATACCGGTCAACATACTAATTTGGCACTAGTCACTATTTAAAATGTCCTAAATACTGTTTGACTAAACATCTTGGATATTTGCTAATTATTCTCATGAAAACATGTTAGTAGATCCGGTATCTGATCGTCTTCAACATTCACCATCCTATCCTTTATGTTTCCTCAGGGTAGTAATGGGATGAGGAGAAAGATGGTTGGAGAGGAGTAGAGGGACAGCAGTTCATCTGATGAAGATAAGATGATAAGAATAGAGGGATAGAAATTAGAAAAAAGATATTGTTGGAAGCACTTCTAGAGACGGTTGGATCAAGGAATAAGAATAGGATAGAAAGAAATGGAGGAAAGCTTGGTCGTACAAAGTCACCTGCATTTGCTAGAGATGGGATGAGCGTGTTTATGAGTTTGCATGAGCATGTCTGCAGCACAAAATTAAAGTGCAATGGAGAAAAAGCTCTTTCTTTTTTCCTTTCTGCTACTTACCCTAGGAACCAGCAAATCCATAGCAGCCACTGTCTTGTTATCATCATTCTGCCGCATATAGAAAGCCTTGATTTCCTAAAAGAAGAGCATATGTATTGAGGAATAAACACAATAGTGTCATCTTGACACGACTAGAAAAGATAAGTACACAGCATACCTTTGGATAATCTCTGATTATTACAGGGCGTCCACCAAAAGCAACTTCTGTAATGTATCTTTCATGTTCACTTTGCAAATCCAATCCCCACTTTACCTATAAATATTGAAGCAATTCTGTCAGATTTCTGTTCTTCCAATCTATCCTGTTCCCTCCTCTTTTTCTATGCAAGATAGGCCACTCATGAATTCAATAAACACTATATGATGGTTGACTTGCATTATCTGGAAGAGGCTCATTTTATTAAGTGAACAAATATACAGAGGGGTCTTGTAATGGAGTTTGTCAACAGTAGTGCGGCTTCTTGATAAAAGAGATTAACATAGCTTTGAATTGTAACAAATGAATCTCCACATGCAAAAAGTTTTTCTGAATATGAAAGCTATCATGTTGATATAGAGCTTACTTCTGGGCAGAAGTATCAACAAGACAAAAGAAACTATATTTTTCACAGTTAAATGCCAGCCAAATCAATTGTCTAGATTGTAGAAAGAGGATTAATCATCATTTGTTCGAGACAAACTAATTGCAAGTATACATCAAGTAATGTCCAATGGTTGCTTATTCTGCTTATGTTCTGTCAAAGTTGTAAATGGAGTTTGGTTGGCGTACTAATGACCGATTAACATCACAATTAAGAACCAAGCCATCAGACTACAAGTAGGAAGTACAATATTGCGAGAGTTGCAAAAAGAGATCATCTTAGACAAGTACGGATCTATATTTTTTTCAAATTTCACCAACAGTAAACAAATACTTCAAGATTTTATGACCAATGAAAATCTCACGCTTATCTCCATTAAGATGCCTCTAAATCTTCAGTACCAACACAATGTTCCATCTTGTTAAAGGATAAGAATGGACATGAAAGAAATCATGGATAAGTCTGTAAAATAAATCATGTTACAACATGTTATTGTCTTACCTATTATTTAAATAACAAACCAAAACAAGTTAGGAGAAATATGCATTACCGGGAACTCAAATTTCCTTTTTGCCCTGAGAAGTAGCTCGACAGCATCAGAGTATGTCAATTGTACAAATTTTTTCTCAACAACATCCTGGTGACAGTAGAAATAATTCACATCATATAAGTCCCATAAGTTGCAGAGATGCTGCACCGTTGGAGAGGAGTCACAGAAACTAATTGAGGTCAACAATGGAAAAGGAATAAAGACCGTACACTTAATCTATCTATAATTCCTTTCTCAATCCATGTATTTAAGAAGTTCATGTCTTCTTTACAATTTTCTAGAACATATTTAACCTGCAAGATGGAAGAAACATCAGACCAGTTAAGCTCACTAGGAAATGAAAAGCTAACAAAGAGACCTTTCCTTACCCAAATAGAGACCAAAAAAAGAAGAAGGAAAAGAGGTTATTGTATAGACAGAAAAAATTAAACAGATGCAGATAGATGGAAGAGGAAACCTACTACATACTGGAGATAGGCAGTCGCACAGGCCATGTCATCGTTCAGATCCGCGAAGGCAAGCTCAGGTTCAATCATCTTTGCACAGGATAGCAAGTATGAGAGATGTATTTCAAAGTTTTCAAAAAGAAGAATATGATGCTTGATCGATGAACTAAAAGAAGTGCAAGCATCCAAGTACCCAAAATTCAGCCAAATGTCTTGAGGTGTTTGAATTTTCAGCCCTAAATGTAGGACCAAAAGTGTATACCTGGAGACAGTATCAACTTTCACGAAATGAATTTAAGATTATTCAAAATTGTTCAATATGAAATATGTTGTGCGTTTTGTGCAGATCTAGGAGAGAAGGAAAACATACATCAGATAGAGCAGATGCATATGTTTCGGCATTTAGTTGACCAGACACTGTCAAGAATGCAGGTTTCCCAAAAAAGTCCTACCAGAAGAGAAATTTACCTAAGGGACCTCGAAAGAAATTAAAAGCAAAGCACTTAGAACAGATGAACCAATTAGAGAGTAAGCTCACCTGTGACCAATCAACTGCTCCTTCCTTAGTAGTAGGAATTGTATGGACAGGGCAATCATTGCCTTCATGAGTATTAGGAATCTGTCAATTACACAAAATTAGAGGGACCACCAAAAGATGGCACAGACAACATGAAATGGTCCACAAATATTAAAAAAGAAAGCTTCCAATCTTCGTCACTAAGAGTCAAGACAAAATCTAAGGAAAAATGAAGACAAGACGCCATCTCAAACTGAACAGCGTGGTATTTGTCAGCCTACTTCGACTGGTACAAGAAACCTAGATTATAACATTCGCGTCAAAATCATTTTTTCCTGTCAAATTTAATTACCTACAATATATTCCAATACACCAAATTTACTGGTATCACTTCCACGCATAACACCATGATTCTTGTCATGGGCTTTCAATCTAGGGTGTCATCCTATACCTTAATCTATATATAAAGAACATTGCATACTATTCCCAATATCACATCACCATGATATGTACAGTCTTCTACTGATATATTCGTAGGTCAAAGATATATAAAGAAAATCAATATATAAAAGGAAAATAGTGTAAAGGCAATTTTATAGTTGGTAATCTATCACTATCACTTATGTTTATCATAAATGTCTAGATGCCCTGTATTTTGCAGGTCAATACTTAATAGTTAACCAGTCATTACCACGAGTAGATGAATTATTCTTGACTTTTTTAAATTTAAATGTCATGATTAGAAACTTGATGTTGTTGATCATCAATGTAGATGCCTAATTATGCAAATTCATAAAAACAAAAAGTGCCAAACATTAGTAAACGATAAATGTATTTTAGACCATAAAATGGTGAGAGAAATTCAAAAAAGAGGTTTCAAGAGTAGATTTTGCCAAGTCAGTCACATGGTTCAAGTAAGTTCAATCAACTAAATATATATCATCTCATACAGACCTTTCCATTCCTCAAAAGAGTACTAAAGTATCTGATGATGAATACCTGAACTAGTTTAGGTGTTGAGATGGGTCGAAACAATTAAAATGACCATAAAGCCCTACTGATAAATAATTAAGCTTATATTATTTAAATGTTGACTCAATACAAAAGAACATGAAAAATTACCTACCAAAGTAGTCACACAAAATTGCTCCCCTGCTCCCTCACAATCTGAAGCAGTGATTATTGGGCTTGAGATCCAAACAAATCCATTTTCTTGAAAAAAATTGTGCGTTGCATATGCCAATGCATTCCTGACTCTTGTAACCTAAACAAGCAGTTACAGTACAATGTTAGAATTTTGTACTGATCAGATTTATCAAAGTTGTCTAATAAGTAGCAAAGGAGAGATACAAAAAAGATAACCGCCTGTATCAACGCATCAAAAAATGAACAAGAAATAATAGCATTTGACCAAAAATGATACACAATCCAAAGAAATCCAACAATCTTTAAAGGGATCGGTCTCATACATTAAACATTTATGAATAATGCTCTTTTAGGGTAAATCCAGCTAGACATAACAGCAAGGGACTTTAAATGTGGCTATCCTGCAACTGAAAATCACTCCACAAAAACATAATTTACGAAGGATAAGATCATACTGAACCAAATGTATTTGTTCGAGGTCGAAGATGGGCTATGGTTCTCAAAAATTCTCTAGTTGCTCTCTTCTTTTGTATAGGATATGTCGAGGGGTCACTTTTTCCAATCTGTGAGAAAAAGGAAAACACAAAAATGTAAGAGAGCTATCAAAACATGAAAACAAACTTAAGAATAATATTCATGTGTCAGCATTACGTGCATCGATAGATGTCACTAGGCATATATATATATATATATATAAAGTGTGTGCACATGGGCGGGTGTGGGTGTTTGAGTTTTGTGTCTGTGCACGCTCTGGGGAGGGTGTGATGATTTATTTATTTTCTTTGCTCAAGTATATTTATACTTTGAAGAGAAGTAGAGAACCACAAATCATTAATCAGAAGTTATTCTATTTCTCATTCTTCTAGACTATTTATTATCATGCCTACGGCATTGCTAAAACACATACACCCAGTGCCCTTCTGATGAATAGAATGTCCATATGATGCTTGAAAGGAACATTTATTATGTTCCCTGTATACAACACCACTATTTAAACTGGGAAATGGATAGATAATCCTTCTACTGGAGATAACAGAAGAGAAGTTTAATGAAGAAAACTCAAGCTGAAGTGAGTTCATTACCATGACAAGTCTTGCTACCCTCAGCTCGACTTTCTGCTTTGTTCCTTGACTGCTTACAACAACTCCCTCTACTAGTATTGATGCACCGACGGTAACAGCTCCTGATTCCACCTGATAACAAAGCCAGTTGAAAGCTTGACTAATGTAAAACATGAATTTGCTGAAGAAGTTCAGTGTCAGCATTCACTAGAGGTTAGCTTAGTTAGCATATAGTTTGTAAAAGTAGAGTACAGTTGAATCTTGGTAGGAAAGACTATTACACAGAACTATTCATAGTCTCATACACCTTTAAACCATGTGAACCATACTAGATCTACAATTTTCTAGGAGAAAGATGGGACAATTGAGCGGAAACTTTTGGTTTCTGGAATGAGATAGATGAATAGTAGGAAAGAGGACTTTTAAAATATATAGTCAAATCAATAATTAAAATTACAATTTATTTTATCTGTAGAATAATTTGAATAGTGTTTCTAAACTAGAGTAGGGTTATTTGATGTTTGCTTTGTAATCTAAAATAATATTCCCCGACATAAAATAGAGAAATTTATAGCACACCCATGTAGAGGGATTTTTCCGCACTTTTCTGCCGTATAGAAAAAAATAATCCTGAAGCAAATGGGGGAGTCCAGGCTAGAATATAAAATTGTGGGTTGGCTCTACAAGGACTATGTGGATAAAACAAGATAACTGAATGCCAATTTATATAAATGCAACCAATTCTAGGCTTCAAGCACAATAGGGACATGTTGAGATATAAGCATAACAATGCACTGTGCTCTAAAGACTAGTATCAGTAAAGTTGCAATTGGTCATTATTACGGTTGTCATGATCAAAAACATTTACAGGAAATCATTCGACCAAAACAATTTACAAACACATAAGATATGTTTTTGTGATGAATTCTGCAATATGAATAATAATTAGACTTAATTTTGCCTAATATATTATCTTTCTAGCTAAAATGAAAGAGGGTGGCCTTAGGTTGAAGCACGTAATTGACATGACGATACAGTTCAACAAATAAAAAGAGAGTACATAGAGAAAAGATTAATACCTGGTCATAGCCTTCACCATCAGAGTTCATCACGCATTGCATATTGGATAGACATGAACCATCATTCACCTACATATATATATGTAGAGAGAGAGGTAAACGATCCTTAGTGAGTGAATAATTGTAGCAGCATTTTCATCAAATATTAGTTAGTGAATAATTGAAGCCAATCTCTGTAAAGGTCATTAGATTGGCTACCCCCAAATAGTTAGGGACAATAGGCTTCTTGTTAAAAATGTAATATTAATGTACAGGACATAAGTACTATATTATCACAATCTTCAACCACTACAACTCAATAGAAGATATAATCATATAATTCGGGCTAAGGAATAGTCTTACCATAGTTATCAATAGTTATCAATATTATAGTGCAAAGAAGTTGGTTTTCATAACTGAAGAATATCATTTCAAATCAAAGAATTGCTCGATCATTAACTCTATCATGAACAAAATGAAAGAATGCGATAATTCTCTTCTCAAATGGTCCCAAAGGAAGATTCAATCCGGATGTCGTTGCTTTTCTTCCACTAGCGCGACCCTAGAAAGCCCATTACAGCATTCTTGAAAGTTTTGTTAGATACAGTTCATTCCAATCCTATTATCCTACGGGCTATATATCCTGTTTTTGAAAAAGGAATTCAGGAAAACACTTCAGTAACCTAATAGGAAAACACCAATATTTCATGTTGCAATGCAGAAGAAGAAATCGATTGCAAGAACCTAAAATTATTCCTAACCTCGATGAAGGTAACGCTGCTTTGCACACGACAAGTCCGAACCCAACCCCTGACGACGAGCTCCTTTCCGACCCAATCCAATCCCTCGTCGGGCCCGCCTTTCACATCCACAATCCTTACCCGCTTCCGGAACTCTCCAACGCTCTCGACAGCCCCCGGAACCGCCTTCTCGCAGGCCTCGGCGTCGGCCGAGAGCGTCCCACTGCAGAAAACCCTAAATCTTTGTGAGGAGGAGGGGAGAGGAGGGTGGTGGAGGAATGGAAGGAGAGGAGAAGGAGATGGATATGGGAGTGGTGGGGAGGTGCGTCTAAGGTTCCGAAGACGACGGGGGAGGAGGAGGCGTGCGGCGTAGCGTCGGCGGAGGAGGGAGGAAGTGGCCGGGAGGAGAGAGGTAGCGGCGGCAGCGGCTGCCGCCATCATCGTGTTGTATGGCGTGAGGAGCGAATTCTATCTTTGGCTACTGGTCCTCACTCGGTTTCTTTATACGACCGAGCCTGATCCCGTCTATGGCTGGTCCGGGTTCAAAAACCTCTACTATTCTGCTTAAGTGCTAAGTGCTAACCAAATAAAAAGAGTTTAGGGGTCAATATGTAATTTGACCTTATTCTTTCCTCCGCCGCCTCGCCGACGCAATTCCCAGTACTATGTCAGTGTCGTCCAATCTCCGAACTCGATTGAGCTCGAGCTTTTGAAGGCAATCAAGCGAAGCCCAAATCTCCCATGGAAGCTACAGCCACTTCCTCCCTCCTCCTCCCCCACTCCCTCTCCTCTTCCTTCTCCCCATTCCTAAACCCTAACCTTTGCTTCTTCCCAAGAAGAAGACCAAGGACCCCTCCTGTCTCTTCTACCTCTAATGGTCGCCTCCCCGTCCTCCGCCTCTCCCTCTCCGACTCCAACTCCATCACCAACAACAGCCCCATCCCCACCCCTTCCCCTCAACTCCAACCCCTCTTCTCCAACTGGACCCCACCCCGCCCCTTGTGGCGCGGCCTCACCGCCCTCGTCCTCGCCGGACAAGTCTTCCAGCGATCCCTCTCCGGCCGTCTCCACCGCCGCAACACTCTGCAGCAATTGCAGCGCGTCGGCCCCTCCTCCTCCGGCGTGGCCCTCCTCACCGCCGCCTTCGTCGGCATGGCCTTCACCATCCAATTCGTTCGCGAGTTCACCCGCCTCGGACTCCACCGCTCCGTTGGCGGCGTCCTCGCTCTCGCCCTCTCCCGCGAGCTTAGCCCAGTCGTCACCGCCGTCGTCGCCGCCGGGCGCGTCGGCTCTGCCTTCGCCGCGGAGCTTGGGACTATGCAGGTGTCCGAGCAGACCGACACGCTTCGCGTGCTCGGCGCGCACCCAGTGGATTACCTCGTCACGCCCCGTGTCGTCGCCTGCGTCTTGGCTCTTCCAGTCCTCACCCTCCTCTCCTTCGCCGTCGGGCTGGCATCCAGCGCCCTGCTCGCCGATACCGTGTTTGGTGTCAGCATTAATATAATTCTTGATTCTGCTCGGCGTGCACTCCGGCCGTGGGATATCTTGAGTGCCATGATCAAGTCGCAGGTTTTTGGGGGTATAATTGCGATTGTTAGCTGCGCTTGGGGGGTTACCACCCTCGGCGGGGCGAAGGGGGTCGGGGAGTCGACTACCTCGGCGGTGGTTATCTCGCTTGTTAGTATCTTTATCGCGGATTTTGCGCTGTCTTACTTGTTCTTCCAGGGAGCAGGGGATTCGCTCAAGTCTGCCATGGGGTAGTTAAGTTCTTGTTGTCGATGCTCTTCTTCAAATTTTGTCCCTTTCCATCTTGGAGGCTGTCACGATGATGGATGCTCGGAGAAGTTGATAATTCTTCCTTTGTAAGGGAGGGTAAGAATCTACGTTTCGTCTATATTCTTGGTATGCATAATCTTAATTTTTGTTGTTCGATTGTGTTATGGATGAAGATTAAAGAGAATGTGCCTTATTGTTTCCTGATTATAAGACTTTGTAGTGGAAACTCTCTTGTAAATTACTTATGTCCTATAAATGAAGTTTTTGCTCATATTTGTGGTTCATGGACATTGTGGTTCAACGTCACTTGTTGTGATAGTCGTTTCTAAGTCAACTATAACTGATTTGCCATGATTATGCTGAAGGGAGGCATTTTTGGGGTTTTTGTTTGGTAAAAATTGTTACTCATTGTATGTTCAAACTTCAAACTGCTGTTTAAATAGTACAGAATATGTTCATGTTCTTTTGACATAAGGATATGTTTAGAGTTACTGATTTTTACTCCACAAACCGCGATAGACTATTATTTCCTTTTTCATTTCGATTTCAATACATTAATTACAATACTATTATAGGATCGAGAAGAGGTTCTATTTTTCTAAACTCATGGATCATAGTTTGGATAGACTACTATACTCTGAAATACTAATATTGCTCTTTAATTTTAGCATTGCTGTAAAATAGTTGTGTCACTGCACTTGCAGGACTTTGGATAGGCTATCTAGTTAAGATATTTTCCTTTTCAAACTCTGTGTATTTAATGAAGGTTGTAACTTATGTGCAAAATTTTCTGGATTCAAATGCCATATAATCAAGGTGTATGAATGGTTTTGTAATCAGCAAGCGTATAACAAGCTCCTCCTATCTTACCTCTTGTAGTCTCATGCAAATTTTGTATTGTTAAAACAAGTTCTATTTTCACCTTAAAGTTATGTTCAAGTTCCTCTTCTTTTTCTCACCGAGCTTCTTTGTAGACAGTCTCTGCTATTTAACTTTCACTTGTCAGGGTATCTTATTTACTGAAATGGATTTTGAATATATGCATGATTTTGGGTGCATTAGAGCTGCAAAGCTATTTACGCACTAGAAACTCTGAACTATGATTTGGCTTTGTTCCTCCATACTCCTTATTTTATTTATTCGAATACATATTTTGTTGATGTTGTAAGAGCCAACATTCAACATGTGGTATTTTTGTATCTGTAAGTTAAAATCTCACAGCTTGTTCAGTCACATATTTACTGTAGCAAAGTCTAGTAGATATTTTTATGTTCTATAGGTTAGATCAAACTGGGTGTGATTTTCTAATTATATCGGAGTAGATCTTCTTTGAATCTATAATAACTAATAAAGCATCTTAATATAATCATTTAATCCCAATACTATAATGTTGTGTGCTACATTATATATCTCCATACAGTGTAGTTGGCTGTTGGAATACCACATTACTTTGCTAACAATTGGTCATTGTCCAGTTCACCTGTAAATTTGGCGTTTGATCAGTTGTTGATGTCATGACTAGGGTTGCTGCATGTTACTCTTTTGCTTCCTGCAATTTTGTTAAGATAAAGCTACAGGTCGTCATATTTTTCCTAGACTATTGGGTGGCCCAATGTCTATAGAGCTTTATCTTGAAACCCTATTTCATCCATAGTTTTCTGAGTCTAGATGTAGAATTTAACCCTGAAGGTTTCTTAGCTTCTTGCATTAATTTATAGATGTCTTTACCCGGTAGATAGTTGTAAGGTTTATATGATGAATTGGTCTTGAATCCTATCAGCTACCAACAGGTTTGGACTCAATTTTGAGAATGAGAAATTAAAGGACATCAAGTTGATTATTTTGTTAGAAATAATCTACGCCATTTGACATCTGTTGAGTAGAAAATTCATATGATTCTGAGGATTCATGCATTTGATCATGATCTATTTATCGTTATAACATATAACAAACCTTGAATCTGTCTGATGACCTCTATCTTGATCATGTAACTTGATATATGAATCAATGCCCTTTTCCTCTTTTTCCTCTAGCTTCTGCCAATAGTTAGAAGATCTTACAATCATCTGTCCTTTGATTTTTAAGGTACCAATTTTAGTGACGAAAGCCACTTCTAACTGTGGAAATATTATAGTTGAAGATCCCATCAATAATTTGTCATTAATGAAAGATGGTGTGACTACACTTTTCACTTCTTTACGACCAGAAGAGCTCAACCAAATTGTTTGCACTAGCTGTTACTACTGCTTCTCCATTTCTCCAACCAATTTAAAGTGAATTCCTTCCTGTAAGGCTAGTATTAGCTCAAAAGTAGTAGTGGTTGGAAAGTAAGGATCACATTAGATAGAATGAGAGACGAGAAGCCACCTTGATCAAGTATTGAGGATAAACGTGCTGCCTTTGAGCTGCTTATGGACCAACCACTGCATTTAAATTTTGATATTTTTCATGTAAGAATATTGGTTTATATATATAGCTTAAAGGTGATTAAATACTAAATCATCCAAATGTTAAGAAAAGATAAGAATATCCTTATTGCCTTTTGGTATGTAAAAGGTTATGAAAATTGTCAAAGGGATTTATAACTCAAATAGGAGATCTTTCGAGGGGCACACACGCAACTTTAAAAAAAAGTCCTAAAATTATCATTCAATTAAGAGGAGCTGCCCCCATTAATATGCTGTATGGTTAATGGATGAGGGCCCTCCTTATCACAAGAGTCCTGACTCTTTGTGCTTGTAAAGATTTCAAAGGCAATTTTCAGGTTCTCATTTCTAACCCAACTTGTTACTTCAAAAAGCTCTTCCACACTCAGTGTGGCCTTCATAGTTCAAATCCACCTTTAGCTCCAAATCTTAACTTTTAACAATCTAGCCTCTTGTTTCATTGCACCCTTTTCAGTGCATTAATAAGATATATATATGTGTGTGTGTGTGTGTGTGTAATGGATGCTCATCATCAATCCTTCAACCCACTTGCATTAATAAGATGAAATATTTGGTTGAATTCTCCTTATCTTGAATTCTCTTCCACCTTGGCTATGTCCAAATAAATAATGCGAGATATGACAGCTAATCAGTAATCCAATCATGCACATAAGTGATGCAAAAACCATTAGGGAGACATGAGATTCCTAATCAGGTTAATCGACAGAAACACATTAATATAAATATAAGGAATGACATTTTCTTTTCTTTTCTTTTGCTTAATAATGAGTCTTCAGTCTTGTATTTGAAAGCAGCCCTGCTAATAGCCATCATAAAATTCTACCCTTTTGTAGTTGCTAATCTGCTTCTTCTTCAAATAGATATACATTTTTCCACAAACCAAGTCAAAAAGAAAAGCCAATTCAACTCTCATTGTTGTTGGACCAGCAATTTGATCTTAATTTAATGAAAACCCGACATAGAAGATATCCCTGTCACATACTGAATAATGGGCCCAAAGATGGCAGTTGTGCAATACCATCAAAATACTTGATCAATGGCGTAGGTAGACATCCCATTTTACATAACAAATTTAAAGAAATCTATGTTTGATTTGATTTTCATCCAACTTACCCATATATGGGACATATGATTATGAATGCTATGGAGGTTACAGTTCAAAGCAGGTATAAGAAAGAGTAGACAAAGAGGAGAGGAGATAAAGAATCTTTGAAATCAAGTTTCTTTAGGCCCTACCCAAATGTAAACAATCTTTGAAGTCAAGTTTCTTTTCCATCCCCACAAAATGAACTTTTGGAACAGCCATTGTTCTATGTGCTATAATCTTTAATTGAGCTGCTCACTTATAGATACTACTCTCAACCTTTTTCCAAACAATGAATGTCTAATACCACAGAGTAACCAAGAGAGTGTGACAATAGTATATTTATGCAAGCATTTGGATTTGACGCCCTACTTGGCCAAAGAAAAGTATCATTAATATGTTAATCCAATTGGATAAAGTTAGATACAGAAGAGAGTTGTCCCCAGAGCCAAGCAAGCAATGCCCCCCCCCCCCCACAACAACCACTTGGATTTGCTTTTCTCGAGTTTTTCTTAACTACAGTTGACTAAAGATCATAGAAATCTCTAGCTTTGTTTTAAGGCCATTCTTCTTTTTAGATTAATCAAGGGCATGGAACTTGATGCCCAGAGTTATCCATCCCTTTCGTAAAACTTTAATCTCTTCCAAGATTCTAACAGCAAGATACTTGAAATCCTCTTTCTTAGATGAAACAATCCAACAAGTGGTAATTGGTAACAAATTACACACTTGGCTTGACGTATTTATTAACTCTACTAAAGAAGAGATAGAGACAAGAGATTAGCGAGAGTGGAAAGCCCACTCCTTGTACCCACCTCTCTCTCTCTTGTATCCCTTTTCTTCAAGCCGACAAGGAACAACTCAGAGGCACAAAATTGCCTACCTCTCGGTGCATATTATTATTCTACAATTTCTTTTTCTTAACTTTGGTTCCATTCCCACCCTTAAGCATGCACATCAAAAAATCTACACTAATATTTGCTTAATATTTGTACAAAGTGCAAGGTTTAAAGCCATATGGTTTGATTTGATGTCCAACCAACAAAAGAAGACCGTTCTCAGATGGATCTAGCCTGAGAGCGAGTGTCAACTCGACTTAATTAATTGCTCAGCAAACAAATTTAGCATTCTCTACTATAAGTTACCTAACATGCATGGTAACTTAAAACTTAAGACCACGTATTATGACGTTAATGCAGTCGATCGGTAAAGGCCTTTATCACGCCCTTGACAGCACCTGCTGCTGCCCGCCCACCTACCATTATCCTGTGGACGTATTATTGAGATTGGAAATTTATTAGCGGTTAAAAAATATAATATTTATTACACTCGGAATTAACTATAATAGTGTGTTTAAGAATTTTAAGAGGAAGATTAACCAAAAGAGGGAGTCAAAAGGCCGAGTGCGAGAGCTTTTGTTAAAAAGGGGTGGAAGGAAGATGTGGGAATCTGCTTTGCATTCTATCACGGGATTCGATCTTACTCTCTCCCCCATCACTTCTCCACACACTCATTTTTCTACGCCGCTTATGCTGCTGCTGTTCGTTGGATCCGTTTAAGACCAAATCCATCCCATTTAATTAAGCTAATAACCTTCCTCTTAGTTCTCAAGGGACCCACCACGCCGAAAGTCCACAGTTACTAGAACAACCGCCACCGTTGGATTCTAACGGATCCCAGAAAGCGACGGACACCGACGGTGGTGATGCGGTGATGAGCCATGATGGTCACCATGGGACCACAGTGGGGAGTTTAGGAGAAAGAAGAATCCCCAGAGCTACGTTTCCAAGCAATACGCTTGGGATTTTAGCATTTATAGATTAGAAGAGTGACTGAGATACCCCCTCAGCATATGCCCCCCCAAATTATTACTCGTATACTGGAAGCAACCAAACGAATTATTAACATTTAACACCAACTTAATTTGGCATTAAATCTCGTGCTAATTGCCCCCAAATTAGCGAGTGCCCAATGGCACAGTAACACTCTGGACCCAAAGCGGTATAAGAAACGTGGACGCTTGGCTCCAAAATAGGAGAAGAAGCGAGGAAAAGAAGGCAGAAGAAAGGAACAAGTACTAGTTAGTAGTAACATGAGAGCTTTGCAGGTGGGCAGTAGCAGAAGAATAGCACCAAACTGCAACAAACTTGTTACATGTGAAACCGTATGTCACTAAAAGCCTAAGCTTAACCTAACTACTAAAGATTGATAACTACTTTATATATAATTTAAGTCGAACGAGCACATGAGAGCCTTTTAATGGAGGTTTAGATAGTAAGAAATTAGTAGAAGCAGCGAGAAACAGTTGGGATAACAGCTGGAAATTGGAATACAAAGAAAAAGTTGGGAGGGGTTTAAAACTTTCCATTAATCCAATCCACTACTATGCAGCAGCTGTTACAGTAAGCAACTGTAACTTATAGAAGAGAAAGAAAGAAAAATTAAAAAAGAAAAAAACTTAATGTCAAGTAAATAAGAAGAAGAAGAAGAAGAAGAAGAAGAAGCTAAAATAAATCGGTAAAGCAACATTTAGCTTTAACTTAACCTTCTCTTCTCCTTTAAGTCGGCGACGAACTCGGCATCGGAGACGGCGGAGAGCTCGAAATCGTCGTCGATGGGAGCCGGCAGATTGAGATCGATTAAGCTGAAGCTTTTGGGTGCGGCGATGGAGGAGAAGGTGAGATGAGATCTCTTGTGACCTCCGAGGGCTTGGCCGGAGGTAAAGACGCGGAAGCAAAAGGGGCATTCGTGGATTTTTCTAGTGCCCAAATCGGCATTCGTGTCGAAGAAGTCGGCGGTTTGGATCTGGGGAGGAAAGCACCCACCTTTGGACTTCTTGTGGCTTGCTCGGTGGCCGCCGAGAGCTTGGTAGGACTTGAACACCTTCTTGCACGTGCCGCACTGGTATCTGCTCCTCCTCGATCGGACGGTGGTGGTGATTGGGAGCGCCTTGGTCTCTTCAGCCCAGCCGTGCGATTCGTTATCGTCGTCGTTTTGCTCTGTTTCCCAGTTTGGCCTTACCCAGGAGTCACGCGAGAGCATCATGAGGGAGAAGGCGACGCCCTCCTCGGCGGTAGCGGCGTCGGAGACGGAGCTCGCCGGCTCGGCGTCGGCGAGGGTCGGCGGAGGACTGTAGCAGGGGCGTTTCGAGCACCGGCGGTGAGGGGACTCCGTCTCGCTCTCGCGGTCTTGGACGAGAGAAGAGAACTCCGGGTCTACGAGGCGAAAGCTTCTCTTCGGGTTCTCCCTAAGGACGTAGCTGAGGCCGAGCATGGACTTGGCGTCCTCCGCGGGCGACGCCGCCTCATCCGCCGCGGATGAGGACGCGGAGGACGCGGAGGAGAGTTGGGCTTTACCGGAGACGACGACGTGGGAGCGCATGTGGCCACCGAGCGCCCGGCCATTGGAGAAGCGCCGGAAGCAGAGCTTGCAAGTGTGCTTCTCCATTGGAAGCTGGAGTTTTCTCTTTCCCGGGGGGGTTCTTTTTGCAAGTTTCCTTCGGAGAGAGTAGGCGGAGAGAGCTAAAAGGAGTAGGTGACAAGCATTCTCCACCAAAAGACACACACACAGCACACAAGGAGGAGGAGAGTAGAAGAGAGAGAGAGAGAGAAAGATGGAAACGAATGGAATTATTGGTTTAAATATGAAAGGAAGAAAATTAAGTTAAGTAATTTCACCCCCCTAATTAAAGTGGGGAAAGGAAACGCTTATTCCTAAAGTCATTCATCTAAAACATGCCAAGGTGTTATTACCTTCGTTTCATCTCTCCGTCAATCTCTAATGCTACTAAGGTACAAAAATGCTTTTGGTGCTCTTCTAATTAGTTTTATTAAAAATAAGTTATTTGGACGTATGTTAGAGGTTATAATGATGAGAGAAGCGTTGGGAGTATTGACGAATTCTAAGTTTCAAACCCTATCTTTTTGTAGTGGTTTTTGATGGAGAATTGAATCGATGGGTCGGCTTGGACTGGAAAGATCAAGATTATGTCAATCATCCTTCTCTATTTTATTAATTTAACAAAACTACCTAATTACTTAATAATAACAAAAGTTTTTCTTGTTACTTTTACTTTGATTAATTCTTTCTTCTTCTTTAAAATAAAAAATAAAAATAAAAGATTTACGTAGGCCAACTGTAACTGCTGGAATACTCCGCATGCTACTGTGGCATGCGGCATGCCGGCCGGTGCCACTCTTTTCCAATTTTCCAATTCAAATTTTAGAAAGCAACAGTAAAAATGTTATTACTTCAGTTCTGTTTTTTTTTTTTTAATTTAAAATTTTGAGGGTTAAAAAAGAGAAGAAAATAAAAATAAAAAATAATAATTTGTTAAGATTTTGATGGAAACAGGCCGAGAGAGGAGCTTTTTAATAGGGGTTTCGGCGTCGACCGAGTCGACAAATCTCAAATGCGTCCACGTAGGCAAGGACCGAGGACCGCATCACGAACGGGGCCCACGGTCGCTCACACGAGTGGCAGGTGAGCCAGCTCTATTACGCTGGATCCAAACATCACGTACCCGGCCCATCCACCGCTGGCACTCCGCCACGTGTTGAGATTAGTGAGGAAGAGAGGCTGGTCAGTCTGCACGTGCCAGTCAAGTGAATGGGCGATCGGGACCGTGAATCTTGCCTCCCCCGCACGAATCTCCATCCCTCGATTCATGATGATGATGATAATAGTTTCTATCAGCATTGGGGAATTAACTCCCATCATAAGTCATGACTGGAATTAAACCCGTGTTGACAATCGAACAGTAAAATTTTCAATTATGGTGGGTGGGTGACTGTTGATTCAAATGTATGGCTAACCAATGGGTGATCTCAGGGATTAAATAGGGTCATCAAGGGTGCGTGCATCCCATTCATTGGAATACATGGCTGCTTTAATAGTAGTGCGATCCTAGTTGTGGATGACACCGAAGTTGGGAGTATTGGTTGACCCATGCCACGACCTCTAGCAGCTTTTGAAGGTTCCAAGTCGGCACCTAGTCTCCACCTCACAGCAGCACACGGCAACGAATTCCATTTAATGGAAGTTTGCAGCAAGCCCGCTGTTCAACCCGATGACGTTCATCAAAATTGGCCCGGTTCGGAAGATGGACTTTTAGACCGCTTAAGCGCATGGCACGTGGTTAGGTTCATTGACGAGGGAGGTTAGATTTAGAAGTAGAATTTGAAACAAAAGAAAGTTCGCTGGCTCTTTTCTTCTTCTTTTTTGTGTGCAATGCATCACCAGGTGGGCATTTATGCCAGGAACTCTGTGTTGGGTTTCATTGATTAAGTTAGTTTGAGTTACTTCAGTAAAATATAATTTACACTTAGTTAATAAATAGTTGAGTTAGACTTTAGTTCTCATGTGAGATTGTTAATACTAGTTAAGAGTGTTGCTAAATTCTTTTTTAAATATAGTAAAATGGCTTCTCTACCCTAGAGATAAGAGTTTGTAAAACATAAAAATCTTCTTGTTCGTATATACAAAAGTGTCTTTGTTTTTTTAAAGTTTGAGTGTTTCTATTGAAAATATTTTCTAAGCTTTGTAATTTAAAGCTAAGGTTATACATTTTTCTATAAATAGTTTTCATGTGATACTGAGAGAATTTATTATGATGATCTTCTTTTTATTGATTCTCTTAATAGTAGTGATTTTTTTTTAAACAAAAAGAGTTTTCTAAGGTAAGTTTGGTATTTTAGCTCTCCTTAATTCTTTGTGCTACTAAATTGCATATCTTATTATTTGATACCGATGTTATAGTTTGTCATTACAATATATCTCTTTTAAGTAGTAAAGAGAACTCTTTTTAACACTCAGAACCTGGTGCAGGAAACTTAGGCTTTTCCAAATATAGCATGATTTCGCCAAAAATTTATATACACTAGATCGTAAGGACAAGTCTCTTCAGCTTTAGTTGTGATCTTGTCCTTAACCATGGAGGCAAAAAGAATCTACTTCCTTGGTTTAGTACTCCATGTCTCCTGCACCTCCTCTCTGCTCCTTGAAAAAGAATTAATGGTAGACTATTAGCATTGGTTGGTCACTAACTCAAACGTTCAAATAGGAAAAATGCAGAATGGCATTCTTACCATGAAAATTATAGTCAGCAAATCAAGCATTGCTAAAGAAATTTGTAGGAGGGAATGAGAACTCGTAATGAGAGGGCCAACGAGAAAGTTGAGCATTCCTTCCACACGCGTTGCTGCTCAACCGACCTTAAAGCTTGGCCATCCGTATTAATTCTTTCCCACAATTAAACACTTCTTTTAGTTCTTCTGGTAGAGCGGCAATTGAGCAATCTAAGCTCTTGCTATTTCTATTTTCTTCTGGCAGCTAGATTAGATATCATGACCTCTTGTATCCCAATCATTTCAACAAAGACTTCATTGGACTGTGAAGTAGATGGTTAGATTATTAGAAGTTTATCTGGTGTGTGATCCAAGACAAAAGCAAAAAAGAAAAAAAAAAAAAAAAAGGAGTCAGTCTAGTGTGAGAGTAGTGTGCACGAAGCAATAGTAAAGCAAGCAAATCCATGCCAAAAAACTCAAATTCCAAGCAAAGTAGCCACTCTAGTATTCACTGCTCCACCCCCCAAATTGGGTAGAAAGAGATCTTTATTCAAAAGAATTGACTGATCGTACGTCCACCCTCACAAATTCCTTTCCTTGATTGTTACATGAAATTTGTTTTTAATACAGAGAAGAACAAAAAGAATGAATAAATATTCAAAAGATCCCCTGGATTTGGGCCTTTTAATTACAGTTTCATAATACAACAAACTATTATGTACTGTGGAAAAAAAATATTTAATCCTCTTATGGTTCACTTCCCTCATTGGCAGATGACCCAATTCCAACCTGCAACCAAGGAGATGACTCACCTCCCATGTTAATATCCTTGAGATCACTCAACTTTGCTAGTTTCACCTTACTATCTGCCTCATCGTCCACACTCAAATTTACTCCCTCGGTGTTGTTATCTTTGCTGCTCAGGTTATGCACATTGTTCATGTTATTGCTACTAGTGGTGGCCTTGTTCTTCTTACTAGCATTGCTGTGATTAATATTCCAAGGCTGCAGGTAGACGGTGGCAGGCACGTCGAGCCGCAACGGGCTGCCGATATCAGCATTCCGAACCGCCCCATGCTCGTCGACCGGCGCTGGAAGATTGAGATCGAGCGGCTTGGAATTTTCATACATGGGCCTGAGAGCTATAACCTCCGGGGCGAGTGGATGGAGCTTGTTGACCGGGCCGGGGTCAGGCGAGTTAGAGGTGATCCAATGGCATCTCTTGTGGCCGCCGAGGGCCTGGCCGGAAGTGAACACGCGATGGCAAATGGAGCACTCGTGCACCTTGTTCTTCTTCTTGAGAGGCGCGACAGCCAGCGGCGCGTTATCGAACGGCACGATGGCTAATGCCATCGCGCTTATCTCGCTAGAATTGTTGTTGTTGTTGTTATTACTATTGGTGTTTTTATTGTTGTCTCGAGAAGCGAGTACCTCGTCTTCGTGGACGGCGGCATCGTCGACGTCGTCGAGCTTGGCTGCGAAGCATCCTTTGACCTTCTTATGGCTGGCTCTGTGTCCGCCAAGCGCTTGGTGAGACGAGAAGACTTTCTTGCAGGCCTTGCACTCGAACATCCCTCGTGGCGCCGCCGACGATGACGTCGGGGGCACCACGGGCGCCTTCAATCTCTCCTGCGGAGGAGGATGCGATCGCGGCGGCGGCGGCGGCCTGTCCTCCTCCTTGCTCGCGGAAGCGCATGACTCCTCGGTGGTCTCGACGACGGCCATCGGCTCGACGCGCGCTGACGAGAGCATGACGAGGCAATTGGCGAGGTCCTCGTCCTCGCTCGACGGCGGCACCGACGAGGACGGCGTCGCCTTAGTTCGCCGCGACCTCTTGCCCTTGGACCACGCCGCATGGATCGCCGGGTCGTCGTCGTCGTCCTCCCCCTCGGTGAGGCAGATGAATTCAGAAGCATCAGCATCGGCCTCGTCATCGTCGTCCTCCGAGCTACATTTGCCGTGCTCGAGGAAGGACTTCCAGGAAACGAACTCCTTGCCGCAGTTCTCGCAGACGCGGCAGCTCTTGAGCCGATTCGGATTAGTTCGGAGGGCGTACATCCTCTTACTCCCGGCCGAGGGGTTCCCGGCTTCCCATCCGCCGCAGGACGACGGCTCGTCGTCCGGCTCGTGCCCCCCGACTGCGTCGTCGTTGATGCCGTGGGCGCGCATATGGCCACCGAGAGCGCGGCCGCAGCCGAAGCCCTTCTTACAAATCCGACAGTAGTGCTTGTAAGTTTGCTGCTGCTGCTGCTGTTGTTGTTGGTCCATGACCATGGCCATTAACAAAGAAGGGAAAAAAAGGAAAGAAAAGAAGATTGAGAGAGGTGGAATGCAATTAGGAAAGTTGGGGATGGGCAGGGTGGTTTTGTAGTAGCGGTCGATGTTGTTGTTGTTTGCTGGTGGTTAGTGAGTTTGTATGGTGTAAGACTAAGCTCTGGCAAAAGCTCTTGTTGTCTCTCCATCTCTCTAGCTAGCTATTTTGATTACTATTAATTTCGTTTCTTTCTCTTTCTATTTCTCTCTCTCTCTTTAGAGTCTTTAGAGGGGCTCCTGGTTTATAGTTGAGGTGCAGGTTGGATGTGGATGAGGAAGAATAGTGGAGCTGGGTTGTAGTAGTTGGCGACAAGTGTGTGTAAGAGGTTGGGTGGCGGGATTGGGTCCGAGCCAGGTGGGCGTCAGCGTTTCTCGGGATTTCGAGGTAAAAGAAACACCACCAGCCAGCCATTTGGATCACTGCTTTTTGATTCTCAATTCCTCCGCCTCCTCCTCCTCTTCCCTCCATTCTAGCTGCGCCCCACAAATTACTGAGACTTAGCTAATTTCTAGTCTTTAAAAAAAAGGTACAATTTTATGACCTGGAAAATGTTCTCATTACTTGTTGGAATTCCATCGTTTAATTTGCAATTTGTATTTTAATTACAATGGCCCTAAGTTGGACACTATTTGGGCCACAAAATGGGTTTGGGCGTGGCGTTCTCAATATAAGTTTTGGGCTCAACCTGGGTTACATATTCTCTGGGCTTCGATTCAAGAAATATATATTCTTTAAGCTAATCGAAGTGGTTGCATTTGTCTTCGAGTTAAAGCCCTAAACCTGTGGCCTGTGGGTATATGACTCTGTGTGTATGCCTTGGATTCTTTGGAAGTTTGAAGCTTCTGGTTTATTAATTAACTTGCCTGTTCTTTGGATTGGTGGAGAGATTCTGTACATATTATTTTTACTGCTTTATTTGCGGCATTTCAAGATCGTACTTTTGTTGCGCATTAGTTAGGGTGTTTTAGTTTTCGATTCATGATAATAACTACTGTTGCTGCACATTTGACATCCTTCAGGTTTGGAATGGACGGGAATTAGAACAAACGGTAGATCAACTTGATTATAACATTGCAGCAATTGAAGGATGGGGAAAGTCTGGAAGAGGGGCAGAAGAAGAAGCGAATTTTCTTCTGTGGCTGCACAGTGCCGCTCAGGATGGCCTGGAATTACTTACATCAATGCATTTTAGGCTTCTTCTCTTCTTTTAGTCTATTTTTGTCCATTGACATCTTCAAGCATGTCAAGACTATGTAGTTATCCTTAGTTTCCATATTTCATTTTAATTTATGTAGTTCAACTTATCTAATTCTAGTTTCATACTTCAGACATTTACGTAATTTATGGGCCTTCTCTCTTCTTTAGTTTTTAGACTGTTCTTACTGATTCTAATACTGGATTCTTTTAGGAGATGGAAAAGAGTCTGCCATTCTCAGGCGTAACTCACAGTATGCTGAATGATCTAGTAAAATGACTAATGTAAAGATATCATTTAACTAGCTATTACATTCTGAGCTATGCTAAGAGTTATATGTAGTTATCATGGGAATCGCTGGTACTCATGGAAGTGATGTTTTTATGAGAAGTCTGTTACACTTGCTTTTAGTGATATCGCCATGACACTGATTGCTTTTCGGAAATCTCTTAAACAGAGAAAACTAGCATACTTTTATTTCTCAAGATTCTGAATCAGTAGTTGATGTCCCCATCTTTCTTTATTACTTAAAGTTTAAAAATCTGCAAAATTTCCATACTGTTTTATTTGAAGAAATGAGAAAATCCATCTCTTTCAGTCAATCCATGGGATTCACCTGGAGAAGAATTGAGCTGGCTTCTTTGCAAAAACAAACAAAACATATATATTCGCAAAGAATACCTGATAATCAGTTCTAACAGAATTTTCTCTAGACTTGCAATTTGATTAAATGTCAATATGAGAATAATTCATACTGTAGTTATGGGAAATGGATTTTTGAGACATTGATGCAAGTCACTATTGAAGTAGTATATGTCTGTAGCCCTGTATTTCATGATCTACTGCATGTAACAGATCTGTTTTCCTGAACTTCATTTTGAACACAATATGGTAGCATATTTAAAGAATATGCATTCTTATGTGTCTCCAAAGGTCAATTAGAAATTGCCATCAAAAAGTTGGTATATGGATATGGAGTTTTAATCAGGTATTCTTTGCATACATACTGTATTCTGCAAACTGTTACATTCCTTTTCTCTGCTAAAACTTTTAACTCGAAAATGACTTATCTAAGCTTCCACTAAGAAATCAAACCCAGTAGAATTACAAAAGTTGAATCGACCCTAAATCAACTACTTGTTATACAAAGATTGCTTTCTAAAAATAATGCATTGGAGGGAGGTTTCAGGATATTAGTGGTTTCTCGATATCAGTGCTTGCCAGCCTCGACAATGTTAAGATATCATCTGTGCTAGGAGGAACTAATCCTTCTTTCTTCTTTGCCCACAAAACCATGTAAAGGCCGGAAAATAGAAAAAGCATTCCTGCTACGCTGCAGCAAAAATACAATTTATGTGCTTATAATTTATCTTGTATTGATAAAATGAACTGCTAATTGTGAATCTTCTGTTGTTTGATATGATTTACAGGCATACCTTCCGAGTTTGATGACTTGGCCTAGGATCATTGCTGAAAGGATTGCTGAGCCTACTGTCTGGGTGGGACTAAACATGGAGACCATTACTGGTCCCTTCTTTTTGACAGCCCATGTTTGGAATCCAACACATACAGCACTCACCATGCCTCCCTGCATGAAGAAGTAACCTATTTCAGATACTGATACAAGGATAAAAGTTGCAAGAAAAAAGAGAAGAAAAAAAATTCTGGAATACCAGAAGCACAAGGGCCGCAATGCGTGCAAGACTAATGACTGGATATCCCATGTCCATCTCCCCTTCGGTTATGATTTGTGGGATAGCTGTAAGTATTGCTCCAATGAATGATGTTACTGAACATAAGGTTAAAGGTGCTGGGAAATGAACCATGACCACTGCCTGAGAAAGAAGAAAAAGAAAATGCAAACTTTTCAGACATTGTTGCTGAAATCTCGAATTGGATATGCCTCAAGTGGGTTCTTTATTGCGTTCACTTTAATTTTATCTGTTATGACTTATGATCTTGAGTACCATCTAGAGGATCTCATGCATGACCTTGTAGTAGTAAATTAGTAATGTATAAATCTATGATGAGAAAGAAGAGAAGTAGATACATAACCTGCAAGACTGTGCTACAGGAGACCACTATAATTGCTCCCAGAAGACAAGTGCAGCCTATGATCCAATCCTCTTGGACATTGCCAAGCAGGGGCAGTTTTATTGAGACTGTTGATCTCTCTGCTACATGAAATGGTGGAGCTGAAGGGCTCTGCAGAATGCTCATAGCTATGGCTCCACCCAAGCACACCACGGTTCCCAATATCTTGGTTCTCGTGTACAAACATCTCATGTCAACTTTCTCAAACCTACAGGAATAAAACACCCATGATGAAATAATGTCTAGCAAGAGTTTACATCAAATATAGAACTGCAGATTTCCAGCGGTAGAGAGTTCTATTGGTTTGGAGGACGGCAAATACCCGAGACAAGCTGCGATGAGGAAGATGATTCCTGGCGCAAGGTTTGGCATGGCAGCAGCAATGGCTGGTGACGTTTTCTTTATCCCTACTAACATGAGGGCTTGAAATGTAGTCACCCTAGAAAAAAAAAAATTAACGCATTAATTGTGAATATTCTTTATAATAGGTTTTCTAATTTGTTCATGAATAAAACATTTTGAGCAATTACAATGTGCGATTTTCTTACCCTCCCAAAGCTATTAACACGAATTGGGCCATCAAGACAACGCTTAATCTCGACGGCCATTTCCTTCTACATGAGAAAATTAACGAAATTAAAAACAATAAGCATTGTAGAAATCCTCCTAATGATAGGATCAATTGAACAGATGTGACGTACTTCTCAAAGGCAGCGGCAAATGGAAATGTGAACAGGGACGTAGCCAAACTTCCAAAGGTGACGAGGAACAGAGGCTTGATGCCTAAAGAGAGCAGAGGGGCCAATAACACCATATATGCTGCACCGACGAGTTGCACTGCAGTGAGACCAGAGATGATCAAGGAATCCTCCAAGCATCCAACCGGCGAGGGGCTCGGCAGCCTCTCGAGGTCCCGCGAAGACGAGTCGCGGCGTGTCGAGTCGGGAGATCGCCGCCTCGAGAAGGCGGTGACGACCATCCCCCCGGAGAGAGGGGACGACGGGAGCGAAGGGTAGGCAAGAGACGTTTCAGTGTAATCGTTCATCTCAACGTACCTCTTCTATTTTGGGCTTCTTCCTCCCTTTTTACCTCTCTGTCGCCGTTAACAACAACACCTTTCCTTCTATCTTTTGTTTTGTTTTGTTTTCTCTCTCTCCGTCTCTCTCTTATGGTTCATTTTTCAGTATACTCTGTTTTTGTTTTCTGGATTTGAAATTTATGCGACTTTTCTTAATGGGCTAAGTCCACATAGGTCCATCTTAAATATGGGCCATCTTAAGTTTGTCGAATGGCATTAATTAATGGAGATGGAACATAAACATTCAACGCTAAGTGGTTAGGATGCCACCATCTAACTTCAACCAATTTGCAAGCATATACGACTGCTATCAAAACTGTTGGGAAACAATATTTCTCATTGTAAATTTTTTCACAAAATAAGTACAACTTTGCTGACCTCGTCTCGATAAATGAACAATAATTAATTTAGAGGGATTCGAGCCAATTGATTCGATAATTCCCTTCTTTCTCTCTCTCCACCACACAAGTAGAACCTCATACATCTCTCTATCTGGTAGCCTCCTCCGAAGCTCACCTCCCTCTCCAAATGGCTACAGTAGCTCTCAAACACACTCACACTAACATTCAACCTGAATCCTATCAAGAAGAGGAAGTTGACTTCCAAGCTATTCATTTCCGACGTGCTCAATCCTCCAACCTTTGCATAATACGAGTTCCTATAATTCCTGCACGCATGCTCCTTTAATCAACACACAAAAGAATTTCTCGTACTACTTATCTCTAACTCAAACATTGATCACTTACATGTCTTCAAGAAACTTGGAGGCCACCATGATGGAGGTCGCGAGAAGGCGGTGAACATTCGTCGACGTTACTCGGAGGCCAGCGGCATCGGAATACCGGCACAATCTATCAATATACACATAGGCGACGACGTAGACCGGCGGCGAAACTTGGGCATACCTAAAGATCCTCTCCAAGAAGGATTGGATTGTCATGTCCAAGACTCTACAACTATCGAAAGCTCGACTTCTCGCGTCCTTGGGCGGCGCCACCGCCTCGCCGCACTTTGCGATGAGCCTCTCATTCCTGGCAATGGTTCTCTCCACCAAGGAAGCGAGGACTGAGATCACCAATGGAACAGTGGGCTCTTGATGGTCATGGCAGGTGAAGCTATAGAGGTCTGATCGAAGCTTGCTTGGAGATATTGGATCAATGGAGTTGGAGCTCATTGTGATGGGAGATCTAGGAATGTACAAGGGAAATGACTCAAATTAACATAATCTTTTGATGAATATAAATGGGTGACATATGGAAGGGAGTTAGGAAAGGGAGGAGATATTATAAGATTCGGATACGGTGTCGGTTGCGATGAGATGAGAGGGGAAAAAAGAAAAAGGACAAAAGTGAAGCTTTCATGAAACTTCCATGGAGCTTTTATTTTTGTCTATATTTTTGGATTGGATGCTTTCCTCCGACGGTGTAGATTCTCGATGCTGCACGTACGAACTTAGGAGAACGTGGTGTCCCTCGAATGGCTGTAAGGAGTATAAAAAGGGAACTCCCACGGTTAAGAATGCAGGAAATCCTTAGTCCTTTTGGGTGCCAGCTAAGAGAGGGAGAGGTGGCATTAAATCATATAAAAAATAACCAATTTCCCATTTGTATAGGTAGGTCAAGGGTTCGACTTCAACCTCAAAATTATTTAGTGGTTTGACTTAACACTCAACAGTTGATAGCTTGACAATGCGGTTGATTTGAAGGAGCGGCTCGGCAGCGCGACGGCTTGAAGTATCTCGGGCGTTTGATTCAAAACAATTGTGTTCGGCGATACATATAATTTGAATTCTAAACTAGGCAATTTACTATATTGGTTAAAAAACTTGGTGAGACATAAGTACATCTGTATTTAAAAAATATCGATTATTTGTCCAACTCATATCTAACCCTCGGGCTCATGCAAAAAAATTGAACCATATAAAATTCCAATAACTTCGATGTAAACCAAATAAACTCGTAATGTAAAATAAAAAAAAAACTAAAGCCTTTATTGGGTGGTTGATAAGATTATCTAAGTACATCTTTATAATTTTATCACAAATTTTATTTGTAATAAGATTTATATATAATTTATTATGTAACTCACCTTATATAACATTTAATTAAAATATAACTAAATATTATTTAATTATAAAATATATTTAAGAAATATTTAATTTATAAAAAAATATCTCTTATGTACGAATTAAATGTCACTTAGTAAATTCCATGCAAAGAAGTTTTAATAATTTAAGATAGTTATATTCATGAATAAATTACAATAAGTAATAAAGTACCCTCTATAAATATCTGCTAAGATCGAAGGAGTCTTAAGGATATAATTCCAAGTCATTGATGCCAACCAAAGGTTATATAATTATCTTTAACATATCCCAAGTAAAATTGGTTGAATATTGACATCTTCTTCTTTTTTTCAATCAACAGGTTAGTGCGTACCATGAAGGTTAGCATCTATCTTTCAAATCGAATGCATGATTGGGATAACTAATTGATATATGTAACGACTTTAAATTATCTGCAACTGGACAAGAGATTAAACTTTTGTTACGGAAAAAAAAGGAGATAGAAATAAAAGAAAAATAGAAAGAAAGATGCATGATTTAAGTTGACCAAGATAATAAGGCCAGTTTAATAATACCTTTCGTGCGTTCCTCAAAATTTAGCCATCTAACCAAGCTAATAAGATTGAATAGTGTCTGGTAGAGAAGGATATATAAAGTAATGATACAAGAGATGCATTCCAACATTATCTTTGAGGCCCAATTATATCTCAGATTAGTGATAAAATAGTGTCACAAAAAATTCTAAGTCTCATATGTATAACAACCACATAAGTCCCATTTATTTAATGACTATGATCACGCTCAAACATAAATATAAGAGATTAGAGCCGTCAAATATGTGTCTTTTGAATCGACTCAGCACAGGATCAGCTCAAACGAAATCCCAATCTATCTCATTTTGGGAGCCAAAATTTCTATATTCACATGTGCTTATTTATGCTCACATGGATCTCCTTAACTTATGGGCAAGCAGCCAAACCGACAATTGTAACACATAGATATATATATATATATATATATATATATATATATATATATTAAGATTGAGATTTTTCTTTTTATTATTTCTTAATTTTTCACAGTAATTGTGGCATCGTGGGTGGGGCTATACACCTCCTATTAATAAAACAGTTGATGTTGGATGTTGGTTGTTGAACTGTCCCCTTTAGGCCCACAATAATTATATTATAGCATCAGAGTAAGCCCAAATTAAACGTGCTGGGTCTTAATCAATCCATACACTCACGACCTATGTGCAATAAGTAAATTAAAACCTATTTAAGATCTTGTTAGAAAAAGAAAGTGGTGAAATTAATCGTAGATATATGCGAGATCGTGAGTGCAATTTCCCTAACTACTAACCACCGATTGGAGTTACTACGTGAGGCTAGCTCAGGCTCATCACATGACTCGATCGGTGGGCACCTAAAATATTTAATTTAATCCTCAATTCTTGTCTCACTCTTAAGTTCTCAACGTAAAAAAAGAGAAGAAAAGAAAAAAGTAATACTTAGTAAGCTTTGTTTTGCTAATTAAGACCGAGTAAAGAACGTACGTCGGCACCTCCAAATAATAGAGACGAAATTAACGGCTAGTGGAAGGGGAGAACTCAACTTCCTCCTCTTCTTTCCACACCGTCGTATTTTATTCATTAGCATCCATTCATATGCTACATCACACAACTCTTACATGCATATAGATATATAGATACCCTACACACACCGACATAGATACTGATATTTATATTTAGATCTTTATAGAGATCTCTTGGTGATCTTTAGTTAGGTGCTATAGTTCACCACGGATCGATAGGTCACGCCGGGACGCCACCCGGCCGGAATGACATTTCTCGCCGTGAGAGTCTTGTCGAACTCGGCGGTGGTCAGCCGGAGGGAGAAGGGAGCTTGCAGCGGGGGGCCTGAGTTCAGCCTCCACATTGCACCCCATGATTGTTGCATGGGAATCCATGCGCCGGCGTACCCCTGCATGAGATCGACGGCGGCCAGGTCTCCGTCGCCACCTTCGTACTCGATGAGGACGGCGAAGTAGTTCGGGTTTGAGCCAACGTCGACGTGGAAGGCTATGTCTCTCCCTGGGTAGTTGCACTCCACTCTACAAAAGCAAAAATAAATAAATAATAACCAATTAGTATTAAAGAGATGGATCTACGAGCTAGGAGATTAAATTTCCTTATAGTTGAGGGCCGGCTAATTACCTGGTGTACTGTATTTGAAGTCTTCCGGCACTGCGAAGTTGATCAGCTTGGCCAGGTAACGCCATGGCTCCAAACGCAGTCCCACTCATGTCGAAATGGACCGGCTCGTCGAGGCAGGGTCCGCCGGGGCATTCGTCGGTGATCACGACGGTCACCGGGTTACCGGAACAAGCAGCATTTCCGGTACACCTCACCTGTACTCATATGAACCATACGAGTTCATGAATTCAGACTCAAAACTACTTAATTAGCAAGTGGGGATTTGAAGTAACTTTCACCTGGTAACAAGAGCCGCACTCTTTGCCAGTTTTGTAAATAGAAGGGCTACCAGCCGCTATCATGGACGAGAAAGGAGGCTTATCCACTGCATCTTGATATCCACATGCACCACCTAAATATAACGTAGTAATTAAAGATGTCGAACATGAGAGCTAGCTAATGTATTAACAATTAGTATTCATATATTCACAACAGATGCTTGAGATTAATAAGTTAATTACCATCACTTCCGGCACCATAAGGGCTTCCATACCACGTGGCGCCGCCGGCCGACCAGCTCGAAGAAGAGGGGAAGGTGTAGTTGAAAAGCCTTGGATTGAAACAAGTGCAGGGGTTGAAGAGCGAGAGCAAAGCTAACAAAGCAAGGAAGGAGAATGCTGAAGAAGAGAGAGGTAGTTGGTAGAGTGAAGTAGCCATTTGCACTGCTACTGCTGCTACTACTGCTACTACTGTTACTATTACTACTACTACTACTTCTTATTCTTCTTCTTCTTCTACTGAGCTAGCAGTTAGCAGTTGGTTACTAGTTGGGTTGCGAAGAGAGACGATGCTTGAGTTGCTATTTATAGAAGGAGAGTGAGATGGATGTGAGCAATTGGGTCGTCGTGTGGATTAATAACACTATTTAGGACATCAACTGTATGTAGATACGTCACGGGAACTGCTTACAGAGATATATAACTGAATTGCTAGCATGTGCTACCTCTATGCACAAGATTATATATTACTATTGTTATTATTATTATTATTAATGGCTAATATTGTTCCTTTTCCAATTCAATTAGAGTGGGGCCCAGTTTGATTAAGTGCGCGCGAATTCCGAGGCAGTCGGTCCCGGATCTCGGCTCGATCCTCGAAAGGGAAAGCCGTTGATGGTGGGTTACTTGCCGTTCGAACCGCCGCTATTTTGTGTCGCCACATGATCGGACGGCTCGGATTCGGTCTCGGGACGTTCGGTGGTTACTATAGACTAAGGTTCCGTAATCTTTGGCAAGTTTCGTGGCACCATAAAGTCCTTTTATTATTATTATTATTAATCAATTTTCAGACTTATTATTTTATTGATTCACTTATATGTACGTCATTAAATACCCTTTCCAGCTTTCCTTCATATCTCATGGGCCATCTCATGTAATTAATTAGGCCCAATTCAAGCCCAGTCGATCCATCGTTGAAGACAAATAATTCTTGGCGTATTGAAAGATCACATGTAACGTTACTGTCTAACCTCCTCGTCACATGAACCAATTATTAGGTAGTTGTCTTGTAATTTTCCTATCCATAGACGACAAACAAACTCACATGGGGTTGATATGAACCGTGGAGGGGAGAGCATATTTGCCTCCTCTTCATTCCACTGTACTAATAATTTCTCATTTAAAAACATAAAAACTTACAACCACATATATATATATATATATATATATAATATATAGCAAGCATGCAATTAGTAAAGCACTAGTATACATAGCCATTACATCCAACTATTTTTTAGATGTTATAATTCACCACAGACCTATAGGTTGTGTTCTGCTGCCAATCCGCCGGAATCACGTCGGTGGCGATTAGGGTCCTGCCGGATGTGCCGGTGGTGAGCCGGATCGAGAACGGGCCTTGTAATGCATGGTCTGAGTCTAATCTCCAGACTGCTCCCCACGACTCTCGCATCGGCGTCCACGCGTCGGCGTACTTGGCTGTCGAGGTGCCCTCCATGAGATCGACGGAGGCGAGGTCTCCGTCGCCGTCTTCGTACTCAACCAGGATTGCCATGTATACAGGGTTTGATCCTTCCTCGACGTGGAACGCTATGTTCAAGCCCGGGTAGTTGCATGGAACTCTGCAACCAGTAACATAATATATCGCACATGAACGGATAATAGATGATAATATGCAACCTACTGCTTGAACTATGCGTAATGCGCTAACCGTGCGTATTGTATTCGGAGTATTCCAGCATGCCGGAGCTCGTCGGATCTGCCAGGCAACGCCATCGAGCCGAACGACGTGCCGCTCATATCGAAATGGGCGGGCATGTCGAGGCAGACACCGCCGAGGCACGCGTCGGTGATTGTGATCGTCGACGGAGTACCGGAGCACGCCGGATGGCTGGTGCATTTCACCTGAGATCAATTACATATGTACACACACATATATATATATATATATCAAGTCCAGGAGTGTGACATTAGATGAGAAATTTTAAGTTTTGCTATATGTTGCATGATGCATGTTAGACCTGATAGCACGAGCCACATCCCTTGCCAGACTTGAAGAGCAATGGGTTTCCACATGATGTCATTGATGAAAAGGGAGGTAGATTCACATTCTTAAACCCACATCCACCACCTAAAATTTTAACACCAAAACAAATGAGAAAACTTAATATACTCCAATCATCTAATCTACGACAAATTTAGTTAATTAATATAATAATATTACCGTTGTCATCAGGCCCTGCTCCAGTTGGTTTACCATACCAGGTGGCACTAGCTGGGCCCCAGGTTAAGTTGGTGGCAGGAGAGTCGACACTCAAGAGCTTGGGGTTGAAACAAGTGCAGGTGTTAAGAAGGACTGAGAGCAGAGCTAGCAAAGCAGAGAGAGCCAATGGCCGACGGAGTACTTGAAGAGAGAGAGCCATAAGGTCGAGTAAATTTATGCGAAGCAACAACTATAGAAGAGTTAGCTAGCTAACTATAGGTTGCGAAGTGGAAGGCAATTGAAGGGCTATTTATAAGATAAGAACGTGACAAATTGGGAGTCACATGTGTCACAACTAATTGCTCACCAAATCACGCCAAGTCCAGCATCTATATATACGCCAACATATAATGTACAACTTATAAACATAGAGCCCGTGATCTTGGTTTGGTGTATTATTATTATTAGAGAGAGTATACAAGCCTCCATTTCCATCGGTGGACCCACATATAATTTACTATTTCACATGCGATGCCTATTTCTCAAGCAAGAGAGATGCGTTGCTTTACGTGCTAGTAATTAAATCTCCATCACATTCATGCCGTATGAAATAAGAAAACTCTCTCTCTCTCTCTCTCTCTCTCTCTCTCTCTCTCTCTCTCTCTCTCTCTCTCTCTCTCTCTCTCTCTCTCTCTCTCTCTCTCTCTCTCTCTCTCTCTACATATATACTTATATATATGTGACCGTTATTATAGTTAAGATGGGCCCATTGCATTCCCACAGCTTTAGAATATTTCAATCACTTTCTCGTTAATTATAATTTTTCTCTCGCCACGTATAAATTTATGATTCGGCTTTTGGATGTGTACTTATAGCAGTGCTCGAATGAGAATAAAAATATAGATCAATGGAACCATTAATGGGCGCCACTTGTTGCATGCGATGTCTTGCAATAGGGAGAAAGATTTAAGATCTTTTGTAAGATCTGACTTTCTTCATAGTTTCATCTTCTTCTTTTTTCATTCTTTTTTTTTCTAATAAGAAGGGATATACATATCTTAGTAGTTATTACAAAAAATAGACATCCATATACGTGTTAATGTTAAAACACAAGAAAATTTATATGGAGATCGAGCTTACTATACAATACTACGTGGAACACTTTGACACACTATAAATAACTCTAAACTACTATACTAGCCGTGATTCCCTGGTGGCATTTGCTGGTATAGCTGTTGGTGGTACAAAGCAAGCATCCTGTTCCACGCATCATCCTTGCTAATTGGCTGTTAATTAACAGCAACATTAGTGGATATAAAACTAGAAAAACTATGAAAATTATCCGATATCTCGTACCAATTACCTGCGTCACCGGCACCGGGCGGGGGAATAACGCCGGTATGCGTTCCGGCAGTCGATCATTAGATGCATTATTAGTAGTAGTAATAGTAGGAGTCGTCGTCGTAAAAGGGAGAGAGGAGGATGAGGGTTGGATGAAATGAGGGAGAGAGCTTAGGTCCATCATGCCCTTTTGGGCCATTTGGGCCATCATGGAGAGCTGTACATGTTGCATGGCCATGGGCATCATCATGGTGCTCATTCGACTCATCATCTGGGCCTGAGACTGGAGCTGCTTCACGTACGCGATCACCTCGTCAAGCATCGATGCCTTGTCCGTCTTTTATTTTATACAATAAACAAAAAGAATAATTATATACATATATATATATTGGAATAAAGAAAAAGAGGCATTAATATTCCTCTCTTTGTTATATATATATATATATTACCTTGCTTGAATTGGGTACCAGATTCTGTAATGTCTTTATCCTCTGATTGATCTTATCCCTTCTTTTCTGCACGCTGATACTCACATTAGTGTTAAAGAAACCAAATATTTTTTCTTTTCTTGTAAGTTGCCAACAGTAATTAATAAAGAGAAAATTCAAGTTTTACTTAATGTTAAAAAAATTGTTTGGCCATATATACAACTGATTATTTATATATAGCTCTTAAAGAGCTAAAATCAAGCATGTCGTGGTGTATGAACTATAGCTTTGTGAAGTAATGTTTCTTTCTCAACTAATATATATTCGATAGAGGTATAATCGGACCCAAATTATCCGTTACCAAATCAAATTAACTTAAATTCGGATTTCAAATTTTCCAGTGTCAAATTTGAGTCGAGTATTCTCGGATCGCATTGGATTTATTCGGATCGAATCCTAACTATATATCCATCGGAGCAATTCTATTGGATATTTAAGTTTTTCTTTTAAAGTTTGTAGACTATGTTTATGTAGTCTAATACTTAAATTGTTTAAACATATGTCATCGATTAACTATAAATTTTTATATAGTATGAATAATATGGAGTCTCTCCGAAAATAACTTTTATTATGTTTGTTTAATATATTAAGATCGTGTTATTTTTAGTGAGATAATTGAATAAATTTTAGCTACTAACTATTATAGTTGAGTGTTAAAAAAATGTGTAACTTATTGCTTTAAAATAAAATAATTGTATTTTATATTTTATAGTATACGAAGCTGAATTCAATCAATTATATGATTCAAATCCGATAATAAATGGGTTGGATATGGATATTATACTTGACTATACATTTAAAATCTAATTAGTCTAATAATATTAAATAAATATAGACTAATCTTTGAACAAATTTGATCTAATCCGACTTGTGGGCATGCATTTAAAATAAATTGCGTGAATCTAGTAGACAATAACAATATAATCTACCTACCATGCAATATTAATCACATATTAACATTAATTATCTGATATTACCATATTGTCTATATTGCTAAGTCAATTGGATGCCACTAACTCATTATGGATGATTTGACTTTCAAAAATAAAATACAGAGAACGAAAGATAGAAACGGAAATTCATTTCGTGTGTGAGAATATAAGAGATACAACTACATTATCTAAGAAAACGAAGGAAAGAGAAAACCAATCCTAATGATATTATTTGGATTATTTTATTTATCCACTATCAATCGTATTTATGTCAATTTATATAAGATTTCCTCAATTAATGCTACTTATTCTCATTTCTGTAAACAATTTAATTTAAAATGCACGTCTTTTTAAAAAAAAAAAAAGTTAAGACGATACTCGGTTTACAACCAAATACCTAAACTAAGTAAACCTAATTAGTTACTAAAAGGAGTTGTTAAATTAAATAAGATTGCACTAATAGCAAAGAGGAAATTGAGTTCATTTATCTTACACGTTCAGATTGGTTATGGGTGGCGGCGGTTCTGGTTCTCTTGGAGGAGGTAGACGCCGTCCGTACTTCGCTGTTCCTCACCTCGTCCACCTCACACACCGCATCTCTCTAAATTGGAAATATAACCAGGAAGAAATAATCATAATTATACGTACATAATCAAATAATAATTATATAATATATGAGTAGTTAATTCGCCTGAGAGCGCCGGGTGTGGCCGCTTGTGTTCTCGGTCTTGGGCGATCCGTCCGAGTTATTAGTGGTGCTCGTCAAGCCGCCGGACGTGTTCCCTAGACCTCGCTCCTTCGCCTTCGCGGCGCTCCCCTGTCTCGCCGCCGTCCTCTCAGCAGCTCGTCCCGTGACGGAGGGGACCACGGCATCCAGGTGGGCCCCACCTTCGGCGGGGCGGCGATGGGGGCGCGTGGCCTGGTCGACGACCGCCTCGAGCGTGCCGCCGCTTGGGCTATGGTGTTTCCTCCACGCGGCGGCGGAGGGGGAGGATGGGTGCTTCGGTATTATCTTATTGACGCGCGGCGCACCGAGGCCGTGGAACGTGAGGTGGCCGTCCTCCCACGTCAGCTCGGCCACCTCATCGTCCGGGATTGGAAGGGGCACGGCGACCGAAGATTGGCGGTGGGGTGGGAGGTGACGCGATGAGTTTGGTGGGTCTTCGAGTTCCCACCTTGGTACGCAGTGACTCATAATCTTCTTCTCCTTCTCTTCTTTCTTAGCTATGGACAAGCAGTCTGGGTGGCCATCCTGAGTGATCCATTGCATTACTCAGTGGACCTTCAAAGCTTAAATGCTACAGGGAATGGTGTGAGACGAGGGGATGCATCTGATCTGGATCGAGAGAGAGGAAAGGTTCTCGGCTACCTCGGGATCAAAGGAAGGGCGGCACGTAGCCTGCCTTACCTCCACATGTCAGTATAGAACGAGCCACGATTTTTTTTTCTTTCCTCCTAATCTCGCAGTCGCAAGTGGATTGCTTGGAACGGACAGGTGTCAGTGCCGCCGCCGTACGGGTTCCCTTTTGTTAATCTACGATTAGGATTCGGTATACTTTGAAGGTGGTGCAAGTTGAGCGGCTCCTGTGACGATGGATTCACAATGTGCAAGTTGATAGATAGCGACAAAACAATCTTGTCCAATCTTTTCGACGACCACACGATTAACTGAATCGTTACCTCTCAAGTCTTAACTACATATTGAACCTTTCGCCTGCATGATTGACCTCATCGATCTAGCTCACTTAACCACTGCTGAAATCCTTTTCTTAACATTTCATAAGTGCAGAGATCATGCAATCCAAATTTAATGGCGATAAAAAGAAAAGAAAAAAAAAAGAGAGAGAGAGAGAAGATAAAAGTCATAAAACAGAGCTTTTTTGGTTGGATTTTCCACCGTCACCGACCATCTGCTGAATTAACGATAGCATGCACGACGCCGACAAATGGGAAGTCGCCACCTAATCTTAGACATCTAAAGCCGCTTCCTACCTCCAATCGTCGAAAGCTTTGCCGCTCCCACCCCCCCCCCCCCAAATGACTGAAGTGAATTCCTCAAGGGATGTGGATCGTCTGACCCAACTTAAATTTTAAAAGTCCAAGTGAGGTCCACTTAATCTTTATTTTCTTACGTACGAATCCATGGGCTAAACTGGGCCGTTGATATAAAACGACAAACCATAAGGGCAATTCCGTAGATGTCCCGAAATCCCAGTCCAATATCCGAACCTGCTCGCTTAGTTCGGCGAGCCCAAAGCTTCAACAAGACAAAAAAGGCAAAAGCCCAAGTCCCCCACCTCAAGTCTCCAGCTCTTTCACTTCTCAGTTATCTCTCACACTCTCTTTTCCGTTGCTAAACGGACACTAAATAATTTAGTATTATTTCCTTTGAATTCGAAAACCAAATGCAGCAGAGCACCGCGCCGCCTTGGATGCTCTCCTCCTCCCCCGCCGTCGGAATACTTTGTTGGAAACCTTAGATGCATCAGGGCCAGCACCAGCGCCAACACCAACACCAGCGGCTCAAGAGTTGGCCCGGACTCTGGTTCCGCGACACCCCTCTCAAGCATGTGGTCGTCAAGATGCAGCTCGGCGACCAAAAATTAACCCTAGATCCGTCCCCTTCCTCTGACCTTACGGCCCTGCTCTCCGATGAGATTCTCCTCCGCATCCTCTCAGGAGCTCCGTCTCACTTCCTGCCCTCTGCCTCTCTCGTCTGCAAGCGATGGTTCCGCCTCGCCGGACGTCTTCGCCGCTCCTTAACCCTGCTCGACTGGTCCTTCCTGCACCGCCGCCTCCATCTTCGCTTCCCCGATCTCACTGACATCGATGTCCTCCCTGCTTCCTTCTCTACTTCCTCCGCCTCTACCTCTTCATCCTCCTCCCTCGTCCTCAGCCGCGGTGCCGTCACCGTTTCCGTCGACCCCTACGCCGACCCCCCGGTCGGCGACTCTCGCTTCGTCTCCGCCGACTCCATCGATCGCGGACTCGAAACCCTAGCCCGGAGTTATCCTTCTCTAAGAAAGCTCTCCCTCGCCGCCCCTCCGGCGTCGGAGTCGGGCCTCATGGCCGTCGCTGGCCGCTGCGCGACTCTTCAAGAGATAGAGCTCCACCGCTGCACCGATCTCGTCCTCCGTTCCATCTCCGCCTTCGAGAACCTACAGATCCTTCGCCTGGTAGGGTCAGTGGAAGGGCTTTACCGTGGCCCTGGGGTCACCGACATAGGCCTCACTATTCTAGCTCACGGATGCAAGCGACTGGTTAAGCTTGAGCTCGCCGGTTGCGAGGGGAGCTACGATGGGATCTCGGCGATTGGACGGTGCTGTATGATGCTCGAGGAGCTCACGATTTGTGATCATAGAATGGACGCTGGGTGGATGGCCGGTTTGGCGTTCTGCGGAAATCTCAAGACCCTGAGATTGCAGGGATGTCGGAGGATTGATACTGATCCGGGGCCTGTCGAGCATCTCGGATCGTGCCCGGCGATTGAACGAGTACAGATGCAGCGATGTCAGATAAGGAATAAGAGGTCCTTGTTTGCTCTGTTCATGGTATGCGAGGCGGCAAAGGAAATAATGTTTCAGAATTGCTGGGGGCTGGATAATGACATGTTTAGCTGCGCAAGCGTTTGCAGGTAGTCATGTTTCTCTCTCAAAACTTATGTTAATTCTTAATGGTTGTTGAGTTTGGTCTGTCTTCTGATTGATTTTCTCGTATAGATGTTATTATTTGGAATATTTAGGTTGTTGGAAGTATAGAGGTTTACTGTCTTAGTGGAAGGTTAAGGTCCAATCTCTTGATCTCTTGATCTTTTGATCATTTATGTTTGTCTTATGTCAGTATGTATCTCTAGTGACCAGCACAATAGATGACAGTATAAATACTGGATAAATACGGTACCAATTTACAACACCCTTTTACTAGCAAAATGGTAGTCCTGGTGCTGTTGCAATAATATAAATTTAGGTTATCCCGAGCTTGTTTTGTCACCTATCTCGCCTTACGCCTGCTGTATCTTTCCCAAACTGTGGATTAATCCAATCCATTTCCTTCATAGGACTTCCTCAACGTTAGATGTACTGCTCAGATCTCAGTGTTTTGTCAAGATTATTCTCAGGTCATGTGACAGCCTCATGTTCCCAATTTTCTGGATATCTACCTCTATAGTCTCCATCTCAGCTGTATCAATCTCATTAATTAAGAAGCTCTTACTGTCTAAAGATATTGCTTATACAGGGGGATATGTTGTTTTAGGCATACAAAGGTCTACTGCTATTGGAAGACATCTGGTGACCGTACCGCATTTTAAAGGCATCTTGCAATTCTTTGTTCTCTTTTCTTCATTAGTGCATGACAAACTCATTGCTTTACTTATGATCCTGTTATTTAACAATAGTTTTGAACTCGTTGCTTTTCTGCAGTATCCTTATTATGGTAGCCAAAGATTGGCTACGATCAAACCTTTTTTGACACGATTCCATATTTTGTGGGTTTTCTGATTTTGAACCTGTTTACATTCCATTGAATTTATGAAGGTTTGCTGAGAAAACAGGCATATGATTGATCTTTTGTTCACAGCCATGTTCAAGCCATGAAATTTATCTCTTTGGGTGGACTAAAATTCTCCACAATTGTAACTGATGATCTTTTCTTTAGTCATTGTTGCTTGAGCGAGCGCCTGGTGTTGTTGGCCAAGCATTATTTGGCTTTCCTCTTATGGTTGGAGCCAGATCAGATAAACTTGCCATTTGCATTTGGTCAAGCTTTTCTTGTTTCTTGATAGAGATGTCCTAGGATCAATATAAGTCTCCATGAAACTGCTAGTGACATGATCCCTAGAATAGTCTCTTTCAAAAGAAATGTCTTGTACTAAATTGTAGATTTCAATATGCCAGATTATCGAGGAACGGAAATCTTTTCTTTCGGATAAAAAATGTCTCAAAAAATCTGCTTAGAGAAGCAGTTGGTAGATGGTATATCCTTTGCCTACTTTCTCGATACTTAGGTAAGCTGTCAGTTGTGACGAATTTATTGTGCCTGACCAGTTCTTTACATCTCTCTGCATGTCATATCTCTTCCAGGTTAATTACTTTCAGTGCGCTCTATCTGGATTCTTATTGTCAGTACTTAGCTTATGTCACCAACATTGGCATTTATAACCGTCTTCAAATAAAATATTTGAAGTTTCCTAGCATCGTTTCTTGGTCTTTATGTTTCATTTTTCACTTTTCCTTCACTTTTAGCTTGGCAATGGGTAAAATTTCAGATTTTATTTGGTAGAAACGATGTAATTTATGTATGGTTCCAAAATTGGTTTTTTGTATTGTCAAATGTCAATTGAAACTTTTCTTCACTAGTGTTGGCTTCTCTGCAGGAGAGTGAAGTTCCTTTGTTTAGAAGGCTGCTCCTTATTAACAATAGAAGGTCTTGAGTCAGTTATTCTGTCATGGAATGATCTACAAAATCTCGCAGTTGTCTCATGCAATAATATCAAGGATAGTGAAGTCAGCCCTGCTTTAGCAAGCCTGTTCTCTGACCTGAAAGAGTTGAAGTGGCGACCGGATACCAAATCACTCCTTGCAATGAGCCTTGCAGGGACTGGAATGGGGAAGAAGGGAGGGAGATTCTTCAAAAGGGTATGAAGCCTGATCATCTTGACACATTAGGATAAGTTCTCATATGCTCTCTGCTCTAAAAATATTACATATTGCATACTTTCTTGCAGTGGAATGTCCCCGGGCAACAGCGATTAAAAGGGAAGGTGGAAGAAGACTCGAAGTAAGGAGGCTCAGCATTGATATTGAAGTGCTTGACGTGTAATCAATCAACAACTCAAACTTTTGTTCCTTAAATGTACTGGAAGGGCATAACAGTTTGTGTTTATATTCCACTTGCAATCCTGCCATTTTCGTTCTTCACTCAGAGTATTTATTCTTAAATAGGGTTGGCATGTTCCAGTATGACGAAAATATACAGGCAAACATAATATTCTTCCTGTCATAATGCTCTACTGGAGTAGATATATTGACATGCTTATCAGACTTTGATGTTTACTGCCAACATGCTATAAAGGTTCTGTGGGCAACCATGAGAACGTTGGTGCTAATCTGTCCTTTTCAGTTGGTAAAGATGGAAATACCTGAATTGAACACTATCCTATTGATCATACAGTTAAGAATATAATCGAGCCAGTTTATTATCAAATTTGAATTGAAAGTATAGAATCCAAGTTTGAAGTGAAATAATTTTAATTTAAAATAAATTTAAGCTTGAGCTTGAACGAACAAATTGATAAGCAATTTTCGGTCTAAATTGAGTCACTTTGAAATTTTAAAGAAGATGATAAATGTTCTAATTTCATTCATCTTTATTGTGAAGTCAAAGATTAGGCTTTTTATTTTTTAAAAAAAAAAGTCGTTCTGTTTGTAGTGTCCTCGACTAATATACTAGTCAGTAAAGTTGTACAAGTTGGAAAGATTCTTGTATGTCTATATTTCTCTTGGGCCACACCATTTACATGACATACAAGTAGTTGTTGATGTAATCTTCTGATATGATTTATAATCTTGTTCTTATATATATCGTAACAGTTCGATTTCAGAATTCTGGTTCTACCATCTCAGCACAGGACGTTGCTCATGCTTTGACCTTTTTCTAAGAGTTCTTGGGCTCCACCTGTTTGATACTATGCCAATAAGACCCACCTCGCAATCCTCCTTCCTATTTGTACCCCAACCATAACTCTCTCGCTCTCTCTCTCTCTCTCTCTCTCTCTCTCTCTCTCTCTCTCTCTCTCATGGAAGAAGGAAGAAGGGAGGCAAAAAACAAGAACACCAAGAAGATGTTAGTCTCCCGGAGAAGACACCCCATGGACTACTACTCTTCCTGCAGCAGCAGCAACAAGAAGCGGGTGGACCACCTCGTCCACCACCCTCTCCTTCGCCCGCCTACGCACGCCACCCCCGCAAAAGACGGCGATGAGGACTCAGAGATGCTTGTGATGATGGCGGAAATGGGGGGAGGACGACGGGTGCGCTCCTCCTTCAGGAGCTGCGGTGTTTGGAGCATGGGATCTCTCATGGACCATCGACCAATTACTCCTTCCCCAGTTTGTAGCCCCGTGAGCTCTCTCTCTTGCTCGCCTCCCTCCGGGTTGCGGTACTACTCGCAGGTCTCCACTGCGGATGACTCCAACTTCGCCACACCCGACCAGGTCTCTGTTTGTTGCCATTTCCTTTTGTTTCGATTCTTGTTGGGTACCTGTTCTTTTTGTTCTACTTGTTGGGTTTCGGAAAAACCCATTTCTCGGTTTCTTGTTTCTTTTGTGTCTCTAATGGCCGGTTTGGTGTTCAGTGGGAGAAACCCATGTTTGAGTTCTATCTTTCGGTTACCTGGCTTCTTGGGTTCTTTTGTGTGTATATTTGTTTCCTGAGAGAATTTCTTTCTGAATATTATCTTATATCGATGTTGCAGAGCTGCGTCGTTTCTAATGATAATGCTAAGGAATCAACATCGCGAGAGGAAGTAGAAGAAGCTGAAGGAAGGGATGCAGCTGCCAAGAAAGAATTCAAAAGAGCTTCACAAGCCTCCACTGCTAACAAGCGTTCTCAAATGCAAAAGAGGAGAGGTAGATGGTTGGGGTTTCTTATTGGTCTTTGCATCATATATATATATATATATATATATATATAGGTTCCTCTATTCTTCTTTACTGCTGAAATCATAGTAGCAGGAGAAGTCTATTCTAACCAAGTCTGCACTCCAAATGCCAATCACACGGCCACATCGGCTAACCCACGGCGCTTCTCGTGTGACCCCGTTGACTCCTCAGAGGTCATCAACCACGACGATGGCCGGAGATTGTCGATTATCAGCGAAGAAAAAGATGAAAGGGTGCATACCAAGAATTGGCGCACTGCTACCATGTCTCCTCGCTTGTCCTCAGGTAATCCCGTAGTTTTAAACATACTAACATTAGTATAATTTGAATTACGTCAATAAGGCAGTGAGTAATTAGAACTTGGATTTCAGATGGTGACTATTACCTGGGAGGCAGTGGTAGTGCCAGTGTTAATGATAACTCTGGAGATGATACTAGTGTGGTCACCGATCGGCTCCGTTCATCATCGGCCAGGTTTCACAGCTTTGTGGCCCAAGAAAGGAGGAGCGAAATGGAGGCCAAGCTAATTGCATGGAAGGAAGCACAAATGTTGAACCACATAAACAAGTACGTAGCCTTTTCTCTTCTTTCTATTTTTCTTTTTCTGGCTTCATTCTTTCACCTATTTGTCATGATCTGTTAACATAGAAAGAAGCAGGAATTAATCAATAAGCAAGGTAGGTTGTGATCAGATCTAACTTAACTTTTGAATAGGAATTAGTAGGATAGGTTTGTGGTGATAAATTTACTGACAAGGTCTGAAGAATTTATAGAAATGTAATCTACTTTACATCTAGTTACTGTCTTTGTCACTGACATGAACAGAAATTCGAAATCTATTAAACCATCAGGAATTGTTATTGAATCATAGAACAAAATCTCATACCATATGAAACTACACCAACCTTTTGCAGCACTAATGTCTTGCTGGATTATCCAAATGCTCAGGCTAAGGAAGCAAGAGGTAGCCATTGAGGAGTGGGAGAGGAAACAGATTGGAAAGGCCAAGCAGAGCATGAAATTAATTGAGGTCTGTTGGTATTGTCTAGTAGCTGGAAAATAGGATGTGTAGTTTGGTATAATAGCCCTTGAATTACTTTGTCCTTCTTCTAATATGAGCAGACGAAGTTGGAGAAGGAGCGGACGAAGGCGATGAACAAGATGCAGAGGAAGATATTGATCACGCAGAAGAAGGCCGAGAAAAAGAAGCTCAAGGAACATGCAGCTGCTACCCAAAAGATATCCAAGGTCATTGCGGCATTTGAGAAAATATCCAGAACTGGAAAGCTCCCATGGAAGCTGGTTTTGGTCTGATCTTATCACTCGCTTCTCGCATCGGTGAATGCTTATATCAAAGACAGACAGCTAGAGAAGTTTTTGGTTTTGATGGATAGTATTCAACCTCAGTTGTGTTGTGTTTTAGTTTGCTGTTTGTAAATTGATGAAAAATTAATAGCACATAAGATATGAGATTCCGTGGCTCAAGTCGTCCATGCAACAGCATTAAAGAGAAGAGAAATTTCTGAAGCATATTAGTCTTCACTTTTATTTTCAAACCCTTTAAAAGACTTTCCAACTCTTCCTTAATTTTGCTTTGTTCAGAGCTGATGTCAAGTTGCTATGCTCTTGGTTGGGCTTGGAGAGGAACAAGCCCAAGAATGAGTCGTAATAAATGTATATATATATATATATATATATATATATATATTCTGAATCAAAAGCTTATAAAGAAATTTAACCTCCTCCACTCTCTCAACGATTCCTTTCTAGTAACACTGCATCCTATCACGTGATGGGAACTTTTCTGTCCACTTTTGTCTCGCTACAACTACAAACATCAAGAAGTCATCCATTTGGTCAATCATCTCTCCGGGACCAAATCCACTTTTTACTTCACCAATCAAATCCGCTTCTTACTTCACTAGTTTTTATTTCACCTATTGCAAATTAAAAAAACGAAAAAAGAAAGAAAGAAAAGAAGGGCGAAAAAAGAGAAAAAAGAAATAATTGTAAGAAGAAAGTGGATCGTGGGAAAATTTTCCAATAGTCCAGTTCTTGAAGGCGCTCCCATCGACAGGAATCCACGAATTCCCGATTTATACCAACAGAGAATGTAGCAACCTAATTGGCAATTTCAGAAGAGACAAAGGACCAAAGAAGGAAAGAAATATAAATAAGGGAAAGAGAAATCCCAAGGCTAGAAGGAGAGACAAGTGTGACGTCAGCATACGCCGTAGTCATGGAAGAGGAGCTCGCCGGAGGCGGCGGCGGCGGAGGGGCCGTCGCGGTGCCGGACGAGGAGCACCTCCTTCTGGCGGCGGAGCTCCATGACCTTGCGGTGGGAATTGGAGTGCTGCGTGAGGACGAACGTGGGGCTCGCCGCCGGCCGGTACTCCGGCACCAGTCGGCCTGATTTATACCGCACGCCGCAAGCGTTGCAGAGCGTCTTCGGCCCGAGCGGCCCCGTCCGCCACTGCGGGGTCTTCTCCGACGCGCAATGCGTGCACCGCCGCACCCCTCCCTCCCTCCCCATCTCCCCTCCTCCCTTCTTCTTCCCCCCATTATTGTTACAATTCCCGTCCTTCGACTTAAATGACGGCATCTCCGTTGAGGAGGAGGAGGACGACGAAGGAGACGAATTCGCCGCCGCCGCCGCCGGCACTAAGGATGACCATGTGGACCTCAACCGCTTGCTTCTCGCCCCGCGAGCGGTGACCAAGCTGGGGATGTTACCGGCAGGGGCGATCGGGTTAGCCGCGGAGGACGACGGGTATGGCATGTCGGAGAAGGAGTCGTCGACGAAGTTCGACAGCCATTCCAACTCGGCCGCTTCCTCGCTCTACAATAAAAAATTAATTCCTATATGAGAAATTATAACTTCTTGTGGGGTCATGTAGAATTTTGCTTACTTACTGGAATATAGAGGTCGTCCGGGAAGGAGGAATAGATGGTGTGATCTCCCGAGAACGGCCTGCTCGTAATTGCTTTCGACGTCGGCTCGGTGGTAGCCGAGGCGATGAAATAGTTGTCCCCATCGGCGGCAACGGCCCCGGCGCCGGAGAAGAGGTCGTGGTTGGAGAAATCGAGCAAATCATCGACTCGGAGTGCATCAGTAGATTGTAGCCCATAGAGGTGAGCAGGAGAGGAATGAATAGTTGTAGTAGTAGTAGTCATCACAGGAGTAGTGACTACATTTGAAGCATTGGAGAAGAAGTCTCCCATTCCCATTCCCATTCCCCACTCGGAAGCCATTGTTTAGTTTCTCACTCAGTGGGAATGGTAGGAGGTAGGGAGTAGTCGGTGGAAGTAAGGGGGAGGAAGAAGAGAAATAGTGGGGTTGGGGTTTAAATTCATTCACTCATGAAGCACTCATTTAGTGTTTGATACAAAAAATAATACAGCTCGAAAGTTACGACCCCAATAATAATAGCCACCGATCATAATGGATATTATGAAGCTGCTGCAACCCATCACACATGCAGCACCATCGTGCCCCATGCACTGCTTCCATCCCTAATCTCCTCTCCTTGCCTTTTGTAATACTCTCTCTCTCTCTCTTTCTCTCTCCTATCTTTGAATTTTTATCCCTTGCATGTGATCACTGTGAGATTAGTACTTATTTACGTTCTCCTCCCCCTTTAAAGAAATTGACACCGAGGAGCTCGGTGAGACGGTGACTCTAGCACATGCTTGATGACATGATGTGATAGATGGTAACTAACATATGAATCCACTTGCCCTTTAATTCTTTATGCTGCATGTGATACATAGACATAGACTCCATGCTTCCAACTGGATGTACTCAAATCTCTCAGGAGATCAACTGGGCATTGGAGTACTGGGGGTACTAGTGTAAATGATTGAAATGTAGGGTGTTGATATCAATTCACTGCCCTTGATCAGACTTTTTTTTATTTTTTATTTTTATTTTTTTATCTTCTTCTTCTTCTTCTTCTTCTTTTTCTGCAAGAGAATCAAAACTCCTGCAGCAATTAGAACAACTGGCGTGGAATTGCACTTATTCGACTGCAATTTTTCCGTGCATGGACAACAGCTGTTCCTTGGCAATTTGTCGCACAGCTTACAGCTCTTTATCCACTGGCAAACCAACAGTACCGGTGTAGAAACGTGGCACTACTCTTCAGCGAGTGCCACGTGTAAGAGGCTGCTGCTTGCTGTTCCGGGCTGTAGAGCCGAGGCAGGCGGTAGTTGTTACTCATGGTAAAAGGAGTTGAGGTGAAGACACGTGGAGTGTCGGGGTACATGGGGACCACTGCCGCACCTCACTCCTCTCCTCTCCTCTCTCTCACCGTTTACTTTCTCCTTTCTCGCATCCCGAGGCGGCTGCTTGCTTCCATCCCTGCCGCTTTACCTCTCTTTCTGCACCCAGCCAACCATGAGTTGAGTTAGAGTTACAGAGTAAACGCTAGTATCAAAGACAAAACAAAACAAAACAAAACAAAAAATCAAATAATTGATTGCCGTCGCCTTAATAGTTAATATGCCGGTGCGCATCTTTACTACAAGGATGTCCACATCAAAATAATTATTCTACAAGTAAAATACAAATACTAAAATTTAGAAGGGCGTATGTGTAAAATGAGTGTAAAGTAGAGCTTGCTGGGCTCCACCCACTGCCATGCAGCTCAGAAGCCTGTTCCCCAGGCCCCAGCCTCCGGTCTGGGACGGCGACGGTTAACAGTACCTCCTCCAACTCCAACTCCAACCATCCATCCGCTGTTGTCGCTGGAATACGCTCACCCCGAATGATCCCTCCCACAACACACGGGCGAACGCAGCGGTTCACCGTCGCACATGCATGCGGCACGTGAGAGTACGGCCATGTCCGACGTGGTCCTCCACCCCCACGTCGTTGACGAAACCGCGGCCGCCAGCTTAGCGTGGGACCCCCCCCACTCCGCCTCTGCACGGCCTTTTGGACCGGTCTTACCCCCTTTGTATATATATATAATATTATTTTGTATTCGATATGCTCGCGAATTTTAAAGCAACAGCGGCCAATCGGAGGATGGAATCCCATGGTTATGCATGTACATGAAAAACGCGATCACATGCAGTGAAAATCTTAAAAATGTGCAAACCACGTGTATCGGCTTAGTATATTTTTAGGCTAATTAATCGGAATAACTATTCGCTATTCTTCTCTCTTATTGGCGCGTCGATGTGCGACCGGAAGCATCACTCCGCTGCTATATCGGAAGAGGACACGATCTCTCTCTCTCTCTCTCTATCTCTATCTCTCACTCAATCTATTCATCTCGTGTCCAAAGGCATCCAATCACGTGAGCGAGCCCGATAGGAAATTAGCCCCCCCCCAATTCGTCCAACCTAGCTGGGCCCGGGTATTCCGTCGGGCACGTGCTCGCTCGTGCACATGTTCTCCCATGCACGTGACGCGACCTAAACTAGTCTTCTAACATTTAATTAAGCAAACAAAGAGAAAGTTTGTCTCAACGCTTGAGAATCTATTAAATTAGGGTCTTTATATGCACTTCCTTTTTTTTCTCAATAATTAGGTTTGAGATAACTTATAAGCGCGGTTTACCAGGCGGGCGTCGGTTAGAACCTTCATGGACTTTTCGGGATCCGCTCTTTTCCTCCTTGCCACCACTCGCTCTGACGCGATGCCCCGCAACCACGTGGTAGTAGCTTTCATGCTCCGCCAGCTCGACAGCCACGTGTCGGTTGGTATATCCCCCCTCCCTCCTCCCCCTGACGGTACGGACAAGCAAGCACGTGGTTCGTGTCAGGTGAGTCGGCCGCGAGGGTCCTCCTTTCTTAATCCTCCTTTATTATATATAAACTTAATAGAATTCGGCCAAAAATCTATGGAAAATTATCATGTATATAAATGTATATGGAGAAAAGCTCCAAGCAATACTCTTTTCATTATTTACCCATGCATGTGGCCACGTGGACCTGATTGTGATGGCCCACTTGGTGTGCTGACGGAGATTTGGATGAATGCACTGTGCATGCTCAGCAGCATTCATGTGTGAGGGGTAGAGACTCTCTAAAATACATCTCAATTCTCAACCATATACCACCGTGCATGACAGCTATCTAGTAACTAGTCTGATTTGCTTCTCGATCTCTAATTTATATTTCATAATACTGTATATGAAATATTCGCATTATGTATATATATATATATATGTGTGTGTGTGTGTGTGTGTGTGTGTTTGAGACAGTAGCTGCAAATATGGTCGTTTGGTTTTGGCTTCAGGTATTTGTTGGTCTAACAAACAGGGTAGGCAAGAACAAAAGGACCACTTTAGTTATTGGATTGCAGGATGATTAGGTGGTCCATGTAGAAGGGCTCAACTACAAGGGCAGGAGAAAGGCACCACATATATTGGTGCGTATCTTAATGCTTCAACTTTATTGACAGCCAAGTTGGATAATAAATATAACTGAGTTAAAAGTGACTCCTCTCCTCACAAAGACATACATCAAATTTATTGAATGGCATGCACCTGGATGGGATGGGTTGGTTTGGGTTAGAAGTTACATCTATGCTTTATTTACAAGCCCTTGTACACTTCCCTGTACGTTTGATAGTTTCTTGCCAAAGCCAACATAAACAACTCTTTTATCTTTATTTCTACGCATTAATACTCGATCGATTACCATCGCCTCTCTCTTTTATATTGAATCCTTGCAATTTATCTTTTGCTCATCTCTCAAGTTAGCTCACGCACGTACAAACTCGATTGCTTCCCATGTCAAAGTCAAATTCAAACTTTGGAACTCAATCGAGAAGTTAGAGGAAAAGGGAAACTCCGCCCAGTGCCTCGTCCAATAGCGTTGACATCCATCCATTGCCTTGGTCGTGGAGTGATCCTTTTCTAGTTTAATTGCGTGAGTAAACTACAAACCACGCCAATTGGTTGGTAAATTAATTTACAGAGCATCGATATGAGTAAAATAAATGAAGAAAAAAAATATGGTTACTAACTATTGAGTTGGGTGCCGTCCTTAGATTAAGCGCCAGTTACAGAACTATTGAATCAGGTTCACATGCTAAAAGATTGTGAAAAGAATTGTACAGCAATGTTTATGATATGAGAGACATATGTGTATATGCTTCAACAAAACCAGTGAAACTACTTGCAAAGTGGACATGCCCTAAAAACAGGTAGAAAAGCTTACAAAAGTAGGTTCTGCAATAATTGATAATCTTGATTTCAACCTTGAGATAAGAAAAAAAAATGCAATTGGGCATTCAAGCTTAAAAATATTATGCCAGGAACTTGAAAAAAAAAATCATCAAATTTGATTCAGTGAAGCATTACATTTTTTTCTTCTTTTGCATTGCACTAGTGTACATCGATTAATCCTGAATAAATAGACATCGAATCCTGCTTTATTGAACGTTTCAAATAACGTGAGAAAATTATTCTAATTTCTGTGTTCTACAAAAGATGATTTGCGGCCGACAGCAAGTAAATGACAGTAGCATGTTCTGCGGCGTCACCGTCACCTTCGGATAGATAACCCCATCTCTGAATAGAATGGAGATAAACATTTGCATTAGAAAAAGAAAAGATAAGCAGACAAAAAGCCAGCTCTGGTGTGTAAAATTTAAAAGCTTCAGAATTAAAGTCAAATGTCAAATAAGAAGGGGGAATCGTTTTGCATGGTTTGATGTTTGCAAGAAAACAAATGATATGAAAGAAACATTCTTGAAAGGGCACTACAAAGCACTACACGTTTGACAAACATGAACCCACCTCTAGAAACAGCAAAAGGGTGAAGCAAAATGTTTCACGTACCATCATTTTCATCTGGGAAAAGGAGAATCTTGTTATATTCTAATTATATCATGCGATGACTGCCAAAATGTGCACAAAAATTCATAGTATAATTTGACTAATTGAAATCAAAGTTCATTTTTATTCTAGATCTACATCACACCTCAACAGAAAAATCACAATCTTTCTGCAGAAGCATTAGACAGAAATACAAGTAGCTTGAACTTTATCTTCATCTGTATCCTGTAATGAGCTAGATGTTAACCTCATCTCAAGCACTAGGAATAGCAAAGATAATAATGCCATTTATCTTTCTGAACACAGGATATAACTATATTGTTCTGTCCACTAAAACATCTATATATGAATTCCACACGGAATCTCAAGACAATTGATGCATTAGAAATGTCACATTTATATGGTTCAGTAGATATTGTAATAATGAAGTATTCTGCCATCAGTCTCTGAAGTTGCACAGCGGAAATACTAGCTCTGCCCATCGGTATAAGGAATCTTGATTATGTTTGTTCTATATGTCCTCCTTTTGTCCTTTAACAGGAAGAATTATGATGTTAACTAACCTACCATTCTCTTTAGCAGCAAAATCCAAAGAATGTAGAGCTAGAGAAGCTAGTGCCACAGTGAACTAAATTCTCAACAACATAAATGCATCAATATATTTCAATAAACAGGATAGACAGAAATTTAAACTACGGAAGAGACTACTCAAACATCATTTCAAATTTTAGATTAGGATAAAGTCATGCATAAGTGAATGACAAAGTGCAAATATAACCATATTAAAAGAAAGAACAATAATTTGTTGTTTATTTTGTAACAGATAATATATTTCAATAAACATCTTGTTTTACATAAACCAATTACAGATTCAGTTATATGTAGCCAAGTCAAGGTTGAGTCGCAATGTAATAAATCAATCTAAAAGGACTCAAATTTGAGGAATTGGAGATAAACTCACAATAAGCAAGCGCCATATTATTTCTTTCCAGCACTAGCAAATTTATGTGCCTACAGGAACCAAATACTTTAATTGGAATTCATATATCAATGAAATTGCTTGAATAGGTGAGATTGTGATATACTTCATGGAATAATGTTTTAGCCGACGCCGACCAGCCTTTTGACTAGTTTTGGATCACCTATGGCTGGATCGAGCCAAAACTTACTAATGCTAATAGCTCCGAAACCCAAAATAAACTTTCCTCTCTCTTCTATATCTCTTCCTTTTCGATCCAGTGATGGCAAGCTCCGACGAGTAGATCTCCGTTGAGGTAAGGTCTTAATTCTCTCTCCCTCTCATCCCCCTACAAATCTCCCTTTCTGCTCACTGCTGCTGCCCTATCTTTACTGCTACAATAGGAGAGAGAGAGAGAGAGAGAGAGGGCTATTGGAGAGAGGGATGGGTGATTTTCTACATTTTATAACATTTAGAATTTTATATAATTAAAATTTTACTAATAGTCTAATGTCAAAATGATCGATATGACTGATACTTGTCATTTTTCCACAGTTAATTCTGAAAATGATACTTAGAAACTTGATATACTTTATGTTTTTGTGTACTTTATCTCTCACAAAAACATACAAATTAAAACAATGGATTTCAAACTCATTCACTTCACACCTTTTCCTCGTCTGACTTTCACTAGAGAATCAACTTAATGAAACCTTCATGAAACAAATAAAAGAATGGTAGAGATCATTTCACATTTTAACCATACTGAGAAATTATAAAACTAAAAAAGAAACAAAAAGAACATATAGTTAGACAAGGTCATATAGCATGTATTTATCCACGTCCAACTATTAAGGGTATCCATGTGACCATAACACTCTTTAGGGTTGATTTCATTTAAATTTCTTTTAACTCCTTCAGGTGCTATATGCTTTATTCATCTATTCAATGGTAAGGGTCAATCTACTTGAAAGCATCGATATTGAGTAAATACTAAGTAGAAAATGACAATCTAAACTACATGATCCATATGCAACTGCAAAGAAGTTGGTTCGAGGAAAGAGGAACTCAATTTCTAAACAATCATGATGCCAGGTCAATAGTTAGCCTCATACATAAATTAACTAAAAGATCATTGGCAGTCTTAAGGATACACCACTATGAACCTCAATCTCTGGATGAACTAAATTAAAATTTCAAACCAGAGTTCCAAAAAAAAAAAAAAAACCTACCTAAATAGAACCCAAAAGCCTAAAAACTAAGAATTTGAAAGAACCAAGGAATCCACCCAAGCAACCTTACGCAAAACTAATCAAAGATCAATATGCCTACTGACATTTATCAACCAAAATACTTTTTTCTCTTCTCAAAGAAGAAAAACATATCCAAGACAGAAACCAAAGAGATAGGAGCAAAGCTACTCACAGATCACTTGAAATAACAACAACATCGTTAAAGTCCGGGATAGGTGCGACAGAGGATACCCTGAGAGAGCGCTCGACAGCTCCGCGACGCCGAGCTCAGCCTTGACGTCAGCCGCGCCTCCGCCACCGCGCTATGTAACGGAAAAAGGGATCCACCGCCCAAGCAACCGAGCTCCACCGGCATTCTTAGTCAAGATTACAATTTGAAGAGAAAAGAGTTAGGGCAAGACAGTAAAGGAGGGATCTTGGAGATTGTTACTAAGATAAGAACAAACCTTGAGAATGATGCGAAGCTGCGATTGCGAGAAGGGTTTGCAGCGGCTGCGGAGGTGGATGAGGCGGGGAAGGAGAAGGATCGAGCGGTCGTTTTGGATTTGGAAACGTAAGCGCTAGAGATGCGGCCTATGGATCTAATGCAGGTAGAAGCCATAGGAAGAGATGAGAGGAAAGATTGGGGTTAGGGTTTATGACCACGGAGATGAAATTTGCAGGGGAGGGGAGATAGCTACCGGGTTTAGGGTTTATCGAACTACTTGTTGTGGACGAAAAAGGATTTATCCGCATAGGCATTTATTTATATGCAAACGATCTAGAGGGAAATTTACATTTCACGTCCTGAGGTTTTACTAATTATACTATGCACTATACATTTTCAGTATTTATATTTCGATCCCTGGAATTTATCCTCAGAAATCACTCTCACCGTCGGATCTAAAGTATCCAATGAGGACCGTTAAGTTCGTTAGCCGCACAAATCCCCTAAACCCACCCAAATCACCACCTCAAAATAAGGTTTCGCCAATGGCGGCATCATCCCTTTCCCTCGTCTTCCCCTCCCGCCTCAACTTCCTCGCTACCGCCGCCTTCCGCCCCCTCCGGTCGATCCGATCTACCCGAGCCAAATCCGATCTCCTCCGCCTCGTCTCCGACCAAGACCGCGGCCTCAGATCCCAACTCGACCCCGCGAAGCGCGCTGAGATCATCGACGCCATTGACGCCCTTGCGACCATCGGAAGCGGCTCGATCACCACCGACGGATTACTGTCCGCCACATGGAGGATGCTCTGGACCACCGAGAAGGAGCAGCTCTTCATCATCAAGAACGCGAATCTTTTCGGGACCGAGGCCGGTGACGTCCTCCAGGTGATCGATGTGGAGAGGGGGACGCTGAACAATGTGATCACTTTCCCGCCGTCGGGGGTGTTCTTCGTTCGGTCGTCGATCGAGGTGGCGCCGCCGCAGAGAGTTAATTTTAGGTTTGTGTTTTGGATCTTTTTCGAACAATTTTGCTAATTTGTTGGTTAATTTGGTTTTCTTGGATCATTGAATGGACAGATTTACTAGCGCAGTGCTGAGAGGAAGCAGTTGGGAAATTCCATTGCCGCCTTTTGGTCAGGGATGGTGAGTTAATCTTAAATTGTTCTTTTATTTTGGATTTTTTTCTTCTTTCGATGTTCATTTGTTTAATCTTAAGTCAATAATGCCAATAACTAGTCCTTTTTCTAGTTTCTCATCCAAATTTTGTCATGTCTTATTCATTCGAATCATCCTAATACAAATAGCATCAGAGCTAAGTTTCACTGGGGCCATATATCGAACAGCAAACAAAGCATCCTGAATAGTCCATTATCATCCAATGAATTAATTGGAAGAGCCGCCAAAGTGATATGTGACGGAATTCGAAGAAAATAACGATCACAGCTTTTCCTTGCTATGATGTGATCCATAAAAATTAAATGTAAAGATCTCCTTTACAAGCAAAGTTTTAGAACCTCCTTGTAAATGCAGGCCTATCAACATGGCAAACCCCTTGAGTGGCTACTAACACATAAAATCATTCTGTGGTCATGAATTACTTCAAAATAATTCATTCGTTAGTCTTTGTTCATTTTTCCCATTCATCATTAATGGCACCTTCCTTTGCCTGCAAGGTCTAGTTACATGATCATCTCTTGAATTTTTCCTATTCAACATTCCTTTGTCTGGGCCAGTTTCATTTGTTGAGTAATTGAGTCATTCTGATTGCAATGCTAATTTCTAGGATTTCAAATTTCTTCTATCATGTCTATCATTTTTTTTTGAAGGTACACTTTTTCTCACTTGAAGAGGTCTTCAAATATGTCATTTTTTAAAATTATTCAACAATCATATAGCCATCTAATGGAGAAGGAAAAAAGAAGAAGGATCCTTTGGCAGGCAAATTCTGACTGTAGCAAATGACAATTTGCTAACTTTTCCAGATGAGCAGATGACTGAACATTATGGTTTTAAAAGATGGGTGGGGACTGAGAACGTACTCCGCTGTACATGAGGACTAGGAATAGATGTTGATAGTCCTTATCTTGCAACAATGATCACAAACTATTTTGTGCAATGAAGATGAGAAACTATCTCTATTCTCTAGACACCAACGGCTCTTGACCCTAGCAATAGTTGTTTATGTTATTCCATGGGTTTAACATATAATAGGTTCAAATTCTGGATCAGTTGGCCGTGTCCAGCTTAACAATAGTTGTTCATGTTATTCCATTTAAGCTAGGTAGATATCTCACTCCCATTACTAACTCTGATTTTCATTTATTTTTATTTTTCGGATATTTTTTTATAAATAATATTTTAAAGAAAAAAGATGAAAATTTGATAAATAATATTTTTGCGGAGGATTCCACATTTATTCTTCTTCCCTTTCCCCCTTATTTTTTTTCAAAACTTTTTTCTTCTCTCTTTTGTGGTAGATTCTATATTCCCTTTGTTCCTCACAATTTATGTTGATTTAATTTTTTTTCATAGTTTGGTGAGTTATCTTCTATTTTTTCTATATATCTAGTTATACTAGTATCAAAATGATACTTAGAGGCAGATAAAGATATTCACAGAGATATTATTTTTTCTCTTTAAGAGTGGATAGAGATACCTCCTTATCTTTTTCTATATCAGAGTATTTCTTGTCCCTAAGCCACATCACTCTCTAGTTATCTATACAATTCTTCTCATTAAGTCATTGCATTTGTCTTGTTCCATGATTACTTAAAATGTTAGTTGCCGTTGTTTTAGGATGAATGTTCTGTAATTTATTAAATATTTGTGATTTTTCTGCTCTAAAATATGACTGCTTGGACGATCAAATTCATTATGATATGAATCATATATCTTGGATGGGTAGGTTTGAATCTGTTTACCTAGATGAAGATATTCGGGTGGCAAAAGATATACGAGGGGATTATTTGGTTGTTGATCGTGCTCCTTATAGTTGGAAGGAGTGAGCACTACATATCGAACTCAGACTCTTGATTCCTCCATTGTCATGCTGAAGCCATTTATTGTGGGCAAATAGATTTATCGGCCTCAGCATCTTCTCAGTCTGGCAAAGCATCATATTTTAAGGTGTCCTGTTGGCTATAAAGCTTCCTAAGAGGGAAAGTCTCGCTTGGCGTTTACATGGTTCCAGGTCCTCCTCCCACTTTTCGTTGTAACTACTTGTGCTTCTCCAGATATATGGTCTTGTAAGTTCACATTATACACTTGTTTATTTACGAGAAATACCTACTACAACTAGTGTTCTTTGTCAACTCACATATGCTTGAAACAACATCGCCCCTACTCCATCACATACCAGCCAGCATTATATATCATTTTTAAGTCAAATTCCATTTTGCTTCTCGTATGATGTAAACACTATTATAATATTTCAGGTGATAGCTTAGTTGTATGTCTCTTGACCTAGATCTATACTTTTGTTTCTTAAAAATTGATGCAACAGACGACTACATATTATATTTGAGTCGTCAATTGCATTTAGGCTTTTCTTTTGCTCATTTGATGCTCATCTGTCCATTGTCCTTTTATCTTGAGTATTACTCTTTCCGATTATCTTTATATGCATATTACTCACCTTTCGATATATGAATATGTAGAGTAAAGAGGAAAAGCACTAGCTACCAATATAATAATATATATAGAGTAAAGAAGAAAAGGCACCAGATAGTTGTGCTTGTATTTCTTGTAATTCATAGGCCCTCTCGACTCCATAATTGCTTGCCCATTAAGTGCTAGTTATGAAGCTTTTCATTGAAAGCAGAGAATGCTAATGCTAACGACATTATTCATCCAAGTACTTGCCTTTTGTTTAGTCCGAAGCCATTTCTCCTGTAAGCTTGATAAAATTTTATATGATACCACTTGATCACTATCTTAATTTATTGTTGATCATTATTCTAAAGTACGACATTATTGGTCATACTTAAAGAGCAGTATTAGCCCCAAACTTTGTACCCCTGATGTTGTGTGGTAGTTTTTCTTCTGCTACCTTTATTTTAATCTGTACTCCTGTAATACCCATTAATGCTCATCACTGGTCATGTACTCCATCTGCCCAAGCTACCTTGGACCCTTGTGTTTGTCTCACTCCTCGGATCCATTCTTCTAACTATTTTAGCCCAGAAATTTGTATGCTGGAAACTTTGTTCGGTCCCAGCATTTGATGCGCATCCGATTTCACTTGGGAAGTGTCAGAATGGAAGGAATTGGGTATGCTCTTGTAATCCATTGTGACTAGGAAAAAATTATTAGCCCTCCATTGAGGGCAAGTAGTGACATCTGTACCATTCTGTAAAGCTTATATATTTCATGATCCTAAAAGGACACACAATTGGTTGAAATTTCTGAAAGTCTTTGAACTGTTCAGTCCTGCTTCTGTTTCCCTTTTGACAATACGGTCGTGTTCCTCATCGGCTAAAGTTCTGGACATATAACATCAAACTGTTGATGTGGACACCCATATGTTTGTGATTCCTTTAACTTAAAACTCTATAAGCTAGCAATTGCAAATGACTGCCTGTTTATGTGGTTACCCTTGAAGCTTATTACGTGGCAACCTGGTCCTACCAAGTAATGCAGTGGCCCAGTGGACAGTAAAGTGGTAGATCGAAGTAAACCTTTGATTAAAAAAAAAATAACACTTATATTCGGCATTGTCTCTACCATTTGGGGAATGCATAGGTTTGCAACTTACTAGTTCCCATTGTCTCTACCATCTTTTTTATATTTTATCGTACAGGTAATTGAGTAAATAAATGATAGATAATAATAAGAAGTACCAAATTAATAAGGCGGTGGGATAGGATATAAAACTCGTATTCATTGACAGCATTGTTGAGCAAGCAAAAGCATGAATAGAAGCCGCCAAGAAGCAAGGCGACAAAAGTGTATTGTTTGATCACGTCCTCTCCTCTCGACATGACCATGAGATAAGAATGGGTGGTGGGGGTGGTGGGGGTGGAAGGGTACTGGTAGTAGTAGTAGTAGTACAACACCCCTCCATAGAAAGGGACACCACAAACGACCATGGTGCTGGTGACCTTTTTCCTGTGTGAAGTTGAATTCCATAGTATTTTCCTTCTCTTTTCCTTTTTTTTTCTTTTTAAATGAGTTAAAACTCCCAAGTGGGGGACTGGGGAGTGGTCCTCGTACACATGTCCGACGTCTCTCCCCCTCCACTCTCTCGCTTTTTAAGCCCATCCTGCCTCGTTCTTTTGCTGTCACCCATCACTTACCGCTCCTGCACATCCCATTTCATCCTTTTTTTTGGGGTACTTCAAATAATAGTATTGGATGCATCATATCTTATGTGTGTATATATATATATATATATATACATTGGATCGCTGTGCTGAGTCAGGAAGAGCCATTAGATCGATCCTATCTGCTCCTCTGACTTCCTACTTTAGGAAGAGAGGTGTGTTAATATTGTTAATCATAATATTATATAATTATTAATCATCAAACCGTTCGAAAAACTTTTATGAGTGGTTCGTGGTGATTTTGTTGACTAGCTTTAGCAGCCAAACTTGTGGCGCACATAGACATATTGTTAATGAAATAGTGAGATCGATGCTGCTACGCTTAATTTATATCCCAGTTGATTAATACAAAAGTTTTGGCGTTAAATACTATTGTTAATACCATCTCTTCTATCACTCTCACACACATGTGCACGCCGTAGGTGACGACCTTTATAAAAGCTAAACCCAAGTTCCCAACTCTCGATCTTAGCGTGGACTTACACGTCCACAATGTTAAGATTTTACCTTTTATCTATAACATTTACACCATACGTTCGCTTTATTTATATTGCCTTGTTCTTCTCTCTCTTTCTTCTTCCTTATTCCAACCTCCTTTCAACCTCTCTCTCTCTCTCTCTCTCTCTCTCTCTCTCTCTAAAATCAAGAGATCATGGTAGACACCAACACGGTTTGCGCCATGTGCGGCGACATCGGCTTCCCGGAGAAGCTCTTCCAGTGCATCCGCTGCCACTATCGCTTCCAACACTCGTATAATTCCCCACACTTATTATTATCTGAATAATTAACTACCACCTTATTCCATGTTGCTATCCGAATATCGTAACTCTATCCTCCTTTCGCGATTCGCATGCAGCTATTGCACCAATTACTACGGCGACGAGCGTTCCGATACCACCGCCGGAGTGTGCGACTGGTGCCTTAGCGAGGAGCGTAGCGGCGGAAAGCAGCACGGCGGCCAAACCAAGAAGTCGGCTAATAAAGAAATCTCCGGTGATAAGAGCAAGCAAAGCAGCGACCGCGAGGAGAGCGGGAGCCGCGGGAAGAGCGGCGGAGCATCTTCTTCTTCGAAGGCGTCTAGCCGCAGGTACAAGCTTCTCAAGGATGTTTTATGTTGAGCTTTAACTAGTTCATGTGCATATTATAATTAGTTAGTTTGTAACTATCGTTCTATCTAGTTTGGCTTCTTTGTATCATATAAATAGAAGGACTAAAGTGAAGAAAAGCTATGTAAGAAAGTCGATTTGTGCAGTATATATATGTATATAGTTGTGGTATATATTTTGATATCTCCTTGTTCATCTTAGGACAATATAGTTTGTGACTTTGTATTGGCTAAGAAGAGATGGATGAGCTCTTTAGAAGAAAGAGAGAAAGTGGCCGACAAAAACATGTTTCTCGACCGAATTACTTTTAGGCCACACTTCCAATCTTCTAGACAAAAACAACTAAGCTGCGTGATAGTAGTTCATATTAATATTTTGCCGCGATTCGTAGTAATAGTATTTGGCATACAGGTTATGATACAATTATGTAAGTGTAATGCCCATTAATTGGTGCTGTGAAAAGAAGAAGAAGAAGAAGAAGAAGAAATGGGGATGTGAGTTGACCCTACCATGCAAGCAACGTAGCTGTAGTGCTTTATAGTTGTCACGTAGCCAAAAAAGACCGAGCATTAGGTCCTTAATTTTCTTTCATTCAAGCCTGCAGCTTCAAACAACAACAAAAGGGTACTACGTACGTAGTCACATATATACATGTAGATGTACCTATACACCACATTCGTGAATAGTAATGGACAAGGGTCGGTCTCCACGCTGGGGTAGATACAAGTAAGCCTTATAGGTCTCAGTCTCCTGCATTAAAGATCATTCACTACTAGTTAGTAGTTAGTACTACCCTTAGCCTCACTACATTCCCGTTTATTATGCCATTCTCGTGAACTAATTGAAATCTTTCATTCCTTCTTCCGAGGAATTTATTCCTGTCTGCTGCGTTTGTTTGTCTCTCTGTCTCTTCGACCTTCTGTGTCTGTGCGAGAGAGAGAGAGAGAGAGAGAGAGAGAGAGAGAGAGAGAGAGCTAAGGTAATTCACGAGCTTCTTCCTTCACATTACCTTGCAAGATAATTTGTCTCCCAAGGTCTTCGGGCAACAACTAACGAGTTGGAATAAGGTAAAGCGAGAAGCAGCATAAAGTAATACTTCTACTTCCGTCCATATGGGAAAAGAATAGGTGAATAATACTTTGTGGAAACTTTTCCTAAACTCTCTCTCTCTCTCTCTCTCTCTCTATATATATATATATATATATATATATATTATATTCTGTGTGAGGGTATGTCTTTTATCTTTGAGCTGGCCGACCATGAAAGCCGAACTACCAACCTTTTCCGTAGGAAAATAGGTTTGTACCAAACAAGCAGCAGGAGTTGGTAACTACAGAGCCCTTTATTGCACTGCAGTGGACTCCACCAGCCTATTTATAAGTAGTCTCTTTGACGACTAGTCCTACCTTTACATGTGCATCCATGATAACTAAAAGTAGACATGGCATCGTGATGGTAGATATAATTGTCTTTTTAGTAGCTCGTGTCATCAGTAAAATTAAATACTTATGGCTAAATTTTGGACCTCCATTTTGAAGCTTAAGCTCTACCCGGGCCCGACTATGAGTCTGGCCCAATTCCAAAGCTTACAAGATTTGGACCTTGGCAATTAAGCAGTATGGACCCAGATGATCCTATGGTTAGTCTTAGCTTTAGTTAAATTCATCTCTGCCACGTCGGATCCCTACATGCATCATGCATGCAGTAGCTCCTTGACAAATACGTGGGCCCTGGATCTATAAGTTACGACAGTAGATTCAGAAGCAGGTCGGACGAATATTAATAAATAGATTCTGCCACGCTGTCAGTTGCCCATACATGGAATTAATAGGTCTGGATCAGGACGGGTTAACTACCTTCTACCAAAGTGCATACTCTCATATAATAATATCTTGATAGATAGATAGATAGATAGATAGATAGATAGATAGAACAAAAGATCTCACTCTGATGATAATAAAAAATGAAAATAAAAAAAACTCAGTCCAACTTGTCTTAATCCTCCACGTAAACAAAGAGAACATATGGACAGTAGCTGGATTTGTGTTATTATATTTGGATAACTGTGGCTCCTAAGTCGTAGCTGCTTGATTGTGAGTGTATTAGCTCATTAGCCTCGCTTGTCTTTTCCCATGACCAGTTTCTATTTATCATTAGATGTCTTATTGAAATCAAAATGAATGGGTCCCACTTATTCAAACTTAGTCAGAGTATAGTCAGGATCGAATAAGATGAGCAATTACTGAAATGATAGCATGAGTCAAGCTTCATGATAAGCGTGTAAAGGGGGGATATCCTTGTTTCCCTTTCTAGATATTCTCAAAGCACGGGTCGTCCTTTTGGTTCGGAATAAAGTCCAGAAGCATATCCGGATAACGATATTCCAAGGATAAAAAAAGTTGAATAAACTCCCTGATAACTTGGTGGAAAGTACGACAAGTTATCCAAATTAACACGCCCCCCCCAATTTAGAGGGGCGTAATTGTAAAAGAGAGAGAGAGAGAGAGAGTCCACCTGATATGGATCTAGCCTTTTGTCAGAGCGCCGCGTTTAATGCCACCCTAGGGGTCTTGTCACCCACCTCACCCCCACCATCTCTCGATTGGTTCACTCAATCACCTCGATCCACGTGTGGGGGCCCCGCCTCTCCCTGCGCTGGGGTCTACAGTCTCCCCAGCACGTGACACCCACTCCTCCTCTTTATCATGTATTTTGCATATTACCCCGAACATTTCAACGAATTTTCGTTTTCCTATCCCCCGATCTCACTTTTGGAGGAGAATAAAGTTTAATTAAGGGCAGGGCTTTATATGAAAAGTGTCGTTATTACTATTTAGGCATGGAAGTGGATTTCCCCTAGCCCACCAGTCTGCAACCCCAGCTGTAGCACTCGCAGCAAACAGGGTCCAATTTTGTCCTGGTTTTCCCTTTTAGGAGACAATATAGTTATTATTGGTACTGCAATCGGGAGAGAGACGAGTAGAGGAAGGGAAGAACCAGCAAGATAAGAGAGTAGTAATTAGTAGTAGCAGTAGTAGAAGTAGTAGTAGAAGTCTCCGAGATGGAAAACGGAAGTGGATCAGCAGCAAGGAGTTGTGGCGGGCATGGAGGTCCCTCTTCCTGGGGTTTCTGGAATCTCGGGTTCGCCTCCCCTTCCCAACACACAGCCAACAGTAGCCTCGGGATCGCGCCGTCCTCCTCCCCTTCGTGCTCCCCGTTCCCCGACCGCCACGTGGCCTCCTCCGGGGACCACAGCCGCGGGGGGGACCACCACCAGCAGCACACGCACCTCACAAGCCTCAAGCTGGGGAAGCGGCCCTACTACGCCGGCGGCCAGGAGTCCCCCGCGGCGAAGAGGGACAAGTCATCAACGGCGGGGGCGATGCTGGTGCCGAGATGCCAGGTCGAGGGCTGCAGCAAAACCCTAGTGGACGCCAAGGACTACCATAAGCGGCATAAGGTGTGCGAGATCCACTCCAAGGCGCCCAAAGTTACAGTGCTCGGCGCCGAGCAGAGGTTTTGCCAGCAATGCAGCAGGTTTTATTTCATTTAATTTCTTGATTTTTTTGATCCGGATTGAGATTTTTGGAGTTCTTAAATCGGGAAATTTTGGGCAGGTTCCATTTGGTTTCGGAGTTCGACGACTCGAAGAGGAGTTGCAGGAGGAGGCTCGCCGGGCACAACGAGCGCCGGAGGAAGGGCAACGCCAACGACTCCGCCCTTAGGAAGTCGCCGCACTCTCTCGGTACAATTTCCAACTCTTTGTATAAAAAATTGCTCCTCTGTTTGGTGAGAGGATATAAAAAATGTTGGAAAATTAAAAGCGGATTTGTTTTTGGAGTAGGTTTGCTAAAAGTAGATTAGTGGAAGTAAAGAGAACATAAGAAAATTACATCTGGATTATAATAAGGAGGTTTGACGCCGGGAAACCGGGAAGGTTTGCGATTGGACATAAAGTTGGGGTTTTGGGCGGAGTATTTTAATAGGGATATAAATTAGGGTTAGGGTTTGGAAAGAGAAGAGCAGAGTAAACAATTTATGAAATATTAGTAAGTGTCTTATCAATGCTGTCAAATCATGCCAGCACGCGGTGGCAGCGCTTTAATGGCGACATTGTTGCGGACTTCACAACCCTTCATGCCGTGGGAGGAGCACTCGCTTATTTTTATTAATTTGGGTTTCACTGTAGAACATGATGGAGCTAGTACAACCTACTCCTCAATGTTATTTAGGAGTCGTCTGCCAGATTGCCACAGTGAGATTGCTGCGGCATCAAATCTAATATCACTTTTTGAGATATCATGGAGGTTTTAGCTTCAATATCCCTGCGACCTCATAAATCTAATGGTGTCGAAACATGTCACTCTTTGGTGTGTCCTGGAGGTTCTGGTAATTAAAAAAGCTTAGAATACTTCCATACCATGCATTATATGTAGCTATATTTGAAAGCGAGTGATTCTGTCACTTGGTCTTGTTATCTACATGCGTTTCTGGGTTTTGCTCCTAATATGGAATTCAAGTTGCAATATTTTGGACGTCTGAGATTTTGTTGGTAGTTGATGCCTCATTGTAGGTTTTTAGCTCATTTTTTTCAAGTGTCATGTAGGAAAGTTACTTTGGTTTGTTTCTCTTTTCTGTCTCTCATTACCTGCGACTACATTGTCTTTAATCAAACATAGACCGTGTTTGTTCTGTGTAGCCTTTCTTTCTATCATGCACCAAATCATATGATCTAGTATCAGCGATCCTTACTGTCAATGTACATCAGAGAAAACTAAATTACGGCTTAATTGTACAACGACGTGAACTCTTAGCACCATTTTCTCTTTACTGTAACTAGAGATAAAACTGATAACTTTTACGGCTTTGATGTATTAATCAACCAGTCTCTTCCTTCACCCTTATATTGTGTTGGATTCACATTAGATGCATTCTCTGTCTTAAGTTTTTGTTTTAAGTCTTAGAATGTATGCACAACCATTCTAACTGCGTAACATATCAGAGAGGATTATCTTTAGTCACTCTGAAGGATTGAAAAACTAATAAATCAGTACAAATATTCTTCTTCTTTTCTTATCTTAAATTATTAGGATATTTAAAGTACCTGGAGGCACTCATTTCATATCTCTGTTACTATCATATCCCTTATGTAGGTCCCCCTAAGTATCTAATTCTTGTGCCTTACACGATTACCTTTCTTTTCTGTAGTATTGTTATATCAAAATCTAATTCAAAAGGTTGTAAAGTAGAACTATGTCAAAAATGTAATGCAAAGTATAATTAATAGCTAATTATATTGCTTGGTTGGATGTACTAATTTGTAAGGAGAATTAAGATATTTATTAGGAAAAGCTTTTTGAAGTGTTAAGATGGACATATTTTGTAAAATTTTATGACAATCAATCTGTTGATTTTTTTTGGTTGATATGTCTATTTATTGGAGTTGAACTTACATCTTTATGCTTGTTTATTGGCGTTTATTGAAATATGATACAACTGGTGCTCTGTCTTCCTATACATGGAGCAAGAACCTTTTAGGCGGATGCACATATATTAGTTTTGTTGCTACATAGCGGTTTTGTGTTTGAGCTCTTTTATACTCGCATGCAAATACCTTGCAAGTGTTAAAATTTTCAATCCCATGCTTTGGTTCCTGCAATTCAACTAGTTGACCTTTCTATTTGCCTATAATCCCACAACTGTTAATTCGTCTTCGGCCCAATACATTTTGACCTAGCACATTCATATTTTGTTGTGAAGCTTTGATAATCAATTAATCATTGGAGTCAAATTTCACTTCTAAAAGTTGCCTTCCATTATGTCAGTATCACAATGCACTGTATTAGATAAGAACCCATTTCCATCTTAGAAGTATAGAAATGCACCCAGTTCTTTTGCACGTTTGTTTCCTTCTCTAGGAGGTTTAATCTGAGAGTGCTCTTGCACTTTACAACTAGTAAGGTATAAGATACTTCAGTTTGCAGATAGTCCATTATCTACCTTGTTAATATGTCTAAATGTGTTCATCTCGGCATGCAATTCATTGTGCCAGAATTTACTAGCAGGTTGAATTGTTCAGTGGTGGCATGAACCTAAGCATTCTAATGCTTTAGGTTATTTATATTTTAAGATATGAAACGCCGACTCCTGAACGTCAGTCTTCCTGCAAGGTCGTTAATCTGGAAATCACTAGATAGGTTTTTAACTAGCTAGCCAACAGGGTATCAAGTTAATCAAGGTTTGAAGTTTCAAACCATTTTACTTTTTTCCAGATCACAAGAACCCTGTGGATAATGATAGAATGGGAATTAAGCTGTAACCGTACTGAATGTTTGACATTCTCTTGGCCATTATTTATGTGTTCTTGGTGGTTTTCTTTTCCCAGCTTTCTGTGATTATCAATGTCTCTGAACTATTCTTATTCCTGCCTTCTTTTCTTTTTTCACAGAAGGCACTGTGGTGGATCACAGATTTTCTCACGGCTCTACTTCACCTGGTCGTGCTCTCTCTCTTCTGTCATCCAAGGCCTCTCCTTGGATTTCAACCTCTGATCTCTCTTCCCGATCCAGTGCTGCTCTTCGCGAGCTCATTGCAGAGAACCGCGCCGCCTTACTTGCCCAGCAACTGTTCTCCGACCGGGGTGGTTGGCACAACTCCTTGTGGATGAACCATTCGGCAATCCCTCACTGGCAACATCAGAACCAGGTGCCATCTCAATCACAGCAGCTTGCTGATGGCTGGAGCCACTTCCAAGAGTCCGGAAACCACGTCACCTTGGATCTCATGCAGGTGCCAACCACTTCTTTTGGAGTCCTATCAGGAAGGAGCAAATCGAAGGATGAAGAAGAGGATTGCTCTGATATTTGGAAATCTTTCGAGGAAACGCATGTAGTTTGAGACTGCTTCATCTTTTACTAAAAGTTGTCACTTTCTAGTTCGACATATTTGTCAACCAATTCAACAATACCATGGATTTAATTAATTATGGCACCTTTTGGTGAAAAGTGGTTTCTATATTTGATTGTTCCACTCCCACTTGTTTTCCCCTGAATAACTCTCGGTCTTGGTACCAGTTCTTTATGCTAACAAGATATATTCTAAAAGTTAGAATTTAAACATTCTTTGCAGTAGTAACTTCTCAAGAGTTTTTGACCGATCTACTTCACCCAGCCCAAAATCTAACTAAATCAACGTCCAATCCGCGATTCTAATAGTTACATCAGATCTCTTTCTTTGTCTATTAGAAACTTAGATCAATAAAACTTTTTTAAGAGGACTAATATTACTGAGCAAATAATATTAAGTAAAAAACGACTACTATACCATAAGTAATTTGCTCGTAAATATAATTTTTTCCTTTATTTAATTGTGAAGAGCAGGTCGGTCAAAACATCAGCTTTTCACCACTGCTCTCAAAAGTTTGCTACATTACATGTCTGGTTGTACAAGTGTCACTAATTTTCTTTTCTTTTACTACCTTAGTTCAGATAAATATACACACAAAAAAATTGTTTCTAGAGTACGGCAGACATTTGGATTCGTGAGCAAGGCTCATCTCACTAGTCCAGATGTTAGCTTTGCATGACGGGTGATTGCTAACTTTAGATAAAAGTACATACAGCCTGCACGAATATCGTAATTAATGCCGACCCAAAGGAAGAAAAACAAAGTAATGTCGGCCAATGGGAGCGATACAACTTTATGGGAGCGGGAGCTTTTTCTCTTTTTGTTTAGTTCTTGACCAATCTATTCATCATGGATATATAAATATAAGATTAGATGCGTTTAGAATTCGGAATATAAATCGTTGGTGCTTTTTCAAAATCCTCTAATAACTTTGATAAGTATGTGAGAAATTTTTGTGTAAGTCGTCGTTTATATTTACAAGTCGATGAATCCAAAAACTTAGTTATATAGAATTTTCTCTTTATAAAATTTAGCATATTTTTTTGGATGATTTAAAATTTTTATAATAATTTTTTAAACACACCTAGTTCCCATATTCCATATGTAAGTTTTTAAAAAAAAATTAAAACATGTAAAAAAAAAATAAAAAACATAGAAAGTTTTGAGAAAAAAACTCTTTTTATGTTCTTATTTTGTTTATAGGAACTTATTAGGATGGAGCTTGGTATCGCAGGCATTGATAGTTCCAATAAATCGATTCTATAATTCTAAGGCCCGGAGACTAGTGGAGAAACACAATGGAACTCAGTTCGCCAAGATAATTGCAGTCTGTAACAAAGAATTCCTTGAGATGTACTAATTTTAAATAATACATAAAACATATGTTAGGTAAGTAGCGAAAGGGAGACCATCAAACACTTAAAAAGACCCTAATACTACAATACATCTGATTGGATATAAAATCTATCAAATTTATTTATTAGTCTAAAAAATAAAAATATTATCTATTTAAGTCAGATCTACTTTTTGGACCTATCAACATGTGTTTGAGCTTGAAAGTGAATAAAAATATTATAATATAAAATATAAAAATTATTATTTTCTTATTTCTCAAGTTCATAAAATAGTTGGTGAGTTAATAATTATAATACACTTAACTTTTAAGTGATCAAACTCTTGTGAAGTATATTTTGAAAGGAGAATAATTAATGGAGGATCTTAGTTGTAACGTATGATACGTGCATAGGTTATATATAAGTAGAGGAGAAAAGGTTAGCAAAATGAGTGCAAGGAATTAATTAATGTGCATGAGAACAAATTAAGGCACTCCATAAGATACTGTTTTATATCAAGGTACCAATATGCAGGAAGCTTCCTCAGGTGAGTGAATAGTAGTAGTAATAATAACATTAATAAATATGCAGTAAAGATTTCCGAACAGTCTCCATCTCTCTTGCTCTGGGAATGGAGAAGATTCCATCTCCGTTGGCCTTATGCTTCCAACTCCTCCTAAAGCAAGCTGACAAGATCATCAGAAACCATGCCTTTCTCCTTAATCGTACGTTAGGAATCGCTGCTTAAGTTTTTGTTTATTATATATCCCTAATCATAGATTAATTCACACAATAACATTTAAAAGCATGCAACTGTACTGCTAAACTTTGTCACCTTTCTCTTTTTAAACTTCATAGTTAGAAGTTAGATTAATAACCAAGAGATAGAGAAGTGGTTGCACCCATAAGTTGAGATTAACATGACTTTTATTACTAAAGAGAACTAATCGAAAGACACAACGAACAATCTCCTAAGACAAAAGCTAGAAATACTCAAAACTAATAACCTACTTATTCTGATAGATCCCTCCGATGCTGTAATCGTCCTCGGTTTCATCAACCCAGCTGGAAAACCTCTGCTCGGTGCCGCGGAAATCGCCGAGTTGCGGCAGGAGAGGAAAACTAGCTGGCGAGATGCCGCATCCGAGCCCGAGGGACATATGAGGTGCCGGCGGCGGCGGCGCCACCGGAGATGATGATACGTGAGTCACTGACGACTCCGTGTTGCTATTATTAGTATTATCATTATTATTGTTATCAGAAATATTGTTACTGCTGATGGATGTGAATATGACCTCTTTCTTAACTCCGGGGTTGGTGGTGGCAGTAACACTAGTGATGCTGTAAGGGTTTGTCTTAGAGGCATCATTTGTTGCAGTAGTAGTGGTAGTAGCAGTAATGGTAGCCTGCGAGTTGATCGTAGCCGTTGATAGGTCTTGAGACTTCCTCCGACGACGATTGTGATCGGCCAGCCGCTTCCGGCAGCTCCTCTTTCCCTGATCAAACTCCGATAGCACATGAAACCTATGCGTATATATGCAGATGTTATTAGGTTAAACTTTCGGATGAACTAGTTATCTAGCATGGTATTAGATATAAAACTCTACCTGCTGCATTGCTGGCAGAAGCGCTGCGAGAGGCCGGCGGCGATAACAATCGAAGCCTTGGAGTGGAATTCACACACCTTATGGCGGCGGTGGTAGTGCTTTGCATTCGTCAAGTCAGCACCGCAGCCATCCACCTGGCACCGAGCTGTGCGCGTCCGACGGCGAAACACACGTGGCGCCACCGCCAGCTCATCCTCTGGCGACCTCGACGAGAAGTAGGTGCGCACGCCGAGGTTCAGCCCTATCCTGGCTGGCGCATGTGGCGGCAATGCCATGCCGTACCTCTGGTGACACGAAGACGACGACGTCGACGACGGCGAGAAGAGCGGCGCTGCCGCCACCAAAGGGTGCGATTGCCCGAAGAAACCGCCCATGCCGCCGATACTCCCGAGGCCCTGTCCGACGTAGTGATCGAACACCGTGCGATCCTGCTGGCCAGTGTCCGCTCCGGAGTTATCCCCGAAGAGCATCATTGCCGCCGCCGTGGCGGCTGGGTTGCCCCATTCGTACTCCATCATCATCTTCACTTCCTTAATCTCTTAATCCTTTGTCTATATATAGCTCCTACCAATACCGATCTCTCTACTCTACACTGAAGAGTGAAGAGTGATAACTATAATTAAGAAAGCTAGACGTCAACCCTTTTCTTTTTTCACACTTAATGGACTTCCTAGAACGGTGTAACTGCTTATATAAGCGAAAATTTACCGACGTAATCGAACCCAAGTTCACTGTTAACGCACAACGATAAGGTTAAATTTGACTATCTAAATATTATATATAATTACCCTTACCCCATGGTAATTGGAAGGGGAAGTATTGCCTCGATTACAAAAAGTTTGGTGAAATGGTAACTCGACGAGTGCTGTCGGATCACGTCGCGGAATAGTCGGCCCCCGCAATATGGGCCGTCCGATCCGAAACTGGCGTACTGATGGGGGGGGTGTACACGTGGTCCCTCCCCATCGGATACTTCCGAAAAGCACTGCCCCCTGTGCGGCTCTGACACCCGGAAGCTTGTATGCACCTTCCTAGTTGGTGACGTCGTGGTCACGCCCTCGTTACGGCTCTGCAACTCTTAGCCCTTCACTTTGCCCAATATTACGGTTCCAACCAGTGTAAACAGAACAAGGTATAAGTATAATATTTATGGATGTAATAAGTTTCCGTAGTTATATTGCGGAAGGAGGGGTGAAAGTTTCATGGTATCTACGTACAAAACTACAACGTGTTATCAAGTGCCATTAATTTATTCTTCCGGACGCTTGCGAGAGTTAGTTGGCTGTCGGTTTACGTACAGCATCACACCCTTTTCAGCATTTGACTACTTTCTTTTTTATTTTTGGAAAAATTTATAAATACCAGGGTACATTTTCTACTTGTATTATGATTGCTACTGGACGATATTTATTATTTAATCATTGTTTAATGATCGGTTATTATATAAATAAACTAAGTTTATTATTTATAATAAAAGGGGAACCAAAATTTAGAGTAGGATGAAAAATATTTAGATATTTTAACATTTTTATTTTAGAAGTGAGGGCACTTAAGTGCCAATAAATTATTCTTCTGGATTTTAATGCCTCAAAAACTTTCTATTAGTTTTCTTAACGATTGATTACCGTAAGAATAAGTTAACTACAGCTACAAAATAACCTTAATATCCTTAAGCAAGTTTGTAAAATAAGAGATACTTTAAGTTTTTACATGTAAAAGAATATTTTCTTTTCATTAACTACCTGAGTAAAAATCAATTCAGAGTACTCTCAGAGACAATAAAACTAAATACAAGTGGTTTAATGATAATTATCCATATTATATAATATAAATAATTAATAATAACAAATATATATTTTTGATAATTTTATTTTTATATTATTTAAAAAGCTAAAGTAACTAACAACTCATAATATTCTAGATAATATAATATGGTACGCAACTATATCAACACTCATAATACTCTCATAGCTTAGCCAAAGCACTAAGCTGTACAGTTCAAGCTCCTAGGTAATAACAAGTCATTGCTTCGAACTAAATGTCGTTGAGCTATCACTCTAATATAATATGCCGGCGAGCAACACCATATACGCTAACCAAGCAACTGTATAATTTTTCCTCGAACCTACGGCCTTCTCGATCGCAAGATGGGTGCCCTACAAAGCTGTTGTAATGCTGGGAGGCAGCATTTGACTACCTTGCACGTCGCTCGATCTAATTGGCGAACTCGTAACTATGGCTGAAGTTCGTGGAAGGATCTGGTGGTTCACTACATCTATTAATAATTTCCCACCGGAACTTGTTCCAGTGGGATCTACTACACTGTCGGATGAGCAGAAAAAAGGAGACTAATAATAAATTTTGTTTTCATTTGGTAGAGAAGATAAATTATATCATCAACCTGAGTCTCACTCTGTCCATCATCTTCTTCTCTTTTTTACTACTATTTTGGTCGATTATCTTCTTCTTTTTCTTCTTCTTTTTACGTTCAATTAACACGTCTCCAAGGTGAATTTATAAGCCCATGCCACACACAGTAGTAAATATTAATTAGCAATGGTTATGGTACTCCATGAAGGGGTAACAAAAAGGAGAGAAGGTGAGGATATAATGATTATTTAAAAACAAAAATACCAACGTTGCCAAAAAAGACGAAAGATATTAGATAGTTAGAGATATTAAAATATTGCAAAATTAATAAAAATAAAATAAAAAGATCTATGCGTAGGTAATTTTTTCTGTCCTTGTTTATATATACGACAAAAAGAAAGAAAAAGAAAAAAGTTGGCCTCCTCTACTTTTCTCTCCCTTTCTTCCCACTTTTAGAGTGGAAATTTTTGTTGACCCATCACTATCCGACAATGAGGTGAGCCGAGTACAGAATCCAACACCCGATAGTGGCTATAGTAGAAAAATGAGATAAACGATTATAGAGACTTGCCCTAGCAACTTCTCTGTGACAACTATATACTATATACTCAATAATGGCCTCATTAAGTTGGTACATAGGGAGTTATTAAGAATAACTTCGTGTGCATATGCAAATTAAATACATGTTTAAGTGTATACATTCTTCTTTTGACAAAAAAACATTGAAACAAATAAAAAGCATCACATCGGAATGTAACTGTTTGGACTTATCAAGCCCAAGGGCAAACAAAAAACAACCTATCCTCCCTTACAACTAAATATAATGGTCAATTAGCCTTCTCCCTCTACAGACTTGCCCAGTAAAAAAAAAAAGGGAGGTTATATGCTGGAGGTCTTCCACAGTTTTGGGCTTGTCGGTAAACACTTGACTATTTCTTTCAAACCAAATATTAAGCATGAGGGCCGCAATCCTAATGAGAGTCCATTTCTTTAGTTCAATTTTTTTTATTCATTTTGTGTCAAAAAATTAATCTTTAGCATGTTTAGAAGTACTGGTTATTCTAATAGCAAGAGCCAATTTTCTAATAAACTTCTTCACATATTGTATCTCACAAAAAGATGGTTCACAGATTTCTCCTTTGACGCAGCCAGTCTTACCATTCTAGTTATAATAATAAACTATAGTGACACCGTCAGTGTCACTAAAAATAAAATTTTATCCATTTTTTAGTGTTTGGTTTATCACAAAATAATGATAACTGTGCATAAAGAAATGATGTTGGTTACTTTCTATCTTAATTACATATTGACTCTCAATTATAATATATTTAACTAAACCAAACATTAATTTATACGATATAATTATTCATTATCATTTTGTTAATAAAATATATTATTTGACAATATCAAATTATCATCGTGATATATCGTTTATATAATAATATATAGATAATTATGTTTGATATTTTGTTCTTAAAAAAATGTTAAAAAAGTTATTTTGTAAAGAGAATATCATTTTATATATTTATTAGTCTACAACAAGATATTATGCTTATTACGCCCCTACACCTGTGGTAGAATTTTGTGTATAAATTATCTCGTGTAATATCTATGTAAGATTTGAGTAAAACATCGATAAATTAGTGTTTATTTACAAAGTATATATATGGAAAACTTAATTCATGAATATTATCCTTTATGCAACAATCAAATGCGACATTATTTGTTTGCGTTTCGTAATCTCAGATATCAAGTATATTTACCTACAACGAGGCCTGACATTGTTAGCAGAACTTCCAGGAGGCATCTGCAAAGCCTGCATTCGACAGTACTGGACTTGAGTCATCTGAGCATTATGACTAGATCTTACAATGGTTTTAAATAGACAAATCAAGAAAATTAAGCTGAAAATTAGCTACATAAAAGATGATACAAAAAACTCATGACTTGCACTGTCCATCTCCAGTCTATAATTAATTAAGATGGTTAGATATTCAAATCCAATACTAGAACCACTGGATACTAATTTTGCTATCTCATGCAAAATTATTATCACTATTACAATTTCCAAACTATTTACCAAAATTATTATTTTTTGACAAAAGCCAAGATATTGGACGGTTTCATTTCGCAATATCCCATAATGGTATCCATACAAAAGCTGTTTATATCATATACACAACATCAAATACCAAGTATCAGACAAATAGAACCGAAGGTGAAAGAAATGTAGCATCTAACACAAGGACACAAAAATATCAATGCAGAGGGAAAGCAATGAAACTAGTAGCCCAGATTATTAAATCACTTTTTCAACCAGCAAAACTTACATGTCAGCAACTTCGTAAATAATTTGAAAATTACAGTAAAGTGGTAGTAACTTTTGCTTTTGATCAAGTAGAAAACTTATGACCTTCCAATCAGATTCCGAAACAAAAAACACGAGCAATTTTGATTATTTGCCTATACAGATTCCATAATCTCAGTTGAATCAGAAGACTTTGGAATTATTTATCAGCCTTTCTGTGCCCCAGTCTGACCCCAAGGTCCCCAACTGCAAAATTTATGCTTTAGTAATCCATATACATCCTCTATACACCAGAAAACTTTTAACATATAAACATTGCTCAACTTGAAAGACACTAGTTCAAGCAGCATTCAAATAATTGGTAATTAGTACTTGACGTTAACTTAGCAAGACCAACAGCTTAATTAGGCTGCCGGTTATGTTTACAGTATCGAGCTTCAACAACCAAACATGAGATCAACATATCTTAACATTGACAATAATTACATGCTGCAGCCCATAAACCATGGAGTACTTAAAGAGATCGAGAAAATGAAGGTGGACATCACTGAGTTCTTCAAGCAGCCTTCGGACAAGAAGCCTATGAACATCAGCCAAGCAGCTCGAAGGCAATAGCCAAGCCTTCGTGCACTCTAGCTAGAAGTTCGACCAGTTGCATCCAGGGACAAGAGATCCTGGCCAACTGACCCTCCAGTACTCAGGTCCATAGAGATTTTGCTGCAAAAATATCACATGAATATATATATATGGAATTTACCTCTGGTAAAACTTGCTTCCCAGTTTTAACATAAAATTTATAGTCCTCTTATTAGTCGATTCGAAAAAAAAAGGGAGGACAGTCATAGCTTGGAAGGTTTTAACAGTGGAACAGCGCTTATTCTTGACGGACAAAAGATTTATTATAGGAAAAAAAATAGGAGCATTCAGTAATTACTGGGTCATTTGTCAAGCATCTGAACCAGTATCTGGAAACAAATGCAATTCCTAGATGACTATCTGGATTGATTCAATAGTTCAAATTTGGAGAATTCATTAATTCCAGCATGAATTATAACTATCATTACCCAATAAGTACAGTTGAAAAAAAAATACCAATTCAACACCATTTAGGAAAATTAATGACTATGAACAACATGAATACACTAAAACAATAGTTTTTATGGCCCATGTGGCACTCCAATTCCATAGTCACATGAAGTTTTCTCTAAGTTCTAATTAGACATACTAGTTTGGTAGCCAATTGGTCTCAAATATCACTTAGGTGGAAGAAGCCCGGGTCCACACAAGCATATATAGTGAAGCTTAGCAGACTTGTCTTTGGAGAATTCTAAATCAGCTAACAGACTAGATCAATCACAGGAAGCTTTATACCATCATGGCAAACAGCTAATATACTTTAGCTTCAGGCCCGATGTACCTTTGTGGGATATAACTTATGCCACTGATAGATGCATATCCCCATACTCTATATAGTTTTCTTCAAGCATTTCTAGCAAAGCAGTTCTTTTTGCCAAAGAAAAGGAACAACCTAAGAGATTTGTATATGAAATAAGGTGTGAACAACTATGCATCTTTAATGCTCATCTCCTGTAGGGGGGGTGATATGGCAACATATCAGCTACCTACCTGATGATCAATTTCTTTTCTTTTCTTTTTTGTTTCACACCATCCAGAGATGTTGCTATATTAGTGTAGCAACCCAATTTTAGATGGAACAGATAGAAATAAAAAGACTAATTTTCATTAACCATGCTTATTGGTAAAAAAATGACTAGGCTTTGATGTCCTATACCTTGGTTCAAAATATTAACTGTGCTTGAGATTTAAACATATTCATGCAAATAAATCTATGATATTTAATTAATAACAACAATTTGAAAGCTAGTACGCAATTAGATAAAAGAAACCGTTCATACAATAAGGAACTTTGAAGGAAGTGAGATTGAATGTTGAACATAATTAGTCTGGTATACTGATAATTAAGTACATTAGTTACCTGTGCTTCCCTGAGATCTATTTAGGTTTGTCTGTTAGAGTGACCATAGACCTGACAATACTAGGACTGACTTTGTCAGCAAGGGCTCCTCTTTCTGAGATCAAGAATGATTTCTCCTTTACATAGCTCTGAAGCTTCTTCGTTTCATAGTCCAATCGCTCTTGATCTGCACCACAAGAAAAGATAATAAATATAGCAGCCTGTTGACTATTTCTTGATCATTTGATCAGTTTAACATAGAGGAACTGAAGTAGATGGACAGTATTCTTTGGAAACCAGACAGTTTTGGCCAAATACAGGTAAAATTCTTGCACATTTGTGGTTACAGATGCTATAATGTTATAGGATAACCAGAACAATCACAGCAAATGGATGGGAGCAAGAAGTTATTGCTAGGAGGGGACATTAGAGTTCATAACCTCATATAAACAATTTTATATGAAAAAAATATGTTTAACCTAAAATACCATTAGTATTCCCTCTCCCCCTCCTCTGGGCAACACCGCCAAAGGACACTATAGAGGCCTTATAAGTATGCCTGGATTTAGGGTCTAGCTTTAGTGCTTTACAATAGTCAACGTGCTTGTGCTCAGATCAAGTCCTATACAAATGAATGACCATGTGTGAAGCACCTCTATTGTATGAAAACCTAGGCATACAGTGAGCTTAACATAACAAAGACTGACAACAAGCAGAGGGTTAGAATATAAGGTAATCCTAGAACTGTAAAATAATACTCCTACAACCCATGATATTACTTGCCTTTTCTGAAAATTTTCTGGATGTCTACCTTATGTGATAATATCTCTGCTCCCATAGTCAATCACAACAGAGGCTACTACGCAGATCAAATATTAATTACTCTTAGTATGCCACATATCATGGTCAGAAGGGCCATCTTGAAATATTCAAATAACACAAGATTGTGTAGAACTAATTCTTTCAACCATCAAGTTAGAAAGTACCGTTCTCTAAAATGGTGTGTGCAGCGTGAAATGGCATGCGAACAAATATATCAGATCCTGGAAACATCGTCCATGTATGTTCCTTTGAATCATGATTTCCACAGGTCGGACATATCTCCTGCACTAACTCCTTTGATTTGGTTCCCTCAATCTCTTTCATTATAACCTCAAAGGGCGATGGAACACTGCTTCTGGTTGTTCGAGCTTTCTTTCTGAGAGCTGTTAAGGCCTCCCGGTTACCATTCCGCAGTCTGTCATTTTCAACCAGCTGTTTACCAGAGCAAAAGTTATAATTAAAACTACAAAATTCAAAGACTAGCATAAACCGACTAAAGTGACTTTAACCTGATGCCTTGCCAAAAGGAGTTCTTCAGCTTCAGTTTCAATCTCCATTAACGTCTGCTGGAGTTGCTTCATACCAGGGTCCATTGTAACACTGCACATATGTTTTATTAGATCTTTTCAGTCTCCATAAGGGATAACGATCATCTAATCATCGCTAAGTGTCGAGTACGAATTAAGAGTACAAAGATTGGAGGAAATCCATATCAAAATTTCTCTACAAGGAAGACAAGATCATGGTGTATGCTTTTAATTTTAAAATTCGAAAAATGACAAAATAAGGTCATAGGAGGCCAAAGGGTCTTCCTCTCTTCTTAGAGGAACCATACCAAAAGCCACAAACCAAATCAAAAGGCATCTGAGAACAAGAAACCGCAAAAGAAAAGGAAAAACAACCCGAGAGGCCAACAAAGCCGAGGGATACAACCACCGCCGTATTGAGACATTACCAATCGGATCTACCGCCAGGATGAGACAACTACCCGTCAAGGACCACAATCACCGCCGGGGAAAGCCACCGCAAACTCTTCTCTTCTCCGTCGCTGCGGGATCCGACTAGTTGGAGACCCCAAGCCGTCAGTCCAAGAGGCAAAACCCTAAGACAGAGAAGGGAGAAGAACTGGTCGGAGAAACCGAGCAGACCGGAGAGAGACGACTGGAGGGAGAAATAAATCTCACGCCCAATCATTTATATAGAAGCGGGTTAAAATACAACGCAACAGGTCGGGTCGGGTTTGAGTTGAAGAACTGATCCAATAAACCTATTCGTGGACCATTTTAACTTTTAAGGCATTAAATAAGAGGATTAACTCACCCTAAATAGTTATTATTAACTGGCTGAGTGCAAAAAACAAAACAATAACAGAAAAACCAAACTAGCTATAAAAATCACATACACAGAGATCATCTCCTTTAATATTTCCAACAGGCAACGAACGGTTCCTTCGCCATTGCTTCCCAATGCTTTGTTAGGGTTTTGGTTTCGCGAAGATGAGATGTTGATGGGTTTGAGGACGGCAAGGAAGCTTGATCTCCTGAAGCCGAGGAGGATCGCATTGCCCCTTAGGCTCGGCGTTCTCGCGGCACCAAGAAAGCGGTTGCGGAGCACTTGGGTATGCCACAAGAAACCCTTGTCTCGAGCGCTCGTGTGTGGCTCGATGCTGTTCGCGCTCGGGCTCGTCTCGCTCTTCGCCGGCCAGATGGCCGCCGATCTCGAGTGGTCGCAGCTACGAGCAAGGTGGCGACCCAAGCGGGTATGAGTTTTAGAAGAAGTAGATTCAATTTTTTTAATGTTTCGTAGCATGTAATGGGAATGAGAGATGGCTTTCTCGACATTATTTGTCAATCTTTTTTAATTGTGCCCTAATATTATTTTCGACTGTTCTTTTCTTGTTTATATCATTTACATCTCTGTATGCGATGAACTATATGGACCTATTTGCAGATTAAAAGTAATGAACCAGTTGACATTTGGAAATCAAAATATTCGGATCTTTACTATGGTTGCAGTGATCGAAGTGATCGTTTCAGATGTGAGTATCTAACTAGATTGCTTTTGAACTTTTTCAGTCATACTACATAGTATCTTCTTTGACACAGGGTTTCTCTTAAAGACATTCATGTTCATTGGACCTGACGTTCATATAATATGAAATTAGCTACGGTCACCTTGTATCTCAGAACTTTTAAATCGAAAGAAGAAGATTTTCGTTTTAGTTTGCTTGTTGCGTAGGAATCTTTGCCTGGTAATTTTTTCCGACGCGCCTTAGATGTTTCATCGCCTATTTGATCAATATACATTGTCTAATTTTGGATTCTTTCTGCCAGTTTCTTGACCTCTCTTTTTCTTGTGGAGCATTTGGATGTTTTAAGAATCATTAATATTTAATAGACTAGCATTTCCAAAAGTTGCCTAAAGGTGCTGCTCCTGACAACTTGGCAATTTTAAACGGAAAATGCCCAGAAATAAAAGGTCTTCTGAAATGGAGAATGATGTGGGGAAACCGTATAACTATAATGAGGCAATACCAGTAGAAATGATCACATCTTCTATCTTGACAGTTATACATAGAATAGCTGTAAACTTCATATTAATACTACGTCTCCAAAAGTAAGGAACAATGTATTTTTAAAATAAATTAGGTCTTTCTTCCCAAATTTAAACATTTTTAGTATACTTCACTAAACACAAGAAAATACAGGTATCTAGAATTATGGACAGCACTTCATGTTATATTATAGTCTCCAACATCGCTTTGTATGTCACTATGTTATGTATTCTTAAGCATTTTAAGACATACTGTGCCATCTTGACTTCCAATGATTGTCATTTATTTCTTCAGCTACAGTGCATAAGGGGTCCAATGGTTATTTGCTGATCGCAACCAGTGGAGGACTGAACCAACAGAGGATAGGGGTAACTTCAATTCGTTTTTGTCTGCTTTGTTATGTCATCACCATTTAGGAGAAAAACTTGTGAAATTCTTTTGTAAAGAATTGAGGAATTAAGTTATACAACTGTTAATCTGGATTAAAGCTGTATGATGTCGAGATTTGATAATACTTGCTAATGTTGGAGCACGTCATGCTTTTTTTAGGTAGAAACTTAATTAGATTTCAGTTGTACATCACATTGTTTTAGTGCTTTGTCCATAAAAGCCTTTGGAGTGATATAATTTTCAATATAGTTGAATTCTTGAATTGGACGTACTTAATAAACGTATTGTACTATTTGCATAAATTTCATAAATTTCATAAATTTCATAGATTTGTATTTTTGTTATTTTCAGTTCTATAAGTTTGTTTATTTTTTATTTTGTTCCTTTTCAATTTGGCTAGTAAATTAACCAATTTCATGCTGTATTACAGGATATACCCACTGATGTGGTATAATACTACTGGTGTTTTCTTAGTATTCCTTTATATGTAGCTATTGTTTTTCTTCTTTTGGTGCTGATGTGCAATAGAAGTGCCCACTGTCTGTTATGGAACCATTATAAATTTGAAATACAGTAGGCCAAACTTTTGACACCACCTTTAGTAATTTAGACAGTTAGGTCTAGAAGCCAACTATCCCTTGCTGAGAAAAATTATTATTTTATGTGGCATTTCTTTTGTTTTGTTTTTTTGTTTTTACTTTGGCAAAGAAAATGTCAACTAACAAGGGCATACTTAGCTCATTGTACTCATTAGACAGTAGAATTCATGAATTCTGTTATCAATTAAAATGTTTTTAAATCACATTATCGAGGTCATTTTATTGTTTGGTTCATGTTTTGACAGAAATGGAGTATAAATATATCTAAAGTGCTGCATTTTTTACTTTAACACGGTTGATACAGTGGCATGCTGAATACCTAAGATTTGATTATCTTGCATTCTGCTGTTGATTTAGTGGTATAAAATAGATTGAAGCTCTTATCTTTTTTTGTTTTTTTTCCCTCCTTTCCCTGATCTGTATTGTTCTAACACCGAGTTTGTTTTCGAATATTTTCATTTGGTCTGATAATTGTTCTCAACATTCAGATTACAGATGCTGTTGTTGTTGCCTTGATTTTGAATGCCACACTGGTTATTCCTGAAATGGATCATCACTCATTTTGGAAGGATAATAGGTGAACTGAGATAGAGGACATTCAGTGAAATTTTGGCAGTCCCATTTATTTTGATTGAATATATTAAATTATTAATTTTATTTGCATTGTTGCAGTGACTTTGCGGACATTTTCGACGTTGAGTGGTTCATTTCCTCCCTTTCAGAAGATGTCTCTATTGTTAAGAGAGTTCCTGATAAAGTAATGAGATCAATGGAGAAACCACCATATACCATGAGGCCTCCGAGGAAATCCGTGCCTGAATATTATCTTGACCAAGTACTACCAATACTCTTGCGAAGGCGTGTAAGTAGGCCAACTAGCTAATCTATGCTATCAATGTAAATGTCTTATTTGATCAGTTAAATATGTTAACTACTCAATTCTGTTGTGTTATTACCATGATGGGCATATTTGTTACCTCACATGAATTTTTGGCAGCTTATGGACTTGTTATGTTGAGTTTAGATCATCTTCCTATTCTTTTCTGCATGTTCAAAGATTTTAGTTACTAAGTAGAGAATTTTCTTAGTTCATACGATTAGGGGTGTAAATGAGCCGAGCATGAGTGAGCCGGCTCTAGCTCAGGCTCGGCTCAAAATTAATTTTGAGCCCTACTTTGATGTTTAGGCTTGATTTAGCTCAACTCGAGTTGAACTCGAATTGAGCCCGAGCTTGATTAAAGGAGGTGATGGAGACGGTGACTTGCCGAAGGAGGAGACGACGGCGACTTGTTGATGGAGGAGCAGGAGGTCGACGAAGAGGAGGCATCGGCGGCTTGCTGATGGAGGATGAGGAGGTGAAGGAGGAGGAAGATGAGAAGGCCAATGCCGAGGCCGGAAGAGCCAGTCGTTGGAGGAGGAAGTATGTTACGTTTGTTGGAGAGATTTTTATTAGATTTAGAGTTAGAATTAGATAGAGATAGGATAATGGTAGCCATTGGATCAAAGATCTAATGGTTAAACATATTTGTATATAATATATGTTAATACATATATAATATTTATAAATATTATATTTAAGCTGAGTCTATCGAGCGGCTCTAGCTTAGACTTAGCTGGAAATTCAAATTGAACCTTAAAATAAGGCTCGGGCTTAGCTAAGCTCAAGCCAAACCGAGCCGAGGCCGAGCTCGAGCTGGTCGTTTATTTTGACACTCCTATATATATGGTATCTTCCCTTCCATTTTTTCTAGTACTAATACATCTGCTCTTCCTATTAAGTATGGTTTTTTATCTTGTCATATTGGATTTTTCTTCTGAATTAGTTTTATTAATTATTAAACTTTCATAAAACTAAGAAAGTGTGATTTAAGTTATAAACTATATTGATGACTGTGCGGCTAGTCCTGTACTTTTGGTAATAGTAATTTTAGCCATAAAAGGGCATATAAATGTCCAAAGATATTGCAAGTTGTGTATTTGCAGAATTGCATTGGCTGTCACCTTTTAATTAGGGATTGGCCATGTTATGTCTTGCAGTGTACAAGTTAGCCACTACTACAGTATGCATCTAATATGTTCTGTCTCATATCAGAGTTAGGGATATGTGATCATAGATCCCTAAAGCTTTATATATCATCAAAGTTTGGTAAATGATAAAAGTGAGAATAGAGAGTTTTGCAAATTTCTTTCATGCTACATAGTTGAAGTTGTACGTGTAATACTAGCATGTACCATGCTGGTGAGGTGCTGTCATGGTACAAATAAGCTGGCAATCCTGGCCTAACATAAGGCATGACAGGCTGCAGGCTGTGTTAGGGTGTCTGACAGTGAGGTATTATACCGGCAGGCTGTTGTCACCCTCTGTGCTGGTGGCACTTAGTTTCTTGGTTGTAAGTGGTGTATCTGCACTTTATATACTTGGATATCTAATGTGATGTTAATACCACTTCTAGTAAGCCATTCATATGTCGCACATGGATCATGATATAGTGAGGTATTATACCAGCAGGCTGGTGTCACCCTTTGTGCAGGTGGCACTTAGTTTCTTGGTTGTAAATGGTGTATCTGCACTTTGTAGACTTAAGATATCTAATGTGATATTAATACCACTTCTAATAAGCTATTCATATGTCGCACATGGATCATGATATAGATGGAGGTAGTACAACTTGCACTAGTACATGGTGCTGTGCAATATACAGGTTATGGCTTTTATGGATGGGTACAATTGAATGCGGTCACATATCTATTGGCTACTGAGATTCTTCCATTTGGAGCTAGGGTGAATCACCCATGAGGAGGTCAGGTTTAACTCTGTTGTTAGAGTTGATTGATAAGCTGCTGTTCAGTGTGTGAGCATGTATGGCATATCCCGTGTAGGAACTGAATTACTTCAATCAGGAAATTTGTAGCAATTTGTTACTTTAATTTCTGCTCCAAATATTTAAAATCCTCTTTAAGGCCCTCTGAGGGGTTCCATGCGTAGCAGCTGATGCATTAGGAAATGGAGATTTATGAGAATCTTCACAAATACTGGAGTTGATTCTTCTCTCCTTACCTTTTTGGTGATGCTGACTTTTGTTTCAGACAGAAGAAATGTTAAGTAAAAGAGTGAACAAGGACTGCTGTCCTTTTAGGAGTTTGGAAACTATGCTACTGTAAATTGATGCAACCATTTCCTTGGAAAGGAACTTGTAAAATTTGACATTTGCTTAGTTAAGTATTGAGTGAATGATTCAATTTTCATGAGGTGCAGTGTTTGTGGAACATGCTGTTGCAAATTTGTACACATATTTAAGGAGTTCATCATTGCAGGTTGTGCAGTTGACTAAGTTTGATTACAGGCTTACAAACAGTCTTGATAAGGAGCTTCAAAAGTTAAGATGCCGAGTGAATTTTCATGCACTACGATTTACAAAATCTATACAAGTTTTGGCTCAAAAATTGATCCAGAGAATGAGAAACATGAGCGCACGATATATTGCCGTTCACTTGAGGTATATCTAGTATTTCCTTGAAAGGCAAAGTATAACAATTTTATTCCAGTTATAAACTGGTCAGATATGTATCAAGGGGGTCGGAGCTGACCCGATCCTGATGTTAACTAATCCAGTGCAACACCTTGGAGTCTGGACTTTTTCTCTTTTCCTTCTTTATGTATCATGTGTACTTGCTTAAATGTACCATTAGTCCATCCTAAATTGAAAATATTCAGTGTAGTTGGTTGAATATGGGATTAAGGATAATTTGTCCTTTTCTTGTTCCACTCATATGATTCATCCTAAAGGATAATCACTTTCAGAGGAATGGTTGTTCAGGAGATACAAATTCATTACTTATGCAAAACAGTGCTAGTTTTTAGAACTTAAGCCTTTTGGTTGAACTGAAATACATTTTTTTTGCTCTACTAGTAATTCAGCATAATTTGAATTGTGTTCTTAATATTCCTTCGACAGGTTTGAACCAGACATGCTTGCATTTTCTGGTTGTTATTATGGTGGTGGTGACAAAGAACGTAATGAACTGGGGGATATCAGGAAGCGTTGGGCAACACTACCAGTTAGTTCTTTTCCCCTGTTTTCATTAAATTAAAATCGTTTATCTGTACAACCTTGGTTTTCTTGCTAGTCACTACAACTGAAACTGCCTTTCACCTTTTGGCGTAAAATGATGATGTCTTATTAAACAGCTCATTTGCCACAAGTGTTCTGTTAGTTGATATGTTACCCAAAATTTATTGTGCATATATTACAACAGATCAAACAAACTATCTTTTTTGAGATTGTTCATCAAAGTTCTTAATTTCTTGAGAGAAGGTCTTTGCCTTTTCTTAAAACACTTTATACAGAATTTTCATTTCATTGAATAGCTTGAGTTCTTGATCCTTGGGCCTGTCATCGCCGTTGAGTCTTATTTTGTGTTTTTTAGGATGACAACAGTCTTAAATCCTGATATTTTGGATTGACTAAATAAAATGTGTTCGAGTCTCTTCTGCCAAGTTAAAGACATTAATTGTGAAATTCATAAATTCTCTTATGTACATGTTATTTGGCCATCTGGCAGGATGTGAGTGCGGAAGGTGAGCGTAGTCGAGGGAAATGCCCATTGACTCCACGTGAAGTTGGTTTGATGCTAAGAGCCCTTGGTTTTCAAAACGATACATTTATATACGTTGCATCTGGAGAAATATATGGCGGAGAAAAGACCCTTCAGCCTCTTAAGGACTTCTTTCCAAACTTCTACACTAAGGACATGCTAGCCAGAAGCGATTTGAAGCCATTTCTTTCCTTTTCTTCTCGCCTTGCTGCAATTGACTACATTGTTTGCGAAGAGAGTGATGTCTTTGTGACAAATAATAATGGAAACATGGCAAAGATTCTAGCTGGCCACAGGTACATGCTTGATATACTAATCAAACCTACTTTTTTTTCTATCAGCTTATTGTTCTCCGTGTTCTTGATACATAGCAACATGTTGATAATATGGTTCTCCTGAACAACTTATTATAATTGTGGCTAATTTTAAATTTGTAAGAGATGTTTTGAAAGTTGATTATTGGTTAGGTATCCTCGTATTTCAGTGGTTAACTTAGAGTATGCTATGATACATTTGGACATTCTTAAATTTCATTTAGACATTCTTAAACTCCCTAAATTGTCATTCAGCATACCTCTTGGGCATGCACTTCCATTTCTTGGGGCATCTGAGTTGCCATAGCATGCGAGCTATTGTAAGTCTAACTCGAAATAATCATGTATAGATAATATCCATCCTACTTATTCTTTATATGCTATCCTGCAATGTGTGCTGTTCAATCTTTTCTTACTGGCTTGTTTTTTTAATATGGTTTTCCTAATGAATGTATATCAATCTCAGGCTTTATGAAGTTCTTCCAATCTCTTGTTTGGTTCTTTTTTTGGTCACATGATCTCTATCAGATCTATATTTGTAACATTATGAGCCTATGGGCTCTCTCTCTCTTCTTCTTTTTTTCTTTTTTTGCAAATATAGTTTGCAGACATCTTTCTTATCTTGATATTTGTATTATTCTGCTACCTTGAGTTAGTTATGAAGGATCATGTCATTTTGTCTTTTTTATGGCAGGGTTCTTTGACACGACTGTCTTTGAATGAGTTTTACCTACTCATTGTCTCCTCATTGTTGGTTATAAGATTAGGACATCTAAACTATGAATATCTGATTACCTTAAACATTCTAGAAATTATTATGCAGATTCCAATTTTAATTTGGATAGTAATACAGACCAGAGCATGTTATATTCACTTACTAAGTGAGTTGAGATCCTCTCATCTGGCTATTGTTGATATTCACTGGAGAGTGTTCAGTGAAGAATTCCAATCATCGACCCCTTTGCTTGTGGAAGTTAGTGTTGTTGAACATGTTCTGCAGGTGGCTAAGAATCTGCCTTAATGTTTGGTCATTTTCACTGCATCTCTCCTGTAAATTATACTGGGTGAGGATACTAGCTGATTATAAAAATTGTAAACCCTATGGCTACTCTTCTTTTTTTCCTAAATAACTGAAATAAGAGGCCATAAGTGACTTGTTTTTTGTTCTTTTTCTGACCATTTCTCTAATCTTCCAAGCTAGTTTTGCAAGTCCATGTAAGCTTTTCCACTGGAATCTGCAGGAGGTACATGGGTCATAAGAGAACCATTCGACCCAATGCGAAGAGGCTTAGCTCGTTATTCAAGGCACGAAATCAGATGGATTGGGAGACCTTTTCCAGAAAGGTGAAGTCACTTCAGAGAGACTTCATGGGGGAACCAGATGAGGTGAGACCAGGACGAGGAGAATTTCATGAATTTCCATCTTCTTGCATCTGCCAAAGACCAGCTCAGAACAAAACTGCTGCAGGACAGTCAACCATAAGACCAGAATCCTGAGCTAGTAAAAATGGGGAAGACGCAAGTTACCAAAATGACTGACAGGCAGTTTTGAAGAACTTTGTACAGGAGATACTGAGAAAGAATTCTTGTCCGAGTAAGATGAAAGGATGCCTAAATTTGTCTTCAGTAACGATGGCTGATACTGATTTGGCCTACTTAATCTGCTCACTGGCACAATTAGACTGAAGTTGGGACTTTTGGCAGATTCCAAGGCCTGCAAGTTTTACTACATTGTGGTAGTCATTTGCTGAGTTTGAGGCTTGTTGAAGTAGAACCACAGAATAGTAGTAGTGGATAGGAGATGAGTAATTGCCTTCATCTCGGATGACGGTGACCTGTAATCTACACTGATCTCTAAATTTAGTAGGTTAGATGATTAAGATCAAAAGTTATAACGAGTTTGTCTGTAATTGTTGAACACAATTTGTATATTGCATACAATTAATTCTTTCACTTCTGAGTTATTACTTATATTCTATTTTTAACCGCCATAGAAACAGATTAAAAAAGGATTCTGTAGTTCAAGGAAACTTTACACAAACGACTGATCTAATGGGTCTGGAGAGATCTAACATTAATCTTAAACTCGTACCTGTTTTGTGTTTTTCAGATAAAGGCTAATATCTCGTATTTTGTTTGGATCATTCCTGAAATTTTGGGATTGATATTTTCATCCATATGTAACAAGATATTACATTCTTTATTAAGATCTCTGCTCGCTAGACACTCAATCTGATGTGCAGAGTGTGGGGTCACTAAAGGAATGTGTAGGCAAGATACTTCTCTTCAAGGAGCTCATTTGCTGAGACCTCCATCTTCCGACGTGAGAATTCGTCAATCTCAAGACCTGATAAACATAAATTATATGAGTACAAATGCAATGCATAATATGCAACTTATAATCAAATTGTGCCAGTCAAGACTTGACTTCCTGCAAGCTCCAAGAAATCTTGAAGAGAAAATGGCAAATGATCTAACAGCATTTCATTATCTTCATGTGTCAAAATCAGAAGTTAAATTTGTAACTTTAAATTTAAAAAATCAACACTTTGTAAGTAATATTCGTGGAAAGTGTGTTTGTGTTAATCTCCTCAAGGGGGTTAAATGATTTATGTTTCACTAAAATAGGGTCTCTAAAATGATATCTTAGAAGCACTTACCCTGTACAATACACCATTCCCCCTTTTCACAAGTAACGGGAAAGGAGTAAAAAACACCATCAGGAGTATCATAAGCCCCATCAGCGTATACACCCATTGACACCCATGTTCCCTAGAATAAAAGGTGATGAACTGTAAGGAAAATTTCCAAAATGATAATCTAAAGCTTAACAGCCATTAAAGCAAACCTTGGAAGTGCCAAGAATCCAATCATGGATGTGATCACAGGCGGCACTGGCTGCAGACAATGCGCTGGATAGCTTGCGCGCTTTGATAATAGCTGCACCTCGCTGCTGCACAGTAGTTATGAACTCTTCTTTCAACCTGTCACAAAGATAGGTCTGTGACACAAAAAGCAACCAAACCAATAAAATGTAAAATCTTAATGAAAACTCAAGTGAGTTATTTATATGTATACAAGTTGGGAGTATAATTTGGCAACCTCTGATACTGATTGACTAAAATAATGATGGACAACTTACCAGTTATCATTGTAAATAAGTTCTCTGACTGATTTTTCTCCATCTTGGGTTCTAACAGTGGCATAATTGACATCAGGGTACTGAGTTGAAGAATGGTTACCCCATATAATGACATTCTTCACATCACTGACATGAATATTTAACCTCTCTGAGATTTGACCAAGGGCTCTATTATGATCAAGCCGCGTAAGGCAAGTGATGTTCTTTGCAGGGATTGAAGGGGCAAATTCTTTTAAAATCAATGCATTAGTGTTAGCTGGGTTGGCAACAACGAGCACCTGGGAATAAAATTCAGCATCAGAGTCAGTTTCCGGAAACAACTCTGAATTTACATAGATATGCTTATCCAAGATTATGGAGGGTTACATGGTACATATAGCCCATATGACTAAATATTGTTTAATTTGTCTCCTGTCCAACTTCAAATGGCATTGAAAAGCCCACAACAAATAATCACCACAAAATTGGACAAGGTACAGTAGCATATTTAAGTAGATTTACATTCCTCAATAACTATGAGTACTAATTCATGATTGAAGTGGCATTTTAATGTCTTATTCACAACTTTCGATATTAGCACAACAAAACCCCAGATAAGTACTGGTATGCTAACTAAAATTATGTGAATAAACACATAGCTTAAGGAAAGTACGCTATGATTGACAATACTATATAGCAGAACATTATGTACATGTCCAAGTGGACATATAAAAGTGGCCCTAAGAAGCATTATATATTATTTGTGTAGCTTACGGCATAAGCATAGCATCTGTGCTTTGTATCTTTGCTCATCGCTTCTAGTTGCATCACCTTGATAAAAACAATCACCAAATCTACATCCTAATGAGAATTTATCAACAACAAAAGATGGGAGAGGATCTGACTAAAAGCTCTTTAATTCCATTTAATAATAAACACCAGCCGATAATTTTGACCCATTCAAAGTTCAAATTTTGTTTCACATTTGGTCATACATCCCTGTAGGTAACAAGTGCATGCAGAAGTTAACAAGTCGATTCAAATATTACATATAAAACTAATACTTTTAAATTGCTGAAAGGTTGTGAGGAAAGTATCTCGCAATTGAAGAATTCATTGAAATATTGGTATCACCTTACAATTTTCAGCAGCATGCTGCTCCAAAGCTGAAGCTTGATTTTTGTAAATAGAAACATTTGGTGATAACACATCCCTCCTTTCCATCCCCTTTTTTCTAGGAAAACCGCCTATCATGATAGCTATATTGACATCAGTGCAAGCTTCTACCACATCAGTGGTGGCAACTACACCTGTAAAACCAAATACACATGATGCAGTAATATCCAGAAATTTTGTTTCCAATTAATCAATATCATGCAGAAAATCATCTGTCTAGAGGTTGGATGAAGTGCTTAAGGGACAAAAGTATACCTTTAAGAAGAGGTAAGGCAGCATCAACCAACTCCATTTTCACACCATTTAAGGCTTCTGCAGCAGGCTGGATATCAAGCATGTGCAGAATTACAGGTTGATCAGGGCCTAACATCGATCCTCTAGCAATCATTGGGATGATAGCATAACCTATTTGTCCTGTAAAGCAGAGCTCAGATAATGAGCTAAGATTAAGAGTGAACTATATTATGGTCTCTTGGCAAGCATCCACTCACACTATCTCGAAAAGCATTCCAAGTGGCATACCAAACGTTTAATTTCTTTACTTGTATATTCGTGTAGAAGTTAACTATAATGGGGATTCTTATGCAGTCTATTGATCTATTCCATTGAAGTCTCAATCCAAGCTACAACAAAACATAAATCTGCCGAACCTCAAACTCAACAATGCATATAAGAGGAAAATCCTCATCTACCTATAAACCCTATTATATTTTCGAAGGCAGAAAAAAATCAAGAACTAACTTGAGAAGATTAGGGGTTTTCATATTTTGGCTGCAAGTCAATCTCTGCTGTGCATTATTCACCTCATAGATAATCATCAATAATTCTATATCAAGTCTTTTTGTTTTCTTCATTTGTCTCTATTTGGTACAAAGGTCTCTGTCAAATCAAGCACAATAATGTATATTTTCTCACGAATTCCTCCCATAATAGTTTCCATATTCCCTCTCTCATAAATTAATCATCTTGTTGACAAATTCACCCCCATTACATGCCTGATTCTCAAATAACTTGTCCTCTCAATACTACAATTAAATCAAACCAAGAACAGTTGTCCTAACGAAGTAACGATACTGAGAACGAAACGGGTTGCGTTGACACTTACCTGCGGCGCCGGTCACCAATATCTTGATGGGTTGCTTCGACCCACCACATCGGTACCTCATTAGACGAGATTTCCTCAACCTCTGGACGAGAGAGCGAGAAAAGCTCATTAGACGACATACCTTCAACCTCTGGACGAGAGATCGAGACGCCATTAAAAAAGATCAAATCTTTACAACAATCTTAACACGGCGGGCTACTATTATTTGTATAGACCAAGTGGTGAGGGGGTGATACCTTTCAATCACTTCGAAGTCAGCGCAAGGATTCGATTGCAAGAAATTCAAGGAAAGAAGTAGAACCTTTAGAACGAAAGTAGGGGGAGGGTGAGATAACCATCACGGCCGTGGGATGGTTGGGCTTCTCCTTCTTCTTCAGGTATTCTCTTTTTTTTTCATATCACCACCTACATTTTCGTCATATTGTTAGATACCTCCTCCTTTTCTTAACATTTTTACAAATCGTTACCTCCTTTTCGTGTATATTAGGAAGAAAACCCATCTTAAAATGCTTTCCAATGCAAACAAGTCCAGGGAAAATTGTGAGAAATTCTATTCCACTCTTTTACGTGTTTAGTAATTGTATAATTCCATCAAAAATAGACAAATTCTAATCCACTCTTTAAAACTTCTCTTTGTCCCGAAATAATAATTAGAGTGGAGTAGCAAGCTGTCCTCATATCCATTACTCTCAATTAATCAAAACAGGGGCGGTTGGTCGGCCATCAATCATCATAAAACAACTAATTGTTAACTAACCATCTTGTTATCATCCTTCACCGTCCACATTATTCTAGCATTCTCTCAACCACACCATTTCGTCATTTGGGCCTTCGCCATGGCCCATGGATGCTTGATCGAAAGCCCAACCGCTCTCTCTATATATATAAAGCTCACGTCTTAGTTGGCTTCATCGTGCTAAAGTATAATAAGAGAGCAAATTAAGGGAGAGAAGGGAGAGCACTAAAATGGTGAAGCTTGCCTTTGGAAGTGTAGGCGATTCCTTCAGTGTTGGATCCATTAAGGCATACTTAGCTGAGTTCATTGCCACCCTCCTCTTTGTGTTTGCCGGCGTTGGTTCTGCTATTGCCTATGGTATGTAATATGGGTACTAATTAATTTGGTATGTATAATAACTACGTTTATAATATTCTTTTTAATGAATTAATTCGGTTGGTGTAGGGAAGTTAACGGCCGATGCGGCGCTGGACCCGGCCGGCCTGGTGGCGGTGGCCATCGCGCATGCATTCGCTCTCTTTGTCGGCGTCTCCATGGCCGCCAACATCTCCGGCGGCCACCTCAACCCTGCCGTTACCTTCGGCCTCGCCGTCGGCGGCCACATCACCATCCTCACCGGAATCTTCTACTGGGTCGCGCAGCTTCTCGGCTCCTCGGCCGCCTGCCTCCTCCTCAAATTTGTCACCGGTGGAAAGGTAAATATAATATCAAAACTACATATACTAGTTCTTGAATTTTTACAGAATCACTCATTTTTGGATTCTGTACGTATTACATACGGATTTGATTGGTCTATTATTATTTCAACGCAGGCAGTGCCGACGCACGGGGTGGCGGCGGGGATGAGTGAGATAGAGGGAGTGGTGATGGAGGTGGTGATCACCTTCGCTTTGGTGTACACGGTGTATGCAACGGCGGCGGACCCGAAGAAGGGGTCGTTAGGGACGATCGCGCCGATGGCGATCGGGTTCATCGTCGGGGCCAATATACTGGCGGCGGGACCGTTCAGCGGCGGCTCGATGAACCCCGCAAGGTCTTTTGGACCGGCGGTGGCCACCGGTGACTTCTCAGGCAATTGGGTCTACTGGGTCGGACCACTGATTGGTGGTGGGCTGGCTGGGCTCGTCTACGGGGATGTCTTCATTGGATCCTATCAGCCAGTTGCAGCCGGTCAGGAATATCCATAGAGTAGTTGAAGTGTTCAACGTTGTCTCTTGTCTAGTCTACAATGTTTGGATCGTAATAAATGTACATATTATGTGTACGTATGATGGGTCTTGTACTCTCGTGAGATGTACTTAATTGCAGTGTGATTGAAGGAATTATCATGTCATTAAGCCTTAAATTAATCTTTCGTTGTTTGTTTATCATGTTTATGGCAAAACTTGAGCACTCAATCCCTCTCAAATTAAGGTTGCAACGGTTTAATTTTTTTCATCCAAAACTAATAATATAAAGACTAAATTATTCTTACCGGACACCAATATTTTCTACTATAAACAATTTTTTTTTTCACATTCTCGTTTGTTGCAGTTTAAAGAAAGATCAAGTAGTGTTAAATGCTTAACTTTAAATTAAGCATGGGAGAGAATATTAAAATCGAACTAAATAATTAGAGGATAAACTATAATTTACCCTTATGTTTAGATAAGAAAAGTTGAGAGACTAATAGCAGACGACGACCATGTGCCCGTTTGCAAGAAGTTCCTAGAGTCGAGATTGCACACGAACGACCTAGAGTGCTTGGGACTGATGATCCCATGGGGCCAGGACTGAGCCAAGCCCTGCCCCGTTCTCGGAGGCGTCAATAACCGTACGTAACGGCCCCGAACTCGTTTCGTGGGAAGAGTCGCGCCTTTCCTCAAATAAAACTCACGTCTCTTTTTAAAGTTCGAACACGAAGCCAGTTGTTTATTGAAAGAAATCAATGGCTTCCAACGTCCGAGCCCACTTCCAGCTCTGGTTCTCTCCTCCTGCACTCCGCTCGTATGTCGCCGAGTTCATCTCCACCTTCCTCTTCGTCTTCGCTACCATCGGCTCCGCCATCTCCGCCCGTAAATAGTTGCCTACTTCTTTCTACTACGCTCTTTTCCTCTACGTTCTCTCTCTAATCCTTCTATTTGTAGGCATGCTTACCCCAGACATTACGTCTGACGCTTCGTCTCTAGTGGCGACTGCTCTTGCTCAGGGCTTCGCGCTGTTCGTCGCGGTGTACATTGCCGCGGATGCCTCCGGTGGCCACGTCAACCCCGCCGTCACCTTCGCCCTCGCCATCGGCAGCCACGTGAGTGTTCCCACAGCCATCTTCTATTGGGTGTCTCAGTTACTCGGCGCCACCGTCGCCTGCCTCATCCTCCGGGTGGCCTCCGCCGGCCAGGTCAGCACTCAGAAGCAAAATAAAGAGAAATATTTTGACTTTCTTTTTTTAATGCGCGTACTAAAACAAACGCCTCCCTGGTTCAGGCTATTCCGACGACGAGGATAGCAACGGAGATGACGGGGTTCGGAGGGGCAGTTTTGGAAAGCGTGACCACGTTCGCGCTGGTGTACACCGTCCACGTGGCGTGCGACCTCAGGGGAGGAGTAAAGAGGGGCCCGCTCACGTCAGCGGCCGTAGGGCCAATAGCAGTCGGGCTCGTGGCCGGCGCGTGCGTGCTCGCGACCGGTTCACTGACGGGGGCGTCGATGAACCCCGCCCGGTCCTTTGGACCGGCGATCATAAGCGGAGAGTTCAAGAACCACGGCGTGTACTGGGTTGGACCGCTGGTTGGTGCAGCACTGGCTGCGCTGGTACACCAGAATCTGGTGTATCCTTCTGTCTCCTCCTCGTCTGATCCCCCACGTGGCAATCTGGAAACTGCTACCGTTTGATTCGTTTTAGTGTTTTAATTTTGTAAACCAACGTAGTAATTAAAAGACGAGTAATTTTTCTTTTAATTTGTACTGGATCCAACTCCGAAGCCCGGCCCAAATAAGTTGCGCCGAATAGCTCTTTTTTGCAAACTTTTGTAAGGTAGATCAGGCCTAGAGCCTTACGCTAGCTTTCTTTTTCCACTTTGCAATTAATCCACGCGTCCCTTCCATCAATTCATTTCACTCGTGGGCGGCGTTTACAGCCTTTGGAGAAAAGGTGCAAAGTAGTTTTTTTTTTTTTTTTTAATTTAAATTTTATAAATAAGCCGTTCACTGAGTTAAAAGTTTATAAACCCGTTTAAATTTTAAAATATGCTAAATATGTAAAAGAAATATTTAGAAGAATCGAAGTGATGAAGATACTCAAGCCCTGTTCCTTGTCAGAGGTGGCTAATTTGGTCCCCCATTAAAGTTCTCACATGCTTCTCTAGTTACATTTTCTTTTCCAATCACTCAAATAACTTAGCAAAAAATAATTACAACAAGAGGCAAGAACTAATAAGACAGATCACTTCCTCCGCACGCAAAAGAAAAGATTGGAAAGCGATGCCATGCTTATCCTTTGAGCGCAGTGGATGGAAGGGCATCAGTAGTACCTCAACCATTACGCTTTGCAATCTGACCCACGGCAGAAAGGCTCACTAAAGAAAGGGATTAAAGCCTTTTGAATTTGTCTCTTGTTCTGCTTAGAAAAAAGAAAAAGAAAAAAGAAAAGAAGAAGAGAGAGGCGCCAGGCCGAGCTAGCCGCCGAACCAATCAATACTTCCTACTATAGATGACGATGACGATGATGATGCCCTTCTTTAGTGTATATAAATGATTAAAGCTCAGGTGCAAAGCTGGAGCGTGAGATTCCACTCTAAGTGTTAGGTTAGGGTTCATCCTTCTCTGCCTATTTTGCCTTTGCAATTATTGCTGATATGTAACACCAAGCAAACTCTAAACTTTCTTTACATAAGGTTGATAAAAAGATTCCCAAATAGTAGATATTTAGTGACATTTAAATGACAAAAAGAAGAAGAAGAAGAAGAAGAGAAGTAGCAATCACCAGTCATCACCACCGAATTCCTTCCCCCACTCTGCAATCACAAAGTTCCATTTCTAAAGCTAACAAATACAAGCGTCCAAATCCCACAAAAGCGACAAATCGTCGTGTATATATACATATATATACTCTATTCGTAAATTCATGAAATATAAGGTGCGAAATGGTAAAATTGAGATGGAATGATCCGACCCACATACTATCCAATGCCGACAAAACTGAACTCTCCCATGAAACAAAGGTGTAGGGAATCGCGCAACATTGCACGAGGCCACGCCGGCTAAACTGGGACTCTTGTCGCCGAGGTTTGCAACCTTCTCTCTCTCTCTCTCTCTCTCTCTCTAGACCCCCCAGATAAGAACCCAAATGCCACGGTAATAGGAAATAGTAGCAGAAACCAACGAAAGCAATATAAAAGGAGGAACAGGGGATTTGTCCACCGTATGTCCCCTCCTCGGCCCACCACTCCTTCCTTTCTCGTGCTCCGCGTGGCCTCCCTCCTTATAAGTATCCAAAACCGGGACCGACTGGAGTGCACACCAAGGTAGGAAGGCAATGGAGAAGGGGTTTTTCTTGGGCAGGAGGAGGAAGAGGAGAGATGCGTTGTTGAGTTTGGAGTTGAGAGGGGAAGAGGAGGAGGAGATGGGAAGGAATATGCAAGCGATACCGCCGCCGCAGACGCCGAAGGAGCCGATGGAGTTCTTGGCAAGGTCGTGGAGCGTGTCGGCGTCGGAGATATCGAAGGCTCTCTTGACCGGCAACAAGAAGAGGAATTTCGTCGTTGATCGGCTGCCGGATATGATGGCGATCCCGGAGACGCTGGCGTTCGCCGCTTCTGCTGCTCAGAGTCATCCTATGCGTGTAAGCTCCTGATCGAGCGCTAGAAGAGAGAAAAGGAGAAACTTTTTCTCTTTCAAGAGAAGCAAAACTTATAACGGGATTGTAATTACGAAGTCCTCTAATTTGCTCTTAATTTGTTTGATTTGGTCAGACATGTCGAACTAGGCATTCCATCATCTCCCACCACCAAACCATCGGAAGATGGTTCCACAACAAGGAGAGCAACCGGATCAAAGAGAAGGCACGTGCCGAGAAAGCTCATATACACGCTGCCGTATCCGTCGCCGGAGTAGCCGCAGCGGTTGCTGCCGTGGCGGCTGACACAAGCACAGATAGCCAGACCCCAAAAATGACCGCCGCCTTGGTATCTGCAACGGAACTGCTAGCATCTCACTGCATCGAGATTGCCGAGCTCGCCGGGGCCAGCCACGACCAGGTGGCATCCGCCGTCGAGTCTGCGGTCGACGTTAGAACTCCCGGCGATCTCATGACTCTCACAGCAGCAGCAGCCACAGGTTAGATCTCAAGAGCTAGTCATAGTTCCTGTTACTTAATCAATGAAACATTCTTAGTTAATTACTAACTAACTTCGATTATATTCCAGCTCTTAGAGGAGCCGCAGCAATGAAGCTTAGAGTGCAACGAGAAGCAAGGAGTAATGCAGCTGTTATTCCTTACGAAAAAGGCCCTTGTTGGAGCCCAGACATATGGTGTAAAGAAGGAGAGCTGCTTAAACGCACCAGAAAAGGTACTATTTTTACTTGGGAGTTCATCTACCAATCCATTGAAAACATCATCTATCAGGATGAAGATTTTAACTCTCTGTCCTCCCGTGATGCAGGAGTTCTACACTGGAAGCGTGTATCTGTTTTCATTAACAAAAAATCTCAGGTAGATAATTTTATCCATCACTTGTTAGATGATATATCTGAAGGTATTAGTGCTCAAATTTTACATTTTCAATGGATGTCAGGTTATGGTAAAACTCAAGAGCAAGCATATGGGAGGTGCACTTTCAAAGAAAAAAAAGAGTGAGTTTAAAACATCAATTTGGAACAATTATAAGTACACTAATTCCATGCTTTGGTATCTGATCGATGGGATTATGTGATGATCATCAGGTGTTGTTTATGGTGTATTTGATGAGCTTCCAGCATGGCCGGGGCATGAGAGAGAGATACCAGAGGAGAGATGCTACTTTGGCCTGAGAACAGCACAAGGAATATTAGAGTTTGAATGTGAGAATAGAATCAGTAAACAGAAGTGGGTGGATGGAGTGCAGAATTTGCTAAGACAAGTAGCAGGTGGAGCTGATCAAGTAGAGCACTCTATGGAATTGCTAAAACTCAGTTGATGTAGTGCATAATATTAACAGAACATATATTAAAAAAAGAAGAAGAAGCAAAGCCATCCTTGTGCTCAAATTTGCAAAGATTGTGAAACTTCTCCCATCTCTCAGGGAGATGGAGAAAATGATAACAAAGTCAAGAAGGATGTTGGGAAAAAAAAGAACCAATACATAATGTGGCATGTCACCAGCCTCTCAGAATACAGTCTTGTATGATTCAGATAGTAATTCATATAAAGTAATAATATGATTTTGTTTATTGCGCAAGACATTGCTTCATAATGTGCTCTGCTTTCAATCGACAAACAGCTTTGAAGCATCTCTATGAGACTTCCTGTATCACATGTGTCCACTGGCAATTAACGTTCTGAAACCCAGAAGATGTTTGACTCTGTAAAACATTTGAACAGGGGACCATTTTAACAGAGCACAGAGGTTTGTGCTTGTATGCGGAGAAGCACGTCTGATGTACATAACTCTCAATATTCTCAATTAGGTGCTATTAGACTTGCTTTTGAGTGCAGCGCATTTGCATGGAAAGAAGATGTAGCCATATGAGGTAATTTGTCTGTCAGGAATTGTCTCTCTCTCTCTCTCCCTCTCCAGATCACAGTTTAATTGCTGGAAAGTGAACTCGAGTGAATTATCTCACTTAAGTACTATCTTCTTTCAAGAAATAGAGTTATCATAGGTAAACAAGTCATTTTTAAAATTATTTTTTATAATTAAATATTAAAATTAGAGAAGTTTTTATTAGTACATGCTGCTAAGGACTCAGGTTGAGGAGATTCATGCAGTCTAGGCTTCAGAGGATCCGCTTCCGTGTTTTCGTGTATTAATATCCCAAAGTTCACGCATCGAGTATTACGGAACCCATGATATAGGACTTGCATATTAAAAAAATGGGATAATATATCTTCTCGTATCCTTGGCAAATGTGGGGAAGTGCAAAGTTTTACGCAAGAAGGACTCTGGAATTAATGGCCTTTGCTGGTTCATTGAACACGACTATCGCATTTTTCCGGGAAAGATACCACGTGCCACAAATGAGAAGTTCGCCAATAAGCAGTTCGATGCATGTGGATACTGCGTTGAGATGTGATGAAAAATGTACATTAACGTAATGTTATCTACTCATCGAGCTCCAACTTATTTTGATTGGGGATGTGAATCACCACTCACCAGGACGTTATCTACGCATTTAGAGTATGATTTCACCCATTCCAATATCATGGAAACCGAGAATATTCATTGTACGACCAATTGCATCAGGATCATGACATTTCTCCTCAAAGAGAAGTTTTGAAGAAAGAGAGAGAGAGAGAGAGAGAATCAGGCCATGACACATAAAACACCCCTTTTTCTGAGAGTTAAATTTACAATCACATGTGATGACCAAAATATGGGTATATGGCAAGTATTAGAAGATCAAATGCCCGAAACTAGAGAAGGCAATCAATTACATCTATTACCACGACAAAGCAGAGACTCAGATACATATTTGTATTACAATGACAAGATATAAAGGTTCCTGCAAAGAACCCTATACATCTCTATATTATATAACAAACCAAATGCGTCACCGCAATTCTGAAGCAAATATAACTCTTACATTGTCTCTTATAAAAAAAAAGGAGGGGGGGGGGGGAGGGGAGGGGGGGGCTTGCATGAACTAATCAAAATCTGCATTTCTCATCGGGCCCAAAGAAAACTGAGCAAATTGCTCTAACAAAACATTTCCTATTCTTATTGCTTTACCTTTCACATGATAGCATCCTCAGCAAGATAAAAGTCTTCAATTAACTGCTAAATTGAAAGTGGCATATAATAAATGTAGAGCCTTTTGCCAATTATCTCAACTGCGTAGTAGAACAGAGCAAACCAGAGGCATCAGCCCCGACAACTGCAAGATCACAAACAGCACAAAGCTGTCCTTCAGTGGCAGGTACAAAATGAGACCCACAATAAGGGCAGAACACATCTTTCTGGCCACGGTAGATTGGAACATAGGTTGCACCACAAACTACAAATGGATTCCTGTAATCATAATTCAACTGCTTGGCATCTTTTTTATCACCACAAGCCTGCAATACTTGCCTAGCCTTCTTTGCTTGGGCCTCATTTGGGCTCTTCTCCAGAAGCATCCTGGCAAAATTAGCTGCCGTACCATAGTTTCCTCCCTTAAAGCATACAGTCATAGCACTTGTGAGCACGAGTCGCATGTGAATCTTCTGAAGCTTACAATTAGTGAAGTAAGCTGCCAACTCTTGTTGCCGGACCGCATCATCTTTAGTTTCCTTTCTCTTAACTTCAATCTTCAAGCCAAGCACATATTCTCTAACTATCTCAATCAGCTCCTTCACTTCATCAACTTCCCTCCTAGAGTCCACTACAATAAGTGGGATAGTATGCAAGATATTAAGAAATTGCCTGAGAGCCTCCGGAAATTTTCCTTCCGTGGTGGCTCGATAAGCTGCCTTGAGCTTCTCATCCATCTGTGAGAATTTGAAAACAAGTGCTGGCGGGCTCCTCACATTAGGGCTCACTGACTCACTCCATCCCTTCTCAACAGCGACAGGTATCACAGGAGTCGTAGCAAAACCACGCAGATATGTGTGACTGCCCATGTAAAGATCCATAAACAATGGCTTCAATGGAGCAAAGTTCTTAATGGCCAATTGTCGGCTAAGCAGGCGCATGGCAGTGTCAAAGTTTCCAGCTGTGACCAACTCACCTGCAAGGGAGGATTTCTGAACCCAAATTTGGCTCACAGGCATGCCTGCTGTAGGGGCAACAAATAAAGTAGAACGAGCATTAGCTGCAGCCTTTGGAGTAACTACATCTGGTGGTAACTCCAAATCTTCAAGATCCCATCCTCCTCCTTCATCGTTCTCTCCATGAGATTGGCCTTCCTCATCTTCTGCTATGATGATATCACCATTCTGCAGCATACCCTCTGCATCAATAATATCCAGTTCCTCATCACCCCAGTCAGCACCACTAGTCTCTTCTTCTTCCTCATGTCCTACTCTCCCTAGATTATCCAATCCACCTTCAAAAATGCCCCGCATGACCCTCAATAATGGCCAATCACCACTGCACATAAGAGGTGCAGGGGGCATCAATAGTGAACGGGCTTTCCCATCAGGTAGAGAGGGGACATTATCTCCCAATTCAGCTGCAAGCCTATCAGCAACTTCCACAAGCCCATGAGTGGCAGCAGTTACATATGCAAGTGGCAAATGCCCAGTGCTTTCCAAGATCTTGACTCGTTCATGAATGTCACCTAGATACATGGCATTGTGGAACTGACCCATCACATCGTTCTTGATCTCAGCTATCCTAAGCATTTTGGACAGCTTATCCATGTTTCCAGTCACAAGGTAGAGAAAAGAAAGCCTATCAAAGTTCTTTGTTCGCTGGTAAGCATATTCAACAATGCTAGTGTTTCCTTGCCTAAGAGCCTCAACGCCTAATCTGTACCAGTGGTCTTTCTCATCTATCTCTTTTGCAGATGCAACGGCAATCTGGATGTTGCCACTCTCAAGAGCAAGGTTAAACCGAGTCCTCTCATCTTTGACAAAATGGAGAGCTACTTCAGGAAATCCTTTCTGCTGCAGATATGAAATGACAGCTTGCCCACATAGTTGTGAGTTCTTGATCATACTCATTACATGGTCATATCTTTTCTTCAGAAGGGCAAGCTTGAATATGTACTCTGAAGCATCAATTGAGATGACCCTATTCTTTCCATCACGATCCAAGCAATATATTTTACTCCCAGAAACCTTGGTTATGTAGATAGGAACATCAAGAGTTCTTATGATCCCGCTATCCCCATTTGGAAGGCAATACTTTATATGGTTCAAGGTTGTGTAAATGAAGACACCATTCTCATCCCAGGCACCACTTTTCACACGGATTGTCTCGTGCAGGGTGCAACAATGCACAAGCTTCTTATTAGCAATAACTATAGCATGTTTGCTCAGCAAGGCAACAGAATCCATGTCACTTGACCAGATTATGTATTTAACAGATGGCGCCTGAAGTTCACCAAGAATGATTCTTTGCTGAAGATCAAAAATGACCACTTTATCCTCTGCCTTGCACAACAAGTTGCCCGTCCCAGCATAAAAGATTGCATCAGTCGCAATAGGAAGAACATTTTTCTTCACTGTTTCATTCTTAAGACTCTTCACTAAAACCTGATTGCTGCTCTTGTCAAGAACTGCAAACCTATTTCGAGCAATAAAAACAGCTGAACCCCCAGTTCCCTTCTTGGCTTCCTGCATATAATCAGCCCTTCCAACAGATTCACTGGGAACAATATATAGTTCATATGAACCACCATCAGCATCAGAACAGATCAAGACAGCCTTCTCAGTGGGGCTATAAGACAATGTTCTTGGTCCTTGATTCAAGCTGGAAGAACCAGGCCTTCTTATTGGAACCACTTGATTATCTTTTTGAGATGAGAATTCATATGACCGCAAGAAACGATCTTTTACATAGTACAAAGTATCTCCACTAACAGAAAAGGCAGGGCGCTCTCTCTCCAACTTGAAAACTATCATGCCGCTATCATGACCAGCTGCAAGAAGGTTCATTTCTGGATGTGCAGTAAGGATCCAGAAACGGTCATGTTCACGACGAAAAGTCTGAATACCTGTTCGTTTTGTAGCATCCCAGACACGAATGCTTTTGTCCTCTGAGTTGGATACAATAATATCCTGTTTTGCATGGAATAGTACACAGGAAACATTATTCATGTGTCCCCTCAAAGTGTCCACTTCCCAAGCTTTTGTATCTGTATTGTAAGATAGATAGTAAGTTAGTAGTGCTTCTTTATCAGACAACTGACAGAATAAATTTTAATTGTCTCCTCAAAAGGGGCATTAGTTAGGTATATCAAGTCATTCATTCCTTTTTTCTATGTGTCATCCATAGAATTTCCTCCAAAATTCTTCAGAAAGAAGAACATAATAACTTAGAGGTCACTTCATTATCTTTATATTTCCAAAGGTAAATGTCATATTGTTAATATTTTTCACTAGGATCCTGATTTCTCGCAAATTCATAATCACTATGCTAAATCTGTGTGCTTTTCACTTTAGTTCTTACGCTCTAAAAGTTCTTTGCTAAGCTTTGCTGAATAATAACAACATTCATAGTTCACAAGCACATAATAGCACATCTGAACTCTGAAGACAGAGGAAAGCTTAGAAAAGGATTGTTGAGATATATAATTTACCATTCATGCGCCATATCTTAACTTGCCGATCATCTGCTCCAGAAACAATAAGAGGCAAGCTAGGATGAAAGGATGCCCAGTTGATTCCGCGATCATGACCTTCCAAGACATACTTCACGACAGCATCAACTCCTCCAAACAAATCTGTGTTCATCTGGGTTAGACGCAAAATATCATCGGCTGGTGACACCGTCTTCTTCCTCAATGCTCCGATGTCCCAGACACGCACCGTCTGATCCAAGGAAGCCGACACAACAAGGTCCTCCTTTGGATGGAAAGAAGCGCACATGACATAGTGGTTGTGCCCAGTCAGTACTGCAATGCAAGTACGTGACTGCCAGTTCCAGATCCTAATAGTCTGATCATCACTAGCACTGACAATCCAAGGGTACTCATCATGGAATTGGACAGTGCGAATATAATCAAGGTGCCCAAGAAGCGTAAACAGACAGCGATGGGTCTTATAATTCCAGACCTTGATCTTGTAGTCATCTCCTGCAAGAACGATGCTACAACTATTATAGTGACAAGTAGTGCATGTTCCAAGGCATTCGGGATCTAGTAACATAAAATGCACGTCGATCACCGGACCATACCTAAATCAGATCCCAACAACTACAATAAATAAGAGCACGCGACTGATACCAAATTCACGCGACTACCTAGATCTAAACATTGTAACTAGATTCAAGCTTATCATAGCGGCGCAGATCTGACCTACAAAGTCGAAACTAACTAAAACAGACCAAAGATGAGATTTTGGTGTAAAAGATGCGAAGAATCGGACGTATCACCTCCTGAGACGAAGAGGGGCTGCGACTTGTGGAAATGGACACCACGAACTGGGCCATCGTGCTCATCGAAGCGGTCAATGAGGGTGCCCATCCTGTAGTCCCACAGCTGGATCACGCCGCTGTGGAGACTGGCGAGGATCCATGGCCGCTTGCAGTGGAAGCTGAGTCCCTTAACCCGATTGCTCTTCGTCTCAAACTTGGTCAGCATCTCTTCCTAATCCCAATCCCAATCTTCCCCCCTTTTTCGCTTCCGACCTCCTCAAATCACTGGATCTCGCCAAACCCAAGCTACTGAAGAATTCTGCAAGATCGATACCAATAGAAGAGAAAGATTAGGGGTTAGGGCACGGATCAGCGATGGAGAGGAAGGGTGCTGACCTCGCAAGCTAAGATCCGGATCTGTGACACGAGAGTGAGTATCAGATCTCGGTAGTCCCAGAGAGAGAGAGAGAGAGAGAGAGAGAAGGGAGATTGTGATGGTGAACCAAAAAGGATTATTCCTTTATTATCTTTTCATCTCTCCTGCGTCTTAAGCAACATATGTTTAGAGTCTTTAGACTGAGAGAATAGGAAGAGCGAAGTGAATAGAAAATTAAGTTTATTCCATTTGGTAGAATAAGAGGAAATAATATATTTATTATTATACTATTTATGCAATATTTTAATTATTAAAATAAACTAATACAATTATAATGTCTATAAAATAAATAAGAATAATATGATTTAATAATTTGTTGTAAGAACTTATTTAGTTGACAAATTTTTATTAGATCTCAAAAGTATCGATTTAAATATATCATCTCCGTTTATTGTAGGGGAAAATAGTAGGTTTTGGTATTTTTAGGTATCAAGATTAGTACACTTGATCACAAATTAATTTAATACAATCATCTGTTGATTTGAATTTTTTAACTTTATTAATGGAATTCGAAAATATTAAATAAGTAGGATAATATAAGGGGCATATTTGAAATATAAAAATAATATTTTTTTTCATTTCACCTTGTTTGGAGAGCAATAAAAAAGAGAAGTGAAAATTACATATAAATATTCTTTTCTTGCACAATATTAGTAAAGTATCACATAATTTTTAAACCATTTTAAATAATTATACAAGAATAAATAAGTTTATTAATCTAATTTAATTGTGATTGTGATTAGTTAAATTTCAATTAATGAAATAATTTTTGAAGGAGTATAAAGATTCAATGACAATTATGATAAGTTGAAAATTATAGTCCTAATTATGAAACAAATATTAACCTAATATATAGTAACGTAAATACTAACGTATATAATGTTCTTTTATCATTATCGTTATAGTATGGATTGCGGCATCGAATCGGATCGGGCTAGAAAATGGGAGACCCGTTATCTCCCTCTGGCCCTGTAAACAATCGGGCCGGGCAAAGTTAGATTGGGCTGTTGAAAGGAATATTTACGTATATGATTTTTTACATAATAGCCCTGAAATATTTTAAAATATGATAATTATCACTACATTCTTCAAAATATCGTTATAGCCACTAAAATTATTATATTCTTTTTAAAATATCATTTTGTCTATTAAATCTAACTAATCGAAGTAACAACAGAATTTAGATTAAAAATCACATGTTTTTCCCATCTATAAATTATATAAAATGATTCAAAATTTGGTTAACATTATGTGGTATCGAAGCATGGAGAATCTTAAACCCATCACTACGTGTCGAGCCCCCATGAGGTGAATTTTAATGGAATAAATTTAAATAGTTTGCATTGTGTGCACTTGCATTGGCTATTCAACTTATATATAAAAAAGTATTAGTCTCTGTGTTTAAACTCACACCTATGCTATGATTAGTTCTACGAAATTATTAGGTGCATCAAAAGAAAATATCAAGAATATTGTTCACCATCTCGGTGTAGCTGGGAAGAATCTAGTGCAACATTATTAGGTGGCAACCTGCAGGATGGATTCATCTAAAAAGGTATGCTGCCCATGTCTTGGCTTGAGAGCACCAGAACTTTATGTAAGCAATTATAGGTTCACTTCTTTTCCTTGGTTCTTTTTTCTCACTCGTGCAGGAGAGCATCAAAGTATCGACATTGGCCATTGACACTATTTTTCAGAATCCAAAGGTATGGCCATGGCCATGGCCTCCTATGCTTTTGCTCATGTGCCCTCCTTTTAGGTCTTTTTTTTGGGGGTATTAAATCCTCCCGGAGAAGCTACCAGATGTAAGTGAAATGGTTTGTTTCTTTTGATGATATGCCACTTAATTTTGAGGCTTCTATTGTATGGCTTCTTTTGGGCTCCTAATTGTGTGGATGGGAGCCAATCTTGCTTTGGCTCGCATTTTTAATCTTATCCTTGTAGTTGGAACTCGGAAAAAACTAGCACAGAGAATTTTGTTGGTCAAACTAGGCAGATTGAGCCATAGATCTTAATAAAGATCTGATCATTGATTTAGTACACTGTGGTTGGATTCTAACCAAATCCAAAACTTTTCTTTCACTTGACTTGGATAGCTTGTATTGTTTTCTAGAATTAGTCAACAACTACAAACATAATATGACGTTAATTACGTGTTCTGTTGTGCTTCTGGTTATCTATTTGTGATCTATCCGGCTTATTTATCCGAAGTAAACTGGGTAAATTAATTTTGGCCCCACTATCGGAATAATTTATCCGCGGATAAGAGAGGAAGATAGCTACTAGCTAGGATAAAAGTGAGGGAATAAAATTAAGGTAGCAAGGAAATGGGAATAGCGAGGAATAAAAGGTGGCATGGAAACGTCCACGTAAGAAGAGGAGAGATCGATCACATCTCTTCCTTCCCTCTCATTGGTCTCCACATCATTGTCTTCTCCAAAGAAGTATCACTTCGCACGCATCCATTTAAACTCCTACCGTCCTCCCAATTCTTCACCACTACCACACATAGCCAAGTGATCATCTTCTCCGCCCACGTACATGACGGCCGCCATGTCCTCGCATGACGTATGCGACACCTGCGGCGGGGCTAAGGGGGGAGCCACGTGCCGCCACCGCACCGATCTCAACCGGGCGGTGTTTCAGATGTTTACCGGACCGAGCCAGGAGGCCGATGGAATCCAGGAGTTCCAGTTCTTTGGGCAGGATGACACTGTGGCGTGGCTCTTCCATGAACCGAGGGGGAGAAAGGCGATCGTGCCGGAGTTTAACTACGTCGATGGCCTCCGTGAATCCTGCCGATCGCCGCATGGCTTAGTCACGGCTTTGGCGGAAGGTCCGGCGGCTACCAACTCCACCGCCGTGAGTGGTTCCATCCTCTTGAGAATTTTAGTAGTTTTTCCAGATATTCCTTTTAAAATATGAAGTAAGCTAAGATGTAGTTATTTTCAAGCTTATGTGATCATGATGGAAGCATCACGTAGTTCTATAATTATAATGGACCTAGTCTCCTTAATTTTTGTCAGCTCTAGAACACGTAGTCTTTCATTAATGAGTCAAAAGAGTTCTTTTGATACATTGCTAAAAGTGAACTTATTATTCGGAGTCCTTTTGTGAGATTTTAATTATTTCATATGAAATAAAGATGAGTGTTAGAGTAGAACGATGCTTAATGTTTTAAAACTGATAGATATATCAAATGCATGCGAAAGTTTAGATCCTGTATCATAGAACATTATATTGATGCTTGCTGAATTATTGTTATTGTTTCATTTCTTTCGCGTAAGTCATTTTGCGATGGCACGTTCATCGACACGGCAAGCGGGAGCCCTACGGAGGCCGGCGATGCTGCGGCGGCTTCGAGTCTCGGACACACCTCCTTGGAGAGGGAAGCCAAGGTCACGAGGTACAAGGAGAAGAGAAAGAAGAGAAGGTACGAGAAGCAAATCAGATACGCGTCGAGGAAAGCGTACGCCGAGATGAGGCCAAGGATCAAAGGGCGCTTCGCGAAGACGCAAGAGACGAACAAGACGCCACCGGAGCACCGTCCTTATGGCTCGGAGAGTCTTAATCTTGGATGGTTCCGTTCTTAGTGGGCATGGCATGCAGCAAACTATAGTCGAAATACTATTGGAGTGAGGCATTAGCTAACTGTATGTTTGGTGTACGTAAACAAGTGCGATTGCTTTTATGGAAATAAGATGTCACTCGTACGAGCTGCGTACGTATATATGTATACATATATGTTAGAGAGCCGGATAGATTCATTGTTGGTAGTATGGTGCATTTCGTCAAACACTTGTTGAGCAACTGGAGGCTAGCATTTGGTTTTCATTTGTTATCGAATGTATGTTAAGTTGATGGCAAATGATGACTCTGGTAATGCACCACATTCTATTCGGAAGAGGTTGCATTCGAGCTCTCTGATTGGATCGATAACAAACCTAAAATATATATCTGGGCCGAGCCCAGTATTCATCAGGATTTTGGCCCACCAGATGAAAAGAACCCACGGCTAAAACCCTACTTGCGCACTTAAAGCGCCAAAAGAACGGTTCTGATCGCCCGCACGAAAGCCAACGGTCGAGATTCACTAAATCCAACCCCTCTCTCGCTTATAACTTACTTTCGCCCCGACCAAACCCTAACCTTGGCGGCGAGCTTCTCCGCAAGCATGGGTGAGCTCTCGATTCCTAATCCTTCTATTCTTTCGTAGAACTCGAGTAAACTGTGCCGGCTTCGGCCCGTTTTCTTTGGTGGATTCTTTTAGGGGCATACAAGTACGTGTCGGAGCTATGGAGGAAGAAGCAATCGGATGTGATGCGGTTTCTCCAGAGGGTGAGATGCTGGGAGTATCGTCAGCACCCTTCCATCGTCCGCGTCACGAGGCCGACGCGTCCCGACAAGGCTCGACGCCTTGGGTACAAGGCCAAGCAGGTATACAAAGTTTCGCATTACAGGATGTTTCGATGTTGCTCAGCTTAGCGATTTCTTGTCTTGTAGTAAATATTTGATAGGTGATGGATAATCAGATGTTGCATTGAATTCTCTTGAGGATGTATGATATTTGTCATTATGATCATCGCTATCATATTTATTTTGTTTCGTAAGCACAATCTGAACTTGTTCAAAGCTTGTAAAAGTTTTAAATTTACATACTCTTGAATATATACTTACATTGGATTAACAAATTTGGTCATCTGGCACGGTTTTCTTCAACTTGTATTTTGTTTGTTGAATCCCTTGGACTGTCAATTGTGACCGAGAGAAATTTTTATGTCTGTTGTGGTTCTTCATCAATGTGGAATTAGGATGAGTTGCTGCGCATGCTTTTCTTTTCACCGGCAGTGTAGCTTTCAGTTGTTGCTTATTCTTTTTGGTAATGATTTTTTTTAACATCCATACATTATGTCACCAGTTACCTCAACTGCCAGTTAAGGTACCCGATAAATGTTTTATGGGAGGTGTGCTAGAATGTTTTTGTCCACACGCTGCATCTTTGGACCCTTAAATGGATTCTCTGCCATGACTTTCAGGGTTATGTTGTTTATCGTGTCCGAGTTAGGCGTGGTGGCAGGAAGAGACCAGTCCCTAAAGGTATTGTATATGGTAAGCCAAAGAATCAGGGTATCACACAGCTAAAGTTCCAAAGGAACAAGAGGTCAGTTGCTGAGGAGAGAGCTGGGCGGAAACTGGGTGGTCTGAAAGTGCTCAACTCATATTGGCTCAATGAGGTTAGGATACTTCCTTGATCTACACATTTCTTTTCTTTTCTTTTTGTTTTGAATCAATTCCATCTTGAAAGATCTCAAAGTTTGTCTAAATGTAATATAAAGTTCTTAAAACTGATACCGACAAATTGGTTTAAATACAACCCAAAATTGCTAACAAATGTTGGAGAACATATGATCAAATGTAGGCTAAATGAATTCAGCAATACAATGAACAGAAGTAGTAAATGATCATAAAACCTTCTATTAAAATATAAGCAAGATTAAATCTAGTTTAACTTAAAACTCAACAAACCAACAAATCTAAAATTTGTAACTAAAAAATATGGCTAAAGAGAAAAATGGATTGACCATTAGACTTGGATCAATCAAGAGCTGCCTAAAAATAGGTCTAGGTTTAAAGGACTTATAGATGGTCGTAGGATTTAAGACCAAAATAAGATATAAAGAATAGTAGAATATTGTTGGATCTCACTTACTGTGAAGGATAGTGTTTAGCCTTAAGTCTTGCCTTCAACTTCCAACTCTGGGCAACTCTGGGCAACTTATAGATGGTTGTAGGATGGTGTTCTATTGCTGAAAATCCCTTAGGAGCAAATACATGAAATTGGAGCAGAGTGATAAGGTAGATTAACAAGAAACCCATTAGGATTATGAGAGTTTTATAGAGAGATGATAAATGGGGGAAACCCACAAGGAATATAGGAGAGTAGAGTAGACTGAAGAATAGATGAGAGATTTATGTGGAGAAGAAAGTGTTTGATGGCCTTCCAATTGATCCCCCTCTAAAGGTTGCATGGGGTTTATAAAGAGGAGAGGAAGATTGAAGGTCTTATTTGGGAGGATCAAAGGTTGAAAAATTTAGGAGTTATATTGGAAAGTCCAAATGTTGAGAAGTTAAGGAGTTATGTTGGAAAGTCTAAAGATTGAAAAAAATTTGAGAATTTTCTTGAGGATTCCTGAAAAGTGGAAGTAGCTCACTAAGCTAACCTAGTCTAATAACTGATCCCAATGGTCAAGTAAAATAGTTTGAACATCCCTGCACATTAGACTAATATTATAATTGTTCAAATATAGTAAATAATCTAATTAGAAAATAATGTCACATCGGTAGGGGTGATAACGAATCAGATATAAATTGGATATTGGTGAACCCACATCCGAATTTATACTTTTGCTTCGAATACAGATATTTGATGGATGCAAAATGTAAAACCATATGTGGATGAAACAAATACAGATATTTAATGAGATATTAAACAGATGTGGATATGAACCGGATCTTAAACAAATTTGAATACAAATCAAATGTTAAATGAATTTCGATTCAAATTGAATGCTCAGTGAGACCTTAAACAAATAAAAATACAAATAAATGGTGATTTATGTAGATTTGAAATATAAATGAATTTAAATATATCTGAAAATTTTGAGGATTGTTATAGAAGATGAAAAAGCAAAAATAATTTATAAGTAAATCCGATTAGGAGAGCTAGAAAGTTCAAAAATCTGTTAAATATTAATAAATTCAAGTTACATGTTTGTGGATAAATAGATATCCAAATTTGAATTCATATCTGAATTTATATCCGAATTCAAATTTGGGTCAGATGAGAATTTTGCAATCTATATCTTACATTGATCCAGATATTATCCGAACCATTTTCACCCTAGTCTATGGTCATGTTGACCTCATGTTGGTTGTGCAGTAGCTAATAGGCATAGAGGAACAATCCGGTGCACCCCCTATGTAATTACTTATCTTTGTTTGAAGACTTTGTTTATCATCTATATGTTGTGTTGCAGTTCTCATGCATTAAAGCATCTCTCGATTTTTTTTCTTTTACTGCAGGATTCAACTTACAAATACTATGAGGTTATCCTTGTTGATGCTGCTCACAACGCAATTCGTAATGACCCAAGGATTAACTGGATCTGCAAGGGTGTTCACAAACACCGTGAGCTTCGAGGACTTACCTCAGCTGGTAAGAAGTACCGTGGTCTGCGAGGCAAGGGTCACAGGCATCACAAGTCGAGACCATCTCGCAGAGCAACTTGGAAGAGGAACCAGACACTGTCCCTTCGTCGTTACCGATAATTCCTGTCCTGAAATTTTGTGATCTTTTGTTTGGAACATCTGTTTAAACTTTGAAAGTCACCCCGTTCCTGTAGTTCAATGAACTATTATGACTTACATAAGTGAAGGACTTGCTACTTCTCTATCTAAATTAGATGGTGCTTTCAGTTGTTTCTTGAGTTGCGTCACTGTAATTCGTGCTTAATAGTTGATATTTACTTTTGTTTTTGACCAGTCGTACCTATCCAAATCTCTTCAATTTCCCATTTTGGCTGGTCCATTTGTTTTCCTCTCTAATGCTGGTATTGCTGATTGCTGGGTCTGATTGTTCATGAAAAAGTTACTAATAGCATCCAAAGTTAATAATTGCTTAGATTTGTTTTCCTTTTTCCTCGAGCCTCTTTATGGATGTCTCTTATTATAAGTTCAAGCTTTTGCCGTGCAAGTTATTGTTTGATGTGCTTTTCTGCTCCTAACACCTTCTGAAATTTGAATAACTTGTTTGTTTTGTTGCCTGGTAAGTGGCCTTAGAAAACTAGTGATGAGCACATATCTAAAATGCCGGATTGATAGAAAGTAAACAAAGTATTTGAGGGATTAAGGGTGTTTCCTCAAAACTCCCTAACCCCAAATGTTCTACTTTGCTAGCAATCCAATGTGCAGCCAAATATTTTTGGCTGAATATATGTTGTATTATAGCAAAATTTTATTGAGCATTATTTTCAAAAATTCAAGCAATCATATAGGAGAATCCCTGCTCGAAGATGATATTAAGACCAAAATCTCACCACTACCACAATCTTTTCCAATTAGAAAATAGCATGATGAACGTAAAGTCTCCTCGTATTCCATTCAACTTTGCCCACTTGCAGCTCCATCCACTAATCAATCAACATGCCATAATAATGTTTCACGTAAAGACGTCACAGTGTCACATTCATGAGCTCAAATAATTTGGTTAACTTTAGCTCATGCAAGGAGGTTCAAATGTCCAAATAAATAAATAAATATATTTTTGTACTGCAGCTTAATCGTAATGAATCCAAATAATTTATAGAAACCAATGCCAAATACCTCAACATCTGTACTAAAATTTAATGAAATCTAAAACGCCATCAACCCCTTGCTATTATTGCCGTCTTTCTTTTGTCTCGTATAAGCCGAGTAATGGATGGTAATATCCACTTCCCTTTTTCTTTTTCTCTTTTTAAAAAGCTCGCATTCCCATTTGCCACCCTCTCGCCACCGCGTGACACGCCATCTTCTTCCGTCCACCGCTCTCGTCGCTTTGTCCGTTCGAATTATATGCCGTGGGTCGCACTTCGTACGAAGATGGATATTTACATGTGGACCCCGCAAAAATTATATTTGTTTCTTTTTAGGACCAAAATGCCTTTTGCCAAAAACAGAAGGACCAAAATGCCAATCTGCCATTTTTGCATGTTTGATGGATCGTGCACGAATTTTTAGCGGATTTTGTGGGAATTATCGCTTTAGGATTTCAATCACTGTTGTCTGATACGATATTTTTAAGTTATTATTCTTAACGATTATATTTTTTAAGAAAAAAACTTGATAAGATTTATCATATTTGATGATGAATTTTTCGTAATATGTTAACCTTTGAAATTTAGGATCGAGCGAGCCCATGCTTCCAAGGGTTTATATGTAAGAAAATAGAGGACGGAAACGAAAATAATTGCTTTGTAAGGTAGGCATATGCAAAAGAACGTCAAACATATAACACAAAAGACCCCTCATGGCTCGACGCGAGATAAAAAATAATTAAATATAAAAATCTAGGAAAAGAACGCCAAGCATTACCTCTTTCTCGAAACAGTACAAAACCACTCACCGTCACCTTCTCAATCCATGAAACCAACTTTTAATAGATAAGAGAGAGAGAGAGAGAGAGAGAGAGAGAGAGAGAGAGAGAGAGAGAGAGAGATGAAGAGGTCGCCTGGAATGGGCGGAGAGAGCATGTTAAGGACGGTGGCGAGGGTGGTGGGGGCAGGAGTTGGAGGATTAAAAGAGCCGGCGATCTCGGCGCCGGCAAGGGGTACGAAGCCGGCTGCGGGAAACGCACGCGTCGTCCGCGTTTCCTCATCGCCGACTTCTCCGACCTCGTCGCCGACTTTCTCGAGCGCCGCCGCGGCGGGGCTGGTCGGGAATTGGAAGGCGAGCCCTTGCTTTGGGGATGGGGAGGAGTGGGAAACCGTCGATAGGGAGGAGGAGATGATGGAAGAGGTGGTGGAAATGGAGGGAGGGGGAAGAGGGTTTGAAGTCGGTGGATTTGGGTTCCCGGAAAGATTGGTTTTTGGAAAAGTTCCCTCGAGGGAGGAGGTTGAGGATGCTGTCTCTTCTCTTCAGCAGTATGTTCTTGAAACCTTGATCTTTTCTTCTCCTCTTTTTTTGTAATTGTGTTCTTTTGAAAGATTTTTTTATTTTTATTTAGGTTATATGATTCCCATGTTTACGATCTTCATATCTTAGACATTCTGCTTTGACTTTGTGCACAATTTAGTATTTTTCCCCTGTATAGAAAGTTTAGTAGAAGTAGGTATTGATATTTGATAGTGTATGATGTGCTATATTTGATTCTATACAGTACTTCAATAATTAATCGATAAGAAATGCCTCTTTTTGGTTGTTTTACTCTATTGACCGGGAAGCGGGCTTTGGAGGGGAAAAATTAGTAGTCATGGTTTTTCATAGGCTTTTCTGTTTGTTTCCATATGAAAGAGATGTTGCCCATGTAGTTGAAGGGCTAAAGTGCTGCAATATATCTGCTTTATTAGGTAGTTATAGGAATCTCTCTTGGTGTTGTTCTGTTAAGAGGATTTTCTGTCGATCTCTAGCTTACCAATTTGCAGCTCTTTATGGATTTCCTTTGGTCACCGCTACGAAGGATATGATATACCTATTTTTAAGATTGTGAATGAATGGAGAGCACAATCTTTTCTTCTGATAGTTTTAATTCCTTCTGGTTAAGATGAAAAGCAAATTTTGAATTTTTGTTAATTTGGGTACCATCTTTTACAGGTTATCATTTCTCCACTTAGAATCTAGAAACGTTGCAATTTCTTCAAATCAGCTATGTAGATAAAGTGCACAGATACGATACTCCTGTAAATTCTATGGATGTCCTGTTTACATAGACTGAACTCTGAAATGTGAAAGGAAGTGGGAGGGTATGTCTAGTCCCTTAGTGCTTTTCCCTGACTCAAGCAGGTTACAAGTTGCACCAATAAATGGCAATAACTTATTAATTCACCTAGATAATCATAACAGAAGTTGTTTCTGACTACAGCTTCCACTGGTCCAAAAACATTAAATGGCGCTTGTCTACTGAAAGCTTCTTTGGTTCCCTTTACATGACAAAATGTTTTCTTTTTTGTGCAGGATATTTGTGCCAGTCACTTTCTCAGGGGTGCAGGAAGCTGGATATCCTTCCTTTTCAGACCAGGGTGCAGTTGATAAAAAAATCGTTTCAGAGGCTGCATCAGGAGGTTCCTCGGAATTGTCAACAGAGTCAGACTGGATTGAGCCGTCGATGCATCTTTATAGCTCAGGTGCTTTTCAGTCAGAAGGACGTGAAAAAGTTTTGGATGCATTTCATCTTTTGCAGATAAATCCATCAATTCAGGTGACAGCTGCTTATATTATATGCATATAGCATTTCTGTGTAGACTCTTTTCAGTTTTAAATGTTCCTACTCTTATATTTCTTTTATATCTATGTTGTCCAACTACTACTTTTATTCCTCATGCTTTATGCAATTGGCTACTAGCTTTGTTTATTAGTTTCCCCATAGCAATTTATTTAACTGATCGAACTCTTTCTACTTTGCCGCCATCTGCTTTACCTCATGTTAGTCAATCAAAGATGTATCTACCATGATAGACAAGTGAACCTACAAGAAATAAATGTTACAGAGTTTATCTGGTAATGCTGTTTTCTCTAATTGGATCCAATACTTTGAGAGGTCATGATCTTCTATGGACTTTCTCGATTGTAATAACTACTGGACATAGTAGCATGATGCATTTATTGTCTTACTGATATGCATATTGTGTAAAAGCAGTTAATCTTATCAGGGTTAGATCACCTATGAGAGGTTTGATATTCTTTAAGAAAGATAGGTGATACTAACTGCATATGATAGGTAGGCAACTGCTTAAGAAAATCTAGACGACTACTCAAATGGCCTGAACAGCAAATGAGAAACCTAAGCCACAAACCTCTCTATGAAAGGCTCCTTTAGCACTCTTTCTAGTCCCTCAAATAGTTGAGCACCTCATTCATTAAAGCATGCATAGACCCACTATGCAGTCATCATTTGCAATTGCAGCAGGAATAATATCATGCTTACCATTTATCGTGCACAATTCGACAATCTAAGAAGCTTCACAAGTCACAATATTTGAGACCAAGAAGTTTAAATAAGTTGTTGCTAATGCTGAAGCCAGTACCAGAGAGAAAAGTGCTGTTTACATATTGATCTTTCTGCCATTAGGTTTCCTTTTGTTTCTTTGGCTTAAATTGAGTTTTATGCTATTAGATGACATCATCAAAGATCTAGCTATTTTTGGAGTTTAAATTGTTTTGTCAGCCTGATTTCACTGTCCTTTTGCTCTCCTTTATGCAGAAAATGGTTGTTTCATTGTCATCTGACAAAGCTGTATGGGATGCAGTTATGAAGAATGAAATAGTACAGGAGTTAAAGAAATCATTTTGTGAAGGTATGTGGAAGTTTTCTGCTAAATTGATGCATCCATTTGTCTAATCATAGCATTGGAAGATATTTATGAGCTTGCAGGATAATTGTTGGTCCTGTTGTGGTGGATACTTTTAGTTCCACAAATTTAATTCCTAGATTAAACATTGGAGATTATACCAATTTACATGGATTCTTATTATCATCAAATTGTCTAATAGAACAGTCAACATAGTACTTTCTAGCCTTACATGTTTTTTAAATAAAAAAATTAATCCAAGCTTAATTTATCACACTACTCTCTGTTTATCCTTTTTATGTATCCTTTACTCGTGCACTTTGTGTATATTTAGATGCAGTTGGAGTTAATGAACCACAAGATCCAGATGAATGCCCTGACAGTTCCACCAGATTCCTTAGGTGGATCTTCAGCACCACCAAGACCAAAATAGTGGAATTTTTCGATAACATCATGAAGCTTGTAAATGAGTTCTTTCACCCTCAAACAGATGATTCGGAGGCTGGTTCTTTTGATGATGCTGTGAGGTCCTCATTTATGCTCTCTGTTCTGGTTTTCCTCATTGTCGTCATGACACGCGTCCAAAGAGCTTAAACCAAAATTTGCCGACAAGACTGCTTGCAGCGTGCTTAGGCATGCAAAGCATCAATTATCCTAGCTGGTTGTTTTAGAGTTTAGTAGTTTTTGTGTGACAGTGTTGAAAGAGTTGAGTTAGCCAGGCAACAGAAGGAAAACATTGTTAACAAATTCTGGATGTTAGGAGAACTTTCTCAGTAATACTTGAATATGTTTTAAGTTTTGTTTTGATTGTCAAGTTATTTATTTCAATTTAAGTGCCTGCCAAGTGAAGTACTTTTGAGAAAGATTTGGTTGCACTTTTACTTTGAGAGGATCGAAGAACTAGAGATTGGTTAATTTGGTTGTTTTTATTGTTGTACGAGGGTAAATATTTCTCTCTCCGGGTTGTCAATTTACAAATGGAGTGGATATCAGACCACAGCGTTAGGATTCTTGCAAGGAGTGGCATATTGAGTTTGCCATACAAGATATTTTGCAAAAACTACGTACAAGTACAGTGGTCATCTGCAAGCCCAGAACCCATGAAATCCAAGGGGAAATGTCAACCTCTTTGGCACTTCAAGCTTTGCAACAACTGCATTAGTGCCTCCTCCTATTCTTCTTGCATCCAGTATCACAAGGTAACACCTTTGCTTCGAAACCGCATACTGCCATGCAGAATAGAGAACAAACAAAACATGGGTTTGAGAAAATTGAATGAGAAGACGTGTGTATATATATATATATATGCAGCAACGGTTCTTACCTCTACTACTAGAATATAGCCGTCATCCTCCTCCTTCTCCCCATCTCTTGGAATAAAGATGGGCTCTCCGACGAATATCCGGCTTCCGGTAGACCACGAAGCGACGGACCCATCTAAGGTGTTGAGCTTTATTACGCTGTCGAAAGGGAAATGAGGCAAGAATCTTCGCGAGCCTGAAGCTGCCCCGGCATAAATGTAAGCGTTCCTCCGGCCGGAGAAGGCCGGGCTGATCGCCGGGAAGTCTGCCGGCTTGTTCCATTGGCTTGAAAGACTAGCTACTTTGCATCTGCCGCTTGTTCCTTTTCTTGCGTCCATGTTGATTGATATCTAATGACAAGTAAACTCGTCTCCCTCTTAGTGCGGGATTCAAATTTTTATATCGTTGCAAACTATTGCACGATGACTCATCGGCAATTACTAGTATTAAAGATTCTATTAAGTAGAGTACACACTTAATTACCTTGACTAGGTGAGGTAGAAACGCCTCCTTTCCTTTAGCTGCATTCATGAAAGAAGGGTCCAGCTTTCCATTTCGCCAGTTATACCCTGGAATACGTTGATGATTATATTTAGAACTCTGGCCTCTAAAATTAGAGGCTCTTAAGAAATCACCACGGATAATAGAGTTATAACTAACGATCAAACACTATATATGCATAGTTTGAATTCGTTGTGATATTTTCTTTTGAAAGAATTGATTATATATATATCAAAGAACTAATCTCTTTGTCTAACTTTGTTTATAAAACTTCTAATTTATATAAAAATAAAATCTTAGAAGCCTAAGAGATAGCACAGGTAAGTACCAAACATCCTGTGGAAATTGAACCACTGGTAGGAACAAACCGAGACTTGCATTTGGATCTCCAAGTTGCCATTAACGTCACTCTCCTCAAAGGCATTACCAATATGCAACGCCCACATCTGCGACGGAGCTTCAACGGGCACTCTCCAGTCCCGGCCGGCGCCATTTGAGCTCTCGGCGTGTCGAGGCAGCAAGTAGATCGGCGTCGACTGCTGGCTAGGATTCACGGATAACGCCGATATCATCGGATATAACCCCGATAATGCAAGCAGCGAACCTATGCTTCATATGCTGAGCTTTTCATTGCGTCTGAGATAACTATATAGCTACATAGGGTAAGGTTTTATATAGTAAATTAATTACCAGGGACGTCAAGCTTGATGCGATTGCCAAGGAGTACATAGTGGCCATCGGTGAAGGCCCAGTCGTGAATCATTAAGTGGTCTGGGATGATGAACTCTTTCTTCTCTATTAGCTCAAAATTATAATCAAATTCTACAGCAAGAGAGAGGAAATATTTGTTAGCTGTCAGGTTACACGCAAGTTGGAGAATAATAAGATGCCTTAAATTAAGGTGTAGTCTTAAATTCTTTATTTACTCAGTAGTTGTACTTATGTGATAATATCCTGTTTAAAATTAATCCTACTACCATAAAAAGTGAAGTTAGAGCGAGGGAGGAGCATGTCTTCGGCATTGCAGGAAAGCATCAAGAGCCTGTTCCTCTTGGGATCAATCTTGTAGTGAGATAATAACCTTTTCGGTGGCATATTAAACACTCCTGCAACCACAAATAACATTAAGTTATACATTATTAATAATTCAATCAATATGTGAAACCTGATTAAAAATTGCAAAAATAATACTACTATTCTTTTGATTTTCTTTTATAACCATAATCGTTGTAGCTCTTCTTTAATTACGTCAAAACAATCATAGTCACCAATTAATCTACTCACCACCAAGGATGGGCTTCAAGCAATGAGCTGCCACGTTAACCCCCATATCCTTCAACCTAGCAGTCCATCTCCACCCATTACCATCCTCCTCCGCCGCCGCCGCCGCCCGATCTATATCGGGATTCCCATCCTTGAAGCCCACGAGATCAACGGGCCCCACCGTGTCCAATGACCGAGGGTCAATCTCGTACGGATCCCCGCCCTCCCAGAGGCACAGCAGCCGGCCTCCCCACCTCACCACGCTCGTGTTCGCCACGTTCTTCATCACCTTCACGTTTCCCACCCGTTTCCCACCCTTGAGGACGGAGAACGGACCCCGGTGCGTGAAACGCCACATCTTTCCCCCGTCCCCGTTCCTCTCCTCCCTTTCCGCCGCCGTAGCGACGTACCGCGCGGAGTACCGCACGGCGCCGGAGGAGTCGAAGTCGAAGGCGCGGAGGTAGCCGTGGCCGTCAAGAGGGTGGACGGTGGAGCCGTGGTCGTCGGAGAAGAGCCCGGGGCCTGCGAGGTAGTAGGTGCCGGCGGGGAAGTCGGCAGGGATAGAACCGGCGGCCAGTCGGAGGGGAATCGGATCGGGTGACTCGGATCGCTGCGAGGCAAATAGGAGGTTGTAGTCCCAAAACGCGGCGGCAGGGGAGTCGCCGCCGGAGGCGGCGGAGGAGGAGGAAGAGGGGGTGGGTGACGTCACCACCGTTGATGCGGCGGAGGGGATGATCCGATGATGGGATCCCACCGCGGCTGACGATGAGGAGAGGGGGAGATTGGTCTCCGGCGGCGGAGGAGGAAGAGGAATGAGGTGGTTGTGGGGGAGCGAATGCATTTATTTTTACTATTTTTGGAAAATTTTCGAGACCGGAGGTGATTTAAATTTCTGCTGGGGTTTTCCTTTTTGGAAGTTTTGGCGGGGGAATCGAAGGTAAGGGATGGAGTGGAATCCCAAGGGTCATCGTCCTCCTACTTATAAATGAGTAATGGTAAAATTTTGGACGGAGACTTTGGAAGAATCACGAGAGCGCCATTCGATTCCTCGAGTCTTTGTTTGGAATCTTGGGCGCCGGATTTATGGCGACTAGCGTAAGGTTACATTAATATTTAAATTATGACGACGTGCTCCTAATTTCCCCTTTAACCGGTCTCCATTTCCGTATTGGTATAAAACCATCGTCAAATTTTCTCCACAATCTTATAAATAAAATAAAAAGGATTCTTATATCACTAAATAAGAAGAAGTCTATTACCCCGAGGTCGTCTAGTACCAAAGCAATCAAAATAACGGCTTACTTAGTATCAATGTATCATAAACTTAAAAATCTCCTAATACAACAAATAATGTTCTTTATTAATTAGAAAATTGCATCGTTATGACCTCAGCCAAAGACTATACCCACATCCTATCATGAGTAAAAATTGACAAAATAACAAAGTGAAACATATTATAATCTCTTAATTCGCTATTGGGGCGATGAGTGGAGTGACTAATGAACAAAGGGGCCAGCTTTTCCTCCCCCCTCTTTTTCTCTGCGACACCTCTCGGCCGTGGAGAATGGAAGGGCATGAAAGAAAGCGAAACAAATAACACACAATATTAATGTAACAAAGAGGAGGGCAGGCACTCTTCCATGAGTGGAAGGAAGCTACTAGTGGGTGGGACCCTCCTTGCCCAACCCTACTCTTCTTTGGTGGCTAACAAATCGAGTGAAGCAACCAAACTAGAGACATCATCAACTTGTTCATTGATGAAATTGAGAGAAAAAGAAATATTAACAAGTAGGAGATGTGTGACCCTGAGCAATCCCTGCCGGCCATAGTATGGGTTGTCTTGTCCTAGACGAAGCAAAAGACTGCAGAGCGCATAGGAATGCACCAGAAACAAACATTGATGCATACGTAAATGATTCTATTAGGTTGAGATCATCTAGTAAACAGAGGTTTTTCCAATGGATCGACAAATTACGCACAAGAAGTATGACTCTGTTCTCAAGTGCAGTAGTGTTATAAGAATCTTAAAATGACCATTTCCGATGACTTCAACAGTTACAACTCAAGTAAACCACAGTTTCTCAATGACCAGGATTCATGTTTCATCGATCATAGAGTTGCCAAATCTTGCTTATATCATGGAGACCTAGAAAAGGAGGACACCCAGGTATAATCCATAATCACAAACGCAAATGAAGTCGACTGGAACAGAGTAACACCCTGTTTTAAACCTATCATCTCAGGGTTTGATGACAAAGAATTTCTGTGGTTCTTCTAATCACTGTTTTACAACTAAACTCTGTTGAGCATGAGAACTATACTCGAAAATAAAGAAATTCATTAAGCTAACAAAAATGAACACAGAACTTCCTGTGAAATTGGTTACAATCCAGATGTATTTAATCCTGTCTTTCGTATTAGAAGTCTATTCAAACCAAATATAGAGAAAATCTCCCTCCATTCAAATTAGTATCACAAAGATCTCAAGACAGAAACAGCTCAAACTCATATGTCTGAAATAATCTCCATTTCTGATCTTGCAATTAATTCCAAGAATCATCAAGTATAGGCCAATTGCTCCACTTGGAATTGTTAGAATTTAGTACCCAAAACCGTTGCTCCTGCCCATGTGTCCTGCTGCTGATTATGGACACACAATGACACAAAGTTGTTAAAGCCAATTGAAGGACACTTTACAACTTTACATCTTGATGGTCGGTACCATGTTGCTGTCATCAGTTACTTTGTCCTTGATATTACTGCCCAACATAATACCCATATCACATTTAAGGGAGCTATGGTATCTATCAAGAGGGATTCATTCTTCAAGGTTCTTAGAAGCAAAATGCCAATGTAAACTCCGCACTTAGTGATCCAGATCCAATTTTGGTAGAACAGCGAACAGAAATCGGAGAATGTAAATTTTCCCAATTTGTCTCACATCACTTCATATAACAAAATAAAAAGATGAAATTCGTAAAATAATCCAAGAGATACTGATCACAGCATATCATAGCTATGCTGATGATGAACTACACAACAACAAGACCGCATCAATGAAGCAATTGAATCAAATACAACATTTCATTTCCTAGATGTACCTATCAGAGGGGTCGAGTCTTGTAGATGGAGAGAGAAATTTACTTCGATGTTTTGTCCGACTAGAATAAACATCAACAAATTGTAGTATCCCCAGCAGCCCACAGATAAGCATGTTAAGATACTAAGGAATAAGGATAAGAATACTAATTTAGACATAAATCTTGTGAACCACATAAACTAAGACACATACTACACGTCCTCAGTACTAATCGAGGACAATCTTTCTCTTTCCACAAGATGCACAAAGCCTTACATCCATCTATTTAGAAACACACAGATGATTCTTTTTTTCCCTTCCGCACTATCTTGCGCAACGTATTCCAACAATCTAAGGGTTATCATGTCCTTATTCACTACTACTAAGCTTCTAGCCAACAAGTGTTTCACCTTCCTACCAAAATAAAGTACAAAGAGGATACATATAAACGATAAATTTAATAAAATTGACCCATAAAATATCAAGTTCTTAAACCTGAGGTTGCAATCAATTTAGACAAATAACACTACAACAAACAATCAAACCTTCAACCCCAACTAATCGGTCAATCAATTATTGGTTATTCTCTCAGTTTGCTCTATTTCGAGTAGAAGTCTCTGTCAAACCAAGTGTTATCTACCCCTTATGAGGCTGCCTAAGTTCTGTTAGACCAGTCATGTCTTATTTTTATCATTTCTCCTGACCTCCTTCATCCACCTTAATGTCCTTATCTAGTAAAGTTAAGCTCCATTTTTGTTCTTCCTAGTTACTTAAAATTCTGATCCATCAAAACAACCATCTTATGGAAAATCCATATTATCCTTGTAACGGAAACTGATAATTATCAGGTCAAACTAAACAGAACAATTGTACAGCTCACTTCATTTTTATCTTGCTATATTAGCCACAACCAAACTTTACTCCTCCATAGCTCAAAAAATGATTCTATTTTAAAGACTAGGTCAAGGAAATAGATATCTGCTAGAACCAAAGATGATTATTCAGTTGTAAAAGGTTAGGCCAATAAAATACATATCTCCTAGAGCCAAATATGATCATTCAACAGAACTAACATTTCAACAACAGGAGGGTCTTGTCAAACCATTCCGCCACCATCTAGCAATTCCTCCTTGCGAACTACTACAGGTAGTTCGTACCAACTATAGATTAGACACATATCTAAGAGAAGGAAAATTATAAAAGAAAGAACAAGTTTCAATCGAACTCCAAGAAATTATGTTTAGCCAGAGTTAAACAAACTCAAAAAAAGTACCTTTAGTCCTCTATGCTTTTGTCTTCCAAAAATTCTCATGAAAAAAGATCATTTGAATAAGAACATATTACACTTTTAAAATTTGACCAGTTGAGAGTTTTATGAAAAGTATTCAAGAATGGTCAGTTGACTTGAGACTACTAATAATATCAACTCACTCAGATCCAAACCAGATAAAATTTGTCAAGTCACATGTATCCAGTAGCCACATCCACAAATGGTTGCGCTTCCGCTTCGAGCATCAAACAGAAGCATCACCTATATTAGAAATTGCCATCACAACCAATTCACTCGAATCAGAAGCAATTAAGTATGGATCTACTCTTTGGGACCATACAGGTCAACTATGAGGGTTCACCAGTTATATTTGTCCAAAATTCACTTACTAATACATCTCTGCACATTTCACAACATCAATAGTTTGCACTTCGAATAGCTCCAACACGCTCCACTAACACATGCAATAGCTAAGAAGAAGTATCTCAGTAAGAAAATATGTGCAAATGGAAGGACTAGAAAGGCCCTAAATTATTTCAGACAATCAGTGTTCCTCTAGAACTATAAAAAGAAGCAACAATACACTTCCAATCCAAAGTGAAAATCCCATGAAAAACATGCATTACAGTAAGTTAAGGGTAGAAACACAGAGATACACTTCAGACAACAATGATGTACAGCAATAGATAACTAGATGAACAACAGCTAAATTTTTCATCCCTACAACTCAGGTATCCTCCTTATTCAGGTACAAAGCTGTTAACTTTGCTCATAAATTAAACAAAAGCAGTACAAAACTTACCATCCTTACTAGCCCGTCCGCCGCTGTGCAACTCAACCAGTGATCATGGTCCCGGCACCCTCATCAGTGAGGATCTCGAGGAGCAAAGAGTGCTGCACCCGGCCATCGATAATGCTTGCTGTCCGGACCCCCTGGGCAAGTGACCTAACGCAACAATTCACCTTGGGTATCATCCCCCCGGCTACCTTCCCCTCCTCCACCATCCTCCTCACACCACTGATATCAATCTCCTTCACAAGGCTATCGGGGTCGTTACGATCCGTGAGGATCCCTGCCACATCGGTAAGCAAGATCAATTTTTCAGCACCAACCGCCGCCGCAATCTCGCCAGCAGCGATGTCGGCATTGACATTGTAAGCCTGCCCGGCCTCATCTGCAGCAACGGTGGCGATCACGGGGATGTGGCCGTCAGCAAGAATAGGACGGAGAATTGTGGGGTCGACACGGGTCACCTCGCCTACAAATCCGAGGGCGGCAGCATCAGGGGAAGGGCGGGCAGTGAGGAGACGCGCGTCTTTCCCGCAGAGGCCGACGGCGGTGGCGCCGGCAAGGTTGATGAGGGATACAAGGGATTTGTTAACCTTTCCGACGAGAACCATCTCGACGACCTCCATTGTGAGGGAATCGGTGACTCGAAGGCCGTTGCGGAACTGGGGCTCGACGCCGAGGCGGAGGAGCCAGGAGTTGATCTCGGGGCCACCGCCGTGTACGAGTACCGGGCGGAGACCGACGCACGAGAGGAGGACGAGGTCGTTGATGACGGAGGCCTGGAGCTCCGGCGACTTCATGGCGGCGCCGCCGTACTTGACCACGATGGTCTTGCCGCGGAACCGCTGGATGAAGGGAAGCGACTCCGAGAGAACGTCGACGCGGATCTGTGCAGGGGTTTGCAGCGGCGGTGACGGCCACGCCGTGACAGCGGCGGAGGCGGCGGCAGAGCGGAGAGGGGCAAATCTAGTGGAGAGGAAGGCAGCCTTAGGTTTAGGCTTTTGGAGGGATTTGGAAGGGAAGAGGGGAGAGGTTTGGGTTCTGGTGAGGAGCATCTTCGCCCTCTCCCCTAACTCTCTGTGGCTTGCTTTGCGTCCTCGTGGTGTTCGACTAAATTACTGAGTACGGAAAAGCTCAGACGTTGTTTGAACTTTGACGAATGGGTTTGAGATATGCCGTTAATGGACTACGGTCAGCACTCAGCGTGTGAACAAATTAAGATCACTAAATTTTTTTCCTTCTCGCCTATTTGGTTGGTATAAAGTGTATTAAAAAAAAGCCTCAGTTTAATAGGACTTTTTTCTAAGAAAAAGAAAACGAAAAATTATTTTTCGTAGGTTAAAAAAGTATTTTTTAATTTATTTTTTTATAACTAAATATGATAAAATGGAGAAGCTTTAAAAAATTACTTTCTTTTACTTAACCATTTCTAAGGGTGTAAACGAGCCGAGCTTGATCGAGCTTGGCTCTAATCAAGCTTTGATTGAAATTAATTTTGAGCCTGTCTTTGTGATCAAGCTTGAATTGAAATAATTTCAATCTGAGCCAATTTCGAACTCGAGTCAAGTGCTCAATTAGCAATTTCAAGTCTTATCAATTTCAAACCATTTTCAAGCCTGAACAAGCTTGAATTAATTCAGGCTTGAATCAAGCTTGAAATAAAACCTAATTCAGTTATAAATATATAAATATTACCAAAATATAAATTACAAGTAATAAAAATAAATGAGTTAGAAAACTATAAGCAACCAAAATATAAATTACAAGTAACAAAGATATATTATGTCAAAAAACTACATGCAACCAAAATATAAATTACAAACAATAAAGATAATTGTGTGGCTGAAATTTTGAACGGGGTGAAAGTGTTTTGATATGATGGTTCATATTAGTTTGATATTACTTATATATATATATTCGAGCTTTATCGATCGAGTCGACTCAGAATGAAGCTTGGCACGAATTTAATTTCGAGCCTAGCTTTAATGATCAAGCTTGGCTCAGCCTATTTTCGAGCATAGCTTGATCGAGCATTATCGAGCCGAGCTCGAGTCGAGCTCGAGCCGATTATTTTGACAATCCTAACCATGTCATTTTTTTGTTATTTTTTTATCTCGTCTTGCCTTGCCCGGCCTAACCTTCTTTTTATTAATTATAATCTAAAAGATCTCCCCTTCATTAATATTTTTTTTTCAGATAATAACTTAGAAAAAAAGCAGATTTTTTTTTAAATGGGAAAAATCACGTGGAATTTACAATGTACCCCAAAAAAGGTAGATGAAAACGAAAGTCGAAGGTAAGAAAATTCGCAGTATAAACCGCAGGAACGAGGGAAATGTGATGCGTTACGTCTGCGAGTTGAAGAACTGTTCCTACAAATCCGTTTATAACCGCCAAGAATGGGTAAAATTCCGATGCCTTCGTCTCGCCGCTTTCCCAATCTTCGTTGACACTTTCCGTCGATCTCTTCTTCTTCTTCCTCGATCGTTCTTGAGCTTTTGATACTAATTTTTTTGAAGATTAGGGTTCGATAATTGAGTTCCATTGCTGCGTAAGATCTTCGTAAAGAGGAAACCAACTGAGAAATAAGAAGGGAACTTTCTCTTTTGCTTATCTCTCACCGGTATCGTCTCTTCCCTTATTTGTTGAATTACGAATGTTTAGATCTAATTGCTTTTGTGGATTCGTCACGTCCATGTCACGGGTTGTTTTTGCAGTTAGATTTCGCATACGTTTTCTTACTTTTTATATTTATTGGAAACATTATTGATGCTATGTGCATGCTACAACTAGATTCATCTATTTTGGTAAGGATTATGGAGTATGGCCGTCTTGTAAACTAAGTAGCCCGATGAAGTTACCCGGCTTCTTAGGGATTTATTTTAGCTGGCCATTTTCTTGCTTCTTGCTCCTTGCTTTCCCTCTGGGTGCGAAGAAGGAATCGAGTTGTGGTTGGAAGAAGAAATAAAGTTGTGGCCTCTGATGGCAATATATAAAGCATAGTCAGAGAAACAGCTAGTTGCTATCCTATTAATGTTCATAATGAAAAGATCTCAGATAATTTAGTAGAAAGGGGTTCCTATGCAGTTTATACAATAGTCTTATCATTTTGATCCTAGTTTGGGGAAAAGGTCTTCCTCGTAATATTCACTAGAAACTAGAAAAACTCCTCAAGCAATCAAAGAGGGCCCTTAAACGGAGTAACATTTCAATCACTAAATGATCAGAATAAAAGGAACAAAACCCTAACAATAGGAAGACAAAGTAAATTGTTCAATGTGGAATCAATGAGACAGTCATCTAGTAGCTTATATTCAAGACTTGTAGTTCTTTGAGCTCAGTTTATAAGAACATCAATCCGTTGAATCACTTTATTTGTCATGGTGATGACTGCTTTGCGTGGTGCCTACCTACTTCACTCATTCCTTAACATTTCTTCTACAACCCTCTTGTATGTTCAGTTGCTCATCCTATCTCAGTTATGATACATGCTTGTGTATACAAAAATATCTTAGTGTGGTTTTTGAACTATAGGAAAGGCCTTTGAAGGTTTTCTAAATTTTGATTGCATTTCCATAAAATTGAAGAAAGAAATAATTTAGATCCTTTTGAAATTACATCTGGAATGAATATTCTTTTCATAGTTGTCAAATAGGCTAGGCCATGTATTCTGCAGTTTCTTTTGATGTAATATTACATTGCTTCTACATCGGAATTAATGTCACATTGTGTGTACTCATTTGACAATTCCTTGCATGTGCATTTCATGCCTTTTCTTATCTGTTACATCCATGCAGCTTTATTAGTAAGAACTTATTGCACGATGCTCGGTATTAATGATGATGTGGTTCTAGTTAGATATGGAGGACAGGCCTTCTGAGCTGGTGGATTCAGCTAGCGGTGTATTGGTAAGTGATCATAATTTGAAATTCTGTTCGCATTATTTCAGGAGTCCCATTTAGGCCTTTGATCTAAACCATAATTGGTGTATGATTTGATGACTATTATCAGACCAAGTGTTAATATTTTTCATTGTGATACAATATTATTGTGGGACTGAATTTTTGAGCAAATAAATCAGATTTATGTTGGTTAAGTTTTATTTTCTTGTCAGTATTAAACTATTTTCTGAAGTTGCATTTGATGTAAATATATGATATCTTGCGTCCGTGACTTGCTGAGATATTGATGTCATATTGCTGTTTACTGGTTACACAGTGCAGAATTTGATTATCTTGATCCCCAATATGCAGACCTGCACATTATGCATATAGCTCATTTTGAATGATAGTGTATTATCTTCTTGTTTCCAAGTTGACATCAGAACTAGCTGTAACCAATTTATCAGCTTTCTATTTTTTTGAAACAATTAGTTGATGATTCTAGGTTGATGATGATTATTCAGCAGATGAGGGTCTTAACTCCCAATTATTTGCATCCATACCAGCTTTAAGTGAAGCAGCTTCTTATCTAGCACAGACAACTTCATATTTCACCCAATGTTTCTCAGGTTATGGAGGTGAGTGCCTTGGTAAATTTTAGAAGTCACAAATTTGTCTTTATGATGCTTCACAACTTTTGATAGTGCTGAACTGAGTTACTGAATTGCAATTACTTCGCTCTCTGTCAACTTGATAGTGGAAGGTGCACCTGATGAGGGCCAGGAATTAATAATACTACCCCCAGAACAAGCCACCAATAGGTCTTCACTTTCGAGTAGCTCTACGATTTACGAAGAATCAAGTAGTACCAGCGGTGGTCCATCTACAAGTTCTACTGGAAGTCAATTACGGGATAAAATTGAACCTATGTTATCCACCAGTATTTTTCGAAATGGATCTTCAATTTTTCAAGAGTATGAATTCTTCAATGCTCATATGTAATTTTCCCTCTAAAATTTTTAGTATATTGGTTGCATCTACAATTAATTACAACATGTGTTTGTCTCGCTATTGAATGCCAAGTTTTTGTTCTGCTAGAAAAGTTCTTGCTCGAAGGTTAAAGTATTGTAATAATTAGAATGAGCGCCGAACTATCCTATGTGTCTTGTGTAATAAGCACGTAATTTAATGTACTAATGTATATATACAGGAAAGACCAACACAAGGGAAGAAATATTGTGATAGGCAGCTTGACACTTGGTATCAATACAGTTTAATGTTCTTTTTAAGACATTATGAAATTTTATCATTCAAAATATATCAACTGTGTAAAGGAATTCATGTATCATCAGACAATTGGGTAATCAATAGTATTTCGTGAACTCGTTTAGTTCTACTGCTGCTTAAATTAAAATTTTCTTGATGCTTATTGTTTGACAAGTTTATTTGCAGTCTTGTAGATCGGGCTCGAAAAACTGTTCGTGGCTCAGCGGATGACATTGGATGGCTACAAAGGGATGGAAACATGCCTCCAACTGAAGATGGAACTAGGCGATTTCTGGAATTGCTTGAGAGCATAAGGTTGGCAATCTTTGCAAGAAATGTTACCTTGACAATCTAACCAATATATTGCTAAACAGAATTAAAAACTATTCTATATATGATATGGATGTTTGTCATACTTGAGTTTTTCTCATCTTTCCAGGAAAAATGAACATAAGTTGCCGAATTCAATGGTCTATCTGTTGGTTCCAGGTAGGTGTGACATTTATTTTTGATAAGAGGGAAAAGGTGTGAATATGTGGTAGTATTTCATGTTTGTCTTGTGTTTTACTAAATATAATAGCCTACAGGTATGTTTAGCAACCATGGGCCCCTTTATTTTGTCAATACAAAAGTATGCTTCTCAAAGATGGGGTTGGCTTGCCATATTGCCAAGATTCACAGTGAGGTTGTTATTCATTTACTCATGATTTCGTTGGTTATATTTTTGTTATTTATCAGATTGATTGTGAACTATATTACAGGCATCAATTGCTAAAAATGCTAGAGAGATAAAAGAGTACATAGAAGAAATTTATTGGGGATCCCAGAAACGTGTTTTACTTCTTGGACATAGCAAAGGGGGAGTAGATGCAGCAGCAGCCCTATCTCTTTATTGGCCTGATCTAAAAGATAAAGTTGCGGGGCTGGTATTAGCACAGAGTCCATATGGAGGTAGCCCAGTCGCTTCAGATATTCTGCGAGAAGGGCAGCTTGGGGACTATGTCAGACTACGGAAACTTATGGAGATTCTGATATGTAAAGTTATGAAGGTACTTTCTCTATGCTTTATTTATATGAGACAAGCTGATTATTTATGCTTATATATGAACTTCTGTTTGCTGCTTGCCGTATTTGCTTTAGAGTATCCCTTTGTTGTTCATAACTGTTGAAATTTAATTTAGTCATTGGCAGTAACCCATTTGGCATACATTCTCCTATGGCTGTTTGGAAGAAAAATAAAGAAGATTTGTTAGGCTTGAGGGTTGATGAGGATGTTGAGATAGTAAAATCACACTGGCAGCATAATGTTGAGGGGTCATAATTTGAACCCAATTCACATATACTAAACTGTGACCATTTTCTTTATGCACTCACAGGGTGATCTGCAGGCTCTGGAAGATCTGACATATGAGAAAAGGAAAGAGTTTCTGAGGAAGCACCCATTACCTCGGGAACTTCCTGTAGTCTCCTTCCACACAGAAGCTAGCATCACCCCGAGTGTCCTCACCACCTTGTCTCATGTTGCACATGTTGATCTCCCTATTGCTGCGCCTCTTGCGGACGGTCAAACTACCAGGGTCCCAGTGGTTATGCCGCTTGCTGCTGCAATGGCTGCCTGTTCACAGCTTCTGCAGGTCAGGTATGGTGAAAAGAGTGATGGTCTTGTCACTAGGAGGGATGCTGAAGTTCCCGGGTCAGTGGTAGTCCGGCCAGGAAGAAAGCTGGACCATGCATGGATGGTTTATTCTTCCTTGAAGGATGATCCTGGTGAAGCAGATACTTCACAAGTGTGTGAAGCCCTGCTGACATTGCTTGTGGAGGTTGGCCAGAGGAGAAGGCATGAAATGGCCATGAAAGATGAATAAGATTTGATTAGCTTGTCAAGTTCTATATATACTTTTGCTGCCTGTAATGTATTTAGCGAACTAACTGTAGTGATATCTTTTTCCTTAATACGAATCTGGAGATGGTTTTCCTTGATCACCAGAAAGTTATAACTTAAATTTGAATGCTATATGGAGAACAATTATATAAGATTTAAGATTTAAGGGAAAAGCTCGCACCTACCTTGGGACTGGTTACTTCTATTCTTTATTGCCTTTATTATACTAGTAATAGGACTTAAATTATTGCCCATTTTTATATAAGATCATTTTATTTATATTCTGTGCTATTGACTCACAATATAAAATACCGTTAGATTATCATTTTTTTTTAAATTGCCACGTGACTATTTGATTAATTTTAGAGCCTCTGAGAATTATTTTATTTTTATTGTAGAGAAAATATAGAGAGAAAATTTGAGAATATCACGGGTAACGTTTTCAGTTAAGGTTATTTATTTAAAAAAAAAAAATAGTTGAGGGTATGAACGTGTGACAAAAATGAGCTAATAGTGTAGATGTAGCAAATTCCTACACTCTGGGCTTTCAGCCAATCAACTGCGGCGTAGTACTCTCCTTCGTTGGTCGCGTGAAAGACACGTGGTCGTAACAAATTGTCAAGTGACGGTACTACCCTCACTATACCGCAAAAAGTAATTCTTCCCTGGTCTCCTTCCGTTCTCGCATTCGCATAATCCCCACTTTTCTTCTTCTCTCTCTGCCCTTGCTGAGCTCGTCTCCCTCTCTCGCTTCCTACCGAGAAAACCCTCCATCTCCTCTTTGTTCCCAAGGAATTCCCAGCCCCTCTTCGTCCTCGTCCCGGGTCAAGGCCGAAACTACTATAAAATTCGTTTCTTGCCCCCTAAAAGATCTCAATCTTGTGTTTGCCCTTTTGCCCTAGTTTTCCTCGCGCTTTTTCCCACCTCTTTTCTTTTTTCCAATTCTTGTTGGTGATCTATATTCTAAGGTTGAGGATTTGCACTTCGATCCTTATCTATATCGATCTTTGCCTCCTCGGTTGGAAATTGGTTGCTTTTACTTGCTCACATGTGAGTTTGCAGCAGTCAAGTAGGGTTTCTCGATCCTCAGTAGCTAGTAGGGCTATGGGGAGTACCGGAGAGCCGGACCGGAAGCGGCGGCATTTCAGTTCCATCTCCCCTACGGCCGGTGCGGCGGCCAAGAAGCAGCCGCTCACTCCCTGTTCGGAGGACAAGAAGGTGTGATTGTTTTTTCTCATGTTTTATGCAAGTTGTCTATATGTGTAATCATGGGAATTAAGTTCTTTTCGATGCTAGTTCTCATTCTTTTAGGGGATTTGTTATTTCTACTGCAAGTTTCCAGGGTTGTAGGGAATGATGATGCTAAGTGTTGAAGATACTTATGGGCTGGGTAGTGGCTATCTTGCTTCCCAGTGTACACGAAGTCATTTTCTGGTAGATTCCATTTGATAGGCAGTGTTTTAATTTGCTGTATTTCATTTGAAGTTGATTGCCTGGTTGATTGAGGATGAAGAAACAAGAAAGTATTAATAAAAATAAATCAGTAAAGGTTTGTAGAGTGCTCTTGTGGACTGCAGTGGAAAACGTGAGTTAAAGGTGGTGCATACTTATGGTACTTTTTTATTCTTGAAGGGAATGAATGTAGTGGAGTTCAGCAGTAACTTCTGATGCATATTGTTTGTCTTGCTTTCCTGTAAGAAATAGAGTAACTATTCGACCTGTACTTATTGCATCTAGCAGTATAGCACAGACCTTTTAAATGCAATGCTATGTTTGCCTTGTGAATGTCAGCTGATCTTTTATGTATCTTTCCATTTTAAGTGTATTTTGACAGAAGATATTTACAAAAAACACTTTTTTGGGGAGGATGGGGGAGGAATATATATTATGTGGTGAAGAGTTCATGCTAAATCTTTGACCAAATATTTAACACTTCTCTAGCCACAGGTTCACCTTGGGATCAGAAAAGTTGTGGGAAGATAATTAAAAGATTTAACCAAAGATCTAATTATTTTCAAATTGCAAGTCAAACTTTTGGTTAGAAGGGTATTTAACTGCTTTTTAAACTTCTGTTCTCCTAAACTAACATGTTTATTTTCTGTTTCTTCAATTTATACAGATTGATGTTGCAGTGCTTAAATACAAAAATCAGAAGCTTGCTGAACAACTAGAAGCCCAGAAATTTGAGTATCTTGCTCTTGAGAACAGATTCAATCAGCTAAAAGAGAAACAAAGGACTCACACTGATGCATTAATCATCGTTAATGATTCCTGGGAACAGGTGAATTTTTGTCCTATCTAATATGAATAATCTACAAACACTGATTATTAGCATTAGAAAATTTGTTGGTTTTGTTCTTGACAGCTTGTTGGTGATTTGGAATCAATTTCTGCCTGCACAAATGGATCTTCAAATCATGGAATCAATTTAGGCTGTAATCATATGCCAGAGGGTGAGATTTTTGTATATTCTTACTTGTAAATTTGCCTATAGCTTACAGTGTACATTGATTTCCACATTTTTTTTAAAATAAGCACTTTATTCATTTTCTCATCTTTTGAAGGATTTTATATCCACGTTGCGAAATAAATTTGAAGTAAAGGTTTTTTTTATGAGTAGATAAATAATGGGTTGTCGTGCTGGTTGGTACAGTCGGCATAGATCGATAAGTATTATGCCAGTGAATTATCAGCATGGGTATTTCGATATCTTATTTAAATAAACCTAATTTGAGTTCTCTTTCATCATTTTTGATATCTCCTTTCATTTTGGTGCTTTATGTATATAAATTATACTTTAAATTTTAGAAATTCAAGGAAAATTTCAGTTTATCCCCAAAACCTAGTGTTGAAGGATTTTAATTTAGTCCTTATTTAATGTCCTAGAAATGTTTAAAGATTGTTTTTCAGCATGTGAGGATTATTCAGTGAGTCAATGATACATCAACTCGGCATGACACGTGCCAGCAATATGTATTGTACCAAGCAAAAGGTCGGCACACGCCGTGTCATTAACATGATAAGCCTTGTGAAAAATTGTACAAACACTTGGTCTTTTTTACAATATAAAGAAGAAAAACTGCTCATGGAAGCTTAGATTTTTTTCCCAAGTTCCTTTGTGGGAACTCTTATCTTTCCAATTTCCTCCTGCTCATAGTTTGCCACTAATTGGTAGTGGTTTCTTCTTCAGCATTTATTTTATTAAAATGGAGTTGGTGACAAGGAAATAAGATAATGCATAAATGTACAACTTTTTTTAAATGGAAACAGGTAGTAGATTGCAACTAATAGGGTGAGGACACAACAAATTGATAAGTGGATTGTTACTGGAACACCAAAGAAAAGGATACAGAAGAATGAATTTTAGAAGTAGTTCAAAATCAATTAGTAGACATGAAAATGAATTACCAGACTCTCAGTTAACAAGTCCTAGTTGTCTTCACTTATTTTGATATCAAATAGTATGCTTCTTGGGAAAGCCTCTTCCTGATAACCAATTTTCGAGCTTTAAAAGCATGATGTTTTTGTTGTCAATATCTGTCAAAAATCTTTATGCTCCAATTTAGTTCTTTTCTCGATTATTAGTTTTATGCTTATTCAGCTTGCTGATCTCATTCAGATGGCACATCATGTCCCACAGAGGAGGATTTTTTATGCAGACTCCTGGAAACAGGTGCTACTGAAAGTTCAGGGTTTGTGTCCCCTAGCCAAATGGAAAATGATATTCACAGAACACAATCATCAACAAATAGCGTCTTGGGAAATGTCATGTCTTCATTTAATGACGTGTGGCATGTAAATAAGGAGCTTGCTTCAGCTCTCCTGGCGACTCTACCGAAAGATGGTAAGCATTCTAAATTTTTATTTCATTGTTGTCATTGTTTCAATAGATTATCAGCTCGACTACATAACGGGTACATGCATCTGACCTCACTTATCTGCTTTTGTGTATAGATTCCAGTAGACAACTGCAGAGTACTGCTAATGAACTACTGGTGGAACTTAGTAATGTTCTAATAGAAACAGGTGACCTTCATTTGAAGCACAGACAGGTAGCAGAGAAAGTCCAGAACCATAGAGATTTGAATGCCCAAAATAAGGCTGAACATAGACGTTTAACAGGTATGTTATTTAAATCTGCGGGATGGCTTAGTCTAGGCTTATTATTTACATATATCTGCTTATATGTAATACATTTGGGTATCCAGCCAACATATTTTCTTATCAAAATTTTTCATAGATCCAATGACAGTTTATGGACAGAAATGCATCAAGGTTTTCAATTTAGTTAGCTATTAGATTGGTGCCAGTTGTTGCCTAAGGCATACCTTGTTAACATATGAGGATTTCATCTGGACATCGGGAGCCAATTCTAGTGCACCTGCACTGTCAAACATATGTTAACACTATCAAATATTTGACTGATAGCATCTACTCTAATTCTCGGTATATATTATTTCTGCATTGACCTTTATCTCTTGTAATTTTTAAGAGGAATTGTTGAGTACTGTTGCTGAGTTGGAAGAAAGCAATCGTAAGCTGGCAATTTTAAAGACAACAAAAGATGCAGCTCAAGGGACTCCTATTCTATTTCCAGCATTAGGAAATAAACATGTTACTGGAGAGAAGATCAGAGATAAACAAAAAGAACTGCAAGATATGGAGGTTACTCTAAAAGATTTATCGGTAAATATTGACACTTAAACACCAATTCCTTGTCAGTGGTTATGCTATTTCATATGTTGAAATGGTGAGACGTTATGTTCTCTTATATATTTTGTGCAGGAGTTGGTTTCAAACCGACTAGCGGAAATCAGGAGACTACATGAAGAGAGAACTGAAATTCTAAATAAATTAGCTAGTTTTCAGGTTGGTTTAGTTTACTATATCAATCATTCTTGTTTATAGCATTCCTTTTCCAAGCATAGATAAATTCACTCTGTGTGTTACCAATGATTGACAGAACACTTTGATGAATATCAAGACTATATCTTCGTCTAGAGCTTTTCAGCTGCTGAGTGAACAATTGCAAAAGTCAAAAGAAGAAATGGAACGATGTCGGACATCATTGGAGAAATTACAGGTGGTTACTGGTCGGTAGATATGTGTAGCTTATATGGATGTGGTGTTCTGGAAACTCATCTTTTGAGATGCTGAGACCTCTTCTTGAATTCTTTATAATAGGTTGAAAAGGAGAACTTCATTTGGCATGAAAAGGAAGTGACTGTAAAAGTTGACCTAGCTGATATTTCTCATAGGGTTTCTGGTCATTTTGAATCTAGAATATCTGAGCTAGAGCACGACTTACAGAAGCTAATTGATGGAAAGACTTTGTTAGAGGTGAAGCTTGAAGAAGCTGCAAGAGGACCAGGTATTTGGATTAGTCCTTGGATTCTACTTCAAAACAGTAGTGTATCTTCTTTTCATCTTGTTGGTCAAGCATTTCAAGATATTCATCTACTTTTCAGGCAGGAAAGAAATTGTCTCAGAATTCAAAACACTTGTATCATCACTACCTAAGGACATGGATGTAATGCAAAGTGAACTTAGCAAACACAAGGAGGCTGCTTCAAAACTGCAGTCTTTGCGAGCAGAAGTTCAGTCTCTTTCTTGTATATTGAATCGGAAGGTAAGGTTGTGGCAAACGGGCCAGGAACCAGTTATCTATTTATATAAGTTAGTTTGCCATATAGAACTCAGTCAAACTGTTTCCTTTGTACAGGAAAATGAATTGGTTTCTTTATCTGGAAGATCCGCTCAAGATCTTTCTGAAATAAAGAGACTGAGAACTGCGGTATGCTTTCCTTTTCTTTCATACTAGATTGTATGCGGTATTCTTTTATATGTTTTATTTCCATATTAGCTGGATCTTTTTAATTCTAAATGGCATTGTTATAACAATGTAGGCTCAAGATATAAGAAAGACTAGCCAGGAGTTGAAGCTATTTCTGGAAATGTATAGACGTGAATCCACTGACTCCAGGTTGGTAAATTTTATATGTTTTATGCCACTCTGTCACTCCTTTTCTTTTTGGTCGTTGAATTTTGGTTTTTAATTTTCTTTAGGTATTTTGGTAGACTAGATTGCAATCTATTTTGTTCTGAACTTTGTCATATCCTCTTTGCTACTATCTGGAATGACTATTTCTTGTCAGGCCAGTTCCTATGAAAGTATACTTTCCTACTTCATTTGGGGTTTCCTGTAGAATATATTGCTAACTTTTAAATTTGAAGAAGAAAGATGTTTTATTTTTGCTCATCAGCTGTAGGCATAAGTCTTTTCTTCTTTTATTTTACTATAATTCTTTGTAGGACACATCTTTGGATAAAAATTGATAAAAAAAAGTCTATTTGCAGTTGTCTTAACAAGGTTGGTGGTGAAGTGATATTTCACTAACTTGATTCAGATCTCTAATGGTCTGAAAATGGATAACTAATGAGGAACTCCCATTTATGGGCAATTTTATGGTTGCGAAGCACTGTACATCTAGTTTTCTGTTTATTTAATGGCATTGTACATTTAGATTTCTATTGAATAATGTTTTATCATGTTTTTGTTTTGTCAATTTATTTAGATTTCTGTTTTTTTAAGGCACTGTACATTTAGTAAATTTATGGTTGCAAAGCATTTTTAAAGTTCATTTTCACTCGTGGCACTTTAAATAAGAAATTGAAGTGTAGTTCTGTTGCTTCTATGAACATGTACTGGGTAAATGCTTCATATCCTGGTGTTTCTCTTATATTTTTTGTCTACAATGATGTAGTAACCTGGTAGCCTGCCATTCAGATTTAAATTGCCCTTATCAGGTTTGTAGTGAAAACATCCTTGCTCTATTTCATGTGCATCCTCATGCACATCTAAATGCTACTCATTGTGCCACTTGTGTTATCGTAGTTTAGCAAAAATATATGAGCTGCATAGCTTGCAAATCAAATATGGCTGCGATTTAGATTGGAATAAATTTGGTTTATTAGATTTGAAGCAAGTCTAATTGTTCCAATATATGCCTCACCAACTCTCAAGTAGAATTATTAGATTCAATACATACTTGGTTTCACTTATATGGAGTATGTTAAACAAATAACACTTCTACTGTTAGATGGAAGACTGCCCATTGGTTGACTTTGATGGTCAAGTGAGAATATGCACTTCCTTTTGTTTGTTTGTTTTTTATTTATTTATTTATTTATTTTTTATTGTTGGGAACAACAAGAAAGCAAGAAGAAAGAAAAACAGTCACAAGCAAAAGAGATAGATTTCACATAATTCAACCCACTAGGGCTATCTCCATAGGAGATCCCACTGAGTTCATTATGTAGAATCAAAAGAGATTGCAAGGGAAAAAAGTCCTCTCAGCCCAAAACCAAGAACTTCAAGTTCTTCCTCTCTTTTCTCTCTATACAGCTCTAAGTTTTTCACAATATTCTCGCACTCATACAAACTCCTTTAGATACAAGTCATATATATAGGTTTTAAAGAAAACCTAACCCAACCAGATTTGTGGGTACGTGTGGATGCCCAATGCCAAAGTAGAGAAATCCCGACAATGTGTTTGAACACCTGCTCTCTGGAAGCATCTGTTTGAATGCCCGACTCAAGACGTGTCTGATTTGTCTCCACACCTCAATATCTTTTAAATACTCGCATGTTTATCTTCATTGTTATCTCTCTTTAGGATGCTACCCAATTATTTGCTTAAGCATTTTTGCTATGGCAGGGATGTAATGGACTCCAGAGATGCAGAATACAGGGCATGGGCTCTCGTTCAGATTCTCAAATCATCTCTTGATGAACACAAATTGGAGTTGCGAGTTAAGGCAGCTAATGAAGCTGAGGCAATATCCCAGCAGAGATTAGCTACTGCTGAAGCTGAAATTGCTGAATTAAGGCAGAAATTGGAGGCCTCTGAGAGGTACCTTATTTTTCCTGAAAAATCATGGAAGTCTTCTAGTTACTTTTGTCAGATTACAAAATCTCTACCTTGAGTTACTCTTTTAATAGCACTTCTCTGCTCAAAGCAGAATACGTATTGGAGATTGCTTACATTCTTAACTATGATAGCATGTAGTTATAGTTTTTCTTTCTGTGCAGGGATCTAGGTCGATTATCTGAAACTTTGAAATCTAAACACGAAGAAGGCGATGCATATCTGTCTGAGATTGAGGTTACAATCTTCTTTCAAGTATCATAAGTATATGGTAGCTTTCTTCCGGACTAAATAAAGTTCCATTTTCCAGAGTATTGGCCAAGCATATGAAGATATGCAAACTCAGAATCAACACTTGCTGCAACAAGTTACAGAGAGAGACGATTACAATATTAAGGTGTTTTTCTTATGGATGAATTTTGAGTTTTTCTATGAGTAACTTAGTAGTATTATGTATCTATTCCTATAACATTAGTGATTATAATATGGAGTGTGGCAACTTCCATGCATGTCATACCATTTAGCCACCATCACTTGGTATAGAATAGAAGAGAAACGTGCCACATGTAAACAAGGGACTTTTAATTGTATTAGTGTTTGTAGATCTAGTAGTTAGTAGTTACATATATGCAAGTCATACCATCTAACCACCATCACTTGGTATAGAATAGAAGAGAAATGTGCCACATTTTACAAGAGAACTCTAACTGCATTAATGTTTGTAGATCTAGTAGTTAGTAGTTACGCGTATGTACCGAATTCCTTTCTCTTGATGACTTGGAGGGACATTTCATGTGACTTCGATTCCTTTATACCTTGTATACTAGGACTTCTCAGGAGTCAGGGCAAATAAAGTGTGGAGGCGTTTCCGTTGAATTTACAAAATTTTGAAATTAGAAGTGGTATGTAAACTTAGTATGACTATAATCAGTAGTTAATCCCTCTCTAAATGAAAGAATCAACTCTGTGATGAATCCAATTCTATAATGTGATGACTAATAAATCCAAAGTAGTAACTTGGGTTTTCCTTGAGATCCATCGACTTAGAATCTATTTGTGATCGATCCAATTCTAAAAGATTCGTCTTTCTGTCAAGTCAATTTTGCGCTTGCATCTTTATTGTATACAATTAACTGCCCAGAGAGAAAGAAAAATCATTTATAGGTTGTTAGGAAAAACTGGATACCGACCAAGTTCAAGTGCTGAACAGAATTTTATCATGCCTGTTTATATCTTTCTTTTGACTTAGCATGTTTATGTCAGCCAACTTTTTAATGATTATCATGCTTTATTTGGAGTGAGATTGCCCATTCTGATAATTTATGCAGCTTGTTCTGGAAAGCGTGAAAGCTAGGCAAGTGCAGAATGCTCTGCATTTAGAAGTGCAATCTTTGGACAGAAAGTTGCAGCAAGCAAACTCATTGTTGGATTTGTACAATCTCAAAATTGTACAATTAGATGACCAGGTAAAAGAGAAAAGAACGTATCTCTTTAAAATGGCTGCTATGAGGAAGTTGAAGCATAAGTATATATTTTTCGCAGTTAAAAGGTTTGCTCTGAGCAAGGATCATGAAACAAGTATTTACTTTTTGTAGTTAAAAGTCTGGTCGGAGCAGGTTGGCCAACTTGTGGAGGACGGGTGGCAGAAATCTGTTTCTTTGGAGGATGCTCAAAGGAAGCTGGTGGATGTACGAGGTGAGACTCAGCAATTAAGACAATCATTTGATGGAGTGCAAACAAGGGTTGAGATGAGCCGACTGGATGTTGCTGAGCTTCTTGTTGAACTAGAGAAGGAGAGGTAGTCGGGCCACTTCTATTTTTTTAACTCTTGATGAGTTTAGTCTGCTGAAGCTCATAGATGTATGATGAATCAGGTTTAACAAGAAAAGAATAGAAGAGAGCTTGGAAGTGATGACAAGAAAAGCTGTATCTCTTAGATCGCAAGCTGAGGGCTCATCAGTCCTGGAAAAGCTTCGACAGGAAGTTGGAGAATACAGGGGAATATTAAAATGTGGTATCTGTCATGACCGACAGAAAGAGGTAAACTTTTGGACTAAAGTGTCCTTATAGTTTAAGTATATATTAGGTTTTGTATTTCTTATAAGCTGGATTAACCGTCTACCACTGTCTGAAACATATTTTAGGTTGTGGTTGCCAAGTGCTACCATTTGTTCTGTAATCAATGTGTTCAAAAGAGCATTGAGAGTCGGCACCGCAAGTGCCCTACCTGTGGCTCAAGCTTTGGACCCAATGATGTCAAACCAATCTATATATGATCCAGGGAGTAGACGGTGGTTTTTAGTTAAGATGGTTGTCAAAGATTCCCGATTTTAAGTGAAGATAAAGTTCTCTGATGCTGGAGTTTTTCTTGCCTTGCTTTGGTCAGTTTCTGTAATATATTTGGGAGGGGTTGATTTCTTTATAGAGGACACTCCTCTCCTTAAGATGGCAGATTGGTTGGTAGTGGAGATCCAGATTCTAGGGTAGGAATCTCCTCATATGGTTTTCTGATCATCTTTGTAAATTCCCATGCTCAGCCGTCAAACTATCTGAGCAATCTTCCATGTCATTCTATTATTTGGAAATCCAAAGAAGAGCCCACCATTTCCCTGCTTACCTTGCGCTGTAAACTACGGATAGTCTGAACTTGCACTTAATTAGTTAATAAGAAAATCTAAGGTAATTTCGTTGATTCTTCCAGTACAGCACAATTCTTTTCAGTTATTGGCAATGATAAAAGGTTCATTCTTTGATATGATTTTACTTTTAATCTTTATTTGATGATAAATAATTTCTATTAATGTTGGTCCATTGTGCTTTCTCTCTCTGGAGCAAATTTTGTAGCTTTTTGATGAACAGATTATGTTTGATACTTGGCTTGCCTCTTCTAAGAATGATTTTGCAACTTTTGATTTTTATCACAGAGGTTCATGACGAGTATTTTCTCTTTTTTTTCGAGAGTTTGTGTCAACTTTAAGATGTTGCAATACACAGGATTGAAATTTCGTCCGAGTCTCGTGATAAGATGGGTATATGTGTTTAATCTTATCAGACGTTAACTTGTTCTTATGGGCGTATATTTCCAGTTCTTTGAGTGTCTTGCTATAAGTTAGATGTCTGATTAGTCCTTTTCTTTTGAAGAAATTTTATGTATGTATAGTCTTTTCTGGTGGTAACTTATCATGGGGTGGTTGCATCTTTTAGCTGATAAGTGATAAAAATAAGCACTGTTAGGATAATTGTTAGTAGTTGCACTTATACCAAACAGCAGTTGAGTAATTTTTCATGCATTCAATGTTTTTCTGTATATACTAAATGGTCGTTCGGCTACGGCATCTCTTTTCCCCTTCTTTTGGTGCATATTAAACAGAGATTTATTACTTCACATTTAGGGAAAAGCCTAAATGAACTTTTTCTGTGTGCAAAAAAATGGCATCCGTTTGTAAACGTTTTGCAGCAACAGTGAGACCATATTTTTGCTTGCAGGCTGTCAAGCCAAGTTGTAGGAAGTAACTTCTAAACATTTTAAATTGTGCTCATTTCTTAAATTTGTATAAAATAGTTTATATCAGTTTAAGCTGTTATGATGTTTAATTATAAATCAGTTAATAAATTTAGGAGGTATTTTGATGGATAATTAAAATAATTTTTTTTATAATGGACAAATGAGAAGAGAAGAGAAAAAGAGAAAATTATTGACATAATAAACGATTGAAGTGATCATGAAGTAAAATAGTAAATTAGATTTTGTTGATAAATATAAAATATTAGATAGGATAGGAGATAAGAGAGAAGTATATATTAGTAAATTAGTATTTGAGATAAATTATTATTTGAATACTCGGTTAGTAGAGTTTTTCACAACCAAACTTAAAAATAACAACACATCATTAAAGGCATCTCATCTAGCTAAGATGCCTATCTAGCTATACCCCTTTTTATCATCTAACTAAATATTTTATTACTTTTCTTTAGTTATTGCCTTACCTTTATTTTTTTCCCATCTTTCTATCCTCTCATATTCTCTTCTCTTTTGAACTCTTTTCTTTCCATTTATTTCATTGACAATTAAGTCCTTGGTGTCTTGTAAGCTTTCGAGTTAAAAATAGTAGGACCCCTGGATAACCCATGTTGTTCATTGTGCTCGTCTCCAGCCATTAGTGTTGCTTTCTACCTCCCTCACTGTCTTTATCTTCCTGCGCTGCAGTCTTAGTAGAGCAGTGTTTGTTCCACACCTTTCCTCTGGTTGGTGCAACGTTATTTTCTATTACACAAGATAACTTATCCTTGTATCTTTATTTCTTCTATAGATCAAAGTAACTCAGAGACCAACCTTGTTGTCACTGTAATGTTATTGCTAACATGTTAATTTACAGATGGATTTGGCAGTACGTATTCGGATTATTTTACAATCAAGATTCCAGAACGATCTGAATGATAGCACCTACTCCAGACTTACAACTTGAGCCTGGAACTTTTCAGCATCTGATTCTTGTTTCTTTTTCTTTTCTTTTTTAAATCGAGATTTAAACGAGTTTGGAAGGAAAATTACTGAATTTGAGAAGAAAATTCCTCCAGAAAATGATAGTTCATATACGAGGACTAATTATTATGGGACATATCCAATTCCATTTATGGAAAGAGGACCACTCTATTCCATGGTTTGTTTGTGTTTGAGCCTAATGTTAATCAAAATCATAGGGCCCCTGTTAGAGTTGTCCACAAATATGATCAGTTGATCGCATTCAACTTTAGAAGGCACGTGTTTAAAATATATAGTTCATACGCGAGAAATAAATAAATAAATATCTATATTGATGATGGAATCATTAAAAGCTCATGATTTATGAGATATTTGGTTGATAGAATGCGAGGGAAGTAAATAGTCACATTTTAAAAAAAAAATTTACCTTTAATGTTTGATCATAGAAAATAAATCAAAGTAAATTATCTTTTCTTTAAATAAAAAGGAGTCACTTTATCGAATGTATAATATATCCCAAGCCTCATCAATTCCTCTTTGCAGTACAAATCCTGTAACCCTTTCCGTCTTTAAAGCCTATGCTTCAAATTTCAAAAGCCTCGTCAATTCATCACAATGCATGGGAGAGACACATACGGTGAGTAAACTTCCAACAAATAGGAAAAGATCAATTACCCTTCTCCTCCTAAAAGAATAGAAACCCCATGCAAATGTTATATATATGCTTTGCCTTCCACCTTTCTTTCTTTTACGCCTACGTTTCCCACATCATTACTACTGGTCATAAGCAGGAGGATAAGATAATGGCATTATTCGCCATGAAATGAAACAAAAGGGTAATAAACATTTCCACTCCATGACCATAGCTGTTGCATATGGATTGGCAAACAATTAGAGGTCATCTAGATATCCACGACTGTAAGATATTTCGAGGGTCACAACGAAGATATAAATGCAAGATGGAGACTATTCACAACTATACTTCACCAACCCTATATATATATATATATATATATATATATATACTACTGTTTTTTTTTTCTAATAATTTTCCACCTCAAGATTAATGGATCCTCTACTTGCCTGTCTACCTCTTCCTTCTTGTGTTGTTAACCATACTGGTCCCACATAAACTTTCAATACCATTAATTTCCATTTGTCCTACCCAACCATATGGCCATCATCCATTACTCAATCAAAATGATCACATTGCTCATTTCTTTTGAGCACTTGCATGTTCGCATACACACTAGATGACAATTAATGGGGAAATCACACTGTCAGTCCCTACCCCGAATGAACAACTGCCACCTGGATGCACACAAACAGTTCAAATCTTTGGCTGAGGTGGCCTAAAAGTAGGTAGACATGTGGCTTTAATAATTGTTGAAAAGGGTGGCCCTTGTGTAGATTTGTACTCAATTTGATGCTCCACTCACCATTTTAATATAATTTTTGTCCTGCTAATCGTATAACTTAATTTTATGGGCAAAGAGGAAAGTAAAAACTTTAATTTGGCCGGATTAGGTCATGTTAAGGCATCATTGTGATTGTATAGGTTGGTGCTACTAATCTGTTTGCGTATCTGTTGATGTAGACCTTCGTGGCTTTTGAAAGATTGGTAATGGCATATATTACGAACAACGAAATCTAATAAAGTTTGTAGGTAATTTCTTATAATTAAGAAGCTCAAATAATAGTCACCGTGGAAAAAAATTATTTAATGAATTGATTTAATAGTTTGACTCGGTTGATAGTTCAACTGAGCAGTTCAACGGCGACAGCGTTTAGTTGAAAGCAATAGTTCGACGACACATATTAAGAAGCTCAAATAATAGTTACCGTAGAAAAAATTATTTAATAAATTGATTTAATAGTTTAACTCGGTTGATAGTTCAACATAGCAGTTCAACGGCGACAGCGTTTAGTTGAAAGCAATAGTTCGACGACACGTATAATTTAAAATTCAGACTAAATTATTTATTATATTAAATAAAATTTAATAAAAGACTATGTATCTACGGACAGTTTTGCCGTAGCTAAAGAAAAAGAGAACCTTCAACTGTTTGCTTTGTGTCTACCAACATTTAGTTCTTTTTTCGAAGAAGGAAATTTCCTGTGATATATTCCCCAGTAGGAGGAGGAAAATAAAGTAAGGAGGTGGCGTAGGACATGACTCATAAAAAATTGCTTTCCAATTGCAGCAGATCCCAATTTTGTATTACGTGCATAGGGTGCTCAAACTTATCATTCAAACAATCAAACCTTCACGAAGAGGTTCAAAGAAAACTAGCAAAAATTAAAAAAAAAAAATTAAAAAAAAAAATGCACTGCCTTGCGTTTCCCAAGCTCTCCAAAAGCGGTAAACATATAATAACCCTATGCAGACACTAATAAGTACGTACAAGATCTATGAGTATTCCCACAGGAGAGGGAAAGGCAGCTCCTCAACGTAGAATTCGGTGCCGCCGTCCTCTATGGAGGGCGGCGCCCACCCGGCGGAAGAACGGCAGAATCCATCTCCAAAATCCCACCAGAGATCTGGTAGGTCGAAGAAGAGAGCGGCGTCGGTGTCTTCGCCTGCTCCGGCGCAGCCGCCTCTCGACGGGGTTGCCGGGGCCCCGCGTTCTGACATCGGTACCGATACAGGGAATGTGGCGGCGGCCGCGAGTGCGGCCGCCGCCTGGATGTCTTTCGGCGAGTGCGTGGCCGGGCGCGGGAGCTCGGAGGCCAACTCCGGGAAGTTTAGGTACGCGGATTCGCCCTTGATGGCTCGCGCCGCCACATCATGGGCTCGCGCCGCCATCTCGGCGTTGGGGAACGTGCCGAGCCATATCCGCGACTTCTTTCTCGGCTCGCGGATCTCCGACACCCATTTGCCCCAATTCCGCATTCTGACCCCGCGGTAGATCGGGTGCTTCCCTTCCTTGCTCCTCTTCCTCTTCCTCTTCATATTCTCCACCCGATCCTTCTCATCCGAACCCTCGGAACAAGAGGAAGAGGATGTTGTAGTAGTAGTAGTAGAAGAAGAAGAGGTTGTGGTATTTGTTTCAACATGCACTTCTCTTGGAGAGTCTTCCATCAAGGAGAAGACCATTTTCATTTCAGTAGGAGATTTGGTTGGATTGGAATAAGATTGTAAAAGTGATGGGATTTTATAGACAAAGAGTAGGAGAGGCCCAATGTGAAAAAGAAATAATTATAACATCCAATTCTACAATGTGTGCTATTATCTTTAAATTCTTTATGGGAAATCCCACTTGCACTAATATAAGTATATAAATACTCTACAACTGACATTTTTGGATCTCTTGGCATAAAAACAAAAAAAAATTTAAAAAAAAAATCTTTGGCAGGTGAAAAGGGCAAACTTTATTAGTGGTAGCATATTATTATATGAAGTTGAACTCTTTCACTCTTTGCCTTCCCCAACCGGGGGACTAACTAATAAATATCTCAAAATGTTGAAATTTTATATAATTAATTTATATATAAGTGGATTCAGTAAAATGAAGACTTTTTTTTTTCCTTAATAAAATAAGTACTATTAGCATTTTTCATTGCCCACTTAAATTGTACTTTTATTAAAAGGTGAATTGTACTTTCAACAATAGAAATTGCCGTCCTCCCAAGATGATATTAAAAAAGGAAAAAATAGCACACGGTATTTGAGATAGATTCATTGCTCCCAAGCGATGTGTCAACCACAACCGCCAATGAATTATTAGCTCAGTATATAATTTTTATTTTTGGGGGGACCAAATAATTTGATTATGAACTGCAAAGAAGGCCTAATTTAGCATTTACGGGACAAAAGAAGAGAAGAAGGCTTAATTTAGAATTGTGCACGAGACAACGACACATATGCTTCACATTGGTAAAGTGATGAGAAAATTAGGTATAAATAATTAGATCTCAAGGCGATGGCCCAAGTTGGTCAAGTGATGGTTCAATTTGAAGAATTTTATGTAAAATAATTAGCAATGTAGCCCCAAGAGGTTATGGAGTTGTCTTAATCAACCCACACCCCAAAAAAATAGTGAGCCTTATAGAAACATGGGAATATAAAACAAAGTGCCAAGGGCTAAAAGGCTGTTACTTTGTCCTATTTGATGGTTTATTAAATGACAACTTGCTTATTAAATGGCCCACTTAAGATGTACCACGTGTTGGAATGGAAGTAGGCACTTTCCATTCTCATAAACACACGAGAGACATGCCCCATAAAAGAGAAACAAAGTCAATTGTGAGGATTTTGTGACGTTAAAGAAGATCGACAAAAAATATATATATTTAATTTAAAAATTAAAAAGCGTATCAAATGCTACTCTAAATATGTTTTATCAAACAGTTAATAATCTTAATACGATTCAATATGAAAGGGGAAAATAATTGTGCACTTAATATTTTATTAAGGGATGTTCATGACACATTCTTCTCAAATATAGCTTCAACTCCAATGGCCAGCACTAGGAGAGCCACTGGATCACCATTCAATGTGAGATTAATTGGGCTTTGTCCCAACCTATGTTGTTGTTTTAAAATTGGAAAACCGTTGCTATCGTTACAGTAATTGGGCTGCAGGCTTTTAAACAATAAAGCTCGCCTCAAAACATCTCGTCCAGTATTCCCATGGGAGGTCTAGTTTTAATGACACAAAAGATCATTGGAGAATGGTATTGCGGCATGGATATAATAAGGTAAGGTGTGTTGGTTGGAGTGGGAAAGGGATGTCTTAGGACTTAGGAGTGAGGGATAGATCATGTAGGTGACATGATGCAGACTTATAGTATGGGTTCCTACTTGGAGAAAAATTAGTACATTAGGCAATCAAATCTAAGCAGGATAAATCATTTCTCAACAAATCTAAGCAGGATAGATCATAAGCGGTTGAATTCAATTCAACCATGTGAAATCTGATTCAGTCAAATAAATTCCTCTAATCCGTGGACAACAATAAAGCTGTGAAATTGAAAGAAAGAAAGCAAAACAAGTATTTCATCTCAATAATGACCAATTCATAATGCTTGTAAGTTGCAAACACTTTAAACCTCTGTGAAGGAGAGAGCGACCAGCAAAGTCCTGTTGAGAGCCATTTGTTTCCTTTGATCCTTCTCTTCCTTTTCCTCAAATTGGATGGGGGTGGCGCCTCAGAGGGTCCTCTTCCTTGCTCAGCAGAGCTCCCATTCTGAAACCTCCAATAAACAGGTTCCGGTTTTACCCCCTGAAGCATGTCTCAGAGCAGAAGCTAAAATCACTGCCCGATGCGCTTATGACAATATCCTGAGCCCAAGTGGCTGGGGAATACAGTTCTAAATGCCAAACAAGAAGGGGGAAAGGGTAAGCACAGACTACAACTTGCAGACATTGTTTCTTCTCATCACTCCTATACTCTCTGCTATAGTTGATCCAGCAGTCCCTACAAATCCCAATGATGCACAACTGCAGACAGATTCTTCTACGTATAACAGGATATCTGGCAAAGAACCTGCATGACAAGAATGTTGCCCATCATTTGCATGATAGATTCGTGGAAGGAAACCTGACCTTAGACCATGTTCCGCAGCCATAAGACTCCTGGCAGCCTGCAACACTAATTCATCATTTTCTTGTAGAGTATAGAGTTTGTACATATTACTTTTTGCGATCTCTTCCAGATATGTTCGAGTCCAATTAGCTCTTGGAAGATCAGTCATGATGAAGATGTTAATAGGACCAGTAACCTGGTTTGCCTTGATTTCCAGCTCTATAGACTTCAGTTTTTGTTGCAGTGCAGAAAATGTAGTCTTCCAGTGGTTCTTAAACTGGCCATCTAACAACCTAAGTTGGGCACAAAGAAAAGGCTCCTTTATCCTGCTTACAGCAAACTCCTTTCCTGCATCTACAATTTCTGGAACAAATGGAAGAAATTCAATCTCCTTAAGCAATGATTGTATGCGGAAATCTTTTAGTGGTTCATGGATATCAATATAAAGTTGGGAACCTCTATATGGAGATGAAAAAAGGGTTCCAAAAGCCAAGATAGTGGCTGTTTCAGCCTTGGATCCAGGTCCCAAGGCATTATAAACATCTTTGCGCTTCCTAATGTAAGAAATTTTTTTCTTCCTTTGCAACTCTTTGTCAGGCTGAAAAGAGTCCAACACTCCGTCATTATTCTGTTGGTATGTCCAGACTGCTGTCCTACAATCTTCTTCTACAGCATAGATGCAGTGATCTATACTACCTTGTAAACCAGATATCAAAGATCTGCACTGCTCAAAGTTACCAGATGATGATCCAAGACCAGACACAGCACAGCACAAGCCAGCAAAGCAAGCTTCTTTGATGTCTATCCCGCACCACATTGAAGCAAATACCCTAAAATCTATTGTTTTGACCATGGTGGGTGCTATTGAAGATAAATCAACTATGTCAGCCATCGACGCATACCTGAAGAATAAAACAAGAACAGCAAAGACATTATAATTGCAAAATCAACCGCTGCAACGAGATCAGTTAACCTTCTGTTTACATCAGAAAATTAGGTAAACATGAAAGAGATCCACTATCATAACAAAAAATGTATCATTAAATGATTTAAGGAACACAGCTTCTACTATGTTATCTACTTGTGAGGAACTAACCTCATGAAATAATAATGTGAAGAATGAAAACATGGAGACCTCATTCTAATTGTAATCATTTTAATGCAAAGTGTAATTGTCATATTCATGTAGCTATCTCTGTGCTAATGATGGATAAACTTGTTGAAGGACTTGTCAAGCATTAAAAGGAAGTTTCCACAAATCATCAACTGATGCAAATATAAGGCAGAGAGAGAGAGAGTATATGCACTATGAGGGAACTGTGAAACATCAAGCACATAAAGGATATAGCTTCTTGCTTGCACAGACACACTACTTGGGCACTAAACCATCCCGACCAAAACTAGCTCCAATATCAACCCCAAAAGAGTAGCACATAAATCAGATCATCTATAAGCAGCTCGAGTATTAACCAACTAATACCAAGGAAGAATTATTAAAAAAACAAAAGAATCCGTAATATAAATGCTAAAGCACCAGTAATTCATGATGCATATTATGGAAGATCTTTTTTTTTTTTTTAAATCTCATGTGAAAACACCATCAAGTCACTGATTGACAAAAGGTTGTCCTTACGGTAATGTGTGCCAAATCAAGTCTCTTACATCGCTAATCCATTTGAGACGATTTATTCCTGCTTGTGGATTATATGTTCCATCATCATAACAGTTTTATCAACAATTTCTATCAAATGAGACTAGTCTACGAACTCCATTTGATTCTACATTTTGCTCAAATACATAAGAATCAAGAAATACCAACATCCATTGGCGGAATCAAAATAATTTTTTATCTCCGTAGTTGTCACTAACTTCCATTTTGATTTATCGGATTCGACGGAAATAACCAAAAGGTACAAAACTTTGCCACAACGCGGAAGATCCAGATAGGAATCCACTCACCTCCGATCTCGAACGAGCTCCATTACGTGATCCCACACGGCGACGCGGATCTCCGTAGGGCTCGAAACCCTAAACTTGGGGCAACTACCGAGAGCTACAGCATGGTGATCAAGCACCGGCGGAACGATGAGGGTACGATTGAGAATAGCGGCGACGACGATAGCGTTCTTGAGCTCCCCGACCTGGTTGCTGAACCCACTGTGTGGCGCGTACCAGAGGAAGCGCTGGCTGGCGAGATCCGGTGCTCTTCCGCCGCATTGGGCGGATTGGAAGGTTAGGGATTGAGTTGTAGAGAGAGGAGGGGAAGCGAAGGGAAGGAGGGATCCGAAGAGAGAGGAAGAGGTAGAGAGGGAGAGGAGCAGGAGAAGGAAGAGGAAGAGGAGGAGGAAGGCGAGGGAGAGGGAGAGGAGGAAGAGGGGTTTGCTTCGTTGGGTTCGTTTTCTCCATCTACTTCGGCTCACTGACCAATCCATTTCCGATGTAGAATTTTGCTTCGCTTCTCCGTTTCGTATCCTTTCGCTTCACGGTTTTGTCGCTAACTCTATAGTTTCATCGTTTCAAATCATTTTATTTTTCATCGTATATAATATACCATAGATTAAATTTAAAAATATCTATTAAAAATAAAAATTATAGACGATTAGATAAATTTTTTTACGTATAAAAAATAATAATATATATATATATGATAAATATATTTGTTATCTAAAATTTAATTAAAATTATTAAATGTGTTAGAAAGCTTATTCAATTCTTTAAAATTTTATTTCTAAGGAGGATCTATTTGATTTGTAGTTTAGTTAGATATGTTGAACTTACTTGTTGGTGCAATTATTAATTAGTAATTGGTGCAATTAGTAACGTAAACATTCTAATCAATGTAAACAATAATTAGTGCAAATAGAAGATCTGGTCTTGTAGAACTTACAAAATTAGAGATGTAACACCCCAAATTTAAAAAAAAAAAAAAAAAAAAAAAAAAAAAAAATTTCCTGACCGACGCACGTGCCGAGCACGTGCGTCGGCCTGCCACCCTGCCACCCTCCCTCTTTTCTTCTCTTCTTCTCTGCCCTTCCTTGCCGTGCACGCCACCTTCCCCATCTCCCTCATCTCTTCCCCTCACCGCAGCCCCTCTTTCTCCTCTCTCTCCCCTCGTGGTTGCCGACAGCCGCCGAAGCCACCGAGCTCGCCGACCCCCTCCCTCCAAAACCTCCTTCCTTTCTTCCCTTTCTCCTTCCCCTCCTCGGCCTCGTGCCGTGCCGACTCTTGCCGCCGCCGCCCCTCGCGCGCGCCGCCGCCCTCGCGCCGCGCCGCGCCCGTGCCGCGCCGCCGCAGCCCCCCGCGTCCCCGCACCTCGTGGCGCTTCCCTCCGCTCCCTTCCTTCCATCGGTGGTGGAAGGAGATGAGGTGGAGGGTGGGGGGTAAACCCCACCCATTTTCCCTTAGTGGGCCGCACCACCGCAGCCCCACTAATCCTTTGGGGTGGGCGCAGACGCAGCCCCACCTCACCTAGTTGGGGTGGGGCTGCGGGCCGCACCCCACCAAGACTTGGGTGGGCGCACCGCAGCCCACCAGCCCAGCTTTGGGTGGGGGCTGCGGCCGCACCCCACCAAGACTATCCGGGTGGGCCGCAGTGTCACCCATTAGCCCATCAGGGAGTGGGTCACGCCTGCAGCCCACTATTCCAACCTTGGTGGGTCAGTGGCCGGGCCCCAGCCCACCAAGGCCTTATTGCTTGTGGGTTGGGTTTGGGCCTACTCCCTTTTGCCTCTAGCCTAGCCCATTTGGGGCCATTTGGACCCTATAACCATGTTTACCATTTTCACCTAATTTGATTAGCCTCGATCCTTAATTTTGGGATGATACAAGATTCCTAGGATACCCTTGACTCGTACCAAACATAAATGTGCTAATAAGATAATTAATTTTATTAGTTCGCTAATGACTTTACTTGCGTGAATTAATAGGATTGGCACCGCGTGAGGAAGATTTTGGGATCCCTGACTAACCGACGAGTTTTACCATACCGTGGAGACCCCCAAAGAGTAGAGTTATACAAATCTAGAATAACATGATACAAAGAGGGAATGTCGGTATTAATGCATGCAATTGGTACTCCCCGTTATATCTTTTGCATATGTAGTTATTTATAACCTGTTCATCATAGTATCATGAGAATGTTAATGTGTATGATAATGCTTTACATGTGTCCCGTATGGTATACCGTTGCATAGATGTATGATTGCCGTGATTATGGACCGTAATGATCATGATGACTATAACATGCTTTATACACGCATAAACACCGCACCACTTCCACCTATCATTAGTAGTCGACTTCGACTAGGCAAGACCCCTACTCACTCGGCCCGGGTTAAGGGCGAGTGTATCATATATGTCTATACTATTAGCGGCCTACACCCGAGGTCGGGAAGCCCGTGTGGCATTCGGTAGTTATACCGCATAGTTAGGACTAGATTATGATGATAGAAGAACATGATTGTGAGGCGGGGATATAACTCTAGCGGTACCCGACGACGCAGGGTTAGGGCGTTCGTTGATGAGCCGAGGGCTCCCGATTCTCCCGCCGAGGGCGGTGATGATTTAAAGAGAGTGAGATATGGGCTTACGACCGGGGTCCTGAGTCTGATGGCCACAAACAACCGGTCACATGTAGTGTCGCCATACACGTGTAGGTGACATTACCGCTAGATGTGTATATATCCCCCCTCGATGTATGAGATGATGGATGATTATGTGATGGATGATTAGATGATGGATGATTGTTTCTTAAGAGTATTTACCCTGTGTGGTGAATAGCTCGGTGAGCGATGATGAGTATGATTATTGCCTTGGTAGACATGAGGTGACTAAACTGTTATTTTATTGCTATGCATAATATGTAAACCTATGATTGAGATGTGTACGAATAAGAGATTGTCTCAAACTTTATATCTGTGTGAACTTATCATAATATGTTTAGGAACTAGCATGTTCCAAGATAGTGATTGGTAATCTTTATCAACTGCATTGACTTAGTAAATTATGGTAAGTCATTTTAATAAGCATGTCGTTATCGTTAGCAAATATAGGCATACATTAGATATACACCTGTGATGTCATTATTTTAAATTGTATGGATCCTACTCGGGGTCGTAAGCTCACCCCGTGGCGTATTATTTCGAGCTAGGGGACGCAGTGCGGGTAGCGAGGAGTAGCCGCTTTCTTTCTTTTAGTACGTATTTTAGTTGTATTAAACCCCGCGAGGGTATGATGATGACGTTGTATCTTTTTGGACTTTAACATAGTATTTTGAATGTATATTTGGAAGGCTTGTTGTGGCCTGTGGACTTGTATCCGGACTCTTATAATTGAGTTTATTTATGGTGAAATTGTGCTGTTGTGTGCCTTGTGAAATCCTTGTACTGACAGGTCATGTGATGTACCGCGTGGGGGAAATTATCCACGCGGTTTACACATGTATTTGGAGGTTTGGGTGTTTCAAGAGATATAGGCAAATTTCAGGTTCACTCTCCCAAAATCCACTAATTGATCATTGAATGAGTATCATCCCATATAAGCGGGTCTTGAAGTCTCTACGCTTGCTGCCTAGCCACAGTGAGGAATTATAAATTCAAAACTTAGGCCAAGAGTTATAGGAGCATATGTATAATCGTAATTTACGTGACAACGGAATGAAGCTACATTGAAATTAGTATTCTAATAAAAGATCCGACCATTTCAACAATGGTATTTATAAGAGAGGAAGTAATCACATAAAGCCAGAACAACCTCATCAATTGATCATTAATACATCAAATAGGCCATCATTAATGAAATTGTGTTTGATTCAAATACTTCTGGTACTTGCCCAGCAAGGACAACATAAATTGTTGTATTACAGTCTCAAAAGTTTATAGATATACTCTCGTAAGGTAAAAATTCTACACTCATCTCCTTTTCCTCTACTTTCTTTGCACTAGGAGTATATAAATGAATTAATTGATACATTACTTATATCAGCTTTATATACAGTACGAATTACAGAAAGGTACAAAAGTGATGGTTGCTCAAATAAGCTGACTATGGTCTTCCAGTGACATGACAACTAAGATTCCTACGCTTTTGAATAGGTTATACAATCATTATTAATGAGGCACCATTGTAATTCTCCAGATGCAAAAGAGCAATCTTGTGGTTTCTTTATTAAAAGGAGAATCTTGAAAAGAGAGACTGAGGTGTAGAACCAGTTTCAGACAGTGAAGCTGCAGGACTTGGAGCATCATGTGAGGAACGGTAGGCTAGTTGGCACTTTCTGGTCTGCAGCCAAGTATAAGAATGAAATGTAGAAGCATCACTAATTAACATTAATATGAATAGTTTGCTAGCAGCATCTATGAACAGCAAAGAGCATCTTCAAGGGTAGTGGCATTCTGGAAGTGTAAGAAGGCCAAGGATGAAAATTGCTTGGTTTACCTCTTCAGGGCTGAATTGTAATAGGGTTGCAACAACAGGAAGTAATGCCTCCACTTCTCCTGTGACACACGAGAACTAGTCAAGTTCTGCAAACATTTTCATGCTCAGATTGGAACCTAACATAGTTTACAGTTGAGAAAGGAGATTTTTGGCAAGTTTTAACTTTTAAAATACCTGTTTCAAGCAGCTTCATGATCACATTTTTGAGATATGTCATATCTACCCCTTCTCGCTTCTGCGATCTCTCCACATTGCGGAGCTCAGCTTTCAACATTGCCTCCTATAGGAGTCATGAGCAACTATGAAATAACATCTAAATAGTGAATTTGTAATATCCAAACTTCGTTGTGCTCGGCCATGCTGACTATTTAGAACCATGAAATGGAACTACTGAGTTCAGACATAATTTCAGATGACAGGTGTAATTGTAGTTCATTGACATTGCTGTATTCTCCTTTGAATAGAGCCAAAAGAAAAAGGATTGTGAACACAGCTGTTATAAACCAACTTGAAAGAGACTATTAGAATGAAATTAATAAATGATCAAATAATGGACAAATGCAAAGATACTCAATAATCTGACCTAAAAAGACAACTGCAGGGAGAATTAGGTGATAGCAGTATCCTTGAGACTTATTGACTCTAATTTGTAAAATTTAAGCACTTACTAGAGCAGAAGATTGAATTAATGGAATAAAGTGAAGAACTATGAATATTGCTTAGGAAGAGAGAGCAAGATAAATTTAATGGAAACCTATGTGTGAAAAAATTTGTAGCAATTGTAGGTAAACCGCATTACCTTATCATTCATGTTGAAAATAGTGGAAATGTTTGGTATAGAACTGTAGCAGGACACAGTGTGATCAAGATATTGTATTATTCTATATGGAAAAAGATTATGGAGAATGAAGCAAAGATTGCCATGTCGCAGCAGTTGCCGATCGTGCGGCAAGAATAGAGCTCCGTCGCCACCCCATGCAAGAGGAGAGAAAAAGAGGTGAAAGAGAAAGGGAGTTTTCACTACTGATGAACGTCTCATCGGCACCGCCCTCTCCTCTCTCTTTCTCTCTCGTCCTTTACTAAGTTAAATCCACAAATAGGATCTTTTATTCTCGACCTGTTAAGAGCTTTTAAACCCACTGTCAACCTTGATTAGGGCACACACCTGAGAGAAAGAAAGAGGAGGGTGATGGCTTCGTACTCTCCACCGTTACTCACCTTCTTCAACGGGTTTGCAACGACGAGGAGAGAGGAGGGTTGCCATGCCCCTTGTGCCGATACTGTGCTGACACGGCAATCCATGGAATGAAGTGCTAAGCAGTGTGCAATTTTGCTTACCACTAAGACTCCACGAGAATTTTTTTCATGAAACTCAAGGTTGAATATTTGAGGTGAGGACAGGATATTGGTTGACTGAAAACTTTGAACTACAAGTCAATGATAGGCAGAATGATTAGAAATTAACTTGAGATGAATATGTATGAGAGGAAAGAAACAAAGATGTCCAAATACAAAAATAAGAAGAAGAAAGAACTACTGCCATCAGATGACTAGATATTAGAGATAGATGATGATATTTATCATCACCAAAAACGATGATTAAAGGGCCAAAGTAGAAACTTAGCTGACCATGATGGCAGAGTTGGTGTGAAGTACTTATTGCATAAAGCAGCAAGGGAACTCATGTAGCCCGATCAGGCAAAACAAATTTGTCACCTTTGTTAATCACATCCGGTTAACTTTTGTCTAACTGAAAAAATGAAATGAATCTAGGATCGCCACAAGGTAGTGCATCAGCGCATGTAATTGATCAACAGTAGCAGGGAACTTGGGAAGACAAAAACAGACTAAATCAAATAACCTAACAGATCACAAAAAATTGTCCAGCAACTTCAGTGAACATTGTGAATCCCCCTTCCCCTTGCAGCAATAGTATGTATCCTCACAAGTCACAAGAATTAAAGTTAAAAAGGTTTAATGCTGCATAATAACCTGTATTAGAAGAACAAAAACTTATATTGCTTCAAAAGAGTAAAATTACCTAATTCATGAACAGCCTAACTTTCCAACAAAGTACACTTAATATTCTTGAAAAAAAGAAAACAAAGTATACCTACCATGTAGATGCTAATGCTAACAAGTAACATCATAACTCATTAGTATGCAATATAAAAAAAACGATTTACTGAATAGAAGAAATTGTCTGGAATCTGGGAGCTGCCTGAAAAGCTAATCAAATGTAAAGCAAGCTTCCAACCTGTTGACTATGAAGACGATTTTCACGTTCAAGTTCTTCAATCTCTTCCTGCAAAAGAAAAGAAAAGAAAAAGAAGATTTAATAATGGAATGTGAAACAAGTAAATACATGAGTAGCTGGAACTGACCTGAAGTGCTAAAATATGACGCTGTGACTGAGCAAGTTCTTCCTCTCTCTGAGCTTGTTGTCTAGCCAAAATCTGAAATTGGACACAAAAACCATGGATGGAGATCTTTATTCCTTTTTCATTCAGTGTTCTTTAAGTAATGCAATATTTGTTATTAACTAGAGTATTATATTTCACATTTCCTGTTAGTGAGAAGAGGTCCTCGGCTCCTTTTGCATATTTGTAGGCTGAGGTTTATAATCTGAGGCATTTTGAAACAGATGTATATAACCAGAGAAATACATCGTAAAATACTAATAAACTAAACAATAATGCTTGGTGGAAGAATAAAAATGCTGGAGGAGAGAGGCAAAAAAGAGAGTTCTGTCTGCCATCTATTGCTTAGTTGGGTCGAAGGTTTGGTGTTATCACACATGCCAGTTATTTGGAAGTTTCACACAGGAAAATGATGAATTCTGGTTGGAAACCAATCTGAAACAGTTATAGCATGCTACTACCAGAATCTGTTGTTCGGCAGCTGCAGTGTTCAACATTTGTGTGTCCTGTTTCAGAGATGCTGAAACAAATCATATAAAACAACAATTATGACCAATAACTTGACTAAAAGAAAAAAAATAATAGTAAGATTCAAATGTGATCTCATTTTTTCAATTACCTGAGGTATGTTTGTCATTACGATCAACCTGAAAAACATTGTATGTTAAAAATCATGTAAAGTATTTTTCTTGCAATGAAATCATATATGAAGAAACAGAAAATACTACCACTATTTGATACTGCACTACAACCCCATGCAGTCAACTTCAGTATAAGCATTAAGGAAAAGGGAAAAACAGAAAACAGGTCAATCAAAGACAGACATGAAGAGGAGAAAATTCTGACAAAAATTAAGAGAATAAACAGTTGAGTTTATTATATGCTAATACTACTGACTATGAGCATGATTTGCAGTAAAATGCTACATTGTACAAGTCAACTATTTTATTTAACATAGAATGAAGATTGATATCATTATAGGGGAGGCTACGTAACTATTCTTGTAGGGGCCACCACATCATTACGTATGTATAATGTACTCTTTTATATCTTTGTTTGAAATTCTAAATAGTTGCATCAGTCATTAGTTTGAACACCAGATGAGAGCTCAAATTTTCAGGTCGAAGATTTGTGGGCCACAGATTGCAAAAAGAGTCTATATGAATTAATTAATATAAGTGTGATATACTATAATTTGTAACTCAACAAAATATAAAGAAAGAGTAGCACTTATGGAGGATAAAAGATCTAGGAGAGTAACTTACATATGCTCTTGATTCCAAGGAGTGCTGGAGATTCTTATTATCTTCTATCAGTTTAGCAATTTCCTTTTCTTTCTCGTCAATCATTCTATCAGCAATATCACGGAATGTCTCATGTTCTTCCTACAAGTCAAAAGTGGTGGTTGGCCAGAAAAAAAGAAAAAAAGAAAAAAAGAAAAAGCAAACTGAACTTATAAAAGTGAGAAAAAAACCTTCAATTTTCCGTATTGTAACTTAAGTTCTTCTAAATCATGTTGAGAATGATCTTCTTTATGAGCAATGATCTGAGCCTCCAGTGCGTTATATTTCACTGCAAAATGTTTACTTGATTTCCTCAATCCTATTTCTTTACAAGAAAGGACAGGAAAAAGTTAATCGAAATAGATAAATAGGTTTGAGACAACTTACATCTCCAGCTTTCTTCCATCTTTTCCAAGTCTTTTTGCCAAGATTCCTTTTCTGACAGGTATTCAGCAGTAGCAGAATCAAGTTTCAGGTTGATACTCTTTAGCCGATGATCAGCATCAGCAAGAGCTGCATCCCTGAAAGCAAAATTAGATACATGTCCATATCATTCCCAGTGTTCCAGCTATTTAATTGGGCTTTGAATAAAAATGGTATAATAAGTTATAGAGTAGTATATTATGCAGTAAAACAGCTGTTTAAATCAAGAAAAGAGTAGAACACTATATTATCCAGAATAAAAGAAAGTCCATTTGTAAAGTTCCCTCATAAAGTCTTCCTAATTTGAGTACATTGAAGAATTTAATTCAGGATTTAAGAAAATTGTTCGCCATAACATATAGAACAAGCAATGCCATGTAGGTTTAGTACTCAAATTCGATATAAAATAAGTAGTCATTTCTACCTTGCAGGCTAATTATATTGAAGTACAAAACCTAGATCCACAAATTTTGGTTGTAGTTACAGTTGACCATATTGACAACATCACGACAGAGCATCCTGAAATTACATTGTAAAAAGTTCTCGAGAAATGAGCTTAGAACAAAATCTATATAATCCAGGCTTTTGCTACAAAAGCTCATTCACCTTGCTTCAATTTCTTTATCATGCATAGACAAAGCATCTTGAAGATCTTGGATGGCTTTATTTCTTTCTGCCAGAGCAGCTCCTACTTCCTTTTCAGCTTCCTGGAGTAATAATAGACCATAATTATGAAGGAAAGATAAAGATTGGTACTGTCCTGCAAGAAGGTTACATGTGGACAGTGGACACCACCCTGTGTTATATGTATTTGCAGATCACCCCACATATAAATGGGAACCGTTAGATGGTAGTTAATAATTTAATATCAACTGTATTTGCAATGCAAACACATAATTGCAAGTAATATGCCAATATGAACATCACAATAATATATCTTCAATGTAATCATAATAGGCAGACCTAGTTTTGAGTGTAGGATCCTACTATTTGAATTTATCTTGTGGGCCTTGTGGCTTCTTGGGACACATAATTCCAAACAAAATGCACCAATCAAAGTCGCCACATTTGAAAATTTGGACCATTTGATTTTGCAGACATTGTAGTTTATTAAATTACACATTTTACAAATATCACCCTGTAGTATGATATATTGCAGATAGACCTCGAGTTATTCATAATTGCATACTATCCCTTGCATTATATATTATATTAAAATACTGCAACTACAGAACTACCACCTTGGTAATACAGGAAATACTTGAAAATAAATTAGTAAACCAGGGGCAACTACAAATAAGTATAATGTAGGGGATTATCTGCCTTATAACCAATTACAGCCGAGTATTTGCAAAAGAAAAAATCAATTATGTATAAACACTGGAGAGTTAATTGATGGAAGTTCATACTTTCAAGGCCTCCTCTTGGGCTTTGACTATGTCTGAGTTTTTAGCTGCCGATAGCTCAGCATCCTTCTTCTGCAAAAGTGCATGTGCCCGGATCTTATATGCAGAAAACTCACCTTCCAGATGCTCAATCTGCAAAGATAACAGATAACTGGTGGATCAGAAAACCAAAAAATCTACTGAAAAACATGCCAATATGATATTGAGGTGAGACAAAACACTGCTCCAAATGATTATCATCACTGTCTTGCCCTACATGCAGGCCTGAATAGTAAATCACTTTTCTTTGCACACTTTGAGACTTCGACTCTAGAAGATTGAGAATGCAATCCTGTTAATAGTCATGTATCCTTATACTATACCTAGGGGACAACTTCATACATAGGTGCTAAGTAAATGTGCAGGTCAATATAGTCATAAACTGCATTTTAGATAACTGCTATAGTTTTAGCAAGTTGTGCAAGTAATAACTAGTGAGAATCTTTAATGTTAAGCCAGCTGAAGCGCTTAGAGTATATTTCCTCAAAAGACCATAGATTGGGCTGTAGGACAGCTTTAGATATGCCTGAGGGCTTGATGCTATCTTATGTCACTTTCAGTAGAAAAATTAAACGAGATACTACAAATTTTACCTAGCTAAAGCTGATGTTTCTTCAAGTAATGTAAAAGAGAAAAGGGACACATGTAACAAGGTCCAGAACTCCACAAATTCGAAAAGTCAGATTTAGGAATTTTAATCATAAAAACAGTGGCATGCCTTTTAGGCAGCCTCGCGGCAAAGCTTGTGGCAACCCATGCCTCCTCATCATGAACACTAACAAGTAATTCAATTTGCCATGTTTAAATGTGATCAACATAAATGGAATGTCCACTTACAGTATAAACTATATAATCATGTTGAATGAATCGAATGAATAAAAAGCTTAAACAAATTTTCAGGAAACAAACAAATGGTACTGTATCAGAGAGAATAATAACAGAAACTATATAAAGGAGAGACTTCGAGCTTCATCAAAATCGATTATTAACTCAAACAATAATTTACAGATCGTGGCACAACACCATGGCTGGTGAACTATTAACACGGTAAATAACTGACATGGGTAAGCACAACAAGTGAACTGGTCCCTATACATGTCCCATATTGGGTTGCATGACACTGCATGAAGGGGAAATATGAGGCAGTAGCTCAGCACGGGGATTATCAAGATTATTCCTCTGAATCACTGTTGCCAAGGTACAATACATACTAAGTTACTAACCCATGCGGTTAGCATGCGTAAGTATAGGGAATACATGTAAATATGAAATTTCATTTTGGTTAGTCCAGACTGGTTATGCCTGAAAGAGAACTTACTTTCAAATTTGGTTAAGTTGTTTGGAGCCTAATAGCAGGCCACTTGTATGACTGAACTTCCATTAGTTGACTTGTTTTAACTGAAAATAGCTAAAACCACTACTGACTCATAAGAATACCTAAGCTAATTTTAAAAATCATAAAACCAATATGAAGTATCTAGATATAGGCAAATTAAGCAGCTTACTTAGTTGCAACATGTAGATATTGCCTATGTCTTCATGAGATCTCTGACATTCAAGTGCACTTAATATCAATATTTCTGCTGAGAAGGTGTTTTACACTTTTACTTAGTACACAGGAGAGTCAAATACTTGAAGAGTTGAAGATTATATACATATATATATATACACAATTCAATAAACTACAACATATAATAGGTGGTAAATGTGCTTTTAAGTTTTAATTTCATGAAAGAAAAAATCCTATTATTTCGAATTGACTTATTGTGGCACCCAGCATGTCAACAATATATACTTTTATAGGCATAATATAGGTTGAGGGATGGCACAAAGTGGTATGTGACATGCTAAAGAGACAAGTATTGCCTCAAAAACTTGAATTGAGCAAAATGCCATAAGAGAAGTATCAAGATATTACTCTTTATTAGTGCCAAGAAGGCATTGGAATGACAGCTGATCAACAAGAATAGCAAAAAATCTTCAATGCTACATTGTAGACATTTCTAAATAGTTAAGTGCTTTCAAAATCTTTATATTGACTTTATATTCTATAAGATCCCAGAACACAACATATACTCTTTAAAATGTGATTACCATATAGTTATGTGCTATTACAGACATTATACCTCATCTTTGGCAGCAAGCAATTCGGCGTCTCTTGTATGCAATAATTGGTTTTGTGTAGATATTTCTAATTCCAACTGACCTATAAAAGTCAACAAAAGTGACAATATGTTTTAACTTTTAACCAGAAGAAATAATCGAAATCACAGTTCTAGTAAATGTACTTCTAATTTTAGCAGATTCTATTTCAGATCGTAGACATGTATTCTCAGATGCCTCCAGCTTCCCTCTCAAGGCTTGACAAGCTGCTTCCCAGTTCTGCCTTTCTTTTTCCTACAATAATCATGCATACAAATGATAAATTATCACATAAATTAAAAAACGAAGAACTGCAAGTGATATAACAAGTAACCTTTTAATAATCCAAAAAAGGAGAGAAAATTTTGGAGGAAAAACACAGTCACTCTGAAAGATTTATTAAAGGAAAAATCACCTGTAGTTACCACTCAACAATTGATAAAAGAAATTAAAGAATAAATAGCTCTGAAAGAAATTAGTTGAATTAGAGGTTCTATATAGCATCTGTTGATTGCAAGATAAGTAGCTTCCAGTTATCAGAAAATCAAGGCTAATTTTGGATTTTACATCACACATAAGGATTATATTGAGTAAAACTAGTGCAGTTTTGTATAGTTCATTCTTTTCCAGCAGTGATCTCCTCCATGATATCTAATAAGTTGCAATTGCCTCTAAAAAGCAAAGTACCTAGTCTGAATAGGTCAAATGTCACAAAAACATAAAAGAAATTCTCAAAAAGCAAGAGCAATCAAGGATTTATGTGCCACCCAGTACATGCAGTGCCGCGTAGCACATCTCGTGCCATAGAGGTGCCAGCATGGAAATAGCCATCATGATGCATCAAGAGAAAATTGTGGGGATATTGTACGTGCTTCTCTGTATGCCACCTATCCACAAAGGAGCAGACCGTCTTCTAGTATACCTCTTCATTATGATGGAACAGCATGGTGATGATTTTTCCTCCCTCTTGCCCTCTCCTTGGGAGTATCATTCTCTATCCCCGTTGCATCACACTCCTCCCACCACTCCCAGCCTCTTCATGACGCAGGAGCACACCAGTTTATGCTGAGTGGCAATTATGAAGCCTTTGAAACAACGTGTGGCAAAGGTACATGAAACCTTGAAGGCACCTAAGTATACATAAAAGAAACAAAAAATTGGAGAACTCTAGAAAATTTGGTTGGAGAATTCATCTTTTGACAGGGGGCCTACTTAAGCTTTTGCTTTTCCCGATATAAGGAAAGGACTCAAAGCAAAAGCTAGAGGGAGAGGTCCGTGGATCAACCATGGGGCCTTCAGAATCCCTTGACTTGATGAGGTCTCAAAAAAGAGTATCTTCGGCCTCTCACCCAGGGCAAATGCACAGAACAAACCCAACTATAAGGGTTGAGGCTAATTTCTTCTTGAAAACTGTTATGGCTAGAAATGTTCCGGCTATTCAAATTACACTGAATTTTTTATGGAACAAAGCAAATCAAGCAAAGTAAGACATTTTTAATTGATATAAACTTGTAGTAATAGTTCATGAGATCTAAGAGTAAGTGTTTGTATGTCATACCATCATGAGAAAATGAATACAAATATTGGTCAAATTGACATATGAGGCAATCAGATGTTCACTGAAAATAACCACAGCAAACATTCTTTTAACATATTTGTATTTGGCTTAACTGAATGCTACTGGTTTTGTTAAGAAGTATCAATTGACTATATCACCACCGTTTAAACGTCAAACAGGTTATGTCTCTTATCTTCCTTCTTTCCCCTAAATTAATTTTGACATCCAAGATTTTAAAGGACTCTAAACCTCTTCCCAAACATTTGATCCTTGCTTACCCAAACAAAATGACAAAATAAATGCGGATTTCATTCTTACGTTCTGATCTTTTAGATGAACAAGCTCCGCTTTCAGCTCCTCCATGGCAGCTCCAAGTCGTACAGCTTCACCAGTAGAAACTGCATCAATTTCTGCAATTTCTGAATCTTTTTCGGCTAGCAGCATCTGGTAAAAGTTAAGAACATAATATCAGAAATCATGTCGTTCACAATAATCGTCAACTTTATTTTCTCCTTTCCATTGTCTAGGACAAGATATACAAAAAGAAATAAAAATAAAGAGAATAAGTTATAATGAATGAAAACCAAGAAACAGTTGACCCTGCCCTTTAATCAAGATAGTAAACTAAAACCATGGCATCAAAATAAAGTTTGTACTAGTACATGCTATGAGAAAGTTCAGGGAGAAGTTGATTGTATCAACTATCAATTATACCGCTTATAGACTTTATTTTCCTAAAGCATGCAAGATGCTAGATGAGTGTGAGCTTGACGGTCTTGAAGTTGTGAAGGACGATAAAGACAATTTACCAACAAAGACAAATTTAAACATCTTTCAGTCTCCATGATGCTAATGGCATTTGACAATTCTATTTCGTGCCAAAATGAACTTTATTTTGAGCTTAAAGCAGGATACTAAGACATTTTAAAGGCCAATTAAGCATTCTGCACCATGAACTGTGTCCGTTGAAGTAGTAGGGTTTTCGAAAGATGTTCAACCTTTTTATGGCAGTATTGGATAAAAAGAAGCACATATAAATATGCATAAATTTCTGCACAGTTATGTTGAATATCTGTGCACATAGGTCTCATCTAAGAACTCACGTATTGTTCAGGATCTAGAGAACTACAAACAAACCTAATCTGTAACGATACTTGAAGTTATGAAGCAGTCACATCATCTATCTAGTTGCCACAAGTGACAGTATGCCCTTACCTATAGTTTCTCAATAATTGCATGAAGAGAAGGACCACATGTCATAGATGCTCCTAATACCTCAAATATGTAGGAAAAGGTCAATTTTACAAAGAAGAAGCTTCATGTCTAAGATTATATCTGGCACCTAGAGGTTGAATCTGATCAACTAGGATACTATGTTGGATATATAACCAGCTTTTTCCATAATAAGGTTTGCCAATTCTAAATGGGTCAGAAGGAGCACTACTGCTTGAATCTGCATAAGGATTGTTCTACCACCAACGTTAACTAAGCCACATCTTTAAATGAAAGAGTTATCCACCCCAAAACCTCAAGGCTGTGCTTGCCACTTTGACAAAAGAAAATGAGCCAAAACTCCCTCAGCCATACCACTCAAAAATCTACCAGAACAACCAAAACGGAGTTCCACCATTTGAAAATAATACAATATCAAAGACCTTTAAGAACTGCGATAGTATGGGTTACCTGCAGAGAAGATATCGTTTCAGTTGCTTTGCTTCTCTCTGCTAAAGCATCAGCGAGTTGAGACTCCAAACTTTCTAATTGCTAAATATCAAGGCAGCAGGATACAAAATTAAGGAATGAAAACATTGTGTAAGGTAATTATTTCTGCTAATAATTAAATCAAGTAGTCAGTAATTGGTACTTAAATAAAAAATGTAACCTTCTGATGCTTAGCAGAAAGCTCCATAATTGATGCTTGTCTTTTCTCATCTGCAGATTGGAACGAACTTTGAATTTGCTCTAGCATCTGTAAAAGCATCAGAAGACTTTGTCCTATAATTTCTCTAAATTGAGAAAAGGATAGTGGTAAAACTTGTAGAAATGTAGCTTAAGAGGCAGAGTACAAGCAAATCAGCAAATAGCGTAAACTATTACATATATGGTTTGTTGACTTCATTCAATGACACATTTCTACAGTAATCACTGTATGCTAGCTCTGACTACACATGCCTATTAAGAATTAGGCATGATTACTAAAATCAGCCGATCCGAACCTGAAGCTAGTCTAGTGACTGGTTTCAATCTATGATCGGCCGAAACCGAAACTCAACAATATTGACTGAAACTAAATATTTTTAACATGCACGTTGAATCTAAAAATGTATATAAACTTAGAAGATATTAGTAATTGATATCCTTAACTGTCTTTTTTAAAAGTTTAACACTCTTTTTGTCGCACACTCTCCTTACGCCCTCACATTTCACAAATTCATTCCACGACTAATCCGATGAGCCCTCCGGCTATACTCCACACTTTGGTGAATTCGGGAAAAAAAAAATTCTCATTTCTCATTTTCTTTTTCCTCACCCACTTTTTAACTCCTCTTTTTTTCTTGCTAGATCTCTCTTCACTGTTGTTCTACAGTAGTCATTTACAAGTATAAAATTTTATTAAGTTTAAAGAAATTGTTACGAACTGACCATATGGTTAAGTCGAGTCAAGTTAGTTAGTTAGCTTTATCTTATTGTTTTAAATTTCAAATAAATCGGATAATCCGCATATGGATCCGATCCGCTAGAATTTTTTACTTCTATAAATAAGAGTGAACATGTATTGATAATTAACATTAAAAGAATTTGAATTTAGCCTAGTTAATATTTTCATCATTTTCTTTTACTGTAGCTGTTAGATCGTCTTTATCTTTCTAGGAGTATATTATAGCTGTGGAAGCATTTCAATCTTCTAAACCCTAGCCACTTTTCTCCACTAGTAGCAACACTACCTTACGACCGTCCACCACCACCCTTGGTCGTCTACTACCCTCCGACGACTGCCGCAACATCGGATATTTACTATTCTGCCCTATTTCGACCTTCCTTCACTATTTCATTTATAACTTTTCATCGAGATATCGGATTCTTGTGAAACTAGATTCATTAGAACCCTAACTTCCAAGGATACCTCCATATAAATTTCACAATTTTCTTACATCCATATCATTCCAGATTTGGTTCATAACAGGAATTCATTATAATCTTGAGCGATTTTTTTTATAGTTTTTAGACTTCATATGTGACTAATTTTTATTTTCTTAAATTTTTATTATTTTTATATATTTTTAGAAAAACTTTTGCATTCTTAATAATATTTAGAATTTTACGTAATTAAAAATAGTCCGACTCGATACAGACGGTCAATACGACCAATACAGCCGATATGGCCAATACGTATCATTTTTTTTAATGGCTGATTCCAATCCCGATACTGTTCCAAACCTTGAATTAAGATACAATTCTAGTTCATAAAAGGTTATACTAGTGATGTGAGTTGACTGCATTAAAATGATCAACCAACTTTCTTTGTTATTTAATTTTTCACCGATCAGGTGAATACTTCCACACTGCCTCATGCCAACCCAATATAAACACTGATATGTAGGTATCCATAATATCCATCATCTCGAGGGAAACATGGATCCTAAATAATCTTGGAGCAGCTTATGACCTCACAAGCTCATAACCACCGAGTTTATGGGAGAGGAGAAAAAGACCAAAAATTGAGGTAGAACCTCAAAATATATTTCTCCAATTTTGGAAGGCATGCAAAAACTTAAAGAAAATACCAAAAAAAAAAGTGAAGAATGAAGGTTTAACCTTTAATTGGTCATTACAAACATGTTCTCTCAATTTGGAATTCAATTTCAGAACAATTGAAAGTAAAAGGTGGATTTCTATGGTTTATTTTTCTTCAAAATTAGAAACAGACTTAAAACATGTCTTGAACTAGTTCTTTAATAGACGTCTCTAAATTTTGATGATATTTGAGGCCAAACCAGAGAAGTATAATTTCTCTGATTTGTTTAGCTAAATTAGAAAAACTCATGAAGAAGCATTAATAAGTAAAAATTATTATTATTGAGTATATATCTTGTAGAACAAAGTGATAAACAAGGGCAATCAAAAGAATATGTTGCAGAGCTTACAAGCCAAGAAAAGTACAATTAACAATAACCTAACTGGTAAATACCTGTTCTTTCTCAAGAATAGACTTTTGTAATCCCTCTAGGGCATTCTCCTTGGCTTCCAAAGAACGACGCATCTCATCAATGCTATCTCGAAGTCTAAACATTATTTGCATCAATATGATTAACAATGCATATGATAATTCATTGAATATGACAAGGGATTCAAATAGACTAAGTGGATGACCTATAATAAGACAACAATATAAGTATCCATCAACTAACTGTTAAAGTACACATTACAAGTAGTGTTTCTTTTGAGCCAAGATCAAAGTCAGATCTTGACTATGACTGGGCCAAGCAGTTGTAGAACCTCGTGAACTGGACTACTGCTGCTCGTTATGCTGAGATGTGGAGACTGTGTGCTTCAAAATGGGGAGGGAACCTTAAGGAAAAGACACCAAGCTTCCCAGCAGGCAGCAGTGCTCCCTGTCGAGTCCCAGTGCTGTAGAATTGGCTTTCTTTTTTTCCCTCATAGAGGGAATGAGATGTTTAGGTGGTATACTATAGGTATACATATGCTTATTAGAACTCTGACTTTTTCATTCAGTTCTGGAGATTGAATTGGTAGTCCATGCAGATATATGATTTTATCTGCCACGTTGGAATTCACAACCAAATGTCTCTGCATCCAACCAACACATAAGTCACATACATAGTAGACGGTATGCTAGTTCGCTCGAGGAGAATGTTTTCTATTTTGCTGAAAAAACAATCCAAACTACATCCCTTCATGCTTGGTAAGCGCTTCGCTGTAGCCAAGCTTACTGCTAGCCTATTGGCAACAGCCACTTCCCAGTTTATAAGGCATGAGACGGATCTAGGATTGAAACTTCCCTTCGGGATCACAAGGTATTGTGAAACACTTGATTTTTGCTCATCCACTCTTATGGTTATATATTAAAGTTCTAATGTCAATTGCAGAGTAGCCTTTTTTTTCTATGTCAGGATCACCATAAAGCTTTCTCCAAAACATTATGATGGCCTGTATATGATGATATGGGCAGCACAAAAATTACATGACGAAAACATGAGTGTAAAAAATTTAGTAAAGAAATAAGGCTCGATGGACAAAGCAGTAAACCTAAAAGTTGTAATGTACTTCAGTTGTAATGTACTTCAGTTCACGATCAAATTAAATAGGCCAGAAGCAGTAGCGCTAAAGTTGCACGATAAGAATCCTGATGTTTTAAGTTAAAGTGGAGCAGGAATCAAAAGCATGTTTATTCTAAAGTGCAGCATGTGTATCTTACTGATCATACAACTCCAAATTGGAAACTTTCCTGGAGTAAAAAACTGCAGGACAGATGGATGAAGCAAATATGTTCTAATGGATTGTTGACAGATAATGAATTTATCAGTCTCAAACTTCCAAAGTTTCAGTTCCTACTGTAGAGAACATCTTCTTTACTACTTCAAACTAGCTTCTATGCACAAGTATCAAACTTTTACACATGAAGTACAAGAACACAGCTTGGACCCAGTTAGAACCATGTGGTATCAAGTATTAACCCAACGATATAAATTGTCAAAAGCTACTTTATTAAAGAATAGTTATTTACAACTGAATAGCAAGTAGATACTCGAGAGGAGAGATTACTTGTTGTTTGCTGCCCGTAACTGTTGTCTTTCAACATCCATTGATCGTAATGCTTCATTGGCTTGTTGACGAGTGCGATCCAGTTCCTGTTGCGCTAAAACTTGCTGTGATGAAGCTTGTTCAACCTTCCCATTTACATCATTAAAACGAGCTTCCAAATCATCTTTTTCCTGGAAATTTGAGCAATTGAATCAAATATTACCAAAAAAAAATCAGTTAAAAGGTAGCTGCTCAGAACCACTAGTAAACAACATCACATGAGCGTCAAGAGAGATGTAAACACAAGAGAAAGGATATGCAAGATGCATACAAGTAATTCCAATTATAGGGAATCAACTAGTACAACCTAATTACTAAGGAGCTCATATTATCTCCTCCTATCATGAGTAATCCTCCAAAAAAAGTTTGTCTTTAATCTTTATTTCACCGTGTCGCTAAAACTCAAGTCTGATTGATGAGAAATTATAAAAAAACAAAGTTTCATTCTGTTACAACTAGACAAATGCAAAACTTTTCCCTTCCTCAGTTTTGCATCTTCTTTATCTCTTGGCAAAGTATCTGCATACTATTGACAGAGTTGACCTCTCAGATAACAGAAGATATGCAATTTTCAGTACTTGAGACCTACCAATGTTCTTATTCAGATCTAAAACCACAATGCTTTACATAGAAATCATTGCAGATCAGAAATGTTCTGCTTATTTTATACTTTCATATATTTCTTAGCCTAATGGCAGACAATAAGCTGGAGCATTGGCATGTTTTCATCAGTTATAGGAATGTCTCAATGCAAAAGCATAAACAGAAAACAAAAAGAGATTGCACATCACTAGGAACAAGCAGAAATGACAATTTTTTAAAATGCTACCTTTTGCAACTCTTGTATGCGTTGCTTTGCACGTTTGTGAAGCCTCCCAAATTTAGTATCCAGCTCAACATACTTGTCATCACGTTCCTTTATTTCTTGTTCCATTTTATGTTGAGCTATACAGGTAAAACTATAAAATAAATCAAGTTTTCAAAAGAAAAGCTTGAGGGAGAACCACATAAAATGCCATTTACATAATATTACAAGTTATAAAGAAATGTAACAAAATACATTTACAAAATCTAATAAAGTGAAGATAGATTTTTTTTTCTAACAAGAATGATAGATGGAAAAAGACAATGACTCTCTATTATTGCCAAAATTATGTTGAGAATCTTTAGCCCCAAATCACATCCAAATGGTTGCGCTACCATAAGATCCTAGTGATACCTAAAAGGAGCACATGTAGCAACATTCTTAGGCTCAGAGAAAGAGAAAAAAAAATGTATATATTCCATACTGCAAGTAAATCCATTCAAGAGGTTCAATAATAAGTAATTTGCAACTTTGCTAATGTGTCCATTTGAGATAACAGTAGAGGTTAAGATATTCAATCTCATATTTATGTAGGGATCGTAGATGTAGTTAATATGGCTGACTTAAGGTAGTAGGTCTACAATATATCAAGACTCGAAGCATTTTTCCCAAAGTAATCCTCAGATGCAGTACTTAAAGTAGTAATCTATCCCATATTTACGTAAAACTTGCAGATGTAGTATTCCAGTTCAGAAACAACCATTAGTTGTAGATAGTATTCCAATTTATTTTCTGCTTGAATATGTTACATAGCAGAAAACTAAATGTTTCTAAAAGAGTAAAGTAAACAATTTATGCATCAGACAAATGCACTACACAGAACATAGCAACTAACCTTCAACAAGCTTCACAGAAAGCTCCTGAACCTTCCCATCAGCATCGGAATATGCAATCCTGAGATGCTCCAAAGCCACCTCTGCTGCCTTTTGTGTTTCTTTCTGCTCCTGAATTTTCTCATTCAAATTCTTTATCTGTTCATATAAGTTGTTCACTAGTTCAGAAGCTTCTTCTTCTCGTCTGATTTCACTATCTTTCACTGGAACACCTTTTGATCTTACATGTTCAGATAATAAATCTCCGAATTGAGACTTCAAGTACTCATTTTGTAAGCTTAGCTCCATAGCCATGAGTTGATCATGATCTTCATCTGGACTAGCAAGATTGTCACGATCACCATTTTCCATGCTAATATTTACTATAGAACCATTGTCATGGTTCGCAACGACTAATTTCTCAAACATTTTTGCAGCATCCTCTTTATGGACTTCAGATGTTTCATCACTCCTCTCGTCTTGACTCACCAATGACGCGTCTTCTTCAGTAGCCATATCAACAATGAAAATCTAGACCTACAAAAGGACGTAAACCACCATCCTATCAAGGACCTAATAGTAACTATAATTAGAATCATCACACCCATATCAAAGGCAAAGATAACAAAGCAAGAAGGAAAATGCATCATCTAATCTTGTCACGAAAAAGCAAAAGCAAATAGAAAGGCGATTGGAATTCACATCAGCAATTGTGGACTGTTAAACAAGAATTCAAATAACTAATCTAAACCACAAGATTCTACATCAATGACTGCACAATGACGTCAAAAAAAAGTATCAGCAAGAATTCAAGAATTAACGTGTGGGAAAACATCAATTAGGATAAGGTTAGAAATAAAGAGCTCGTGCAGAAAGCTAGCCCTAATCTGCTTATTTCGAATATCAAGAATATGGAAAAACTAGCCCCATCTCCCAATTCACCAACCTTGAAGCACCTCCTACATCATATTATCCAAATTGGGAAAAATCCAGACACAAATCAAGAAGAACGAACCCCACCCGCCATTAGAACCAAGAACAAAGATCAATATTCCCTTATAAATGCCAGTTGAATCGCGGACTTCCAAATGCAATTAGCCTTCAGATCCAAAACCCGGATCGTATAAATCTCTAGCAAGAACATGCACCGATCGTAAAGACGGAATCGAGAAAGGACTGGAACAGAGATCTAAGAGAAGGGCGTACCTGATCGAAATAAACAATGAAGTATTGGTGTGCCAGAAATCAAGAATTGAAAAGGAAGAAACAAGAGACAAGAAAAACTCGCTGTTATTTCTTGGCACTTCACCCTTTGGGTAGTCTTAAAGAGGAGGTAAGAACGACTGGGCTGTAGCCTGTAGGTTTTTTCATAAGGGTGAAGATTTGGCAATTGGATAAAATGATAGGGGTATTTTAGTCTGTACACAAAAAAGAAACACGGATCAGCTACTGTGATATCCATTAACGAATTGACCAAGTGAGACAATCCACTTACGATTGGGATAGTTACAATTATTAGATTCCGGAACACCACTTCTTTTCAAATAACTCTTCTGAATTTTTTGTTGCGACTCATGGACGAAAAAGATGATAAAGACCAAAATACCACTCGATTTATAATTAGAGTAAATATATCATATAACTATTCACAAGATAAATTATAGTTAGAAAATATAGCATAAATCTAAAAAAGATATTTAAAAATATTTTTTTAAATTTACGAGATCTGTGTGTCATAAAAAAAATGTAAGAGTGTTAGTTAAGTATAATTATTTTAACATTTAAATACAAATATACAGAAAAGTAGATGATTTAAATTTCTTTTTTTTTAAATGATAAACTTACATTAAACGAGAATCTTAGAACTTTCTCTGTTAAAGCTAATATTAATTAGCTTATATAAAGTATTTTCTATTAAAAAATGGTACTAAGGAACATTATTTTTGAAGATACTTTGACTAATGCGTCAATGGTTTCTGGCAAGAGTGAGTTTTAAAGCTTGGAGATCGAAGGATTGCTTGCCATCTTTCAATGACCTCGTCATGCTAAAATTAACTTTTAATAACAGCTAACAAAATTGATCCCGAGCTCATCTAGCATTGGAAGTACAAAATAGTCAACAGCGTCCCACGTGACTGGCTTAAGAAAGAAGGTTGACCTTGTTTACGACGCGTCCTATTTCTCCCTGACCCACAGTAAAAGATGTAGGATTAATGACAAAAGCTTCGTCAGGAAACAAGGGGGATATTCGATGGCACTAAAAAAAAGATTAAAATAATAAAGACTTTTGCGCATATTGATGTGCATCTGTTGAGTAAATTTATGTGAATTTTATTATAAAAAAATATGTATGTATTATAAAAATGAATACATTCAGTTTCAAGCGCCTAAATTTATTAATAGTAAAACCTGATATATATATATATATATATATATATATATATATGTTGCAAATAGCAGACTATTTGTATATATTATTTTTTAAACTTTTAGTAACAAGGATGTAATATAGTTGACCTGCTTGCATCTTTGTGAAGGATGATATCCAGCAAGAAAGCTCAGTAATTATGTAACTGCATTCATATATCAGAACTCAGAACTTAATAATTAACAGTAACAACAAGAACCATAAACTGTAATACAATCATATGCAACCAAAAGATCTACTAGATATGTATAATTACACTAATTTTTGCAATGGGTACAAAAAGGAGCCATTCGTCCCATCTCAGGATTTAAATAGACATAATACGGTGTTCCAACATTTCTATCAACAACAACATTGATTAATCGAGAACATAAATAATTGAATTATTTGGTAGGCACAAAAACAAGCACCAATAAGGAGACAAGAAAGCAGCCCCAATTATCCCATTTAAGTATAGGGAGCCCAAATCTTATCGACGAGCAGCTGCTGACATTAAGCTATTCCAGAACAATCTCCGTCTGTGATTTAAGCAGTAATATGTAGCTGAGAAGTAGACAAGTTGATCTTCTCAGAAGCGAGCTCTGCCAACTTCATTTTTACTCCAACTTAACATCTCTTTTCAGCATAACCACACCCTGCAATATCAATTACTGATATTCATTTGATATAGCAGATACTAGTCAAGCATATACTCATACTTCTACTTCATAGCTTAATTCTCTAATTTAACATATGAACAATACCAATATTACCAATTATCTGAATAAGAAAAAATTTTAAGTGCAATGTATATGATCAGCATGGAATTACAGCTGAAGAATAATCTACCAAAAAGTAGTCGTAAAATCAAATATCTACAAGGAATGCAAGGATCTTCAAGAAACAAGCCTCGACAACGACAGGATTTTCAATTAAATTTATTTAACTTTGGAAGAGCAGGGATGTTTTTCCCCTCAAAATTCTCTCTTCCTTTTCATGAAGTTAATCAGCTGTACAATCTCTAAAATCTCTTCCCTCTTGTAAACTTTTTCCTTCTATTTGTATAATTTAAGGGTCCATCCCTATTTCTCAAAAAAAAGGAAGGGTTCATATCTATTCCATTCCATTGAAAAATGGTAGAACAACAAGAAAGGTCATATATTTAGCAGAAAAAGCTGTGCCCATGATTTTCCTAACATAGATAAAAAAATATCTTTCTCCAATGGTTTACTTTGTGACACAGATGAGGTTTACCAGATTTCTACTGCAGATCTAGAACTAAGGACTTACGGAATCAACCTTAGAAAATCTTCTAGGTGGCTTGTTGGGATATCAACTAATAGCTTTGAAGTTGATTATCTCGAGCTCTTGCCATTTCTCATTTTATCTCCAAAAAATGGAAGAAAATGATAAATAAAAGCCTCCTACAGACCTCTGGCCGTTAGTTCCTTATCTCTTTTTAATTTGTTTTTCATTACAAAAAATTCACTGAAAAAAAAATTCAAAAGACTAGATTCTCCTCTAAATTTCTTAATTAATTTTTCATAAATACCACGTCACAAGAAAAGTTGCATAAACAAGATAAAATGAACAGCACCAAAAAGTGGTTAAAACTAACTATAGATCCTCCAGAATTTTCGATGCAGGAAGGAAATACTTACCATTAGACCTCTCATCTGTGAAACTGATAGCTATATGCTCAAAATAATCTTTATTAGCATCTGTAATCAATTGGAAAAAAATAACCATTATATTAAAAAATTATAACCGAGCTAATAACATTTCAAGTAGATCCCAGAATTTGATCAACATCTACACATTTTACTTACCGTGCTTCATTGTTAAAGAGGGCTCCTCATCTTCTACAAATCCAACTACTTTGGCTGGATTTCCCATGGCCATGCTATAAATTACAAAAAGAAAATCAATCAGATAATTAATGCTACACCACTCATGATGCTCATCACAGAATAAAAGGAGCAATAATATTCCAACACTTGCTTATCATGACAAAGGGAAGAGTGCAGTTAAGCACGCAATGCTTCAGTCTCGGTCATTTCCGTAAAAATTGTAAATTCAATATATTCCGTTAAACTGAGGACCAAACATTAATAATTGTGGAACATGGAATCAAAATATGGCCAACAAAATTTATTTTAGAAATAAATCTTGCTTTAGGATTTAAAACCAAACGAATTTTCAAAGAACCTCCTTTCAGCAATCTTCTTTCTCAAGGAGAAACTAAGAATCTACTTTAAAAGTATTCCAACACCTAAAACTCCCTTTTTATCAGCATTGCTGAAATGGATAGATGGGAATGAAAAAGTGCTACTGAAGTTGAATACTCACTGTAGACCATGAAAAAGATCATGTTATTAAATTCTAAACCTTGCCAGGCCTGCCAATAAGTATTATCATTCCTTGCATGACCATCTTATTTTAAGTCACGTCACCACTGTTCTTTTTTCATTAAAATGCAACAGAAAACAACTTCTAGGGGCTTAAAAATAATTCATGATAAATAAGCCAACAAGAGCAATTTAAAGTGGAAGGTACTAAAATTGAGTACTTCTAAGTTCCAACCTGTGAGGAGGTACATCCTTTAGTACTAGGGAACCAGCAGCAATCATAGCACCTTCACCTACAACTATGTTACCAAGTATTGTTGCACCAGCTCCAATAAGAGCACCTTGACCTATTTTAGGGTGGCGATCTCCATGTTCCTTTCCTGTGCCTCCTAGAGTAACACCCTGTGAACAAATTTTTATACTTGTAAAATGATGGTCTTTGTTATTGACAAGGTAAGGCATCTATGAAATTCAATGTCCTTTAAATGAATAAATACATGACCAATGTTCAAATACAATTTTTTTAAAAAAAGAGATAATTAGGAGAATAGTACATAATACTAAGAACGCATGTAATGTAAATCGTCACCAGCTAGATGTGTAACTTAGATAAAACTCTCTCTCGTATCTCGGTGTCATTGGGAGGATGTTAACTTGATATCTGAAGCATCACATACTGTCCATCTTTATCTCAAACTGTAGGTAAACACACTCCCTGCCATGGGCCCTCACATCCACCAGATCACCCTCCTTGGTGGAGGTGCTGATGAACTGATATCCCACTTAAAATATTTTCAACTGTGAATCTTAAAACAGCCTCTCAATGGCCCACTATAATTTAAGTTTCTCTGTATATTGAGATTTGGCAAATGCCCATAGAGGACCGCAATCATGTGAACAACGATGGGATATTTTAGAAAACATAAAGTTGTAGACTTGTAGGCAAGGGGTTGACAAAGAGCCACACCAGTTGGCACCTGGACGACAATGGGCAGCTAGAGGTGGCACAAGAGAGTATCACAACACTTTCTGGCATCTGCATCATTCCCAAGAAGGTCCTTACACAATACATGACAGGTGTACCCATTGACATGCCTAGTAGAGGCAATCCATGCTAGGAATCTTTACAAACAGTTGCTCTATTCCCTTTGTAGAAGTTAGTGGAACTAGCTGCATTAGAAGAAAAGAATTGTTGTTCGAATAAACATAATGAGTCATCGGAAATTGTCTAAATCCCTTGGACAAATAAAGTATTCACTCTGAAAAGGTGAAATGAAATTATCTAAGTACTGCAGAGGGAAATAAAGAATCCCAAAAGTTGCAATATATTTTGTACTGAAGCAATTTGGCAAACAGCCTGCACTATTGGTAACTATATATAAATAAGAGCTTAACTTTCCAGCCATTATGATAGTTCTATTGTTTCCCATGCAGATAGAAATGTAGAATTCCAAATTCTTAGTGATATAAAACTAACTGATGGAGTAAATTTGCTCAGTCCCTACCAACAGACAACAAGAAGAGCATCATCTGCTGCAAAGTGAAAGAGCTTGAAGATAGAAAATGAAATGACAAAAATATAAACTGTGAAAAATGATATGTCTACACTTGCCTGCATAAGAGAGACCCAGTTTCCAACAACAGCAGTTTCACCAATCACTAAACCTGTCCCATGGTCCAATAATATGCCCTCTCCTATGCTTGCAGCTGTCAATATTATAACAGAAGAGCATAAGCATTGATCTATGCATATAGTACAGCATCAGACCTTACGACTAAGCATGTAAAACAACAAAAGCTTAACAACAACAGGAATAGCAATAGAATAAAGAAATTGGCATCCTGTTCCTAAAGCTAATTAACAGGATGTGATTATAAGCCCTTGTTATTATCTCTCCTTATCGAGTGAGATTTGCAAGGTGTGCAACAGTGGGCCTATCTCACGACATGAGGTATTAGGTATGTTAGTGAATATATATTATATCTTGCTCCTCATAATTATCATACATTCAAATACCATGAAATTAATGTCAAGCATTGGACCCATGCCACTACTCCTCAATAAATCCTTTAAATGCCTACAAGAACTCTATACAAGACAATAACTAGCTCACTTCATCTTTCATCTAGATTAAGCTAAGACTTCTATCTCATTATTAGGTAGGAGTAGCTTTCCTCCAGATCTATCTATCTCCTTTCTTTGGTGCTTTCCCAGGTAGGCGCCACCTGACTTTGCAGTCTTCTACAGATCATGGATAATATCTGTGTATTATGAATCTTCAATCTTCAACTGTCTGCTATCTGTTTTTTAATGTTGGTTGACCTCCTTGGTCTTTAAAGTATACTATTATACACCTAGGAGAGCATGGCACACGTAGATGCAGAACATTTTATGGCAAAAATGCAAGTCAGATATCTTTGGACAAGTATAATATAGATCAAGATGATGTAACATGGCAGGTGTTACATGCAATCATTTAATTTTCAATATATTCTACAAATGACTTCACAGAGCACTAATAACAACTACCCAAACATTGAACAAGGACAAATGCTTTCAACAATTCATGTAAAACATACAAATCAATTTTGAATATCACCATATTTGAATACTCAATATGATGTCAAGTTTTCAAGCTGACCAGCACGACAATCCTTGATGTTAGCCACCTAATGACCTAACCAATAACCAGTTGAAGTATTTTGCGGAAGAAATATTCAAGCAAATAGATACAAGCAACAACCTAAAATGCTTGAATGAGTATAGACAAAGTTTACTTATTTGTAGTGTGCCACAGATGAATACACAAACAATATTGATGATTGAAATTTTCACCACATGTAAAAACAGCATCTGGTTCAGAGAAGAACAGCTGTGCAAAATAAAATTAGAAGCCTCAAAATGAATTCCAGAAGCTGACAGTTTTGCATCCGACATTTTATGCTCTGTAATAAGTTACTATGATCTTGCCCATCAGGTGCTGCAGACTTATAGATAGTCTCTTTATTCAAACCTAAGAGTTCCCAATATTTGATAACAGCAATTTCAGAACACAAGATATTACTGAAAATCGAAAGGAAAAAAAAGGAACACAGTCGAGAGAGAACTCCTTCAGAAATGCATAAAATTAGGTGAGGGTCGATACCTGGGTGTATATCCACAGCAAAAACCTAAGAATGGGAATATAGATAAAATGGTTGTCATTAAAAATTATAGGAGAGATGATATTTGCTAAACATACAGCTTATTGAAGAAAACTAACAATTGTGAAACCAATATCACCTCGCTAATTCGACTTTGCAGTGCCAAGGCTAAAACTTTACGTCCTTGATTCCATAATACATGCGCTATTCGATAAGACTGCAAAGAATGGTAACCCTGAAAGAATTCCACACAGCATTCAATCTCATTATACTAAATTAAAATAAACAAAATAGAGATACATCAGCAGAACCAGCAGCAGAAAATGCCCCTGATAATATAGATGAAGGGATAACAGTATATGCCTTATCCCCCAGCCAATGGAGAAAACCTAAAAGGGCATGAACTAAAAAGTACAAACAAAAGATATCCAAGTATGCTAGGAATATCACCAGACTCTAGATAACTAAATATGGGGATTCATCTAATCTTCCGGCACATACCTTCAGGTACAACAATGCCCAACTATACTGTGCACAAGCAGGATCCCTGTCCTTGAAGGCCTACATCAGAAAATCAAATTACCAAGCTTTAAATAAATCCCTTCAAGAGTTGCATGGTCTTTTACTAATATATAAATAGCCAAAGGTGAATCTCAGATGCCTTGGAAGTATGGTGATGGAATCACCTGAGCATCTAGGCGAATTGAGCGTTGAATACCCCTGTTATTCATCATAACATCATCAAAGATGTCCATAAGTTGAGTTGCTAACAATGTTGGATTCTGGAGCCTATTGGCTAGTACAAAACCCAATGCCCGCTCCAAACAGTCATGAGATAATACACTGGCATATAAGAAGCTACTCAAAACTGGCTCCTTCTCAGCCTGCATGACACGCATATATGTTGATGAGGAACAAGTCGATAGGAAAGAAAATTTTATAATATAGCACTATAGCAGGACACCTCCCAGTTGTAGGAATCATGAGCAAGGAGTCAAGAAATATAAAATTTAGTAGAATCCCATTTTTCGCTATATACTTTGTGAATTTCTCTTAGATAAAAGGAAAGTTCACGGAAAATAAAATTGAGAGGACACTAAACAGTAAACACTGGTCCCAGGTAACTCTTCCAATAATCATAGGGCTTTTTAATGATGCACAAAGTATCCAGAATTTAATGCCCCACCACAGACCTAATAAAGTCCAGCCCTTTAGTTTCACCTATTGTTGAACTTTTATCACTTGACTTGCAAAAAGAAACTCAGCAACCTTCTCGACCAGGTCAAAGTAGTTCTTTTACATGCAAAATAACTTCCTAGCCGGCTAGCCCTAAAATCAAAATTTTAACAATTTCACTCGACAGCTTCCTGTTAGGATTTTTTGCTCTTTGTTCTACTGGATATAAGAAAAAAAAGCAAAGAGCCAAGGCATGAAGAAAGGAGTAATTTCGACCTCGGACTTCGCTTCCTCCTTCACGGCCTCCCAAATAGGATCTCCAACCGAATCAAGGATCGTCCTTGACATCGAATTTGGCTTCGAATTTTCCATCACGTAGATGGGAAAGATGCTCTCGGAGCGGCACTTCCGTGGCCTCGAACACCAACTACCGCTACTCTTAGTAGCATCATCCCCGACAGAGTGCTTAGATTTCACCTCCTCCCCTTCCTCCATCTCATGGATAACAACGCATCCGCAAGACATCATACAAACAACAAATCTCCCACCGGGTAACGAGAAAAAGAATTCGAAATTAAGGTTAGGGTTTCCTTTCCTCTTCCTAAATCCTAGGGATTGAAAGGAGAGGCGGAGGAGAAGGGCACTGACGAGGTCGAATCGTCGCCTCTCCTCGCGGCTCAGCCCTCGGGACAACTGACAATAAAAAAGAGCGGCTGCGGGAAACTGAAAACGCCTACTCTTACAATAGAGCCCCCGAAGATAGAGATAACTACGATTCTATCCCTCCCGAGTCCCGATGGGTCCGACGGCCGTCCGAGTAGTGGACTCTTGTTGACTACTCAATAGAAAGAAATCATCAATTGATAGGTCGCATCCGTGGTTGGCTGGGATCTCATGCAAAAAGCCAAAAAGCTTTTTATAGATATGACCCTTTCATCTCTCCCATTCATAATGTTCTCTTAAACTTTTGTTTATGCCAATTAATTCTGTTCAACAATGACACATATTTTTTCATAATTTTTACATAATGTGCTCCTTCAGAAATATTATTATGATTGATATTAATAGATTATTCCTAAGAATTATTATTAAAGTTAATAAATATAAATAAATAACTATATTAACATTCCAATTAACAGTTATATTGTGAAGAGATGCACTATTTCATATTCAACCAATTAACAGCACTGTTTAAGTTCGACAAGGTATTCGAATAGCTGATTCCTTTCGAGTGTAAGACAGTCGTTGTATCTTGGGAGGCCAACGTCCACCGTTTTAAAAGCAATCGGTGGAGGTGAATTAATTTGAAAGAAATAATGTCCAACATTAAACTCAACTATAGATAATTTTATATTTTGTAATCTATAAGTTTATTTAATTTTTTTATATATATTAACGATCTGATTTTTTTAGAACTCTTTGAAATAAGATTGTTATCGCTAATACTAATATATTATCAAATACAGTAAGTGCATCTGGAAATTTTGTGTAACACTCTTCAGAATGTCGAAGAAACATTTAGTTACATATACATAAAGATTAACTTTTAATTTATAGATATCATACACATAATCTTCCTAAGTGACAAGATAATGGCATACGCAGCATCTTAACATCCACTAATTAATTAAAATTTGAACACAAACTTTTGATGACAAGGAAAATAAGGGAAGATTGAATTATATATTATATTTTTTAGGTTGGGTTTTTTTCGTTTAGATCTACAAAGAAACCCCAGATGGGTTTGGAAGTGAATAGTGCAGTCAAACTGAGTAAAATTCGTAATGAAAACTTTGGATTAGCAATTTGATTGTAATTAAGAATTACCAAGTGGACCAGGCATTAGAGGAAAAGGCCAAATCGTAGTTGGGCCTAGGCAGGATAAAGTGCCGACATCCATTCAACAATTAGATTCGTCACGTCTGTCCCAAACAGTGCGAGGCTAATCACATCGAGTGGATTTAGCAGCAAATGCGGGATTGTTCATTCCTACTTATAGAAAGCTACAAAACGCTCTTCGTATATATATATATATATAGAATGTGTATTTTTTAACAGGCTAATATAAAATAAAATAAAAAATAAAGGAAGGAAAGAGGCTATATTATCAAATATGGGATCATCCATAGAATATTAACAAGGTATTAGTAAAATAACTTGGGCTACACTCAACTCTAGTAGAGTTGGTAGGAGGACATGAGTTCAACTCTAATCTCAAATAATATTATGAAAAAATTATTTGGTGTTTTAGTGGTTTGGCTCGATTCAGTTGATGACTCGGTAGTGCGATTAGTTTGGAGGAATAGCTCAGCAGTGCAACAGTTCGGAGCAAATATCGATGGGTATTTGGTTCAGAACACTTGTTCGACAACACATGTGACTTGAAATCTAGACTAGACAGCTAAAAAGCTCGATAGAATCTAAATATCTCTGTATCTAAAGAGGGTTTGCTCTTTGTCCGGCTCATATATAGTCTTTGGGCTCGTGACTGATAAAAAAAATTAATAATTTGGGCTGGGTTGGGCCGGGCCGGGCCAACATTAGCCCGAGGTCACATGCGGCGCACGTGACAACTAAGGAGTGAGAGAGACGAATTATTCCACATTTTCCATGGATCTGGGCGCCGACGGCTTCACAGCGCCTCGTTTTTTGGCTGCAGCAATCACCAACTACGCGGCAAAACGAAAGAGAGCAGAGCTGCTTAACCTACTTTTTAGTACTCTCTTCTTTGGCAGGTAAAATAGCAAAAGCAAGAGATGGCCGCCTCTTTAAATCTCTCCTCCTTCCGCCTCTCCTCTCCCTCCTTATCCTTCTCCACCGCCGGGCCCTCCTTCTCGAGGCCGTCTCGTTATCTCATCACATGCAGCTCGATTGCCTCCCCCTACTCAGCCGTCGTGCTCGTCGCCGACGAGGCGCCGCCGGCCCCGGCGTCGGTGGAGCGCACCGTCGTCCGCCTCGGGCTCCCGAGCAAGGGTCGCATGTCTGAAGAAACCCTCAATCTCCTCAAGGTTCTTTCCCCCTCTCTCCCATCTCTCTCGCATTCGATTTGGCTCGCCTTACCTGATGTTTGTCTCCGGTGATTTGGAATCAGAGCTGCCAGCTGTCTGTTAGGAAAGTGAATCCCCGGCAGTACACCGCCGACATCCCACAGGTGATTTCCTTTTCTATTGAGTCAATCAGATTTTTTGGGATAACGGAATCTTTTCATCGAGGGGTTAGATTTGCGTAATTTGAGGCATGTGTTGGTCTGTCCGAGTGGATCATATAGTAATTCATGGATCTCTGTGTAACGTTTGCCGTCCATCTTTCTCTTCGTATCTTATAATGCGTATCTCTGTAAACCTGGCTCTCAATTCTAAGAAACACCATGTTCTAAATATCATATCTTATAGATGTGCTCACATGCAGCTCCCGAATTTGGAGGTTTGGTTTCAGCGACCTAAAGATATAGTTCGTAAACTGCAATCGGGGGATCTTGACCTTGGTATTGTGGGTCTTGACACAGTCAGTGAGCATGGACAGGTATGCATCTACAAGTTCATGTTATACAAGTTGATACTCTTGGTGATTACGGAGGTTCAGGAGGTTAAGGTTACAAGTAGAACCTTTTATCCTTAGTCTGGTCATTGCAGAACCTGTTGTATAAGGTTCTATTTGTGCTGTTTTTTTACCACGAGTTTTGATGATGGGTAGAAATTAGCAAACTGATTACAGTTTTCCATTTTTTTTCTAATTTATTATGCTGTTTTAATATGTATCTGCAAGAGTTGTGTTTTGTCTCTCAACTAGATTTAAGAATATATATTTCAGACTTTTCGTCATTAAACTTTTATGTGCTAGCATATAGTGATAAAGAGGTTTGAACACAGGGAAATGAGGACTTGGTTATAGTTCACGATGCCCTTGAGTATGGAGCTTGCCGTCTGTCACTTGCGGTATCTATATTGTTTTAATGCAGTCATTTGGAGTTAACATTTTGACTTGCTTCTAAATCCAGAAAGGTGTGTCTGTACATCTAAGAGATGCTATGTTTAACTATACAGATTCCTAAAGAAGGCATATTTGAAAACATAAATTCCCTAGATGAATTAGCACGAATGGCTAAATGGACAAAGGAACGGCCATTACGGATTGTTACTGGATTCTCATACGTAAGTTCACTGCCCATATTTGTTTCAAAGCTGTTATTATTTGACTTGGGTTCTTAAATATTGGATAATTTTAATTTTTTGACACAGCTAGGCACCAAAATTTTGAAAGAAAAGGGTCTGAAGCATGTCACTTTTTCGACTGCTGATGGAGCACTTGAGTCTTATCCTGCGGTGATAATATCTTCCACAATTTGTTCACATATTTTTGTTATTGAGATTTTTTTCCGTTATATACTCGTATATTTGCTAATAGTATTAATCCTTATACTTCTTCACTTTGATGCTTGTATCCCTAGTAATGTCAGCAACTTAGCATTATCACTAGCTCTATGACATACTGTTTCAGTCTGCATTTCCTTGTCCTCTAAGAGGATAGTAATCCATATTTCTTCAGGCATGACAATTGGCTGCTTGGAAGAATTTGATATGTGTTGGATTTCGGGATCAATTGCTTAATTATTTGCAATTTTTCTTTACTATGTACAGAATAGTTTCCTTAAAAAATTATTCCAGCCAACTAAAATTGTTGAATGTCTGTGCATCAGGACTGGCCTAAACATTTCTGGAGGTATTAGTCTAGAATATCAAATGACATTTTCCAGAGTCAACACAATGTCACAATATCTCTCCTTTTTTCGTGTTTCTTCTGTTATTTTGTCTTCCCTTTCTCTTGAGATACTGTTTTGTTAGTCTGATCTTTCCTATTAATCTTTCGCTCTACCCTGAGGCTTTTGGTCCTCTAGTATTGGGAATCTTTCTCATCATTACCCTTCTAAGGGCATACATGTTGATCTTTGATTTCAGAGAGCTCAGCCTTTTGAACTTTTAAAACCAATGTTGATAAATTCCTACATTAGTTTTTCACTGTTATTATTATTATCTGGTACCCTTAATGTATGTAGGGGCTAGAAAATAATGTAGTAATTTGTAAATGTCTGTTATGCTTTCATTTTGTTTTCGTGAATTTTTTTTTAATGGCTTCCTTCTTCTTTTCCCTACATTTAGGTAGGAGAATATTGATGCATTGGCTTCTAAGGGTGCTGTGCATTGGTCCATCTGCTCCAGTCGATTCATTAGTTGCTGTTCTTCACAAGGAACAAACATGAGCAACTTACACTCTTTGAAATTTGACTTGCTTAATTATACCTTGGATCAACTGCATTGGGTATTCTTGGGATTTAATCATTCCAACAGTTAAACTGAAATTGATTGTTAGATCTTCAATGGAGATGGCAAAATGGAATATTTTGCTCATTTGCAATTTAATTACTTGCTTAGTCCAAGTTGATCATGCCTAGGGGCTTTCCCTCAAAATAAAATAAAAATTGATCATCACACTATTTGGAGTGCATCACTATGTGTTTGTCACCGTCTGAAGCTTTTTCTAGTTTAATACTCGATGGAAGTAGCTACATCATCAGTGAACTTTTTATCCCCAAGGCGAGGAGAAAAGTTATAGATTCATAAATGTTTTCCTTAGTTGGGCATGATATTGTTCTCTTACAATAAAACCATGAGCTCTAACTTTGCCTATGATGTTTTCTGGCACTTCAGATGGGCACTGCTGATGCTATCCTTGATCTGGTGAGCAGTGGAACAACTTTGCGTGAAAATAACTTGAAAGAAATTGAAGGTGGGATTGTTTTAGAAAGCCAAGTAAGTTCTGTATGCTTTCTGCTCACAAGCAATTTTATATAGACCAAGAACACTATCATGAATGCTTCTGGGTCCAAATGAATAAAGCAATTATATTTGGATTTTTTTCCCTAGGAACCAGGACAACTTTATACATATAAATTTATACCTTATTGCAATTTATCTGATATATCGCAGGCTGTTCTTGTTGCTAGTAGGAGATCCTTGAACACACGGAAGGGTGTATTAGAGATTACTCATGAGATGCTTGAAAGGCTAGAGGCTCACCTGAGGGCAACCGGCGAAATTATGGTAAAATTGAAATTCATCCAACAAAAATGTTACCTGTTTGTTCAGTAGTTGTTTTGAATTATCTTTTCCAAACTGTAAGGTCACAGCAAACATGAGGGGAAACAGTGCAGAGGAAATTGCAGAGAGAGTTCTTAGTCAAACATCATTGTCTGGTTTGCAGGTAAGCTATCAGATGTTACACAATAAATAAAAATCAGCTTTTCTTGGTGGGAAGAATTTTCAGTTATTGTTACATACTGTAAACAATTTCCATTGCCATAGTATTTTCCCTTTGATAAAATCAGAATTTTACTTGATAGATTTTTGACTTATCTGGCCCTATTACACTCTTATGTTGGCCTCAAGATTTGGAGTATTATACCTTAATTTAGAATCTGATTCCAACTTGTGACATTTCAACATTGTTGGTTTTTGGACCATGAATCCTTTCATTTGAAATATTTAACACCTTCTTGTAGTTTCTTAATCAGTACAAGAAAGGTCATTCTCCTCTGCACCAGGCTCCCACTAATATTTAGCCTGAGGGGAATAGAAAGTACAAAACTTCAATCCCACTACTAAAGAGGCTATTTCCATGGCTCAACCTATGGCCACTTGAAATTAATGTGCTCTCTCCACTTGCCTTCTGTGAAAACATCGGATCAAGTTGTCATGTTAGGTTTATAAAGCTGACTGTAATATGCAATAACAAATGAGTTCTTCAATTTGGTAGTTGGTACACAAGGTTGTAATTTGGAAGAATTAATTAGCGATTGAGGATCGAAGTGGACCACCGACTGGAATTGATAGGTGAAAAGATGTTGAAGTATGCTATATCAAAGGCATATTATGGTTTCCCATATTTACATGAATCATTTTTCATGCTGCATCAATCACCCAATAAGTGGGCAAAATTCAGGTCCAATCATTCATTAAGTCAATGGTTTGAAAATGACTGTTTGATTATTTTTACAGTTGCTTTGGACTGATGTATGAAATTGGAATTACTCTTTTGCTGCACATTTTTTGATTAAAAAATTTCACTTAGTTTTGAGCTTAATGGGTGTGGTCAGCCTAATGATTATGGTCCTTGTTCCTGGTTATGTTGCATGTAAACCTGTTTGTGAATCTGTGAGAGCTTGGATTACAGAATCTCCTAGAATATTAACTATTATCATTGACATGATTTATGGTTCATGGAAAACAGGGTCCTACTGTGAGTCCCGTTTTCTGCTTACGTAATGGCAAGGTCATGGTGGACTACTATGCAATTAACATTTGTGTTCCCCATAAGGAACTTTACAAGTCTATTCAGCAACTGAGATCTGTAAGATATCTACTTGAACTTTTGCAAATGCAGTCCTTCTGTTGAGTTCCTTTGTAAGGTGTTGCATGATGCTGAGTGACTTTCTACTTAAAGATCTTAGTGTGGGGACCCATGAGTAATGCCTAAATTCTGTTATTTCTTCCCAGACAGCCACCTGTCAACTTCCTACGCTCGGACTTCTGTCTAACTTGCTTGAACACATGGCCATTATTTCTACTTAAAAAGTTGTATTCCTATAGTCCTACCAGTCAGAAAAACCAGAAGAATCTGATCTACTAATTGCTATAGAATATCATTGAGATGTGTATGCATAATTCATTTCATGAAAACTTGGAATTCCAAAAGTTAATTTGTTCATCCTACTGCAATTTCCACTCTGCAGATTGGTGGTAGTGGAGTCCTGGTATCTAAGATGACTTATATTTTTGATGAAGAGACTCCTAGATGGCGGAAACTTCTCTCACAACTCGGGTTGTGATTCTTGGTTGATTTTTGCCACAAGAATTATCTTGGTGAGTTTGTTCTGCACAAAGTCAACTTGATTGGATCATGCATCATGAGGGGAAATTTCTTGGTAGTGCTGTTTTTATCTGGGTGTAACTAGTGGTAATGGAATTTATTATGTTTCCTATCTGTGCCTTCATATCTGCTATTATCTTGGGGCTTGAATAGTTAAGCAACAAAAGCAGCTTCTGTCTAAATGTGAAATTGAGTTTGTTTTTTTATGTTAAAAATCATTTACCAATGTGCAGGTGGTGTGTTTCCTCAGAGCTTGTTCGTCTCCAAATCTTGGAACACAAGTAGGCTTGCTAGTAGATGATGAGAGTTTTCAGAGCAGTCCCCACCATCATGTGAGAACCTCCAGTTTATATGCAATTCTTGCAGTGGTCGTTTGCAAGTTTGCTAACTTATTGCCCACCTTGCTAAAATCAAAACAGTCATGTATGTTGTTAACGTGATTATGAACTATTTCCCTTGTTGTACTTTAGTCGTAATGTGCAAGAATGAAACCTTTGGGAGGTAATAATGTATGTTCTGTCTTAAAAGTGAGATGATCAAGTGGTTCATTGATGAAATCTGTTCCACCTAATAGGTCCTTCTAAATATGTTTACAAACATAATCTTTTCCCCTGCTATCCTAATTAGCTGTTGTTCTAGGCCATCAATGTTTCCTTTCTTCAACCCAAACCACTACTCAGATAGTAGATATTGATTGTTTAGAACATGAGCACACTTAAATCAAGAGCCATTATTGTTTCCTTCTGCCATCACTGACAAATCATAAAGACACCAGATCTTTAGTTAACCGTTGACTAATTCTTCGTTCTCGTGGTTTGTAGAATATTTCTCCAAGAACTTCAGCATTCTATTGACCTTTAGAATGCCCTTGTTGGATGACTTTTGTAGGCATCTATCCTAGCAATATGCAGAACTAGAAAAAAAATGTTCGCATACGTATCTCATAAAAATGATGCTCTCGTACATGAAAAATAGAGGGGAAAGAATAAGCACGATTTAGATGATGAGCTCATATCGGAAACGAATATTACTTTGTTGCTGGGAGGTTGCGATAGCAGATCTATTGCTGGGATAGAATAAAATTAGTGGATAGTATAAAAGACGAGTGGGAGTATGTCAACCTCTGATGCTTCGCTCGTCGTATGCTCGTTGATTGGAAAGAATAATCCTCTTGTTTGTTTGGAGATATGGGAGAGATGTGACTGTATGCAAAGAGTTTACTCAAATCTTACCGGAGAAGAGGGATTGTTCACTCATGGCTGCTTTTTGAGAGAAGAAAGAGAATCTAACTGTAGAGGAAGGGACTAATAAATAGGTATTATCTAATCAAGGGGCAGAGTAGTAATTGCAAATTAATATTAAATTAATTTATTCAAAATGTATGGAATAAGAAGAGAGAAAATTTATAGATTAGTATATCCCAAGATGTTTAAGTAGTTGTTTAGTTACTATACTATTCTAAGTAGACTTAATGTTTCTAATCAAGCATAAGCTTATCCCTATTTTCTATTTTAGCGAGAGTTCACTTATTCTCTTATTCCACAAGTGAAAGAAGACTAATATGTTAGCAAAATCTTATTGATGAAATCATCTTTCCTAACAAATATTCTTCAAAAAAAAACTAACATATCTTCCTCGATAAATATTCCATCCTGAAGTTCAAATACCTGGAATTAACCTACCTGACTTTTCACATATTTATAATATTTATAAATCAAATTTTTTTATTAAATATGTGCAAAAAATATTATGAATAATATTAACATTAACACACTTTGATCATACAAGAATATTTTATCTGTTACAAGTTATTATTTTTTAAAATAAGTTCTCATTTCTTTTTGCTTCTAGGTTAGAATGAGTTTCATCTTCTCCCCAACCTTAATCTCAATCTCAAAAGTAAGAAAGGAGCTCCATCTATTCCAACATTAATTATTTCTCATCTAGCCTCATAGCTGCTTGGGTAAAATATTTTGGTAAGAGTATTTTAGGTTGGGTATGGTATTTTTGATCGAATAAGAGAAGTTTGATAATTCTTTTATGTAGCTAAGTTAACATTGAAGTGTTTTTAACATTACTTGATAAAATAGAGGGCTCAATTTGTAAGTATTAAAAATGCAGAACATAAACCGCAAACAGATGACAAGGCAAATGCAAATGCAAATTTCCATTTAAATTATTATTTGCACACTTGGGCAATGGTTTCTTTACAAAAACCTCAACATTATAATCCAAATAAACCAATTATGCCACTTCCAAAACAAAGTTAATCAACTGGTATAATATCAAAGTTAAGATCAGAGAAGCATAATATCAGATTAAGAGAGAAAAAAAAAAAGAAGACACACCAAAGCACTGATCACAACTTCTGCAACTTCTGTTGCAACCAATGATTGTGGAACCATCTCATATGTACTCCTTGAGTTAGAGTGTTGTTGTTGCTTCCAGTAAAATGTATTTGGTTAACCCGAGGTAGTGCTAAAGTGTTGTTGCTTCCAGTACAAAGAGAGCTGGTTGAGATTTCGCTGCACATCCATATTTAAAGGTACTATATTTCCTGTGCACCCCAGTGAGCTTGCCAGTTCCAGCCTTCTGGTGGAAATCTACCATCAAGCGAGAGCACTCACTACAAAAGAGAGAAGAGCCAAGAAAGGGAACAAAAGAGATTATGAGTTTCAAAGTTGTTACAGTTTGTAGTACTAATGGGCATAAAGATCATAAAGAACTCAACAGAAGCTGCTCCTCTGAATAGCTAGTATATAGCTCACTAGTCTTAGTCCAACTCTTGAAACCTTTGAGAGAACACTGAGCAGTGTAGATAGCAGCAGCAGCGAGCAGTGAAGGATAGAACTTAAGCATTTGGTACTCAACCAGACAAAGCTCGATGATGAAAAATGAAAGGAGCTCCATCTATTCTCATATCATAAACAAGAGATACATATGAAATTGCTGTTTCATAGAAAATTTAATTTCTTCCACCAACAACCTTTAACCAGAGTGTTGTATACCTGTCTATCGGACTGAGCCGCCTTAAGAAACCTTCTCATAAAAACATAAGGAGTTGGCACAGACATGTTGAATTGCAAGGTGTTGACGATCAATCTTTCCTGCTCAAGTAAATCAGGTAAAGTAGATGACATAGACCACAAGATAATTTGTCATAAATCCACGGTTAATATTCATTGGTGGTGGCTTCCTATTATTTTCTACCTGTCCTACTCATCCAGCAACTGATTAACAGTAATGAGCCAGAATAACAAAGCAGTGAAGTTAGTCTTTAAGCATAAAACAGTGGTTTAATGCACTTCTTTCATAGTCATTACCATTTCAAGAACTTCTTGTCTCGTGTAAGCTCTGTCGGAAATTAGGATTAGATCCTCAACAACTGGGACAGATACTTCCTCATACTTGCAAGCGAGAAGCATGGCTGTAATTCCCACCAACTGGAGCTTCTTCCTTACAACCGTCTGCTTTGCTAAGAATCTGTCTATGATATTCACAGTGAGAAATAGAGTCTCATCCATTAGCTCAAATTTATAATGCACCTGCGGAAGAAACACAGGAATTTCTCATCCATAAGTTTTTGAATCGAATGATGAGAAAAGAAGAAATTTTTGCTTTTGAAATATGAACAATTGTTAGCAAGTACCTCTATGAGCCAGTCAATGAGAATAGCTCGCATCTTTTCATTGATGTCAAACTGGTTGGACATGTAGTCAGGGTGGACACAGCCAGTAACCTGCATACGGTCAATTACTTTAACTCGACTCCGATCACCTTGCTAATGAACGTAAATTGCATAGTTAGGCATTTTGTCCATCAAGCAGATCAGAAACAGTTCTTCTGTTTTCTTATCAAGTATAAGTTGTTCATATATCTTTCCTTTTTTCTATGAGTGCTCGGGTCGAGTCTACATTGAGTTGAAGGAATCTTTTTGAATGATTCCTATGTATTTAAATACAACAAAGAATAAAATATCTTTGTCCTCGGGTCTATTTCAGGTACATACAGGAACTCTTTTGTGTCTCTTTATGCCCATAAGTTGTTGGAAATCCTAGTTGAGTTTCGTAAAAGCAAAATCATATAAGAGGATGATCAGAAAATGGGGAATCTGAGCAGACGATTTTATAAGTGATGACAAATTTATCTTGTCATGTTGAGCTTATGCTGCTGTAATATGAATATCTCCACTTTGATTTATCTGACATTTCTAATGACTTAATTTAGATAATATTATTCTTTTTAATTAAATTATATTATCCTTTTACATATAGACAGGAGACACACCATAGTTTTCTAGGTACAAACTCTTATTATCTAGTGTTGGACAATTTATAAAGTGCTTTTCTTACCTATCTTTTGCAGTGGAACTGTGGAAGGGTCTTTACTGGACCCAAGATGTTTATTATTCTATTTCCCTTCTTTCTTCTCCTTGATTTTATTTGAATTTGGGGTGGTTTCTCCCCATCCATTTCTTTCTCAAAGAACCTAGCATAGTTTTAGTCTATTAGGAAATAATAAACTAGGGAGATGACTTTTTACCCCAGTTTTGCCTTCTCTTTATTGCTGTTTATGAAAAGCCAATCAGACTAATTACACAAATTTATTGTGTTTAAAGAAATATCTGGAACAAATTGATCAGAGTAATTAAGGTAGACTGAAGAAAAAAGTAATGGTAGAATCAAGATTGGAAAATCCACCTCAGTTTGTCTGTAAAATCTGTATATCTCTTCAACATAGTCAACAACTGCAAGTGGATTATTAGAATCAGATCTGTCAATATCCAGAGTAGACTCCATAATAACATCCTCCATTTCAACCTCCTTGAACTCAGAGTGATCCTATAATATAGAATACAAGTGAAGTGATGCATCCATGAAGTATATACTCATTTCAGAAACTGAAAACCTTGGCAAGACCCAAAATTTTACAAAAAAGAGTGGAAAATAATAGCATAACACCTACCATTTCTTCAATTTCCTCAACCATAGGCAATGGTAAATCATCATCCATAACAATGGCACTAGAACTACTCAAACTGCATGAACTCGAAACAGATGGAATAGGTGGTTTCCTACTCCGGCCGAGCTCCGATTGCTCATTCTTCAAATTAGTTTCCTATGCCAAAATATTGTACAACATCAAAATGTTCCTCGAAAGCAAAATAGATGATATATATATATATATATATATATATTTTTTTTTTTTTTAATTTTTTTTGCAATCTATCTTTGGGGAATTACCTGATGACAAGATTGTGGTTTGCTTGCTAAGGAAGCAGCAAATTTCCTAAAACCAATTCATCAGCAAATACTTTAACCAGACAGAACCTAACAAGAAATAGGAACAATAAAAATTGTTTCTCCGAACCTTGTCATAGGGCGGCGGGTTATGGCTGGTTTATGCTCACCAATACTATTCTTTCTGGAAATGAATAAAGATCCAAGAATTAGGAGTAGGAACTATCTTATGATACACAAGTTCTTATTCGTTTTATAGATAAAATTAAAAGATCAAATAGATTACTCGGTTAATGGTCTCTTATTCACCGCACAAGGATAGGGAGGAACGCCTGCCAAATTCCTTATATCCCTCAAAGCTCTGCGATTCCCCATCTCCGCTGTAAGAGAGAGAGAGAGAGAGAGTTAGGATATATTAGACGAGGTATCACACACCAAGATCAAATTCTTGGAGTGATCAAACAAGAGAAACAACAAAGATTACCTCTGAAACTGGTGTTTTTTGCCATAACTCGATTGTTCTCATCAACTCTATCCATCTCTAAGTACCTTCCACAAAATAACACACAATTCAAACACATATATTTGAAAAGACCTGTGATATATAGCCCCACAAGAAAGGAACTCAAAATCCAAGATCCAAGAAAGACCCAGACGAGAAAATCGATCACAACCTTCACCGTCTCGCTCCAATTCAATCCTCCTCCCCCCTCGAGATCCCAAGATCGTCCAATTCTTTTCCAAACGAGAGGAGAGGTGAGCTGAAGAGGTCAGAACCCCATCTAGTGATCCTTCGATGGGAATTTATTACCCTCGTTTTATCTAACTCTCTCTCTCTCTCTCTCTCTCTCTCTCTCTCTCTCTCTCTCTCTCTTTGGGATTTGGGAGAGAGAGAGGAAATTAAGCGCTCCGAGAAAAAAGAAAGATTATTAATTTTTTTTAAGTCTATTCGTAGCAGGAAGGGGAGGACGTAAAGAACGGATAAATGTCCTTAGATGCGTTTGTTTCCCCAAATTTAAAACCAACGGCTAGTGATTACGAGCCGTTGGATCTAAGCTGGAAAAGGGAGCAGTAGGGTTTGGTTCGCGTGGTCTCAACGGTCACCTCCCCCATGTGCTTTCAAAATTTTGAGTCTCCGTACGTCTCTCGCTTCCTTTGAATCCTTCTCCTCGTCGGTGGATGTAATGTTTAGGTCTTAGTTTCCGGTCTCCAGTTCTCTCTTTAATTCGTTTTCTTGAGAGGTCGCGACTTTTCGCTCGACGCGTGTCGGTCACGTCATTCCCTTTCCCTCATCGGACGGCTCCGATTCGCCGGTCCTGGTTAAGGGCCTTAACCCCAAGGTTTCGATCCGTTCTGACAGCAATGGGGACGGTTGATTTGAGCGTGTCGGGGTGCTTCGAAATACTCGAATAAAGAACCAAAGAATTAGACTAGAAGCCAAAACTGTTGTTGGTGGGTCCCACGTTTAATTCTAGACATGAAACTGGCACTTAGTCTGGAATTTGAGCATTGGCATGGCACAGAGAGATTCTTGGTTTGATTTGGACGGCTTTAACGTAGAAGACGTGAGGAGAGTTAAATTAATTAACTAAATAAATGAGGAACTTTCCCCATAAGGGGCAAAGACTGCAGATAGGTAATGAATGCAATAACTCATTGATTAATTTGTGGCAATATTATCCAAATATTTCTTCTCCTTTTTTTTCTTTCAAATTATAAGGCTGGCTGGCAATTTGAATTGCTCGAGACATGGATATAATATCAATCTTGTCTCAATTCTTGGCGTTATCAAGTTGGATGCCAATCAAGTCAAGTACGGCTTGAACAAAGATTTGTTTTAAATTTAATCAAGCTTGACCTTATACTTAAATCACATTTCATTTGTTTCTATTAATTGAGCTAATCATCCACGATAGAATATATATTATAAATGCAGTTGCAGGTGATAGATACGTCAAGCAATCATGACGTAATTTATCAAATTGCATTTCTTTGCATCATCTATATACTTAGATGTCTATAGCATGAGTCCTCCTGCCCTGATGAAAAATGAATCAAAAAAAAAAAATGGTCTCACCTCGAGAAGGGTGCCACAGCAGGAAGAGCTGAGTTGAATAATCAAAACATAAACAAAGAATGGATGAAAGACTTAAGTGCGAACAGGTCCACATAACAATCTTCTTTCTCTCTCTCTCTCTCACACACACACTCTCTTTCTTGAACATGCAAGAGATCAAGTGAGTTAGAGAGGGACCACTTGTTCCACATTTGATTAAGAGAAGTAAATTTCAAAATCACGACGGAGAATAGCACTAGACATAGATGTTAAAAAGCTTTTTTTTTTTTCTCTCTTTAATTATGCAGGCATATAGGCATCTGCAGAGTAGAAGTTCAAAATTTGAACAAAGGATTGTATACTGTTGCAATTTAACTTCAAGGACACTCATTCATAGTGATGGTAAAACATCACATTGCATACTGTTTTGACATGAGTTTGAAGCAGCGAGATTACTTCCCTCCTATATGAATCTCCAGTTTAAAATATGTTTAGCTCTTTTACAGACGAGTTATATTTATTTCTGTCACTTAAAGAATAAATTAAACTGCATGTATTAATCAAGAAACTCTGAAGAATTTTGATAGGCATATTATCTTTAACTCAACACAATTATTCTAATTATACATGCTCCAGTACTAAATTTAACAAAAATGGAGCTCAAAATTACAACATGACGTACAGCATAATAGAAGTTGACTACAGGGGTGTAGTATACAACAAGAAGAATGCTTACTCTGTTACTCATTACAGTTTATATCTGATGCTTTGATGCTAAAAGTGGATGCAAAGACTCCTTGATGAGACCTTGCATGATGTCTTTATTCTCAGAGAATCAAAGTTCAAACATATTTGGACTAGCCAGAGAAACCTACAATGAATCATCTGTGAATGTCAGCACACCAACTGCTTCCATGGCAATTTCCCTATATTAAACTATTTGAATAATGAAGAAAGTGGAGGATGACTAGTCTGCTTTAGAGTGACACTCTGAGTCTGCCTATAACTTAGCTCATCATTCATTGCATCCATGATGATTTTTCCAATGGCAAATCTGGTTTCATCAGGATCCCCTTTCTTGAGTAGATTGTAGTTAATGTCATATCTCTCTCTTTTCTTCTGATAAGATGCTATGTCAGTGTCCAGGACATCAAAAAGTTTGGACACATTCTTCCCCATCTTCTCTGATACAAACACCTGAAATCAAAATTTTCACAAACTGCTCTCAGCAACTGCCAAGTAAATATCCATCAATTCCTCAACTATGAGGGGAGAAAAAAAGAAAAAAGGAAGAGAATAAGTAAAGCATCAACAAGAGTCTGACCAAAATTCAGCAACATAATGAAATAACAAGCCATAGTGTCCAGGCTAGAAAAAGATAAGAAGAACAGACACTTGTATATACATACCAGTCCTAAACACGAAGAAGGCTCTTGATATCTAGCCAAAAATCGATGAAGAGCATCTAAGCTGGTCAAAGCATATACAGATGATTTAACCAACGATGCTAGATGTGATACTTCTTCCATGAGTAGCTCATCTGATTTAGTTCCAGAAGGCACAATAGTTTCAGGAACAAATTGAACCGAATTCTTGGCATTTTCTCTAATGAACTGTATTGCTGTAGTCCATGTCCCGTAGTACAGAATTGAGGAGAAAGCCCAAACTACCAGAGAATCTTGAGGGTGATCAACAAGTGCTAGATGAAATGCCAACAATCCTAGCCTGTTGCAGATGTGCAAAGCAAACGAAAGGACAAATATAAATCACGAAATAAACAGGGCCAGTAAACAGACGAAGTCCATGAGTAACCAACTAAATCGAACAGACGTATTATATGAGCATCAAATGGCCAAAATGACAATCAGATAAGTTTCAAGTAAACAAATTACTAGAGCTACTATTTTCAATATCAGAGTAGATCTTCTGAATAAATTATGCATATAAAGAATAGAACTACAATAAGAGTTTAAATCTGTGGCATTACTGAATTTCGAAAATGCATATAATTCTAGAGACATAAATATAAATTGAAGAACCAACACTTTGCCTCCTGAACCCTGATCGGATCCTAATGTACAGAACAAGAAGCAAAAAAGACATACTATATAACAGATGGATCAATTCTTAGTGCCTTCTATGAAACAAAGCTATATTTACAAAAAGGTTAACATTAGTTGATCAAGTAGAGAATCAGCAGCAGTTTATCTACCAACGTCTTTTCTCATTAGCAAAAATTAAACTAAAGTTGACACTTTCAGTGTTGGTAAAAACTTAATAAAGAGATGTAATGCAGATAACTGAGAGCTAGTTCGACAAGAGAGATGTATCTCCACCTTGAGTATTAAAAAAACGGTCCTTTTAAAGAATTAGAACACAAATACAAAAGTTTCAATGCAAGTTGCATAGCTTTCTGGTATGGTCACAAGCAAAAGAGGCATGTTGTAGACATAGTCTTCTAACATGAACATGCAAGTCAATGTAACTTATAGTCTTCTAACATAAACATGCAAGTCAATGTAACCTTTTGTTACGAGTGACCAAAATGAAGGCGATAATATTTGCATATAGGTTTCTTACCACAAAGCGCAGTCACATGGACGGTCAGCAGCAAGTAATTTATCAACACTGGAAAATAGCCTCTGTAGAAGCACAAATTATACACATAAGGAGCTTTTATATAAATACTGGTCACATCTAATAGGAAGCAGCATAGAATCAAAGCCAAAATGAATATGCAAGTAAATTTATGGGATACATTTTTATTTCAATAATGTTTATATCACAAATCAGACCACTACAAAAATGACAAAGTAGAAGACGCTTATTCAGTCAAATAGATTATTAGATTATTAAGTTTCTCAGTTAATTCTTGAGCAAAAGAGCAAATCACTGAAAAGCTGATCATAGATTTTCAAGTTATCATGCATCCAATGAGACAAAAAAACTATGGGAGTGCTATAGGCTATACAACAATGCAATCTATAGGAAGCAACTCAAGAAGCCATTAGAAAAATGTCCAAGGAAATGATGGATATCTTATCACAAAACAGCTACTCACCATGAGCATATTAGACCTTCCATTTGACTCATCTTTGGTCTGATCAGCCAGATATGCTGCCTAATGTACAAATCAGATTATGGAAGAACAATTTATAACAATTTAGTGAGAAGTACTGAAATATTATTTTAAAATAAGCACAAGTAGCATTACCACTCACATGAAAAGGGAGAAATATCGGAAGAAGTCGATATTTTTGAAGTAAATAAATAGAGGACACAGCTGCTCCATATGCCAGCATGAAGTTCAATTCCATCAGCAGCCTTGACTAAGCAACAGAGAAGAAAAGGATAAACGATAGAAAAGATGGCATAAAGATGTTGTGTCTCAGCGGAATAAACAACAGGTTATAAAAAAGATAGCTGTTAGAAAAGTAAAAGAGGAATATTGCATTAGTGTATATAATTGAGAAAAAAATAGATATAATTGGAATTGACTTCAAGGTCATATATATTCTCTTTCAAGTACCTTGTCAAGATATATTATGGATGAGGAAAGATCTTGAATAGCAGTTGCAGTCTCCTTAGAAAATCGAAAACCAAGGCGAGCAACAATTCTCAAGCCACGCAAAATTCTAGCTGTGATTGCATTTTTTTATATTTACCTCCAATTTCAAGTATTATGAAAATAAATGAGAAGATTTGGAATTAATAAGACAAATACCTACCACAATCCTCCTTGAATGATAAATGAGCTGGAATTACAGTAGACACCTGCTTGATTCCAAAAACAAACATAGAATGCACTGTTGATGAAATATCTTTGAATTAATGCAGAGTGCAGACATTTGGCTAGAATAAGCTCACTAATAAATGAAAACTTACCTTAGATGTCCTTATGTCACTTATTCCGTTAACATAATCGTAAATGGTACAGTCAAATGGGTCAAAGAACAACCTGTTATACAAAAAATTACTAACATCAGAACAAATCAAGTGAAGTCCTAGCAATAATAGATTTAAAGGGGGCCACGACTAAACAGCTAAGCATGTAACCAACTTTTCCATTATTAGTGAATGTACATCAAATAAATTACCCATTAATAGTAAAATCCCGTCCCATGCAATTTTTCCAGCGAAGAATGTCTTTCTTCTCGCAACTATGTGATACTTCAGGACAAACTAACTGTTGCCTTTCTTCAGTGTACTCATTCTTGGTGCTAAAGCTTGATACCTGAATTTGCAATTGGCAACTGAATGAGGATTTGGCATCAGAATTGAAAAAAGCAAAAAGAATATGACCACAAGGGCATAAGTTGGAACCTTAAACAAACCTCAACTATGGAGCCTAGAACTTGAACCTGGCATATTGGGAAACGACGCCCTACAATTATACAACGGTGAAACTGTTTCTTAATCTGCATCAGAAATAATATCATGTTAGTAAGAAAGACTGAGCATGATGATATCCAAATAAATCTCCAAATACACCAGAATTTTTACAAAACCTGTCTAAGACTGGCGGTCGTAACCACATCAAAGTCTTTTGGTATTCTCTTCAAGAGCAAATCCCTCACACACCCACCAACAAGATAGGCTTCAAATCCTGCACAGAGTATCTATCAACAAAGCTACAACCCTTATCAACCATGCCAGTAGTGCATACATTATATTATGATGATTCAAAATTGATGGCAGACTCTTTGATATATTTTGGTAGCTTCAACCCGTTGTGCTAGAATATTTATTAGAAATAACATTTGAAAAGCAGTCCTAGAAAAAAAGTGTTACGGAGAGAATCTCTACAGAAACTACTATGCACCTTTTCTTTTAAGGACTTTCAGAACTGTCCATGTAGGAGAAGATATCGCTGACCTGCTAATACCAACAGTCCTTGAGTCCACCGTCTTCCAACATGAAGGATCAAATGGACCTAACATCATAATGTTAAAGCAATTAATTTAGCAGTACTGGCCAAAATATATGAATCTTGAGTTGTTGCCAGAAGCTCAAAGTAGTAAGTTAAGATTACAAGCAGCTAATTTAGCAGTACTGGCCAAAATATTTAATCTTGAGTTGTTGTCAGAAGCTCAAGTAATAAGTTAACATTACAAGTAGCTCTCTTCCTGTTCTTCTCCATTCACTTATGCTGTGGCTATGGTCCCTTATTTTTTTTTACATCAAGTATAATAATAAAGTACCTTTTTTTCATTGAACTATTCATAAAAAGTCGACCAATAGACTGAATAAGAATAAGGGATATGTGTAGAGAATAATGCGATTCTATCTTTGGTTCAACAGTTATGGCTAGTTTCAGATATAAACTTTGCATAAAAACCTGGCATTTCTTCAATTGCTTAAGACATTGCAATATGCTTCCTTTTTGACATAACAAATGTGAATGTAACGTGTACGTTTAATTCAAATGAGATATATGGGCTACAGATTAATCCCAAACCAGCACACCCACATGTTCATATCCAAAGTAAAGCTTATATGTGAGCCTATGCTTGATCAAGAACTCCACGAAAAGGAAGAAGCTTTACCTTTTCTCACCAGAGAACGAGGATCGGAATCTTCAACAGTAGTGCTGTCGAATCCTCTCGCCGATGTATGGCTCCACCTCTGAGAGAAAGACGAAAAAAAGAAAGACGTCTAATACATCACCGAGCTATTCGACGAAATGCCACAATGAGATAGACATACGAGGAACAAAACTAACGAGAAACATAGAGCACAGAGGGAGAAACCTGGAGTTCGAAGATCAAAACCCGGATACGAGAGACGAAGGAAGGAAGGAGAAAGGAATCCCCTCGCCCGGACAATGCCATTAGAGCGGGGAGGTCATTCTGCGATTAGCTCGACCGATGCCACTGCGCTCCCAGGCGAGTGCCATTTTATAGGCATACACTGATCCACGGCCCTAATTTAACTAACTGGGCCTTATGCACGACTAAAGCCCAATATGAGAAAACCAAATGGGCTCAATTGAACCACCGTCGGTAGTACCGAGCTTCACATGAATTGCACGTGCAGGACCTCTATTACACGGCACCACCTAAATCCAGAGGAACAGTAAATTCTGATTCGTTTTCCCCTCATTTTATAAAGCCAGTTTGGATCCCTTGCCTCGTTTCGCACCTCGCGAATCCCTTCCTCGGGGGGCTTTAATTAGTCGGCGTTCTCGAAGCTTCGCACAACTCCTCTCTTCCTCCCCTCCTCCCGAGTCGTATAACATCTATATCCGATTCGCCTCGGCTAGGGTTAGGGTTCGGCGACATGGGCGGCGAGGGCGATTCCGGCGACGTAGATGGCCGTCCCTCCGCCACTGTCCACATCCGGTCGTCGAACGGCTCCAAGTTCTCGGTGCAGACGGATCTCGAGGCTACTGTTGGGGCTTTCAAGGCCGTCGTCGCCGGGAGCTGTGATGTGCCGGTAGAGCAGCAGCGTTTGATCTATAAAGGTCGGATCTTAAAGGATGAACAGACCCTCGCTAGCTATGGTATGCCCCCATTTGTTTTTTTAATCTGCCGTAGTCTGGGTTAAATTTGGATTTGATCGTTGTTGTTTCTTGTTGATTTGCCCTAATCTGATAACAATTCTGCCTATAAATTACCTTTCGCGTCGCTCGTTGCTCTGTAGGATGTAGTATGCTATAAGTTGTTCTCTTTTCTTTTCAATTAGCTCAATTCGAGAATTTTGAGAAGTTAAAGTTTTAGATCTCGTACTCTTACGACTCTGCCTGATATATTCTTATTATTTAATCGTGTTTAGGTAGTTCTCAAACTAGAATCTTAGAATTCTACAAAATTAGTGTTGGACAACATCTCAGTTAATCGGCACTTCATTATCGTCAAGGTTAACTACTAATTTTTCTTTTGGTGACATTTTGCTACGACTGCCTTGATGATGTAGAGCGAAATTTGATGAATGCTTAGCTTTCTCTGTTGGTTTAATTATCTGAAAGCAACATTTGTGGAAGAGTTGGATGATATCTGAAACAATGCTGTCATAGATACTTACTTTCAGTTGGAATGTTTAACTAGATATATCTTAGAACTCTCATTGGAATAATATATATAATGCCCATTGCACAAACATCTTTCCATATATATTTTAGTATATTTTATCTCTCTTCTTTATAAATTATAAATCACCTTAGTCTTGTCAGTTTATTTTTTATTGTCTAATCAATTGATAAGCTCCTTTGATCAGTTTTTGGTTCCGCTATTTTGGATAAAATTGTCTTTTGTTGTTTTCCTTTAGGTTCTTCAATCAAAGTGGAAGAATGTTATGATTAAAATTAGCTTACTTGTTTTTTTACAAGAAAAAGGTTAAACATACTTTACCGGGTACCATTTTGGATAAAATCATTTTTTGCCAGGACCACTTTAAGAAACTTGGTTAAGCGGTTTAGTGTTTTACTGATTTTATCTAGTTTGGTTATTTGCAAATTTCCTTACTCCTTTGGCTGGTCTGTTCTTGTCAGGGTGACAAAATGTATATTAAAATTGACCCTTCCTCATCTTCCCTTCTTGGATCATTAATTTTCATGACCCTTGTGAAACTATGGAACTCCTTGTTTTGGTATATCTGAATATCTACAGTGGACTTTTGAGCATTTGGTGGAACATTCTGCTGAATTAATGAGTTCTCTAGCTTTGTGGTCTGTCTGAGGTTGATCTGCAATTTGGAACCCAATAGAATTTCTGTTGGCAGCAGACATCTCATATTGGTGCTAGTTTAACCTTCATTTTGTTGATTGATCGTTTACTTTCTTTACAGGTGTGGAGTCAGATCACACCATTCACTTAGTTCGTGGTGCTGCCCCATCAACTACATCAGCTGCAGCAGCTACAACCAACCCAGTACTCGGAGCTTCAAGAACTACAAATAGCAGTTCAGAAGCTGGTCTAGGTGGCTCACTCTTTCCAGGTCTTGGTGTTAATGGGCTGGCTGGTAATGGGGCATCGGGTCTTTTAGGTACTGGACTTCCTGGGTTTGATCAAGTGCAGCAACAGCTAACTCAGAACCCCAACATGATGAGGGATATTATGAACATGCCTGCGATGCAAAGCCTTATGAGTAACCCTGATCTAATGCGTACTATAATAATGAACAATCCCCAAATGCGTGAGATCATTGACCGCAATCCTGATCTTGCTCACATCCTTAATGATCCAGCCATTCTTCGTCAAACTCTGGAAGCGGCAAGAAATCCTGAACTCATGAGAGAGATGATGCGGAACACAGACAGGGCTATGAGCAACATTGAATCTTCTCCAGAAGGATTCAACATGCTTAGACGCATGTATGAGACTGTTCAGGAGCCTTTCTTGAATGCGACAACGATGGCTGGGGAACGTGATGCAGGTTCAAACCCATTTGCAGCTCTTTTGGGAAACCAGGGTACAACCCGAACCAATGATCCATCATCAGCAAACTTGCCAGCTACTGGTTCAGAATCTACAACAGGATCTCCTGCTCCAAATGCTAATCCACTTCCCAATCCTTGGAGCACAAATTGTAAGTTTCATTTGCTCCATGCTTATTTGTGTGTTTTGTGTTTTTGTTTATACATTTTCTGCATAGTTAACTGAGAAGTTAATTGGACAGCTGGAGACTCACAGTTGGGGAACACTAGATCAACCCCTGCAAGTGGCGCTAGAGCTACTGGACCTGGTGGGTTGGGAGGACTTGGTTTACCAGACTTGGAAAGGATGGTTGGCAGTACACAAGATTCATCTCTTGTAAGTGAGGCTATGCAAAATCCAGCATTATTGCAGATGATGCAGAACTTCTTTTCTGACCCACAGACTATGAACCAGGTATAGTTGTATTGTTTTATGTTTTGCAAACCTAGCATGAGTTTTCTTACTTAAAGTTTGTCGGTTGTGCTAGATGCTTAGCTTCAATCCCGGTACACGGAGCATTCTGGAATCCAATACTCAACTAAGAGAGATGTTCCAGAATCCAGAATTCCTTCGCCAGCTTACTTCTCCTGAGACCTTGCAGGTATTTGTGAATTTCATAGAATAACATGACTCGGGCATTTTTGGACAATAAGTAACAGACTTTTCCTGCAGGAATTACTATCCTTTCAACAGTCATTTTTGTCGCAGATTGGACGACAACAGCCAAGCCAGTAAGTAATCGCGCATCTACTATACTTATATTAGATTTTTCTTTAGCTTATCAGTGTCAACTTCAGTTTTTCTCATGTAAGATGGAAACATGGTGGCAAACTCTTAAATCCGTAGAAAGGGTTTTTTAAAAAGTCATAGCATGTCTATAATCCTACATACGTTTACCATGCTTTGGTATAAATTTGTCCTATCTTGTTTTTATTCCTTTATTCATGTGATTATCGAGGATCTCAACTTTTCTTGTTGCTATTTATTTGTAGTCATTCCCTTTTTTTTCTTCGGTAAACCTCATAGGCACTATTCTTTCAGGGAACAGACCCAGGCAGGAGGTGGCACAGGTAACTGTTATTTGCTATATGATTTTTGGGATATTCTCTGCATTCTCCTGCTGTTTTCTTCTTAGTCTAGTTGTATTCAGCAGTCACATTGTGTTATACATGTATGTATGTAGGTATTCCAAGCAGTTCTAGACTGGAACTTTTAATGAACATGTTCAGTGGATTTGGGGCTGGAGGTCTTGGCATTCCTAATACTTCTAATGGTGCCGATTTTAAATTCCTCTGATTTTCCTTTTCTTGATTTTCAGTTAATTATTTGGTAAACTGTTCAATTGATGAGCTCATATTTATTGTTCAGTCCCACCAGAAGAACTTTATGCAACTCAACTAGCTCAGCTTCAGGAAATGGGTTTCTTTGACACTCAGGAGAATATCCGAGCATTGAGTGCTACTGCTGGTAATGTTCATGCTGCGGTTGAGCGACTTCTAGGGAATCTTGGTCAGTAACTATTCACCAATTATGTCTTCATATTTCATGTCAGCCTTTATCGTTCACTCTTGTAAGGCCAGCCAGTTTCACCTTATTGCCGTGAAGATGCCAAAACACAGATTCAGCTTCTGTTTTCAAAATGAAATAAATAGAGATATTGGTGGAAGAGTCTAAACTTGCATTGGAGGTTTTGTTATGTCTTTTAGTTGGGATGCTGTATCCGTACTATGATTGTTGTACATAAACATATTAAAATCTTTTATCTTATTGCCTGTATGCACCTCCTTTTGTTCTCTCTCATGTGATCCTTACTCAGCGTGCTGAGTGCGTTTTCTCCAGTTATTGTTATAATAAAATGAGTCAAATTGGTGTTTGAGGGAGAGTTGTATTACCAGATAGATTACAGTAGATACATTTATAATTTGTCCCTTAGACATGAAAGATGGGCCACTATCCGGAGGAGACTGGAGAACTTGCAAGAGTTGCAGTGTGGGTTTTTTAATTGACTTGTTACCCAATTCACTGATCCCCTACCCACTTATAGTTATAACAACCTGGATCTTGCAAATTCGATGTCGCAGTATTCTGGTACAAATTCCTCTGCTATGTCGAAATCTTCTATCTTTGATTGTACCGTGAATCGTGAAAGTTTGGAAAACTGGGTTACTATGATAAAGTTGTTTCTTCCATGTCCATTCTTTACCTGGCAAATATCTATTTGGCATCGAGTGTTAATCTGTGGTCTCAGTAGCTTTGAGCAACTGCTTGTATCTTGTTTATATTTTTGTTCAGTTGGTAAGACTGTTGAAAGTGATGCGAATCCAAAAAGAAATAAATAAATAAATAATCCTTTGGGGGATGTTATGAGTGACCTCTGTTACTTGGCTCTTGGGATATATTGGAGCCACCGGCCAGAATTTTTAGGTTAAGGACCCCTCATACTGTCATTTCGTATCAATTTAAAGAAAAAATTGGGCATATACATCTCTTAGAATTATTTAATAGTATCATTAAACTCTCTTCACTAGATAAATATTTTTTACTAGTTTGCTATATTTTATTAGAAGTTAATTTTAAACTGGTTAGGGAAATTAATTTAGAATTTGATATTAGACAAGCAATGCTATTAAAGAAGAGAGAAATAATTTTGTCTAGCTATTAGGCTAGTAAGGTCTTTAAGTTTTATATTTATCGAAATTTGTAATAAAATATGAAGGGAGAAAACTTAGTGATATATTTAAGTAGTTTAAAAGATATATTTATTTTAATAGGGTAAAAAATATATAAAATGATAATTAAGAAGGTCAAGATATAATCATTCTAAAAAAGTATTCGTCCTTTTATTCTCTCTAATTATTTTTCATAGCTCGTTGGTATACCTTGGAGACGCTCCTTTGTGGCCCAGCTTCTCCGCCAGTGCAAGTCATGGCGTCCACACTACCATGTCTTCTATTTTTTGGACCCACACCTACCCCGAAGTGCTGCAATTCCACAGCAATCTAAGTCGAGCACACATACCGAACAAAAGGCCCGACGTGGATTTTAAAGTATGAATCCACGTCATCCGGAGACCAGTGGCTATGGGTTCTGTTATAGAAAAGCCCAAAGGGATAAGGAGCTATCAATGCCTGGCATTCATAAAAAATGAACAGGGGATAAGCCAGCCTAATTTAAATTAAATATTTGTGAACGTAGTTCTTGTATTCCTTGGGATCATTCACAGATTTTATCGCGATAGGAACGAATGATGCGCGAGATGCGCCGCGATGGTGCTGGATCCTGTGTGAACATCTTCGGATGCCTTCTCGATTCCCGAGACCCACCGTTTACTTAATGGAATAAAATTTTATTTTTTTAAATAAAGTGTTGTTATAAGTCTGGCACTGGCACAGCTTTGGAGTGAGTCAGACAAGTTGTCTGATCAAGTTGGTTATAATTAAATCTCATAGTACGAAGGCTGTCGACATGGCAAGATAATAGTCTCTTGCTACGTAAGGATAATTATACTATTTTACGTATACCTTTAATCTCTTTTTTATGGTATTTAACTATGAGAAATTTCTAAAAATATTATTTCTATTGGTTATTCGACTATGTATAAGTGTCATGTTAAGAATAAAATAATTACCTATTTTTTTTGTGTTAATATTATAAGAGGGTTAGAGATTTTTTATAATTTTTTAGGACCAATATGTATCGAAGAAAATAAAAATGAGAGAGTATATTATGGAAAACAGAAGGTATTAATGTAATTATTACTTGAAAATTATGCATTAAGTCTTTTCATCTTAACGGACTAAGATCCTATATTGTAGGAGTAGATGATAAAGAGAAGTGCCATATATTAGATAAGAAATTAGATTTGCTCATCTGAATCAAATCAAACATATAACAATTATATTGTTATAAACAAAAGAGTATGGGGCTCAAAGATACATAAATAGTCTTTTACCATTATCTCGATTTAATTTGAACCGAATTCGCTTTATCTCGTACGGTATATCTCACGAGTGGAGCGAGACGGTAGTAGTGTTAAAGATGGACAAGAGGAGCGAATGGATGAGAACACGCCATAGACCCGCTAATCGAGTGACACGTACCACCAAACCATCGTGGGGCCCAGGTCGATACAACTGGCCCAAGCCTCTCTTCAATCTCTCTCTCTTATAAATGCCCCTCCGGGTCGAGAAATCTCGCGGACGTAGTTGCGTGAGGATTCCCCCCGTTCTTATCTCCGAGGAAGAGCATCTCATTGCCCTCGTCGGTGATTTCGCGGCCATGGATCCATACAAGGTACCGGCTCCTGCTAATTAGTAAACAAATTACTTTTTAGTTGGCCTTTTGTTTTGGTTTCTAGCAATCTTAGGTATGTGGGTTGGGTGATGGTTTTTGTTTCTCTCACTTCTCTAATCTAGTCGGTCGTTGGGTTCTTTCGAAATCCGAGTAAAACTTTCGTCCGTTATTCCATCCAATTGTTGTGTTCCTTTGGTATCTGAGTAAAAGTCTCGGTTTCTTCTTAGGCTTTTCATGTTGATCCCAAAGGAAATGCAAGCCTTGCTTGCTTTGATGATCTTAGGTCTCTTTTGATTTTGATAATTTCCTCTTGATTTTAGTTATTTTACGAGGTTTTATCTTTTTTTCCTATCTTAATCTGTGCTTGGCTCTTGGTAATCTTGCTTTGTGTCTGTCCATGTCGAGGTCCGCCTTTGGAAGATTTTGGCCCACTTTGTTTTCTTCTTTATCTGTTTTGCTTGTCTTATTAGTTATCATGCCCAACCTGAGGTTGGTTTATGCTTATGCGATTTCTGTTATTTAATGTACTCTCTAATTGGATTTTGATTTGCCTGCAGCATCGCCCTTCGAGTGCCTACAGTTCCCCTTTCTGGACCACAAATTCTGGTGCCCCAGTTTGGAACAATAATTCCTCATACACTGTTGGTTCCCGAGGTAATATAGGGCATATGTTTTTTCTTCTATGAAACAATTAGATTTTCTTCTTTTTTGGTGCTTTCTTCTTTTATTTGTCGCAGGTATGGAAATTTTCGAATCATGCCCAACATTTTCACTATTTTCTAATTAACACCCTATTAAGGATTTTGTAACTAGACTCCTTATTTTCCCAATAATTTTTACATAACACCCTACTATTATTTTTGAATTACTACCGTTAATTTTAGATTTATAGTTTATGTAACTCTACTAACTAAATAACTATTTACGCTTGGAAAATTTCTAATACTTTTCCGTTTGAAAATAGTTGGGTTTATTTAACTCAGGATGTCATGGAAATTATAAGAAAAAATAAGGGGTCTAGTTACAAAATCTTTAAAGAAAAATAGAAGGTCTGATTTGAAAATTTTCTATTTTTAAACATGGAACTTTGATGTCATAAATGGATTGGAGGCAGGAGCTTCTTGATGTATGAATATAGGTTGAAGTCATGGAGTCTGATGGAGAGCTAAATTTTTTTTATCTTTTACTATGATGATTATTTCGTGTATGCTGTTTGAATGTTTATTACTAGATTTTGTAATGTTTCAGTCATGCTTTCCATAAGTCAAGCTTTGTTACAACATTGTTTTCTTTTACTCTTGTTTATTACTATTTTTCATGACACATAAACAAGATGCTTAATCATCATTGGAAATGGATTTTTTTATATCATTTTCTGTGGATCATGTTCTTATTGTTCTAATTGGTTGGGTATCGTCAATTTGACATATGCCATTCCTTTGGTCATAAATAATATTTTGCAATTAAAATCTCGTATTCATATATAGGCTATGATCATGTGATGTTGCATGTTTATTAAATTACATTATGTTATGATAATGATATAGGTGACCTGATTTGTTTAGATTGTCTGTGAACTGTGCATAGTGTGCGTGCGATGTTCTATTTTATATTGCATAAATGTCTTGAGATTTCCAATAACATGATTCCTTCTATGGCTAAGAATTATTTGAATAATATTCTTACTCGAGTCTGGTAGGGCACTGAGTTTGTAGAAGCTATCCTTTTCTTTTTGAAACTGCAGTGCTTCATTGCTGGACTTTAATTTAGAAATTATTGTGGGTTCAATTCTTCAATTGATATTTTAAGTTTAATGATGACTGTTTTCATTGAAAAGGGCCTATTCTTCTCGAGGATTACCATCTCATTGAAAAGCTTGCTCAGTTTGATAGAGAGCGCATTCCAGAACGTGTTGTTCATGCCAGGGGAGCTAGTGCCAAGGGCTTCTTTGAGGTCACTCATGATGTCTCTCACCTCACTTGTGCCGATTTTCTTCGTGCTCCAGGGGTTCAAACCCCCATCATTGTTAGATTTTCAACTGTTATTCATGAGCGTGGAAGTCCTGAAACCTTGAGAGATCCAAGAGGTTTTGCTGTGAAGTTTTACACTAGAGAGGTAAAAGCTCTTGCCTGTTTGCATAGGCACTCAACTTACTCAGTTTGTCAAACTTTTCTTGGAGATGCAATCTTTGAATGCCATCACATTGGCTTGGATAGTTTTATGTCATTTGGTCTTAAAACTGAATGAAGATAGTCAATAATAACAAATACCTTGTGCATGTTCTCAGGGTAATTTTGATCTTGTTGGAAATAACTTCCCTGTGTTCTTTGTCCGGGATGGGATGAAGTTTCCTGACATGGTCCATGCTCTCAAACCAAACCCAAAATCCCACATTCAGGAGAACTGGAGGATTGTTGACTTCTTCTCACACCACCCAGAAAGCTTGCACATGTTCACTTTTCTCTTTGATGATGTTGGTATTCCAGCGGACTACAGGCACATGGACGGTTCTGGTGTCAACACTTATACACTCATCAGCAAGGAAGGAAAAGCTCATTATGTTAAGTTCCATTGGCGACCAACTTGCGGAGTGAAATCATTGCTGGATGATGAGGCCGTCATTGTTGGAGGTACTAACCATAGCCATGCCACCAAGGATCTTTATGATTCCATTGCTGCTGGAAATTACCCAGAATGGAAGCTTTACATTCAGACCATTGATCCTGATCATGAAGATAGATTTGACTTTGATCCACTTGATGTCACCAAGACATGGCCGGAAGACATCTTGCCTCTCCAGCCTGTTGGGCGCCTGGTTTTGAACAAGAACATTGACAACTTCTTTGCTGAGAATGAACAGCTGGCTTTCTGTCCTGCTATTGTGGTGCCTGGTATCCATTACTCAGATGATAAGCTGCTCCAGACCAGGGTTTTCTCTTATGCCGATACCCAGAGGCACCGTCTAGGCCCAAACTATCTGATGCTTCCAGCAAATGCTCCCAAGTGTGCTCATCACAACAACCACCATGATGGGTTTATGAATTTCATGCACAGGGATGAGGAGGTACATGGTTCTGCTCTTTTCTAATGCTGAGCTGACTTTTGCTTAACTAGTTAAAACCTTACATTCATGTGATGGGTTGTTTTTTCAGGTGAATTATTTCCCTTCAAGATATGATCCTGCTCGACATGCAGAGAGGTTCCCCATACCATCACGTGTTCTGACTGGACGGCGTGAGAAGGTGAGTTGCAATAGAGACAAATCTATGAACCTTTTGTATGAGACAATGATTATATATGTGTATTTTAAATTCATTTACAACATGATTTTAAGTTTGTGTCCAAACTCCAAAGCACCTTCAAACTAAAATAATTTTTTTAATCTAAAAAAGATGTTTGTTATTGTATAGACAGGAAATTTCATTTTCTTTTAAATCTCCGTACAACCAATAAGTTCTAAGGGATGATCATAAGATGACTTTGTTAATGACTTGTTTTTCTACATATGCTAATAAATTTACTTTTCATGGCTGTACATTGCAGTGTGTAATTGCAAAGGAGAATAACTTTAAGCAGCCTGGAGAAAGATACCGCTCATTTGACCCTGCCAGGTCTGTAATCGTTGCTCTTAAATGTTATATAATGTGCACATAGGTATCTATTTCATAGAGTTCTTTTAATCTCTTTTCCAGGCAAGATAGATTCATCCAAAGATGGGTTGAGGCATTGTCTGACCCTAGGGTCACTCATGAAATCAGGAGCATTTGGATATCTTACTGGTCTCAGGTTAGCCATGCAATTTCAATAACTATATATCTTATGTTTATTTTGCACAAAGCTAGAATGAGGGAGAAATCCGGTACACACCGGAGTTTTAGAAGAAAGGCAGAGGGATAGATTAAAATGTTTTAAGAATTTTCTATGAATTAATTTTCTTTTCTAGAATATTCGTGAATGCCTGTAAAAACAGATGTTTTCATTCAGTTGATTTGAACTTGAAAAGGTACAGACTTTAGGGCTGCTGTTTGTTCTACATTGACGAGTTCCATATGGATTCAAAAGTTTACCAATTAATATCGCTTTTAGATGGACTACTTGGCCCACAAATTCTTTTTTTCTTTTTGTGCGATTTTAGTTTCTGATGGATATCTTTTCCTGTGTGCACCGTGCAGTGTGACAGGTCTCTTGGTCAGAAGCTCGCCACCCGCCTTAGTATCAAGCCGAGCATGTAAGATGGTGCAAAGTGCAAACAACCAAAGGGTTTGCGATTAACAGAGAATTATACAGAAGGTGCCCTAGTGCTTGCAGTAAACAATGTTAATCATACTAAGGACATCTGAATTCATCGAGAGAACTTTTGGTATAAATAATATGCATGGAAGTATTTATGTTACTCTATTATCAGTGTAATAACATACTTGATGATACAATCCAACCTTTATAGAATGGAGTAAAGAATGATTAAATCATTGTATTAATGTTGTTGATGAATGATGGTTGGTCTATTTTCTGCGCTGATCTCTTGTTTTGCCGTTCATGGAATGGCTCACAAAATCCACATTGGCTGCACATTTGTGATATTTTGGCATCTGTATTTATTTTGATCTTATTTTTGGATAAAAAGTGGTTAAAGAGTGAGCTAAGGTGTTTTTGCACGTACTCGTACCAAACTTGATACAAGGTAAGAATGAGATTCACAGTATAATAGAGCAGTTGAAATTTGAATCTTTCCAAGACGATCACCTGAGAATCATTGGAAATCCATCAGGTAGTGGTGCCTCCCAACTTGGAAAGCTCCAATTCCCTCCTATCCTTCGTGAAGAGCAGTCGCTTCTACCGACAATCACTGTGAATCCTTCATCTCTTCTCCTGAGGACAAAATCTCCTAGAAGACGGCAGCAGACCAAAGATATGATATGCAATCAGCTGGGATTAGTGGGATAGCTATATAAATAATAAATGAAGTGATATAAGTTATCCGGATTATAAACTAATTTTTTAGATTATAAACAAGTTTTTTTAAATTACTAACGAGTTTTTTTTTTTTTTGAGTCATAGACGAGTTAGAACAGATTATTTAAATATGTTATTATATTATAAAGTTATCATGTCATAAACAGGACACAATTTATAGGTGAATTGATTCATTTATAATTTAAACCTAATTAAACTAAACCCAAACTCAATAACTCTCTATAATTAACATAGGCGAAGGAAGGAGGACCAAACTATTCCTTGCTTTCCAGAGACATAGTTGACATTGGCATAAGAGTGATATCATACTTGGGCATCTGTAAGTACTGCATGATATGGATGAGTTTTCTCATAATTGACATTTGCATCTCTTTGTTACAAGTAATGAGAAGAGTTGTAATGGACATCCTTGCTTCTCTGCTACAATTAGACGGAAAGAGCATCACCATCTTTACCAATCCTCGCATTATTAAAGTCAAAGGATAACTTGAAACAACATGGTAGGCAGAAAGATTTTGAAGCGTGGACGACATGTCCTCATCCGGTTAAGCCACAGTAGTGCATGATTTGTATATAAATTGGCTTAAAAAAGAATGGTTAACCTGTGTTGGATCTTTCCTATTTCTGTGGTCCTTGTGGAGTAAAAGAATATAATAAAAGGGGATTAAGCATCAATCTCCCACTTTTGGGGTTAGAACTTTTCTATCTCTAAGTTATAGTTCTCACTTTATCCTATAAATATAAGAATAAAGGAGAATCATGAATAACAATACTTAAGGGCATTGCATTAAAAAACCCTCCTTTTATAACTAAAATAATATAATTTACATAGAAGGGTCTAATCTTATTGTTACTAAAAGTTAAAGGTAAATTAATGCAAAAAATCCCAATATTTCAATCCTATTACTTATTAAAAATCTAATAAGCTATGTTCCCGTCAATCCATTCACGAAACCAATCATTAATATTAAAAACATAATTAAGGAGGGGCCGCATGGTCTCCCTCTCCCTCCTCCCGCCCTGCGCTGTCCTCCTCCCCCGCACGACTCGGAGCCTCAGATCCCTACTCCATCGACGTCCTCTCCCTCCCCCTATTTATACCCCCTCGTCTCTCGATCTCGCCTTTCCCATCCCTCGCCTCTCCCACGATCGCAACCGTCCCCGTCCTGCACTCGCCGAAGGTAAATTCCTATCGTCTCCGATCCAGTCATAGGGTTTATTCGTGGAATCTCGATCTCTGTGCTCAACGATTCGTTTCCTGTTTCTGTTATTGATCTGGATTTCGGGAGGGTTCTCTCGATCGCTGATCGATAACTTTGTAATCGAGATAAGTTGGGATAACACGCGATAAATAGGAAACGACCTCGGTCCTAGATCGATTCGATTTCGTGATCAGTTGATGCTTTTGGTTTTGTTTCCTAACAGTTTAAAGTTACTTGATCTTGGCATCCCAGTAGTTGATCTCTCACTCTCTCTTTGTCGACATTTCTTCGTAAGGTCCGGGCAGTACTGGTTTTTTTTTTGTTCTTTATCTCTCTTATAGTTAAGAGATGCAACTTTGCAACCCTCATGTTGCTATTTAAGACCGTGATTTTTTTTTGGGTCTTGTTTTAAGTGTACTCAGCAGCTATGGATTCGAAAGAGAGCGCGAGTTCTTCGCAGAAACTCCACACGAGGCTGAGGTTATGGGAATTTCCAGACAAATACATTCTTGAGCCGGTGGATAGTCTTGCTGATTCATATCTATCAATTAGTCGTGCCGATGGATCAATGAAGCTAATTGGTTTGTTTTTCTTTCATTATGTTGTCTTTGGGTAATTCGTATAGATTCTTTTTCTTTTCCCGTGGAATCCACTATATATTGTAACGGCCATTATATCTGAAGATTGACGTTAGACAGTTCTTTTTTGACACATGTTACTGGAAACAGAAGAGCTTCCACAACATAGCGCGGTTCAGTCTCCAAAAGTTCGAACTGTGTTTGGTGTGATTGGAATGCTTAAGCTTTTAGTAGGTAAGTCGACTCTTAGCACACAGTGATCTTAGTTTTCTACTTTTCCTGATTTTTCATATTACATCTCTTTTAATTGATTTTCTTAAACCACTGACTGCAACATATTTTTTGACCCGCACAAGTAGATTTTGTATGACTATCTTTTTCTTGCTTGTTTGAATAAATGGGTTTTATTTTTATGATAAAGAAAGTTTTGAAATAAGTTAACTCACCAACTATCTTAAAAGTTTAAGCCATTAGAGAATGATAGTTTTTCTATTTATATTTTAATACTCCCCTCATTCCCCCTTCCATTGGACTCGAGGCATTTTATAGGGTTAACAAGTAGAACTTGAATTAAACAGGTAGATATTTTATATTTTAAGATAAAGATGAGCATAACAGAATTTGAATCATAACCTTTTACTCTAATACTATGTTAACTCATCAACTGCTCTAAAAATTTAAGCTATTAAAGAATAGTGACTTTCATATTTTATATTTTAATATTTTCTCTCACTTGTGAATTTGAGATATTTTAAGATGTCCAATAAATAGATTTAAATTAAATGGGTGGAGGTTTTATATTTTTCAATAATAGATGAGCTTGACAAGATTCGAACATAGGACTTTTGCTAATATTAACTAACCGACTACTCTAAAAACTTAAGCTGTTAGGAAATGATAGTTTTTATATTATATTTTAACACTTCCTTTTATTTCTGGGTTGACATATTTTATTAGGTCTAAAAAGTGGATTTGAATTAAATGAGCAGGAGGTTTATATTTTTAGACAAAGATAGACATAGTAAGATATTAAGATTTAAACCTGACTTCTTACTCTGATATCATATTAACTCATTAACTATTTTAAAAGCTTAAGCTATTAGAGAATGTTAATTTTTATATTTATATTCTAACAGCACATGTCCTAAAAATGTTCTTAGTCTTGAATATTATCCAGTTACATGCTTTCTCTCCGTCTTGTGTTTGTTGCCACGAGAATTCCTTACGCATAAGGAAGATAAAGTGTCCATTTTAGTGGAATTGAACCAAGTTAATGCTATTTAATGATTTTGGTGTGAATTTTCTGTTGCAATGATGGGTTTGGAAAGATAGTGATACGCAACATGCCATCGTGTCATAGATAGTGATCTTTTGCTGCAGCTGACACATTATATGAGTTTGTTATTCTTTTGTGGTGTACATAAGTTCTTTTTCTTGCGGCATTTGCTTCTTAAATTCTTTGCTCCTATGTATACCATGTTACACTTTTATGGGAATTGAGAAGAATTTTTATAAGATGATAAGAAGACATATACGTAGTGACTTAGCATTTTCCCTACTACAGTCTTCTGTTTGTTTACTAGTAGTCTTTTTTCTTGCTCTAAGGTATTAATGAACATTGATTTTGTAATAATTGGAATTATTTTGGCAAATTTTTTTTTCCGATTATCCAAATACTGATTTTGAAATAAGAAAAATCCCAATAATAAGCAAAATCTATAGAAGTAGACCAGGTTTCAAGTTGAACATGGAATGACAAAAAAAAAGAAAAAAAAAGCAAGAATGATAAATCCCGCTCTGATAAGTAATGATTGAGTGCTCCTAAGTCCTACCTTTATGTTCCATTCCTTCATCAGTTACATGCATCTAAATCCTGCAGTAGGCTGCATTTTGGCATATTTTCTTGTCAGACACAAATTGCATGCAATCATATTTATTTTGCAGATGACATTATTTTGTGGAATCAGCAAGTGAACTAGTGATTCTTTCTAGACTTTATAGTGTGATGCCCTGATGCCCATCCTTTCTTCTTTGAGTCTTGTCTTGATGGCCTCATATTAACAGCCTACAACTCCAATCTTAGTAGTTGGCTGACATGTTGGGCTACAGGAATCTTTGTACATTATAGGACTTATAAAAATCTTTTCTGTTCTAGGTCATTTGAGGCAGTTGTGGGATCTTTCAGTGTACATGTCATGGGATCACCATTGAGTGCTTTACGACAACTTTTGTTGGAAAATTTGATTATCGAATTCCATCTTAATAAAAAGTTATCTTCTCTTGAATACTACAGGTTCATACCTATTGATGATAACAGAACGTGAATGCGTTGGATCTTTCTTAGGACATCCTATTTTCAAAGTATCGGCACTACAAATCCTCCCATGCAATCTTTCACTGAAAAATTCTTCTACTGAACAGGTCTGTACTCTGTAGTTTTCTTCTTCTTCATATTGGTGATTTGCCGGCTACTTTTAACTCAGTACTGCACTATATATTGACAGAAAAGGGTGGAAGCTGAGTTTTCTAATCTCCTGAATGCTGCAGAGAGGACTTCTGGTCTGTACTTCTCCTATGACATCAACTTAACACTTTGGTTGGTACTTTTTGTCTGATTAATATACTTTCCATTACATTTTCCCTGACAAATTTAGGTGAACTATATACACCACCGGGTGTGTGCAGATATATCTTTCTTTTCTTTGTTTAACTGCATGTTTCATACACCTTGCATGTTTAAGCATATCGGAATCGATGAGATCCACTTTCTATCTCCTCTTCCACTACATGATCTCTAAAACAAGCCACCACCCTCTACTGCTCTCCTCTTTCTTTCTCTTCCTCTCTTGCCCTCCCATTACCTTTCCTCACTCGACCACCTCTCCGTCCACCTTCCTCCGCCAATTCTCTGATTCTCTATTTTCTCTTCTTTTTGGTACCGCTATTTCTTTCTCTTCCTCTCTCACTATCATGCTAACAGCTTGTCAGCATGAGATGTGTGTGTCCAGGGTACTTGAGTCTTTAGTTTACATCAGATTTTCATGCTTAAATTATTACGGCAATAAGATGCCAAAAACCCATGCAGTGCAAGTTCTAGTAGTTTTTGCTTCTTGAATCTTGGGTGAATACAAAAATGGTACCATTTGTTCATTCTATTATGTTATTATGATCGTGTCTAGAATATACAAAGCAACATGTTGCTTGAGTGCACTCCTCATTCTTTGCGTTCACTTATTATACATTACCAGATACTGTTGTTTATAAAAGTGTGTACTGTGCAGTATGTACTTCTATAAGTGTGCAAGTGATCATGTGGGCAGTGGCCATGTCCTTGTTGAAGTTGTTTGACATTTGAAATATATGGTTATGAGGTGGTAGAACTCAAAAGGGTTGGGTGTGAACTGTGAAGTGAAGAGATGAGTAGCTATTCATAGTTGTCTTTCTATGATTGATTTCTAGGTTCTTTGGAATGTTTATTCATATTGAATTGCAAATACATCAATGATAGAATTATTTCTTATTGAAATAAACAAGGTATATCTAATAAAGATGAACTCATAGAGGATGGACCCCTTCTTTCAGTTGGCCTTAACAGTTGCTATATATTATTAATTGATGAAGTTTGGACTCTTGGAGGACCCTCAGAGTTTCTCCTAGATGTCTGCAGAAAACAATTGCAATGGTTGTATACATTGCAACTAATAATAGGTCGATTCATCAGATTTTGAATGGTTTCATTCTTTAAATGACGAAAAATTCTGCATAGCCTAAAGCCCTAAACAATGCACTCCAGGAACATTTGATCTGGAGAATGAGGATGATCTTCTAAATTATTTAAAGATATTGATACTGTGTTAGTAAATTTTAGGGGTGCAAAAACAAGGACTTCTGGAAGCCATCTTTGTGAATTTTTGGCTAATGCAATATGATTCTGGAGTTCTCACTCTCTGCTGATTGCTTTTGAAAGAGTCTAGCACACTGCATGGTAAATGAGAGAACATCGTCATTTCTACCCGATAAATGAATGTTTGAACTCAACTTACTAGTGTGAGGCATTGAGTTATCTGAACTTTATTTTGTTTTAGGATCTTCATACATGTCATTAATTTCTATTTGCCTGCTGTTTTTTGTTTAACTTTTTCATCATTCTTGACATTTATGTATTTTGATATTTCTTCTACCAGTTCGCAGAGGCTACATTATTTAGGTGATGAGTCAAAGCTACTTCCACTTTGGAGGCAGGTCTGTATGTAAACTTACATTTAATTATTTTTTTGCTTCTCTTATTGGCCATAATCTTTTGCAAAGTGTCTTTCGATGAACACATTATTGACATTGTGCATTTGTTCTTCTATATTAATATTTTAAGTTCCAGTAATATTTTTGAATTAAAGCTAGACCTAATTATAAAGTATTAATGTAAGATTTCGTGTATAAGCTGAATGTAGTTAGTACTAACTACTAAGAGCCATCAGAAGCAGAACACACCACTAATGGTAATCACTTACTTAAGAAATGTGGTACTATTGGTTCAACATGCATCCTATTTCACATGGTAGGTGCCTAATTCACATGTTGTTAATGTATGGTGATTGTGCTGTTGAGCCAGTGGCATTTCTGTCACTCGCTATAATCAAATATAATTATTTAAGTGTGACCGGAGGGAGAGGCAGCATAATGATGGTAGGTAGAGAGATTGGCATAAGGGGCATTGCACAAGGATGAGGGATAGGAGGATGAAAACAAATGGTTGGTTTGGTTTCAAGCCTGACTTGAACACATTCCCAAAACCTATTAAATTATCTCTTTGTTGATTCACGCAATTGATTGCCTCTATGATCTATGAAAATCAGTGGAGCCCAGCATGTTCGGACGCGTAGGAGGATGTTCTTTTGTGGTTTTTATTACCAGCCTTGTATAGGGTTATTCATAGAATTATTATGCCAGCCATATTCAGCTTAGTTATTTGTTACTAGGGTTATGAAATGTTTGGAAATCTTCCTTTGAACGAGTTCTTCATGGAAAGTCGACAAGGGATTTCATGTTTTTATGTAGGGTTGGTCCAGTTAGTCTTGGAGCCGACTGTTCATCATGTTCGTCCTCCTCTTCGCTTTTATGTGATGCCATAATTTCATTCAATATAAGTTCACAAAGTTGTCGAGCTACAACAACCTGACACAAGTTGGCGAAGAGCCTGGCTCTCTTGGCCTAGGACTAGGTGTCAAGGTCCTGTTCGGGGCTGATACTTGGCTAGTTATTCGAGCATGATCAATCCCAAGATAAGCCAATCTTGAACTTTGTCAAGCTGGGCAGATCCAGGCCCGATATATAAACATCCCTAACTAAACTATGTTTTCTCATTTTTCACATCCCATATCACACAGCTACAATGTATGCTAAATCTTCTATTCTCTATTTGCTGTCTTCTCTTATGCAGTCCATCTTTTTGTACTTGCTGACATGCTTTTATATTGTCAATTTGTTGCCAACTGTCTCAATTGCGATGTACAGTATGATGATTCTTGTTTACGTCACTGAGAACATTGTTCTTCTGCAGGCAGAACCCAGATTTCTCTGGAACAATTACATGTTGGAACCTCTTGTCGATAACAAGGTACTACTTCTTGTAATTCTTTTTGTGTTTATATCACTTTTGTGTCCTAATTTTCTTGAGTCATACTGACTGCTCACATTTTTGTGGACAGCTGGATCAATACATGTTACCTGTCATTCAAGGAAATATCCTCAACTTGTTTGCTTTAAAGTCTAGCTGACACCATCTTCAATAGGAAAGACCTTCGATTATGAAGATGATATTTCTGCTATTGCTTGTTTTACCCTTTCTTCCCTTGTAATGCCAATTAATTGTCTTGCTCGGCTATTCATGAGAACTTAACTGAAGATCAGGTTATCAGAATTTTCAGGCAACAGTTGGGGCGAGAAATGTCGATGTGATCTTGATTGCACGTAGATGCACAAGGAGGACAGGTTAGAGTCTATCATGGAAATGCAAATAATTGGCTTGTAATGGGTTCTGTTCTTGATTGATGGAACTTGTGGAGTAAGGATATACTGTATTACAACTGTATTTTCTGAGCCATCCCTAGCTTTATGAGTTTTTGATACTTGCATGATAAGCAAGTGAAGCTATTTGTTGTCATAAGGTACTCGGATGTGGAGGAGAGGAGCTGATACAGAGGGCTATGTTGCAAACTTTGTTGAAACTGAACAGATAGTGCAGTCAAATGGATTTACCGCATCCTTTGTTCAAGTAAGTCTCCTTATAAGTCACTTTATTCATAATTAAGGTGAAGCCGAAGCATCTCATTTTGTGATTCTACTTGGAATAGATCCTCTTTATTTTATGTTGGATTTGTGATGGTAACGAGTCATTAGCCTTTCAATTTGTCAGTGTTCATGTGTTTTGACTCTTTAGGAAAATAAATAGAGAGCTTCTTTTTATAATAATGGTTTAATTGCTTGTGGAAGTCTTGACTTTTATTTTTCTTTTAGTTGTGCTTTTTGTTTACTCTATCCATTATTTCAGAGTGAATATTCTAGGTTGAGGTGTTTGTGCATGCAATATTCTGAACTATCCATGTGAGTTGTTTCTTAGGTTTTTGTTTTTTTTTCTTGTGATGAAACATATGTGTTGTGCCTTATCAACTCAAGAGTTGATTAAAATGGTTATGATTTATTAGGAATTTTGTTAGATATGCTGCTTAACATGGAACCTGGTGCCTCTTTTGGGGTGTATATCGTGATGACTTGTGAGACTTTTGTTACATAGGTCCCATAACATGGAATCTGGGGCTATTTTGGAGTGTTCTACATTCTCCATAGTCCACAACTCCACATGTATGGAGCTCCAATTCTGGATAGCTATCCCTCTCTAAAGATAATGTTCTGCTACTTTATGTTAACTTGAACAGTGTGCATTAATCTAATTTAAATTTATCCAAGGTTGGCGACTTACAAACTATGTTGACAGAGCCTGCAATTTTTCAATCTTAAATTGTGGATGAATGCGGTTAGGTTTACTTTGACAGTTCTACTTTGATACAATGACTTACCTTTCAAAGCTGGTTATGGCAACATATGTGAAATTTGAACTTTACATCATGCAATAGTTTTACTGAGGTGCTCTAATGTCTTGTAGGTTCGAGGTTCTATACCACTATTGTGGGAGCAAATTGTTGATTTGACATATAAGCCTAACTTCGGTATTGTTAGACAAGAAGAGACGGTACGTCCTTGCAACAAAATAATATTACAATATTTATGCTTTTAGACCTTTTTCTGCACCATGTTTTCTACTGCTGTCACAAGGGATGACAAACTTATTGATATTCTATTTTTATTTTCCACAGCCTCATGTAGTTGAGCGCCATTTTCTGGATATAAGTAAGAAATATGGATCTGTTTTAGCTGTTGATCTTGTCAACAAGGTGACTATTGGTGCAATATTCCTTGATTTGTTCTAAATTAAGTTTTTATTAATGCATTTCTGAATTTTGTTTTTCAACATAAAGTATTTCATGTGAATATGCTGTCAGATGGTTGATTATTTATTGACTATCATATGGAATTTGCCTCCTATAGTGCCCTACTTAACAAACTAAGGGAAAGGAATGAGACTGACAGCTTCAAATTCCTTTAATGAAAAAGATAACTGCTGCTTTTTTAGATGGGATAATCATAGGCGATTTACCATGCAGTATTTCATTTTTATCAATTGCCTGTGATATTGCTTTGTGAGTTTTGGTGGATGACAGTAAATCGACAGATAAATTTTATCTTGTCAAATTGTTGCAGGAGACAGGAAGTACTTCAGTTCATGACTTTTTCCTACTTCTATTTTCTTTTACTGTCAAGCATGTTGAGAAGATCCATGGTTAGGGATGCATTTTACCGTTTACATTCCCTTGTTCTCTAATTTATGTTTTTCCATGTGACATGTGCAAGAAAATAGTAGTCTTTAAAATTTAAATGTTTATGCCTTTAATTCCTTCATTTCTCACATTTTACAGCATGGTAGTGAGGGACGGTTGAGTATGAAATATGCAAGTGCTATGCAGCCTATTCTTAGTGATGATATAAGGTGAAGGCAACTTGCCACATTAATACAATCTTGTTGTATACCTATTTCTGGCTAATGATGCAAATATTGTAGATATGTGCATTTCGACTTCCATCAAATTTGTGGCCATATCCATTTTGAGCGTCTCTCTCTCCTTTATGACCAAATCAAGGATTATCTCGAGAAGCATAGGTATGTTTTTTAGGGCTTTGTATGCATGGACGCCATCATGAGGTCACCACAAATATGCAAGTACTTGTCTCCACAATCATAGCATCACAATTTAGTAACATCAATGCTACCTAGATATCAGCAATTCTGTGCTCAGAATTAGCGCCCACCGCATTATTTTAATCCCAAGAATCTTGAGAATATGTCTCGTCAGAAAGAACTAGATGTTGTAATACTAGTAATAAAGCCAGGTCCATTAATTCTGATATGCCTGTCAATTATACTATGTTACGACTTTGCTTTCTCAAGTTGTTTGTCTTTATATGTTAATTGTGCTTTCCACATCCATTGGACCAATATACCGTTAGTTAGATCAGTTATGTCTTCATCGTATCCTTTTTCTTTTATATTTTCAGTGGTTGTTGTGCAATTCTTTTGTGTCTTTTATAGGAAGTCAAGAATCTTATGTTTATGTTTTAATCTATATGTCAGCAATCTGCTGTTTCATTGTTGTCCTTTTTCTGTTACAAGAACACTACATGCTACTAGGCATCTGTCTCTCACTTTGGCAATGATCCTCGTCTTTCTGATTTGAATACTTGTTTGATGTAATACTTATATGTATGTGGTGCATCTCGTCTTTTTCTTTCTTTTATACTAGAGTTATGAGTATGCCCAATTTATGACAATTGCTTTTCGATATTGAGAGAAGGGGTAGATGAGTTAATAGTCAGCATAACCATTTATTGATGCATAAGAAGTTATTTACCATAGTTGACTTTTTTTTGGTTTCATATAACATTTTGGGAGTACCATGCCAGAAAGTAGAACTTGGCACTTGCCTTTATACATTAGGGAAAAAAGCTTTCTTGGTTTAACATTTAACAAGGTTTATAAATGGTTATATACATCTATCTGTTTTTTCAATCTCCTACTTCCTCACAGTTAGGACGTGGAAAGTGTTCGTCTGTGCGAGGATTTCCACAATGTTATATTTTTCTGTTACTTACCAACTTATTAAATTTTTGTGCTGTAGTACTGTACAACTATGGTAAATTTCTTTTTCCTCATGTTCTGTGTCATAAATTATCCACTTATAAGTCCGCATGAAATTTTATTCCTATAATATTTGGTGATATGTGCTAGATACTTCTTACTGAATGAGAAAGGTGAGAAAGTTGAAGAGCAGACTGGTGTTGTGAGAACAAACTGTATCGATTGTTTAGATCGTACAAATGTAACTCAGGTAGAATCTGAAACTATCCATATAATCTATGGCTCGATGCAATTTCTCTTTTTCCTTGCATAGTGTCTACTGTCTTGTCAATATGCTTGTTACATGGTATCATAATTCATCAAAAGGAGAATAATCAATTTTCTCTATTATATTGCCTTCCTTAGATATGCAGATGTTTTATTTTGAAACTGGAAATAAAATTCTCTTTCATCTTTACTGTATTGGTATGTTGTCATTCAATATAAAATTCTTGACAAGTCTACTATGTTGAAGTCTAGTATCAGCTTTAGCAAAAGGTGCGACATGTGTTACTCATTTATTGGTTGGATATTTTTATAAACCAGTGAGAAGCGTAAACGATATTATTGATGTTTTTGTAAGTTATTGGTTGGATAGATGTGGCAAGTCAATGAAGATCTTGTTCTTGATGGTTTTTCCTCTTGTATTTGTTTGCTTATATGAGCCAGCAATATCCAATGAATCTGCAATTTAGATATGAAAAACAAGATTGGACAATGTTGTGAGGGCACTTACATTTTTCCTTTTTGCATCATTCGTATGTTTATTTTATGATCTTCATCTCTAGACCATGTAGGGGTCGGTACAGCTTCGAATAGTTTACTCATTAATCATTATTTATGACAGGTCTACTTTGTATGAATAAGTACTTTACCTACTGCTGCTTTCTTCTAGATTTTATTGTTTTATTGTTATGTATTGTGTGACCTGAAAATTATGTGCATGCTCGTTATCCTTGTTCTTAGTTTCATCCAATGATTTTAAAGGTGGCCGCGGGTGTTGGCCGGTCACCTCACCGCCTAGCGTCAAGACGGAAGGCGGGTGACAAGACAATCTAGCATTTTTTATGTAAAAAAGAATTGAAAAAGTTATATATGAATATTTTTATTTTTTAGTACTACTATAGTATATGTAAAATTTATAATGATGCACTACACCAAAATATCACATAACATAATCACGATTCAGATTAACAGTGAAAGATATTTACATTTCAGGGTTAAAGAATCAGATTCAAGACAATGAAAGAATTACGGATAACATTAATTAATTTGTCTAGCAAACTAGTTAGCAATTGATTTCTCTAGCATAACATATTAACATTACATATTAACAATAAATTAATCTAGGATAGTCTGTCAGTAAAAGAATTCAAAGAAATCTACATTTAAATTATAATTAGAAAACTGACATTGTTGACTTCTCTTCTCTAGCAATTAGCAAACTAATTAGCTCAATAATCATCATTCATTAAGTAATTATCACGAAGGAATCAAGACTGTGAAACTGTGAAAGAAAACTAAAGAAGCAGAAAAGAAAAGAGAAGAAATTAAGTTTTCATTAATCAAATCCTTTAATTGCTACAGTCCTACAGTCATTAAGTGTTAATTACTGTAGCAGTGAAGAAACTAGAAACAGAAGAAATCAAGAAAGCTGACAATGAAGGGGAGAAAGAGGAGGAGAAAGTGAAGAAAAAGAAAAAAAGAAAAACCTCGGGCACACCTCAGTGCCCAAACTGGGAGGTCACCGTCGAGAATGAAAAAGGGAAGAAAATAAAGGAAAGTGAAAAAGGGAAGAAAGAGAAGAAGGTACCTCGCTCGCCATTGGTTATTTGTACTCGCTTGCGCTCGGAGATGATTGAGAAAAGGAGACAATTGAGGGAGGGAAACGATCGAAAGGGGGAAGGTTTTTCGGGGTAAGATCGAGAATGAGGAGAGAAACAATCGGTTGGCGTTTAAATGTTTAATGAGTTAAGCAGTTAACATATAATGAAAATCCGACACGATAAGTCTAAACCCATTGATATAGCGGGCTGACCCACGAAAACATTTGGCAGGCTGCTCGGCCAACCATGCAACTTGGCAGCCTGATCGCCGATGGGTGACCACCATTCTTGTTGGCGGGGTGGCCGGCGTGCCGCCCCGCCAAGGTGGCCGCTATGGTGGCCACTATGGCCACCTTTTATAACATTGATTTCTTCTGTGTTTGTGTTTAATTTTATCATCACCACTATTTCCTTTTAATCAAATAGCTTCCATATATACCTGGAGTTTAAAAATATAAGTAGAACCATTTTAGTCAGTCATGCTATAATTTTGGTCAGCAGAGTATGATTGGGAGAAAAGTTCTGGAAAAGCAGCTCAAGCAGATGGGAGTTCTTGGTGCCGATGAAACCATTAACAATTACCCATCTTTTGATGCAAATTTCAAAGTTTGTGAGTATCCCACAACCTTTTGTTTCTATATATTTGCTATTGGAAAACCTTACATACTAATGCCACACAATCTGTATTTTCTTTTCTCAGTGTGGGCTAACCATGGAGATGAAATAAGCATACAATATTCTGGAACTCCTGCTTTGAAGGGAGATTTTGTAAGGTAATTTGTGTGAAACGAATTCCATATCTGCTTTAGCTTGATAAACATTTTCTAGCCATCTTGGTGTATCCAGATCTTGGAGGACCTTTTTCCCAAAGATATTGTGAACAAATTGCATGCTTTCTTTAGTTGGTGCTTAATAGTTCAATTGTGTAAATGTTCATGAAATATTAGCTAAGAATTCCTAAAACTCTCAAATTTTGCTGCAAAATTGCAAGGCTAATCTCATTATACGGTTGAGCTACTTATGAAATGTGTTGAGTTGTGTAGTATATAATGGTCGATTAGGCATTGTGCTCCTATAATGCACTAATAAAGTACCCACTATCTAATATTGATATATATAGCATCAAGGATTGCCGTGCCGAGGGCATGTGTTGCGCCGATCCTCAGCCGACACACTCTTGTCACACCCTTACGTGATAGTTGCACACCCCTAATATACCTCTAATATATTTTTTAGCTTATTTAGAAATGTTTTTGGTTTGAATATATATTAAAGCCTATTTTAGAGCCTCTTATCCTTTGATTATTTTTGCAAATGGCACTAATTAAAGATATAGCAATAGTCGAGTGAAAATATTATTTAGCACATAATATGATTGAAGACATTCACTAATTGACTATAGTTCAATAATAAAAACCAATATCTAGTTATACTAGAAAATCAAGGAGAATCAAATGCTTAATTATCAGTAATAAAATAACACAGCGTTGCATAAGATACTGTCGATAGTTTTTAAAACTTATGCAACATTAGTATTTTGCTCATTGTAACATCTCACATATTCTTCATATAAATATGAATTTTGTAATTCTAGTATAATATGAATAAATAATATAGATATTGAATATGGAACGACCGACACCAGCACAAGTACACCCTAAGAATATGTAGGTTGTGGATATAAAAAATAATAAAGGTCTTGTGCTTTAGTGGGTGTAACTAATATGATAGTCGTGTCGATCCCCGATCAGCACGGCACACCTCTGTGTGCCACTAGCACGCATTGGCATACCTTTGACACAACTCTAATAAAAAAAATTTAAGGTAGGTTTCTAGAGATGCTTTGGTGCCCTCAGCATCACAATCTTAGTTTTTGGTTTATATATATATATATATATTAAAGTCTACATTAGAGTCTTTTATCCTTTGATAATATTGTAAATGACCATATTTATTAAATATATATTAATAGTCAAGTAAAAAAATGATTCAACATATAATATGATTGAATACATTCATTAATTGATAATAGTTCAATAAATTAAATCCAAAACTTAGTTGAACATGATTAATCTAACATGTTTCTATATCAAGTTTGATCGAATTTGAATGCATTTGAAATTGATTTTGGATTTTTTTTTGAAATTTGGAAAATTTTGGGGTAAATGTAATTATGCTGAAATTTTAGTTAAACAACTATAAAATTTTTCAAATGAACTTATGTGGAGTTATTATAACATGTTCCTATACTAATTTTTTATTCAATTTGAATGAATTTGACATATTAATTTTGAATCTTTTGAATTTCAAGGAAAATTGTGTGGGAAATAAAAAATTGATAGATCTTGAACCAAAATGTTAGATTTATGTAGAATAACCATTACAAATAATAGATCTAGCAAAATTGAGTTAGGTTTATCATTTATACATCCCAAATTAGTTTCTAAAGTGCAAAAAAATAAATTGCCACAGGTCGACACAAGGCTGTGCATGTTTAGCGCGCACTCGTGTTGACCGGCATGAGGTGGTATGGCTCGGCACGGGGCAAGTGGCTTCCTGCACGACCAAACTTGCATAGGATAAGTATCACTATACTAGCATATAGTTTATGCTGAAATTGTGTTTATATTATCATGCAAAGGCATTGCTATTGTAGATTAAATTGGTCATATCTAGATGGCATTTGAAAAATGACATTCAAGCCCACAATAGTCAGTCCTGAGGTACAGAATGGACTAGCTAGATTCCTAACCACAGTTGTAACATTTAAACACGTGCTATAAAAAGATATTCCACTGAGTACAAATGATGTATACCAAGTTAACCAACATTTGGTTTTCCTTGTATAGGAATGCAATTGTACAAAATGGCACGTACAATAGTTGATTTTTGCTTCTCTTGTTATGAGTGCAGAGGAAGTTCTGCACAAATTCTTTTCTTTTGGTTAGCCATGGAGTTTCCTTATCTAATCTTACGCTGGAACTTGGGGCTATCAAATAGTCTGTGGGCTGTAATGTCGATGAAATCATGAACGAACATTTAATTGCTTCGTGAATCAAATTTGACCTCCATCACCATTTGTAGCCTGATGTTGGATAGTAGTGGAATCAGATAATGTTGCCAGTAAAAACAATTCCTTCAATTGCCAGATGAAATTTGCTACTATGTCCGATAGCTGTCCTTTCATTCCCTTTGGAAATTTGAACCCTCAACAGAGGGTGGTAAAGTCAGATGCTTCAAGAGAATTTCACCATAACTCTGTAGTGTAGACTGACCCATCATTGTGTCATGATTTTCTGGATACTATTCATATCAATTATTAGTATGCTATTTCCTAATGCTAGTTGTAATATCCGATGAGCTTTCTATGCATATTCTTTTTATTGGCATTACTTGCTGTAGATGCCATTGTAATTACCAATGGTGGTGAATCGCATTTTGAAGACGTGGTAGTTAATACTTGTTTTGGTCTGCCTTCTTTTGGATATAATCATTTTCCTTTGAAATTAAACACCAAATATCCTAAGACTCACATACTTTTCTATGCTGGTTAGGTGTGGAAAACGGACTGTTCAGGGAATTTTAAAGGATGGATACAATGCTCTAGTTAGATATTACTTGAACAATTTTGCGGATGGGACCAAACAGGTCTGTGACTAGTTGAACTGTATGACATCTTTATATACCAGACTTAGTTCTGTTGTTTTGATTGAAATCAGATGCGAATTCTTAATCAATTTTTACCAAAAAGTCTTTTTTATCCTATCTAATTTAGGGATGCTACATATCAGTTTTTCATTTCTCAGTTCATGTTCCATTGAAATATATCAATTATGATTCTTACAATTTTTGCCTTTTTTTCTTTTGTTGCAAGGATGCCATTGATCTTCTACAAGGGCATTATATCGTGTCGCTCAGTCGAGATATGCCTACTTTAACCAAAGCAGGAGTTATTGAGACTTATGCGGTAGGTGTAATGGATTGTTTATCTAAGTCATATCTCCTAGTTCAAAATTTCATCTGTTGATTTGTTGGAAAATCACTATATGTGCTTACCTTCATTAACTGTGCTATACTTAGATTATTTGAACACGAAATAGCTAAAAAGGGCTCAAAGTGCATTAGGCCAGCCTATTGTGGAATCTGAAGAGATTAAGATGTGTACAACTTTATCTTCATTCCTAAAGAGGTTTTCTCCAAGACTTAAACCCATGACCTCTTGGATACAAGAGGCGTTACCATCACACCAAGTGGCTTCCCTTTTTGAATAATACATACCTAATCCTAGAAAATTGTTATCCATGTAGGAATGGCTTCAAATGGGTGAAAACAATAGGTTTCATGCATGTGATTAGAAAGAATCTCATTTAATCTTAGAAATTCGCTGCTGTTCTATATTGGTTGTCTGAATCAATCTATTTGTCTGCTTTATCAGCTCTAAAGTTTGCATATTTTGATAAACAAGTTATGTCCATATTGGATATGGTACTTGGTAAAAACTTCATAGATGTGCCTCAGTGATTCGTTTTGTTGGGTATTATGATGTTCATCATTATGAATCATATGAAATAGGTCAAATCGAAGAGAGACCTGACCCTTATATTGGGAATCACAATAGGAGTACTAATCCAAAATATGATTGAAATCCAATATAGCACCTATGAACTCACATAGACTCGTCTTTGAGGTATCGTTATGCTGGTTTATTATTTAACGGTGAAGAATTGTTTGTTGATTGAAATTGACCCTAAATTTATGATTTGAGCCTGTGAATCTGGAGGAGGCCTAAGTTTGGAAGTTAGCATAGTGGTAATTATAATGATCTCTATATCATTTTTCTTGTATCTTTAATAAGTATTATCTCACGTATTCTGTGGACACATTGTCTATTAAGGATTATTCCTATTGTTCAGTAAATAGAAAATGACTGAGGGCTTCTGTTTTAATTTATATGTATGCTTATATATCATCCCCAATCTGAATTCCACAGTTATTGGCAACTTAATGGAATTACTTCTGTGTGAATATCTCCCAACAAATTTGCATGCTATGCTTGCTAATACCAAGTGAAAGGAGATGTGAGGTAAGATTGCAATAGGGATCCAGGGCTAGGGTTATTTGGTAATATTAGGAATCTGGGAGGGCCAGTGTGCGGAAAGGACGACTAGAGTGAATTTTCATATTTTTCCTTGTCTAGATGCCCCGTAGTTTTGTTCTGCTAGATCAATCATCAAACAAATGGCTTCCTTTCTGCAAAGTTTCTAAATGTTAGTGTGATAGTTATCATATAGGTTTTACCTCATTGAAAGTCTGGAACTTCTTCAATAGTATGAGAGAAAAACAGTATGCATAAGAAGCCAGCAAATGTCAAGACAGTTCTGATGCTTGCCAAATGCACTACCAAAATAAAAAAGACTTTCACAAGTTCTACATGTACTAATGAGCAAGTCAGGATTGACATTGAAGAAGTTTGTTATAACCTGAATGTCTATTTTCGCATTTGTGAAGCTTATATATTTTGTGATATTATTATCCTGCTTTTTCAACAATTTGTGTGCATCTGCATACTATCCTTCTTCTGTCAGTTTGGATTACTGAGAGATCAAGGTATTTACAATTCTTATTGGTTTCTGTATCAAGTGGAATTAACTGCTCACAATTTGACATCTTTCATTTTTTTAGTCCTTCCGCCTGGCTTTAGCATTGGTGTTGGCAGGTTTTATGTTTGCGATGATGTCACTTCGACAAGGTGAGATTTCTTATTGAGGCTAAATCTATCAAATATGCCGAGGATAAAGTGATTATAGTATCATAATAAGTTGTACTGCTTTTGGTATCAAAATAAGTTGCATCATATTTTTCCTTTTATGTCCCTGCCCTGTTTGATGCACTTATGTTAGTACTGATGAACTGTCAACAATTGATATGCTGCCTGACACTCTACGGCAGGCACATGTCTTGTGCCAGCATCACTCTGATTCTTTTCGGCACAGGTACTAAAGAGGGATGGAGAGATGACAAGAGAGAAGAGAGGAATGTGCTCCCTTTGAGAATTGGGACACGTGGGATCCACAATCTCCACCATCTCTAATAAACTTTTAGAGGGGTGTGGAGAAGACGGGGACAATCCGGCTTAAACCACATGTTACGATTTAAATATCGGGTCATTCACGTCTGGCTCATGGAAGATTAATGATATCTATTGAATCATCACTTCATGTCTTCCTCCACGTTGTTTTGCCCCACCACCCACCCAACACACACTGCTCTAGAACTAAATTAGTTCTCTTAAATTAAAATTGACTGTTTTATACATTATATTTCATTGAACATGTAGAAAGTTTTGATATAAGACTGTTGTTAATCCTCTGTTTCTTTTGCAGCCCGAAATGATGTTCGTCATTTACTGATATCATTTGTGTGGGCTGGCCTTAGTGTTGCTATAGCAGTATTTGTGAGAGCCAATGGTCGGATGTTCACCAATAGGCCCCGTCTTTCCTCATCGCGTCATTGACAAGAAACACGCATGAGTATCAGTTCAAGAAAGGGATCTTGTATTACTCTCATATCTTTTTGCAGATAGTGAGTGACCTGATCTGTGATTTTAGTCTAGAGAACGTGATTTTTCTTACATTCAATCACGATTTGGAGTGAGCTGAAATATTGTTGTAGTACTTTTCTGTTGAAAAGCGTCTTAATGACTTATTCTTTGTTTGCTTTTTCATCGGTCCCGCTTTAGATGTAACGTAGACAGTTCATTTTATCATAGCTACGGTGTATTTGGCATTAATGTATAGTGGTGATTACTAGTCGAGGATTTAAAGCATATTCTCATGTTTCTTTGCGCAGTTACCCTATTATCTTTGGATGACTTGCTGTACCCTAATTGAGCAATTGTTCTCCATATAAAATCATGTTTCAGGATGATTAAATGGTACAATGGAACAAGCATTGTAATCTCTCCTATATCAGGAACCAGTAATGAGCAATTTTAACAAGCATTCGAATAGGAAATTCTGATGGCTTATCCTTACTGATCAACATCCTCCCGTACTTTCTATATTTCTCTGCACAGGGGCCTGCTTTGTATTTGCGGAAACGCTATACTAACATAGAATCTCATGACAAGCACATAGGCAGCTTCATGTCGACAGGTTACCACAATCAGTTACATCATTACTTTGGTTCTCTTTACTTTCCCCAGTCCGTTATTCTTATTTCGTCAAAAGATTACTTTCTAAATTGACAGTAGGTGAAAATATCTAAAACAACATTTATGTCCACAGCGAAGTGAACGAACCCCTAAACAGCTGCATTAATTTTTTGCTTCCCTTTGTTTTCATTGCAAAGAGTTTCTTATTTTACGTTTAAAATTCAAAGTCTAAATTAGACAATAAGATGAGAAAAATAGAACTATTGCATATATACACAATAATATGTAACAAGTACATCCTCAAAAAGACTGCACAAACCCTGGAAAAAAATATATAATTTCATGGACTATGTGAAATTACTTTGATCAAGTATGAAGCTGCTCAGTTTGCTGAGCTGAGATCGGGGGTTGCGTTTCTTGTTTGTCCACCAGTACAGACCTTGGAGGAGGGCCGCATATGCTCAAAACGACCTGCTCACAAGCCAAAAGGTTACAGATGCAGCCTCTACTCTCGGGGAGGGGAAAATGGAGGAGGTTTCAGTCACTTACAGGCAAGAACACGAGTCCGTGCAAGAAACCAATGAGAACCAGTGCCAAGTACATTTGAAAATAATAAACCTGAAAAATAATTTTGGAACTGATGTTTATAACTTGCTATTTATAGGGAGAAAAATATCTGGAATTGAGTTACGAGGATGGGATCAGAGACCACAAAAACTTCTGATCTTGCAAAACGAAGGACTATAACTCCAACTAGTTTTGTCAGCGTGATTCCACTGCAGAAAAGGAGGAGGAATATGTCATACAACTTTCTAGGTGAAAATATTCTGGAGAAGAAAATAAATGTCATGTGAACATTCACAAATTTTATTCATACTAATTTTGATAAATTGCAACTTCAAAGGTGTACACATTAATAGCTACACACAACTACAGATGAGCAATAATCGAAGTAATATATGAAAGACGGAGACCCTGAGCCATGCAGATGATCCATAGATTAAATGATCTAGCTTTACAGCATTATTCAGAAATCACCAACCAATACCTTTTGTGGATATTTCTGCAAACTTATATGGGCAATGATTTGATACTAACCAATTAGTTATTAAAAATAATTTTTATCCATTGATAAATTAAAGGGTATATAAGACATTTTACATATATGACTAGATTAATCGATAAAAAATTAGAATTTAAGTATTTTCTTATTGCCGTTTCCTTAATAATAGGAGTGACAACTTCTACTAATTTATTGTTATTTTTATCTTTTATAAATAAGAGAGAGAATGACTAATTTTCCTTTCAATTTAGAAAAGTAACCAGTACTTCCGATTAATTTTATTTAGTATTATTTAATTTCAACAGTTCAATTAAGAGAAATTAATAGTTTTTATTGAATCATTTGTCAACTTATATAACTTATGAATAATGACAACTGACCTGAATACGGAGGCGCCCATTGTACACAAAGCCTTTTTCGCCCTAGTCTCTCTATCTCCGCTGCTTACCTGTGACCAGCAGAATTGTATTAACTATAACAATAAAGCATTTGCATAGATTAAGCCTTATAGAACATAAGTATTCCTATTTACAAGCACAATGTGACATTTTCTTAATAAAATATAGTCAATTAATAATGATAATAGATACGTCAATGAACACAACGAAATTCAAACATATGTTCATCCCAAAACCAAAGAAAAAGGAAAGTACCTACACAATGTCACTATCTCTGTTAGTATCTATATTGCTGATTCGGTTTTAGACTATTTTTTGATTGCATAAATTCTAAAAAAATAATAGAAAATATAGAAAAACCTAAGAAGTTTAGGAAAACAAAGATAAGAAAATTTAGATTACGAATATACCATAGTAACAACATAATATAATGAGTAAAATTACCAAGAACAACATTGAATTTCAAATAAATCCAATAAATACATGTGTTGATCGCCATCATCACCTCTACAATAAAGGTGGTGGGAAGCCTCCTGATGAGGCTAACAACCACATTCACAACATAGGAGAGAGTGAAGAAAGAAAAAAATAGCAACAAAAATGAAAAGTGTAAGAACAGAAAAATGAAAAAGAAAAGAGAGGGGTCGCACGTGCCAGTGCACATGCACCTCCTCCCCTTCCTTCTTCGCAGTTACGCGACAGGAAGAGTGGTTGCAAGATTTTCGGCCACTTCGAATCCGAGTCCGGTCCCACATAAAAATTTGTAATCCACCTTATAAATCAAAACCCTAACTCTATTATTTTCCCTTACGCCGTTCTCTCTCTCCCTTTCCTTCCTGTCAGAGCACCCACTGTCAAATCGGAGCGTTGGAGCACTACTGGAGCAATCGAAGAGCACTCAACAACTCATCGATCAATCCTCTCCCATCCCTCATAATCAATTTAAAGTTCAATAGGTTAGAATAGAAATACCTATTTTTGGGTGAAGTTGCGTCGTTGGTGAATCGAGCCAACCGGTAGTTATGGATTGATGCCGCTCGTGTGCCGGAGCTTCGCGTTGTTAGCCTCATGCCATAGGCACGCTTCTCTAGAGCCCTCGTGGCTCGATCTGTGGTAGAAGGTGATTCCATGGTCGTCGACCATGGAGTCGAGCAGCTATTCGACAACGATGACTTCTCCACTTTGTGTGGTCAACGTAGTCGCGAGGGTGGCGGGGAGCTTGTGGTGTGGCCGGTGGACCACCGACGACGTTGATCGCCGATAGCTTTTCGTCTCCCTTCCTTCTTCGTTGGGCTTTATGTCAAGGGTGGAGAACTCGAGCAAAGCGAGCTCACCCCTCTTATTTTGAATTCGGATTGGGTTTGGATTTCGAATCCAAAGAGTCCAACCCGATTCATTAGGTTTGTGGGATTGGGCTTAAAATTTACCTTTCGGTTTGGTGGGTTGTGAGCTAGTCGCAGCCCAACCTGGGTGCTAATGGGTTTTAGGCCATAAGCCCAACCCACTTAATGTTCTAAACTAGCAATGGGTCAACTACAGTTCAGCCTAACTTTTTGGGCTTAATTTAGCTCATTTTAACAAATTATTTAGTTTTAAAAATTCAAAAATTATGTTAGAGATTATATTAAAATTAAGTTATTTCTTTATTACTTGAAGGTGGTGACTTTTAGCACGTGGACTAGAGATTAGATATTTCGGTTATTTTATCTACTCAGGTGAGTGAGTTCACTCATATATTTATTTGTATCGTATTTCGTGCTTTTATTTAATCAGACCACGTATTTCTTTATGTGCAAATTAGTTATTATATTTTCTGTATGCAATTATAAAATTCAATGCATCGCTATACTTCATACAAATAGCAATTTTAATAAACAAGAATATAAGTGAAAAAACATAACTGATATTTGGAATGACTTAGAGACTAGTCTCAGTATAGATCGTTTGTGATTTTTCGTGATGACTCAAATCTACCTGAAAATTCAAGATAAAGTCTTATTTTAGATCAATACAATGACTTTCTTATGTGACTTTGATAGGGTTAGGAAGCAGTCTCATATTAAATCGAAAGACTTCCGAAGGTGATCCTAATCTCTCTCAACGGTTAGTAAAAGAGACATGGTGCATTTATCTCATAGTGACACATCTTGGCGACCATTATCAAATCAGCTATAAGAAAAATTCCCAAGTATCATCTCGAGATGACTTCTAATTGATGTGGATCTATAGAATATTGTCTCAATTGAGACAAATGACATTATTATTATTATTATTAACATTATTATTGTTACTATAAGCATACTTAGTAAAATTATTATTTTATATCATTGGATTTGGATTTAGTTCAAGTTATATTTATGGGTTTGAATTTATTTGGCTTTTGAGAGGATTTCACTAAGCTGATATTGGACTAATACAATTAGATTTGGATTTAGTTCAAGTTTAGTCTGCATAAAAGAAAAATCAAAATATTGTGTTTATAGTTGATATTGGACTGATACTAAGCTGAAACCAAGGAAAAACTGATTTCGGCTCCAATTTTCAGATTAATAAAGATAATAACGATATGTATTGAACTATTGGTATTGGTTGATACTTCAAATTTCAAACCATCTCTACTGAGTTCTACCACATAGTACTAAAGAGTTTTTGACCAAACTAGACCCAATTTCAAACTATCTCTATTGAATTCTACCGCATAGTAACAAGGAGTTTTTGACCAAACTAGACCTACTCAGAAGCTTATTTACCCAAATAGTCCAATTTAAATAAATTTTTGACATATTAATTTAAAATTTCTTAAAATTTAGGGGAAATCTAATCAGTGCCAAGATTTTAGCTAAATTATAAATTTTGGTTCTAAATCAACTCATATGGAGTTGATCTAATATATTCTTATACCAGTTTGGACCCAATTTAAATGAATTTGATGTATTAATTTTAAATTTTTTTAAGATTTTAGAGAATTATTGGACAAAATCAAATTTTCTTTTTTATTCCTACATTTTAAAGAGTATTTTTCATAGATCTAAAACCAAAATGCTACATCTATGTAGAACCCTTGCAAATAATTGATCAAGCTCAATTTTACTAGATCTATTATTTATACACTCTAAATTAGTTTTTAAATATAAAATAAAATAATTTTAAAAATGTGTTGTTAAACCCTAATTGGCACACCCTGACGCATGGCTATGCCACTGGCACAATCCCTGCCGGCTAGTGATACTCCATCAGTACAACCATCCTCGCCGAAACTGATCTTAAAAGTTTTTTTTTAAGAATTTAATATAGTTCAAAGTATGCCCAACAGGCAACAGCAGTTCAATTGTTCTGGACCTTAACCAGAACCTGATATTATCTGAAACCTAGAACCTAAACTTAAAGCATATACAATACTACAATAGACACATTAAAACAATATAATGTAGTTGTTGGACATAAACTACAAACCTAAAGTCATACTTCATGCAGGAATTTAGTTATGGAGTTCTGGCCAAAAATGTCTATGGTCCAATTAAGAAGAAACTTATTTCTGCATACACCAATTGGTGAAATGAGAACATAATGTTCAGTTGTTTCAAAATCCTTGCATTATGGTAGTAAAAAGGGCATCTGATGAACAACACAAGTAGGCATAAGATGGCATCTGTCTTGCCAGAAAGACTTGAACTATAAGTATGAATCAATGAGTTGACAAGGCACGTAGGCTTGGCATTGACCCCCTATATGTAAATATGTGATACAGACTACTGGGTTATAGTAACAGACTACTGGGTTTCTCCAAGTTGCTCAAGTTTGGACATTATGTGTGTTCAGAAGTGCAAAAAGTCAATATTTGACTTCAGATATATAAATCCAGATCTATTGAACTTCAAAACATTCCTGCTGCTGAATTCAACAATCGAAAAAAGAATGGAACTTAAGTAGGGAGACAACCTCGACTCCAATGCATAAATTACACACAAAGAAATAAAGATCAATCCCAGGAACAGAAAATTCGTGGAAAATATCAAAGTTCAAACTTTTCTTCTTTTTTCGACAATAAGGATCATTTCCATGATAGCGGCAGTGAATATTGATTGTACCAACAATGACAATAGAAGATTGTAAGTAAAACCTTATCTACCAATTGGTTCTAAAGATCATTTTGCCAAAAGAGTTTAGACTTTAAATGGAAAAGATGACTATAAGCCTATAACTATATGAACATGGTTGCTGACTTAGCGTAATCTGAGCAGTTGATGAATTTATTGTGGAACAGAAAGTGTTACCAACTTCAATTTCATGGTGTTCTAAGTTGACAAAGGGAATAAAAATATACTAACCGAGAAGGTATGTGTGATATGAACACAGAACTCAACAGCAATTCCTATTGACATGACAAGGTTTACAACAGAAATTGCATTCAACTGAATTTCCAGGATAGCCATGATTCCCTGCAAATAATATGTCAAATAAGTATAGGGAAGCAAGAATCTAGTAATTTACTGTAGATAATGACAGTACCAGACCAAAATAATACAAACTGAAAAATAGAAGAAAGTCCCTTGTATGAAGAAACATAAAAGGAAGTGGCAGATGCTGTACGATAGTAGCTAAAGTAGGCAATTTTCCACCATTATTTATTACAAAGTTATGAAATTCATATAAAGAAATGTTCCACCTATTATTTGTGATGATTAGAAATAACCTAATGTTGAGAATGTTATCAATAAATTGGCAGATATTTTACAACTAGCTACAAATGGTATCCCAATCCTCTATAATTGGTATAGAATTCCTCTAATCAAACAAAGGAGGGACTTGGACTGAAGCCGCAAGCCAACCAACAAGTGGAGCGTCATCTTGCATTGGAATTTTCTGAGGTGTTCTAGGACAATGTGAGGAGGTTACTCTAGCCATGGGAGAAGTCCAGATAGGGAAGAAAGATGAGAGCCCTAGTTCTGTAGATTTTTCTTTTCCTTCAGGCCAAAAAAAAGCCAAAGAAAGTAGACATGTACTATAAGTATATGAATCTATGGTTTAAGGTTATATCTTCTCTCTTCTTCTGCTTGCTTTTAGAAAAAGTAACTATCAGGTGCTTGGTAAAATTGTCAAAAATATGAAAAGCTATTTGATAAATATAAACACCAGCCAAAAAAAAAGCATGAACCGCATAGTTAATGAGAAAGATCAAGAGTTGGAGTTATTCTTGAGAATACCATCATATCCAGAACAATCATCCCTATTGTTACCAAAATGATTGCTGAAGCCCATAAACTGGAAAAGTTAAAAAGTAACTATTAGTTCTAAATAAGAAAACAGATTACCAAGGATAAATAGTATTCCCAATAACTTCAAAGGGGAATTGTGGTTAAAAATGTTACTGACCTGCCGGTGACTGCCAGACAAACAATAAATACAGCACCTGTTCACAATTGCAAATCAATACCATGATAAAAAAATGAATTAAATTATTTGCAATTTTTAGAAACCGAATCAAACTACTACAAGCATTTGCAATGTTTATAAGTTATAACTGAACAAGAATATTTTGCACAACTTTTTTAGCACAGTACTGCAAATGTGAATGATTGAGAATGGGATAAGAACAATAGGTTACTTTAATACTTCAATTGAAAAAAAAGAATAGTATTATTATATTCATTTTAGAGAAAATATCATATTTAAATCACTTAAAACTTTCTGAATGGTACACAGATGAAATAACTTTTGTTGTGGCATGCTGAGGCCATTCCAGGGCAAATGCTACCATGCCAATGGTACATGATGGGCATCAGCATGGCACAGGGAGTACCAGGACAAATTACTCACATCATTAAATAAAACAAGAAAAAGGCATCCAAGGATCTTGCCAGTGGGGTCAAATAAGGGCAAGATGTGCACAGCCTTACTGCCATCATTTGTGAGGATCAACGGGTTGAACCCATGAGCACCTGCATACCAAGAGGGAAACCCCCCTATTTTTGCTAAAACACTAATTAACAAATTTTCAATTGAATATTTTGCATTCTTATGTTGCAATGCAAACTCGGTTACTTCTGTGGTATGAAGTTTCACCCACAATGGAACTATAATGGCCAAATCTTAACGAAAACTAAAGCTGAAAATATCAAGATTTCTGTTTTTGACATTTTTTTTGGACCACAACAGGCTAAAACCATTCTATTTCAGCCTAAAATATTCATTTCTTTCTAGGATTCAAAACCGAAATTTCAGACCATCTCCACTCTTGGAACAGATTCAACTTGGGCCTCCCACAGTCCAAGCCTATAGATAATGTTACTGCTAAAAGAATACACATATTTTCAAAAACTAGCATTCTGATATTTCTTTAAATATGGTTGTACTCATTAATTCATGAAAACTCTGCATGCATTAGTCTAGAAAAGGATGGGAAAGAGATTCAGATGAATTAAGAACCCAAATAACCTTCTGTTTTAAACATTTAATCAGTCAATGCTTGAATCCAGTAATATATTCTATCAGTATAAATCATGCCAAATAAAAAGTAAAATAGCAAGTGCTGCAACAAGCAGTCTGACTTGCATAGCAGCTTCACAAATCCCAATTGACAGAATTAGAAGAAAAACTAACCGAGACCAATAGATATGTTGATCAGTGCTGTCTTCCATATATCCAGATATTGCTCGAAGAATATATAGAAAACTGAATATGGAAAAATTTCCATCTGCATAGAACAGTATGTGCATAATTATGAAAAGCTTCATCTTGTAATAACAATCATGATGCACTTCCTAACTAAGAAGGGAGCACTAACTACAACAGAGCTACAAGCACAGAACATCTCCAATAGAGAAAACATAAACCAAATGGCATACAGTTTAACTAAACTTGAGCCACAATTCCCAACACAAAATTGTCCTATCCTGCCCAGTTAAAGAAATATGCTGAAATTTAACTGTTGAGAACACCATAATGCTGTGGAAAAAAGAATGTCGTACCTGCAAAGAATCAGAAATTCTTTTACTGAAATCCCGTGAAGCTCTCATTGCATTTACATAATCGCTCTGGATTAAAATCCAATAAACAGTCAACTTCGCGAATGCAGAGAAAATGTGGCAATAATTAGATTAAATTGCAGGTTTTATTCATTACTTGCTGATTAAGTGGAGTGTGATATGTTCGAAATGCTGATGCTTGGATAATACCACTTTCATAACCTGAAAAATGAACGTACTAATCAACTTTGACAGCAACTGCCACTGCATAATTGCGAAATGCTATGGATACTGAATATCTTCTATTATGGATAAGGTGCAAGGGTTGATACATACCACTGAGATCCACATTAGTACTATAGGCTCCTTTTCCACCCTTAGCACAATCAGAAGATGGCAGTGCATTGAGAAACCATGGAAGTTTTTCTTTGAATTGCACTGTCGATGGGCGGCCCTCATGTAAATCTGAATAGCGGAAACACTGAAAACACCAGAATAACATTAACATGATATGAAAATTTTAAAACTTACAAATGCATATATACTTCAGAAAGTAGAGAGCTGAGTTACAAGTAAAATATAAGCTGAAATAATACTCCAAATCAATAACTATATATTGAGAAAACATAGGCTTTTTTCTACGGGTAGATTATCGCTAGTTGGATTTATTCACTAATTCAAACATCATAAGAGAATAAATAACAGTCATTTTTAATAGGGCAAAGTTTTCTACAAGATAATCAGTACTCAGAACCTAGATCTGGAGAGAAATTACCGTAGTACAGTCTTTGCATATTTTGCTTACACCACACGAGCCTTGATCAGGGTGACAGCAGGGAGGCTACAAAACATGCAGTGCAAGTCAGTACACTTAATATGTGCTAACAAAGTACAAACAACATCTTCTAAAATCCACTATAAAATCCACTAAGGCACATACTCCCTCCATTTTGTAATTAAGAATTATGCTTGGTTAAGCATAATATCTGCACATCTTAAGATGAGATCATTCATGTAAAGATAGGAGAATTTGCCATGGAAGAAAGGGTAGCCTATTGGAGAAAGATAAGGGGGAAATAGGAAACTTCATGTAAAAAACTTTGTTTAATGATTTGTATAGGCTTAACACTACATAATGTACTCAGGTCTTTTCAAAGGAGTTAATGATTCATAATCAGTTGTAGACTATGAAGCACGGAAACTTCAAATAGCATGTCGTATCCGACACTTGTCGGACACTTCTATAATGTATTAGACATTTAAAAAAATTATAGAATAAATTTGGAGACTCTTTAGATACTTTTAGATACTCTTGAGAAATGTTTTAGACATAAGATTTATCATATGCTATAAAAGTTGATAATATAAATCATCTGTTTTAGGAATTTTTTGCATATGCTATAGAAATATAATGCAACAATCACAAGTTAGTGTATACAAGAAAATTAATATTAATACAAATTATTATAAAATTACAGATTCATCTATGTTATCCACTATAGTTAAGTTATGGTAGTTAGTTATTTATTGAATTGTATTGTCATGTATTAGTATTATCATTTTTGGCTTTGTGGTATTATGTATATTTTATATTTCTCTCATGAATAATTTACGCATGCTTGTGTATTTATACTATAAATTTAGAAAAATATTTCTTTAAACATATCGATGTAATATATAATGCTTTTATTTATTTATTTTGCTATGTCATAAACGTATCGTGTCTTGTTTTTTTAAGATTTGTCATATCCCCATGTTTGTATCGTGTTATATTCATCTCTGTGCTTCTTAGATTGTAGACTATCTCAACTGTCCAACACCGTAGATCCTAGTATACACCACCAAAACTCCAAGTCCTGATATATAGCACCAAAATAATCAAGAAACCAGAAGAAAAAGAAAAACCCCAAAGTCTTGAGACATTTTCCCTATGCACAAGCCATCACAAAAACAAATGGAACATGCTAATACCATGAAATACATGCATCCCACATTTTCAATTACACTTCAACCATCAAGGTCTACACTATCTAAAATTCATGGAAACTAATGCCTTGAAATCTTAGGGGCATTTGGTTTTCATGTGTTACAAGATACAACATCTATAGTATTAAATGAGCGAAACAATGTAAACAAAATTCTTGTATCTTTCCTCTTTTCTTCCCATTAAAGGTTGAGATAATATGTTTTGATATCCATTAAGCGGATGGCGAGATGATGCATGTGAGCCCATTTTACCCCTTGGAAAGGACAATTCATGGGATCCATATATTTACAAGTTACAACTGATTGTTGTGTTACACTTAATATCGGTAGATACAGTATTTTCAAATACATGAAACATTGATGGCGATAATTTCAAGTTAGATAACCTATATTTCAGCTTTTGTTTATTTTGGAAGTGTTAATAACCTATATTTCAGCTTTTGTTTATTTTGGAAGTGTTAATTGTAAATTTCTAATTTCTAGAATATAAGATAAAGTTTGTAGTCCATGGATATGCACCATCTAAAAAGAAAGGAGGAAAAGAGCAACCTGATCATCTGGAGGACAGTAGCTTCCATTTACAAATTTTCTACAGCAACTAAATGCTTCCGGAGACAACCATATAAGGAAGTCATCAAGCCATGAAGCAGCAGGCTTAGCAATATAACTCGATTCAGAAACTAAAGATGCTTTTGCTATCTGCAAAAGAAAAAACAGTTATATGTAGAAGCATGGGTTAACAAACTCAGTCGTTTGACACATCAAATTTATTCTTTAGTTGTATCAGAAAACAGTTTCAATTTTCAAAAGCTTCATATCTGATGCAGTTACTCTTTGAAACATGGAGCAATTGAGCAAAAGAGTCTAACCATTGTAAATAAGGTTTTTTACCTCATTCAAGAGAGAATCCGAGTCACATTGGCTGATGGAACATATCTGGTTTGTTTGATTTGACTCCAAGCTGGGAAAGAGTAACAAATAATATTGAGGCCCATTTGTATACATCATTCTATTACTGGTCTTCCATTGAGTCTTATATTCTAAAGATAAAATGATTAAAATAGCTTCCACAGTCTGATATGTAAATTAACAAAAGAAATCCATTAACATGCATGACTTATATGAAATAATCAATTTGTATGGTCTAATAACCTAATGATATAATCTACCTATCTTTTCAGCCCTTTGAAACTACTGCATAGCATCCAGCAGTTTATCCACAGTGACAGATACACCAGCCTATATAGGGCATGCCCAGGTCTATACTAGTGTAATACCAAAGTTACAAACAACAAAATACATGATTAGACTCCATTATAAAGAAAAGAGGGTCATTAGCTGTTACTGTTCTTAGTTCATTAGTCTAGCAGGAAGAGCTGTTCATGAATCACAACAGGAATAATAGTTGTTAAATCATTAATGGCAGCAGTAGTGCAATACTAGAACTTGGAAACCCTTAGTCCGATTTTAACCAAAAGCCAACAAAAAGTATTGCTTGAATAACAAGTTCTGGTTTGTCATATAATTAGGTAGCCAGTTCGCTGAAACTTGGAAGCATACCACTGTCAGTTATGTCATGCTAAATACCTGTAATTGAAATCCTTTAGCACAAAATATAATGGTGGTCCAACTCTAAGATACTTAGCAAGATCATCAAAATAATCCTGCAGAAAATATAATTGAACAAGTCATAAGAAACAAAGAATATTTAAATTATAGGAGAGCCATAATATTAAGAATTATATTGAAAGCAAACCTGCAAATAAGAATCTCGAGGAAGAACAACTTTTTGCTCCAGACCAGGTTGAAGTCTTGTACATAATGCCTGAGTTATTAGAAAAGATATATGTGACCACAACAAGAAACCACTAACACCAATGATAAGTAGAATTAACAGTATCAAGTATCAACATTATATTCATTACTTTCTATTTCTAATATTCGATAAGGCGACAAGAGAGTCAAACGACCTAATTAAATATTTTCCATCACAGTTGACAGTAGCATATAAATCAGCATAAAGCCAAATTACAGTAAACTTTTCCTTGTTGAGAAGTCCAGATATGGAACTCAAAGTTTCAAATATATGTTAGTATGTTACCCCCTTACATGAGATAACAAAAAGGAGAGGAAAACGAAACTGATATTATGTACATCTACCCAAACAGGCAGTTTAATATGTTCAACTAATACCACCAGAGAGGTTAATGCACAAAATATAAAGCATATTCCCCTACAGCATATATTGCCAATTATTCTCTCAGTCAACTCGTTTATCACTAGGTCATCATGTCCCAAGTTTGCGCAACTGCAAAGGATCATCTCTAGATTCCTAGGTACAAATATCAAGTAACTGCTGCAACACATAATGTAACCGATTAAAAGCTACATACCCAAATTAGCTAACTGATATAATCGGAAAATCTACATGATAGACAGATCTGAACTTACTACTAAGCTAATTTATGTACCAGTTTAAGATTATAGCAGTAGAAATAAAAAATTGAATACATACATAAAAAGCAAGAATTATCATTAGGAAGAAGAAATGAAAGGAGTATAACTCACAAGGCTGATGAAAGCAAAGCCAACAAATACAGCAACAACTATAAGCTTAACCCCTCGAAGGTTAAGAATAGGTGCATGGACGTCCTACATAAGGAAAATCACGTCAGTTCTTTACTGCTAAATTTAAGCAAGATAGTGGTGATTCTTAAATTCATAGAGTAGATTGAAAGTTGATTGATCAGCAGTTCAGCACTTCAATTATTTATTGTTTAAGATGTTTAAATTTTCTAAAGTAGCAAGAATCTAACAAATTAAGATAACATGGTTGAGGAAAAATAATGTATAAGAACAAGAAACTAAAACTAGTATCAAACTTTCAATGGAGCTTATTTTTACTATATTAATCTGCTGTACAAAAAGAGGTCCTAAAGGATCCAGAAAGGGAAATAGAAACAAAAGAAACATCTTCAAATATGATGGAATGCTACAAAAGAGAAATAATCAATATGCTTCAGCAGCAAGAGAAATCTATCGATCTATCTATATATTATGTAGCCAAAGATTAAATTATAGCAACAAGTTGTAATTTGCAATATGGATATATTGGTTAAAGCATGAAGGATGAGCCCAATATTACCTTCATATAACGTCCAAGTAATCCAATCTCATGTTGGCTACTACCTGAAGTTCATAAAGTGTTCAGATGTAATCAGTAAACAAACACAACACAGAAAAGGCTCTGCAAAGCTATAGCAACTGAAGAATAACTAAGTAGACATACAAGCAAAGCTCAGAAAGTACCTTTAATGCCAGGTTTATTTGGAAGTTTTACACATGGAACACAATCAACCCTACCATCTTCAGCCCTTAAGAAGTCAAAGCCAATCAGTGCAACAAAGGCTGTTATTTGCAGAAGGAAGTCCAGAAAGACAGCCAAAGCTGCAAAATAAGCAGGGAGTAAGGATGGTCAAATCAAACAAGGATAAAAAATAACACATATATGGTAAGAAAAATGATCTAACCAGCAAACATAGAGAATATCCTGCATGCAGGCATTGGAGTAAAAGTACCAACAGCAAAAGCTAAACATTCAGACAAACTAGCAAGCGTAATAGATGGTCCAACTTCCACTAGTGCATTGCTTATCCGTCCTTCTAAGGCCAACTCTGATGATTGACGTTTCACAGCATGCACCAGGATACACATGTTGTCCACTCCAACCTGGTATGCATCACAAGGATCAGCTTGTTACATGTCAAAACATGATATGGGGAATAAATAAGAAATTGTTATGCTCATCTACCAAATAAAATAATATTTTTCTAGTGTATGATATAGAAGAGAAAAAACCACTGTACTAGCAATTGGTGAGTAAACATATAATTAGAGTCAAATCAATCTCGTGAATTAAATAAAAATAAAAAAAACCTCAATTTATTTAAGTCAAGTTCACTTTTTAAGCCCATCAAAATACTCCGAGCTCAAAAGTGAGGGGTTGTCAGGATATAAAGGATAAAAACTGCTGAGATCTCTAACACCTTTAAGCTTTAGAAGTTAACATCTAGATAAAGTAAAACATGCTGTACTTGTGCATCTTAAGTGAAGTATGGATGCAGACAAGAAATAGTTGATTCTTCAAGGACACAACAAAGTTTGACCTAGAGTTATTGAGGCTATTCTATAAATTTATCCAACATTCTAACTATTATAAGGCCTCCAAATATTTAGCCATACAATATAAAAGTCACTTCAGTTGACAATGAAATATTATTTATACTTATGAAACCCATCATAATTAGTGATTTTTTTATTTATTGTTATTCATAGTATTAGTGGGTATGCAAGTGGTAAATGTGAAGATACATATATATAAAACGCAAGAAAATATGTGAACTTCAGTAAATTATAAGTTATGACTGTATTTACATGTTGATGCATGGTAATACACACCTCAGATCCCCCGGTAATTTTGACCGCTAGAGAATGCAATTGCAACAGAATTTACATTTGCAAAATAATGATTTACAGCATGAAAGGTAGGAAATATTAGGATATAAACATCTACATTGAAGCTTTTGTGAAAACAGTAGCACACAATGAAAATTACATATGAAAACAAGAATTAACCTAGAATGATTGATCATCTAAGATGTGAACTCATGCTCAACATAAAGAGACAAGTCTTTGACAACCGACAAATAATAGTATGTAACACACTTTAAGATGATTAAACAATTATGATCAGAGATAACTAAGAAGAGCATATCATGGTTGTGCTTTGGTCTCAAAACAGAAATAATAAATGTAAGCAATAAACTTACAGCTAAGACAAGAAAAGGAATAACTTCCATTATGATGAGTGTCGACTTCACCCCAATGGCACTAAAGAATCCAATTGACCCAAGAACAGAGAGCATAACTAGAAAAACACCTGACAGACCAAGCAAAACCTGGAAACATCATATTAATTGGACATAAAATAAGTAAGTGTTACATAATTGTTGAAACAAAACATTAAGCAGCAGTTTTCGAAGGAGGAAAAGATGATATCAGAATCTATGAATAAATTAAGGGCAGTCATGCTAGTTGCATGGTAACTGACTCAGGGTATGTAAATTAGCCATAGGCATAAGTGCCAAACAGCATGGATGACAGTGATTGCACACCCTCATGTCAACTTGTCTATGTTGTTCAGTAGGTGCTGCACAAGGTAGGTAGAGGTCAATATGGGGCAACACTTGTAACAACAATAAAAATTAATACGATAATAATGAGAGACACATGTCACTATCTCAAAACTAAAAATACATTACTACGATCACAACCTTGTACTAACATCAAAGCACAAGTTCCTAAAGGTTTGTCAGAGAACTCATTGTCAGACCTTATTTGTTGCTCTTTTCTCCGAAATGGAGGGTATCACTTTGTAATTTTCTTATTGTTCCATACTATCACAAGTGGCATTAATCAAATATTCTTCTTCTGAACAAATTGTATGTGCCAATTGCCATGTTGCTAATTAGCCTGCAGACATCAAAGTCCCCTGCAACCTATGCTTTCTCATGCTCTATTTTCTGCCTGGCACTAATATGATGGATGTTGAGAGAAAATCTCTAGCATGAAGGCTGGCTTGATATTTCTTGTACCTAAAGAAGCACGAGTCATATATTTTGCAGAATGTTATTCTTCCCAAGGTTATATGTCTTTTTTCAGCCTACTCAAGTACAAACAATTGGGACTTACATAGCGTTGTGATATAAGATTTCAATTCTTCCATGTTTTAGTGGTAGCGTATTGTTCTATGGAGCTAAGATCCAAAATATGAGATAAACAAGTGTTTCCACAAAACTCTAAGACCCAGTCAAGTGATTAATTATGTTCCACCTAAATGGAGATATCACTTTTGCCCAAGTCCTGAAGTCTCAATCTAACCTAATTAAGTGAATTTAAATTAGTGAAACTCTAAATTTTTGTTTATGGTTAGATTAAAATATGTATTAGATTATTATTAAAAGTGGCAATCTTTTCTCGCACTGAATTAAAGATTTTACACTTAGACCTCAAGTGAGTTGATTCACTCAACTTTTGATTTGCCTCGTATTTCATGCAATATTTATCATGTAATCTTTATGCAATATGTATCATGTTATCTTTGTACAATATATATCATCTTATCTTCAGTGTACCGGCACGTGGCACGAGGGGTGTCACATGGCACCCCTTCTTGTAGCTTCACTGCTCGTCATCTATCTTGTCGTCAAGCTTACCATCGTTAATCGCCACTCGTCGGATTCAGATCTGCAACTTAAGTTTTTAATTGACCGACTTGACCCTGTCTCTCTTTCTCTCAACCTTTCTTCTTCCTCCCTCAAGCTAGGGCACCCGTGGGGGTGTGAGCAGCACGAGCTCGGGCAGCGGTAAGCGGCGAATGATGAAGAGTGAAGGTGAGTAGTCCCTTACCTTTTTCTCTCCCTTTCTCATTGCACGGCCTCCAAGTGCCGTGGCACATGTCGTGCCGGCCGGTGGTCAACATGATCTGTCTATGGCACGGCCATCGTTGGTGATAGTTATGACCTAGAAAATAGTCTCGATATAAATTGCTCTAGGATTTTTCGTTGTGACTCAAAGTTTACCCACAAATCTAGGAGATAGACCTATTTTAGATTATTGTAGTGATTTTCTAAGGTGACTTTGGTGTGATAGACTCATGAAATCTCTCCCTAACATTTCATATGCTAGACAATGCAACGAATGAGCACTAAAACTCTACCTTCACTTAGAATTTGGTCTTCTATTTTCAGTGGTATTAGTTATTTTTGTTTCCATTTGAAAACTATCATTTTCCTTGGTTTTATTGGAACAACATTGATTATCAAATTTGATTTGGAATTTTATTAATTATTGGCTTGGGGTTAACAATTTATATTGAATTCTTTTATTTTGTGGATTTGGAAAGCTTATTTGTTAAGGCTTTATGTATCTCAAGTCCATTTGGGTACATAGACGGTCATAATTCCGAATTCGAGTCGTGAGAACATTATTGACACATGTTTGCTTCATGGCAATAACAAAGGAGCATAATATTATAATAATAAGCTACGACTCCATCATTGAAGGACCAATGCTGCAAGGAAACAAATTCCAGCATGTATGTATGAATTACAATGTATATGTTCAAAAAATGCATGAAAGCATTGAAAAGTTGGTGTAGGAAACACAAAAGCAATGTTAATAGCATAATCATGGGACCAATGAAATGAAGATCTTCATACCTTAGATGAAACGAAAAGGGAAGGGAAATGAGCATTGTCCCCAAGAGTGAAGGATATGTAAGCAAACATCACAAGATAGCTTATCTGATTCAATTCAAGGATAACTAATAAGCTCAACCAAGAATGTAATTATGTAAATATGCTTCTCTACAGGAGCAAGCAACTAGATTACAGCATTGAGAAAACAAATATTAATAATGCATACAATGAATTTACCACTATGGTTATTGCATCAGCAGTACTCTCTCTTTTCAGTTCTTCTTGGATAGAACTTTCTGATGAAAAAGAGAGAGTTAGGTTTTGCTTCTGAGCCATCGGCACTAGCTCTTCCTGCAATATATAAGCCATAAATAGAACTTAGTTATACTTGTTTCTAAGAACAAACATAATTGAAGCTGGATAAAAATATCATCCCAAAATGAACCAATTTGACAGAATGCATTATATGTCAACTGTTTGAACGTACATAGATAAAAAGGGAAAAAAGCAATCAGTCCGCGATATAGTATTTGGCATGGTCTTGTGGTCCTTATCCAAGTTGTTACTGAACTCATACTACATGAATGTAAAGATTTGATGAACTCATCAAAACCTCAGCGAGACATGACCCTTAGTATAGCAATCAGCCACATTACAATATGGAGGGTATCAAATATGAATCTTGACCATATTAACCTTGAAAAGAGCCGCTACTGTGCATAGATTGCTTAAAGGTAAAAACTTCTCTAATCATAGGCTAAAAGAATCTTGAAATATCTTACTTCTTGTGACTTGATTATTATAACACAAGTTATAGACCCAAAAATTTATTCAATTTAAGTAGATATTTAATTGATAAATCTTGTATGACAAGTTCAGATTTCATTTCTTCTTATGGAAGTTTTTGAATCTTTATAGGCCTATTTGGTTTGAGTCTAAGTCTTAAATGTAGGTAGTTGACCACATTTCTTAGTCACAATTTACGTACCTTGAACTAGGCTAAAGTGTATTACTTTTAATGTGATGTGAAAAAGTGAAAAATGTGTTAGTTTTGAAGGAAAAAATAGATATATAAAATTAATAGACCAAAATATCCTTTTGATGATAAAATTTATAAATATTATTTTTTTATCAAGCTTTTTTAAATGGGCTTACATATTAATTTTTTTTTAAATTCTAATATTACGTAAGGTTAATGTTGTTTTTTATTAATAACATGAGGTTACTCTTTTTATTTTTCTTTTGTTTTTTGGTTATAAGTCTATGTGTAAGATTATATTATTTTTAAATATTTTTTATAGAATTAATTTTAATATTCTTTAAGAAGTTCTTTGTATTGCAAACTTTATTACAAAAAAGAAATTAAGTTATTGTGGGCTCAAAAGCTCACAAGCCCACTTCTATTCTATAATTTATTGTGGATGTAATAAGTTTTAAATTCTTTTTAAAGAAAAATTTATTTATTTTGAAAGAAAAATTAGAATAGATGAGAGAAGATTTGAAATCAAATGTAATTATTACTTTGATATGACATGAAAAGTAAAAATATTTATTTTTTAGAGAAATTGAGTATGTGTCATGCAAATAGTACTAAAATATTATTATTATATAAAATATAAATGCAAGTCAGTCATGTTAAACCTATCAGTAAATTATATTAAATAATTAAATTTTAATTCTTCCACCAATGTGTACGAATTTTTAAATTAAAAAAATATGTTTTTTTAGAAGAGAGAGGAGAGGGAACATTGACAAAATATGAAAATGATAGATATAAGTCACTTCAAAGGTAAAACTTGGAATCTACTTGAATTCAAATTGGAAATGTTTTTTTATTTTCTATCTCTATTGTGGAGCAAACTTGGTTAAGAATAAAAAGGTGTCTGGTTACGAAACATGGCTAGTGGTCCTCAAACTTAGTCATAGACCCACCCTAACTCAAATCAAACAAGGGCAATGTTACCCCAGACTCCTTAGGTTTGGTTTCGTCTGAGCTGATAGAAACTTCCCCTTGACATATTCACTTTAATTTGTAGATAACAGTTTTAATCGTTAAATAAAGGAAATTATATCAAAATGAGAAACCTATTATCTTTGTTTACATAACAAATTTCAGCGATCTGGTATCTTGATACATTGATAGTGTGGATTGATAACTTGCTATCAAAATGAAACCTTATGAAATATTGTTTTAAGATATGAAACAACATTTTACCAGGAAAAAAGAACAATGAGAGAAAATAAACCTTCACAAGACGAATGAAAGCCTTTTCCCAAGATACAGCCTTTCCATTTTCTTCGCCTGTTTTGTCAACTTTATTGTTCACAGGATATGTTACTACGAATGCAGAAGCCTAAAAAATAAAAAGTTCACTGCTATTAACTTAAAGTACTTGTTTACAAAGACATGTAATAAATATTGATTGAGGGCAGCAACAGTACCTCGGAGTAGTTACTTCCTGAGAATCCCCCTAATGTTGTACTTGGATCTACGGGTGCCTCAAATGCGCTCAAGCATGTCTCTTCAGAAGAGAAATGCTGATATACAGTTGCAATGGTTAAGTTGTACCCAAATTTATAGTAGAATTTAGCTGATAATGCATTGTAATATATATATTAGTAACAAGTACTGGTAACATCAGCACATAGATAATAAAATTAGTGTTAATTCACCAACTACTTTAAAAGCTTAAGCTGTTAGAGAATAATAATTTTTATATTTTATATTCTAAAACTCTTTCTCGTTTCTAAGCTGATACATTTTAATGGACCTAAGAAGTGGATTTGATTTGAATGGGTAGAGATTTTATATTTTAAATGACAAATGAGCCTCACAAGATTCCATACCTCTGTTTTAATATCATACTAACTCACCAATTGCTCTAAAACTTTAAGCTGTTAGAGAACGTAATTTTTATATTCTAACACTCCCCCTCATTTCTGGGCTGAGACATTTTAATGGACTTAAGTAATGGACTTGATTTAAATGGGTACATATTTTATATTTTAAATGACAGATGAGCTTAACAAAATTTTGGACCTCTGTTTTAGCTCATGCTAACTCACCAACTACTCTAAAACTTCAAGCTATTAAAGAACGGTGATTTTTTTATTTTAAAATTCAAATATTAGTAAACCTTATATGAGAAAGTTGTCTAAGCTCCCGTTAACTTATGGAATAGGAATACGTTTATTCTAAAATAAACCTCCTTATTTTAGTTTAGTAACTAAACAGCATCTTACCTTATTTTAATATATTATTTTAATATTCTCTCTATCTTATTCCATACAACTTTCTAAAAATTATTTATTAATAACCCAAGATTATCATTACAATTTTACCCTTTGAGATGACAACACATAATTATTAGTCATATCAGCTACAATTATTATCTTCTCTTTTTCCTCTCCAAAGGAAACCCTGCATATCCACACATCAAAGTGCAAGGTTATAACCCCATACACCTGAGTGCGGGGTTATAACCCCATATACCCACGCAATGCGGAACTATAACTCCTCGTACTCGCATAATGCAGAATTTCTTTTAAAATATTGTTTCCCATTGGCTCAAGGGTGTTTTTATCATTTTGTTAAAACATCACCAATTCCCAATACTTTCATATCAACTTTATGTCATATGAAATATAACTATTACTCTTTATACTAGTATTAAACTAAACATTAGAATAACTTATAGTAGTATTAGCTCTTTTCTTCTAGTATTAAAAATTAGAATGGTTATGCTTATTCCACCCTTATTCCATAAGTGAACGCAACCTAGGTTTATATAAATTCTATACTTCTATTACCTGATATGAGAAATTTTGAAGTACCATAATTCTAGTAAATGAATAACTCAAATGACGAAAATAATATAGCAATTAAAAAAGTATAAGGATTTAGCAAAGAACTTCACAAGTAAAAAACGAATATGAACGTTAAATGACAATAAGTCATCATAAATGATAGAAAAGATTAGACTGTGGATTTTCTTTAGATTTTTTAAAAACTTAATCAGAAATAACACATAATTACCTGGAAACAGTACTTGGCATGGTCTATACCCCCATAGTCATCATATTTTTGAGGATCCATTTTGAAATACTGAAAATAGGAAAAGTTTATTTTCTTAATCAAGTGGATCATACCTTCAACAAAATAAGCATAAAGAAGAAGAAATATTTAAATTTTAAAAATTATATGAGAGATACTTTCAAGTCTAAGAATAGATTATCACTTCAATCGCTCAATATTTAATTTTGAGATAAGCAAAGGTCGTAATGTTAGATTAATTCTATATGAGTTGATTTGAACCCAAAGTTTATATTTAAGCTAAAATTTTAGCATAACTAGAAATGGCCTAAACTAAGCCATGTACAATAATATCTAGAAATAAATTCTAATGTAGACTTCAATACAATTATTAAAATCTAGAATAAGTCACTACAAAATATATTAAAGGTGTGCTAGTAAGCGTGCTAGTGAGCTAGTAAGAATCTACCAATTTGATACTAGATCTATGTAAAATACTTTTCATATATGAATCAAAAAAGAAATTTGATTTCCCCCAAATTTTCCCTCAAAAAAAAATAAAATTTACATCTAATTCTTTTAAATTAGGTCAAAATTGATGTACAAGATGTTAGACTAACTTTACACGAGTTGATTTGAACTTCCAAAGATCTGTTATTTTTTAATTGAGTCCAAAGTTATCATAATTCATTTAAAGCATCAGTGCAGTGCAGTTGTCATGCTTGATAATGAATGGAAAACCATACTCTTTTAAGTTAATAATATAGCAAATACCTACATTATGAAAAGTTGAAAGGAAAACAATTAGAAATGCACCTGTAAAATACTTTGAGTGGCACAATCTGCACCGAGTGGTTTCAAGCAAATATCAGTAAGTGATATCATATTTCCAGAATAGTTTGCATGTAGACCATCAACCTATCAAGATGAAGAAACAGAAAATAACAATTCTGTTTTCTGCAAAGTACGAAACTCGAAAGTTGAAAACAACATGCCATGTAGATCCAGTACCTTCTTCTGTATTTCAAATAGTAACTTCACATTTTTGTCTGTCACAATAGAGGATGAATCACCACTGCTAGAAACAGGAACAGTTGCTAACATAAGCTGCAGTTTGCACGATCAATCAATAAATATGAAGTTAACCATAATGGAGCCAAAAAAACTTACCGTCAAAGAAAGAACAGATTTTTAATCTTATTAAGTGCTCTAAAAGCTTACTCTATTAGAGAACGGTGGTTTGTATATTTCAAATTATAACATTCTTCTTTACTTCTAGGCTTGAGACGTTTTGAATGTTTTAGAAATAGACTTGACTTAAATGACTAGAGGTTTTATATTTAAATAGCAGATGAGCCTGGCAAGATTTGATTGCAGGAACTTCTACTTTGATATTGACATCATACTCCAAAACCTTAAGCTGTCAAAGAATGATGATTTTTATATTTTATATTTTAACAAATCTAATAACAGTAGCATAGAAATGGGAGATTATGTGAACTTCTTATAAGTTATAATATAACAGAGCTAAAGATGAAATCAAAAGAAGTACCTGTTCAATCCTATAAAAGGGGGCAAGATTGGTGTCAAAATATTGTTTCTCTTCAGCAGCTTTACTTCCAGGGCCAACCCACAGCTTCAAAAAGGCGAAAGTTTTAAAATCTAGCAAGAAAAAAATAGCATTCTACCATACAGAAAGCAACATTTAAAACTTTAGATACAGGAAATAGAGGTAATGTCCTGTATCCTATTAGATAGTATCAGCCTAAAAAATATGTAATACTATCAAGCTTGAACTGACATGATGTTCCTTAAAAAGTTTGAAAATTTTTCATAACAGTTTACATAAATCATGTACGAGAAAATACAACAGACCATCAGTCTGTGGTCTCATGAACCTAGATTGATGATGATACAAGAATTAACCTAAAACGGCTTATTAGCCTATTCAAATGTAACTGCAGTATTACATCATTTCCCTATTACCAGGACTCAACAACGATTCAGATTGATAGTTGGAATATCTACAACATTAGAAAAGTACCTTCTCAGGTCGTGTCTCCACTTTGAAAGTGATAAGCCCTATGCAGAGGAGAAGAGGAACAGCCAAAGATACAGACAAGACAAACATTGGACGTCTAGTGACGAATACCCCATACTTCCTGCATATAAGGAAATTGATACATTAAATATAATACCTAGAATAGACCATTATGAATGCAATTAGAGAGATCATAGAACAACCTGAAGAAATTTGACATATATCTTTGAGCAGTAGAAGGTCGTTTTGTTTTTGTAACAGAAGGAACTTCAGATAACTGAAATTAAGATATGAAAGTTTTATGTCTTAAACATAAAATAATCCATTTAAATATGAATCAGCAAAAGTTAAAACATAAATAACACCTGTGTCCTGGAATTAGGAAGTTCTTGCTTGCTAAGGGAATGCAATTGATTTTGATCCTGAACATTCTGCAGTGATTCTGTCTTGGAAGAGAGGCCTATTCTTTTTCCTTTTCTATTTAGTAAACCCCATGCTAAAAATGCAGGAAGTAAGACAAGGTACACAACTGCTAGTGAAAATTCCAAGCATTTGACCTGTGCACATTAACACAAATAATGATATATCAGAAAGGATAGTTGTAAAGCCTTGAGAACAGAAAAAACTTCTAATAAGAGAACTGAGATGTAAACAGAATTATGTTGCACCATGAATCCTATGAAGTTATGCGATGGATGAGAAGAATATGATTGAACTGCAGTTCCATAATACGTCCAAGTGCATAGTAGCATAAGTGTACTGACATGTGAGATAGATTCATCAGCCTCCAGTTATCTCCTCATGAAAGTGGACTAGTTTACCTTGTTTGCAGTCAGATTTCTGCAAATAGCCGGCTACTTTATGTTTCATTGGATTCTATGGTTCTATCTTTTTCTCGCTTGTATGTTTTTTCCAAAGACAACAATCAGAATTAAGAACCTGATTATCAGGATTAACATAGTCGATTAGACAGCAAATTTCATTACAATACAGTAAACTCTACTGCTGAATTTCCAAATTTGGGTTCCTCTGTTCTCTTATAGCTCGTGGAAAATTTCAAAATAAAATAGAATGTCAAAAAAACAACAGAAAAGATTAATTTTTAATACAGCATCAAATTTGGAGACCTTTCTTGTGTATAGCAGTGCATGCTATTCAAGATTAGTCATGAGTGAAAATGTGAAATCTATGGCATCGTGACACATATTCAACATGACACTGGAAAAGGTGACAGTCACAAGATCACTAATGGAAGTGGAGTTCAGAAACTCAAGTGCTAAAAGGAGCAATATAAGAATGGAAAATCATAATGAACAAAAACTTCTCACTTTATTCAAAACCTAAGGTTGCATGAGTATCTATTTTTTTTCTCTCTTACGGCACGGCCGGCAAGTGCTGCGGCACGTGCCATGTCGTGCCGTGCCGGCCGATGATCGGCACGGCCATCGTTGGCTAATAGCATGTCCCCATGCCATGATGTACTGAACTATATTCGTTAGCATAAGTGCATCCTGAACCTACATGGCCTTATATCAACCCATGTCGATTGGCACCAATTTTTTTATTTTTTATTTTAAAAAGTAATATAGAGTGCACATATAATAATATAATAGATCTAGCTCTTTCTATATAGATCTAGAATTTGGTGCTAAAACTATGAAAAATACTCTTTAATATATAGAAATCAAAAGGAAATTTTAATTTCACACAAATTCTCCCAAATTTTAAATATATGTATATATATTTATGTTGGGAATGTTTATGTGTGATGGTATAACTTACTTATGGAATGAATTATTATGAGTACAAATTTGTTAATAGGTTAATATCAACCGTGGCTATCACGTGCATCATGTATGTCATATAGGCATGTGGTTGCTATGACCGGGTAGAGGGTTGGCAATTACAATGGTATCAGAGCGTAGGTTTATAAATGATCTCATGGATATCAAATACATTCAAGTTGGATCAAAATTGGTATAATAACATATTAGATTAACTTCATATAAGTTGATTTGAATCTAAATTTTATAATTTTTAGCTAAAATTTCATTATAATTAAACTTTCCATACATTTTCAAAAATCTAAATTAATTGTGTCAAATTCATTCAAATTTGGTCAAAATTGATATAGAACATATTAGATTAAGTATGTGCAACCAGATATTGATTTTTATTATTAAATCATTATCAAGTAATAAATGTATTCAATCATATTATGTGTTGAATAATGTTTTTACTTGACTATCGCTATATTTTTATCAAGATATGTCATTTACAAAAATAATCTAATGATACAAGATTATAATATAGGCTTTAGTACAAATACTTAAATAAAAAATATTAAGGATTATCATGTTAGGACCATGGATGGCCGTGCTGGTGGCGTACCGGCACATGGCACGAGGGGTGCCGCATGGCACTCCTTCTAATAGTTCCGCCGCTCGCCGTCGACCTCGTTGCCGATCGCCGTCGCTAATCGCCGTCGGCGGCGGCGACGGTGATCAGAGAGCGGCAAGCGGCGACGGCGATTGGCAATCGGCGAGCGACGACGGTGAAGGTGAGTATCTATTCTTTTCTCTCCTCTTACGGCACGGCCGGCAAGTGCCGCCGCACGTGCCGTGCCGGGTGGTGGTCGGCACGGTCCGTGCCTGTGGCACGCCAATCATTGGTTAGGACACCAAAAACATCTCTAAATAGCCTAAATTTTATTACAGCCATGTTAAAAATGCGCCAATGCGTGATTGGCACACATTGCCAATAGGCACACCCATGTCGCCCAAGGATCAACACAATCATCTTGATATAGTGTACCGGTTATATAAATTACAATGACTAAAAAGTGATAAATTTTTTTGCTTCTATTGCATCTAAGAGCATAACAATCCAGAAATTGTTACCTTTAGAGAGCCGATCTTAATCGAACAGGATTTTTTTGCACGTTTAACTGCCGACGAAGAATCCGTGCATGCAGAAGAAGAAGGACAATCACCACATGAACAGCCAAGAGAAGGGTCCCCACAAGAATAAACTGTTGTATTTAGAGGCTTGATCCCAGATGAATCACTAATATTAGATCTAAATGTTATCTCATAAGGTGATCCAATCTCATTAAGGTTTGCTTTACGACCAAAAAATGCAAGCCATTCTGCAAAAAAAAGTCAGGAGCCAATAAGAAAAATAGAACATAAAAATAGAAGAAAAAACAAGTTTATTAGTGTGGATAAAATTACATAAAACGAAATATTGCCGATTTTACTGTTGATATCTTCTAGTCTCTATTAAAATTACAAATTTCCAATACGGAGGAAATAATGTCGGTTAGTATTGTAGCAATAAAATAGCAAAGTTTAGTAGGTATAAGCATGAAGAACAGCTACAGATTAGTAGGTAAAACCGTGTAAGAGCGGTTTTTATAAACTTACCATCTCCAAATGGATAAGCATAGATGTTATCGAATTACATGTACTAACAATTTCGAAATATACACATCACTGTCTCCTCAATCTTTTATCTTCGTAATAGTACAATTGATCTTTTAAACATTACCACAAATGAGAAATCTTGAAATCCTTATCTCTGACTTAGATTAAAATTCTCACACTACAAGAATGATAAGCAGGTGAACGATATTTACCAGTTCCATATACTTTTGACATAAAAAGAAAAAGGCAACACTGACCTTTGTAACTTTGAGCACCTGCACCTATAAAATCCATTGCACGAGTGTTCATTGTCCCAAATTTCACATCCTTGCATGAGTTATACAGTTCTTCCCCATACCCACTGGTTACATAAAAATCTATGCCATCAACAGTCAATGTATTATTTACCTACAGTCAATAGGAAAGGTGAAATATGTAAAATACCACAGCAGCTACAATCGTCTATCTGTGTTCCATGATGATATGAAATATAACTAGCATTTAATTTAGGTAAAATCATGAAAAGAAATGAATGAAAAGGAGAAGCATGTGAATTTTTTTATTTTTATTTTAAAAAGACTAAGGATTCATATTTAAAAGAATAGATAGATCTTTATATTTAGATATTTCATAAAGAAAAATGCCCATTAACCTTAAATTTTTTTATTCTATAGCAGTAAATTCAGTCAAAAGGGAAGATTAGGACCTTGTTGACAGATGTCACATTGATAAAAAGGCTCTGATCTGGAGAGCAAGCGAGCTCACAGAAAAGATTCAAGAAGTTCCTTAAGCAAGCTGGACATCCCACAAGAAAAGGAATTGCCTGAAAAATATGACATAAGAAAAGGAGGGTGGTTAAATAAAGTGAACAACTCATATGTAAGAAGACAAATAACATGCACGGAATATGTTGAAACATCCATGACAAAACTCACAGAATTATAATATCTCTGTTGTGAAAAATAATAATAAGGATTTTGCTAATTTAGAGTAAATGGGCCAGCTCTGGCATTTTCAGTCTATCCAGTTGGACAAAACATATATGATCAAGATGAAACAGCTCAGATCAGCTTAACTTTGTAAAGACAATCGAAGTTGATCCAAAATACTTCTTTATTCATAGAGTTCTGCATAACTATTTTATGATAATATCCATAAATGATACAGTTAATTGTTTGTATACAGAAAAAAGCAGGAATAGCAATATAATTCTTATTACCATAAAAGAAACTGATAAAATTAGTAGCAAAAATACCTAACAATACTATCATGGTTCCAAAATCATTTTACATTTCCCAAATTTTTTTCTTGGCATTCTCTCGCAAATAGGTTACAAAACTACAATGAAGTAACAAAATAAAATATTAGAATAAACTATGAAATTTGATTCTCTAATGTCTGTTTGCACATATACTAATTCAAAATGTCATAAGAAGTGTCCCATCAATTCTCTTATATAATGGACTACAGTAAAATTCTATACAAGTGCATATCTTACAAGTGTATAAATTTTCATATGAAAGCATGTCAGGTAAGGTAGTGTTGATATGAAAATAAGCAAATCTAAGGCCCCGGAAGCTAAATCACACACCACCATTTGCTCCCTAAGGTATAGCTTCCCTGCAGTGTTTCGTTCATCGAGTACAAATATAGCATATCTATGAAGCCAAGAAAATGAAACAAAACTGAAGTGGAAAATATAGAGGAACCTGTAACAAGTAATTTATTGAGCATAGGAGGCTATCTCAAGAATAATATATGAAAAAAATAACAAGCAATTCTCATTGCACAGAACCTCACTGTCAAAGAGCAAGAACAATGGAGAAAATATCCCATAATCAAACACTTATGCTAGTGAATTTCGAATTTTGACCAAAGCCACAAATCTTACTTGTTGGACCTGCTCGTGGAGTATGTCAAACTGATATGAAGAACAACAAACATTGCCAGTGATTGTTGGGCACAAACTCTGAATCTTCGAAGAAAGCAAGTCATCTGGCTGAGGAGTCCAAAATATAACTTAATTAATACCATTCTTGCAACACATTTAGTCTTATCTCGAGTAATTCCAAACTGAAACCCCACTGGACCGCTTGCTGGCATGTAGTGCCCATAGAATGGATGAACACGAAAAGATCATTGAATTGATTGCTTAACATATTTTAATGATGAAATGGTGATTAATAAAATACCAGAAAAAAATACTATCAAAATTTTTAAATTGCTTTGCTTACCTCATATTAACTGAAATGTACATGGCAGACAAATAACAGATTTTATTTCTGCAGAAAATTGAAACTAAAAGAAAGAAATGATACATCACCTTGACAGAATGAGTTGCATTTACACAATTCAGGACTTTTCCATCAGTACGCTGCGCACAAATTCCATACATTGAGCAATATCCTTCAGAAACTCTTCTGAGAAAGCAAAATGGCACTTTTAAAATGCAATAAGTGATCAAAATGGCACATTTTAGTAGTTCGTTCAAAGAAAAGAAAAGGCATCAGTTAAAACAAGAAAACTTTGCTAATTCATAACCTCTTCATCAATTTCTTATTCACCATTTATAATCATGAATAATACTATCAAACTTCCTTCTTATAAATTGCTTTCTGTTCCTTTTTAAGATTTCTTGCCCCAAGAAATATTAAGAGTCTCTGTGCTAGGTACTACTTGTCAATTCTCCATGGGAAACATGCAAATGTTTGGTTGTCAAAGAACTCAAGATAGCACAGACTACTGCTTGCCTTCCATGGGGTCCAACAACCTGCCAATAGGTAATATTTTGGACCTACATGCTTGAAACTCATTAAGAATCTCAACTAGGTATCATTAAATTCTTTATTGTCTTGCAGCCCCACCTAGATGTACAGCATTGTTTACATGGCAATATGTTCCATCTCTTCCAAGCTGAAATCACCTCTCTGCGTTACTTTCCAACCTATATCATAGCATACTCACTACTCATCTTACCTCCTCTTCTATCATCATGCTACCCACTCAAATAAGCAATAGCAGGCATGTTCAATTCCACAGCCCTTATCAAATATTACAAGCTGAAAGAGATCCATGAAAAAAAAAAAAAAATTTACTACTCAGCAGAACTTGAACTTCATGTAAGTCTCACTCTGCAGAGACGGCTTTATTCTTGCTTGTTATTTTCGTAAAAGCATGCTTATTTACTAACCACAGTGCTTCATTACAAATTGCCAATTTTGTTTTTGCACCTTTAACTTTGTCACTTATGGACACCCTATTTTTTTCATTATGTCAAAGATGCCTAGTATCATAGTGTGCATACATTTACAGGTAGGTTAAACGGAAAATATCTGCTGAAGAATCATGCTACCTTGGTATCTTTTAGAGCACATTGTATCATACAGTAGCCAGATCTAGAGTGAGTGCTCCATGGATACAACTCCCTGATTTAAGGAAAAGAGGTTCTAAGGACAAGGACCAGCCGGGTTTCATGACTTCTTATCCTACAGCTCTGGATCCTCTACATCCTTCTGATAAAATAGATGAAAGTTCCTCATATATGTTGTTTCTGGTTATACTTTAGTATCTGAAAGCTAATTTTCTTCTTGAGTGTATCAACTTTTGTTGCAAAACAGCACGCTAAATTAATCATGCTTCCAATGATGAAGCAGGACGACACAATTCCTTCAATTTTCTCATGAAAAAATATCTTATGTTGTGTAAACCCAAATGCCATAACCATAGTTCGTCTGAACTCCATAGATCATTGCATCCTTCATGATATAGCTGGAACTCATATGTGATATCCTTGAGCAAGAATCTTCATTCTTTAATCATCCAAATCAACAAACAGTGTCATGTAGTGAGTCAAATTATCAGAAAAAGATATGGGAGAAACAGAATCCAAGAATATCATCTGCCACTTGGTAAAAGATATGAACCAAGGATGTGAAAGTTAGTAAATACCATGCTTATGAAAGACAACTTTTTTGATTAAAATTGAATAACAAGAAAAGTTGAAATATTTGAAGAGAAATTTTTCTCATCATTTCTGAATAAGACCATAAATTAAGACTCAAAACAAAATAGAGCCTTACCCTGATGTTCCATTGGATTGTTGCCCATTTGCTGGAAAAAAGAGAAGAATGACCTGCACGTTGAAATAAAAGATAGATGCATATGAGGAAGCCTAGTATTTCACTTGATTTTATACATAAATATGCTTCCGCAATAATCCAGGATTCAAGGCAATTTAATGCTGGTACAACATGAGGGCAAACAAAGGAACAATAATGCAAATGCTAAAAATCTGAATGGTGTAATTTTGTGTCATTGGTAATAAATTTTAAACACAAACGAGCATTGGTCCTTATTTACTTGTATCTTTGGAGAAGAAAGTGCTCTGAAGCATTTTAATTTTTAGGTTAATGTTCACTAAGAAGCGACAAGTTCTATATAGGATTCTTTTAACTTTTCAAATCCTTTTAGTGAATGTTTACACCAGATTATGGTGATATCTGAAAATGTACTGATCAGTCTCAAGTTTATATATTTCTGAAAATTTTATTTTGAATGAAATTGTGGTTTAACTAAAGATTATTGAATTTCATGTTTATTTTATACCAACTGACAAGCTATAGTTGCTAGTTGCCAAATCTTGAAGTTCAAATCGTTTCAGGTTTGGGCTGTGAGAAGTTTATCATGGTACATTGAAATTTTACAGGTATTTGTTTCCATAAATGCAATGTGCAGCCCCCATTTCCCTCCTCCATCGGGAAAACAAAAAGGAAAAACATTGATCTCCCTGCTAATTCCTCAAGGTCGTGTTGTCAAGCCTAATTCTTCATACTATGCTTTGAAATTCCAAATAATCATATCTATGTCATCCCAATCATATCCTATATAAACCACACAGTAGAAGAAAACCAATGCATTATGACATAAACAATTCTAATGTATGATTATACTCAACTAGAAGATTATCTGAATGATAGAGTATATAGCATTCCACGTATTAGAATCTACATATCCACTAGTAAGTAGTAAGTCCAATAATAATGAATATGAGCTTATGACTCTATGAGAGTTGAAAGGGAAAAAAATATGTTGATGGAAAAATGGATCATCTTGCTACCCTCTCTATCAGTTTTCAATCAGCCATAAGAAAAATGTGCCAGAGACATTTTGCTTATGTCGGCAAGCATACTCAATAAATTATCGCTCCAGTTAGCAATTGAATGTCTAAAGTGACAGATGCCATATCCTACATACCTCTAAGAATGTATAAGTCACCATAGTCTATCCGTACGTGTTGAGATAATCAGTCTAATCCTCTAAAGAAGCAGAGCTACTAGAATGTCAGAGCAACAAACTGCAACTTAGCAGATATTATGAGGGAAATGAAAAGGAAACCTTATATATCATATTTAAATTTTAATTGGAGAATTCCATATCCGAAGAGACCACGACTTGTGAATCAGGATTCAAACAACAACAGAGAAGCTTGATAGCATCGCAATAATGATCCTTCTCACCAGACATTAGTCTATCTCTTATAAAGTATAACTAAAATGACCTCGTATAAAGTATGAATTTATATATGTGGCATATAAGCTACCTAAATTCTTACTTTATTTCTTTTCATAGAAGCTTGAAGCTTAAAGACCCCGCAATGGGGATGCTATGTTACCAACAACTAAAAAAACTACTAAAAGAAGAATATAACTCCTCATTCCCATAAGCACAACTCAATCTAACAACCGTCACATCACTCGCCACCTTGAAGAAAAAAGATCACCAGAAAACGAAAATTCGAAACCAAAATAGAAGGCTACTGTCAAACGTCATTAGATCGCATGAAATTTCTAAAATAGGAAACAAATAAAAAACGCGGCCCTCTCGCATAATTCACCGTCGAGAAAGCGCATTCGAGAGTTAAAAATATAAGCGGCATCGACAACCAAAGCCGTCCAAGAACAACACCTCATCGAACCTCAAGATCAAGTAAACATAACTAATCGAAAACGTCTCTCTTACTAGTATCAAAGAAGCCACTGCGATGGGGGATCTCCTCCATTCTAAGCGGCGGAGCCCTACTCGATTCGAGAGCTCCATTATCTCTCTCTCTCTCTCTCTCTCTCTCTCTCTCTCTCTATAACTCTCGCTCCCCAGGGACAGCTAGGGGGAGACAAAGGGGAGGGAGAATAAAAGAAGCCAAAAAGAAGCTTATACGGAGCGTTGCTATACAAAAGGCGAGTCGCTTGGTGACGCCAGCTTAGGGATTTATCGGATCCGATATTTTTAGCATGAATATTTTTGGTCTTCCGCGGGGCCCACTTCGTATTGCCGGAGGGCATTTTGGGTATTACGGACGGAGTGGCGGGTATTGGCATCCGGTCACCTCCCGTGTACGTGGAACCCGAGGCACTTTGAGACCCTCATAAATATTAAATTTGATATTTATAGAAAATTCAAAAACTGAAATTAAAATTAAAAGATTATATGAAAATTTTCTTGTGGTAATAAAAATTTGAGAGAGAGTGACAGGAGGAGGAGAGAGTATAACAGAAGAGTGAGAAACTATATTTGGTTAATATATTTTTTATTATCTAAAATTTAATATATAAAATTTTTAGATATATTGGAAAGCTTATCAAATCAAATGTTACACGATTTTATATCTAATAATTATTTTTAAATTTGACAAATAAGTTAATCAAATATAATAAAAAATTAATATTCTTAGTTTGAATAAAAAATAATAAAATAACACAAATAAAATTATAGGTTGAAGTATATTTATGACTAACATATTATAGGAACAAAATATAGTTTCTTAAAAAAATTATGAGAGAGAATATTTTTTATTTGCGTTCAAGGTCCTCCCTTTGAAAAGATTCAAAAATATTTAATCTAGTCAAGTAATTAAATATTTTTTTTATATCTAACTAAATTTATTTTTTAAAAATTAAGATTAAGAAATGAGACATCTAATCTAGTTCAAAACTTAGTCTCAAACGAAATAAAGCCTTTGGAAAAAAAAAATTCTAATGAAACGTAATTTAAAATTTTTCATCCAAAGGATATCTATTTAGAGAAAATATCCTATCATTCTAAAAATTTTAAACGAAGCCAATTTACTATATATTTTAATAAAAATGCCAGCAAACACTTTATATATTATCCATGGGAGATTCTATATGTATGTATTTTTTATTTGAGAGAGAAGTAAAATTGTATAGTGTCTCAATAATAAAATTTAAACTCAGACAACACTCACTTAATATAAGTTAGTTTAATAATATAAGTATTAACTAATTGTCTCTATACACGCATTTATTAGTTTGATAATATAATTCAAGAGCTACAGTGTTGGAAACAAGAATATTAGATCATGTATTCTCAACAAAAAAAAAATGTGGGATCATGGGATCTAAATAATATATATATATATATATATATATATATATATATATATATATATAAGTTTTAGAACGATATTTTAAGGCTGGGTATGAAAATATTCCAAATTCCAAATAGCATTTTGAAAGCAATAATCTCCTATAATTCTATGCTTGGTGGTTAAAATATAGTTGTGTCTTTGTGTGCTTGCAAGTAGTTTAAAGGATTAAATGCCACTAGCAAATTAAACAAATTAATAATTTATAGCTGCTATCTTTAGATTTAGACAGGAAAGACCAGCTCGTATTAGATCAACCTCCTTACCTAAATTCAACAACAAAATAAAAATCGTTTTTCTAGCAAAATTAATTAAAAAAAATGGAATATATAGTAGTTGGAAACGATAGATAAAAATAGTATGCAATAAATTAATTTCTTCTTGTTTTCATTGGAAGCTGTAACGCTAATGTTATAGTTTATATAGTACCTAAAATAAATCATGAGTTTAATGACAATTTTAATTATGTGGTTATTAATAAGTCTGCCTGGAAGTGATAGTTTAGGAGGAAAAAAACAATTGGTTTCATCTCCACGTACACGTTGTTATCGTGCTAATTTTGGAGTAGGAAGATCCTGTTAGTTGTCGAACCTTGTCAATGGGACGGTTTTGGTTAGTTGAGTATATTTATTTGGACAGGTCTACCAGTAGAAGGCCGTTGAGAGGAATTGAAGTGGTTATCAATTGCTTTCATTAAATTTAAGCCTTTTGTTCTATTGGAAAAATGTGAATAGATGTTACAGATATTTATTATTAAGCTTCAAATAGATTTCAGAGTATGATACACAAATAAATAAGGGGGTGATAAGATAAAATCCTATAAAAAGCTCTATTTTTAGCTAAAAAACAAACTGATGAACATTTAATCCCAGGGTATCTTATAACAAACAAATACTCACGCAGATAAGAATACTGGAGGGATAAGACATTAGTCATAGAATAAGTCCCCCTCTTAGCCTACTAAGGTAGCATAGTAAAGAAGAAATAATTGTAAGAGATTTAGACTCGAAGTGCTTTTCATCAAAAGTGCTGATGTCCTATAGCTCTTCTCGACCAAAATAGATCCAACACGACCAACTAACCCAATGAAACCAACTAAACATAACACTAAAACATAATCGACCTAGCCACAAAAGAAACCCTAATACTATCCTATTAAACGACGTCGAGCATGACATATGGACTATAACTAGAAGGTAAGATAGCACACCAACCAAACAGCCATAGCCAATCCAAACAGCCATAACCAATCCACCACCCTACAACAGTCATAGCAACGGAGGCCCAGCCAGGGTAGCTCCAAGTGAAGGGGAGGGTTGGAGAAGCCTGCTACCTCCTTGGCATGAGAGGAGATGGCGGCAATGGAGTGGGAAGCCAAATAAAATGACTGGAAAGGCCAAATGATTGCCATTAGTTGTGCTTTGAGGGGAAACGATAAGAACTGACACTACACCACTAAGAGGAAATGAGATTTCGACGATGGAGGGTGGAGCGAGGTCTCGACAAAGATAGGGCAAGGGTGAGATGGAGTGAGAAACCGAAGAGGTAGACATGCAAGAGGGGCAGAGTTAGAGAACGAAGGGGTGGCAAGTCTAGCCTAGGCGGCTCGGCACTATCACCCCAATAAAAAGGGAGAGAAAAAATGGGGAGAAAAAAAAACTCTCATAACACTCGGTTATAAGAGAAAAGAGACTGATGAGAAGGTCCCTCGTGTGAAAGAGAGAAAATAATAGCCAAACCTTAGTAGAGCGCTAGGATCGGCGCCAAAGAAAAAAAAAACGAAAACAACACTTATTTAAGCATATTTTTGTGTGTATACCTTAAAAAAATAATTTATTATAATTATTTTTTCAAGTCAAGTCTCAATTAACTAAGACATTATTAAGCTTCTACTTTTCTTTTCTTTTTTTTTAAATTTGGCTAAATTGACCCCAGATCACTAAGAACACTTAGTCATATCTAATTTTTTCCATTATATTTACTACAATCGTCGTAACTTTCATAAGAAATAATATGTTTCTTTACTTTAATAATTTAAAAATGATTCATTATAAACTAGATATATCTAGAGTCACACTTCATAGTAATTATGTTGGATATATAACAAAACTAAAATTCCTATAGTCTATAGTAGTGAAAGTTACTATAGTGCTTAGTGTTTTATTTGTTCCTCACTATGGACTACAATAAAAGAGCCAATCCTATATTCAATTATAATTTACGGAATGCTTTGACCTATTGAAACGTTATGTCATGCGGACAAATCAGTATACGGAACAACTGTTTATTGGTAAGGTTACCGACGCTTCATTTACTGAAATGATTACGATACTATAGTGCAAGATAGGCAATTTGCAAAAAAGTTTATTTTGCTTAGGTTTTTAAAAAGCCCAAACTTACCAATTAAAAATAAAAAGTGTAAATTATGGACGTTTATGTAAAATGTTCAAGGTGTCTAATTATCCCTCGAAATTCGATCTACTCTATTTAAAAAATAAAATAAAATAAAATAAAATAAAACTAGGTCTGAATAATTGACCTCCAGATCATCCTTTAATTCCAGAGTTGCCCCCTCATGCCACATGAGATTTGTGGATTCTAATCCCCAAATTAGCCTTCTAATGCACGTACATCCTAAATTTGTTAAATGATCCATATAAATCCATGTTGGAATGCTAGTTGGCTACTTGACTGCTGTCTTTATTCCTTCCTAATGAGCTCAAAGTCAAGTTGCCAAACAAGCCCTCATCTTTAATTAAGGACCAAATCTTTGCATTCCAAGGCTCCCATTACCATTCCTACGATTTTAATCTCCTTTGTGCCAATTTCTGGTGCAGCTAGTTGGTTGTCTTGTTTGTCTAACCAAAGTAAGACTTATTAGAGTTACAGGAAGGCTTAAGATGTAAAGCTGGAAGAAGTTTTCAATCTGGGCTTTTGATGATGCATTGATTTTAGCCTCGTCCTGTTGATATTTGTAACGTAAGCTCCATAAAAATTCACACTGTGATAAAATTGAACCCAAACTCGGATGGGTTGTTTCGGTCTAAATATGTCATTAGATTAGATGTATGTCAACGTATTAATAACATTTTCTATCTTAAATCCTACCATATTTTATATGCATTTTGTTTTTAAGTGTGATTGAATCAGTCAGTATCAATCCTAGGGAAGAGGACATTCTAGATGATATGCAACTAAATTTTATATGCTTAATTTAAAATTTTAAAAAGATTGAGATAGAAATTTCAATCAGAAAAGTCACTTATCAATTATCATCATCTCTATTTGACATTAACAATCACCGCAACCAGAACCCCACCCACTCCTCTCTCCACTTCCCATGAGGCAAGGCCATAATACCCGAGGGCAGATTAGTCATTACATAAGAATGATGGTAACGATGAGGATTATGGCACCAATCATCAAGACCGATGGTGGGCCCCAAGGAACCACGTTTTCTACGTGGGGCCCAGTTTGAACGCAATCCATAAACCTGGCCCAATAGCTGGGCGCCAAGTTTGCTGGCCATCAGTGGCATCATGACCCCCATGCCATGCCACGCTTTAGAGAGTGTGCACTCCAACATCGCCATTAAAAAAGAAAAGAAAAGTAAAGAAAAAAAAAAGGGGGGGAGTATTTTTACACTGACGTAAAGATTATGCTCCATGGCACCTTCCTCCTCAAAAACTAGCTTAATTTTTAAGAATAATGAGGGAAAGGATTTTTTTTTTAAATGTATATATATATATATATCGTTATAAAGTTGATATTTGTGTATATTATATTTATATATATATATATATATATATATATATATATATTCTGCAAGCAAATAAGCACCTTTAGGAGGGGAAAAAAAAACCTTCGTAAAGGGTCTTCCTTTTTATTCCAAAAGAGAGTCCTTTTCATCAATCTGAACGCAATTAAGTGAGCCTGGGGAGTAAAAGTAAGAGGAATAGTAATCCTAGTAGTCAGAGGAGAAGGAATGATGAGATGAAGGACAGTGAGGAGCTTTATGTCATAATTATCCTTAGTGATTCTTGAGCGGATTGACAGGTATTATAATAACATCACCTTTTTAATAAATTAAACATAACAATGCCGTCGTTTGATTCCGTTGCTTTTTGAATGTGGCAGCTTAATTAAGATCTATCTGTAATGAGTTTTAAAAACACTAATTATTCATAGATTATATCTGGTAGTACTGGCCATTTTTTATTTTTATTTAAAGAAAAGAAAGAGCGAGTAGCTGAGAAGAAAATAATCATTTAATATATTTTTTTTGCCTACACTTTGGATTAGAAAGGGGAGAGATAAATTAAGTATAATTAACTTTGTCTATAAAATGCACACACGGCGTCCGTAAGTGGGAAAGAAATTAACAGTAATTAAGATGTCAAACTGGGCCTAAGAAGATTAGTGGTGTTGGTGCTTTCGGCCAGCAGTACGTCCAGCTCGGAGGAGTTGGAAGCTACGGCTATTGTTAGCTTCGAGAATTGAATGCATTTGATGGCGAGATTTGAGGCCCACCTATTACCTATACTTTATAACAAATGGTTTTGGGGGGTTGGGGGTCCCTTAATTTAAAAATGCCCCAAGTTCCAAGGTTCCTTTTATATACTGAAACTGTGATATCGTTTTAGCCTTCAAGGAAGCCGAAGTGACTAAGTGAGTCTTGTGTGTTTATGGACGGATACAATAGTTTTTTTTTTTTTTGTTAGTAATAATAAAATTTGAACAATATTATTATTTAGGTAGTTTTATTTTTATTTAATTATGAGTTTTTTTTGGCTAATTAATAGATTAGATAGAGAAGTCAGCTCTTTTTATGATATATAAATTAAATATCTAAGCGAACCCACTAGTATAAATTATGATGAGTTAAATTCAGTGCACATGATACAATCCACTCGGCAGTGAGTGAAATTTAAATTTGTGACCTCTCACATAGTAAGAACATTTAGTTATTAATTTAGTCATTAATAATTTGTGTGATTCTCTTAAAATGCACGATAATATATTTGGCCTAATTCAATATCTACGGACTATTATGTATTGTCTTTCTTATGTATTTATGTGTAAATAAAGTTATGCTTATAAACACTTTATAAACATTCTAGAACTAAGACCGCGTGGTATCATTCTGACCATAAAATAGAAACAGAAACGGTTGGGAGAAAGATAAAAATAAAACGTAACTATCAATGATCATGTTGATGTCATTTTAAAAGTGTCTGTAGGATGTTTATAAGCGTGGTGTTACTCTTAAAGACTATTCCTACCAAAGATTTATTTTTTTCTTTACAATTTTACGTGGTACCAGTAAATGAAGTGCTCAGTTTTCCACGAAAACATGGACGGTTCTATTTGTTGTTTTGCATGCGCCAAATCAAGGTTGATCTAATACCTCACAAGTCCATGAGATTTGAGGCTCATCTAATCTTCTTTGGTTGTTATACCCAAAAAGACGATTTGAGTTTTTCTTTTTTTTCTTTTTCTTTGGACTCCATTTCCATCGCATTCTAATTTATTTATATTTTCCTGTGTTTTCTATAGCCTTCACCGATTCGGTATATATATTTTAGGAGTTTTGAAGTCTTAGAGTTAGAGACCTTCTATCTTTTTAATTTATACTTATTTCATATTATGTTAAATTTATAACATTTTTTAACCGAGATGAGAGAAAAATTTAATCTACGAGCTTAAAAAACATCCGCGGGTAGCTGTGAGATTGCTCAATAGTCGATAGTGCTCTTATCTGTACTTCACTAATTGGATCTACTTCATATCTATAGCACGACAAAGAAGTCGATGGAATTATGTGGACTCCACTCGATCTCGATCTCTCATGTCCGTCTCTGAAGAGTACTCCAGAAGAAACCCAACGGAAGCAGACCCACATAGATTGCCGACATGCTTGCTCCCAAGATTCACAAGGCCGATCTGGCACAAAGCGAGGGCTGGGAGAAATTTCAAATTAGAGCTCTTACAGACCTAATTTACTATAACCAGTGTGTAATGTAATATCACATGTAACAAATAGCGTTCTTAAGTAAGCTCCGCAATACAAAGTGGGTTACGTGAGCTCTATCATTTCTTTGGATATGTAACCTAGAAGATGGCCAACCATTAATGAGGCCAACCAAAAACTAAAAGAAAAAAACATCATTTTTGTTATTATTATTGTTTACAAACACAGAGATACTCAATAAAAAGGAGAATAATGCAGGTTGAACTGATACAAAGGGCTCTTGCCCCAAGTGGTCACAACCTGTCCATTAACTTGGATCTCTTTAGTTATTGCCTCCTAATAAATTTCCATTAACCTCAAGAATTGAACGCACTTTCCTGTGGCTCCTTTCCATTTTCCAGATTTGAATCTAAGATTCGCATACCCACTGTGGCCCAAAGGTGATCGGAAAGCCTTGAAGAAGCTCTCAGTATCAAGAAATCTTCGCTGAGAGACATGAGAAGAATACTTCTTCTGGAGGGGACTCTGCCCGTTGGCAGCAAGTTCCAAGAGCTTGTGGACTGCTCCATTGCGATCCTCAGCTTATTCATGTGGGTGAGCAATATAAAGAGATACACAGGAATTAACAGTACTAACACTAGTTTATTATTCTTCCCCTTCGTGGACTAGATCATATCAAGCTAACTAATTGTTTCACAAATATCAAAATTCAGTTGCTGAGTAGATTGTGTTTATGTGGATGATGCATCACAAGGTAATCAAAATACAAAGTCTAATGCAAGGTAATATAAGTAGCACGTAGACCGTCACAGCCACAAATTAGGAAACACAAGAAAAACTAGTACGACGAAAATGCAGCCAACAATTGAGAACCCAAAAGCTTGATTATTCATATTTTTAAAAAAGAAAACTGCTATAGGTTGGCCAATGTGCAAATACATTTATCCGAAGGTTATTCATCCAAATACATTTATCTTACTCAAGGAGATCTCCCGGTGCTCAATATTGACCATCTACAGATGATGATGATGATAGGTTGGCCAATGTGCAAGGTTAGTGCAAGGTTAGTGTAAACATGGAAATCCTTAGATGACATTTCTTACCTAAATGACATATCTCCAGAAAGATCTTAAGATTAGAGGTATTCTAATCTTAAGATATGTACAGAAAGTTATGATCTGTATCATATAAAGCAGAAAAGTCCTTCGATGCTAAAGGCATTTGGTGTTGCAAATGTGTTGCTATCCAAGTCTACGGTCATAGGTGAATATTGCAAGTATGGAAGTATGGGCTATCAAACTTAACATATTTCGACCAATATCCCTTGTATTCCATGATAGCCAAGTCCAGCCAAGGCTTATAGTTTCCATTGTAGTGAATGACCGCAGCCTTTTCAATCTCAGAAAGTCTGATTTTAGGCTTGTAACCCAGGGCCAGGACATGCCAGTGGCGATCAAGTGCATAAGTGAGGTTGTAAAATGCAAGCAAACCTGCAGGCAGCGACCCAAGCTTCCAGAGCTTCCGATCTTTGTTCTACATAATCAAGAAAAATCTCATTACAGGGGATCCTACTTGATAAAATTTAAAAGATAATGCACTTGCTCAAAACTTCAAACTACAAAGAAAACTAATGCAGTAGTAACTTCTGCAAATTCACGAGTTATGTCGAATAAATGCTCATAAAAGAATCAGAGCAAATTATGTAAAAATAAAAAAGAAACATAACGTTCTAATAATCTGTTTTTACTTTTCAAGTTGTTCCAGCAAATTCGCATTGCAATAACATCTTAATAATGAGAAGTCTAGCATACAATAACATCCTAGATATGTTCACTATGAATAATAAAAACAGAAGCAAGCATACATTTCTGCAGAATCTAATCTCCACAAACCACACATGATGGGAGCATACAAGCTGTCTTAAACATCTTTAATGCATATCAAACTAGAGGAAATTCACCTTGTTTCCATACCACTTGCATTTGGCCACATTTTTATTCCTTCAACCACTTCAAGCTATTTGTTTAAGGTGGTTAATGGAATAAAAGTACAATACCTACCCATGCAGCTCCTTTAATGCATGGTGTGTCATATTCTATGTCTTTATATATTTCACACCCACCATGCACATTAATAGATGTTAATAAAGCCACACCTTGATACTTATAGTAGCTTACCGTCTTAATATTGAGAAGCTCAAGTCTGATTACTGATTAAATGAGAACCCAAATATATATATATATATATATATGTATATGTATATATATATGTATATATACCGGAGGTGCTTATAACTCGGCGTTAAAGAAGCTGAAAACTGAAATACAAGGAAACTCAAGTCTTCACCTGTTCTTGCCAATAATGGTATATACTAGTTATATTTTTCTTCTTCCATTCCTTCAAGTCAAAGAGGTTCATCCCAAATGCCCATGCACAACCTTCTGGATCAAAATTATCAGAGATAATTGGGTCTGAGAAGTTGAGATATGTATGGAACCGATGAAAAGTCTTCCCACAAGTCTCTACAGCTCCATTCACCATCCCTTTCAAGTTTATAGACCACAGTGGAGTCAAATCCCGTTGAACAACAATATCATCATCAAGAAAAAGTATCTTATCCAGCTTTGGATACAGTTCTGGCATGTAGAATCTGAGATGATTAAGCAAAGACAGGTATTTGGGGTTCCTATACTTCAGATGCTCATCACCAATTGAAACTGTAGATGGATGATTTACTGCAAAGTAGTAGTCCTTGAGATTAGCAGAATCTGTTTGACTAAGAACTGGACAATAAGAAGCATTAAGCCACTTAAAGTCATCAACATTCTGCACATCAATAGTAGTATTTGGTGGGGAATGGACAATGAACCACATCTTCATAGCTGCAAAGTTCAGTCTGTCTGTCACGATATGAAATACATGTTTCTCTGGCTTCTTGGCATTTACTATAGTAGAGTTGACCACAACTGACGTTGCAAGTACGTTATCAGAGAAAATTGCATAGTGGTAAAAGGAAGGATCTTCAAGCTTTCTCTTGTCTGCTAATGCTTTACTACTATGACCTTGCAAGAAGTAATCAGTTGTAAGCAGCAAAGGAAGACAGTGCAGTGGCTTAGGGATCGTCTTTGAGGCATACTGCATCAAAAACATGCTTTTCTTCTTTTGTGCAGTTATAGTTTCTTCGGCAGATTGAACCATGGCACGCAATTTTCTTGCAATTACAACACAATCATATAGCTTGTCTTTTGCCATGGATAAAGCTTGGCCCATTGCTTTTGCACATTGAAGAGCGCTGGATGGCATAATTACATCATCAGTACAGAACTTTAGGAAACAAAGAATGTTTTACTAGCCTACTAGATAACAAAGAGATGGTATACCCTTGTTGTAGTTCAGAATCAGAGTTTGCTTCCTTGATGACACTTTCACTTTCTTTAATTTGTTTCATCAGGTGATCAGCAAGATCAGGCAATTTTCTGGAACGAGCAATACTAGCATATACTTTAGCCATTATGATCTGATCATTCATGAGTTTCAGAGTTGAATCTGCACGAAAATTATCATGTTCTCTTCTCCATATGCTATATTGCGGCCTAATGCTACTGTTGAAATTATTTGACCATTCAATTGCAGCTTCTCTCATCTGAACTTCAGCATTCTCAGACATTTGGATAAGCTTCAAAGCTCGCTCTTTTCTCCTCACTTGGCGTAGTTTCTGCAGGAAAAAGGTAAATGACAACATATCCAACTAAAAGTAGTGTAAATAATTGAAATTAAGAAAATTACCAGTCTCTGAAGCTTCTTGCGACTAATTATCTCTTCTTGTGATTCAAGTCCGGGTTCCGATAATTCTTCCCTACCCTATAATTTTGTATAAAGTAAGGTAGATGTAGTTAGGGATTATTTACTGAGATAGAGCTGGTCTCATTAAAACGAAGCAGAACAGAGTGCAAGCTAAGAGAAGAAGCCAACAACCTACATTCCCTTAATCAGAATTCACTTCTCTTATTTGACCCAAAATCTCACTGAATTTGGGGGGAAGTTATATAAGATGATCCAGTAAAGAAGAAAATGTACATGATCGGATAATCCACCCTCCAATTACTGTTTCACTTGTTTAAGTGCTCCTTTTTTCAAAAAAAAATCATTTTGGTTAAAGATTAGGAAATGACAAATTTACCTAAAATTCAAACCTTAAAATCCTCATCTGCACTTGATTTCAATGGTTTATAATCTTGAAAGGTAACTCCAAGATTATAAGCTGTTTTAGGCTTTAAAATCATTTGTATCAGTTGACACAGGAGGTGTTGTAAATTCAGCCAGATTGGCACAATACATATGTATAGTTATCAACTTTGACAACTAAAGTCTCTCTAGCAGCAAAATAGCCATCGCTATGTAATTTAACCACGTTCTAACTTTAGATGACTGTCTTCCATATGACTGCTCACTAATAGAAAAAGATAACACAGCCAATTGTAAAGCTAAAAACATAAATGCCAGTTCTTTACAGGTATAAACACGCTAAACAAAAGTAGGCTTCAATGTTTGTTACCCATTGTGACTTTACTATCGTTGCATCACATAAGATATAGCAGATTAGCTCACCAGTGATTTCTACTAACAATACATCAAGAAGTCCAAAATATCTAGCCCATCAACAAAAAGCATGAGGATGTTAAATTGCTCAAAATGTTCAGCATATGATTTCAGACAAGCTTCTCACAACATATGTTTCCCGTTCTTTTGAATTTCAAAAAATAAGATATTCTAAGAATGATTCTAGTATAATATGAAACCAATGATTTACATGTCGAGCAGAACCAAATAATTGGGGCCCAAGAGTTGGTGTTGGAGGTAGAATATCCAATATAACCTTGGAGAAATTGGATTCACTTGACAGAATACTTTTTCCTATGTTTGCAAGGTTCGGAAACATAACTGTTATAAAAAAAAATTTGCCACCACAACAAGTCAATGATCAAACCTTGAATAAATGATCCAAGTAAAAGCTTATATTAGAGGTTGTTAAAGGCACGATATACATTGTTATTTTTGTTACCCAACAACTTCAGCTTTTAATCAATTGGCTATCTAATATGATACCATATCCAGTTATTTTGGAGGACACGAATTCAATCCTCAATAGCCTACATTTGTCCTTATGTGGTGAGGGGCTATACTTATTTATTATCTGTCCTTATGCAGTGTATAATATTGGTTATCCAACCAAGATTAAAGAGACTGCAAGTTATCCATCTCAAGGTTTGAAAGAAAAGCTTAGAACGAGTTAGCATGTCTTATGAAATCAGAGCAGTAGGAACATAAATAATAGAACCATGATGCAATATAAAATAGAAAGGACTCAACGATTATCACAAAGAATGAAAAAACGATACCTTCCCGTCTCCACATCCCGGACAATTTGGCATTTGTCTATAACCGTTGACATCTTTTTGACTGTAACATGTGGTATGCTTAGAATGAATATGGATAAACAAGATTACTTGTATACCAATAATAAATTACTAATCATATTGCCTATGCAAACCAATGCCAGCATACATATTTGTGTGGAAATTTGAAGGCTTTTCAAATGTAAGAGAGCCCATCTCTAGATTAAAGCAAGCAAAGTAAGACATAAGCCATAATCAGCAGATAAAATAAAATGATCTTAATAAAAGAAGTAAAACCCCTCTCATAATCTTGTCGATTTTCAAAATTATATGTCAAAGTAAGATGGAACTACAAAACAGGAGATTTGTTTAAGACATCAAAAAGCATGTTCTGACTGCACTTATCCCAAGAAACTCAAAGAGTTCAGGAAATAAATGAAATTGCGGATACCTCAGCCAACGATTATCTCAATAACCATGTATAATTATGTTTTCTTAGCCCAATCAGAATCATCCAAGGGAAATCAAACTGAGATATAGCAACCTAATGTTGAACTAAGTCAAAAAGGGAGAGATATGAAAATAATTGCATGAAAAGCTCTGTTCATGGCATGCCTCAGACATGAAAAGGATAAACTACGAGAATTAGGGATCAATCTAATAAAAATCAAACACATAATCAATTTAAAGTTCGTAACCTTTGTGTTTTAAATCTTTGTGTCTACCTTGTCGCAGCACCAAGTGCTATCTTTGATGGAATTGTATCTAATATCTCTGGCCTGACTGAGCATGCAAGGATCCAGAGCTGTATAGATAGCATATCATCCATTAAATACAGACTAATGATATCATTTGATTTCTCAATTTTTCATACGAACACCTATTAGTGTAAACTGGCCACAACATATCAGACTACTAAAGTTGAAATATGATGTGCAGGCGAATGAATGGCAAGTACTGCAAACATTGAAGTTGCAAAACGGGGTTAACATGCATCAGGAAAATTGGGAGATCAAGGTCCTACTAAAGTTGCAAGCACAGCCTTCTAACCATATATTTAATTCCCTCTCACGCAGAACCTTGTCTGCTGCATAGTAATTTGAAATACACTGTCCGGGTTCGCATAGATTACAAACCACAACACATTCTAATATTCCATGCATGCTTTATATTGGCTAAGCTAGTCTGACCAGAAACAGTTAAAAGTGAAATTGATTTTTTACGGTTTCTGATTGGATGAAAGAAATAAAAAGAAGAAACAGGATTCCAAGAAAACAATCCACATCTTAAGAACTATAATAACAAATACTCCACCCACAAATTCTTACAAAGAATCAAAGAGATGAAAACTACTTCAAGATCATCATCCGCGCCAATTTCACTTCCGATCACCAAGAAACAGACAAAGACAACGAGGAAACCAAAAGGTAAGAAAGATCTCCACGGGCACCTCACGAAAGATTCTTCCGGTCATATCGAAACATCAAGATCGGAAAACATTTAAAACCCAAGATGCCGCATCCTTGTTCAAACCCTAAAATAACTCCAAACAAGAACCGAAATCAAGAGAAACCCCACATACAGTAAACGATCGCCGATCCGGACACCAAATCAAGTGCACCTCCTCGCAATGCGCTTCAGAACATAGATAAAGAACAAAGAAAACCGAGGCAAATACGTCGTCCTGCATACAATCTTGCGATCAAGAAACGCGAAAGCAGGGGAGAAGAGTATCGTGATTGGAAGAGGTCTCGAACGAGAAGCAGAGAAGAAGAAGAGTCCTCACCTGCAACGAGATGACGAGTAGAAGAAAGCTGCTTCCAGAGAAGTTTCTACAAGCGGACGCCATTAGCGTAGAGATGAACGAGAGAGAAAGAGGAGGAGAAGAAATAAGAAGGGAGGAAGAGGAGGCGATTGGTTTCGGATATTTATACTCGCTGCTTCACTTCAATGTAGCTCTTGGGGTGTGAAATGTTGGCGGGAATCACCGTAACAGAAGGCGTACGATTTGATGGACGGTCCAGATCTCAGATAGTATAAGCTTAATATTTACGCAGTGCTCATTAGAAACAGTCTTAAAACTATTTACTAAGTTATCCTGATGGTTAGCTAAGATAATTCTGTTGTAATGTTATCCAAAATCTTATGTCGTTATATCATGCCTTTCCAAATAGTAATACTAATTAGCTTATTAAAACTTACTAAAGTCAAATCAATATTATTACTTATACTGTGGTCATGCTAATTAATAGATTGTTTTCAATAAATAGTTTGATTAATTAAAGAATTCTAAGCTATCCAACCAACTCCTTTTTTTCATTTATATTCACAAAAAATCCCCTCATATTCATTCATAAAGGAATATTCGTACTAAATGTCATTCAAAATTGTTTACACCTTACGCTCTTCATGGCATTTAGTCTGGATTATTCTGCAATACCAAAGCCCAAAGGTATTAGGTTTACTTGGAGAAGATTTAGAGAGATGTGGGGTATAGTTTAGCATCAAGCTCAAGAGTCATTTAGCATGGTTACAATTTCTTCACTCTGAGAGCAAAATTGCGTGTATCATTCAACATATAATGGTCGTAAGACATGCAGTCGGGTACTCTTTTGGAACAAAATGGAATATAAATGCATGGCTCCCTGAAATTATTAACTTCACTTCTCCTATATAAGACCTTGGACATCATCTACTTCCAAATTCAGGCTACAGATCTAGCTTTCAGATAGAAATACAAAGCCTGGGTAGGCAAACAGAAGATGCCTTCATGTACTGCTGCAGCCATTAAAACTATCATATCAGTACGTAGTATGGTAGATATCTTACATTCATACAATGCCATGCCATCAGAAATACCAATATAAAGTTTAAAGTTATTTTTCACCTGTAGTCAGATTATGTTAATAGTTATGAATACAACTTATACTACAACATGTAACTGCGTGGAAGAAGAAGAAGAAGAAGAAGAAGAAGAAGAAGAAGAAGAAGAAGAAGAAGAAGAAGAAGACGAATTGTTTTAACAGAAAAGAAAAGAAAAGGATTGATTTGCAATAATATTGGACAAAGTCAACCATAGGTTCCAATGCCAGGGTCATTTTTCTCTCAGGAACTGAGCGCTAGCAACTGCTACTCCATCGCGCCTCTAATGAGGACGGTGTTGCAGAGGAGGAGTAGTGGTGCCATTTATGCGAGCTGGCCGTGGGGACGAATCCCTCGACTCCTTTGATGTGGTTTTGATGGACTGGATCTCTATGAGAGTTGCCAGGACTTCCTTCATGGACGGACGTTTTCTAGGATCACCAGCGAGGCACCGTAGGGTCAGCTGAGCAGCCCGAAGAGCACCTTTCGAGGGATACCTCCCCTCAAACCGCTGGTCCATCAACCGAGGCAGCTTTCGGCGGTCAGATAAGTATGGCTTAGCCCACTCTACCAAGTTTTGTTGCTCGCTGGGGCGACTAGTGTCCAGTGCCCGCATGCCAGACAGTATTTCAAGCAACACTACTCCAAATCCATAGACGTCACTCTTCACATAAAGATGGCCTGGTTTAATAGTTGATTGTAAGGTTCAATGTTCAGTAAGTTCGAAAGACATATATTAGAAGATATCGTGAACAACTAACTGCCCAACAGTGCATGATACGTACCAGTAGCAACGTATTCTGGAGCGGCATATCCATAGGTTCCTATTATTCGTGTGGTGATATGGGACTGTTCACCAGTTGGCCCATCCTTTGCCAGCCCGAAGTCAGAGAGCTTTGGATCATAATTCTGTACAGTAATTCGTGATTAATTTGACCTATAGATTAATGTGCCAACTGGAGATCACTTATAGGATTTCTTTTTACTATTATTTAAGAGGTCCAGAAGGGTAACTTACAGAGTCGAGAAGGATGTTGGACGCCTTGAAGTCCCTGTATATTATTTGTTTCTCTGATGCGTGTAAGAATGCAAGACCATGAGCAGCACCTATGGCTATCCTCAGCCTTAGGCTCCATGAGAGTGGCTGGAAATTTGCACCTCCTGCTCGAGAACAATTTACTACAATTTTTACATTCTTTATGCATCACTAATTCAATGGAAAGCAGATATATAACTCCAACTTTGAATAGACTAATAAAAACAAGCGAATCTCATTATCTTAAGCATGCTCTGGGAACTAAATTCTATCTACGACGCCCTTGGGCTCATTTCCCACTACGTCAGGAGATTAGTTTGTCCTTGATAGCAAGATAAAGGGCACCATACTGGATTTCACCGCAGAGAAAATAAAAATAAAAACTGAAATAAAATAAAAGAATATTTGTTGCAAGACTCACTTCTGAAGAGGTGATTTTCTAAGCTCCCCCTTGCCATGTATTCATAGACTAAGAGGAGCTCCTTTTCCTCCCAGCAATAGCCCAAGAGCTTAACAAGGTTGGGATGTGAAAGCCTCCCTAAAAAATTCACTTCAGACTGCAGTTCCAAGAGATAAATATAAGATTCATGCATCAATTGGCAGGCAATGCCAGAAGAAAACAATATTTAATGTGAACGACATCGTTCTTAATTTGTTTCGTCTTCCGGACGAAACATTAAAGCCAAACAAACGAGTCACGTTTTCGGAACAAATAGGATGGAACCCGTCGCGATATTATAATACAGGGAATTTTGCATTTAAGGCCATGCCATGTTTTTAAGTATTTGTAAATCCAACCCTATATTTATCAAATATGTCTATAAAACACCTGGGTTAGGTTAACATTTACAGCAAGAGGGAGGGGAGCAATTTAGATCTAACCAAAAACTAAAGTAAATTCTTCTCCTCCAACATTCTCTAATATCTTATTTTAGGTAAAAGTTTTCTTAGTAAGATATTTCGGAAGGGTATGTTATATTAGGTTTGGTATTTTGAGTTCAATAAAGTAGTTTGGGTTGGTATAGATTTTTTTCGTTAGCGTTAGTTAAGTTTGATTAAATTTAGTTAAATAAAAAATTAACGGCAGCTTGTGTTGTGCATATATCTGATGAAATAGAGGACTCGATTTTTAAAAATTGAAAATACATAATTATAAATAGATAAAAACAGGGTGCTAAATGTAAATTTCTCCATAATTTTGAAACTATAATAAGGCAAAGTATAATCCGGTGGTAGAAGGCATAATAATAACAAAGGGAAACGGCCGTACGTGATTGAGAAAAATAAAGTTTCATGTACGAAAGAATGGGAAATCAAAAGAAGAACATAACAAACTAGGAGGGAGACCCCAGCAAATAAGTAAACTAAAAACAAGAAAAATAGAGACCAATAAAGTGATTCAAAACGATAAAAAAAAGAAGATCTAGAATCATAATTTCATGAACGAATAAGATCGCATTAGATGGGGACGAATCTATTAATCACCTGCCACTCCTCTAACCCTTGCATGCTCTCGGAGTTGAGCTTCTTGACGGCGACCACCATTCCCACCCCGGTCTTGGTAGGATTCAGAGTCTTCTCATCGATCCATCCCTTGTACACCCTCCCAAATCCTCCTTCCCCAAGAATAGTATCAGCCTTGAAGTTCTTGGTGGCACTCCTCAGCTCCGCGAATGTGAACACTCGGAGGTTTGGCGACTCGAGGATTTGGCCCTCAGGGCACGCCTCGTCGGCGTCCACGCCGCTCCCCGTGGATCCCTCATATGTGCTTCCGCTTATGCTCGATATCTTTCTGGTGGAGGGTGCGGTACTGGGCAGCTTCGTCTTTGAGGATCCTGCGATAGAAAGGGAGAAAGATGATGGAATAGAAATAACAGGAGGAAAACTTCTTTCCTATTCTTGTTGCTACTTTCCTTGAACTAGACTTTTGTATAAAAAAACTTGGAAAAAAGATCCAATTTTTTTTCTAGTTGGTAAGCATCTAGAACCCCAGATGAAACGAAATCAGAAAGTCTTTTTTTTTAAAAAACCTCTGATCACAATGAGGGAGTTGTGATCTCAAATGGGTATTATCCAAATTGCAGAAATTAGCAGAGAAAAAAATATATTTGAATTAACAAGTACCCTTTTGATTCTCTCTTTCGCTCACAAAAAAAAAGTGCCCTTATGCAGAAAAGGAATAAAGCATCTGGAGAGCAACTCAGAAACATATTACAAGCAAAATATGCAAAGGAAAACGTAAAGATATCTTCTCTTTTGAGCAATACCTGGGCTGAGTGGTGTGGCGTTTGCTGGGCTTAACGATTTCCTTGCTGCAGGCAGCCGAAGGCAGTTGCCCATGTCCACGCGGCGTTCTCTCTCTCTCTCTCTCTTACGTCCTGCTCTAATTTCACCACTAATCTCTCAATAGAGAAACGAGTATATATATATATATTTATTTATATGGAGAGAAATTGACTGAGGAGGAGGAGGAGGAGGAGAGAGAGAGAGAGAGAGAGAGAGAGAGAGAGAGAAGGCTAAAGGAAAGCGAGAGAAGAGAGGAGGGGGGCGGCGCCAGAAGAGGTTATAGTTGGTATTATGCGCTCTAGTAATAATCTTCTGTGCGTTTTCTTCTCTCTATGTGATGTGACTATCAATCCAAAGACGAAAGTCTAAACTTATTGCTGCTAGCTTAGGACGGGCACTAATTACATCATCGTTCTTACCTCAATTCATCGTTTTGTTACACGTGGTACTACCAATGAATATTTTGATAACAGCATGAACCTTTTCCACCTTTCCGACAAGAAACGCTACTGTCTGACGAACTGTAAATATGAGTCAGCACAACACAAAAGAGGAGGGCCTGCAGCACGTAATCCTGTAGATGGATTCCTCGTCTTAGTCAATCCTATCTCTGGAATCCGGGATCAACCTTGGCCAATTCGATCAACCCTCGAGGACATTGGGACCCTGGAGATCTTCCTTTTACCGACCTTTCGTTCGTGCACATTTCTTGATGGTAGAGCTACTCACTAGCTTGCAGACAAGGATTGCACTGCTCTTTTTTCTTCTTTTTTGGAAGGACAAACCCGTGGATTCACCTTAAAGGATTTAATAGTCCGGACAAGAAGACTCGCTCTACTAGAGTTCTAAGATTTCTTTTCTTCACCGTCCTCAAGGGCTTCTCTTTTTTCTCTTGTCCTATATACTAATACTAAGAGGGTGTTTGGTTACTTAAAAAAAAAAGAAATAACTTTTAAGAACTTCTTTACTTTTAATATTTAATTTTAAAAAATAAATTTAAAAAGTAAATTTTTTATCTATTAAAAATAATTTTATTTTTTTTAACTCTCTTTCTAAAAGAAAAAAGTTACTTCAACGAAGTGAGACACTTCATTTAAATTCATATTCTAGCAACCAAATAGACTTCATTTTATCCGTTTAAGTCTCTTCCTATACTTTTTGATAATGCTACCGATATTCGCCAAAAAGAGGCTGTTTCTAGAGACATCATCATACTTCCTATGTTTTTTTTACATGGATGTTTTTTCTTTGTCACTTGCTTGATACTTCTCTTCGATGTAGATTGATCTAATTTCAACCTATTTTACTCTAATTTTCATAAATAAATACCATTCTTCCCTCATATTAATTCTTCTTTCAATTAAAGATCCAATAAAAATTATGATAAAAAATTTCTTTATCCCTAAATAAATCTTTATTTTATTTTAAGTTTAATTTTTTCTTATCTAGCAACTCAACCGACAAGACTACCAAGATTATAAAATCGGCTCCAATCTTAAACAATTATTATAGTGAAAATTGTTCAGTGATTTAATAACTTACCTCAACGACTCGATTTAGTTAATCATTCGACAGTGTAATTGGTTTGGAAGAGCAACAGATAAACTAAAGAGAAAAACTAAACCGACAAGAACTAATGTTTCTAGATATAATGTTGGAATATTTGCAAAACGGCAAAAAGCCGTTCGATTCACGGCTTCACGCACTTGACTATGTGGTCCCAACCCAAATGTGAACCAGAGAAAGCGAGCTAATTGTTGAGATTTAATTATTTAATAGACTTAAAGTATAATATAATTATCAACTTAAAGCAAGACTTCTCTTTTAGACTACTAAAAAGCAAGACTACGTTGATACGCTGTTATATCGTAATTTGAGCCCACCACCCAGATAAGACTTATCTGGCTGCCAGCCTAACCCCACTTCTTAGTAGTGCCTTTTTTAGTTTATCCTATCCCAAATTATTCCTTGGCATTTTTCTTAAGAAACCCCTCCGTGTTGGATATTTGCAAAATCAACCCCTCTTTCCGGGCATTTGCATAATTTTTTTTTTTTAACAAATGAACTTCTGTATCCATCTCTTATATAAATTATATATTTTTTATTATAAAAATATATATGTAATCAATTTCAAGAGCCTAATCTTGCTATTACTAAAATCTAAGATTTCTTTTTTGGGGTGCAAGTAGCCCTTTCTATTTGCAAGGAAAAATGATATATCTATAAGGAAAAAAAAAAAAGAGCTTGGATAAGAGAATTTGATACAAGACGTGTGCTCTTTTGCAATAAGATCAAATATAGGTGGTTATTTGCACAAAAACTCACTAATGGAAGGTTTCTATCGTTCTCAGTCGCAAGTGGAGAAGTAGTCGGCCGCCTTTACTAAGTGCCGAATACCTCCACTTGCAGCAAACTCCTGCAATCGAGGTTACAGACGATCTGCTTCCTTCTTAGTTAAGCATCAGGGTTAATTATATAAAGGTTCTTCATTAGAAAGACTAAGCCGGATTAAAAGAACCCAGCAGCTTTAATTAATCCTACTCACGCATGGAGAGGAAAAGGACCTTTCGATTTACTCACGCGTTAACAAAGAATAAGGATAAGATACTATAGCTTTTGATATTTAATTATCTTTCTAGAAGGAATATGACAAGACTTGACGAGTTATTTAATCAAACTTTATAAATTTATATTTAGATCTCCTAAATTATTATTATTATTATTATTATTATTATTATTTATATATATTTTACATATAAAAAAAATCTAAATAAACTAAATAAATATATACTGACTAAATGAGTGGGTTAAGCCTCTTTTTCACGTAAGGGGATGATATTACTTTGTTTGAGTCAATGCAATTACTACTTCCCTACACGTTTTTCTGAACAAGTACATGAAATCTAATATTTGAATATTGGATTCGTATATAATAAACCTTGGGATGGATCACAAAGTATACTTCGTACCATTTTTTTTTCCTTGAGTTGATTTGGCTTGCATCGACTAAATCAAGGAACTATTTCACATTGCAACTAGTAAGGAGTCCAAGTCAAACTACACTAGGTTTTGTTTCCCACATCAATTTCTTTTAATCTTATTCTCATTACATTATTAATACTGAACTCCTTTTGTGATTCTTAATGTACACGCTTACAAAATTTGTATGTTATATTTGGTCTTGATATTTGGCCAACTCTCTTCTTCTTCTTCTTCTTCTTCTGCTAGAAGTCCATGCATAGATCTTTCACACCGCCTTAACTTTTGCTGCTAATGGTGGGCTGGCTACGTAGGGGTCATTGGTGAAAGCGATTATAAAGCTCTTCTTGAAGCTATCAATCGTCGTGAGAAGCCATGGTGGTGAATCGAAAAATTTAGGTTTTTAGTATAGAAAACTAATATCTTATTTTAACTTTTATACTTTTATTTTTATTTATAAACATTGACTTGTAACATTGATTTTAATATTTCGGAGCGACGATTTTTCAAAGTTAGAAAGTGTAATAAATACTAGCCAAGTTAAATGCTCCTTTTTAAATTTTAAAAAAAAATTATATGTATCACCAAATAATTGCCACTAAATGCTGTCGAGATTTACTTAGAGTCGTCGTGCTGTCGAACTGTTTATCCAAACTACCTGCACCGCTAAACTATTAACCGAGTCAAGTCATTAAATTTTTTTTTCTTAATAATTATTTAGAGTTATTATCTATAATATGAATACCGTAGTCAAAGAAGAAGGACACCTACAGAAACTCTCTAAGTATCTCACCGACCAATATTCTCGTTTATTTGCTCTGTTCGATCTAATCCAATGATTGATCAGGGTGTTAAATGGCCAGGCAGACCTTGTGACAAGTGTGTACAAATGAAACCCCAACCGATGTGAAAGAGTTGACGAAGATGTTCTACTTCTGACCAACTAATCGGACCGTGCCCCAAATTTCCTGCCAGCTGTTTACGCGACAAGCAACAAGACAGTTTAATGTTGACTAAACTCGTACTTCCACTATATTTTATTTAACAAAATAAATCACACCCGAAATTTAATACGAAAACGAATGTGCATACGTAAGCCTTATATTAGGAAAGGGAGAGGAGGAGACATTGGCGTCCACTATTTATAGTCCAAAATAAGGGGCTCATAGGTGCTGTTATATTGAATATTTATATAGTGGAATGTAGAAGATAACATTATCGAAGCATTGGGCGTTACTTTGTTCATCACCTTTCCTTTAATTTCATTGCCACGAATTTGTCAAATTGTACAGTTCCATTGAACCAACGTTGCTCAATTTTTTCAACCCACACCCGTCCAAAACATAATATATATATATTTTTTCTGTTCTCTGTGTTGAAGCAAGTGCGTAAGACATCAAGAAAATCCAATGGATTCAGCAAAGCTGGGTCGGTTTTGACCTCAAAATTAAGAAAAGGTCGCAGGTTGTGAGTCTACGAAAGTTATTAAACTATTCGTAATTCATTGCATGGATGATATCACACACACACACTTGTTCCTGAAAACGAAGATAAGCTGATAGTCTGAATTCAATTCACTATATTAGTTGGTTGAATTCTTCTCGCCCTCTCCCTTTATTTTTATTTTTATTTTTATTTTTATTTTTATTTTTATTTTTATTTTTATTTTTTAGGCAAAAGAAATTCTTTCTTTTATTATTATAAATCAAGTACAACAGTTGCGAAAATGCCTATTAACATTAGAGACCAGTAGATGAAGCAAAAAACAACGAAATCACATTATATTATCGTTTAGCTGTGTTTAGTCAAGTTTGAAACTTGTGTCGAGGTTACATATTTTCTCTTATTTTTATATATTAAATTATAATTGCATATTTTCCACAGCGTTCTCAAAGAAAAGAAAAGAAAAGAAAAAGATCGGGGTCAGCGTTATAAATGTCATCTTATTAGTGGGAACTCCAATTAGAGACTTATAAATGTCATCTTATTAATGGGAACTCCAGATAGAGACTTGGAATTGTCTGTAAATTGACTAGTCAGAGCATAAATAAAGCTACGGTAAGTACGTATAAATGTGACGAAATCTTTACCAGCATGAGTGGTGGGAAATTGCGTTACAATAAACTCGACTACTTTTCACGAGAAGACCTATCAAATGTTGACAAAAATTTACGCTGAGTTCATACGTACACCTAGCTCCAGACGTACCACAAATATACAGCTGGACATTTAAGTGTCACTGTTTGTGGGGGAAGACTGCCTGGTATGAAGCTCCATCGAAGTTTGGGTCACTGTAGAAGTGCCAAAGTCATTACTAATACAAATCGTTAAGCTGATTTCGAAAATTACTATAGCTAGACCCGAGAGATACTACGGTAATTAAGCAACTCAATTTTTTTCCATTACTAAGATAGATAAGAAAAAGTACTAAATTTTTTTAACTATATAAAAGGTTCGAACTCCCTACTTATATTTTATCTAAAATTGAAGTAAAAAAAAAAAGGTAAGACTTTATTAAAATAATTCATTTTTAAATATTAGTAAATAATTTTTATTTCTGACTTTAGTTTAATACTTACTTTCATCTTATACGAAACAATTGAATTACATAGCGGACTTGCCAAAATACTAAAAAATGTTGAGTTATAACACTGTGCTCTAGCGCACAATATTGTCAAGACAACTAGAAGATAAGACTGTCGCCGCTGGAGCTAAAGAATTACTACAAATCACAAGGACTTTAGATTACTACAATTCATATTTAGCAGGCTAAATCCATCAAAGGGGTGGGTAGCTCATCTACACAAGGAAAATTCTTCTCTCTAATAAGCCATGGAACTTGAATGTTACAAATGGGACTCAGCTTCTTCATCCGAAGATTATAATCAGTAATACATCAATTAATCTGTACAATCGCCTCCTGCTCTATTACAACATAATGCTGGTGTCAAATTAATCGGGATCCTCGTTGCCCTAATTCTTCATCGACCAAATACAAATGAGTGATTCCAGCACCATGGGTCTCTCCTAGTAATCGACTGAATTTGAAGAACAAGATTAGAAACTCAAAGCTGCAAGGCCAAATCGGGCTGCTGCGAATCAACTACCAAACCTGAAGCTGGTGATCCTGGGGACTGGAATCCAACATTCAGATCAGGAGGAACAGACTCCGACCTCGGTTGCAGCACAGAACCCCGCCATGGCCCATGTGCGCCATCTGGCAAGCGTCTAACAGAATTTATCTTCATTGGATTTCCTAATATCTCTGCTCTCTCAGCATCCAACTGCTGCATATGTTTCTGATGAATGAGGCTGTTGCTGCTGCTATTGCTTCTGGAAACCATGCCAAGTGCTTGAGCATGCGTCATCCGTGACTCTGAACCAAAGGGCGCTGGTGGCCTTGCAGGTCTGCCCACCTGCCCAAGTTGTTGAGGAACACTGAAATTGAAGGAGGTCTTGATGCCATTGACAGTGGGATGCATTCCTGAGTTCCGATGTAGCTGAAACGGAGCCTTGGGTCCACTATCGTCACCACCACCATCACCACCACTTGAGATGCTAACTCCATTCTCATAATTAGAGAATCTGACAGCCTCAGCACCCTCCACAGAATCAGAGGATCCATCTGGGGTAGCAGATGTGGAAGCAGCTGGCAGAGTTCTGCTCAAGTGCCCTTCTCTGATGACACTCTCATTTGAGGATGCATCCCGCAGTTGAAGAAGCTTCTCACTTCTGGTTAATGTGGTGCATGGTGAGATTTTAAGTTGAGGTGAGGGGTGCGGAGATGTTGATAACAGCGGCTGAGATTGCTGTTGAGATTCACCATCCCCGACCCATCCAGGACCAAACTTTGTCCCAGGAGGTAATACTCGTTCTATTCTCTTTGAAGCAATAGACCATCCAATGGGGCCAAAATTAGCAGCAAATCGAGCCAAACTCCTTGCATATGCATATTCCAACTGAAGACCCACCTGTTTTTTTTTATGACAATAGGCATCACAAATGAGTTCCAAACTAGAATAAATTAAAATGATGTAATGAGGTATATTTGAACTCGAATGTTCCTTTTACTACCAAAGTTGCAATATTGGTAAGATGGACGCCAGAGTAAACCAAAACATTGAATGATATCAGCTAAATATGTATGCACAACTAATCAATTACAAGGGTGGGAAATATATCTTGATTTATTAAACAAAAAAATCAGAATAAAACCCAACCATAATATTGTAAGTTAACCCCTATATCTTCTGCGAGAATCATGATAACAAGGTATCCAGAATAAGAAATACTAGCAATAAATTGATATGAAATAGCCTACTAATAAGATGACTCAGATTTCTCACCCACCATATGCTCGCCAACATATCATAAAACTGGAATATAAGAAGAGTACAAATAACTATCACTGGGATATTATGTAGTACACCGTTGGATAATAAAAGGTACTTCAAATAGTAAACATGTATCAGCTAATGTCTCAGACGATATCAGTTAATCTCAATTGAATTTGTCAGGGCCAATATCAACTCCACAGCATACTAGTGACTGTCTTAAAGGTACAAAACAATTGATAACCAAACATGAAAAAAGATGGAACTTCTTAAGTCAAATGACAATTCACAAGTTGGCAAACAAAAATAAAGTTATATAACCACCATGCTTTTGATTAGATTAAAATTTATTCAAAGAGAACCATGACTTTAGGTAAATAAATAATCAACTTCTCCAAGTAATGGAAGGATACAAGGCTTTGAAAAATTGAACTGATCCAGTGAATACTTACTGGCACAAGCTGCTTCTTTTCCCCATCAAAGGCAGCCAATACAGGAAGCTCATATGCATAGGCTGACAGTTGGGGTTGCCTATATGTGTTGCGACGATTTTCATCAATAACTGTAGATTTCTTGCTATTTTTCATTGACATCCCTCTCATTGCAGAGCCTGCGGAACAACAGAACCTAGTTAATCCTAAAGGAATGAAGTATGAAAACTGAAGCAAGAACCGCACTTTCATCTTTATTAGTCGTTGGAGTCTAATACAAATGCAAAATATTACACCCACAAACCTAGATACTCTTCATTTCTATCCATCTTCTGCTCACTAAGCCAACTAGATCCCTCAGCATTGGGAAGACCAGAAGCCATTCTAGATATATCTGTGCTTCCAGCCTTGTCTGCCATAAATCCTTTTCTCAACACATCATAGTTCAAGGAACACCACTGACTATTGTTCACAGAATTAGCACGTGTTGCATCAGAGGAGAATTCCAAAGCAGCAAGCTCAGAAGGTTTGCCATGTGATTTCTTGTTCTTATTGGGTGGTCTACCTCTTCTTACCACTGTCTTGTGTTCTGGTTCATTATCATCACTTTCTTGCCTCAAGTTCTCAAAGTTCTTTTTTGCAAGTTCTTGTATAGCTCGTGCCTGAGCAGATTAACCATAACACCAAAATTGAAAATGTCAGTAATTGCTAGCTGATAAATTACTAGCATGCAGCATAAAGTAAGTAAGACAACTAATGATCCAACATAGGAATACCTGCCGAAAGTAAATGGTATCTGGTGCATTGTAGCGCATAGCATTCCAGCTGATTAGAAAGACATCCTTCTGCAAACATATAAACCAGAAAACAAATATAAAAAACCCTAAGATGTCTACCAAAAGAAACTTTAGTCTGGATCTTAATATAGATGGCTCAAAAGTCAAAACAGATAATTTGTATTGTGTTATTACAAAGAAGTATAACAACAAACTTCATTATTTCCCCACCTTTTCGACCTCAAACATCATAAATATGCCAAGAGAAAATTTCACTGGACAACAATACATGAAAAATATAATATTAATAGCAAGTTGTTTTTTTAAGCACCTCTGTACTTTGCTCTCCCTGTTAAACTACTTTCTCCCACATGTCATGGTTAACCCTGTGATGCTATAATTGTGTTCTCATGTGATTTGGCTTCCTCTAGAAGCTTGTAGCACGTACATAAACATGGCGAAGGCAAAGGAAGTTTTCAGAAATCATGCATTCACACAAATAAAGCATCCAAACAGAAATAAAAAGACTGTCTGGATATTGCACGCCATCTCAGTATACATTCCCTGTGAGCAAACAAGACCTCTCTCAAAAGTAAAATCCTATTGTCATCAATTATCTTCTATTGCACTGTTTGTCTAGCACCACAGAGATAAAAGATTTACCATTCCATACTACTACTCCTAAAATTCAAACAAATTCATCTAATGATTAACATATTGCATATTTGCATGTTAACAGATAGTATTTTCATGAGACTTAAACGAGTAAAAAAAACAGTCAGATATCCCCAAATTAGATCGTCCTCCTCGATGTTGATTCACGAATTTAACCTGAAACAGGAAACTACTCAGACAACATCACCCACTGCTCCAAATGAACTCTCTAGGAAGTAACCACGTTTAGCACCACTGATTCCCATATATCTCCCCCACAATGCAAATCACATAGCATCATCTCTTGTAACTATAGAAATTTTCAGAGCACTAATGGAGAAAACTCAAAAATAAAAAAAGCAACCATCACAAATTGGGGAACGTCAAAAAGCATAAAAGAATTTACATTAGGTAAAGCAACATATTACAGAATCTTTTTGAGATACATAGAGACTAGCCAATCAAAACCCTATATCCAACTAGAACAGGTAAAAAAGGGCAAAATGAAGAAAACAGATCATAAGTTCCAACCAGATTTGAAACTAATGTGCAAATTTACAGTAGTACAAAGTTGTAAATCTGTAATAGCATGCGGATGTCCAAATAGCCTATAAATTGGAACCTCAAAGGTTATAAGGCATGCATCCAAGAGATTTCCCTGCTTTCATGAGACTACCTATAAATAAAACCAGGTTTATTTTGTAAAATCCCTATTGTTCTAAGTTAAAACATTATCAGAGGAGCAGTCTTCCTATTCTTATATGGCCTTATTGGCAGCAGCAAATAACATATTGAATGAAAAAGACAGACTAGAAAGATATAGACTCATGCTGAATTGCTGATACCATATGGACTAATATTTGACATAAGAAACAACTGACAGCTTCATATAATAGACACTATCATGTTTAGCCTTCGCACAAGTATGACTCCACTGCCTCTCTTGGCAGATACCCAAATCTCTTTTATTTTTGTATGCTAACAAAAGCCAAGAATATCTTGATGTCAGTAGCAATATATGAGCTCCAAGTTAGCTTTGGAAAGCAACTGAATGAAGGCCCGCTGGTAAAAGGATGTGGCTTAATGAAATAAGAGATAAATGAAATATAAATTATCTCTGAAGAAACACGATGACAGTAAGAACAGAGAGAAAGACTGTGTGTCAAGAGCATGACAAGATTATCTTTGAATCGAAAAACATAACCAATCTGCAAGCAATATTGTGCATTTCCATAACATTGTTTGCAGAGATAGACAAAAAAAAGTGGATACCCCTAAACAAGAAATCAGGATTTTCACACAACTACAAAGCATTCTAAACTAACCTCAAACTGTTCCAAGCTGGCATAAGCTCCACTTGAAAGCTTCTTCCGTACTGTCCCAAAGTCCATCGGATGTTTAATAATTTCATGGTAATCTGGAAGCTGCAGACAAATTGTGTGTCAAAACTTGAACAGAATAGAAGATAAAATAGATTTTTAACAACATGAAGTTAATCTGAAGTATAATAAAAAGGAAATGAGAGATTGAACAATAAGATGTAGATGTATAACTAAGTACCTCATCAGGATCCACAGGCTCTGCGAAGACTTTGTATGTATCTTTCCTGAAAAGAAACCAGATGTAATCAAAATCAAGAAGCCAACAAAACAAAAACAACATTAAAACTGGAACCTTAAAAAAAAAGACCCAACGTAAGTAAATCCCTGACAAAGAGAACATAGAACTCACTTCTGGAGCCTATCAAGAATGAACTCCAACAACTTTTTGTCTGGCAAAGGTGTTGTGGGCCCGGAATCTGATGGATCCTCTGTTCATAACACATGCAAATCAGATATCTCTACCTAATAAATGAACATATTTACTCCGCCACTGCTTCTAAAACAAAATGCACTAACCTTGCTGAGAATCCATCGCTTTCGAGGAATTGTGCCTTTCTGTCTGAAATATAAAATAGCAATGAGTGTTCAAAACCAGTGAATAAAGAAGAAAAAGCAACTCGAAGAGAAATTTGTCAAAAGAATGCACATATATACCGCATAGTAACTGGGAAAATATCAAAGGAGAGAGGAGGAAGATAAGAGAGGAAGGAACTGGAAAGAACACAAGTAAGAACTTTTTCCTCAAAACAGCAGCCAGACTTTTTATCTCCTAAACAAACCCCTAAAGGAGCCCAATCCAGGTAATTATAAACTAGGAAAGAGTTCAACACCAAGGAAATCGCACTTCGACTTTCAAGAAAAGATTAAGAAGCGTTGACCTGGTCAAATCTCAAACATTTATCCCAGACTTCGAAATCCACGAGGAAAGACGCAACGAAAGAACGGAATCCAAGGAGCAACCGCAACAGACACGGGTGTAGATTCCCGATCCGTAGACGGAACCGTACAAGACGCAGAATTTTTAAACCAGCAAAAGAAAATAACACTGGATCAACTACGCCCCCGGATCTCCGCGTCCCCCAAAATCGAAAGGAAACAGAGTCCAATTAAAGAAAGAGAAGTATTAATTGGCCAATTAATGCAGACATTTTTTCTCGAACCTTATCCCGATCTCCATCACTGGCGATCTTACGCTTCCGGAGGGATCTCCCGCCGCCATCGCCAGAATCAGAATCGGATCCGGATGCGGCGGAATTAGCGGAGGAGCGGGTGGGGAGGCGGAGGACGAGCTTTAGCTTCTTCTCGCGCCGTTTGCCATTGGATCCCTCTTCCTCCTCGTCGTCATCGTCCGAGGCGGCCGGCTCCGCTGCTTCGGATGGTTCCGGATTTGGGTTCCGGCGAGTGATCCGGCGGCCGGAGGATGGTGCCGGGAACCGGAGGTACGGATTGGAGTTGGAGCTATGGTTAGGATTAGGGTTAGGGCTTCGTTGAAGCTGCTCTTGCTTTTGGAGGCGAAGGCTACGCTTTTGGAGATCGAGGAGAGAGGGTCGACCTTTCTTCTTCCTCTTCTTCTCCACTAGCTTGGTGTTGCCCATTGAGGTCGGACCCCTAACCCTCTCTCTCTCTCTCTTCTCTCTCCTCTCTCCTCTCTCTCTCTCTCTCTCTCTCTCTCTCTCTCTCTCTCTAGAAAGAGTGGTCGATATTTTTGGAATTATTATTTTGGGAAAATTGTATTCCCCACCCTGCACTACAAAGATATTAAATCAACACCCTGGGTTGTCACTATTTGTAAATCAAACCCTATCTTTTTGGGTTTTACTGGACAACCCTAACAGCTAGTTTTATTCGATAGACAAAATTAAGCACACTACATCTGTGGTTAGCCAAGTAACCAAACCTTATTAAAAAGATTTCATTAACTCTATATTTCCAGCAGAATATAAATAATAAAAGTAAAAAAAAATTGGAATCAGTTTTTTTTTTGCAACTCGATATGAGCGTCCAATTGATGTGATGCACGAAATCGAACGTTGCTTTTAATACGTGAGGGTTAACGAGGAGGTAGGCGGGTCCCATTTGTTAGTACGTGTCTGTAAGAAGTTTCCGGGATAAGTGGTCTGACTCCGACGCAACGGACAGCGAATGGCTAGTCTTTTCTGTAATAAAGCGAGTAAAGTTTTTGGCATCAAGTATTCAAGTGATCATTTTTAATGACCTTTTATCCAAACTTTGCCTTGCATTCTTTAAAATATTATAATTAAAATGATCAAATTATTTTACATAATTTTTTATTTCTTATATATGGAGCTCATATGTTATAAATTAAATGAAAAAAATTAGCACTCTCTGAGTTCAGATAATTGAGCTAATATTCTTAAGAAAAAGGCTTTCATAAGTCCAAAAATCATAACGTGCAGATGGAAGTTTAACTAAGTTGATTAGATCTATTGAGTTACAACTTAATCCGAGTGCGGTATTAATATATATTTGTAATTATTTTAGATAAATTAAAGATAGGTAAGAATTTTTTCTTTGTTTTTTTGGATAAAGATAATAAGAGCATTGGATTTCAAATAAATATCCTACGCAATCACTACATTTACTCTCAGACTCATTTAGCAATTATGATATTTAAACAGTGTTTGCTGACAATTATGTAGAAATCTTGTAGTTGAAATGCAAAATTATATATATAATTTTTCACTTTCCGAAGATCATAATCCCTTGAGGCCTTGACCTATCTATAATAACGCAACTGTAGATTAATCACATGTGCTAATAAAAAGTAACCATATGTTATTGGGAACCCAAATAATAAACGCAAGGTTTGATTAATTTTCTATTTCTTAAGTCCCACAGAAAGATCTCAGACGATAGAGAAGGGGGGGAGAGATGTGTATAGCTGCATGGATTTGGCAATCTCACCCCGTCTACCAACTTCTTCTCCTCTTGAATAGAGACGAATACCATAGCAGGCATGCCCAAAACCAGTTCAATTATACGCTGGTTCCTTTTTCCCCCATTTTCTTGTCGATTCTTATAAAATTGAATTGGGCTTCATTTATATTGTAATTTGAGTAGATATCTTGCATAAAGTTGTTATTTTGACATTGGGTTATCTGCTTCTTGATGGATTTGTGTTGTTGTTGGTGTTTGGTGTATGGAATCGAAGGCCCACAAAACCAGTGGAATGGTGGGGAGAGGGAGAGGAGAATATATTGGGAGGAAGGGATGAGTTGGCTGGAGGTACATGGTTGGGTTGCACAAGAGATGGGAGATTGGCTTTTCTGACTAATGTGAGGGAAGCTAGCCCTCATCCCAATGCCAAATCTAGAGGGGAGTTGCCACTTAGGTTTTTGGAGGTATGTTATGGGACTCAGGATTCCTCCCTCTTAGTCGATTGTGATCTAAAATCTTATGTTGTTATTTGTTTTACATGAATCTAGTTTTTTTTTTAAACTTTTGTATTGGTTGTAGAAATTTATGTTGTAGGAACCTTATATAAGTTTTAATCAACAATTCCTTCTTCCCACATCAACTCTGGAAATCTTTGTGGCTCACAATGTCAAATTGAAAAGATTTATCAAAGCAAGATGACTGTATGTTAAAAGAGTGTTAAAAGGTAGTATAGTAGAGAAAGTACAGTATCATATTTCTTTAAATCCCAAGTGATGAAGAGCAGATTGAGGTGGTATACACGTCCAGAAAGATCAGTTGAGATTCATGCAGCATATGCTCATGTCTTAATTTTAAATAAGTGGACAAGAGCTTAGGTAATGTTGATGTAGGTTTTACAGAATCTTTTCGGGATTCAATGATTCATCATTTTGACATATCTCTTCTCTAGTTTCAGACCTTTTCAACTTCTTTAAGTGCAGCCATATATTGCTTGTTATTTGAAGCAAGGATGGTCATGCTTGTGGCATATCTCTTCTCTAGCTTCAGACCTTTTCAACTTCTTTAAGTGCAGCCATATATTGCTAGTTATTTGAAGCAAGGATGGTCGTGCTTGTGGCATGGCCCTTGCCGACTACTGGTCGGCATGGCATGGCATGATATGTACCATATGAGAAGGAGAGAAAAAAATGAGGGAGACCACTCGCTTTCGCCCTTTGTCACTCACCATCGAGCTTGTTGTCACCGCTCGCCGTCGATGTCGTCGTCACCCATTACTCAATGATGGATTTGCTAATTAAGTTTTTATTCAAACCAGACCTGACCATCTCCTTCTTCTTCCTCGAGCTAGGACACCTAGACTGATCATCGGGCGGGCTGGGTTGGGTTCGGACCGGGCTTTTCGGGCCAACCGAGCTTAAATATTTATTCACGGCCCGACCCACCAATCACTCGGGTCGGGTCGGGTTCGGGTTCAGGCTGGGCTAGAATATTCTAGCCCATTACATATTGGGCTTGGATTGAGTATAATGGCTCTAACATAATGCGTTCAATATAAAAATTATTATATTTTTTTGGGCTCAGTTTAATGGGCTTATATGAAGATATTTTAGTTATCTTTCATTGAAACATACATATATATTAGTATATAATTTACTAAATATCCAATGTGGGACTAAAATAATTATATAAATATGTATACATTATGGGTTGGGCTATAGATGAGAGTAGTGGATCGGACTTTCGTACTGGGTCGGGCGGGCAAAGGCTTAGCCCATGCCGCCCATTACCATATCGGGCTTAGGTCGGGCCGGGCCTAAATCAGGCTCGGGCCGGGCTTAGCCCGGTTAAAACCGGGCGAGTTCGGGCCGGGTTTGGGCGGGTCGGGCCTAATGATCATGTCTAAGGACACCTGACAGGAACAACGCCTTCTTTGTCGAGCTGAGGCACACAAGTGACGGGTGACAACAAAGTCGACGGCGAGCGGCCAAAGGGAACGGCGAGTAGTGACGGTGACAGCGAGTAGATGGCTGTTAGGAAAGTGCCGTGCGGCACCTCTAATGTCACGTGCTTGTACGCTCCTGGCACAACCATCGTTAGTTTCAAGCAGAAAATTCACCATTTTTGGCATTCACTGGAAGTGGATAATTATTCTAAAATCTATTTCCTTCACACTCAATGGCATGCTATGTTGTGTCTGTTCGTTTTTCACAGAGTATATCTTTTGTTCACTTGCTTAGGTCCTTATTTTGTCTTAGTCTGTGATATTTATGCCACATTTTTGTTTCCTGGTTTCTTCTGACTATAGTATATGTTCCTTCACTTGGTTTGAATCAGAATAAACAGTCTCCCTTGGCATGTGCAACTGAAATAGCTAAGGAAGCAGATAAGTACAATGGATTTAACCTAGTATTGACTGATCTTTGCTCAAAATCCATGGTTTACATATCCAATAGGCCAAAAGGAGAGCCTGTGATTCAAATTGTCCCCCCTGGTCTTCATGTGCTTTCAAACGCAAAGTTGGATGCTCCTTGGCCTAAGGTATGCAGGCCACATAAGATTTTCCATTGATGCTAATTTAAGGAATGTCCTCATTATGTTAAGATGCTTTTCTTGTACTTCTCATACCTTTTTATTGAGCAATTTTTTGGTATATATTCCAATTGCAAAATTGGTTTCCACGACTACATTTTATAGTCTCTGTAGTATTATGTTTTCTCATAATTTTAATCTGTCATTAATAATATAATATCCTACTAACTAAAGTATGTTGGCTAATCGAATTTGTGGACATTGTTGGATAGTTGATTTGGTGCATATGATTGATTATAAACAAATTTTCAGGTCGACCTCGTACTGTTATTGATTTATACAATTCTTCCATATCTATGATGTGATACCTAATTTGGCTTCTTATCAGCTGTTCGATTGTTTTAACAATCTCAAATTAAATACCTGTCTATCATTCCTCAACAAGTGTGCATCGCCAGGGAAAACCCCAAATATTTTGCTATTTGCCTTAGGCTTATTTTCTTAGTTAATTTTTTTTACCAGCTTTATCATTTTGAATCTCTTCTCAAGAACTGAACATTGAATAACCCAGAGAGTGTTGGAAGATTAGAAGACTAACTGAACATCTAATAGCACTGAATATGTTGGAAGATTAGAAGACTGACTGTTTCATGGATTGTGGTAGACTGGTAGTAGTCTGGCCTCAGCAATGCAGGTTGCTGTTCACAAGACTACAGAGGAAGGGGAATTTTTTAATGTGATAATTCAGAAAGATCTTGGTTTGCAGTGTAATGTTACATCATTTTTTCAGCTTTATGGCTTATACAAAGTTGCACTTCACATATCAGGTAGTTTATGTATTTTCAACAAGTGATAAATGAGTAATAAATTGGTTTTCTTCTTGAGCATCATGTGCTAGCATAGTCAGGAAGGAGCTCATTTCAAAGTAATCTCACCTTTATTCTTAGGATAGAATCTACATTACTTGTGTAACAATATGTTCCCTTTGAATCTATCTTTGCCATATATCAATTGGAAAAGCAAAGCACTCCACAAACATGCAGGCAGAATCTGCTTACATTTCCTGATAATGCTTGTCAGATGTCATCGATCCACTAAGAAAAGACACTTTCGAGAGTACTTCTATCGTAGTTCATGCGATGCACTACATGTGATGTTGTTCAATGTATTTTACGTTGATATGCTCTTATTATGTTTTAACTCAGGATTGTTAAGCAATGCTTTTATGTGAATTGCACCAATTTTTGCATTAATGAAGTTTCCAGTCGAATTCCTGATCTGTTTCAGCATCAGCAAGCATCTGCTTCTTATTGATGCCAGCAATTCCTTTTGTAGGTGCAACGCCTCGATAAGAATTTCGGCGAGTTTCTTAGGAGACATGGGGAGGGGGAAATCCCCTTGGAGCTGATGGTTCAAGAGCTTATGACTAACAGTGACAAAGCCGATAGAGCTCTATTGCCAGACACTGGTTGCAATCCAGATTGGGAGTATGAGTTATCCCCTATATTTGTCGACATCGACACAAAGCTGGTAATGTAGTAGTCTCTCACCACCTACAGAATTTGGAACCACTAAATGCCGTAACGAAGGCACTTGAAATACCCTATATTGATATCTCAGGGGCGATATGGAACTAGAAGCATTGCGGCGATCTCAGTTAAACAATGCGGCGAGGTGAGTTTCCATGAGAGGTATATAGAAAGCTGCATGTGGAAAGAGCACCTCATCCAGTTTGGCATAGAAAAGGTGCTATAGATGAAGAAATCCTCCTATCACCTGTCATTGAATCAGGTCTTCTGTGGACTCAGTGGTGTATTTTGAAAACAGTAAATGATAGTTTTATTAAGCTAATGTGATAGTGCTCTCGAGTATGGATTCGTTTTTTACTGCAAGTGGTGTGATCGAAACTGGTTCGAGCTCAAATCAAATCATGGCCAATTCTAGACGTTGAGGATTCCCATCCCAGTCGGGTCGGATGACACGTTTAGCATTTAGGAGAGAATTGGCGGGAAAAGTGGGGATGTCTAACGCGCGAAAAAAGTTCGGTAAAAATTTCGAATCCCGCCTAAACCCGCGGTTTGGTGCTCGTCCACTCCACTAAGTTTTTCGACTCGGTGACTCGACTACTACGCCCGCCTCATCGTGACCTCGTGATCTCCCCCACCTTCCCCACTTTTCTCTCGCTCTATCTCTGACCCTAACCCCTGACCCTAACCCTAACCCTAACTGCAAATCTAAGGTAATAAACCCCCTCGTCTTCCTCTCCCCTTTAGATTTTCCATCGATAGCCACACTTTTTCTCTCATTGATCCGTGTGATCTTTACGCAGTTTCCGCCATGAAAGGGTCGAAGGCCGGTGCGTCCGACGCGAAGTGAGTTATCTATCTCATTCTTTAGATCGGTAGTGATTTTGAATCTAGGGTTTCAAGGATCTAATGCTCTCTCTTTTTTTTCTTCCTTTTTGTGGTCTTTCTCGAAGTTCCTCGACCAAGAGGAAGGCCGCTGGTGGAGCGGGGAGGAAGCCGGGGAAGAAGGAGAAGAAGCTCGGAAAGGATCCTAACAAGCCCAAGAGGCCTGCCAGTGCATTCTTCGTCTTCATGTGAACCCTCTTTTTAGTTAATTTTTAATAATGGTTTAGATCTCCTCGTTCGTTCATTCTAAGGTTTTTTTTTTTGTTTGGTTTGCTTTCGATCTAAAGGGAGGAGTTTAGGAAGGAATTCCAGGAGAAGAACCCTAATAACAAGCTCGTCTCCGTCGTAAGCTACTTCTCCTTCGCATATCTAGAATTTACCAGATATTTTGTATGCATATGTAATTTATTCTTTGCAAATTTAGGTCAGTAAAGCTGGTGGAGACCGGTGGAAATCCATGTCTGAGTCTGTGAGTAGCCCTTTCTGTGCTAAATTAATTATTACAAAAATTAATTCAGTATCTGAGGTGAAATTTATTCTATCTTATATTGTAAAAATATTGTAGGACAAAGCACCTTATCAAGCCAAAGCAGAGAAGCGAAAAGCTGAGTACTTTAAGAGCATGGCTGCATATGATAAAAAGAAGGTGTTCATTTTATTCAGCACATTATTGTTTATAACTTTGAAAATTGTAAATTTAACAATTTTATTTTCTGGGGAACAGTCTGAGAGCAGTGGAGGAAATGCTAGTGCTGAGGAGGGAGGAGAAGGGTCTGACAAGTCCAAATCTGAGGTAGAGGATGACGAAGGAAGCGGAGAGGTGAAATATATATACGATTTTGTTCTATTTCTTCAAAGGCCTTAATTTCTGATGTAGATGAGCTGATATCTTCCTACTTAATATTTTTCTTTGCAATTTTTCTTGCAGGAAGAAGAGGATGAGGACTGAGGAGTAAATGGGAAGTGAAGGAGAATAGAGGGGCAGTAAAATGGTATTAGAACTGCTTAGGTTGCTTTCTTTTGTAGTTTGTCCTAAGAATGACAAAAAAAACTTAAGATATGACAACTAGTTGTTGTAGAAAACAGCTCACCGCTTACTTCCTTTTATGCTAACCCCACTTTATGGAGATCCTTGTTTTCATTGTCTCTGTTCACTGCTATGCTTAGAAGTATATGCAGCAGCCTTGCTTGTTCAGCAATCTAATTGTCTCAAAAAATATTACCTCAGTTTGATGCTTGTTCTACAGTTGAAAAGTAGGTTGCTATTATTCAGTTCAATTAATGATTCTCACTTTGCTATTTGTGTTGTGTAAATGTTTATGCTCAAGAGGTATTGTTTTCATAATCAGTCATGTTTGTATGAAAGGATCATATGCTTGCTTTCCGTTGATTTAGAAGTTAGGTGCCAAACATAGAGCATTTCTAAGCAGGCTGCTTTCATTCTTGTGATCATGTAATGTTGATGATATGCCATTTCTAAGCTGGCGGATTGAATATAAAAAATCTTGGTGAATGTAAACATGAGAAAACTGTAAATTCTATACACTGCAATTGCAAGATTAGGTCTTGATGTCAAATGTATAACTTTGAGTAATTCTACGCGAAACAAAACATTTATGGCATATTCCTGATCATTGATAATTTCTCTTCATCTCATAATTAATGTTAATGTAATTTCTCTTTTCATCTCGTAACCAATATTAATGGTCAGAATGATGCCACATAAGCGTAGCACTTCCGTGAAACTTCAATGGTTTGCATGGTCTGACAGAGACTTGACACGGACCCCCTATGTGGTTTTGCTAACAGACAGGGAGATGCTTTACTTTGTCTATACACGACACTTGCGGTTTATTTCATTCATATAATTTGAATTGTTTCACCTTCTCTTTTGTGCCTGCCTTTTGATTGTTTGTTCGGTGAACTGAGTGGAAAATATCAAGGAGCAATTTCGATGGAGTTCGCTTGTCCCAACACCTCATTCATATAATTAGTGAAATACTAAGGTCTCACTTAGCTTAAAATTTATGCAAATCAAAGGTTTCACTTAGCTTAAAATTTATGCAAACCAAAGGTCCCACTTAGCTTAAAATTATGCAAACCAAACACAACAAAAACAACATTGCGTAGGCAAGCGACACTGCAGGCTGGAGGAACAAGAACCAGCGACTGAAACAGAGGAAGAAGCTCCAACAAAATAATAACAAACAGGAAGAAGCTTTACAAAAAGATAGAATGGAAAACAGGAGAAAAACAAAATCAATCCGTTCCATTCTTTACAGTCCTTAGCAGGTCTTTTGCCAATGATGAGAAGGTCTGGGCATTATTCTCCATCTCTGATGTACGCATGCTGGTGGCCTGATGAAGACAGACAATTATTACAAGTCCATATGAATTCAGTATGACCATGAAAAGTGCTCTCTAGGATTTGCCATTTAATTTTTCAAATTTACTATGCCGCCCAGTTATTCCTAGTGCTAACAATGGATACACATAGGGGTGTGTACTATTGCAGAAATACACAGGTATTGCCGAATTGGAAAGGAACATCTGGTGAGACTTCGAGTTTCATATAATGCTATTATCATGTAGCTCTATGTTCTTTAGTATTTTTAGGACGTTATACTACATCTGAAATTCTCTAAATAGAAGGAAACAGAAAACAGCATGCTTATTTATAGTCGTCTGGAGTTAGAAAAAAATCAACATATTGGGGAAGATGATTGCAGAACTTGAAAGCTTATTGAGAAAACACTTCCAATGACATAGATGTCACAGTACTACAATTACGGGCACATAGTTCATACTTATAAGAGGTTCATATATTAGACAGGGCAAAGAGAGGGGCTTTTGCAATTTAATTACAGTTATTTTTTTAGAGCTTATTGAGAAAACACTTCAAAGAAGATAGATATCACAGTACTACAATCACATGCACATAGTTCATACTTATAACAGGTCCATAACTTAGCCTAGGCAAAGAGGGGGGCTTCTACAATATAATTACAATTATTTTTTAAATTGGCAAGATTAGGTTTTTGAAAACTGAGTCCATATATTTTATATAGTCGATGCACATTTTTTTTATAATAGAGTACACATTATTATATATGCACTAGAGCTCATTATTATCAATAAAAAAAATAAGATGTATAAGTTGTGAAAGTTCTGGCAAATAATAAGATATAGAGATAAGCATCTAAAGTTTTAAATTAATTAAATTCAATTGATAAAATTTTGACTTTAACAAATATGCACACCCCTTAGATAAAGATGAAGATGCATCTTAGAGCAGATATATCTTAGATTTTCTTTGACCAAGAACCTGATCATTTTCTACGGAATGAATTCAATATTGACATCTACAAAAATGAATACCATCTGCTTGGTATCACTAAGTTTCTTGATTTGCTATCATAGTCTTGCTCTACATTCTTGGTCCCAAGAAATTAAAAGATAGTTAACAACATAGTGGGGTTTACTTTACCTCCAACTTTCTGGCATTCTCCTTTAGCTTGTCCCTGGCTATTTTGGCAGCACTTGAATCCTGCTTATAGATAAGACATACATGCAAAAAGTCATGGAAGAATGATGTGGCAATTAATTTCAATAAAATGTTGATTGAATAGGTTTATTTATTGCTAAAAACTGTACAACTGCAAGATAAAAGGATATTTATGTCTTAGAAGAAAGCATGGCAGTTCTGAACAAAAAGTCTATGCATGTGGGAACTGAATAAGAAACCAATGGTTTTCATATCAAGAGAGCACAATTAATAATCCTATTTCGCTGGGAAAAGAATGCCAGATGCAGGGAAACCAATTCATATATAGCAATTCAAAGAAGACAAGAGGACAGCTTCAGAGAGAGCACAGTCTGGAGAAATGAGGAAAAGAATACTAACAAAGATTATTTCAAAACTTCAGTCTCCAGACATTAGAAAGTACCAATAATATAATAAAACTGCATGAAGTTGTATGGCTTATGAGAAATCTAAGACCAACATGGACCCTAGAATAAAATGTATAAACAAGCTTTTTTTGTGCACTTACATTGTTTACCGCATATCCATATTTCATCTTAATCTGATCAACTGAGCCCATGACAATTTCATCTCCAGACTCGTTCTTCCCTGAGTTCACATTTTCTTCTGTCTTGGCCATCAATTTACCTGTGTTAAAAAAATTAGTTCAACCTATAAAGAAGCAAGATTAGGAGCCATATCTGATTGGTGGATTTTGCAACCTGGCCCAAATGATATTGATTTCTGGAATGATTAGAGATACTTGATAAAAACAAGAAGCCAATCCAAATCAATGCCAGAGTGATGCTTGCTTTACAATATAGACAACTACAATCCAATCTACAATGACCCAGTCAATATATATTGATATCTAATAAAGTACCAGTATATACATTAATTTATAGATGTGCAGTATCTTGTATAATTGTACATACTATAATGTATATACTATCTGCTAAGAAGGTTCAAATTGGTTATTGAGGTTGGGATTTCAGGCCTTTGGTATATAGGTGGCCAATTAGATTTTCTAATCCAATAGGTCATTGAGCCAATACATTGGCAAATCAACTTTTAGAGCTTGAGAAAAATGTAAACCTACTCATTTACAACTCAAATATATATTCTGTATATGGAATAGACAAAAAGGAGGCATGCACAAAATCAACATTAATCAGATAAGAAAAGGTAATTAGTGAAAGGAAGACATCCAAAAGGTGAAAGGTAACTGTAACAGAGTAAAAGCTTATAGGATTTCTGTACTGACCTTTCAGAGCCAGAAGTCCCTTGCCTAACTTCTTTCTACTTACAGCTGCAAAGTTTGGTCCTTTATGTTTCCGTTTACTATCTTCAAGGTCGATATCATCTTACAATAGAAAGAGCTGAGACTGAGACATGAGCATGTCTAAACTTCAGATCACAGATATAAAAAAAAAATCAACATAAATACCTATATCCAGCTCAGCATGGCCATCATCTTCTATTGTGTTGATGCCTCCCCCAGAATCTGGAGGAGAATTGGCTATTGAAAAGATGGCAAACAGTTCTTTAGAATTAATTGCAGTGGAATCTTCAGGGCCCATTTCTTGGCTCTGTTTCTGCTTGCTTCCTTTTTGATCTTTTACAACCATGCCAAATATTCCCTGGATAGAATTCAGTGTCAGATTATAACTACGATTCTAGGATCACTAGCAAGCTCAAATTGGTACCTTCTTCTTTTCTTTAGAAGCATTCATTACATAGGAAGATTCTTCTTGTAGGGCCAAATCCTTCTTGTATACCAGGTTAATATATTCTAAATGCCTGTCCAGCAAAGACAGCAGTTTGCAATGCATTAGATAGAGGTTTATACTCTTATTTCAAAAATTATTATTCCTTTCAGTTCTTCCTCATATAAGACTATAAGATTGTTTGATCAATTTGACAGGTTTAGGACCCTTTTAGTACGACAATGTCAGTATGAACCTGTCTATGAAGGGTTTTGGAGCCATGACACATGAACAGTTGGCATGCATGACTGTAATGAATCTAAAAAACTAGGATAGCACTGTGGGACCAAGAGAAGACAGATGGGGTTGTGAGGAAGGAGAAGTGAGAGGAGGTGAGTTTTACTCACCAATCTGAGTCAGTTTGCCTTCACAAGAGGAGGTGGGGTTAATGCATTTCATCATCAATCCACTTGATATGAAGGGGGTCAGGAGGGTTTATTGAAAGATAAGTGCCGATTGACAAGCCTTCGTGGTACTCGGCACAAATATTCATTCTACCTATCACCTAAGTACCTAACTAGCAAGTCATTCGTTGATTCAAGCTCTTCTCTTAAACATAATGAATAATGAATTTAGCACCAATTTTTTAATGGACTACAACACTATTCTAGGTCCATAATCAACATAAAAAAAAGGTAGGAATATATGTTATTAAATGTTTTTGGGACCTCAAGCTGACAGATCACGATACCACTTTGCGAAGATTGAGGACACACAAGTGGCACAAAACGACATGAAACAAATCTACAACTGCCGATATTGTGATCAAGAGTTTGCAGTCGGCGATCTTGTATTCGTGCATGTTCAACCATATCGGTAGATAATGCTGAGACCGATACACAACCAAAAGCTAGCACACCGCTATTTTGTGCATTTTCGCATACTAGGGCGACCTGGACCAATGGCATATAGGTTGGATCTTCCGGAGGGGTCTCGAGTATTCTATGTATTGATTTTGAGGGCTCGAGTGGGGGTAGATTTCATATGAAAAACTACTTCATCCTCGACAAAAGTAGGATAAATTTGCCATTTTACTCAAATAAAGGTTTCCCTTTTGAATCACATGAAAGTTTCTTAGAGATGGAAATATTGAAGAAGCAAGATAATATTGAGAAATACAAACTTAATACACTTAAGAACTTTATTTCAAGAGCTAACCATGTCAACATACCTGTAGATATCATTCCGAGATAGAATTGAGAAAAAGAGAATTTCTTGATCTCCCTTGACCTATATCATTACATGGATTATTCATCATCTAAAATTCATTTAAGGTTACATTAACAGCAACTGTCCATTTAGTATTACGATATTACCATGACAAGTTCTCCATCAGTTGAAGCGGATAATGCACCCAAAGAAGCTGAGCTTGAGTTTTGTTTTGAACATGTAAAACCTCTCAATGAAGCCTCTTTCAGGAGAGTTAGATCAGGGAAAGATCTAAAATTTAACGAGTACGATGTTCAGGTGAAAGAACCCAAAAGGAAAGCAGGCCAAAAAACTCAGTCGCGTCAAGTAAATTTGACATAATGTATGGATAAAGAGAAACAAATATATAGTAAATAAATAATAAGATAAATTCTGTTGGATCTTCACACCATGCTGCAAAACTTAAAAAAATGCTGCAAATAAGCTCCTTGTAATTTGCACTTATATATAGTCTATTCTTTGAAAAATATTGTAAACCTAGTAATCTAAAGATATAGCTAGTAAATTATACACCATCGTTTCAAAAATTGCAGTCCTTTCCACCAGAATAAGCCTTCTAAAATTTTAAGTAAAATGGACCCAGGTTCAGATCAGGTTTTGACCAGAATCTGACCCAATATGACCCGCTAGATTCAGTAATCAAGAGAAACACTCCAATCCTCCCTGAGCTGGCATCCTCTATCTCCCTCTCTCTCTTCTTTCTTCTCATTTTCTCTCCTCTCCCCTCTTTTTTTATTGTTCTTTCAAGAGAAATGTCCTCTATCTCCCTCTCTCTCTCTTCCTTATTCTCATTTTCTCTCCTCTCCCCTCTTTTTTATTGTTCTTTCAAGAGAAATGTTGGTTGCCAGTGATGAAGACCATCTGCAGAATTGGTCGACCACTTTAGAGGTGGTAACCACTAACCACCTCTGCAACCTCTCTAGAATTGTGGCTGGGTGCCCAGACCCTGTAGTAGGTTTTCTTAGATGACACTCAAGGAGGAATGATGCAACAAAATATTCAATCCTGTATGAAAAACCCCAAATGGGAATGTCTACTTGAGGACCAAAAATGAAACTTACAACCTTCTTAGACATCGGATACAATTCCAAAGACATAAATGTAATATATACTTTGCAATTTTCACAGAACAATCTAATCCATCAGTATACTAGACTACTATAGTATATTATACAATTCTACATTCAGATATGTAGTGCAAAACATGGCATCTTGTGATAACAAAACAACAGAAAAGAAACTCAACCTTATCTCAATTTTGCCACTGCTAAAGAGAAGTACAAGTCCAACATCAGAAGAGGGGCCATTGACAACGGAGGTATAACAACAATTGCTGCTTATCTTTTTCTTACCGACCAGTCTCTTGATCCCCTGATGATGTAAATGAGAGTCACAGAATTTTCATCAGTAGAACAACCTGTTAAAACAGAAATCACAGGAAAAACAACTACCTGAATTGCATGACTTAAGGAATATAGGCGCACAGCATTTTCAGAACAAAGCAATAAAAGAGAATGCTTTGATGCTCTTTCACCAAAGGAATTCTCTTTGTTTATATCCTGGCAATCTGATGCCCATGCTGCCTCTGATGATACATCTGGTTCATTTATAATGAGATCTCAGATAGAAGATCAATAAGTCATTCAGACAATTCCTTGTCTTTTCACCAACATGAACAAACACATAATGAACAGTCAAAAGTTCCATGAAGAAGGAAAAAAGGGGATCTTACTCACCTAGTATCTGCATCAATAAAGCTCTAGAGGGTTTCTTTGTACAAACTAGACTCGTACTCAATTGATTTCCTGTATCCACTTCAAGAGCCAAAACTGATGAATCTTCCATTGCTACCAACAAGACATTCTTGTCAAAGCCATCTTGGGCATAAGTTTCAAATTGCAAAGAGACGACACCACTATATATTCGACTCTGGCACTGCTTTTGATATAAAATAGTCCCCTCTTCTATGTTGATAACTGCTACCTGAAAAGTGCATGATGATGGAGATTTTATTTTATTTTCTTAAAAATAGATTCTGTAAAGAGCTGCAAAACAAACTTAAGCTACCCCTATAACTAACCTGAATAATATATAATCTAAAAAAGTTCTTTCTCTAAAATAAATCTCAGATCTCTGCTTGCCAAACCACCCCCACATATACCAAGCATGATGATTATCCATTTATCCTATGATTAAAATCATGCTGAAAAAAAAAGCTAATGGAGCATCAATGTTGTCACTACCCTCATATACCAGGTTCAGTTGAAGAATGGAGCATCCATGCTGTAACTGCACTTATAGTCCAAGTTTAGTTGAATAAATAGTCCTCTCTCAGAAGAACTATTCATGAAAGAGAACATGGGAGGGCAGCTGTGTGACACAAGATTAGAGGCTACTTTATTTGCTAGGAATAAATAACTAATAATTGCCATCTGTTACAGGTCTAGTGCAACATTCTAACATAAGAATCTAGCAATTGTTACACAATACTAGACATGATCATCGAGCGAGCCGGGCCGGATTCGGGCCGGGCTAGAATAGTCTAGCCCGTTACCACTCATCGGCCCGTGAGAGATCGGGCTAGCCAGTCGAGCCGGGCCGGCCCGACCCATCAATCATTTGGCCCAACCCACATTTTAGCTATTTTTAGAATTTTTTTTACTATTAGCTTCTTTTTTTAAAATTATTTATATTCCTCTATTTAAAAAAATTTAAATATGTGCTTAAAAAAAATGTAAAATGGTATAGTTCCAAAATTTTAGTTGGTTTTTACTGTAGCAGAATGGGTAAATACTATAGCAGAACGGGCGAGCCTAGTTGCGGGCTAAACGGGCAAGCTTAGTTGCAGGCCAAACGGGCGAGCTTTCAGGCCGGGTCGGGCGGGCAAAGGGCTGGCCCGTGCCGCCCATAGGTAGTTCGGGCTCGGATCGGACCGGGCCTAAACCGGGTCCGGGCCAGGCTTAGCCCGGTCCAAACCCGGCCCGGCCCATGAGTAGTTCGGGCTGGGCCGTTTGATCACGTCTATACAATACTCCTTCAACACCTAGTCAAGAAATTCTGTCAATTTGAACGGCTAAGAAGGTCTAGTTTAAACTGTTAAAACCAGCACTTACCTTCTGTCATTAGTTTTCTAACCCCGTGTTAACTAATTTAGCATAGCAACAAAGAAAATAAAGAGCAAAACTTACAAATCCTTTATCCGTTCCAACGGCAAGATGCTTGGAATCAGGATTGACTGATGTGGATACTATAGCTCCTTTAAGTTTGATGCTACAAACCGAGTAATTTTGCCCTGGTTTTCCTGATGGATATAAAGGTGGGTGCACAGTGTTAAACACTAAAAAAAGGAAAGTAAACAAGAGAAAACAGAAAAATCTAGGAAACAATAGTTCTTCACCAAATGAATTACACAGTCACACTGCATCCTTTATAAATGCAAGATCAGATATTCTGAGTACAAGTAGAAGCACAGAAGTTGTCTTTCTGAGTATAAGTAGAAGTTTTTGAACAAGGTAATGAAAAGCCAATATTCTGCAAAACAGTGTCATGAACATGCAGTATGCGGCCTTACTTTTATTTTTTAAGAGGTTGTTTCCAAGACTTAAAAACATGACCTCTTGGATGTAAGAGGTAGACCTTATCATCATGCTAGAGCCCTCACAGGGTAATAAAATCCTAATTTTTTACTTTCATACCACTAATGTTTTACTTGCAGTATTTGGAGGTCTTCCTTAGCTAACATTCTAGAATAATTAAAATCCTAGTAGATGCATTACCTATTTTGTAACTGATTAACATTACAGAGCGGTCTCCAGGAAGCTTGTCATTTCTCATTCGCCTAAGAAGTAAACTCTAGAAAGAATTACTGTCACCAAGAATTTTTGGAACCAATAACCTTTTTTTTATTTATACAATAGAAAATAGAATCACTTGTAGTTAGAAATTCTCAAGAAATCAAAAGGCAATCATTTACTCCTCACCGACATACCTTGTAGAAAGGAAAAAATGCAATCTGATGCCAGATGCTCCTTTTTAAAAGTGATGATGCGAATCTGAAATAGTAAATAAGTTTACCATGTTGAAAATGTATTAAACTGACTAACGACAAAAAGGACTTCACTTTCTATGTGGAGAACAATAAGACCAGCTTACTTGCCCACTCTGATCTCCTGCAACCAGAACTTTGGAAGAGCTATCAAAATGCAATGATGTTACAGGACAACCGCTTGGAGAAGTACTATCTTCATTCTGTTAAAATTTCAGATTAATTTTAGGCAAAAAACTGGTATCCTAATAAATGGCATTGTCATATATAAGGAAGCATTGCTAATTCAGCATATACTATTAAATTGTTTACATTCACTAGGGGCATCATAAATGATACCTGTTGCTTTATGGATAAAATCAGGAGCAAAAGGGGGCATGATGCATCCCAAAAGTTTATAGCTCCATCATGGTGCCCAGTTATATAAAGGCTTTTGGTCTTGGAGACTTGACTAAAATTTGTAGAGCTTAAACAATTTTTGTTCTTTTCCTTTGTATTGACTGAAAGGAAGTAAGAATATTTGTTGGCCAATGAAATATAGTCCTGCAAAGGAAAATATTAGTGCAAGTATATAATGACGGAGTTCACAGTTGTCTAATTGGTACAATCAAGAGAGGAAATGATACTGCTGGTATTACCTCATCTATTGCACTTGATTGTGCAGAGTTGCTTGTATACAGATTTGCAGCAGTGATGCCCGACTCGCCAAAAGGCAGCCTCATCATTAACTGGTTTGGGAGTGTTGGAGGTGACTTGGATTGGCAGCGTATCAGATAACGTTCAATTTCTGAATCATCATAAAGACATAGGCGACCTGATTTTAATAGAAGAACAAGGGCATTTTGCTTGTGTTTGTTCTCCTCACTGAAGCATGTAATGAGTTCCATTGCCAAACAAGCTTCAGTCAAAGGTAGTACAAACTTGATTGTACGAGATTCAGATGTTTCATTGAGAATTAAGACCTACATTCAGATGTCAAATGGAAAGAAAAAAATTCCAAGTGAGATACTACAATCCTTCACAGTATTGATGCAATAATATTGATTTACTACAAGAGGCAGTAAGGGGAAACTTCACGAGAACGATAATGAAGCCAAGCCTATGTTCACAAAATAATTAGTGCTCCAAAGAGTATAAATTATTTATGAGTGCTCTAATATTTTCCATTGTGTAATTAATGAAATAGGGAAATTGAGTGTTAGATTGTAGAAACTACTTGGTTTATTTTGTTGATATTATTTGTGCCCCTCAAAAATCTATGATACCTTTTATTGTACTTCTAAAGTTTCCTGTTTGCATTTGATTAGCAATATGACTTTTCAGTTTTCCAAAGAGTAGTAGTGAGAGCCGTGGAAGTTTTCATGCGATAATGAATAAACAAAACCGTTTATAGACCACAATGTAGTACTACTCAACCAAAAGATAATTATGTGCCCAATTTATAGGCCTGTTTATATTATCATAGTAAGATCATAAGAACGAAAAAAATGTCACTAATCTTCCATACAAGATTCAAAATGAAATCCTACATATTCTGAGGCACATAACATTTGAAAATACTCTGGAAAAGAAAAAATTACAATGCTTTTCTGACTAACAAAGTATACACCTAAAGTTAATAGTTCCTCCGGTGCATAAAAGTATAGCAGTAAAAAAGAAATGGTAATGCTCATGAGATTTACATTGAGCAGAGCAGATTTGTATATATCAACATCAACAAGATAAAGGATGCAAATAGATCCTCTGCAATATTGATTTGGTAAGTCTCAGTGAATTGTTCAAATTACTTATATATATAGATGTACTCAATAAAGATGTAGATCTTTATACCTGAAATGAACAAGAAGATTCATGGTCAGAGAACCCATTTATATATAGACGACTTGTCCTTCCATCACCAATGACGCACCTTAAAGAAACTATAGGGACCTTGTCCATCTTGTATCCAAGATTAAGCTTGAGAAGAGGAACATTTTGAGCAACATTTAACTCTTTTTTGTCTGTCACTGTGCTGCTTTTTCCATCTGAAATCACTGGTATAGACCAAACAAAAATGTCACCGCTACTATAACCCAGAACAACTTTACTTCCATGAGCACATGCCCAACATGCTGATACTACAGTTTTGGGATCATGTTGTGATGAATTCTGCATGCTTCTACCACAAACAAATACCGTTGTACTTGTTTGAATATCCCATAAGCTTATAAGCCCATCCATGAAGATAATCAGAACCCTATCATCAAGGAAGCAGTATCATTGAGTCAGTATACAGAAATGTTCTGCTTGGCTTTCTTGTTTCTCTACAACTTCAAAACTGCAGCTATAGTAAAATGGGATAAGAAACCAATAGTTTGCCATGGCAACATGCATTTGTCACCTTTAATTACATGCGAGGATTGGGCAAAATTAAGGAAGAATTGTGAAAAACAATAAGATACTGTTTGTAAAGAAGATGCATGAACCTTTCATATCTTGTGTAGGGTTCTCAAATGAAAAATGCTAGGGATATTCTGAAGAGAGAAGCAAAAACCATGTTGTCTACCCAACCAGTTTCTCCTTTAAAAAAAATACCATTTGCAAATCTATTCTTAGACTGGATCCTTCAGTCTTCACCCCAAAACCTACAAAGTATGTGCCCTTCCATCCTACTCAAATTTACCTCCAAAATTACACGATTTCTGATGTTAAGATAGTAAGGTTTAAAGCAGAAATCATATGGGTTTGACAAAGAGTAAGCTAGTGAGCTTTCAGAAGCTTAAAATGCCTCAACATTAAGCTTTAACAGGTGTAAGCTTTAAAAACCTCTTGTTCTCTGCCATAGGCTGTGGAAGTGCACAAATCACTGCGGTTCCGTGGCCTGCTGCAGTTATCATACCTAAGAGAAACTTTTGCATTAGCCACCCACATTACTGAATAACTCGAGATCTATGGAAATAGAAAACTTGACGACAATATCCAGCATTGGACTATTAAACAATTTTTTTCACAATATGTAACACATCCGGCAAGAATGCTCTTTGATCTTTTACATGTTCGATAACTATCGGAAAATCTCTATCATTAGTCCATTGACTCTAAAACCACATTCCATCCAACAATAGTGATGTAAACAAAAGAGAATGCTTCTAGATCATAAATATAGAAAACAGAGTAAATATTGGGCATCATTACTCAATTATGCACATATTTAGGTTAAATCACAGCTTGTCATTAAGTTCATCAAGAACTATGCACATTGCAATTTCGGGGGAGATAAGATTTTTAGTTTGACTAAGTTTAGAGATATGAAATTAAAAGTCCAAGCCAATGTCCAAAACCAAAACCTATTTGGTTTAGGAAAACCGAATTTTTCTAAGTTAAAAAAACTGATTTAGAATCGTATTTTGAAAACCAAAACCAAGTAAGAAAAAAAAAAATTAGAGTGCTACTCAAACTAAGAAAATTGAACTCAAGTCGGTGAGTGAAAAATCAAGTAAGAGTAGGAAACTAAAAGCTGACCAAATAGAAAAAGTAAACACGGCAAACACACCACAACATGTTTCATTAACGTGGAAAACCTCTCTCGTATGAAAAAAAAAAAAAAACCACAAACTCGCTAAGAGTCGATCGATCTATTTCACTGAGCAAATAAAAAAAAAAGTTTATTTACAACTCTTCTGGACTCTCCAATGTTATAGTGTTTAATAACTTCTTAATCAAAAACTGTCTGAAACTATTATTGTGAAGTAGAAGGTTCCCTTTTGGTAAGCACCTGGGCTATGGATCAACTCCTCAAACACAATACGCTAATGGTAGATGAATGATTCAACTTCAATGATGCTTCGAGATCATTCTCAATTAAAGCTCAAGTACTCAGAAATATGATGAAGCTCTCATCAAACTTTAATGAAAAATATGCTTCGTGAGGAAACTAGAGAACTCTCTAAGATGATACTAGAAATTCTAAGTTCTCACTTGGATATATCCTCTCTCTAACCTCTGATTAAGTTCCGCTGATATGCTACAAGATATAGTCGGTATTTGACTAGCATTCAAACTCAAATAATTCATCACATACGATAGAAAGTTGAAGCACCTTTAGGTAAGGGATTCTTAAATGGATAGATGTTTTTGGTCTGTCTCTGCTTCAAATGTCTTAATTTCTTCGCATGATCTAATCTTCCATAAGATATATAATTCTGTCATATATTTGAATCTAGTTTGTACAAATCAAGTACATGTGAGTTTATCCATGAATTTACCATACAAAATATTGCAATTACACACATAAATCTAGATATGTAAGTCATGAATAACAGCCCAGCCTTAGAACCACGGACACTTCAAATCAAGGATGGTGGTGCCACAAGCACGACCTGTGCCAACCACCGGCAGGCATGGCACAGCACGGCACGTGCCGCAAGAGTGAGAAAAACTACTTACCTTCACCTTTTCGCTTGGCGGGTCGAGTTGGGTTAAATAAAAACTTAAGTTGCGAATCCGGATGAGAGCTTAATGGGTGCGAGGTCTATCAGCAATGGCGAGGACGATTGCAAGCGACGAAGCTACTCGAAGGGGTATCATGCGGCACCCCTCGTGGCTTATGCCAGTTGGCACGGCCATCGTTACTTCAAATAACATGTTGTGTCCATGTCCAACACTCGTTAGACACATGTCATACAATTCTAAGAAGTATTCGATATATAAAAAATTTATAATAAAGCACTCCTTGGATACTCTCGACCTCTCAAAATGGATGAAAGATTTATCATATACTACAAAAGTTTATAATAGAAACTATCTATTGTATACATTTCCTGCATATGCAACATAAATGTTATGCAGTAATCACAAATTTGTGCATCAAAGAAAATTAATATTAGCACAAATTAGTGCAAAAATCACAGATTCTCCTATTCCGTCCATTGTAGTTAAGTATTGTACTGTCACATATTGGCATTATCACTTTTGACTTGTTGTGATATCTTTGTGGTATTGTGCATACTTTGTTTTTCTCTCATAAATAGTTTATGCATTATGTGTATTTATATTATAAGTTAGATAAATGATTTCTTCAAACATATCAATTATATATATATATATATATATATATATATATTACCAGGTCCTAAAACCATAACATATTTGACTACATACTATTACTCCTAAAAGTGATAGATCTACTTTATTTCATTTAGTATTTGAAATATTTCCTCAGAACTTCAGTGCTTCACAGTAAATTTCTACATGTGCAAAGAAACAATACTTAGTTACTGCTCTTAAAAAGATAAGCATGCATTGATCAATATACAATAGTAATTTAACATTTCATCTCTTACATATGGGAATAAACAACTATTGACACATTGGATTAATTGAAAAAGATAATGAAAATAATTCAGAGGATAACCTTACCATAAGATTCAGAAAAAGGAATTTTATATGGCATGGTTATTAAATGCTTTTGCTCATGGTCAAGCTTCAACAAAGAAATATTTCCAGAGCAATCACCAGCATAACTGTTCAGAAAATATTTATGACATTTTAAAACAGCACCAGTAAGGTTGTACTGAAAAGTGAAAAGGTACTTACATGTACAAACTTTGTTGCAGTACAGTAAATGAGGTGATCTCATCATTGAAAATGTGCACATAACATAGCCTTTGTACATCAATGTCCCAAACCTAGAACATGTTGACTCTGCATCTGTAAGATAACTAATTTTCTCTACTAAATTTAATGACTTATCGAAAACCTAAGGTTATTTGAACCAATCAAACATTCAAGCATTATATTGCGTAACGAAAAAATAATAACTACGAGGAACTTAGATAACAAGCCAACCACAATGAAGGAAATGATGAGATGTCTCCAGGAATTTCTATTTTTAAGTGTTTTTTTTTTTTGGATTAAAACTTCAATTTTTTAAGTGTACGTACAAGAAATATAGTTCTCCTATCATATGGTAATTACCAAACTACATATTACTGCATGAAGATCACAAAAGCATGACTAACCAAAAAAATAATAAAAGTGATTCAATGCAACACAAAGTTACAAACTTCTTAAAAAATTGGCAAAGGAAATGCTTTAGAAAATATAACTAATTCTTGATAATCACATGCTTAAATATAAAATAAACTACCTCCCCATACTAGTGAAACTCTAGATTATGCTAGTCCATGATTCTTCTAATATTTCACGCAGATAAAACTAAAGAAAATTTGCATATAACACCCTGACTTTTAACAAAATTATAATTTACACCCTATATCTTTACTATTTACAAATTGAGTACTATAATTTAGCGAATATGTACAGAAAGAATTTTGTTGTTAAATTTGTTAACTAAACTTAACCAAACTTCTGGGTTAAATTTATTATACTAAAAATATTACGGAAATACTCTTAACCAAGTCACATACTAAGAGTATTTTAGTCATTTTTAAAATAGGGGCATTTTAATTATTTTAGAAATAAAGTATCTCTACTTAGCAAAATATCCTCACAGCATTAGTTCAAATTTAACTCAGAATGTTTTCTACACATATTTACTAAATCATAGAGCTCAGATTTACAAATAGTGAAAATATAAGGTGTAAATCATAATTTCGTTAAAAAACAGGGTGTTATAGGCAAATTTCTCTAAAACTAAAGGCAATTTAAGTTCATATGATAGAAAGAAAAAAAAACAAATACCTCAATATGATTCTGAGTAGTTACATTGAAAAGGATTCCTTGATTGTCCATGAACTGTAATAAGACAGATAAATAGGTAAGTAATCACTCCTATCTCCAAGGAAAAAATGCTAGACTATGTGACAATAAATTAAGAGATGACGCCTTGACCATGATTCATTGTCCGCTCTAGTATCATTATATCACCATTAGCCAGTGGATACAATGTTTTAAGTAAATACTCATTGGAAAAAAAAATCATACTATGACTTATTCAATTTTTACCAAGTTAACTATCCAATATAAAAATGAAGTACCCATCCAGCTATATGTCCATTAAGCAGATAAAGCAACAACTCAACCCAATCATCTCTCAGATTGTTCTCAACAATGTAAAATGTCCACATCTGAATTCATAAGATATGCAGTAGAAGATTCCATATTCTACTGGCTCAGTGTCGCCAAAATCAACAGTGCAACGAAGCACATAAACTTAGATGACAACAATTCAAGAAGCAGTTCCGTAATGTAACTAATACATCAGTGAAAATATTTTTGGAAACCCTAACCTCAGAGGAAACAAACCTATACTCTAATCCAAGTCAAGAAAGAACCCAACAACATTGACTGAATAATCAATGAGACCTGCGCATATTCTTATATTGGTGAATGCACAGGTAATAACCCAAAGAATCCAAAAATCCTGCGAAAATACCACTCAACAACGTACGTGGGATTAATCCAAAAGCTTGACAAAGAATAAAATTAATGGAATCTTTCCATCACTACTTCAAGATGGAAAGAGAACTCTATCTTCAAGTTCTTTTTTCCGTAGATTCAAGAAATCACAGACAGAGCAAGTAGTTAGCCGAACTCAACGGGAGACCTGCAAGAACTTAGTGGGGAGGGCCGCATCCGACTGGAGCAGGGCTTGGGTGTTATCCCTCCCGAAGAGCTTGATCTGCCCGTTCCTGGAAGCAAGAATGGAGAAACCAGCGTCAATTCTTTCTCTTTCTCTCTCTTTTTCTCTAAAAGACGGAAGAACTCCGTTTCAAGAACAAAGCGGCGGAGATTTAGGAGTTGGAAGAGGTTTTACCTGGTGGCCACGGCGAGGATGCGGTGGATAGGATCGTAACCCATGGCGGATGATTCAGGCGGGAGGCCATAGTGAAAGACGAGACGAGGGTTCACGTCCTCCGGGCGAAGACCATTGATGCCGGCTTTCGTATGCTGCTGGAAGAAGAAGAAGAAACGAGAAAAAAAAAATCAAATTTGAAAACACTTACGACTAATAGCATAGTGGTAGTGCGTTCACTTCGTAAGCGAAAGGACGCGAGTTCGATCCTCGCCGAGAGCTTTCAGGGAATCTATATAATATGATTTAATTGGCGATTAATCTTCCAATAATTAAAATCTAAATTTTTTAAATAGAGGCTTATACGGTCGACGATGTACGTCAGCAGAATAAATCTCTAGTGGCCACCACGTGGCATGAGTTGATCATGTGGGCCCACCGACCGGCCATAATTAAACAAGTTTATTAGTCTAAGCACCACGTATGCCTAGGTTCTTGTCACCGGCATCGGGGAGTCTAACATGCCCAACTGCAGGAATTCACTGCATCTGCATACGTGGCAGCGGGGCTTGCAGCAAAAGTATTGTATTGATGCAACTCTAAATTGCAGATTAAAATACTTATCTTGCCCCAAAGCATAGAAACCGTAATTAATATTAACGAGAGCACAAGGATCCAAAGTACGACGTTACCAATACGATTAAAATTGAATAACTCTACGAGATATCATCAATATTCCAAAAGGGAAAATGGAGATCGCAGGATCCCCGGGTATACAGATCAAATGAGTCGAGGAGATGAAGACTAACCTTCCTCGAAGCCTTCTCCACTAGCTTCTTCACGAACATGGCTTCTTTATCCGGATCCGATGCTATTCGTGGTACTTATTCTTCGTGGTTTTGGAATAGGGAAGAGGGAAGAGGGAAGAGGGATGCTATCGACGCTATCTTGTAACCGAAGGAAAAGGGAAAGCGTAGGAGGAGTTTTTGGAGGAGGGCAGTTTGGATTTAGTTCGGGGTTTTATAGAGAAACAGAGGGAGATGAAACGTGGGCCAATGGGAAGTTGGGATCGTGGAGTAGGAGTGTCAAGTGTGGAGTCTTCGATGTTTGGACTCGAAAAGAGTCCACGATGACCGACGCTTGAAGTTAGTTAGACGATATGACAGGGAAGAAGGTAAAAGTGATGAATGCTTATATAGGATATAGCCCAGGAACTTGGCGCCGCCCTGACCTCCGGAAGAGGGAGAATTCCATGGAACCGAGGCAAAGTTAGATGAGACAAGATGATCGAAGGGGAAGACAGAAAGGAAAATTAATTCTGTTAAAATTTGGGTTACGCAAGATTTATTTACTTTTACCTTTTGCAGTTATACATGCGAAATTTCTCGAAACTAATGTTTGTATAATATTTAATGTAGAGTATTTTGAGCATGTATAGCGTTACACCATATAGCGAGAAATTTTGGATGTTAGCTTTGCTTATTAAAATGTCCGACGTGATCGGTATATCAACTTCAATAAATATTTAGAAAATTTGTATTAAAAATACATGATGTATAAAAGTAATAAAGATTAGATTTGGAAAATTCGTAGTCAAATGTTATAACACTCAGGTAACTTAGATTTTTCAAGTACGATACCATATCATACAACAAACCATACCATAGTCCATACACGTACTACTCGGATCTTTTATCTCTATACACATAATTATCCACCTTCCTCATTACCACACATAATTTTCCTTTTCTTTTTTCTATCTCCTTACATTATATATATATATATATATATATATATATATATATATATATATATATATATATCCTATGTTTGGCCAAACAGAAACTATACTAGTGATAAGCTTGGAAGCACATTCGAGTGGACGCCTCACGCTGCACAAGTGGAGCACGTGCAAGAAGGGCCGCACGTGCACGTATGAGTGCCAACGCCAGTAGCCGTCCCGGCCCTTCCGCACGTGCAGGGGTTACATCTGCAGTGCTCCCCGCACGTGCACGTCGAGTGCCGGGTCTCCGCCCCGGTCGCCGTACTGGCGGCGACCACAGTGCACCTGCCACGGTACCGAGTTCATTAGTCTTCAAAGAAGGGGAATTTTTCATTTAGAACCGCACTTTATGTGTCTATTACGACTTTGCACCTTTTCTAAGCTATCGTTTCAATATTAATTGAAATGCTGACTGCGAAATTAAGCAAAAATACCGAATGCGAAATGAGAAAATATCTAATTATAATCATCTTCGGGAGTAAACGGACGATGGTGATGAGATCCAAGGACCTGCAAGCTACCCCACCGGGGCAAGGGACGGTACACCCACACCTATGGTCACAGCGCTCACGAACATCCGCCATGGCTTTCGATATAGTGAGACTGAGGAGGGGGTTCTTAAGGAGATCAAAATGTCACCTCGTACCGACGCGTGGTACCTCGTGGATCGAGCTCCTTTGCATGGAGCCACATGCATCACACGTGTCTCTACCTCTGTTCTATTGGTTCTTGGCCCAGATGAATTAATTTCTCCCAAGCCCAGCCTCCTGAACGGCCCAACTTGGCCCATATTAAAAATGCTGCTATTAGGTACTACAGTTTATTATGCTACTACACATTAACGTGTATAATATATATTTATATATAACTAATTTAATCATGCAATGAGCCCAAAAGGCTCAGAAAGAAAAAAAAAACAACAATGAAAAACGAAAATAGAAAAAAAAAGAGAAAAATCTAGATCTAGTCAATGGCATTTGGGCCCACACAAGCCTTGGCAACTGGGCTCCACACCCACTGCACAAGAAACCTCCTCCCGTTCCTGCCATTAACATTGAAACTTCTCCCCGTCCCATCTTTACTCACTTCCCCAGTATACCCTCCTCCGCCACCACTCCCGTATACTCCTTCGCATAAATCGGCGATCTCGGTCGGCGCGGTGGGGTCCTCCCCGGCGTACCACGCGTTGATGAGCGCGTCTGTCGCCATCTCCGCCAGCTCGTGCGCCATCACGCTCACCATCCCATCCACCCCGACGTCCCCATTGGGCGGCGCCATGGGCCCCACCCCGACCATGTAGCTCGGCACGGCGAATGGGTAGGCGCAGACCTCAGGGCACTGGGTGCCGCTGTGGCCCACCCAGGCGTACGGCAGCGTGTGGCCGACGAGGGAGGGGAAGGTGAAATAGTGGAAGCCGCAGACGGCGCGGCAGAAGTCCTGGACGGCGACGTCGGGGGCGGTGAGGACGAGGTAGACGCCGCGGCGGTGGTCGACTGGGAGGTTCCCGGCGGCGATGGCGTCGGCGATGATGAGCTGGATGTCGAGGCGGGAGAGGAGGCGGCCGCGGGAGAGGGAGGGGTTGGAGAACTCGGCGGCGAGGGAGAGGGAGCGGGAGACGTTCGATCCGGTCTGGTCGGAGTAGAGCGAGACGGTGGACCACCACTGGGCGGCGGAGGGGGAGGGGACGGCGGGGTCGGAGAGGGAGAGTAGGAAGTCGCGGAGGGGGGATTTTAGGGCTTGGGGCCAGCGGCCGTACCAGATGAGGTAGAGGCGGATCGGGGAGGAGAGGACGGGGCCCATGTGGTAGCGGAGGTGGATCAGGTCGGAGGAGCCCTCGAAGCGCTTCGAGGAGGAGAGAGGAGACGATGACGAAGACGAAGAGGAGAAGATATTTAGATTAGTGGTGTTGTGAGGGAATGGAGTGGCAGCGAAGAGGAGAGTGGGGAAGGAGAAGAAGAGGAGGAGAGGAAGGAGATGGAGGGGTTTTGGAGTAGACATTGGGGTTTTAATTAAAGTTGGTTTTGTATTTTAGATAAGATGGAATCGAATGGAATGGGGAAGAAATATATAGAGAGAGAGAGATTAGACTGAGAAGAGAGAGAAAGAGGGGCAGAGGAGTGAGGAGTGAGGAGAAGGAAGCATAATGGGCTGGCAGGGGGGAGGATTGGAGGAAGCTGGAGACAGCTGCTGTGTGGGGGCACTCATTTCTATCTTTTGGGAAAGAATAAATTGAGTTTTTGAATGAAACGGGGAGGAAGATCCTTTACAGACCGAGAATGTGAGAATTTGCTGCAGTCAGTCAGTCAGTCAGGGTACTTGAATTACCTCCGAACCACATGCAAAATGTGGATGTGGGTGTGGATGGCCATTTGCACAAATTTTATATTCACTTTTGCAATTAGGTTTGGAGACGATCCGCTCACTGCTCTGTAGGAAGACTGGAATAGTGAAGAGCAAGGGAGCGTGAGATAATTTTATGAGACATCGACTTTGTACACCAGACAAGACCTCCTTTAGTTACTATGATACAGTAGACAAGTGGCTGTGTTGTTATATAATTACAATTTTTCTTTGAATAATATAATATATAACTCGTGTTCAGGAGTTTTTTTATTTAAATTATTGTTTTCTTTTTTGAGGGAAATGTTAAGGAGTTGGGTGCCTGAAATGAACGGTTATAATGGCAACCACTGCACACTCATAGCATGAGTCATGCATTGCTCACAAACAATTTACAAACGTTCTATTAACATTGCCTGCCTTAAGAGGATGGATTTAAGATGAGTTAGGCTTCTCTTTTACCAACGCAATGGAAAACTTTGTTCTCCAAGTTGTCACCTAAAAAGAAAGGATCGAGTCTACTTGATATAGCCTGTTAAAAGGAAAAGGTTGTTCGGTAATAAGACTATAACGCAACCGGAGATGACCGTTCTTTTGCGTAAATAATGCATGCTTTGTTCTTCTCCTTTGTTGCTTTTAGGGGAAATGTGCAAATAGACCCTGTACCTTAATAGGTCTGTTTCAGTTCGAATTCTATCTTATCACGCTGTCGACCAAGATATTCTAATGATATTTTTTTACAAAAAAAAAACTCTATTTTAGAACTAACACACTATTTTCAGTATGTTTTTTTATTTTCACTAGTATTCTTTTTATTTTTAATAGCTTTTCACTAGGTATTCTTATTAATAAGTTCCATCTTCGTACGGTATCATAAATTTATAAATGGATCCTTGAAATCCTGATCAAGCTGGCATAGCATAGCCGCATATGAAATCCTATGCGTCCAGTTTGGACGTACCCAACATCGGGCCCTATCGGTGGGGCCAGCAATTAGGTAAAGCTATCCGGCGGTTAATGTCGGATAGTGAATAAGTCGTCGGATAACATAGCAGTGGTTTGGATAACTCGAAATAGATATTTTTCTGCGGCCCTCATGCTTTCCTTCCCTTATCTGACATTACAACTTATATATATATATAAATTGTTTTACTTCCAATAAATTTTAAATATAAATAACTGAATTACTAATTAGATGAACGATTTATATGAAAATTTTAAATATAAGTCACTCGTTGGTATTCCGTCAAAAACTAGTTATCCGGCCGCTTGTCGGGGTTGCTTATGAACACCAACTGTCACAGGATGGACACACGCGAGGGCAAACGTAGGCATCGCCCTGCCCCACCATCAGAGCCGTCCAGTGATGAATCGACGGCTAGTGCAATAATTCCATCATTCGTGTGGGTACACGTCCTACGCCTTAGGGGGTTTAAAAGTGCTAGGTGTCGAGGATCAAAGACGTGCTGACGTGACGATGACGAAGCCAGTTCAAGCTGACGAGGACGGCTGAAGTGGCCCACAGTGATCCTAATGGCTGAGTTGGAAACAGTGGTGCCTGTAATAAATAGAGTTTGATCGGCTTTATCCGTAGAATTATTTCTTTTAATCAAACTATGCCTCCTTATCAAAGATAAGTATTATATTTAAAATAAATAAGATTACGTGATTTAGAGTCGTAGAAAAATATTTAAAAAATGATAAATTATTTATCTAACAATTTATATAAACTTATTCGCAAAATTATTTCTAAGTAAAATTGCTAACTCATACATATACGTGTACAAATTTTATATTTATATATAAATGCTATCAAAATTTGTAAATAAGTTTTGGGATTCACTTTGGTATAATAATAATTTTGTATGGTTGGTACTAAGGTAGAGGTTAGCATAGTGACGTAATCTAAGATGGGCCAATGAGAAGGGCAGTTGGCTGGTGATGAGGTGGCGTCAACCAATGACATGTCACTATTTTGTCCTGTCACAGACTCTCACTTATCCAAGGAAAGAAATAGGGCAATTTACAACTTATCCCTGTATATATTAAAGTGAATTAATTAAGTCTAAATTATAATTATTAATCAACCGTCAATGGGATTTTTTTTAAAAAAAAACTTAATTTCTATATAAAAATAGAGTTTAAGTTCAAATTAGTACGAATAGTTTAGTAATTTAGCTATTTGCTTGTGATAGAAAATAATAATGCAATGATGGTACGGGTAGTTTTATTATTTGTACTATTAGTTTGGTTGAAAAATACAGTGGAATTAAATATATTTTAATAATATTTTGTAATAAATATACTTTAATAATTTGGACAGACTCTATTAATTTAGGTGGAAACTCTAACCGTAAGTATGGAGAATTAATTTGATATAAGAGTGTATAATAATTTTACATATGAGTATGAGATAGTAAAATATAGTTTTAAAAAATATTTCAGTGGTTAAGACATTCATTTATTTGCACAGAAATTGGAAGTAGTTTGAGAGAAATTAGTTCAACTCCCTTCGTAGCAATTTATATTTTAATTATGACACTATAACATTTTCCTTATATTTATATACCAATAGTATTGGATTAACTTAGATCACAAGCTATTAAAATAATTGTAGACTAGACTAAGCAGCTAATCCTCCCTAACTTATAGGACGCACAATTAATTCAATCCTTCCAAAAAAAATATATCATAATACGCCAAAATTTAAATCATGCATATATGTTGCTCCCCTAGAAAATTCGCTACAAATTATTTATATATCTTATCAACAATCCTTCTCATAATCTCTCCCGTGAGAGGGTAAGAGTCAACAAGTGAGAATCTAAATTGATATTAAGTCATTGTCCCTATCATTTTTTTCGTTTCTAATATCCTAGCCTAATATGCTGCCTCTCTATAGACTCTATAAGTCGTGATTATGTTCCCTAATCATTGTAGATAATTATAGAGTTGTTTTATTGCATATTATCTATGGAGAATAGATCCTCTAATCATTGCTATGGATTAGCTTACTAAGGGATATTCGTAGAGTTGGCATGTGTTTTATTCTTGTGCTTTTATAATGTGTTCAAAAAGATTAGATACTATCTTAATTATTAGAGGGAAAAGGTCCTCAATTACTTTGTAGTAATTAAAATTTAATGGATCTAAGCATCTAAGGCTCGGTAGTTGGAAGCAATATTTCTTGCAATTAAATCAGCCACCGTCAATATAAAAGAGACTAGGTATATTCAACCAACTTGTGATCGATCCATTTATTATTACATTCATATATCTTGTCCAAGACTATTAATACCTATGGATGGGCTTCATGAATAACTAACTATTCACTATTAAATGGCATGTATCATGTGAACACGTCACGCTTTCATATATATATATATAGATTTTCTTCTTCTTTTTTTCAAGAAGATTTAAGTATAACTATTTCTAAACTAATATACACCGTGATAACTAAATTAGATTAATCACAGCATAATCCAATAGCTTTAGATTTCAAATCATATGCTGTAATCAACCAACCAACCAACCGACCAACATGCAAGACAACGAGAGTTGGAATCTGATACGATAACGACGAAAGAAAATTTGAGCGTAGTTATAGTTGATGCTCGTTGTCTTCCACCCGTGATCTATTTACCTTTAGGTAGCTAGCCTCTATTTTCCTAGCTAAAGGGAGAAAGATGTTGTACTCATACTATATTTAATTACGGAAATTGCTAAGTTAGCATGCATGAACTCAAACGCCAATTAGGAAAGAGTTTAAGAAGATTTATATATATAAAATCTTAGTGTAAAGATCTACGTGAGATTGAGGCCAAAGTCGGTGGTTCGTCTGCAGGTTTGCACATGCAAACATATCTTCTTCATAAGCTCTTCTTTCTTTCTTTCTTTCTTTCTTTCAACTTTTAGCTCAAAATCTCCTCCTTAATCTTGGACGATGGTGACTAAAGTCGGTGGTCCCTTTGGCAGCCTTTGGAAAGTTTCTAACATTCGTCAACGACATCGGATTATAATAAACTGGGTTTTTGCTTGTATGCTCCTTAAGAAAAGGGAATTGGAATTTACTGGACAGTTTTTTTTTTTTTGTTGTGTTATTTAAACAGTAGTTTAAATTTTTTATTTGGACCCCTTGTTTCATAATTTTTACAAAATTTGCTATGTAAAAATTAATTTTATTAAAAAAATAATTATTATTTGCATGTATATCTTTCTAAAGTTAATAATTATACTTATTAGTCGTGCTTTTGGAATAATTTCAAGGAAGAGACATTCTATTTGTTTTCTCTTCTTCTTCTTATATTTTTTTTATCTTTTTCGACTATAAATATAACTCGGCTTAACTCACTTTTTTCAAAAATAAAAATAAATAATTTTTTTTTACTTTACCCTTCTAATTACTTTTAGATAAGTATAAGAATAGGTCTTAATAATTGAATAGAAAATGAGATATAAAAAATAAATGTATAAAAACTAAAAACTAGAAACTAGAATAAGATATTTTTCATATCTAAATTATTTAAATTTTAACAGAATTTAAAGGTTATAACCGCCGACAAACACTATATTCAAATAAAAGGAGGCTTTTGGTTCTCCGCTTCGGTTTTCTCATTGCATGTGAGGCACGTGCAGAGCACGTTGTCTTCCCACATAGTTGCAGGTTTAATTACTTTGTCGTCTTTAACGAGTAAATGCTAATCCCAAGCTAGTCAACGCTGACCCCTTACTATTACCCAAGTATTCACCCCCTCCCCCCCCCAAAAAAAAATATAAATGAATTTTTTTTAATCTAAAATAAGCATGCCAACAAAATATTATGGTCGTACCTAAGTAGGTAAATAGTTTGTAGGAGATTCCAATCTTTTATTTTTTCAATTAAGAGATGAATTTTGTAATTTAATTGTATTGTATTTAATATTTTAAGTTAGTATATAAAATTAAGTGTATATATTTTTTATATTCGATACATATATTATTATAATAAAGTGTACTTAATTTATATATACAGTATACACTAAAATTTTGTTATTATAATTAAAAATTTAAATACAACTAAAGTACCAAAAAGCTCCAACTTTGGTCAATAAAACTCGCAAAAGAAAAAAAGAGAAAGAAAAGAGAAAAAGAGAGAAAATGTATAACCTATTACCATAAGCAAATTGTAATTGAAGTTTCATACCACACATCTTTGCTCAAAAGAATATTACAACTATGAAGTTCCTTATTGAAAAGAATACACCAACATCAACTTGCACACACTGACACACAGAAAGAAAGAAAGAAAGAAAGAAATATTTCAATGATCATGTATGTAGTAATACAACTCACACAACTCCCAACATGGAGAATCCTCCAAAATGCTCAAGATTGTAAAGAGAGTCATAGAAGAAGAACAAAAACAGGCTGTGTCATGTACAAGATTAGCATGTAAAGCTTAGTTGCAGATTAGCTCCTTGTCCCTGCACTGAATGCAAAAACAGGCCACTGGGGTAGCTGCTTCCTCCCAATAGTCCATACACTGAATGCAAAGCAAAAACTTTGGACAAATGATTCAACTAGCAGTGCGTGAAGCCATGGCATGAATGAGAGCATTCTCACCTGCCCCACTCCAACCTTACCTTGTTTATGCCCATCTCCAGCTTCTCCAAACTGACCGCATTATTTTCATCACTAAGTTTTGCATCTCTGTTCTGAAGCCATGGGTGTTGTAGGCACTGTGCTGCTGTTGGCCGTTTGTTAGAGGAAAAATCAAGTAAAGGCAATAGAAACTCAGAAAATTCAAGTGCATCAGATTCAGCAAATCTGTGTTTCTCGATTAGAAGCTGGCCCAGCGGCCGGAATCGAAGTCTCCTGATCCTCTTCAAGTCTCCATGACGATCAAAGAACTCCTTCGATCGAGATCCCGTAGTTGCAATCTGAGTTCATGAGGCAAATTAAGTATGTTGGTATGATTGGGTGTAGGAAGATTGACTGAATGATAAGTAGATCTCACCTTTCGATGCATCTTCCCGAGGAGCTCCATCATTAGAGCCAAATGATCCTGAAGAACAAGAGTTCTAGGTAATTAACAGTGAAAAGAAGTTCCTTAAGTATAAGCATTTGAGTATTATAAGAACTTGTTTCAGTTAGCAATGAAGGTTTTGAAGGCCTTAAACAATAACTACCTCAGGAATCATATGAAAGGAGAATTAATGCAATCAAATTCTAAAGGCAAATGTTCATTGAAGTGTTCAACAAGACAAGATGGATATATTAGAATTGCCCCCAAAATGTAATGCAAACTGCTAGCTAGTGCATAATGGCAGATAAAAACTTAAAATGGGTTGCAGATATACACTGCAAAAGATAAATGAAAATTAAACAGAGTCTCGCTCAAATATCAATCAATTAGTCATAATAGTCAGAAGATTCAGAAAGAGCTTATTACAATAAATGTTCATCCTAACCCCAAGAATCATTTAGGAGATTGCATGAAACACACAAAAAATAATCTTTCTGCCATTTAGTGTAAGATGTTGTTTCATATCATAAAACACTGGCAGAACAAAAAGGAATAGCCTTCTCTGCCTTCCAATTTCATATTAGGACATTCAAACAATCAAATTACCAGACATCATGTGCAGTAGTCAGTGTGTGGAACTTTGTCACCTTACTCATTCTAGGGATCATACCATGATACTTAATCTTCAGAAGGAATAAATGAGGGCAACGTTGTGTAGTTTACGAATCAGAACAAAGATGGCAAGAGTACAATTACCTCATCTTCACTAAATCTTAAGCCTTCCTTAGGTGCAAACATCATTTCACCAGTGGCAAGCTCATACGCAATGCAAGCAAAAGACCAGATATCCGCAGACGATGAGTATCCGGCACCAAGAATGACCTCGGGGGACCTGTATTGCCTTGTTTGAATAGTATCAGTAAATTGCTTATCGACCCAACAAGCATTGCCAAAATCTACGATCTTACATCCTAAGTCAATCCCCTCCAAGCTCCTTTCCCGCAGTGACTCTCCTACAACTGATGGTCTTCTCTCAGAGATCCTTGAAAGTGCTCTCCTTGCCTTCTTCTTCAGTTTCTTTGCAATCATATCAACAGCAGCTCCTCCATTATGGTTGCTCTCAGGCCTCTCGAGAATAGGGGAAAAACCAGAGCGTAGAGGGTCTTTGGCAGGATCAATGGTCGAAACCAGAAGGATGTTCTCTAGTTTCAAATCTGTGTGTATGATACCAAGTTCTCTGTGCAAGTAGTCAAGGCCCAACAAGATCGATCTGCATATATCTCTAACCTTGTTCAGACCAATGCCCTTATAGTGGTTGTACTGTATTAATCGGAGTAGGCTGTCTCCAAGGAATTCAAACACAAGGCAAAGATGCTGTCCATTTGGGCCAGAATGCTTAAAGTTGTCCAGCAGCTGAACTATGCAGTTGGAATTTAAGTGGCCTCGTCTTGTGATTGCTGAGAGTAACTCGATCTCATGAAGAGCAGCTTGGGCAAACTCTGGTGCACTTTTTTGAATTTTAAGAGCTACAAATCTCTGCAAACCAAAAATATTTTTCGTGAGATTATGACACAGTTAAAAAACACAATAGCATGAAGTAAGTGCAATTTAAAAAAGAAAGAAAATAAGCAAGAAGATTAGTGCATTGGTAATTCAAAGCAAATAACACCAAAGCCTCCAAAAGTATTTAGAGTAGAAGAGATCCTGTGAGTAATAAGAAATGAAACAGAAATACAAGATTTTCATAGAGGACGTGAGATCATTTCATCAAAGTTGAGAATTACTGAGAAGGGTAATGATAAAAGAATTCAAAGGATAGATCAAATGCATGAGATGTGCATCAAAGGCATTACGCATTCTTCGCAAGATCAATTGCATTTATATCCAAGCAACCCAACCAAAACCCAGATGCCAAAGGGGAGTCTAATCAGCAAAGGTGAAACCTTTGGATAAAAAATTCCGGATAAATCAAGTGAGAAGAACCAAAACCATATTAGATAAGAAGAACAACTACACTAGAGACGGGATTACGAATAAAGAATGTGGAATAATTAATTGGGAGGTCAAATACTTGGCATAAGGTGTCGTAGGCGAGCCAAACGGTGGAGAACTGACCCCAGCCAAGCTTCCTCTGGGCGACGTAACGCCCTCCGGCGAAGCGATCGCCTATTCTCACTGCGTGGTATCCTCCCTTCCGGTAGGCGTCGAAGCCCTCGTCTTCCTCCTCCGACCCAGACGACGAAGAGCACGACATCACCTCTCAGCTTTCCCTCTCTACCTTGCGTTTAACTTTTGGTCGCTCCGAAGGATCGAACCATCATTTGAGGAGAGACAAGGCGATAAGTCTACGTGCTGCGATGCTCCTTTATTCGTCGGTTTTGGAATAAGGGGGGTGGAATAGAGAATAGAATAAGTTTATTGTGACAGTTAAGATTTTGTGCGATGGTTTAATTAAACTCGTATAGTTTTCTGGATTCCAGGACCGTTTTCCTTTGGCATTTGCCCACATCGATAAAGGTAAGAGTAAACATTCATTAGCGTAGAAAGAAGTTAAATTAATCAATTTGAGAATTTTTGACCGAGTACTCTCCCAAACTTTATTTACCGAAATAAACTGCACTTTAAACTTAATACTAAAATAAATAAAAAATTTCAGTAAAATGCTAAATTTATTCACGTTTTCATTTTAGATAGAAGTGCCAATTTTTTTTATTATAGAAAAATGCTAAATTATTCGGCGTATAATTTTTTAGAAAACGCTAAATTATTCAGAATTTTATCAGAAAATAACTGAATTTAAAACTAATATTTAGAAGAGTTAGAATATATTTTATAACTAAAATAGATAATAGAATACAAAGTTACTATACTCTAAATTTTTTTCTTTATATTTTTAACAACATATCATATGTTATCCAAAATTAACTATCGGTTAAAAATTTATGACCCACGAAACTGAATAATATAGTTTTTTAATATATTGTTGAAGAGTTTAAATTTTTTAATAATAAGATACTTAATTAGTCAACATTTTATGTAGCTGAATTTCTCAGCACTTTTTCTTTAATAAAAACACTAACAATATTGATATTTTATTTAAAAGATAAAATACTAGATTGATCTAAAAGTAAGTATTTTAATTAATAGCTATAGTAAATATATTGATTCAGTATTAAGATTGGACTGCAGTATAAATAAGTTCGGTAAAAACTCTCTATTTGATATATATATATATATATATATATATATATATATATATTTCAGTTATAGTTTACTTTTTAGGATAAAGTCAAATTAAATTAAAGGTGCCACCCACTGGTACTATTAAAATCTCTTCCCCTTGATTAGACACTAATAACATCGATGTGCATGCCGGTCACAACCCTGCGATGGCAATTCCGTAATTCGAATAGTGCATACGTACAGGGAAAACAGAAGAAGAGTCTCCCACTTCCTTCTCTTTCTAGTCTCCAGATCGGGCTCGACGCCATGGGGAAGAATTTTAAACTTCTATCTGTCTATCGTTAGATTATTCTCTGCCTTTAGTATCTATCTCTGTTTGATTTGCAAATATCCATTCTATTCACGCCTCTTTTAGTTATCATCATATGTTTTTTTTTTCCACTGTAGATATGTGGTTACTAATCGGCCTTTACAATAGTATTGACTCAAATTGGTGAAAATAATGGAATATTTCTGCTGCAAGGTAGTTTCTGGTCAAAATGAGATCATGAAATGATGCAAATTTTTTCTTAATGGCATTTTTATCTTTAGTATGCATGACATCTCTTGAATTCTTGCAAATTGTTATGCAGTTTTTATATAATCATGGGAAATAAGCATTTGTTATGTACTTTTTGCATTCGTTGTGACCAGTAAAGAGAAATCTTTTGTTGGCCAAGCATTCCAGTGGACTGGATCAAGGCCGACGACGCTAAGAATGATTCAGATTACAGAGGTTGGTAATGGTAGGTTTTGACATTGCCTTGTGGCAGGTGTTGACCTGGACTGCCAGAGACGTTATGCGCTGACTGGAGGTTAGAGATTAGCAATGATCCAAGTGCTAGGTGGTCGACTAAACGACCGTCGTTGTCGGAGGGGAGTACGGCTGGCTGACATACATTCTGAAAAGGAAACAAGCTGCTGTCGTTTTGAGGAGGAGACCGCTTAAAACTTGGTACGATTTTTGATATGGTTCAAGGAAGTTGAAATGGACTAGTTCTTTATTCAACTATCCATTTTTTAAAGCTTTCCTCTCTGAATATTCTTCAATGGGGATATGCTGCTGCTAGTGATTAACCTGGAGTATTTTACAGAGAGACTGGGTCCAGAATTATCGCACTAGTCTTTGCCTCACGCCAGGTTAATTTTTCGGCGGTTAACACGGCGGCTAGAAACGGCGGTAAATTTTACTGGCGATAACCCAATCTTTGTCGGCTTTTGCGTGGAAAATACTCTCTTTCTAGTAACACTCTCGAGTCTCTATTCTTCTCTTGCGACTTGCATCCCCTTTCCCACGATGAGTCAAGACCAATCTCTCTCTCTCTCTCTCTCTCTCTCTCTCTCCCCTCCCCGCTTCGCCTCGCACGCCAACCAAAACTCTAACCTCTCCCTTTGATTTAATCCTTATTCGATTCATCTGCCCTTTTTTCTTTCCTTCGAGGAGCTCTCGGAAGTAAACCAACGGAATCGAGCATGGACGGGTTAGGGTTTCGGAGGGAGCGTTGAGTGGAGAGGCCCCGAGAGCAAGGAGGACGGAGAAGAGGAAGAAGGTATGCGATCCGAATCTCTTTCCTGTTTTGGTCTATACTTGTTTCTTGTTTCCTCCGTACAAATGGAAAGGCTTTATTTGGCGGGGGGGAGGAGGAGGGGATCCTTGTTCCCGCAAATCTTTCATGAGGCGAGAGTATTCTACCAAGATTTTTTTATTAGAATTCTCGGTGTACAATTTATGGATTTCCTTATTCCTAAAAGCAAATTGTTTAGATAACCCATCTGCGAGAAGATTCTTCCTTTTAATACCACTTTGCCCTCTCCAACTTATGCTCAAGGAAATGGTCTTTGTCTCTGATTTCGGATGCCAGAGGAACAATGAAGAACCAATTTGACTGCTACTAGGCTCACTAGATAGAATTCTTTTCTCCCCAATTGTTAGAAGATCACAAAGGTCGTAGGTTGCAAGACCAGTTAGATGATCTCTATGATTTTAAAGATGGTACTAAAATATTTGCATATGCTAGAATACCAAAGTGAGGTTGGCTAATCACCATCACCATAAAATGGTCTCTTCTCCTTGGTTTCTATCAATCACACTTTTCACATCTCCAGATATAATGTCATTTCATATATAAGTTTGCAACGCAATGCATGTCAAAGAGCCAACGTTGAAGGAAGCATGTATCTAGAGTTCGTCATCCAATTTTAAGAAACCAATGTTGCCATTAGTAAATTACCAAGCCATTATTATTTTGTGTTGAAGTAACTCCCAATGGGTAGAGGAATACAGAATCAGATTTGCCTTTTTGATGAGACTAATGAACTTTATATTTCTTTGTCGACTGAGTACATTTTATGTAAATCTCTATAACATATAATTTTGTCTGATTTTACGCTTAGATGCAATTTCACATACTTATGATAAGACTAGGATTTGTTATTCTGTATATGACACAAGTATGGATTCTGATGTTTAAGGTGGGTTCCTTTTGCATGTATAATGCTTGATCTTCATGTATATACATCTTAGATTTGGGAAGATCTGGTTTTTGTGCAAATGCTCTCAGCCTCTCATTTTTTGTTTGAGCAAGGATTTCTTTTTAATCCTTTTCTTTTGTTTCCAAACTTGGGTTGGATAGATATATAACCTTGTCAGTTATTACTTCAAGATTTAATGTGGAACAGTATCGTCAGCTTTAATTTTTTTAGATTTCAACTATCTCTAGTGAGTAGAGTGACATTAAATGAGTATTTAGAACCCAGTAATCATCTGTTTTCTCAAGTTGCATTTCGCTCTTACTTTAGAATTGGTTATAATTTATGGCCATTAATGCCTGGATATATTACAGATCTTGACTTGTTGCAGTAGACTTTCTTGAGGAGATGGCAGATAGTTGGGAAGGACATTGTGATAGTGCAGGTCTTTCGGATGCGATTTATCATGAAAAATTCCACATTGAGCCTATTTATGAGGCCTTTCTTTGTCCACTTACCAAAAAAATTATGTGTGATCCTGTCACCTTAGAGAATGGACAGACTTTTGAACGAGAAGCAATTGAGAAGTGGTTCAAGGAATGCATTGATAGTGGACGGAGACCAATCTGCCCCTTGACATTGAAAGAGCTGAATAGCACTGATCTGAATCCTAGTATAGCTCTAAAGAATACAATTCAAGAATGGAGCCAAAGAAATGAGGCTGCTCAGCTTGATCTAGCACATAGGTCTCTGACTCCTGGAAACTCAGAAGATGATAATTTACAGGCTCTTGAGTATGTGATAAATATATTTCAGAAAAGCCAGTCAAACAGGCATGTTGTGCGGAATGTTGAGTTGATACCGTTGATTGCTGATATGTTGAAGAGTAGCATCACAAGAGTCCGATGTAAAGCACTACAAACTCTTCGTATTGTAGCTGAAGATGATGATGAGAACAAGGTTGTCTTATTATCTTTTTTTCCTTCAGAAACTGCATCCTCTTGGATTTTTGTGATTTCTGATGATAAACTTGTAATACTTGATGCAGGAATGTGTAGCTGCAGGAGACACTATACGCACAACTGTGAAATTCCTATCTCATGGGCATTCCCAAGAAAGAGAGGAAGCTGTGTCTCTATTGTATGAACTTTCAAAATCCGAAGCTCTTTGTGAGAAGATTGGTGCTGTTAATGGAGCCATTCTCATTCTTGTTGGGATGGCAAGTAGTAAGTCAGAAAATATTTTGGCCATTGAGAAAGCTGAAAGGACACTAAAGAATCTTGAAAAATGTGAATCAAATGTGAGGCAAATGGCTGAAAATGGTAGATTGCAGCCCCTTCTTACATTACTCCTTGAAGGTATCTTCTGCTTTTTCTAAATCCTGCGCCGGCTTGCTCTGTTTGTTACTTCTTGTTAACAAAGATTAAACTACTTTTTTTTTTCCTTGTCCAAATGTGCAAAATTTTATCTTTTGGTTGCTATTTCTTTCCTTTTTCTATTTAATCTCTCTTTCAAGTGCTTTTTCTTTGCCTCATGAATCACGTATGCCTCATTTGTATGTATTTGTGATGATAAACTTAATTGTCCCTCTATTATGATAAGTTCTAACCTCCAAGAACTTGAAGGATCAGCATTTCTATCCTGCAAATACTTCGCTGTGATAAATTGACTCTTAGCAAGAAAGGGCATGGCAACAAAGGCTGCAATAGTTATAGTTCAGCCTCATTTAAGACACGATTATTGATACTACATGTTGCTAGATGTTTTTTTGCACGAGCTGTAAATCGGATAGAAGAGAATTCACTATGCTGCTGCAATTTTCACTTAATTCAGAAAAGAAAAGTTGTATAGTTTGAAAGAGGCAAACCATATGCACAGTAAGTGTTTATGTGTGTATAACTGCAAGCATGTGTGATTTCGTACATTCACATATAACAATCTTAATAAGGAACCCTTAGGCAAGGATCTTACGGTCATAATTTTTCAAGGTGTTAGATCATGAGCAAGGCAGTGATTCTCACGAATTTTCTTGACAACCTTTAAGAAACAGTAAGCCAATGAAGCAAAAGTAATACAATTTTGAGTTAGACCTAGTTTAACTTTTGTTCATATTGCATACTGTAGATATAATACATTTGCAACCTCTTTACATAAAATGTCATGTGTAACAGAAAGTATCTGTTCTTGGGTCCTATTGCTCTGGATATCCTTAAAGCGGTTAGCATATGCTTCTTATGCTAAGATTGAATAAATTGCAGAACTAGCATGCTAACATACTTGTGTAGCATCAAACAGAAGGTTCTAGTCATTTTAGAGAGCTATAAGTGTGCGACTGTGTGATAGTTAGTTTCATGGTAAGTTTTCACTTTGTATCCAAGTAGTCTTGGGTTCAATGGAAATAACCTCTTTTAGTAATGAAGATAAGACTACGTACATCTTGCCCTCTGCATGCTTCATGTTGGTGAGAGCCAAGTGCATTGGGGACACCTTTTTTCTTATGCACATCATATAGATATAGCGCTTGATCATAGTGCCACAAGGTTTCACTTCATCCTTTACCATGCAAAATATGCAGCTTCACTTGAAACACAGCTGTCCATGGCTGCATATCTTGGAGAACTTGTTTTGAGCAATGATGTAAAAGTATTTGTTGCCACCGTAGCTGGTTCAGCTCTGGTTGATATTATGAAAAGTGCAAACAAGGAAGCCAGAGAAGCAGCTCTCAAGGCATTGAACCAAATTTCATCCTTTGAAACAAGCGCCAAGATACTAATCCAAGCAGGCATCCTTCCCCCTCTTGTCAAGGACCTCTTTACTGTTGGCACGAACCAACTTCCCATGAGACTGAAAGAGGTTTCTGCAACAGTTCTCGCCAATGTTGTGACGTCAGGTGCTCATATTGAGTCTATTCCACTTGGTCATGATCGGCAGACATTGGTATCAGAAGATATTGTTCACAATCTACTCCATCTCATCAGTAACACTGGTCCTGCAATCGAGTGCAAGCTCCTTCAGGTCCTTGTTGGGCTTACAAGTTCCTCCACAACTGTTTCAAACATTGTTGCTGCCATTAAGAGCTCTGGTGCTACAATTAGTCTAATTCAGTTTGTTGAAGCCCCACAAAGGGATCTTCGTATGGCTTCTGTAAAGCTCCTATACAATATCTCACCTCACATGGATCAAGAGATCTCTGATGCTCTTCGTGCTCCTGCTGGTCAGCTCAGCAGTTTGGTTAAAGTCATTGCAGAGGATAATGGGATCTCTGAAGAGCAAGCAGCTGCTGCTGGAATCCTAGGTGACCTTCCTGAGAGGGACTCAGGCCTCACTAGGCGGCTTCTTGAAGAAGGGGCTTTCAGCATAGTTATTTCCAAGGTTATGAGAATCCGGCATGGAGAGACTCGGGGAAGCCGTTTTGTCAACCATTTTCTTGAAGGGCTTGTTAGGATTCTCTCAAGGCTCACATATATATTGGAAGATGAGCCTGAAATTGTTAGCCTTGCTCGAGAGTACAATCTTGCTGCAGTTTTCACTGATTTACTTCAGATGAATGGGGTTGACAAGGTCCAGATGGTCTCTGCTATGGCATTGCGGAATCTTTCAGAACATTCTAAACACCTAACAAACATTCCAGTTGCCCCACAGCCAGGGTTTTGCTGTTCTATATTTCCCTGTCTCAGTAAGCAGCCAGTTATAACTGGGCTCTGCCGAATCCACCATGGATTCTGTTCAGTGAGGGAAAGCTTCTGTCTTGTCGAAGGAAAAGCAGTTGAGAAGTTGGTAGCTTGCTTGGACCATCCAAATGAGAAGGTAGTGGAAGCTGCTTTAGCAGCATTGTGCACTCTATTGGATGATGATGTCGATATTGAGCAAGGCGTGATAATTTTATGTGAAGCTGAGGGGATAAAACCGATTCTTGAGGTGTTGCGCGAGAACCGGACTGAGATATTAAGGCAACGAGCAGTTTGGGCTGCTGAGAGGATTTTGAGGATCGAGGAAATAGCATACGAGATTTCAGGGGATCAAAATGTGGGAACAGCACTAGTTGAAGCTTTCAGGCATGGGGATAACAAGACACGGCAGATCGCTGAGCGAGCTTTAAAGCATGTCGACAAGTTGCCAAATTTCTCTGGAATATTTACCAACATAGGGGGATGATGAGTGCAAGAGGTGGTCTTATCTTTAGTGTTGTCTACCAAGAAGTGATTCCCGTGTGATATCATGTATACTTGGAAGACTAAAAAGTGGGGCAGAATTAATTTGTGAGGATGACATGGATGCTTGTTAAGCCTGTGGTTTTCAGGAATGCAGATTGCTGGGTGAGAATGGAGCAACGGGTGCAGGAGAAATGGAGCATGTTGTCTAGAGAATGTAACCATACATACAAAACCCTGTTCTTGTGTTCCTCTTTTCCATGGCCCCTCTTGGGAATTTGAGATTATTTTGTATATTAAGCAGACTACGTTTGAGATCCTGTAGTTAGAGTGAGTGTTATTCTTGAAAAGAAAATAGTAAAATAATTACGAGTGTGACTTGATTGCTCTTCATTAGAATTCCTTGAAACAACATTGGATAAGGTCAAATTTTCTATGCTTTTTATCATCAACCGTGGATCCAACAAGTCTCAGGTAAATTTCTACCTTAAGCGCTTTGCATGTAGTGCTTATATTCTCCGGCCATTATTAGCCAGCTCGGCAAGTAGGTCGAGTTCTAAATCAAGATGATGTCTTGGGAGTTGTGACCTACCACGTCTCTTTAAAGTATATTATCGTTTCCTTAATTTCCGTCTATAAGTTTTTAAACTCTATAATTAGCGTAGTCATTTTGGCCCATGCAAAGAATTTTCTCATGTGATTAATGATCAGAAACGGTTCAAAAGCACACTGGTTGGATAATGATTCTAGAAGCCGGCACTTTGCTCCCAAGTTGTTTTCACAAGTGTAGAAAATCTGGCATAGATTATTTGCTGACAAGGCAAGCATCCATTTCAAAATTCTCACTTTTTTGTTACTTATTTGCTTGCATGCAGAGCCTGAGGCAGGATGCAAGAGAATATACTCTCGGTTGATCCTCAAAAAAGCACTCGAATTCTCTTTCTTTCACTTATTATATATCTAGTAATGCTACACCAATAATCAAAATCTTCATATTTTAATGGATACTTCTATTCCAAGTGGCGTTGATGTGAGCTTCTAAACAAGCACTTAGATAGTTGATACCTAGTATACTAATGTTTCTTCTTGATACCTAGAATACTTAGATAAGAAGAAGAAGAAAAAAAAAGAGCAACCGGATTAGGCAAAACGAGAAGTGCAGGAAAAAGGTCGATCCGAATAGAAGAATCATAGTCTGCACTATTTGCTACTTCGCCTACCAAAACTGAGACAACTTTAACAAGTTTAAAAGTTTAATCTAGTGGGTAGTGCAAGACCATCTCAAAGAGGCAAGGTTGCGATTGGCTCCAAATTAATGAACTTTTGTTATCTTTCACTTTCAATTACTATGATTTTTGCCTAGCCTGCTTACGATCTGCTCTGGCTCTTTCAATCATAAGCAGGGATTACAATGTCAACACACCAATAACTTGGAGACCCATCAAACGTCTGATTTTTTTTTTCTTGCAAGAAGATTAAGAGATCCATCTACAAGTAGAGCCACAAAGATAAAAGTGATAGTACTCTTCTCCACTACGATTAATTGATAGCTACGAAGACAGAGATGCCCTGCATCAGAGGAGATTACTGTTGAGAGAGAGATAGGAAAAAAAAAAAAAAAAAGAAGCCAGTGGGAAGTGATTTGGATCTCAACTTCACAATTCCTACTGTAGAGAGTACAAAGACGCAGCTAAACCAACAAAATTTAGTGCCACTAAACGTCACGAGTCACTCGTTCCCTTTAGATAAGCAAAAGGTGGCCAATGCAGCCCAAACCACCAAAACGTAACGTAATGGAAACTAAAGGCAAACAACCAAGGTGGCAAACACTCAAAGGGAAACAGTTTCATCTACTTTTCCTCCTTAAATACTCTCTTAAACTCTTAAGAAGACATTTAACACCAAAACTAATCATAGAACTTTCCATGGCTGAGCTCCAAGAGCTAGTGGTCCACGACGGTGGGGACGGAGGAGGAGAAGACAATGCGGCTCAAAAGGTGGAGCTTACGATCGACGAGATCATCGAAGAGCATGTGGGGTCTTTCGGGTGCTCTCAGCTTCTGCAGGTGTTCTTCGTCTCGCTCGCGTGGATATTTGATTCGCAGAATACGCTGATCACCATCTTCAGCGACGCGCAGCCGCAGTGGAAGTGCAAGGGCTCTTCATGCCCGTCTAGTTCAATGTGTGGGCTTGATAGGGGAGCTTGGGAGTGGGTCGGAGGAGACAAGAGCTCCACAATAGCAGAATGGGGGCTCATCTGTGACAAAAAGTTTAGAGCTGGAATTCCTGCATCCTTGTTCTTCGTTGGCTCACTCATTGGTATGATTTACTGCAATATCACAAAACGTGATGTTTGTTTCTGAACATCACTTCCATTAAATTTCTGTTCCTTTTGTTCATCCATAATAAGTGAGCGACTATGTGATTTATATATATTTAACCTTATGTTTTGAAGGGAAGGAGAAAGAGAAATTTAATATGATGTTAAGTTGATAGTTGACATTTTTTTAATTATAATTAGCTCTAAATTATAATAGTGTATTTTAGATTATGGCTAATGCTAATAATCATAGAAAATAGTAATCAGCACAGAAAACATAGAAATAAATATATCCTACAACTCATGCAGACATTCAAACTTTGCTCAACCTGTAAATTGTTTTTGAAAACAAATATTCAGACCTCTGGTACAAGATTTTGGAATCAGTAATAAATGAATTGGTACATATCTGAACATTCTACTTTCTTGGATCAAATGATCTCTTAAACTAACAAAGATATAGCATCAAAACTAAAAAATAACATTCTATTAAGACTTCATAGCAATGGCTTGCTTGATCTGGAGACCTCTTTGGGACAGGCTCTGCAGCTCATGGCCGGTTAGCTGATTCATACCTCGGTAGGAAGAAAACCATCCTCCTCTCCTGCCTCTTGACTGCCATTACTTCCTTTGCCACCTCCTTCTCCCCAAACGTATGGGTCTACGCTCTACTCCGCTTCTCCAACGGCTTCTCTCGGTCCGGCATCGGCATCTGCTGCCTCGTGCTCTCCACGGAAGCCGTCGGCCGGAAATGGCGAGGCCAAGTTGGCCAATATGGCTTCTTCTTCTTCACAGTCGGCTTCCTCTCCCTTCCGGTGATTGCCTACCCGGCGAGGAAGTCATGGAGGAACTTATACAAAATCATCTCCATTCTCCCCCTCGCCTACGCCGTTCTAATCCTTCCCTTCATTTCAGAGTCACCAAGGTGGCTCGCAGTCAAAGGAAGAAGAAGAGAAGCAATGAATGTTCTAACCAAGATGGCAAAGCTCAACGGGAGGACACTACCGACCAACTTATCAATCTCGAATCCAGTAATCGCTGAAGACAGTGGCAGAAGTAAGAGCTTGTGGTCGGCTAAATGGGCGCTCAAAAGGGTATGCACCCTCATGGTCGCCGGCATTGGCATTGGGTTCGTCTACTACGGCGTCCAATTGAATGTAGAGAACCTTAGCTTCAACCTCTACTTCACCGTCGCAGTCAATGCTTTGATGGAGATCCCTGCCGTGTTTTTGGGCAGCGTACTTCTCAGCTTCACAAATCGGCGGATACTCTTCTCGTCGTCGGCATTTCTAGCTGGAATCTTGTGCATCCTCTGCATTCTTTTCTCTGGGAAGAGGAAGTCCAAACATAGCTGGCCGCAGCTAAGTGTGGAAGCGATTGGTTTCATGGCAGCTTCGTTAGCCTTCGACGTTCTGTACATCTACTGCGTCGAGCTGTTCCCCACCAACGTGAGAAACTTCGCCGTGTCGATGCTGCGGCAGGCGCTCATGTTAGGCGCCGCGATAGCGCCAAATTTGGTGGTCTTGGGCCGCCTCAATCCATCCATCTCCTTCCTCATCTTTGGGGGTCTTTCTATATTCAGTGGTGTTATTACTTTCTGGCTGCCAGAGACGAGGAATGCGCCGCTGCACGAGACGCTGGAGCAGCAGGAGAAAGAGGAGAAACTGAGCTCTGGGAATGTCGGCGGCGAGACAGAGCTAGTCGGTAGCAATTGAAAGAAGAAGATCTCCTCCAGTCTTTAGTGTGTGATAAGATGATGGTGTTTATCGGTACATATAGATCTCCTGTTGTACATATCTCCAAGGAGATCTTCATCAGATGGAAATAAAAAATTTATTATTATGCAAATAAAACAATAGAAACACTAACAACCAAGATTGTTATTACTCAAGACAAAGCGATCAAATGACATCTTTGAACTTTATTAGCATTCAAATTCGCAATCCAAACATACTAACAACCAACATGAACATCAACGACATACACCATGCTCTACCAAGCATAACACAGACCAGGAGGCCAGAAAACTTTTTATTCTTAACGAACACACAGCCTGAAAACGAAACATATCGTCACCATCACTAGCTATCCTTCATCAGCAATTCTTGGTGCAGAAGCATCTCCGCCGCAAGCCTCGGCAGACGCCGCCATGGAAGCCCTCGGTCTTGCACACGTTTGCGCAGTTGCTGGCCCTCACGCATGGCCCCTTAAACTTGTGGCTCTGCGTCTCGCAAGTCCTCGCCTCCACCGCAGCGGGCGCCATGCCTGTCAACAAAGGATTTGGAAGCTTTTCATGAAGAAGGATGAGACGAAATGAGATTGATATATATTTTTTGAATGAAACACTGTAAGCAGACCAACAAATAGGCCAATGCCATCTAACTTCTAGTTTGATTGGATAACCCCAAAGCGTAGTAAATATATAACTCTATTCTTTTGTTTTTCTAATGTTTATTTGTCAGTTTCAGTGATGCCAAAAGAGTGTTCTTTTCCTTGATCATGACAAACATTATAGCTCAAGCTGAATGCATGGAAAGACAATGAAGAGAAGGAAGAAGAGAATTACTAGAGGCAATAAGCAGTAGCATGAGGAAGAAGAAAGCTGAGATCGTCCGCAGGCTCGCCATTTCTAGAGAGAGGAGGGAGTTGAAAGTATAGGAGAAGGATGCAAACACATTGGCCTTATATAGACTAAGAAAAAAGAATTACTTCTAAAAACTTCTCTACTTTAAATATTTCATTATAAAAGTGACTTCTTTATTTGCCAAAAATGGCTCAATTTCTTCCTTTTGAATTCGAGAGAAAAAGTCACTTTATAAATTCTACTTTCTTTTATGGCACAAGGATTTCCACATGTGGAAAACTGGCTCTTTTTTTTTTCCTTCTCTTTTATAAAGGATTCCTCCTGTAGGAAGTAAACATGCATTGCACACAGATCTGCAAAGGGATCAGATGGATACTAAATGTTAAAATTGCTCTGTACTTGATGCAGAAATGCAGAAAATAAATGGACTCTTCTTAACATTCAAATGCTTCTCCCTGCTGTGAAGTTTGCTTGCCTAATAAGAGGAAGAGTATTATGGATTATAAATTTGAACAAACTTTATTAACAGAGATCAATCAGTCAGCCCTTGATTGTTTTCATTTGTTTCTAGAAAAGGCTCTTAAATTACCAGTGCACTACAGTGGCATTTAGTTGTGATATAACTTCAAAACTAAACTAATTCAACTATAGTTATGTTTTAGATTATTATAATATTTGATTGTAAAAATCAGTATAGTGGTGTAATAATTACACTTAATATGACATAAAAATAATAAATTTAGGAGATATTTTAACAAGTGATAGATTAGGAGAAGAGAGAATGATTGAAATGATATATAAGTGAAAGAGAAAGAGGATCGAATGAGTTTATACTTTATACTCATTCCACAAACAAATGAGATAAGTTTAAGAATCAAGATGGGGAAAAAACAATAGAATGAATGAGCAAGAGGCGAAATCTTATTAGCAAGTGGTCTTTTCTTTTGCATTACACGTCAAAGCATATCTATGTACTTAGTTCTTTCAAGCATAATGTGGTAGAAAGGTCAAGAAATGTAGAAAGATCAGAAGGACAGGTGTTAGTGCTCATCCATTAATAAACTTTTATCATGGGATCTACAATCTCCCAGAGCATTCTTGAGACATGCCTACTCAAAGCCCAGCTGTATGCATGAGGAAAAAGAAAGAAGGAGAAGAAGAAGAAGAAGAAAAAGAAAGCTGATGGCCTAAAAGACACCACCTGTCAAAAGCTAATGGCTTAAAACGTGGAAGACCTGGAAAATGAGAGCACCAGCTGTTTACCACTTGACTTTATCTAAAAGTTATATAGGAAATTTGACTCTTGAGTTATATGGCTTTGTATGTTTTGGTAATAGGAAATAAAATGGCAAAAGAGTGTACATTCATTTCTTTGACTGATGCGGATAGCTAAATGGATACTTGAATATTATAAGCTAGAAACAGAGGATTTTTCAACTCAAAGTCGTATCTATATTAATATTTGTGTCTCTCTGACTGATATGGATAGCTCAACGATACTTTGAATATTGACAGCTAGAAACAGAGGATTTTATCAGCTCATTTCTACGTGTACATTAGTTTTACTCCAACAAGCCTCTATACTAGTTTAATAATCAAATAATAGCTTATTTTAATACTAATTTAGTAAAATCTATTTCTTCTTAAAATTATTTTAATTTAAAAGGAATAAAATTATCAGTTTGCTCTTAAAAAGAAGTTAATTTAATTGAAATACACCACTTTAATCGAACTATTATTTCAATTATCTCTCACTTCCTAGGCACAAGTTTTTAATAAAGCTTTTGCTAAACCCTCTTATTCTAGAAAATAGTGCCATTTTTTTATGTAAAATTAAGCATGCAATGCAGATATATAAGACCTTGTACGGATTGCGGTTAAGCTTCAAACTCGATTAGTTAATCTTATTTTTTTAATTTTAATTTTTTTAAAAATAAATTTGATTAGATATAAAAAAATTAAAAAAATATTTTCTTAGTGAACAAGTTTAGTGGTCCCTAAACTCAAATCAAACAAAGCCTAAACTTAAAGTGTAGAGTGCAGACATATATGCACTATGTATTCGTATTGATCCGCACTACAAAAAAAAATATTAAGCCAATCATTATTATTTATTCATGTTTTAGGTGAAAATGAGTATTAGATGTCAAAATTAAGTTTAAAGTGGCAAATAGTAATTTTAGCACTCAAAATGGATATTAATATTTGATAATCATGTTTTATGAGAAATAGATATAACATATGAAAATTAGATTTAAATGGTAAATAGTAAATTTTAGTGATGAGTGTCAATATTTCTTAATCATGTATTAGAAAAGAACGGGTATATATACCATTCATAGATAAAAGTGTAAAATAATAATTTCAGCTATCAAAATGAGTGTTATTATTTTTGAACCATATTTTAGTAGAATAGATACACGTCATTCACAAGTTAAAAGAGCAAATTAGTAATTTTACCGATCAAAAGGAATGTTAATATTGTTTAATCATGTTTTAAGAAAAATGGGTATAATATATAATTCACAGGTTAAAAGATCAAATAATATTTTTACCAGTCAAAAGTGGTAGTAATATGTTTTAGTTATGCTTTAGGAAAAAGAACTATAACGTATCATTCATAGGGTTAAAACGGTAAAATTATGTGATAATTTTACGAGTCAGAACAGGTGTTAATATATCTTAACCATATCTTAGAAAAAACAGATATAACATTTCATTCAGAAGTTAAAAGAATAAAATAATTATTTTATCGAACAAAATAGATGTTAATATTAGGTAACTACATTTGTATTAAATGTTAAAATCAGGTTAGTGGACACTTTTCTCATAAAAATTAAGCACAAGTAAAAGTTAATTTAATTAATAATATGTATTAGTACTTTATCCATCCATTAAAGGGTATTTTGATCAACTGGTTTAATATCTGATCAATTTCTAAAACAATTTCACTGTTCTTCTCAACTTTAGTTTATAACTTTGTACCGCATCAAATATAATATTTACACCACTATACTGGTTTACAATTAAAAACCACAATTGTTTAAACCAGTATAAATTTTCTTATGAAAATGAGTATAGCTAAACTAATTTAGAAATTATTCCGCAACCAAAACCCACCTAATTACATTACAATGTACACTTTACTGGATACTGGATACGACAACAAGAACATGACAATGATTAGTAGGATGCTCTCACAAGGTCCAGAAACAGGATTCACTTACATCTGAAATGCAGCTTTCGCAAATTCAGGTACCAGGCAGATCTAAGTAATTCACAACCTCATATATCTTCTGCTTGGTTGATGACTTATATTTGATGCCACATCCATAGAGTTAAATTAAGTTAATAAAACTGCTGTTGAGTTCCTTTAGTCTATATAGAACCTGCCAAATAAGAAAAAGCGAGTCATCAATATGGTAAACAATGATACTTCTCCACAGAGGTGTGTCTATTTGGGCAAGATCAGAAGAAGATCACTGCATGCAAACAATGACTATCCTATGGGAAAGTTTCCTCAGCTTCCAATATTTGCTACTGTTAATTTCTACACACTAGGATGTCCAAAAGAAAGGGTTACTCTATCTTTACTACAAAGTAGTGAACAAGGGACCTTTGTATCTCCAATACCTGAAATACACATAGATTCTCTTTTAAGTACCTAAGAACAGCATGCAGAAATCTGTGACCGCTCAGCTGGTCTATCTGCAAGAACCATCCCTGCTGGCTGCTGAGCTGGCTGCGCACGAGGTAGCCTTCTTGCTGTATGCAGAGAAATAATAAATTCACCACCAAATTCAATAGAAAACCAACCAATGCTAAGTTCCTATCTCTGGTAGCTATTGTCGGATTTAGAGTTACCCAATGCAACATATCACTACAAGCAAATCCAGCTATTGAAAGAGAATTTTCGACGCATATATCCATTTACTCAAAAATATTCGATCAATAGATAAAAAAAACCTATTTCGTAGAAGAAATCGTTCACATTTAATGCTGTCTTAGCAGAGCTTTCCATGAAGAGAAGACCATTCTCGTCCGCATACGTGCGTGCCTCCCGCATGTCATAAACTACATCGATTTAAAATCCAATCTTTCAGACATAGGCAACTAAAGATGGAAGTACACACACTTAAATACAGTGCAAAAGCCAAGAGTTTGACCCTGTAAACCAGCATTTAACATGGATTCAGATCTAGGTAGTAGTCTTCAATTGCTTATTGAGGTAGTAATCGATATAATGCATTTGCGAATTGGTTATCAACTATACTTTTGAGATAGTAGTATTTCATAGTTTTTATATGACATTGAAAGTTGAAACTACTAGACAATAGTTGATCATATAGACAAGGGATAGCTTATCATTACAACAAGCTAAAGAAATTTTACTCACCTCAGTTGCAACCATTCTTTTCTCTTCCAGATCGCACTTATTTCCTGCAAGTGCTGTCACCATGTTTGTATTACCTAAACCCAGTACCCACATTAGGCTAAGCTCCATGGTAAGCAAAATTCCAACTAAGAATCTCCTAAGCAAAGCTACATAATTAAATTGACCTTGTTTCTGTAGCTCCTGGACCCACTTCTAAGCTCTCTCAAATGACTCCTAAAAGTCCATAGAAAGAGACAAGATATCAGGATCAAATTCAGCCTTTAGTTTATTTTCCTAAAAAGAGCTCATCTAATGCATAAAGGACAAAAACTAAATTGCCTACGATCGCACCATCCTAGTGATATCATAGACGACGATGGCCGCCGCAGCTCCCCGGTAGTACATGGGAGCCAAGCGTTGGTACCTCTCCTGCCCCGCCGTGTCCCAAATCTCGAACTTTACAGTGGCATCACTCACCGCAAGCGGCTGCGAGAAGAAAGCCGCACCGATCGTGGATTCCTGCACATGAATTCCCCGCATATATAACAGGTACATAACCCTAATCTCACAAACGAGACCAAGATCAGGAAACGTACCTGGAATTCGAGGAATTGGCCTTTGACGAAGCGAAGGACGAGGCTGGATTTCCCGGCTCCCATGTCGCCCAACAAGACCTGAGGTCACAAAGATAGAAGGGTGGTTTCAAAGGACGAGAAGCAGAGAAAAGGAAGAGGAGGGAAAGGAGGGAGAGGAGGAGACTTACGAGCTTGGCGCTGAGGTTAGCTTTGCCTACGGTCGCCATTGGAGACGAAGGCGAGGCGATTAGGGATTCGATTTAGAGATTATTCGTTTCCGCTAGGAATTCTTCGCTAGGTTTTCGTTTGATGATCAGAGAAACAAAAGCGCTGAAAGCAGAGCACGAGGAAGCGGAATTCGGAAGAGGGATCGATGGATTGCTCCATTATATTCGTTTGATGACAAACGTGGATTTTAGTACACGTAAGCATGTCGGTTAGTTGCTAAGTTTAATAATAATTTCCAATCATTACTATGGTGACAGATTTATGGTTAAAATAACATTTTATTGCCCGTTAAATCGCATCTAGAGATTCAAAAAAGAAAAGAAAGCAATTTGGGTGAGAGAAAAAGCTAAAGTTGACTTACATTTTATTTTTCGATTGGTGATAATTAAATCCCATTATGTATATTTTTTAATAATAAAATATCTATTTGACTATAGAAAACTCACTCTTGCCGATTAAAAAGAACAATATCACAGATACAGTATAGACATTTTCATCATCAACAAGTAATAGATTAAGCCACTAGACTCATAAATTTGATTCTCCTTATAGCCATTAGGATGAATATTTGATAATTATTTTATTGTAACACTATTTGCACATAATCTATATTTGTAGTGGTCTTTCTACTTTATATATTAGGGAGGATAATCCTTGTAGCCTACCAGCTTGATGGATAAAAAGCCAATAACAGATGAATACATAAAACTCTTCTAAAAAATACATTAGTATACAAACTTGCCAATCAATGGTGAACTACATAATATTATCCAATTGCACAGCAATCTCTGTTCATTGAAATATTAATGAAAGCATGCTTCCTTTGGCAGATTTGTCCTTCAGATGTATCAGAAGCTTCACTACATATTTCTCTCTCTTTTTTTTTCGCATCGAAATGTAATAAATGCTTCATTTTGCTATTTCTGTTCCCTGGCATTGCGCCTTGTTATTTCCTATTGATTTTCAATTGATCATTTTGGATTATCTAACAATCCTCTGATGTAGTCTGAATACCATTCTTTCCAGGGGTATGCTTAAAAGCCATATGTAATGCCTGTGAAAGCAGGGGGTCCTTGTTCTAGTTTTAAATAGGAGGATAACCTTTATTGCTGCAAGTACTTGGAATCAAACTAAATGAGTCCTAAAGTGAATATTTAAACTAAATCCTGTTAGGAAAGAGAGTATAATTTTCTTTCTTCATAGTTGCTGTTATATTCTCTCCTGCATCATTTGTAGGAGCTACTAAGTCCTTGCTATCTCAAGCTAATAGTTGATGGAATAATATGCTAAATGTGTGCATATCTTTTGGTGGAGACTACATTTATATAGCATTTGCATCATTTATATCTGGAAGGCCAAAGTCGCTTTATGATCATCTTTTCCCTAAGCATCCATGCAACAAAGTTGAGACTGCTGCAGGAAGTTCAAGAGGTATGTTGAATATACTCCGGTTTTTCTTAGCGTAGCAATAAAATATACAGCTTATCTATGCACTACCACCACCTGTTACTTTGCTTTTATTGAATCAGCAAATTGTCATATTTGTTCTTCACCCTTGCATTTTGGAGACTATCGAAAACTTTAAATGTCTACGAGGACTTAAGCGTCTACCTAAGAACATTGTATAACTTATGTTCCATCAATTCCTTTTGGTGATTATGTATGCACTTTTATCTTCATTTGTAACCATAGCTAAGAGCCTATTCAAGAAACTTTCATCAACTCTAAACGTAATCAGCTTTAATGTTTTTACCTACTTATCTGCAAATCTTTGTGACCATATGATCTTTGTATTTCTATGTTTCACTGTCTCTTACAATGGTTTGTCGAAAGTCTTCTCTTCCCCCTGATTTAGTGTAATTGTCTTGCACCAGTACCATTCCTAGCAATTCTTATCCAGTTTAACATCTCAAATCTTGTGATTTATTTTTGAAATCTCCATTTGCTTCTTAGCTCTTTTATTTCCTAAAGTCTTGAATGGCAACTTGTTTAAATTGTTAATGTTGATTTTGTTTCAGATAGAGATGCAGAAACTAGGTTGAAGACGACGTCTAGGTATCTTCCTCTTCCAAGGGAGAACCCAAGGATGAAGACATCGAACTTCTAGTTAGACTAAGAATTCGTCTCCCTGACGAGAACGACACTAGAGAGGGAATTTCATCGCAACGATCCTATAAAGGTGGAACTCTCGTTCAGTTCTTGCACAGATTTCTTAGTCTTTGGCTTTGTAAACTACTCTGCTTTGTGACTGCAGTTTCTATGGTCTTTCTGCTCTTCTCAAATGGTGGAAGGAGAAAACCACAGTTTTCTTTCTGATCATGTATTATTACGATTCAGCTGCACAAGGTAACAGAATATAGCAGAGTGAGTCTGCAGTCTCGAATGTTTATTTCAAAGGGATAATTAATATTTCCAGAAGAGAAGACGATAGAATCTGCAAGTTTATCGACAGCCATTTATTCTGACGGCAAGCATCTAATTTTGCCTGTATATATATGTATAGACAGTATACTGCTCACTTGCTCAGTGAGTAAGTACCTTATAAGAAGCAAGCAACAAAAATTGTGGTATTTATAAAATATTTGTATTTTTATATGAATCTCTCATTTACTTTTCCTGTATGTGCACTAATTGTGGTATAAATATAGATTTCAATCATATATCATAGAGAATATATTCATAAAATAAATACGTATTCGATATTCGATTTGTATATAGAGTAATTAAATTTACTATCTGTATCCAAAAAATTATCTATTTGATTCCTACATATAATTATTCTATGATTACCAAGCATTTTCAGTTTTTACTTTTTTTTCTCTCTCTCAAAACTCATTTATCCACTTCTAAATTCTTTTTTCTTTATAAGCAATGTGGTGTAATAGATTTACAACTTAAGTTAATTAGACCCTGATTTTGAATCACGAGTACGTACCCAATATTATTATCATGCAACATTAGAGCACAAAACGTATTAAAATGATGGTTCTCTAACAGCTTATGCATAAGCATGAGATCGTAATTATTCATAGCCCCATTTATGCTTAATAATATATATATATATTAAACTAAAGATAACTTAAAGTGTATATTTTAGATACACAAAGATTCACAGCAGGATCTCTGATGATCAGTTCACCAAACAACAAATGCAACTAGTAGACACATCCTTTTTGCTTACAGAATTAGAAGGCTTAATTTAGTCCTATAAAACTTTTAAGAGATTTCTTGGCATCCACCACATTGAAGTGAGATGGTGGTCAGAAAGGTTATAAATCTTAGCTCATCGATAGAGACAACTGCTATACGGTGGAGTCCAGTAATCTGGCCCGCTGTTATCTCGATAGACTTGAGGAGTGCAAGAGATAGGAACTAAGCATAGCCCTCTATTCCTCAATTCGACCTTTGGGTCTCCCTTCTCCTTTCCTAATCCCCATGCATTTTGATCCTGAAATTAATAAACCAATTAATACTTCATCAGTATTTCTTCATTAATTGCATGCAATCTTTACTCGGAGTATTTTAAAGGTATGAACTTTGGATTAGTTTTATATAAATATATTACCTTACTCACACTTGACTTCATGTATGGGTCACTAAGTAACTGCATGCAAGAGTAGCACAATAGTTAGATTAGTCAATCTGAAAGATAGGAATGTGACTTAGAATTAATTCCAAAGCTTGTTTATTTTAATTGATCATAGCAAGATCGATCACATGATGAAATTTTATAAGGAACAATGTTCATAGAAATGATGGCCCCACTAGATAAAAGCAATGGTGTTAATTAATTACCTGTACTTGCTCATGCAAAAATCTAATATACTTGATAGCTTCCAGTAGAACCGATGCAGTATCCGTCTAACATCAACCACAAGAGAATAATTAGAAAGATCTTATAGTACTCTTTTGTTTTTCTTTTTGTCCTCCTGCAAATGAAGACGATCGAGCATATTATTCTAATTATTTACCTTTCCAAAAGGTGACACAATTTGCTGCAATGCGGTGATCTTATCTGCTATCTTAACTTTAGGTACCTGCAACTGTTCCCCAGAAAAGAAAAGAAAAGGAAAACAAAGTTCCCTCTTTTAAATTGCACTATTTTTGGTACATTCCACGTCAAAAAATTGCAACCACATTCTAATGGCCAAGTAAGAACTAAGCTCACCTTGAGAGATGAGGTAGTAGAGCTCTCATGTTTAGACTTCTTTAGAAGTGTTTCTGAACTGTCTTCAGATCTTTTCTTCTTCCCCTCACTTGTTGCTCCACTGCTCCTACTACTCACGACTCTTGTCTACAAGAAATCAATTAATTACCAGTCATAACGTATACCCATGCAAAGAAGAAAAAAAAATGTATGTATGTATATATATATATATATATATATATATATATATATATATATCGAATTGCTTACTGATGAGATTTCGCATCCTTGTTTCTTAGAAGTATCAGAGTGAATCTCTAAGCTTTTGACGTAAGGCTTGGAGGCTCTTACTTCCACGGCTGGCTTACTGAAAGAGCTACTAAAGGAAATAAGATCCGATAAGTTCCTCGTATTAGACCAAGGTACGTCGTTCATAAGCTTATTGCTGAGTCCTATAACCGAGTTATTGAGACCAATCTGGTAACCAACTCCGTCAGTAGCGTTAAACTGATCATAGTAAGGGATGCAACCAGCCGTACTTCCACTTCCATCCACGAGTCTGTACGATGGTGAGTGAGGGATCTCATGCTTGACGTGGGAGATGGCGGAAGCCGAGTAGTGGGCAGCCATGGCGGCGTCGCACGCGGCCGATGGCGCCAGGTGGGGGTCGGGCGGGGCGATGGACCAGTTGCTGACCAGATCCGATAGATTGGCCGTCATCCTCCCGTAGCCAGTAGGCGAGGGGTTGTTTGCGAATTCCCAGCTGCTGTGATCCATCTTCTTCAGGTAGTCGCACGCCGGGTCGTACATCTCCGAGGTCAAGCTCTTCGCGTTCAGTGCTTCGAGGAAGTTCTCGCCGCCGCCCCCGCCGCCGCCGCCGCCGCCGTCGTCGTCCTCGTGCCGCATGCCTCCCGCGTTCCTAGAAAAAAAAGACAAGACATCCGTATCGCGTGAAATCTAGCTAAAGAATCTCGATCTTTTATGCACGATCGATGTGATCTCTTTCTTTCTTTCTTTCTTTTCAAATAGTAGCAAGATTCTTTTGTGCACTCACAAGAGAACCTGGTTCCATAGGTGGGTGTCGACGGCGGCCGGGGAGGAGTCCATGCTGAGGCCGGAATGGTTGGAGATGGAGAGATCTTGGTCGTCGCAAGAGGAGTGGGACGTGGGGTTGTGAGGTTGCCATGATCGGCTGCTGCTGCTCATCGTGCTGCTCCATGGATGCATCTCCCACGGCCAGTTTGGCCCACTAGAAGAGCTCGCCACCGAGGCCTCCGACCCGTCTTGAGCCATGTACTGCATGGGATCGGTAGCTTATCTATCCAGAAGGAGCCCTCCTTGTTGTTGCTTAATTTTCCTTGGGCCTGAGGGTCTTTAATAAATCTAGAGAAAATTACATTCAACACCCTACATTTTATGTATATGATAAATAGCTCCGTCTCTTTTTGTTATTTACAAATAGAACCCTCTTTTTGCTAAAAATTATATATTGAGTCCATACCTTACCGTCTGATAGACATCTGGTTTATGTAACAGAGTTTGTTGAGTCAAACAGAGCTCAACTTTAAGAAAAATAAAAATAAGAAAGAGAGATTTTTATATGCAATATAGTCCAAACGTAATGCGTTATTCGTAATTTAGTCTTAAAAAAAGAAAGTCCAAGCGAGCGAGGGAGGAGGATATATCCGTTTGCATGACGTTAGCACGAAGGGAGGGGGGGGGGGGAGTATTTTGCAAAAAAAGCTAGAATAGAGGAGAGGGGGAGGGGACAGCAAAGTGTGCTCAGCCTTGTGTTCTTTCCACTGAGGTTGTGGGCAATTATTATAGGGCGGATCTGGGTCCATTTTGAAGAGTTTGTTAGGCTATGGACTTTGTAGTTGAAGGTGGTGGGTCTTCTTTTCGTTTTAGTTTTAGTTGTTTCAGTCCAACATTATTGCAATCCATCATATTCTTTATAGCTAAATCTTTTGGATGAATGAAGACAAGGATGGCAGAGAGAATTAACTCTCTCTTTATCAAAGGCTCCTAAGCTAGTAGGACCTCAAGCTAAGGCTTTACAATTTGGACTAGTGACTTCTCCCATTATCATCATAATTAAACTTAGTTTAGTTTGGTTCTATCCAGCATTATTTGCAGCAGGTCATTGTTTATAGCTAAAGCTCTTGAATGAAGACAAGAATAGGAAAGAGAATTAGCTGATCGCTTTATGTATTTAAGCTACTTTTGATTAGTGACTTCTTCCATTATAACATCTTTAATTAAATTAGTCGGATCTTAGTTTCCTTTCTTTTCTTTTCTTTTCTTTTTTACTGCTATTTATTTAGAAGAAAAAAATAAAGAGTTCGTTGTTGCGCTGATACCGAAGATGATTCTACGACAAACTGTGCATGCCTGTGCTTGCGTATATATGGGAATCCGTGCCATGTCTCATACATCATTGCTCAATGTAGCAAGGTATCATATTGAGGTAATTGCCAAATAAAAAGGAAGGAATATTCTTATCGTAACACAGTAATTTGACTTTATTCCATTACTCCTCCTCCATTAACCCTGATGTGATCGATATATATTCTGATTAAAGGAGTAGTGCTATATGGGTCATCATAATAATTAACATTTTACTACTCGTTGTTAAAGAGATAAAAGTATATAAACGCTATTTTTACTGGTCGGCCGATAACCCTAAGCTAGAAACTTGTAACTCTCTAATAAAACCAAAAGCAAAAGCAGTGAGGACAAGCTTTGGTGTTGGTGGTGTAGGTGGGCTATTTATTCAAGGAAGCAATCGATTATTTCTATCTACTTCTCCTCCTGCGTACTGTATAACTTTGTCAACTAAGGTGTGAACACAGATCTATATGAATAGGTAAAGGAAAAAAAAAAAAAAGGCCTCTCATACTCTAATGTCTCATCTCAACAATATAGCTAGCTAGTATGAAAATGACATGATAGCGTCAAAGGATCGATGAAATATAGGAGTCAGAACTACACTATACAGAGAGAGAAATATTCGAAACTATATATATATAGTACTGCAGTGAAGTAGACTTAGAAAAAGAAAGAGAGAATTTATTCAAGGTCTATGCACTAAGCAGCAATATCCCAAATCATAATCAAAGAGATTTAGAACAAGACTGTGTGCGTGTGTGTGTGTGTGTGCAAATCTATAGATAGATCGATGTCATGGAGTCTATTCAATGTCTACTCTCGATCGTTCCTTCTATCGCAACAGGACGAGCACACGTGAGATGCAGCTAGTGGTACGGGATCTAAGTTAAGCTCTCCTTCTCATAGAGAGATTCTTAGTAAGCAAGAGGAAACCATTCAAGGGAGCAAAACTTAGTGCATGGGGGAGTTGCCGGCCTTCTCCTCTCTTTGGGTCCATGGCAGTGACATTTTGGGATACAAAGCTGGGACTATGTGTCAAATGAGCTTAACCCCATGTCCCCTCGTCTAGGAACACGCGTGCCATTCTAGTCTTCCTTCCTAATTGATCATAGACATGTCCTCATAAAGATCAAATCACCCTGCCACAAAAAAGAAAATAAAAGAAAAAAGAAGAAGAAGAAGAAGAAGAAGATGAATTCTAAGTTTTACTAGAGTTAGCTTTGAATGTGGTTCATGAAGCTTTAGCAGTAGTAATCATGAGTACACTTGTCAGAACATCGAGATTGTTGCTTAACCGACGATTCCGACGACGAAGTTAGCATGATCTTTTGTTAATAATAAGTCCATGATCTTTTGTTACTGATAAGAAAAGATGGGTGGTGGCTCCCCCCACCTCAAACCTTAGGGTTATGTGACATCTACTTCCACTAGAGTTTTGCTTTAAGGGCACTTGCAAGGGCTCTTTCTTTCCCTCTCCTGGGATACCTTTTAAAGCACTTGAAAAGGGGGGAGAGAGAGAGAGAGAGAGAGAGAGAGAGAGAGAGAAATATAAATAGAAAAATAAAAGAATTAAAGGGCGTGCTCTAATAGATTACATTTAACTTAATGAAGTCCAAGGGATGAGAATGAGATGGGTCACCTTTAATTAGGTCTAAGAAAGACATTCCACAAACAAAAGGAATGTTGTGACATGGACGGCAATCAAATTTTAATACGGCTCAATTTATTGTTTATTCATTAATTTTCTAGAGTTCAAAACAAACTTCTTTGATAGTAAACCAAAAGACAGTCACGTACGGCACGAATCACCACGGAGCGATAATTAGGCTTAGAATGAAAAGTATGATTAGCATATCTTAAGGTTCACACTAATCCTTCATCAAGCCTAACCTAGAAGACTAATGAGAGCGCTAATCTGCATTAGTGGAACCACCTGTCGTGTAGTTATAGCTACGAAAGCTCCGAGAGGAGCAGAGCAACCAGAGGTGAACAAGTGTCCAAGGGAGGGGAAGGCGGGACCCACCTCCTTTGGAGGAGGAAGAGACAAAGGAGGAGTCGATCGAGCAACAAAGCACGCGAGGCTTTTGTTTACTTAATTACCGGCAACCTTTTAATTAAATCCAAGTTGACCCCGTTTCGATGTCAATCACAAAGTTAAGGGGGGCATTATAACTTATAAAATTTCTAATCTACTACTAGAATAATAGTCTCCTCATCTTCATCTTCTCTCTCTCTCCCTTTAATCTTTATATCGTTTTAAAGACAAAGCCAAGTTGAGATGAAAGGTCTGCCCACAACCCACTAAGGTTGGTGGGAGTGGACCCAAACAGGAGGGGTGATGGGTGACAGGGATGGATGTAGATGAGGAGAAGGGAATGTATGCGCATCTTGGTGGACTTTGGAATGGATTGGGATCTTAGGCGGGGGGAGGGGAGAGGAGGGGAGGGTTTCCACTGTGGGGGAAGATGATGAGGGGTAGAATACCAGGTGAGGTGAGGGAAGACTTTTGGCGATGTCAACGGGATTGGATCTTTTGAAGGCGAGGGGTCAAAAGGTCAGTCATGTCTTTGTGGAAGGGGGTTACAAAATTCAAATGGTTGGCGATGCAAATGGAGACTTATTTTTGATGTTGTTGGACTTGGAAGTGTACAAACACTAGGAGGGGAGGGGAGGTGAGGTGAGGTGAGGATATTTTTCTTGAAAGAATCCAAAGCCAGAACAGTTTTGAGGATTGCTTCTCTAATTTTGGGAGCATGTTTCATATGGGTGGCTGAAGAAATGATAATACTCAAACCATATACGTGCGATAGCTTTTAAGTCCAAAGAAAAAGCAAGTGATGTGTATGCTAAGCAACTAATCTTCTTCTTCTTTTTTCATAAAAAGAGTCATCAAATACTGTGGTGTAGTAAAACGAATTAAATTACAATACCTATCGAAAGAATACAAACTATGTAAAGAAAGCAATCGAACGTTCATACCTGATGTAAGCAACCATATTTTGGTGATGCAAATGGTATATGATAACTATGAGAAAAGAAAAAATATATACATATTTCTTATAAATGAATACTTGAAGTAAGCTCATCTGTTGATGAATATTGCCATCTAATAATTCCCATTTGAAAGCACAAAAAGCAAGAAAAGTGACATCTCAAGCCAACATCCTTTCTCAACTCTTTGATGATGAAAAGCCCTAAAAATCAGAGAGCCACCAAGTTGTAAAAGCAATAAAATCACAACGCTTATTATAGAACACGCGCAAAGAATGCTAATCCTCGTGAAATTTGAAGTTTCCAAATGATATCAGACAAAGTACACATATTTTATCACATTCACCTGAATAAACATCCAGGCTAACATCAACAATGAGATCAAGAAAAATATTTCGCTGTTCAAAATATAATTTCAGGATCTAACAGACTAAGAAAAGGAGAGATCAATGATTGATGGGCATCTCTCTCCTCAGACATCAGAAATAAACAAAATGAGCTAAGACTAAACCAGAAAAAAAAATGAGATATGAGTATTGTAGGATTGTTTATGTCCCACTGAATAATTAACTAGTTTATGAAAAGGATTTGTCATCAAGAGTACATCAGATCCTCAAATTTACAATTTACAGCAGGAAATTATCAGGTAATATACCATTCAAGGTGCCTAAAAATTTGCCAAAAGATACATTCTCTTTACAAACCAGAACATGGATACTGTTGCATGTAACCTTTTGGCTGCAACTCTTGCTAATTACTAGCACATCAAGTTCCCAAAACAAGCATACAGAACGGAGGCCAAGAGCTGCAAAACATAGAAAACAAGAACAAATTAGAACAAATATTCAAGTAATGATTTCCAAGCATTAACCTAGATTCTGGATTGGAAAGGAACTTGGAACAGAAGCATTTACATCACACCAACTTTCACAGCTTATTTAATGGTCATAGACAAAACACTTGAGTAAATCTCTCAATTTGATAACAAAATTAGCACGGGGTGGTAGCAGGATGAGTATATTGACTATATTCCTTTTTATTCACCTACTGATGTCTGTTGGTGACTTGGTAGTCTGACACTGTTACTACGAGAGTATAGCAATTACGGGTATGCATGAGATATAAGCGATTATCAAGCAAGAGTAGCTAATTGCTAAAAGCTGTTCTACCAAAGACGCTGAAATTGCACAATTTCAAAGAAATATATGAAAACAGCTTCTTGTGCCCTAGCATCTACAAAGACTATAATCATCTATATCCATGTCATCCATAAAACTAAATAATATCTTTACTTGTGCCGTCCAATACAGGTAATAACATCTACAAACATGAGCAGACAATGACATCCATAAGCATGCCCTCCACTTACAAGTTATACTTCCCATTGCCTAATTTAATCTGGTCAAACAAAAGAGTGCACTGTGTAATATTTTTCCAGAGTCACATCAGGTCAACTGAATTGACTTAGCCCTTCCATCAGCCATGACAGCTTAGTCTCGTGCCCTAGCTGACGATATATTTTTTTGGAGAAATGTTGATGAGGGAATTCAAAAAAATGATGATAAATTAAATGATGAAGTTCTCAAATCCTAGAAGTTTGTGTCTTCAAATTCAGAACCAGCCCCTCTACTCTTCAAGTGTTTCAGACTAAAGCAACAAGCCAAGTTTTGGTGTGATTGACAGAGAAATGGTGACAAAATGTGTATTGACTAAAAACAGTAATATAGTGCATATATGTGAAAGCAGAAGTAAAAACTTCGCCTGCCAATAATCAAAGGAACCTCCAAAAATTAGCTGAAGCAATTATAGAACATATAAATAAGAAGTCTAGTATGTAGACAATAAGGCGACACCAAGGTTCAAAATGCAAAACCAATAGATTTAGCAAGGTTGACTGGGCAAAATAATAGATTTGAGGATCAAAAGACTGGCAGGAGATATCAGACAAAAGAAGGGTAACAAAAGCTTACAATCATAGCCAACATGGAATAATAATACCCAGATTTATTCTCTCAAAATGACCATATTTCCAGAATATCAACAATTCTTCTATGGTTGCCATGTAAAGAAGTCTTCCACAACTTACAATTGATATGTCAATGTAGATGTAACCGAAGGCATAGCTGTGGTTCTATCTCAATTGGATGTTTAGTTAGAATGGATCAAAAGCCAACATATGATAAGAGAGACAGGAACATTTTGTTGGATCTTATGGAAAAGAAGAAAATACATCTTGCAATCTAGTCTTCTTCCATTAAAGTGAAAGCTTCTAAGTGCATGAAGCCCAAATCAATAGATGCCAGGAGAACATGATGTACACATGTGCATGAAATTTCTAGCAATAATGGGTGAAGCAATTTTTCCTATGCCTTGAATGTGCGGCACTCGACTTTCTATTTGCAAAGTAAAGTTTGCTTGTTCACTTCGTAAGTGCAGCTCCTGTTGAATGACAACAAGACAATAGACAAGCAAAATACACAATTGGCAAAACTATTATGATTCTTTATATTGAAAAAGAAGTTACAAAACATATCAACGACAAGAAAATTAAAGAAGCAAAATAATCATCAAGGACAAAATGAACATCATAGAACCAGTGGCACTTCGATTTTGCGAAACCAGCCGACTTAATAAATTTCAATAGTTCTCTTATACAACTAAGTATGAACATCCATAAATATGTGATCCAATGGGTTCAAAGGTGTTGTGGAGCCTTACGTTTTAAAAGTAAGCCCCATTTGAGTTTTAACCCATGGCCCGAATTGGCATGACTTGGTAGATGCTGGGTAAATTCCAAACTACCGTTGCAACAGCACTAATGTTGCAATCCTAAGGCAACTTCACATGGACCTCTTGAAGAAAATAAAACACACTCAAAAATAACCAAAGAACATAAGGCCGGCACCCAATTACATACTCAAAACATAAAAATACAATAGGGCCAACATTGCGAACAAAGAGGCCCTAACAATATGGAGGTATGCTTACTAGCATTGCCACGATAAGTGATGCCCTCTCTAGCTAAGATACATAAAATAAAAATCAATTTCTAATTCCTAATGTTAAGCACCAGAATTAGTAAAGCAACCCGTGAAAAAATAAAGAAGAATAATACAGTTTGCTACACAAACTCCAAAAGTCTAACCTGTAAAACACCACCATTAAGTTCAAAATTGCTACTTCTAAGGTTCAGAACCATCTAAGATTGGATAATTCTTTTTATAGTCGAGATATTTTCTAAGAGAACCTACATAATTCTTGCCAAGAAACCTATTACATCGTCAATAGAACGGCATCATTGTCTAATTATCCTGCCCTATGATTGATAATAGAAGCTATTGCTAGTAAACTACTTACCCTAACAGAGCTCAAAAGAACATTTAAAGAATTCAACCTAGTTAAGTACAGGACAAAAGATTATCGTGATTCAACCAATCTGGCATCGAAGATTGCAAAGAACACATCAACCAGAACGGCATAACCGAAGAATTCATATCAAGATATTCTCTCCCAATGAATTCTGATGTAAAGCGTCAAGAAATTGAAACCCTAACCTTACCTCGAACCCATCATTTGCAGTAGCGATCGGCCTTCTTCCGAACCCTATCGTCAAGCGCCTCCTCGACGGATCGGGCAGCAACCCGGGACTTATTCGCAGGGTCGTATCCAAACTTCTTGGTCTCAACGGGGAACAGCTCCTCGTACTTCATCCGCTTCGCCGCATCGATCGTGTACACATCTCCTCCGGCGGCCGCGTCGTCGGCATCAGACGCAGCGGCGACGCCCTCGGAAGGGTTGATCTCATCCTCCGCCGCCGTTTCAGCCACCTTCTTCTTCTTTCTCTTCTTCTTCTTCTCCAGGGTGGCGGCGTCGCCGCCCTTGAAGGTGAGCCGACCGGCCTTCGCCTTCTTGTACGGGTCCGACATGTTACTCGCCCGGGCTTGCTATTCTGGTTTATTTGTTCCACCTATACAGCTATACTTGTGAGTTATGAATCCGCTTGAGTTCGGATCTTTCTACTTCGGATTCGAATCCCTATAATTTGAATCCGTTTAATTGGGTTGGGCTTTATGTTCTAGATAGGCTATCCATTGTTGGGCTCGATTCAAGCCATGGGCTTTCTACCCATATGTATACACTCACTACAGACAAGGGTCCTTAGTCACGTGCATGGATTTGATGACCTGTCCATCACTGCCGGCAAATGTTTCTTCATTGGCCCACATCTCTCTCTCTCTCTCTCTCTCTCAGGTTTGGCTCTCTCAGTGAACTATATATGAATCTATGATGTATATACAACGTTGGATTTGGAATCAGCAATGCTTATGTATAGCTGCATGTCTACGCAAGGCATGCATAAATGGCCAGTTTAGTGCGTGTATATGCGTGTACTCTAACTAAGTAGTATTATATAGTATATACACGTATGACGTTGCAGTACATGGAGAGTGAAACTAAAAAGGTGTGTTAGTTGACATGTCACGTTTGATAATGATAAGTGTCTGGTCGGTGAAAGGATACATCTCTTCTTTCTTCTCTCTCTATAACTGCTTATGGGAATCTTTACGTTGTGGAGTTGTAGGGCAGCGTATGGGAAGTTGCCCGTGAACCTTTCTCTTTTGTCTTTGCATCCTTATCCTCCACGTATCCAACAAATATAGTCATATTTTGCCTCTCCTCGCATCTCATCTATAGAAACAAAGGACGTGTAATGTTGCTAGGCATGAGGCATCTCTCACTAATTTCTTTTTTCTCTCGTCACATACTCTATAGGAAGCTGCTGCGAGTTCCTGCCACGTCTCCGTCAATTAGCAGATCATTCATCCATCTTTCACATGTTTTATCCTTGCAAAACATTTACACATGCATCCGCCAATAGTGAACATGGTCATTAGTTATTGTTTGTTTTTCTTAATGGTCGAACTGGGTCCCAGTTTTATGGCATCCACATGTCCGGCCAAGAGAAGGGCAGTAAGATATTTGTTATAACCTACTCAATTTAACTATGTCATATATATATATATAGTGTAATCATAAGTTGGATTAGGTAGAGGGTTACTCCATCTTATTCTATCACATCCTTCTAATGTTAACCAGTAAGACCAACTAAAACGTAACAGAAATTTCGGTACGATATTAATAATTTACATACCTCGAGCGATATATTATTATTATTATTATTATTATTATTACGGGTTTTGTCTTTTGTCGTGTCGAGATGCTGCTCGGATCCGGCAGGGCTCGTCCAACCCCCATTCCCAGGCGCGGTGGGGCCCAATGAAGTCCAAGCCGTCCTTTTTTAATTAGGGCGGGTCCCACGCCACGTCAGCGCCGAGCGAAGGGAATCTAATGGAAGCCGCATGGCTCCGAACGCTAAACGACAAAACTCGAATGGGCTCGCTTCTCTTCACTTATCCGACCCTTCTCGGATAATTTTATCCGAGTCTAAGATATCGTACTCGTGGTTATTCTCCATTATATATTTTTTTTTAAACTTAATTACTTCTCTAATTGACGACGTAATATTCAAAGTCAAAAGAAGATATTATAGAGATAGAGAGAGAGAGAGAGAGAGAGAGAGAGAGAGAGAGAGAGAGAAAGTGCAATTTTTGACGTCTAATTAATCCAAGCACGTATTACATCGAGGTGTTTGTCTAGAAACGGATGGATGGATGGAAATCTAGCTGAATACCAAGGTATGAATCCAAAACACGATGGTATATATCAAATATACCGATAGAATAAGTCGTGACGTCCAGCTGCTAACCCGTAAGTGGAAACAAAAAGGTCTTATTCTCCTCTTATTCCCTGTCGAGATTTTTATATATGGAACGTATAAACCAAGAATAGCCAAGAATAACTAAATGGTGTATAACAAGTCACGCTTCAGGCACGTGCATATCACATGCAAAAACTCACCATCATGCATTATATTTGTCATAGGTCCTACCGAGAAAGTAACGAGGATGGAGAATCCTAGGCCATCATACAATAGCATAATGCTGTGTCACGGAGTGCCTCACTAGCTTACAAAAGAATCACGTACATATATATATATATATATATATATATGAATTAAATGAGATATAAGAAACTTTGATGCTTAATGTTGTACGTTTTACGAGTTAAATAAGCACTTATATTTGTATAATATTTTCTCTCTTTTTAAGAGGTTGTTAATTAGATGCACGCTGTACTCTATAATCTTTGTCGGCAGGGCAAGCCAACGTCCACATGAATGCACGGAATTCCTCTTTACCTAATGTTCAACTCGAACTATTTAGTATAGTTCTTGGCCACCTGGGGATTATTTTTGAAAGCTTGCAAGGTCTTACGTAAGGCTAATTACCTAATAAAGTTAGTCATATGTTGGTGCTAAAATTAAAGCTATATATATATATATATAGAGAGAGAGAGAGAGAGAGAGAGAGAGAGAGAGAGAGAGAGAGAGATGGATAAAGGATTAGGTAAATCTAGCTTTATATGTTGAGATAAGTAAACAAATGTGCAATGGTTTTTCTACTGTATAGATAAGAACAGTTACCATTATAGCATGCTAGGTTCAATAGTGGTTGAGTTTTCCCTTCTGTCGTATATATAAAAGGGAAAATACAGTTTACCTCCTTAAGTTCAAATCGTATAGTGTCTTCTCAAACTTTCATTTGTATATCTTAATCTTCTTAAAGTTCTACTTTGTATGCAACCGTTGATTTTTTTCGTCAAAATTATTTATAGAGTTAATTTTATGATAAAATTATTAACCTTTTGACTGTTTTATTCTTTATTTTAATTACTTTTGAATTTTGCAATGTGCAAAAATGTAAAAATGAGATAGATTGAGATCGAAGAAGCATAAGATAAAAAAAATTACTTTTCTAATTAGTTGGTGCATGACAAAAAAAAGATATCGTCTTTCTATATTAAAATTAACACCATCCAAATAGGGGTTTAAATGGCATAAATATAAGTTCAGAGAGGCACTTTTGAATTTTAGCACAGGGGTGTACATTATATTTTCATACTACAAAGATTAGTAGGAAGTATATATTTTAATTAATTTGCATTAAACAAGGGGTAGAGTTTGTCCTGATATGAATTGAAGTTAATATGATATATATATATATATATATAAAAGAGGGGATGGGGGGGGGAGAAGGTAAGTCCTACACTACTCTAGTGGGCCCAATTTTTAGCCACATAACGACAATGTTTGAGACTTTATCGTCTCTCTCGTTCTCATTAATCTTTATATCTCTCTTTTGTTTTTTGTTTTTTTCTTTTGCTTAATTAAAATGATTAATCTTTCTATCTACACTTGAGCACGTAAGTATCTTCTTAAAGTTTTGCTATTTTATGAATAAACTTTATTATTATTAGTATTATTTAATTGGGATTGAATCCCTATTTCCTCTTTTTGTTTAAAGGACAAAACTTTATTACATCCCCTTCTACCTTGAGTCCATATTGAATGAATCTGATAGATACTATAATTAATTGTCAAATTGAGCTAAAAATTTACTATTAGCTAACGAATTAATAATGCATGCTATACCATTAAAATATTAAACAAAGATTTGAAGAGATCTATACGACTCATCCAGGTTAAACAAGGAAACAATTCAAGGGTGGAAATGTAAATAAGCACTTTATTTTTCTCTCTTTTATTTTTTGCGTTCCTTTATTTCAAAGGAAAACATTTATCTATCTACCCCAACTGCATTTCTCTTCAATATTTATATGTATATAAGTTCTCTAATGGTATGATTGTTTGTGGCGCAAATAGGCGAGGAAAAGGAAGATAATACGAGAAATATTATAAACTGCAGAAGTGTGGAAGAAGACTAGAGAAGGAAAAGTATGACAAGGAATTGAAAACTCAAACAGCTACCTTTATCTTCCAGTCTCTACCTCCAATTAATTATTCGAAACCAGAGAGGATCGAGTAGCAGAAGATAGCAAGAAGAAGAGGTAGAAGAAACAAAACTACTTGTCTTTGAACCGATCGGTTTGTGCTTTTTCTTTAAACCCCTCTTTCTCTTCTGTTCTCTTCTTAATTCTCCCTCCTTTTGCCAGCAGTTCTGGGTGCAACCATTTGTTTGATTTATAGCTCTCCCCTTTGTCCTTTTGCTAAGGTTCTCACTTCCTTCTTCCTTAGTTTGATTCTTTTGTTTTTTTGGATGATCTACAGATAGAAACAAAGATGGAAATGTATAGAAAAAAGAGGGAGTTCACAGTTGCATGTTAGCTAGCTAGTGGAAATTTTTTTATACTTAATTTAAGTTAATTTTTTCTTTTGGTCTAGATCTTACCAGAGACAAAGGAAGGTGGGCGTTGGGAGATGGCATCGGCTTCGGCGGCGGCGGCGACCACCGCAGCTCCAGTGAAGAAGAAGAGGAACCTCCCAGGAAACCCAAGCAAGTATCCACATGCATATAAATATATATAATATATATAATTAATTACTTCCATGCATGTTCCTGATAGCAAAGATTATGCAATCCATATTATAACACAAGTAAATTTCATTGCACCAAGTGCAGATCCAGATGCGGAGGTGATAGCGCTGTCGCCGAGGACTCTAATGGCGACGAACCGGTTCGTCTGCGAGGTGTGCAACAAAGGGTTTCCCCGAGAGCAGAACCTGCAGCTCCACCGGCGAGGGCACAACTTACCGTGGAAACTAAGGCAGAAGAGCAGCACGGAGGCTCCACGGCGGCGGGTCTACCTCTGCCCGGAGCCGACGTGCGTCCACCACCACCCGTCGCGGGCCCTAGGGGATCTCACCGGCATCAAGAAGCACTTTTGCCGCAAGCACGGCGAGAAGAGATGGAAATGCGACAAGTGCTCGAAACGCTACGCCGTGCAGTCGGACTGGAAGGCCCATTCCAAGACCTGCGGCACCCGAGAGTACCGCTGCGATTGCGGCACCCTCTTCTCTAGGTATTACTTCTTCTTCTTCTTCTTCTTCTCCATTCTATTATACTAATTGTACTACTACTATTACTACTACAACTACTACTGCGTTGTTAATTATTCGTATATATGTATGTGTCTGTCTATCATTAAGGCATCATTTCGATCGAATCAACATAGGTTTCCGCGTCTTGGCTCAGTTTATTAGGGTTAGGGCTTCAAGTTTCAATTTAGGAACATAAACATAGAGAACGAAAGAAAAATGTCATCTCTCTCGCTCTCTCTCTCTCTCTCTCTCTCTCTCTCTCTCTCTCTCTCTCCTATTCACGTGGTGCCTCGGAACTCGGAAGTGGCATTGCAGGTTTGTTCTCATGTGGGTTGGCTATATGTGGGCAGGTCCACGACTCTTCACGAGATAGTTAATTTTGGTTTGGAATTGCTAGGAAAATCCTTCTCTCTATCGTGCAATCGATTCAGCTGTGCTTTTAATCTGGGTACTGGATATCGTACATTCCCAAGTTTTGATATAGAATAGTAGAAATTCTAGCGTTCTCTTGATGTAGTTTAGGGTTAATTGGAAGGATATATATCGAAGAGTTAATGGGATTTGGAACTAGTGACAAGGGAAGGAGAGGTGTACCGATGGAATGGTCTCATCCTAACAGCAGAAGTTCTATATTTGCATTCGGTTATTGAAGTTCGAGCCCTAAAAATAGGACTTTCCCACGGCATGCATGGATTGACACAGTTAAAACACTTTTTACTCGAGTATAAATAGGCACAGGTCCTTTATATTTCTCTCCTTTCGATGTTTATATGACCTCTTTGGTATCTCGTGCTTCCTTTTCCTCAGATCTCTTCAAATATTACAGGAAGAGTAAGAAAATTTTCATTAAGGAAATATTAGTGTAGTTGTTGGGAGTGACAGATAAAGTTATTTCCATGCACATTGAATAAGAGAAAAAGTTGGATAATGTTTAAGTTGATATGAAATAATAATGAGTTTTCATGATCTACTGGTTTAACCTTTAAGAATTTTAGATTATTGTTAATTACTTCTTGCATGCACTGACTTCAACCTTATTCTTCTTATATATACATGATTTGGAAGTGACTTAAGTTCGTAAAATTAATTTCTTCAAGGTCGTGTGTAGGCGTGATAGCTTCGTCACTCATAGAGCCTTCTGTGATGCTCTAGCACAAGAGAGCTCAAGGGTTTCATCTACCCTAATAGGCAATACCAGCATTGCTTTCAATCTCTCTCAACCAAATTCTCAAATTGCAACACTTCACAACCAAAGCTACTCATCAACCGACCTCCTCCGACTAGGCGGCGGCGGCAGCTCTCAGTTCGATCATCTCATCTCTCCATCAAACACCTCCACCTTCCCCAGCAATGTCTCAAACCAAGACTTCAATGATCATTCCTTGCTTCAAAGCAAGCCCTTCAATGGGTTAATGCAATTGCCAAACCTCCAACTTCAGAGCAACGCCACTCCTTCCTCCGCTTCCAATCTCTTCGGTCTAGATTTCTTCTTCAACGGCAGTACTAACGTCGGCAACCAGAACAGCCAGATGGTGATGCCGGCGCAGTTTAACGATTGTAGGTTCGCCGGAGATGTACCGAAGTCTCTGAACATTGACACGTCGATGCACAATGGCTCAGTAATCAACCCGGCGCCGCAGATGTCAACCACCCAATTACTCCAGAGGGCTACTCAGATGAGTGCAGCAACCACCAGCAGTAAGAGTGCCATGGAGAATGACAGCCATCTGCAAGAGTTGATGTATTTGCTATCAAATGGCAACTCTGGGATATATGGAAGGAGTAGTTGCACCAGCACTGGTGATCGCAGTGAAGAAGACATGGCTGGGCTTGATCGGTTCGATCTAGGCTCATATGGTATGGATGGATTCAAGCTTCAAAATCGAAATATTCGTGGATCTGATCAACTAACTAGAGACTTTCTTGGTGTTGGTGGTGTGATGAGGAGGAGCATGGCAAATGGATTGTCTCAAAGAGAGCAACAGCATGGAATTGATATGAGCTGTTTGCAATTGGATCCAGATGTGAAATCGAGTAGATCATTTGCTGGAGGTAATCTGCAATAAAAAAGACAGGAAGTTGATTATGAAACTTAACTACTTAACTTGGTTAACTTTATCGATGGAGGAAGCAATTGTGGTTACTCTCAAGTTGTTGTTTAATTAGTATATTTAGTGTATTAATACCTGTATTTAATGCAGAGGGATACTATTATCATTTCTTTTCTTTTACTATTTGGAATTATAGATAGATAAATTTCCTTGCATGTTTGGTTGCGGCATGAGGAAAATTTAGGATTGTGATAAACTTAATTATTCCGGATAAAGGAAATTTCTCCGTCTAATTTTTTTTGTTTGATATTTGGTTAGAAAAAGATACATAAATGCTGGAATAAAAATATTGAGTAAGATGGTGTTTGGTTTAGGATAAGTGATTAGAAATAATTAAATTAATTTTATTGCAATTTTCTAATTTAATATAAATAATTATCTCGTTTTTAAGATTTAAAATTATATGAAAATTATTAATTTTATTTACAATTATTATATTATCACATTATAATTATTTTATTATTAAAAAATAATTTAACTTAATTCACCAAGTTTACACAAATACTATCACAAATAAATATTTCATATCAAATGTATCAATATATTCTTATATTATAGTACAGTCATGTTACAATTCAATAATTTAAAAATTATATTATAATTCGGTAATATATTTTTAATGTATTATTGGAGAGAACAAATTATTTATTTACATTTTATAATAGCTTAGTCGGATGACTGTGGACTTTTACCACAGAAAAGAAATCTTGGTCGAATATTTCAAAATTTTATCCTAGCTAGAAGGGAGAATAAAGATATTCAAATAAAACCCACTTATTTTATTTTGTTATTCTATTTAGTTATCTCGTATTTGTCATAAATTTTTAAGTAAAAAAAAGGAGATTTATCTTGTTTTTAACTGTGCCAAAAAGGGTTACTCAAGCATGGTTATTGGTTTGCATGCATATGTTATCGGATTATCCAATTAAGAGCCTTTGTCCGAATCCGATATATTTACGTCTAGACCCCTAGATAAAATATAAATTAGCAAAATGGTTTCCGCGTCTTAAGCCTATTCTAATGAGAGTACTCCCATCGAATGGTTTCCTCCTGGTCGCTTATTGTAAATCTTTGTACTCTTCGTTGCATTACTTCTCCAATCTACACACGAAATCCAAACCAAACCATCTCATTCTCACGAAAGCATCCAACATTGGGTTCCGAGATAAGCAAGATGAAGTCGACGCCTACTGCGATCTTCTGGAGTCTTGCATTCGATCGAAATCGCTTGCCGAAGGTAAGAAAATCCACCAAAGAATCCTTAGGAGCAATGCCCACATCATCAGTTCGCGTTTGCTGGAGAAGATTGCTCGCGTGTACGTCGCCTGTGGTGAGATCGGACTCGCCCGTGATGTGTTCGACAAAATTCTGCAGCCAACTACCTTTCTATGGAATGCCATGATCAGAGCTTATTCTTGGAATGGTCCCTACGGTCGGGCGATTGATCTATATCATAAGATGGTGGATTCGGGAGTCGAATCGAATAAATTTACGTTTCCATTCGTTCTTAAGGCGTGTTCGAGTTTAGTAGCTTTAGAGGAGGGAATTGAGATTCATAACCATGCGAGAAGACTCGGGCTGGACACTGATCTGTTCGTCTCCACAGCTTTGATAGATATGTATATGAAATGTCGATGTTTAGATGATTCATACAAACTATTCTGCGAAATGCCGACGAGGGATGTCGTCGCTTGGAATGCCATGATTGCTGGCTTTGCGCTTTATGGAATTTATGAGGACACAATCAATTTTGTTTTAGAAATGCAAAGAGAGGGCAAGACTCCGAATCCTTCAACTTTGGTGGCAATTCTGCCGGTTGTTGGACAACAGAAGTCTCTTAGACAAGGTAAAAGCATTCATGGGTTTTCTGTGAGGAGGTGCTTTGATGGCAAAGATGTTTTGCTGAGCACCGCTCTGTTGGATATGTATGCAAAATGTGACCATTTGGGTTATGCTTGCAGAATATTTGATGAAATGACTGTGAGGAATGAGGTGACTTGGAGTGCACTGATTGGAGGATATGTTCTTATCGACAAGATGGAAGAAGCCTTGAAGCTGTTCAATCAGATGATGCTCGAAGGATCCTCCACTGTGTCCCCAACCTCTGTTGCAAGTGTTCTTCGGGCATGTGCAAGATTGGGTGATCTGGATAGAGGTCAAGAGATGCATACTTTTCTGATTAAATCTGGGTTTCTCTCTGATATAACAGCAGCAAATTCTCTTCTTTCAATGTATGCTAAGGCTGGAAGTATTGACGATGCTGTTAAGTTTTTCAATGAAATGGATGCAAAGGATACTGTCTCTTATAGTGCACTTATATCAGGGTGTGTGCAAAATGGGAATGCCGAAGAAGCTTTTCTTGTCTTCAGAAAGATGCAATTATCCAGCACAGAGCCAGACGCTGCAACAATGGTAGGAGTTATACCAGCTTGTTCCCATTTGGCTGCCCTACAGCATGGGAAGTGCAGTCATGGTTATGTGATAGTTCGTGGGCTTACTTCGGATACATCAATATGCAATGCTCTGATTGACATGTATGCAAAGTGTGGGAGAATCGACCTTGCCAGAATAGTTTTCAATAAGATGATGAATAGGGACGTAGTGTCTTGGAATGCTGTGATTGCTGGGTATGGAATTCATGGACTGGGTAGTGAATCCATTTCAGTGTTTTCATCCATGGAGAGTGCAGGTGTTATTCCGGATGACATCACATTTATATGCCTTATATCTGCTTGCAGTCATTCAGGGCTTGTCAATGATGGAAAACACTGTTTTCACGTAATGACACGGATCTATGGTATCAAGCCAAGGATGGAGCACTATATCTGCATGGTTGATCTTTTGGGACGCGGAGGTTTCCTGAATGAAGCCCATGATTTTATTTGCAATATGCCATTCAAGCCTGATGTTCGTGTATGGGGTGCCTTGCTTGGAGCCTGTCGAGTTCATAAGAACATTGAACTTGGAGAAAAAGTGTCAAAAATGATCCAAATGCTTGGACCCGAGGGTACCGGAAACTTTGTTCTCTTGTCAAATATATACAGTGCTGCTGGGAAGTTTGATGAAGCAGCACAAGTTAGAATAATGCAGAGGGTGAAGGGCTTTAAAAAGAGTCCAGGATGTAGCTGGATTGAGATTAAGGGTTCTCTCCATGCTTTTGTTGGTGGGGATAGATCACATCCACAATCATCAATTATTTATCATGAGTTAGAAAATCTGTTAGTTGATATCAGAAAATTGGGTTACCAGGCTGATACAAGTTTTGCTCTGCATGATGTGGAAAAAGAAGAGAAAGAACATGCTCTTCTTTACCATAGTGAGAAGTTAGCAATAGCATTTGGAATTCTTAGTCTGAGAAAGGATCAGACCATTTTTATTACCAAAAACCTTCGTGTTTGTGGAGACTGCCACACTGCCATAAAGTTCACAACCTTGGCTACAAGTAGATCTATCATTGTGCGAGATTCAAATAGGTTTCATCATTTCCAGAACGGGATATGCAGCTGTGGAGACTTTTGGTGATGATGTGAGTTACGCTTCCAATAGCAAATAAAGACATTCAACTCATTTAATTTTAATCAGCCTAGCAAGGTACGTTCATAGGGAACAGAAACTCTGTAGTTCTCATTAAACAAATTTAACTCAAGATTGATGATTTATTTATTTGTTTTTCTTAATTGGAAACACAGGAAAGATTTTCGCTGTTCCTGACTTCTTCCTTCTTGGTCAAATATAATTGTAGAGAAGGTTGGTGAACAACTGATCTAGAACTCCCACATCAACTTTGATAAATATGATAACATTAAATATTATAAATATTGTTAAAATTCAAACCTGGATGAGAATAGAAGATCGCAAGGGTTTAATGTTACAGTTCTGGACATAGTTTTTTTCGTACAAAGAGATTAGGAAAAAAAATAGAAGCTCCTTTCTAATTGCTTTGTGTCCCTTTATTTTTAGGCATGGTAGCATATGATGTTCATTATCTTTTCGTAATCTAAAACCAGGCTACATTATATTACGTATATCTCCATTTTTTAACTTTTCTTGACCTCCTCTGTCTCATCATATCTGGTAGTTCAGAAATGATGAACTTCAGTTTCTTGTAGGAAAAGCTGTCCCCACTCATGGTCGCAAAATAACATCCAATGCTTGAATTATAGGGAATACAAAATCATCAGAAGAAACAGAAGGTTGATTTATGATGACTCAAGATATGGGTAATGTTATGATATTGTTTCCTCTTCCTCTTGGAAATCGAGACCAACATATGAAGATACTTGATTTAAGAGTGGAAATTTTGAATTTTTTTCAACTTCTCGATTGGGTTGATGCAGGTTGGTCTGTGAAAGAACATTGACGTCTACAGAAGATTTGAGCAATGAGGTGACAACACCTTCTTGTAGGCATAAACTTAAACTGGCTATCCACTATAATCTATATAGCAGTTCTCTGGAGGAATATAACTCTTAAAGCAATTCTCATAAATTTGGTTAGCAGAAAGTCGGTTAATACGGCTCCACTAGAAAGTCGAATGACCAAACTTTACAAGAATTTTCAAGTGGATGAGATCGATTAAGTGGAAGAGCAGCACTTTGCAACTCTCGCGTGCATGTCATGGAGTAACTAAATATGAGCTCTGCATGAGTGCAATTGATAACATGTTGGAAGAAGCAGTTTTGAAGAAATAATGGCTGTTGTTTGCTGATTTTACAAGTGATAGTTTAGCTCCAGGAATAAACTTACGTTTGCAATATAACCCCTCAGTTATCAGATATCGTTAAAGAATTCATATGCAGTTTCTACCACCTGTCTCATAATTTGTCATCAAGAATTGCGTGATCTTTTCCTTTTTCTCCTTTTTCTGCAGATTCATGTACACCTGCTGGATGAGTTTTCTGACACTCTTGCTGTAGCTAAAATAGTTCATCTACTGGAATGGCTGCAGGATATATTGAAAGGGCAATCAGAGTAATACTCGAACTTCTTGGTGTTGGACGAATTCTTCCAAGCTCTTGAATTTGGAGAGTTAATTTTGTAGAGTTCGGGATTGGCTTCGCACGCAGGTCGTGTTTGTTTGGAGGTCGACGTCACCTGTTTCCTTTCAGATTACTAGGCTAGCTTACTAACGAATACACGACCTTCGTGCTAAGTACCACGCAGCCTAAACAAATCGACCATCACGAGCATTAAATCAAAACATGCAGAAATATCCGATTCGTGCGATACTGGATCATGCGGTCATGGTCCAGAATCCAGGCCCTAATTAAATCACAACCACCGATATTAGAATCAAATGAGGCGACAGCCCCAACACAAAATAAAATCAAGTTCGAATAAAGTGGGCTTCCCTGGCGCCAAGATCTAAGGTCTCCCCAGAAACATCACAATAACAAAAATTAACGTGTCGCATAATTATCTGCAAACAAGTCTGCAGCACAAAAATAAAACAACCGTACAATCCCCCCCGAACATGGGGAAAAAAGCAAGCAATCCGCAGGAAGTACCCAGCGTAGAACCGTCAAAAGAGGATCTCGTGACAACTGCAGCGAGGTCTCTATTGGGGAACTCTCAACAATAAAACATGACCCTCTTGACGTTTTCCTTCAAAGCAGGCAGGGGCCTAACAGCAACATTTCCTTGGGCCCTAGTACTGCGTGGGCCCGATGAGGGGGCCCCCCGCCCAGCAGTTGGACCACTGACCATTGATCCACTGTCCGAGTTGTCCGGCTCCATGTAGAACCGAGCACGGAACGCAGCCAGATGAGCGTAGTATGCAGGAGGCACTGAAATCGAGAATCCACGAGTGGCAATATCAGGGCATATCCAAGTATGTTAGAAAAGTTAATTAAAGCCAGCAAATGTCAAAAGGATAGAAGAGACTCACCAATTGACACGGAGCGAGTGCATCGTGCATAGCTGCAAAATAGAATCCGATGTTACATAAAAGAACCACTTGATCAGTAATTATAGGAAAAACGATAAGAAAAGTGAGACAATACGTGTAGCACAGGTTGTTAGTAAGGGATTGCAGTGCATCAGCAGTGAATTTATTTTCATCCCACAAGACGTGGTAGTGAGCAGGACGGCTTGTACCCTGAAAGGTTCAAAGTTTCAATGGCAATTAGCAAACTAAATTAAGCAAGCAAAGGAAGCAATATAGAATTATTGGCAATGATGTCAATACTTGAATGCCTGCATGGCTACAGAGATAGAAATCAAACTCGGTCGGATGACAAATCTTGGAATCAACCACTGTGCCTGAGATTAAAACCAACAGCAAAGTTACAATAAAAAACTGCGAGGATGAAAGAATAAATCAATGTCTAAATATCTAACCAGGCAATATATTTCCACTCCTATCAACACTCCGCTGATCATTATGGTTGTTAGCAAACAGACGTGTGTGATGTCGCTTCTGGACCACCACAAAAGTTACAGGTGGCTGATAATTAGGCTCTAACGAGGCACAAGCCTAATTCAGAGGGAAAAAAGGCAGTTAGTATTTTAGCTAGAAAAGGAAGGACTTGACGGGAAATGCCTTCAGAAAATTCAAAATTAGTATTACCTTACGGATGGCATCAAGTTCATACAATAACACTTGATAAAACTGGCCCTCGCTTACACCATCTCTGAATCAGAGGGTATCATCAAAATCTTTGTAGTACTATCAAGATGAATACGAGAGTAGAGAATGATACCTGTAAAATATAATGCGCTGAGGTTTCTGCCCAGTTGCTCTTTTGAAAGAAATGAGAAGCTCCCTGCCAGATTTAATGCCATCATTTAGAGGTATCCCATTAAAGTTAATGTTTCGAAAGCAATAACAATATTCACATTCAGAAAGTTTGTTGTCCACAGAAATCAGAAAAATACTTAATCATGCCACCAGTGACAGTTCCTCGCTGGGGATCGTGCCAGACTTTAAAAAGATCCTGAATCAGCTCTTGGCGATGGGCTTGTGCACTAACCAATCCAGCATACTTTGTGACCTCTGGCCAATCTTGAGAAGCAACCACCTGCAGAACATTGCCATCCAAATGAGAGTGAAGCCCTTTTACTTAATTTTCTTCAAGGACAGAATTTTAGCATTATCCTCCAAGTTGGTCTTACAGCTGCAATTGAAGGACTCAAGTCCTCTCCAGGATGAGGATGAGTTACATCAGCACCAAATATAATTGTTGGTCTGTCACTAACCAAAGGTATCCTCCTTGTCAAGGCATCCATCAGTACTGTATTTCTTCCCCCAACCTATACACATTAAGGTACTATAAGGCTATAACCTTCTAGAGAAGGAAAGTCTGTGTGTGTGTGTGTGCGTGTGTGTGTGTTTGGGGGGGCGGTGGTGGTGGAGGGGAGAGACCTACCTTGACATTAATCTTAAGAGCAACATTTGCAAGATACTGCTTGCTCATCTTAAACACATGCTTTGTCAAACAACATTGTGAGACTAATCCAAGATCCGTCTCACAAATTCTTTTCAGATCCCCTGAAAGAAGAAAAGAAAAATGGTAAACCGAAATATCATGATACATATGAAGCAAGAGTGGAACAAAAATTCAAGCAATCTCATAGAAAACACACCATATAGAGAACCATTGTTATCAGGCAGTATTACAATCAGCAAATCAAGTTCTTTGCCCTGTGGTTTAAGTATGTTCATGGCATCATGGTAGCGTGCTTTGAGTGCTCTCTCAACATGTTCAGGTCGAGCAGTTAATGGAGGAAGGACAGGATCTAAAGCAAAGTCCTAAACAAAGAAAAGCCAATATAAGAACAAGAAATGCATACAGTAGGACCCATCTAAAGTGTGTAAAGTTAAACATACCATTCCAGAAACTTGGCACATCACAGCCAGCTCATGACAGAATCCCCTCGCAGCACTATCTTGGACACTTCGCGAAAAATTAATGCTTGTCCAATTACTCACCCTTCCACCATTGACCATTTTCTACATAACAAAAAGAGACAATAGAAAATGAATAGCATAAAGAAACACAAACATGAAATGTAGGAATTCTTTGTTAGAAGAATATTAGATGAAAGATCCTTTAAAATATACAATAGAAACAAAATTAATGAAATAAGCAAGCGAAAATTTAAACAGAATTTTATCCACAAAGGAAATCAAAATTTTAATTGGACAATTTGCACATCAAAAAAAATTTGGTTGTCTAACCGGCAAGCATAAATAGAAGCAAAATATTTTCAGGCTTGCACAGTTAAGGAGATACATTTTAAACTGAAATTACTAGAGTGGAGAAAAGATAAAGTAATTAGACGAACTGATAGACGCAATTCGATTCATATAAAACTCAACATCAAACTTTCAAGTCTCAAAATAGACATCATCCTCAAATCATACCTTATTCATCATGTTCCACTGGCCAACTCTTGGCAAGCAATCCTTCTCCCTACCAGTATCATGGTATTTAAGCTAAAGAATAAACCAGAAGGAAACCCAATCATCAGAACTGTCTATGTAATAAAATAAAAAAATGCTATAAAGATTTTACGACAGAAAGAAGAGAGACCCACCCATGGTGCAGGCAAAATTCGAGCCTCTACTGAAGCAAGTCTCTCATCAATTCTTATGCCAAACTCCTGTGCATAAGGGTCTTCATAGTATGCATTGTGATGAACAGTCTGATCACAGAGAAGACATCCAATCAACAACAATTCAAAGAAAATCTTTCAGTAACAGCAACGACAATAACAATCATTACAACAGGAAAACCAAAATCCTGCAGAAACATATGGATGATAAATTGATATAATAATCAAATTCTGGTAAATATTTAAATGTTCTAACTATGAATTGTGGCATAAAGAATTGTGCTGATAAGTGAAAGTCATGAAATAATTCACACAAACTTATGATGCAACAGCCCCCAAGTCCTCATTGCACACATAAACAACTTCCTGGTATTGGCCTTTATTTCTCTCTCCCCCTCCCTCACTTTCGACAGGGTACAGAAACACCCGTAAATCTTATGTCTGGACCTGGTTAAGACAAGCACGGAATACACAATATCTCCCCGCACTTAAGTCTTTGATTATCAATCCTATTGCTAATGACTCAAGAAGGCAAACAAAATAATCACCTGCAAAATGTCAAGTTCCCGCTCTTGGGGACGTTGACATGTCACCTTTAGAAGAGCAGTAATCTGTTTCTCATTCAACCTCTTTGAGTACCTTTGACCTTCAACTATCTTACAAACCTGAAAGTTGACCATTGATTTAACGAAAAAAAATTTAAGCAATTTGATAGGAAAAGCCAGGATGATCATAGCAACTCAAAATATTTGTGTATAAACAAATACAAAATGAGCTAAAATCGTATGTTTGTTTGTTGAAAATAAACAATGTAACAGTTGATCTACATCAGACCTCCATGGGAAGATAATTTGGTCTCTGCTGATTACCAACTTGCAAACAAGGTAAAGTGGTATGCTGAATATTAAAACCATAGGTCTCCTGAAAATATTGGACCACAGACTTCATTGTACCACGGTCATCCACGGGGAACCTGATAATCCATGTATTCCAATAAGAAATTAGGTTAATAAAATAAATCATAACAGCAGTCTGTACATTGACGCAAAGAGGATATGAACAGGATGGCCAAAATGAAAGAACTCCTATTGTAAAAAAAGAAAACTTCCATACGTCAACTCCCTAGTGGCCTGTGATGTTAGACCAGATATACGATATTTTCTACGCATGTTGCCTCTATGAGTAACCTCAACCTTCACACCTCTTAAGGCCTTCTTGATCTACAAAATAACAGAGACTCATGAGAACAACTGAAATAAGGTGCCATAATTAATAACACATTCTACCAAAGTTTCCAATACATCTAAAAATTTCTTTCAGAAAATAAACAACTGAAATCTAAGCAGAATAACAAACAAAAGGACACCTTCACACGATCAGCATCAGATAATGGTCTAGCTGAGATATCTTTATTCAGGAGTTGTGCTACAAAGTCTATTACTGGCAAAGGTTCAATGAAAGCAGTCGAGGACATATCTGCAGAAAAAACATTTCATGATCTAAAAATACCTAATTTGGATATAAAAAGTTTATAAACCAATTCTCTATTTCAATGGAATTAATAAAATAATATAAAAGCGAGTAGTTGGCCAAACCAATGTTTAGCGACAGTCCCATCTGAGTAGGGCGTATACTCTGGTAGAAGCCACGCCAACTTTCCAACCCCTCACCAAGTTGCTGACGTCTTCCTAAATTAGGTGAATAAAAAGATCTGCCAACTGGTGAATATCTGCAACCATAAAATGTAGAATGCATTGGCATTTCGAATAATAAAAATAAAATAAAGCATATTAACTACACAACAATAACCTCGCAGTAGGCAATTCACGTAGAACAATATCAAGTACTTGGAGGGCTTCTTGGGGTGCATCAGCCTGCCTTCCAGCTAGAAACATGGCTAAATGATGAAGATCAGCACGAGCTGCAAACTTGATCACCACTTTGAACAGCCTTTCTCGCCTTCAAGACAATGCAAAAATCAGAAATCACAATGTTCAGTATAGATTGAATACAAGTAGAGTTTCAGCAAAGTACCTCTGGCCACCTAAACCATCTTCCTCATCATATAGTGTAATTTCAAAATTCTTTGAGGAGAATGGCAGTGGTCCAGCAGTATAAAGGCTCTTCCTGCCATCATAAGCTGGAAGGCGACTACCTAGATGAGACTCTCTATATAAAGTTACTAGCTCCGCCATGACAGCACGATTGACACCACGGGAGGTAACTTCAGGTGTAATAGATACCTGATTAAATGAAATTAACAATAAGGAAGCAATGAGAAACCTGATTATTATTTTCAGAAATTTCATATATAGGTTACCAAACTAATTAATGTAAGGGAGGAGAGACATACATCATACTGGTGCAGGTCTTTATCAGGCAATTCTGCAAAGAAATGGTTAGCCTTCACAATGCACTTATCTCCAAAACTACCTTTGCCCGGGCGCAGTGGAAATCTCAACGATTTGCTAGAGGATCCCACTGGTTGAATTGCCTGGCTAGTGGAACCCTGGCCCTGGATAGCAAGATGCTGAACCTGCTGTTCCAGTTGAGCATAGACCACCTCTGCAGACTGTGAGGAGCTGGGTTCTGATGGGAATGGTGTTGCCTGAGTGGCTTGGCGATAAACCTGGGTTGCTTGGTGCAGCTCGGGAGCTGTCCTTGATGGACCAGCAGTGACGGAATCCCCACGTCCACCCACCATGCCACTACCACCCCTGCGGCCACCGTAATACTGCTGCTGAGGCACTCCACCTCGTGGCTGAGGACCACCGCGACCCTGGTACTCGGAAGATGGGCCACTACGACTCTGGTATTGTCCACCCCGACTTTGGTACTGTCCACCACCACGGCCTCCTTGCTGGGAGCTCTGAGCATTGGTTGGAGCCCAACCACGTCCTCGTCCCCCGCCATGTTGCTGCAGCATTGGAGCCCTCTCAGGGTGCTGTGGCATGCCATGTCCAGCAAAGCTACTAGCCTCAGCAGGCTCGGAACAATCTGGGCCACCAGGAAATCCAGTTCTTTTCTTCCTCACCATAGGCACAGCTGCAGGATAATGGAAGGGATAACAACTGTCAATCATTAAAGCAGGCAGTGATTGTTTGATAGTATATGAATAGGCCAGATCACATAGAAAGGGACAGGAACACAGGATCTAGAGGACGGCTCGAGTTTTACAGGCTTTAGTAATAGAATATTAGTCATGACTTCAAAAGAGATAGCATAAACCACCATGAATAGCACGACCAAATGCAAACATGGAGAAGGAAGCCACAGATACTACCAGAAAATAAGGAAAATTCTTGCCAATATATTTTCCACACTGCATAAGAGATATTTCCCTACATGCAAGTAGCTGTAGCATCCTTCGTTTGTCTTATAGCGAGCAAAAGGAAGGCAATATACTGCTTCCATCAGAGTTACATAATCATCAACTAATCTAAAACTACTGGGAAAAGGTAGAAGATATGCACACTTAGAAGGAATTACAACCGCTGAATTATGATAGACTCCGTTAGGTTAACTATCTGCCAAATGAGAAATAATCACTACTACTCAATAAAGGGGTATGACAAATGAGAAACCGTGATGCAATGGCAAAGGTAAAATTTCATGTATATGTATGTCAAGTGTATATAGCATGCCAATACTGCTAAAGACAAACATCTAGTTTACACTTCGGGAATATAATTGTAACAAAACAAAACTGTCTAGATACTGGAGGAGCTCTAAAAGCCTCGTTGGCATTGGGAAGTTACAATGTGAATTAATAATAACCTGCATTCATCAACAGTAGGATAATTTTTGCAGGAATTTAAACTATTGTGATCAACATTGTGCAATGTAGAAGCACATGAACAGCATCACGCAAGAGAAGGGATAACTTGCAGGGCAAATTTAGAAACGTAGATGGCAGTAGACGAGCTTGCAAGCAAAAGCCTTCCTAAAGCCCCAAATAAACTGGACAGGAAGGAAAGGTAATATTCCACATTCGATCGTCACAGAAGCAACCAGAACAAGCTAAGATCTTCTAATGCATACAAAATAAATAAAAGTAACAAAGAAGGAAGAGATCGACACCCTTTGCGCTAGATCTAAACACATCTAAGCAAAAAAAAGGGAAAGCAAAAAATAAATAATCAAATCTCCATCAGACGCACTTCCTCAAAACATCAAGCAGCAAGATCGCACTCATCGACGGACAGAAACCCTAGATTTTGTTCGAAGAATTTAAAATATCCACCTAAAATGTAGATCGAATCCAAGGGATGTACATTCCTTCAGAAAAATCAGCTCGTCAGATAAACTTGGGACAAAAGCAAAGAAATCCCCAGAGAGAGATGAGAACCAAGGAAATGATGAAGAACTGCAATCTAAACACAACAAATGATAGAAATAAACGATGAAGAGGGCTCTGAAATGCTCATTACCGTGATCAAAATCCGGAAATGGAGATCAGCGAGCGATTCTATTCACTAGAAAACCTCTCTCTCACCTCTCTATTTCTCTCTCTTATCTCTCTTCTACAAGAGGAAGAGTAGAGTACGGCTCACCAACATGCCAAAGAAATAAGGCTCGACGGCGTCCAACTCGCTGCTTTAGAGTAAGGTGGGGGCTTCGAAAAAGACAGAGTGATCGACTCACCGCCGGCCCGACTCGGACGAGTCCTACAACTCAACTCGGAGTTGGGTCCTACCTTTTATTATTGCCAATTTTAATTATTGCGGTCGATCATAATTGGTCACGCTCGTTCTCGATACGCGCGAATCTGACTGATAGCGATCTGCTACAATTTATCTCGTAAATTACTCGCTTCGAGCCAAGCTAAGAATTGGACGTGGCTCGCAGTTAGTGCAATTGTAATGAAGCCTCTTACGACGGCTTCTGTTGTTAGGTAACGACGAGATTACGTTTATTAATTGGACGTTTCGGTCCAAGGTTTTACTTTTACTATTTAAGGCGGATAAATACAATGGGCATTTTTTTAATTTAAATGCGGTTGCATGGGACCCACATCTCGTGCATCTAAAGAGCTTAATGAAGAAATCAGTAGTCAATCTATCACTAACGAAGGACGGTGCGGTGGAATCATCTACCCGCATATTCGAGTGCTTGTGAACATACTATTTTTTATTTTATTTTTTTAAAGTAAATTATATTATGTGTGTTTAACTTTGTGGCTCATAATTTAAATTATTTCTATTGAAAATATCAATAAAAAGGAATAAATTGCCTAAAGTTGTGTTGAGGATATGGACGGCTGCGATTGTTCTGAAGGGTCTGTGAGTGACCACTGAAGGATACGTCACTTGTAGGGTCGGCGATAGCAGCTGGTCGATCCGACGGTGCAGGTAGAAAAGAACAAAGCTCCGCTGTCACGTGGGCCCCACAACCACCGCCTCCAGTCTCCGCCTCGAGCAGCTCTCCTCGACAAATCTCATAAACTATACTATGCGAGCAATTAGCTCTGGCGGTAAACGATCCTCGAGAGAGGCCAAGGGACAGAATTATCTGTTCACCCCCATACAAGCGTATATGCGGACATACCTATGCAGCAGTTTAGAGCAAGTCGAACTGAGGGGTTGGGAGAACAGGTGGGGCCCACTTCCCCGTGTCAGCCATAGATATGACCGTTCCTTCTGATAGCTGTCTCGGCAAAAATAATACGTGGACCAAGACACAGTTGCAACCCTCGTGATATGTTAAATGGAATAATGGATTAATACATTTTCATGAACGCCGCTTGCAAAGCCATCCGACGCTCGAAACGTGTCCTATAAAATACACGCCGATCCCTTTCCTAAACTCTGCACTTGGCAAAACTACACCTCATCCCTTAAGATTCGGGGCCCACGTGATAGAGTTTTGGGCACGTAATATAACTATAACTCATGGACTACTTTACCCTTGACCAACTCCATTACCTAATGAATGGCTCATCGTCTCCAAGTTGGTTGCCACTATGAGACGGCCAACCAAGCTGACCTGGACTCGGTGGGTGGAGTTAGCACTTGTGAAAAAAACCAATCTAAGTGGCCACGAGAGCCTTCTACGATCTCCTTTTTTAATACCATAATGACCTTACCATTAGGTTACTAATAGCAAAACACAGCCATGGTGTACTATGGCAGTGGGACGACTCAGTGGCCGTAGGATAAAGATCAGACGGCTGTCAACAGCCAGTAACAAGGACATTTAAGCAGAGAGAGAGAGAGAGAGAAAGGAAGGCATACCTTGGTGAGAGTGTCCATTTTCCAAGACAAAGGCCATGATAAAGGAGCAGCAGCAGATCAACACACTAGAGAGAGAGATAAAGTGGAGAAGAGGAGGAGGAGGAGGAGGTCGGAAGAGCTTTACGAGGTGAGAGAGAAGAAATCAGGGAAAGCTGAGATGAGGAGGGAGGTGCTCTTATAGATAAGTTTTGAGGTAGGGTGGCATTGGTGGGTCCTATGGAATATTTATATATTGTGGAAAAGCCCCAAATTATTGTTGTTGGTAATGGTAAATACTACTGTAGCGAACTGTAGATAGAAGTGGAGGCTTGTCTTCACGCAGTTATACTGCCTACGGTGTCTTAGCTGAGACTAGGAGAAGATTGTTGCAATTATATACAATATAAGAAGAGAAGCAGAAGATTTTTTTTTTAATGATCATGAAAGGACATTGAGATAGTCAATAATTGATGTCTATAATAACCTTGAAGCACGTGCAAGCTTATCCAATCCTTCGGTGCATGTATTGCTTACTAATAGTCTCTTTTATTATTTGGAAGAATGATTTGACTTTTAGTCACATCATGGGTAGCATATATTGTTTATAAATGCTTCTGTTTGTGCTGTGATGCTGATTAGCTTATGGTCATGGCTACTGGTTTCAAGTGATTATACTCATTAAATAATCTCTTGAGTATACCATCAGAGAGTACATTCCTTGATCCTCGTTTAGGTTATTCACGTGCCTGTAGTAATTTATTAGTGCGTTGTTCTTGAGTTACACAGTGCAAAAACTAACGGATTGGTTGGTAAACAGTAGAGCATCCGTTAACAAAAGCAACGATTTCATTTGTTTCGATGGAGAGGGTAGCAGTACTTTCAGCAAAATATTTCGCTAGCCCAGGTGGTGAAGAGCCGACGTCGAGGTGCCAAACCTTCCGCTATCTGATGCTTTGCAAGGTTATATATTAGAAGAAAAAAACTAAGGTGGCATAGAAAATATTTCATATATAAATAAACATTACTTACTCTTTTTTTAATTATATATTTTTTTGTCAAACTTTGTATGAGATAAGTTACCTTACAAATTATGTATAAATGCCTATATTAACAATAATGACCAAAATACCCTCTTTTACGCCTAATCCATTTTCACTTTCTATTTTCTTCATTCAAGTACTGTTGCCTCCTACAAATTGCTTGATTTTGTGGTCGCACAATTAGTTTTAGTCTAAAATACTTATGATCTATCAAAAATGACTAACAAAAATAAGAAATAATTACACTTAGCCTATCCAAGAAAACTTTTTTTGTCCTGCAAAAAAAATCCCTGAACTATAAAAACTAGTGCTGTAATTATAACTATTTATTGTTAAAAAGCATGAGCAAATTGTAGCTATTTATTTTAATTACATTTGTCATTCAATTTCACACTATTTGTATGAGAGTATTTTAGGCCTTTCATCTTAAAATAACATTATTGACCACACAAATTCGCATTTTATATACAGGCAATCATCACAGTTTTATTAATGTTTACAATTAAGCAATAAAATTATAGAAATACTTAATTTGCATTTAAGAAATGCACATATAGTTATGTTAAAAAAAATCATATGAAAATAACACAAAGAGACGGTTCATAAGTATAGAAGTATATAACAATTACATAACGCGAAGAATACACTGGGAATAGTCTGCGACAGACTGCCGACCCAAAGCCCAGTCAATCATGGGCTGGGACCTGGGTGCATTGTATTTGGCATGGATCTAATGCCCACGTGCTCTTGTCAAGCAACTTTGCTATTGGGCATTCGCATTAGCATCAACCTCCTAATTGGTATCAAATTTAAGTACCTAACTACTCATTCCAATTTCGTACGGTCTAGGCTAAGGCGCCGCCATCGTCATGGGTTGGAGAGAGAGGAAGTGGCGGTTATGGGCGGAGGAGAGAGAGAAGAAGAGATAAAAAAAAACGCGCGTCGTGGCCGTTAGAGGAAGAGGGAGAAGTGGGAGGCGCAGCAATCGGGGGGGTCGTTACGAAGAGCTCATGGATGCGCCATTAGCCACAGCCGCGATCCACCGTCCACCTGTGTACACTCTTAGTACGAGCTGGTGGATCTTCGCCACGTACGCCCATGCGTTAGAGGTTTGTAAAACGGCGGTTGCCGGTTTATGTAAACTGGGGCCTTCTTTGGGATTCCCTCTGTTTTTAGAGAGAGAGAGAGAGAGACTGTTGAATACTGTTAGTAACATTCGGAGCAATCTTGTGCGAGTAAGTATCTCTTTCTAACACATGTTTGTCTTGTCTTCTTGTTCTCTCTCTCTTTCTCCCACCGTGCTTTAAATCGTACTCTTTTAGTTACTCTTGACTCTGTTCAGTTCTGCATTGAAGTAGATTTTCACTGCTATTGCGGTAATAGTTGGCATGCTCTGTTTTGATGCTAAGCTTCGGTTTTGTTTGGTATTTGGTATTGGTTTTAAGCTTATGGTAGAGTACAGCAGCCTGAAGTTTGGAATAGTAAGCCTAGATTCTGCATCCCTGTAGCAATAATTGGCAAATTAGAGTTTATATTCAGTTGATTCGATTCTTTGTGCAGGCTCAAGACTCGATCCATGGCGTTAAGCTTTCACTCCACTTGGGATCCCCTCTGCCATCTAAACGCAGAGATAGACCCCCTCCACGAACACCAGTCGGAAGTAGCCGATGCACTCGCCGGCTTCTTCTCCGACCCATTTGACTCCTCTAACCTCTTAATTGACTCATTATTTGAGTCACAACCAGACACGACCTCCACCCTCAACCACTCTTCTCTCTCGGCCCCTTCCATGCTGTCCCTACCACACAGCTCACATCAGCCGTGCCAAGACTTCGACGTCTACCGATGCCCGAAGCGTCCTAGGAGCTGCGGCGATCTTTACGACCCTTGTGATCTCATGTTTGAGGCCAATTCATACGCCGGCCCGGTCACCGGGACTACCCCGGAGTTATTGCCCGAGTTTGTAGCTTCACAGCCGGGGAAGAAGGCAAACGGCGGGTGCTTGTCGGCTCAGAGCATGGCGGCGAGGGAGAGGAGGAAGAGGATTAGCGAGAAGACCCAAGAGCTTGGAAAGCTTATTCCAGGAGGGAATAAGATGAACACTGCTGAGATGTTCCAGGCCGCGTTCAAGTATGTCAAGTTCTTGCAAGCCCAGGTTGGAATCCTTGGGCTCATGGGCTCTAATGTTCAGGTATATATAATATATTTTTGAGCGTTTAGTTATATTAAGGAATCAAAAACTAGTCGTGAGATGCATGGCGTACTTTTGTCTCATGGGCAGGAAAACAAGGCTGCGTATCACGGGGAGGAACAGCTTGGATTGCTACTTGGATCTACCAACGTGCAGGAGAAGTTGTATGGCGAAGGGAAGTGTTTGGTCCCGAAGGAACTGGTTGAGACATCGGCGAAGGACCAGGATATCAAATCCAACCCCTTGATCTCTAGAGATCTCGATCGGTTCATCGAGTCAGTTAGCTTATGATTGTTGCTGTGATAAATGAGTTTTTCCTCGTGTAGTTGTGTAATCCATCTAGATTAGATGGTTATTTATTTTTATTTTCCTTTCCGTTTTTATGCATATGTGTGTAATTACATGTTAACCCTCGTTGAATCTCTGGGATGTTACTCTCAGATGTCTAAATCATTATCAATTACCACATTTTTATTCCTCGTCTAATAAATAATCCAAAAAGCTATTTTTTATTCGTTAATTTCATTTTATGAAAAATCGTACGCAAATACATTTATTTAAAATCAAAACAGATTTTATAAGATTTCTACGCATAAGAAAATAGGGATATGTTGAAACAACGCAAGAAAAAAAATATAAGATCAAAATAAAACAATTGGTTATCTAATTGTAAATCTTGAAACGGTCTAGCTAGATATGATCATCGGGCGGGCCGGGCCGGGCTAGAATAGTCTAGCCTGTTACCGTCCGTTGGCCCGTGAGAGATCGGGCTAACCGGTCGGGCCGGGCCGGCCTGACCCACCAATCACTTGCCCAACCCATATTTTAACTATTTTTAGAATTTTTTAACTATTAGCTTATTTTAAAAAATATATATTTATATTCCTCCTAAATTAAATTTTTTTTAAATGTGTGCTTAAAATAATGCAAAATGGTATAATACCAAAATTTTTTACTGTAGCAGTGGTAAATCACTATAGCAGAAGGGCAAAGTACTGTAGCAGACGGGCGGGCTTTCGGGCCGGGTCGGGCGGGCAAAGAGCTGGCCCGTGCCGCCCATGGGTAGTTCGGGCTCGGGCCGGGCTGGGCCTAAACCGGGTTCGGGCCGGGCTTAGCCCCGTCCAAACCGGGCTGGGTCGGGTCGGGCACGGGCGAACTGGGCCATTTGAGTCTAGCTATATGGCCACATAGAAAAAACAATGAAAAAAAAGTAAACAAGAGGAAAATTGGCCTGATGACCGCCAAACTAATTTTAGAATCAAATAAAAAAGTACTATTTTCAAAAACTTTTTTACTTTTAATATTGAATTAACAAATAAATTAAAAAAATTATTTTCTTACTTATAAAAAACATATTTACTTATTTTTTTATATTAAAAAAAATCGCTTCACTAAAATATCGAGGCATACTTATACACACTCTTCTCGTTAGACTTCACTTTTTTTAGCCATACTTGAACACATGACTTAATCCCACCCAAAAGCACGCTAACAATTAGACGACGGAAGGTTCTCGACGTCCGCTCTCTTTAATATCTACGTGGCGCCTTAATCACCGTTGATCTCCTCAAGATGTTCGCTAGGGTTTCCTTATCGCTTCTCCCCTCTCCCTACATATACTCGCTATTGCAGCCCAAGTCTACATCTCTTTCGTTGTCCTTCCGCCAAACCCACCCTAAGAGTTATTGGTTCTTCCCCTTTCTCCACTAGAACTAGGGTTTCTTCCTCCATTTCCAGGTTTTGTTAGGGTTTTCTTGCGTCGTAGAACTGATTACAAGCGGATCTTTCGTAGCCGCCTCGTATGAGTCGACGCTAAACTCATCTCTTCTCCATCGTCTGCTTTTAATCATCTCTTTTTGGCCATTGCGGCCATTAGCAGATCTGGAGATATTTATACCTTTATTTTTTTCGTCGTATTTTGTTTTGGTTGATTTGTAGGAGGTTAGGAAGTGGGATAGTTGTTGGATTAAACAATAGGGAATTGAGGGAGGTGATGATCCTTTCCCCACATGATCGACTATGATCACACTGTGCGCTTTTGTTTTTCTCTTCTTCTTTGAAGCAGGAGGAACCAAGCCAGTAATTCTGATCCTTTTTCCCTTATTTCCACCGTTAGATCAGCAAATTTTTTGGGTCAAATTTTAAGTTATTTTTGTTAACTCAAGAGGATATGATGATCCTTTCCCCAGATGATCGAAGATGAACATAATGTGCGCTTTTTGTATTTCTCTTCGGAGAAACCAAGCCAGGATTCTGATCCTCTTACTTCGTCCTAAAATCTTTTGGTTTTTAATTGCCTTTTGTTTTTTTGGAAATAAAGCTGCAGTAGTTGATTGGTTCCATGGATGGATATGATGATCCTTTCCCCACATTATCGACTATGATTATAATGTGCGCTATTTGTCGTCCTCTTCGTTGAAGAGGAGATCAAGCCAGGTTTCTGATCCGTCATGAAAAATCAACTAGTAAATATGTTTATATATATAATTATCCTGTTCTTATAGATAGGGAAATTTTATCGATCGTCATTTTATGGCATAGCACTATTATACTCAGATGTGAAGATCTGAAGTGCGTTCGTTGGTTGGTTGCAAATAAGGAAGTTTGCAATAGTAAATCACGAAATGATACTTTGTAATTTTTTAAACAGAGTTGCTTAACTTTGTTTTTCTATTTTGGGAGAACCTCTTAGTTACTAATCAGAACAGGATAATTATACGGGAGATTGGATTGAAGTAGAATTATTCAGAATGTAAACTCTTTCGCAACATTGTTAGTAATCTAAGATTTTGAGTTTGTGCATTTGTTGTCACAAGCACATCCTGTATTAAATTGTGGAGATGGAGAGATATAGTTGAATCTGAAGTAATGTTTGAAAGAGAGACTAAATATGAAATGATAGTTGATTTGAGTGTTATCCATTCAGGAGTAAATATATAATTTTTTATTATTAATTTGGTGGTATGGAGATGAGAGAAATGAGAATGATTGTATTAGAATAAATAAAAAGTCAATTATTCTTAGTGTTCGCTGGCTTAGAGTTCGGTAACTATACTTAGCTGAGGCTGCAGCTCTGAAACAAAACAATTTCCTTTACCACATTTTCGCCATTCTGTTTTGATGAACCACAATAATATAAACATATCTTTGCCATTTTGTTAAGCCCCGACTTCAATTGATTTTGGGAATCATGGAGTCGTGAGATTTGAGGTAGGACTTCGGTCTGCTGTTCACTGTGGAGCGAAGTTCTTTGGATAGATTTCATTGGCCAATTAAATTAATTTCATATCTCAGAATAACACATTCATTTCTAAATAAATTCATTTGCTCAAGTCTTTTAAATCACAAAACTCAAAGAGTTCATTCCCTGATGAAATTAACTGAATTCCACTTACAAATAGTTTCAGGTGAAACCGTAATGAAGTATGTGGCTGACTTAACAGGAAAATGTATGTGCAGACTAGGGCTGTCAAAATAATCGAGTTGGCTCGATAATGCTCAATTAAGTTCGGCTGAGCTGAGCTTGATTATTAAAGTTAGATTTAAAATTAAATTTGAGCCAAGTTTGATCATAAGAATCGAATATATATATATATATATATAATATGAGTAATATTAAACTAATATGAATCATCAGATTAAATTTTTTTTATTCATTCAGAATTTTATCCATTATTTTTTAATATTTTAATTGTTTATAATTTTTTAATATAATTATTTTTATTACTTATAATTTATATTTTAGTTCTTTGTAGTTTTCTAATCTCGTTTAAGATTAAAATTAACTCGAGTTTAAAATTGGTTTTGAAATTATTTTAATTCATGTTTGATCATAAAAAAGGTTTCGAAATTAATTTCAATTCAAGCTTAATTAGAGCCGAAAAAAGCTTATGAAAAGATGATTCGATCTGCGAGATGCTTATAATTTAATAATGAAATTTCTATAATAATGCAAACAAGAAGAAAATTTATTGAGAGCATTCTAATATAATAATTGATCTCAAATGTACAAGCTTTAGCCTACATCCCTGACAAAATTCATGTCTTATTTCCTGAAGGAGCCAACTCAGCTCAATTCAGCGACACATGAAATTAGAAAAATAAAATAAAATAAAATTTGAAGTTATAATTCAGGTCAGACATTGCTGTCTAGAGCCCCCTTGAGAAGATGCAGCCCCTCTAGAGAAATGCTCCTTCGAACTCGCGATGTAGGAATTTCGATTCGAGGCGGTGGATCGGACGAGAAACAAACCACCACGACGGTCAAGTTATCGCAGGTGTTTCGCTTAAGCGCCTCCTGAACTAGCGCTCTCGAGCACCTCTCAGGATCATTGTGGATCATGAGCTCCTTCCTGACCATCGTCACCGCACATTGACTGCTCATCACATCCCAAAGGCCGTCACAGCCAATTACTAGAAACTCAGCTTCCTCAGTGAGTAAAGTCTCATGCAGGTCGGGTTCACTGCTCAAAGGAGAGAGACAACCTTTTGTGCCCTTCAAATGCCAATCGCCGAGGGCTCTCGATACTGATAGCTGACCATTCAGATAACCGTCGTAGACGAAACCCCCTAGCTTCTCAATTCTAAGCTTTTCACCCTTGCAGTTGGGTTTATGGTCCCTGGAGAGTTCAATGGCTCGACCACGCTTCCCTAAGACAGCCCGGCAGTCGCCTGCGTTGGCGATTAGCATAGTCCTGCACGGTGGAGCTGGGCTTAATAAGGCAGAGACATGGTAATTTACTAAGTAACTAGCAACAAGCATAGCAATATGATGTGAATCTATCTTGCATGGACTTGCATGCTGATTGATATGACTGGCATGGACCAACAATGATATGCTGAGGTCCAGTATGATGACAATGGACAGGAAAAGCAGCAGTGTCATTATTTTGTAGATATTAGATATATGGACTAGCCTAGTAGGCATGAATAATGAGATGGAACGGAAGGCAGAAAATAAAGGAGTAATGAGATTTAACATCTTTAATCTCCGTAGAATGCATGGATCCCAATTTGGTTGATAGTCATAATAAGGTCTGAAGTGATTGTAATGCAGAGAGAATTTGGTAGTGTAAACTGTGCAATTAGTCTCTTAGATGGAATGGACAATTGGCATCGAAACATACCTTCCAAAGATGAGGGCGACCAATGCCGTCGTTCCGGAAGAGCGGTCAAGAGAACGGGAATCTGCAAGCGCATGGTCAGCTTTTGTGAATGCACTTTTCATGGCTTTCTCCATGCTACTAGGAAAATGAGAATCCTCAGATATAAATTTGACAATGTTCATTCTAACGAAAGATGCAGCATCTTTACCACCATGGCCATCAAATACCTACACAAATAGATAGAACTCATCACTCTTTCAAATTACCACCAGCCATAACCATTCAAATCCATAATGGTTCCAACGGAGAGCAGACTCACGCCGTAGAAAGCACCGGGTGCCGGAAAATCTTTAGGCCCTCCGAGATACTCAACTAAATTATCTACGCAAATGTGCTCATCTTCCATGTACTTTTTCGGCCCGATCTCCGAGCAGCTTCCAGACCGAAACACCGGCAAGAACCCAGATTGCCCTTCCTGGGGCGACGTCAAGTCCAGGCTCCCAAACTCGAAGTCCTAACGAGACAGTGATTGCGACACAATAATTATTGCACAGGAAGAATCAGTACGAGCACCAGATTTCAGAGTCAAAGAGACATACAAAATCAGTTGAGCCAGCGAAGCGAACGGTGCTTGCGCGGTGAACGTGTGGAAGGTGCCGAGGGGGCTTCCCAACTTTCATCTCCTTCTTTTTATCAACACTCTCACGATCTTTGCAACCAGGGGAGGATCCATTCTCTTCATGTCCATACGGGCTGTCTAACATTGTGAGAGGAGGAGAGAATTCAGCACCTGCAACCATCTCCCATTGCAAAACATGAAGTTTTCTAGAGGAAAAAAGAATGATTTTTTCTGCTTCAATGCTCAATTCTTTACTCCTCCACACACTCGTCCTGTCTACCGATCCCAACTACATCAATTTGAAATCCTAGATTTCCTCAGATCACCAATACACTACAGCGATTGCCAAATTAGAACAATTGACGCCTAATTTGATAGACAATTTGTTCTCCCCTCTCAGATATGGCCTCCAAACTACAATGATCTACAAATGATAACAAAATCTCTTAAGTAGATCTCCAAAAGCACAAGATAAATATCTAGAATAACCAACAAAATGGAGCGATCTACAAGGACGTCCAACTTACTCGGATCACCCAGAGGCCATTCGCGATTACCTACCAAGAGCCCAAGATAACAATGCTCTTATTCAGCATCAATCGCGAAAAAATAACACCAAAACCTCAGCTTTTCGATACAATCTAGAAGGTTGTATGCTAACCACTCCAATCTAAACGATGACAGAGGAAACCCTAGAACAGATCAAATTCCCGGAAGAAAATTTACAGAAAATATATTCAAAATTGGTTTTATTCTTCATTCATATGACAAAAAAAGAAGAAAAGGACACTTCCATAATTCATCAATTTGCAGCAATATACATTGCCCACTCCTTCGAGTTTCTAGGAGAAAAAAGAATCGAAACAAAAAAATTCTCACAAGCCATCAGTGAAAGGAGGGGGTTGCAAAGGGGGGGGAGAGAGAGAGGAACTCGTTCTCTGTATGTACGGAAAACGCGGCGACTGGCGATCGGAAGTTATCCGGTGGCGGGAAACAAAAACTGCGACACGTGTCGACGCATAGAGGCTTTATGGGCTGTTGACTGGGCCACAGTTGTGGGTCCTCCAAATATGCCTGGTGATGGCGATTCCCACCCGTTCGATTCGCGCCTTGTAGGGAGTTTTGGACGATTGAGATTTCCCCTCTTATAGCTCGTGGCGATACGTAGCTTGTTTGTTTTGGCCTGAGATTAGTTATAAAAGTAATGGCTTATTAGTAATATTTTAATTTATGGCTACAGATGAGGTTTATTATTGTCGAGTTATTCGTTAATGGTCACATTTAATAACAAGAAGAAGAAGAAGAAGAAGAAGAAGAAGAAGAGGCTGTTTTCGAATACTAGTGAAGATATAAAGAAGCCACAGCAGCAAAGTTCCACATATAAACTAGAATGCAAACCAAGTGCAGTATTTTTCTTCGGATAAACAAAGAGAAAAAGCTTTAACAAGGCCAAATGATCTTCTTCATGCTCACAAGAAAACGCGAGCTAGAGCAATGGCTGGTTGGGCATTTGTCCGATAAAGCCAATCGCAGAGCAAGGATGAGAACGATTCAACTTTGCCATCAGATTAAAACACCTATTTTGACTGCTCGAAACCTGGTCACCAAGAAGAGGAGCAATATAAGCATAAAAGACATCCAAAGCAAATGACAAATTTAAGATGCATGAGGTATGACACTATCTCATCAAAAGGTTTGTACTTTGTATAGGTTTCTAGCAAAACTAGCTACTATTCCTACTTTCTACCAAGATAATTTATATAGCTAAATAATCGATACAAGTGCTCCACAATCCAGACCATACCTATCATTTGTGATACAACAAATGCCTTAGGTGGTTCTTTATAGATAGAGCACAGGCTGCCGAAGAAATCTTGGTGTCTTTACAAAGGTCATTCAATGGCAGCCAGAGAACTCAGTATAAGCTCATGCAAAAGATCCAGCTTACAGAGCAGACGTGTGGGTAAAATTTAAGATAAGATCTTCAGCAGGTCTCCTGACAGCAGTATTACGTTTAACATGCTACCACCCAGAACTGTACAACGTAGTAAGAAAAACTAGCGTCCAAGGACACTAAATACAAAATTAAATGAGGATATTGTGTGTTGCAGATGACATTACTTTTGAGATGTAGTATTGGTTTGCTCCATGAGAGATAAATGGGCCAACTTGGGGTCACAGACTCAATGCAAGTTTCAGCAGTAAAGTTTTCTTAGCCAGTTGAACTTGATCTATCTGACAAAGACTGGAACGAGATCACCAAAAAGAAAAAGAAAACAAATGAACATCATATCCTGCTAGTTTCATAAGCATATTCAACTGGATCGCATCCTCAAAAACAATTATCTTTATGGCATGATTGACAGAATAGTGAAGGACAACAATCTAAATTATGGAACAATAATTGCATTAGCAGCAAGTTGCTCAAAAAAAGGAAGAGAAGGGCAAACCACCATGTTGACTTCAGTGCATTTCATTCCCACATAGTGAGCCCTTGCAAAAGCTTGACTGAACATATATCTCAAAATGTTTGTTTCAAAGGTATCTGACATGAAAATGAACTCTTCAACCGATTTGACTTCTTGAAACAATAAGAAAAATCATCAGCAGAAGAAAAAGAGAAAAAGAGAGAAAAAGAAAATCAGAGACCACTTTACCTTGACTCTCTGTCAAAGCCCTTGTGTTAGGATACTCAACAGAAATGCTTCAGAATCAATTCGTCTGATCCTCCCCAAGAGACAAGCAACCTGCGATAGGCAATTTGCATGTTCTATACATATAAGCAAAAGATGCAACAATATTAAAATTGAATGACAAGTCAGAGCATGATAACTATGTGATGCTACACTAGTAGTCTTGTATTGACATCATTTGGTGAGACAAAACTTCATTTTCTAGTGGTTGGAACTAGAATAGTGAGAAGTATGATCATTGCCTCATCTTATCAAAACTCATATAATTTAGGTTTATATAGAGACCAAGAATTACAACAGACTTGTTTGAACATTTAGGATGTATTTGACATTACTTTGATCATTTCTTTTGTTTCTTTCTATCAAGAGTACGAATTTCTGATGCTTTTGTTTTATGCTGTGCAAAATCTGTCTGACATTATGTGAAACTTATCGTAATTTCAGTTTCAATTATTGTGATTCTGAGAAAAATAAAAAGAAACAGTGCCAAACATGTCCTACTAAAATGTTTTCGTTATTTACTGGACAAGTCAACTATATTAACCTTTTTCATTAGAACAGCCAACATATAGGAGAATGATTTGCCATACCTTCAAGTGTGACCAAATCTCTAATTTGAGCATTCTCACCAGCAGTCTCACTTTATTTCCCATTTGTTTGCACATGATGCTGATTAATATTATCTTAACATGCACGAAAAACAATAATAAATGTACCTCAGTACCATTAAAAAACTTAAGAATCCGATCACAAAGGAATCTTTCTTAAACCTGTTTGGGGCATCTCTGACTGTTGCTGTTCCACTTGGTTTTGCTGAAGTCGTCTCTCTCTTTCTCGTTGACGGCGTTCTCTTGCATTTTGTTTACGCCGTTCCCTACGCTCAGCTAATTGCTCTTCCGATAACTGAGCCAAGTGATTTCTCTCAGAATATCTTCTTTGTTCTCTACGCTTAATTAATTGTTTCTCAGCAGTTTCACATTGCTCTTGTTCTCTCTGCTCCCCCATTTGTTCTTTACTCTGAGATAATAGGTTTTCTTGTTCCCTGTCAAGTGCACCTTCTTCAATTTCCACATGAACATCATTTTCATGCTTGCATTCTTGGTGTTCTTCCCCTCGTTGGCTTTTCTCCTTATGCATATCTGGTTGTGTTTCCATCATTATGGTGGACAATCACTAGACTGGATCACTACAATGTCTTCATTGAACAAGAAAATATATTCTCTCCAGATTTTACATACCTTCAGCTGGAAATGCCACAATATGTTGATCAATTTTGCTAGCTGTTTCACTCCCTCTAACATCTGGATGTGTAAGATATTTATCTGTAGTAAATTTAGCGTGACCCAAAAGTAAGTGCACATGCAAAAAAATAAAAATAAAATAAAAGAGATAAAATAGAAGAAGAAAAATAGACCTTGAGAACCTCCTTGGGTTATCTCCAACAGAGGTTCGATTTGAAAATCCTGTGCTGCTCTTTGTTGAAGGGACCTATCTCTTTTTCTCTGACGGCGTTCTCTCTCCCTCAGTTTTCGTCGTTCTCGATGCCTAATTAGTTGTTCTTCGTTCATTTGAGCTAATCTATTTCTCTCAAGTTGCCTACGCTGCTCTCTTTTCTCTATTATTTTCTCCAAATGAGCACTATTGTCATTGAGATTTTGCTGTATCCGTTGTTTTCTTTGTTGTCGACGCTTCTCCCTTTGCATTATCAACTGCTCCTCTGTCATTTTAGCTGCTCGCATTCTTCTGTGCTGCCTTTGATGCTCTTTTTGTTCATCTGTCATTGAAGCTCTCCTTGCTCTTTCACGTTGCCGTCGCCTTTCTCTCTCATCCTCCGTCATGAATTGCCGTCGATACGTATGGTATTCCCTCTGCTGCTTTCTTCGCTCAACCAGTTGTTCGGCTGTCATCTGAGCTCTTCGTTCTCTTTGATACTGGCGCCTTTGCTCTCTCTGGTCACTAGTCAATGCTCTGGGCGTTTGAGTTTCTTGGAGTTGATCCTTGCAAGAGTTATCCTCCATTACACTATTAATATTCTAGCATATCAGTATGTGAGGAGAGGGATTTGTAATTGCCCCCAACGCAAAAATTAGATCTTGTTTATGACTACTAATTAGTGATTCAATTCGAAACATTAGTGAAGAAAGAATCATGAAGAAGACACAGAAGATTTAAATGGGTATTAAAGAAGTCACCTTTTCTCTTCTTTTCTGTCAGTCAAATCGTCAAACGGGTGTAATGCACATATGCATGATTTGCTGCATCTCTCGCCTGATCAAGGATCGAGAACAAATCGGAGGAGAGAATCCATAATGCTAGAAAGCAAAGGATTAAGGTTGACCAACCTAGGGTTTTCTAATCCAAAGAGCTGAGAGATTGGAGTTTCGGGGAGAGAAGTGGCCGCCGCCGCGAACGGAGATGGAGACGAAGTCCCCGGCCCCGAGCAACGAATACCATCACGGCATCACCTCGCTACTCGAGGATTTGCTAGTAGTCTCAGAACAGCCTGCAGCTAATGATTGCAGTCGGACACAAGACAGCGCACACCAAAACTACAAATCCTATAACTACACGTAAAATTTTGAAATAATAAATAATTCAACTTAGATCTCGTAAATTATATCTTAAATTTGACTTCTTTATATTAAATTATCATGTGACTCACGTATTAGTAAATTTATAACATTTATATCCTTATTTTTTAAAACAATAAATGTTAATGTAAAGCAGCAATTCTATCTTATCAGCCTTTTCGATTCAAAATTTTTAAATAATTTAGGAGTAATATATATTTAAAAAAATAAAAAATTTAGAGGGTATATATAAAAATATGCAACAGTTTAAGAGGTCTAAGTTTTCTCTCATTTTGGTACCAAATCCTCTATGAAATCATGTCACCCTCCTAATACCAATATGCCTGGATATGAGTAATTAATTACTATGATTTAGAGGAGTTTCATTAGTTTTTCTCCTGCCAAAATAATTAAAGCACGATAAACAAACGTGGACATTCAATGCTAAATATTTATGCTATTATAGTCATTTCCTTTTGCTTTTTGGACCTAAACGATACCATTTATTCACTTGCATCTTGCTGGAAGATTTAACATTACATTACTTTCATAGAGGATTTTGCCGCTCAAAATTTTCGATCTTTTGAAACAAATATTCTGCTATCTGATACCCTCATTAACAGGGAGAAATCTTTGTGGACAAGAGAGCAACAAAGATAGAGGAAAAATTAACTTCTAGGCCTTTGCTCTTTTTGAGTTCTACAATCTGAACTCTGAACATCTTGCACAGTGAAGTCCTACAAGCAAATGCTAGAACTTCTAATAAGTTCAGACTAAGATCGACATGAAGATTGTCGACCAAAATGCGAGGGCGATGGCGGCGATCAAGTAGGTCCAGAGGAAGATGACAGAGCATTCTTCCTGACCTACATCAAACAATTGAGCCATTGTACCTACATTGATGTTTTCCTTGTTTTAGGCATTCAACCAATAGCTAGAGAACATAATGTAACAGTAATAAGACAGCAAACTTCCATACCTATACTCATGGCTGGAGGTAGAGTGAATTGAATCAGTAGCACAAAATGATATAGTGGAGATGGTGGAAGAAAGCCAAGCTGACTGGCTAATTTTACTACAGCAATGCCAAAGAGTGGAAGGATTGCGTAACGCACAGCGATGATTGCTGAAATCACTGAAGGCTTTATCACTGACTTGTGGAATCCTGGACATGGAAATGCAAAGCATAGTTCAGGGAGAAACTTAATGAATTATAATAAAAAGGAGCTGTACCTCGAGTTAGATTGCCTCCTAGGATAAGAGTAACGCAAGGTATCGTTCCACCTCTGCGTCCATATTTGCAGAGAGTTATAGAATCAGTATCAGAACTACAGCAATGTATCTTGGGAACAATTTAAACTAGATGAGATAGAGGAACTTATTACCCTAGTATTGTAATTGTGCTTTTGATTACCCTAAGTGGGGCAGCATCTCCTATGAGAAGTGATTTTAACCAAGGAGTTGCACCGAAAACAAAGCCAAGTACCTGAAACATAGCAAAGGCAGTTTTCGTATGACACTGCTCGTGTAAATCTACTAGTACATGTTGCATTCATAAGTAATACCGCTGCGATTGTAGGTGGAGTTATTAATTCTTCTGCTATCCGATGGACACCATCTTTTAGAAGTCCTTTAAGTCTTCCCCAAAAGTGTGATGCGTTACTTCTGAGAATTCTTTTCGACAAAAATGGCACAACCTGTATTCTTCAAACATGTGTATCAAGTTAATCCAATCCAATCTCAGAGCTCTTACTCTTTCTTATTTGAATATTGAACTAAGGTTGGTGTAATTGTAAGAAATCAATTCTGAGAATCAATTATAAGGCAAGACAGTTCAGATGGCATTTGAGATCTCATATGAAGAGGACTAAAAGATTTGATTGCGCATACTATTTGGTGTTCCAAATCTTCCACAGGTTTAGTTGAAGAAAGAAGTAAATCCTCCTGATAATTGCAGCCTTCTTCTCTTTCTCGATGAGCTTTCGCGCTTTCCTCAGAATGTTCATTGCCATTGTGGATCTCACCATATAGAAGAGCTGATTTCCTTACAAGACGATATGCATGTGTCCATATGAAGATACCACCAAGCTGCATGAACAAGAGAAGGATGTACAGAAAAAGATCTAGAGAGACACAAGACTCTAATGCAAGTAGAGAGGGATTGTCTTACTGCCATAGAGAAAGATACATAAGAAAGTCCATGAGAATTGCATACTTTGGGTTCCCCAAATGGACTGCCATCCTCATTGCAGATAGCTGGGATAACAATCAAGGGCAAATTGCCCAAATTACCTGAAGAGAATTAGAAATTGATCAAAGTTTTATCGACCATCAAAATTTCTTAAAAGAGATTCCGATGATCGCCTTACCTGCGGAGCAGCTAGCTATGATTATGCCTTCAAGGTAGTGTTCAGGTTTTAAGATCTTAACTGCTATCCACCCTAGAATGCCCCCGATAAAGAACGTAATCGCAATGTTAACGGGCATAAACCACCTTACAATTTAGAGAATATGTAGTCATTTTTGAAAACCTCCGATCACTTGAGAATTAGAAGAAAGCTTGATGCTTACCAAGAAATGATGTCTTGTAAAGTAACTGTCTCTGCAAGGCTTGCAAATACAAGAGCTGGAGCAAAGACCACAAAGACAATCTGAAGGTGCAAACAAAAGTTAAAAACTTGAAAGAAAGATACAAGCATTTTCATGGAGGAGATTGGCAACACGAATCTGGAGCAGATCATGCTAATTTTTACCTTGTTTATGTACTTCCTAGCTTCAGCTGACAGTATGTTGCAGTATTTAGATGCAAGAAAAGCGCCAAGTAGTCCTAAGAGCAGGATCTGCAGCACTGGAGCTGATGCTACAGCAAAAAGAGAGAAGAAATCCATCTCCTCCTCCTCTTCTAGGCTCAGTTCCTCAGTCAAGCTCCTAAATATATATCTTCAGAAATAAAAAGGCCATCCTTAATAATAACTTCTTGCAGCAAAATTAAATTATGTAAGTCTCATCTGGGTCAGTTGGTATTTAGATTCTTTTTACAACCAGAACAAGTCCACTTAGAAAAAAGAAAAAAAAGAACTGCCTTCTCACATATTTGCTCCTTACACCACTATATTTTTAAGATTTAAAAATTAAGCCTTCTATTTTCATAAAATATTCCTAGAAAATACTATGAATTAGATTAATACTAATAAGGCTTGAACAGGTAGCATAAGATAAAAAAATAATCTGTTCATTTTAAAATTGAAAGTTAGTCCTTGTCTTTTAGCCTTCTTTCTCCTCCATTTCAAAATGTATCATTTTATTGTTAGGTAAGATATTTTAGGTTAACTGAGGGTATTGTGTTAATTTTCATAGTGTGGTTAGTCTAATCTAAGAGTTTGATTAAGTTCACTTAGCAGAGCTAGTGTTTCTTATAAATATTAGTTAAAAGATAGGTCTCAATTTATAAATATTAAGGTGTAAACTACAAATAGCTGAAAAGATGGGATCTTAAATGTAAATTTCCTTAAACAAATTAATAAACTCTTCTGACCAAAAAGAGCCCCATGTCTGCTGCAGTGGTCCATAATCCATTTGAATGATTAATCCCAGAAGAGAGAGAGAGAGAGAGAAAGACAGAAAAGGGAGAAGGAAAAAAAAAAGTAAACAAAAGCAATTGGGTAGGACCAATTCTGCTAGCTCCGGCATCGAGTTCTAATAATAATTTTAAGTGTGTTTAAAGCTTAAACTTGATAGTTATCCATACAGCAACTTGCCACCGCGTATCGCACTTGGATAAACTGTTTCATATTCTTGTCTCAATCTAAGGAGTGCGATCCACTCCGTCATAAGTATCTCCTGCAATCTTTAGTGCAGTAGGAATAAATCGAGTATCTAAAGATTACACCGTGCATAGAAAGCAGCAGATGCAATGGAGTAGTACGAAATCTGTGGGTATTAAGTCCTTTTCTGTTATTATTGTATTGATTACTTTCTGTTTTCTTTCTCTCTTGTTTGATTCCTCGTCTTTAGTCAATGGATCTTTCCAATCTTTGCACGACTATGTTTCAAAATTAGTGAAATGAAAAGAAAAGAAAAAATGTTGCCTTATTTATTTATTTTTTTTGGCTCATAACCACCTACATTTTGATCTTATTTCTTGACATATTTGCAAGAAAGTGCTTTATCTTCATTCTTAAGAGAGATCATTATGCAAAAAGAGGTTCTCGCTTTGTGTTAGTGGATTTGGTTGGTCATGGGTAGTTAATTAATACAAGCAGACAAGTTACATACATGGGGGCTCAACCACTCTTGAGATGTTTATAGGAGATTATGTAGTAATTAGTGGAATGTTAATGCATGCAGGTACCATGCAAGCACTTTATGATATCATAAGAATTTCTTTAAACAAAGTGGTTAAATCTGCAGATCTTAGCAGCCAACTTCTGACGTATATATCACATAATTATCTTTCTTCTGGGAACAAAGGAATCCAAAAGGAAAAGTTTAAGTTGAAGAAAAGGAAAGCATAGGAGAATAATTCCTCCAGTTCTGGGATGCACCATAAGATAAAGAACGGTAGATTCTTTTTTCTGCAAAATTTAGCTCAAGTTTCAAATCGATTATAGAAATGAGAGAAGCACATTGAGTTCATGACCGATTTGACTGGCAGAAGAATAAGTTTCATATGAAGCTGTAAACCAAGTAGGTCCAGAGGAAGATGACAGAGCACTCTTCTCCTACATTAAAACAGTAGAGATAATTTACCTGCGTTGCATTCGTAATACTTATATTGACATAGTAACTGCATACTGCATAGTAGCAACGGATCGAGAAATATCATTTGAAAATTCGTAGCAGGAATAGAATTGAATACCAGTGGCGGGAGAGCAAATTGTATCGGTAGCACAAAAATGATAGAGAGGAGATGGTGGCAGAAAGCCAAGTTTGATCAGCGGAATTGTTCTACATTATAAAGACTTGCAAATTTCTGTGTCAATTGTTACTTGGCATAAACCACCTTTAAATTTCAATCCCAAACTCGGTAGGTTGTTGTCGATTTCTCGTTGTCGGGTTGTACTTTCTTTTGGCAGCCACTAGGCGAACTTGGTACTGGAGGTTCATCTACTCCATCGATGGTGGGCTCTCTGAAGCTGTGGCAAATAAAGATTAAGTAAACGCTTGAAGCACTGCTCAAAAGATAAAGTAAATATGCAGAAGATAACTGGGAGACTTGTAACTATCACTGTAGCTCTCGATCAGACTTAGAAGGTGTACACTGTCGTCATTTTCCGAATTCTTCCAATAGTTGAACACATAGCTTCTGCGATTTTTTTTTGCAGATGACCCGGAAACGATCTGCTTTGCCAGTAGATTACAAGTACTTTAGATCTCATTAAGTGGAATTGTTCTACTACTAGATTACAAGTACCAGTAGTTATCTTGCAGTTGTCTACACCTAAAAATTAGCTTGTTCCTTTTCATATCAATGAGAATTAATACTTGCAATAGTCGTCCTGCATTCCCATCAATAGATTCAGTCGACAGGCAGAAGCAAAGCCTCACGATCATTATGACATTATGCCATTATTCGTTTCTTCTAGTGTGAATGCAAGTCTCCTCGCTTGACTCTGAACGGGTCGATAAACCATTGTCATTGTGAAGTTTCTCATGTATAATAGCAGTTTCTTCATACGATAATACGTATCTGTCCATATGAAGATATACCCGAGCTGTATGAATAAGAGAAAGATTGCTATAACATTAATTTCAAGAGAAGCCGATGTAATTTTACTGCCATACATAACGGAGACATACGAGATTCCATGGGACTTGCAACTGCTGGTTTCTTCAAAGGGACTAGCACCCAGAATGAGTAAATAACCTGGAGTAGGATAGACAGACAAAAGAATAAGTTTAATGAGAAGCCCTTTAAAGAAATTGAATGGAGTGAGACGCACGGCAGGTTTTTTTTTTTTTTTTATACACCGAAAACACTAGTACAACACGATAAATTATTACTGATACAAACAAATATATGGTTAAATAAAACCATTTTAATAAAAATATCATTATCTCGTTACTTGACGACGTATGCATTTGCGTTATATTCATCCTTCGTAGGATAAGCAACGTACAAATGATCAAATTTCACATATCACACTACATTCCCAACTCAACCTGTATAGAGATATACTTGTTTACCTCTATATTTACCATTCCAAGATGTTTCTATTTCCTTGCAGTGTATGGTCTATCGTATATTTTAATCGACAGCATAACGACAGTTAGATGTCCAAATTGTAACAGGATAGAGAATGCAACAACTAACTACTCAAATATCTTGATGATCATAATTTGCCCCATATACAAACAAGATGAGGACTAAGATCCAAATAGATTTTCTCTGACATTGGCAAAAGAAAAGATCAAGTTCCATCCGGACAGCATATCCGAGTCATGCAGGCAAATTCTACATTGCAGCTTCAATTTCATCAGATTCTACAGCAGCTCCATTTGGTTCATCGTCTTCTCGGAGCTGAGAGGAAACACCATCAATGGCTGAATTCAGTTGCGCAATCTTCTCCGTCAATATCTTCCTTGTCTTCTGTAACAGTCAGTAGCCACTTAATTAGCAGCGTAGCTTGAAGCAGATCAGCTTAGATTATATAATTATACATGCCTTAAAGATTCAAGAAGAGGAGAAACTTGCATTAACAAGATAAAGGTGTTTAGATCAGATATCCTTCATGACAAATAATTTAAAAAAAAATGAAGTCTGCTTATAGAGATTAAAATTTATACATCTTTCACAAGTTGAACATCGACTTTAACCTATAAAGCAAAAGTTAACCATCAATCGAGAGATGAATGTCAAACATTGAACTGCCTGATGAGCTTTCAACATTATCCTTCGTTTAGAAAAGGCATTTTTAATCAGCAAATTATTTGCCAATAAGTAATAAACGGAGTAACTAGTGACATATACCTTTTCCCATCACACCCAGTCACCCATTAAACATGAGAAGGCGGCAGTGGAAATAGAAAATAATGCATTTGTAAAGGAGAATTATAGGTCAGATTCATCCCTAAAGGGTGAGCCTAAAGTTGATAGGACATATATTGAAGATCAACTCACCTCCAATGCCTTTTCCTCATCATATATGAATTTTGGCAACTTCCTCATCAAATCTTTCCTGTCAGCACCAGCCAGCGTTTTGCTTATCTGAAGTGAAATATTTGACCATCTAGTTCAATGAGGTCAGGATGAAATCATACTTTTCATCATATAGAACTAACAAAATCGGTATTACTAAAACAAAGTACACTTGCATATCCTTCTTCATTATCACAAACTATATCAACAACCAGCACTTATAAGGTAGCAATGTGTTTGAAGAATAAAAAATGGCTACGCATGCTTCTCAGCTGAAGAATGCTGACCAGATTAGGAGTTTCAAAGTTCCGAAACTGAAAAGTTTGGGTTCATCAAATGAACTTCAAATTGCTTAACTTGAATGAAAAAGTATAGATAACTCAAGAAACAAAACCTGAGGTGCATAGACACAACCAAGAGTTCCCACTATAATGCCTCCAAGAACAAAGCCCCCAACAAAGATACTTGCACTACTTGGTCTTCCGCCTTCCCTGCTTCAAATTTTATAAAGAAATCTTTATCAGATCAAACTTCCATTCTGTGAGTGACTTTCAAATGAAGAACAATAGGTAAGGAAATTCAAATTTGAAACTTGAAACTCTCTGATGTTAATGTCATGAATCATCCTATGCTCATTTAGCTCTACTTAGAGCCATTTCCAGCCATTCATTGTAATTTCCCTTTAACTACATCCAGGTAAGTTCTTTTCCAGTATACCTCTTCTCTTGGACACTTGCATCTGAAATCAAAGCCCTTTCAAATTTATCTTGATCTCACTTACTCGAGAGTCTGAGACAGAAATTGAAAGAATAAAAAGTGCTACAGTGTTTTTGAAGCCTTTCTTGGAACTATGCCTTTTGAAAAAGAAATTTAAGCAAATAAAAGTGAAGTTTTTTAAATAAAGAACTTATAAGATTTCACATGATACACATTATAGTCTGTTTAGTGTGCAAACATTTGTAAACATTAGTCACAAACAAATTAGACATCTTTAAGTCTTCAGTAAGACTTAGGAAATTATTGATGACAGAAAGGTAAATAAACAGAAACAAAGTACAAGACCTACAATTTTTTTATTACCAGCTATTCCAGTAGAATAATCATCTAATGGCCTCTAGGTCAACAAATTACAGTACCTAAGGCCAGCATGAACAACTCTTGATCTCCTGGAAGTTGCTGATTTGGTTTTCAACTGGCGGATGGGAATGAACGAAAAGTTTGAAGGGCTTACGATTGAAAGATGTTTCCTCAATGGCTTTACCGCTCCACCTTCAGAAACAAAACAACGTGGGTGAGGATAGATGTTATCAACCCAAAAGGATGTCAATAAGATTAACTACAACATGGTTTGATGTCTCCCAATGTATATAAAATTAGTGATACATGCACTTCAAACGATCAAATGACTGTATTCTATGTTGCATATCTTATTCTGGTACCTTAAAAAGGGGGAAAAAGAAGTAAAAGCTTCTTTGCTCCAGAATATCATGGAAAGTAGTAGTTTGGGAAAAATGTAGATGATCAAAATTAATTAGTATCTTGGTAACAACTAATAAAACTATAATGCACCATCCAGTCAGCATCACTATCACTCGATGGTTATAATGAAGTTTTCTACGTATACCATGGCATTTTCACCTCCTCAAGATCAATCTCATTTCAAGAACAACTTCGTCCATAGAATAGGGTGATACAACTACAACATATATAAAAGTCCTTACCAAAGATTGAGATATCTCATCACTAACTATTTATCTCAGAACCACGTATATAAAAGTAAACGGTAAATCTACAGTGAGAAGATCAGGACGACACAGCTAATACAATCCAAGTTGGTAGCTGGAAGAGAGAATCAAGTTCCACCATAAATCAAACAAAAACTCTACAAATCTTCCAAAAATTTAACCTAATTCATTTATAAACGCACTAATCAGCCTAGGGATATCCATGGATACGGATTCAATAGATCCGAGCTGGAAAGGAGGAGGACCTACGAGGAGAAGATGGGAGCCGCAAATCTCCGGCGGCGATGCGCGAGTTGGCGAGAGCGGCCATGGCGGTCTTTTACCTCCCTCCCTCCGTCTCTCAAGAAACAAATAATTGAAAAAAAACTACCAATCGGAAGAGAAACGGAAAAATATCAAGGAAAAGGGAAGAAAAGCTCCTCGGAAATATCGCCTCAAACTCTACGTGGCGATCTCCTGTTTTTGTTTTGATCGGAGCCACCGATGAGATCGATAGGCAATTCTGGGCCCAAATTTAGCCCAAAGGAATTGAAAATAAGGCCGAAATTATGGCAAAATGGTTGGCCCCCATTGCTTTCTCTCGGTATTTATTATAGACTAAAAGAAACTTTCTATTAACCCCTTTTCTTAAATTATTTATGACTCGAACCCTGAGTTTTTGGCAATTCCAAATCAAACCCTTATATTTATAGTCTTGAGTTAAACAAACTGTGATCACTCCACATTTATTTGATACTTTTGCAATGTGTTGAATACTTGAATATTACACAAGGTATTTTTTTAGATAATAATCTGTAGAAACAGAGGTCCAACTGAAAAGAATAATGGGGTAAAATATAATTTTCCCTGTAGACTAATATATCTAGAACTAGAAGTAGATGCAAATAAGAGATTTTAGAAGAGCAGATATGCTAAAAAAAACACCACTTTTTATTTATTTATTTGCAAATGGCCGCTAGATTCATGGAAGTTGGCGGTGATTGTCATAACCACCCCTTTGTTTAACTAAGGAGGTGGTGCACGGATTGGAATCTTGCCTGAAAAATTAGGATCAATCCAAATAATAATAGAGCAAAATGTAAATTAATGTTGATCTGAGCGTGATTTCTATCAATTGACACATGGAAGAGATTGGAATGACACTATAATATCCAATTTTTATCAGTGAGAAAGAGTCAAGGCAATTGCCAATTGGGAATAAAGTAGTATAGATAATTAGGAGCATCCTATTTGAATAATTGTTGCTTGGAGGGTCACCTACTCCTCTCTTTGGATTTGGTTCTCATTGATGAGATATGGTGGATAGGATGATTAAAGACATATATTTGCATCAAGCTATCATTGTCATGATCTACCTTGGATTTAAAATCAATGAAGAAAATGATCCAGATTCTAGCTCAAAATTTGGGGGAAAAAGATATTGATTTAGAGGAGAGCCAAAAGAAAGGACTTAAAAATTCCAAGGCGTTTTCTGTAAATAAACGATTAAACGAGGAGTAAATAGTAAAATGACAGCCGGCAATAGAGGTATGAGCTATCACTTCGGAAACGGGAGGGGAAACTCCTCGGTAAATGCGTAGAGAAAAACCCTTCACCTTCCTTCCAAATTCCGCGGCCTACGCCGTGGACGATACGTTCAAACAAACTGCCCCCCCCAAACTCCTCGGGCGGCGAAGTCAAATCGAGAGGTTTAGGAGTAAAGATCGAAACCAAGGGAGTTTAGAAGGAAAGCCCTGCTAGTTTTCACTACCAGTGTTCGGTTGAAGCATAGCAGCAGTGGATTTTGTGGCATTTGGGTCGATGTAAGCCATCGATTTTGGCATGTAATGCTGTTGGTATTTTGCCGATCTGAATTTGGTGGAAATGGCGAGGCGTCACGGGTGGCAGCTTCCAGCCCATACTTTCCAGGTTTAAAGGAATCTCTCTTCTTCTTCTTTTTTTTTTAATTTTTTTTTTGTTTCCTCTTTAAATTCCCTGGAATTCTTTGTTGTTGACTCTGTTTGATCTCTTGAATGAGATCTTTTGGGATGTTGTGAGAAGTTCGTGTAATGTGGCCTGACTTGTTCTTCATGCGCTTCTTTTTTCTCCCCCTATGTATTTTAGAACTTTTAATCTCTATATATTTTCGAACTTGAATTCCAAAAGTTATACAATGAGAAAAGTAAGGTTCTTTATGAGTGGATAAAGCGGTATACGCCCTTGTAATATAAAGTGATTTGCTATTGTAAAAGATAAATTGTTGAACAAAAAATGGGATAGGATCTCTATAGAAACCAAGTAATTGCTTTAAGAAAACTTCTTGGTTGCATTCATGGACCATAGATAAAGACTCATTCCTTTTGTGTAATTTCATTTCAGTTATAAAAGTTCTTTTTTTCTTCTTTGACAGGTAGTGGCTATAACTGTGTTCTTCTTGCTTTCTATTGCATTCTATGCTTTTTTTGCGCCATTTCTTGGAAAGGACTTATATGAGTACGTCGCCGCAGGTGTTTATAGTTTTTTGGTAAGTATTCTTCTTTCATGTTACCAATATCTGCGATAAGGAGCATCCTATGTTGATAAGATTAATCCTGCCTCTTAACATCTTTAACTGTTATTTCAGGCACTGTCTGTACTTATATTCTATGTTCGATGCACTGCCATAGATCCTGCTGATCCTGGAATCATGATTGGCTTTGATGAGTCGTTGGCTCTGGCTCAAAAATCACAAAGTATGTTCCCAATAGCATAGTCATTTTACTTGCAATCTTCACATCTATGAGAGATGAACTTCTCATGTACTTCTTGTTTCTTGTTTCTGTAAAGGGGATGGAGGATCTCTAGAGGAACCCAGCAAGATAGTGTTGAGAACTGAAGATAGTATTCCGAAGCATAAAACCTGCTCAGATTTTTCTTGTTTCTGTTGTGCTATTTTTGTTAAAGAAGATTGCCGCACAGATGAGGATGTTGGCCAGCAACAAGATAGCGGTGATGAGGCACTGTTTTGCACACTGTGCAATGCTGAGGTACTTCAGCCTCATTCTTATTCAACCTAGCATAAAATAATTCTTTCTTACATTAGTAAATTGATTTATTCTTGCTGGATGTCAGCATTATACCATGGTGCCACAACTTTTATGTCTATCATCATTGGTTATTGACATCTCTATCGCACTTGTTCCATGCTATAATGTCTCTGGAGTGTTCTTCTCTAGTTGCTATTTTATTCTTTTGTACAGAATTTTAAAAGATATTGCAATGGAACTTTTCTTGGGTGGGAATGAATTGAGGAAATGATTGTGCAAAATAATAAATTTAAAAGCCACTTTATTGACACCTGACAGCAAAGAATATGAAATGCATTTATAATGGAAATAGAAGTAACGATGCTTTGTCATCTTAATTATTCAAGGTTAGGATATTGCATAACATGTTTGTGGCGGCAACAGGCTAGTATGATACTTCCTTTCACAGATAGTAGCTTCTTGTTTTAGTTAAGAGAACTAGTCTAACTAATTCTGCATGATATAAAATGAGAATATTTATTAGATGAGTGCTGACTTATTTTGACTCCAAATTCACAATTTTCTGTTAATGAGACTATTTCAGTTTCATGAGTGATTGGCTATGACATTTTTGCCATCTAACAGTTGTGACCTCTTTGCTAGGTGCACACATCTAGCAAACACTGTAGAAGTTGTGACAAATGTGTAGATGGATTTGATCATCACTGCCGGGTATGTCATCTAGTCATCTAGGTTCACTTTCTTTCATGTGTGGTGGGATTCCTTAGAATGCTTGTCTTGTCCTGCAGTGGTTAAACAATTGTGTTGGAAGAAAGAACTATATCACCTTTTTGTGCCTTATGGGTGTGAGCCTTGCTTGGGTAAGTAGCAAAAGGTGAAGAGAGTTGGCTCTTATATCTGTTTGTAGTCTGCATTTATGAGATTTCCTTTTTTTTATTGAATTCATTCTTTTCAATTTTCATATTTAAGCTTGCCGTTGAATGTGGGGTCGGTATTGCTGTTCTTGTTCGATGCTTCACTGATAAAAAGGCAACTGAAGTTCAGATAGTTGAAAGGCTAGGAGATGGTTTCTCCCAAGCTCCATTTGCTACAATAGTGGTATGTGGCTATGTACTACTTTTTCATCTTCTCTGATCTGTTTATTACAGCAACTGGTGTCAAGTTAACATGTCAGATTTCTGAATGAACAATATAGCACCTTGGCTAATTTCAGAACCCACGGTTGATATTCTGTGTTATATCACAATGTTGAACAAGAAATGAGTGTATGGCACAAGTTAAAGAAAGCACACGTAGGTCATAAGTTGCATTATAATTGATTGAAGTTAGTTCTCATGTATGCAAAGAAGACTGCAAAATGCATTTAAGAAAAGGTGATCTCATTGAATAGTGAGAGAGAGAGAGAGAGAGAGTAAAATTGACTTGGGCAAAAGTTTCCATTGTCTTAATTGTACTCAAATTCTGTTTTATTAAAGATGGGGAATCTCTATATATTTGTGATCTGGTGGTTATGTAGCACTCTTATTTGAGGCCCTAATTGTAAAAATGTTGACTGCTCAATGTTTTCTTTTTCTACCTAAATATTTAGGCACTATGTACAGCTCTTTCTCTGCTGGCTTCTGTGCCTCTGGGGGAACTTTTCTTTTTCCATATGATATTGATTCGAAAGGTTTGATCTTTTCTCATTGCTTCCATTCTTAGCCTTCAGCTTTACAAAAAGAATCCTGAGCCAACTTGATATTATTGAGGATGATACCCTTTTTCAGGGTATTACAACATATGAATACGTAGTGGCAATGAGAACGCAGAGTGAACCACCTGGGCCATCTGTCAATGAAGATCCGCAAAGTCTACCATCTTCACCAATGAGTTCTGCACCAACTGCCATCAGCGGAAATTCCCTCAGTTTGCAGTACCGAGGTGCATGGTGCACTCCTCCAAGAATCTTTGTGGACCAGCAGGTTATTTCCTTACAGAGCATGAAACCTTTTATTCTTTAGGTCTCAAAGTTTATCTTATGGCTCACTAAATGATGCTTCATGCAATATCAGGATGAAGTTATACCACATTTAGAACCTGGCCGAGTTCCATCAACAGTTGATCCTGATGCTATGAATCACGGAGGGAAAAGACCACCTAAACGACCAGTCCGAATCAGTGCCTGGAAGCTTGCTAAGCTTGATTCAAATGAGGCTATGAGAGCTGCTGCAAAAGCCAGAGCCTCTTCATCTGTTTTAAAACCAATCAGTTCCCGCATCCAATATGATACTGATCGATACTCAAGCGGAAATGTTAGCAGCAGAAGTAGTGCTGTAAGTGCTGATATTAGTCTTCACAGAGACAGTCGAGCAGGTACTGTCAGGTCTTCACCACTGAAGTCTTCTTATGCACCTAGCAGAGCAAGCAGGGAAGACCTTGATACTTGCCCTCAAACACCAAACAGTTTTAGTAGCCCTCACATAAATAACTCTTTGGAACAACACCCGTCAAATAGCAAGCATATTAATCCGATCTACCAGTCATCACCAAATAGATCTCCACTATCTGCAAAATCCAATGACAGGAATGAAAGAGTGGCTACTAACAATCCAGAACATGGGATTACAAGAAAAAGCAGTATGATTGCTAAAGGAAGATCTAGATCCTCGGTTTACTGGGATCAGGAAGCTGGTCGTTTTGTATCCTCTTACTGTACTCCAGGATCATCTTCTCATATGGGGCATGCTGAAATGTTGTATACAGGGCAGTCGATATTCTTCGGCGGCCCTCTTATAAATGAATCGTCGACAAGGAGCTTTAGAGATGCAGGTGTTTCTAGTCAAAGGCAAGGCAGGACAGAGAGGGGAAGGGGTGCTAACCAACTTCCTGTGTTTGTTCCCAGTGATCTTCAGAAAGACCAGTCCTCTAGGTTTCCATGAAAAGAGTGTGTGTGCCTTCCAGCAGTTGGGGAACCTAGTAGAGCATTTTTGACATTTCCCACTTGCAGATTTCATGTATATTTCCATGTTTGAAGCAAAACTCATTAGTGTCCTTTAACCATAGTTTCATACCTTCATCAGTAATTCAACCTACTTCTCATGAACTCTGCTGCTCACTGATACTTGACAAGAACCAGCATTGGCAATAAAGATTTCTTCTTTGAAGTTAAGACATAATGGCAATAGGCCAGAACAAATGAAGAAATTAATTAGTGCTCTAAATTATGTTCTCTTTGGACTTCTATATGTCTGCTAGATGTGGATTTATATTTATATGTTCAGCTCAGATATTTTCTTTCCCTTTGAATAGCTGATCCAGATAGAGATATGTCTCAAGTACTTTATTAGAGTCTAAGAATCATAAATATTTTCTATGCATCTCTTCTCATTATATTTGACTTGTAATTACTCACATTTAGCACATTTAGCTTTGTAGTCATTACAGTCATCATACTCTTCTGCAATAATATGGACAATTTTATTTTGTTTAATTTTTGTAACTTTTCTAGCTATCTCATCATCCTCACCCTGTGAAAATTTCAGCAGCGTGGATCCTCGTCATACAAAGATTGACTATTAAAGTGTGGACCTGGATTTATTCCACGAATAAAGTCAGCAAGAACACATCAAACAAGAACACTTTAGGATTTATTACACGAGAAACCAACCAAATTGAAACATGAACCTGGATTTTTTCCAACTATCCATTTTTTTTTTCTTCAGAAAATGACTCAATCTGTATACAAAAATATTGCACTCTTTTGAAGTAAGCACACCATCAAGTTTTTCTTTTATTTTATGATTAAGATAAGGGAAAATCTAATGGTGTCCCAATTGTACCTACACCTCTGGTATTTTAAATTCAAAAATATTCACACAATATGAATCCCTTTGACTAATTTAAGCACGATATCATTGGCAAACACATCCCAAATTTGAGAAGTGAATTGGAATCCAACTTGAGACTAATAGATAAATATAATTTAACTTGACTTTTAAAGTAACCGCTAACTTAATTAAGCGTCTAAAACACAAAAATCGCATCTAAAAAAACTACTATACTTTAATCTCAAAGAGCATATTACAAGAGTGAGATAAAAATATTTTTTTAAAAATAAAAAAAAATCATTTGAACCTTCAGTCAAGCGTTTGTTAATTTAAACTTCGATAACTTTGGCAAATAAGATGTTCTATTTATAAATAATAAAAAGAAAGAGAGAACGCTTTACTTGTAATATAGTCAAACAGTGTGGCGTTCGTCATCTATAATCTTTTTAATATGACAAAAAAAAAATGCCTCTCTTGTCAACTTTGTCTGGGATCGACCATTGAAAAAGTTGAAAAAGACGTGCGAAAAAGTAAACTCTCTTTTGCGGTAGTAACATGAGGAATTGAATTAAAATTTTGAATACTACTTGATTGTACTCCCAAACTTGCTCTCTCTTACGTGGGTCAACGTGTGCATTTATGTATTCGTCTCCAAATTTGAGGACGTGGCATCATGTCAGTGGATGAGTCACTGTGGACCACGTGGGTTAGTGAAATTTATTAGGGGGTTATTTGCAAATCTCAAAAACAACCCTGAAAAAGTTTTTATATTTCCAACTCTGCGCATTAATAAAAGGCGCGGTCTCCTTCCTCAACCGTTACTATAATCCAAAGCACCGAAGCTCTGCTACAAAGTCTAAACTGAAGACCTTTTCATGTTATTCTTTTTCTTTCGTCTCTCTTCCCAATCCTAAGTTGTTTCTTTTTTCTTGTAACGAAGTAGTCGCAGTTCCTTTTATGATCCCCGGGAAATTATATAAGGAGGATTAGCCTCTAAAGCTTCCGTGATCTTTCCTTTTTCCTACATAGCAAGCAATGGCGGGTGGAGGAGATGGTAACTCGAGGCAGCTCGATCAAACCCCGACGTGGGCCGTCGCAGTTGTGTGTGCTGTTATTATTATTGTATCTATCTTGCTCGAGAAGGGTCTTCATCACCTTGGAGAGGTACCCCAACTGACCAAGATGATACTTTTCGGCTCTTTGACGTGGGTTTCTTCTTGGCCTTCTGCGAGATTTGTTTCTTGAGATATTTACGGAATTCTTGGATCAAGAGTTGGTTTTATTCGGGTAGAGTATTGTTTTTCTTTTTAATATAGTTCTATTAAGAAATTTTGGGTCTTGGATTATTGAAGTGCTTGAAAGATGATATTTTGGGAGGAATAATCCTTCGAAAGATCATACTTTGGTATGTAGGTTTTAACTTTTCTGTACTAAATTTAATACCCCAAAACAGAACAAGAAGAAGTTTGAATGTTTAGATCTTACTTTTTTATTTAATTTTTCTCACTATTCTTTTTGTGCGAATACTCTTCTGGTTATTTACGATAAGGGTAGTTCTAACTATTTCTCTCTCTGCGCTAAGGGTTTTACCTAAATCAGGGAATTTCTTGGAGATATCACTTGAAAAAGTAGCTGAAAGAATAAGTTCTGTATCCTCCTATGCATGTTGAAATTTTTCTTCTTGCTTTACTTGATTTTCATAGTTCTCAAAGTCAATATCTATGTTTTCAGAGTTCTTTCTTGTGTTTATGTCATTCAATTATATTTTGTTGTTACTATATCCTTTATTTATTTTTATGGTAATTATTTGGTCATCATCATAGTTAATTTGTTCTTAATGCTTGAGTTCATTTATTAGTTCCTGTGATGATTGGGAATTCTTTGTTTTCTGTTCTTATAGAATATGATATTGTCTAATATTTATGGATTCAGATTCCTTTCAGCTTTCAGCTTTTCTCATTCTTTCTTTAAAAACATAGAAGAAGAAACTATAAATTTGCTTCAGTATTGCCTCTCTGTCATTCTTTTCCTTTTGGCTTCTATTTATTCTCAGTATAAATCTGAGGCCAGTAATTGCTTTTGCTTCTTAGATTATACTTAGTAGGTTGAAAAGCTTGTATCAAAAGTTAACATGAATTTCGATTTCAGTGGTTTACTGAAAAGCGCAAGAAGGCTATGTTTGAAGCTCTTGAGAAGATTCAGACTGGTATGGAAAATGAAGTTTTTACTTGTCATTACATGAATGTGTGCTCTAATACTTGGATAATTGTCGTCACTCTAAATGTATTCATTACTCGTTACAGACAATTTGGTACTGCAATGACTTTCTTTAACTCTTGTCATGTTTTTCTTTCTTCAGCTGAGTATTTTGTTTCTGAAATTCTATTCTTTTGTTGATTTTGCAGAGTTGATGATTCTTGGGTTTATTTCCTTACTGCTGACTTTTGGACAGAGGTTCATTGTTAAAATATGCATACCTGAGAAAGCTGCAGAGACAATGCTGCCATGCAGAATCCCTGATGATAGCGAGAATGGAGATCATCGCCGTAGACTTTTATGGAATGGAGTGATAAATTTACATCCAAAGCATAGGATCTTGGCTTCAGAAACAACTGTTTCTTCATGTGACAGTGTTAGTAAATCTGCTCTTGTGCTTTTGACAAACAGTTTTCTTGTCCTATAGTTGTATATCTCCGCAAGCACCATTTTGTGCATCTTTTGATATAAGTTCATATTCACAGGAGAACTTATCTCTCGACATAAAAAGATCACTGTTATGATACTATTTGTAGTTATTTTCTTCTTTTCTGACTGTCTATTTTCAGTTTGTTTAGTTTCAACCTCCATATCTTCATATTGTAACTATGGACGTTTTCTTTACCTTCATTTCTGCATTTCTATCAATAGGGGAAGGTGCCACTTATTTCGCTAAATGGAATACATCAGTTACACATTTTCATATTCTTCTTGGCCGTCTTTCATGTAGCATATAGTGCTATCACTATGGCCTTGGGAGGAGCAAAGGTAGGTACACATTTGACATTAATATTTGACAATAGTGGTGCAATTGAGTGTTAACTATCTTTTCCATGCAGATTCGTAAATGGAAGGAGTGGGAAAAGGAGACTTCATCCCCTGTTTACGAATTCTCAACTGGTACTTCTAATTCCTAATTTCTGTGTCTTGTCTACTTTGAGAACTAGTATCGAAGTCGAGATCTTTTGTAAGCTGCAGATCTCGTACTCACCTGATGTGCTTTTGATCCTCATTCAACTATTTCACTCTGCATCTAATTACACTATTTTATCATATCTGAACCAGACATCCTCAAAATTTGCAGATCCTTCGCGATTTAGATTTGCGGAAGACGTATCTTTTGTGAAACAACACACAAGTTTTTGGAACAGAGCCACGAGTTTGCTTTATATAGTAAGTAAAATTGCAAATTCACTTGTCTATATAAAAGAACATGTTATCGACTATCTTCTGTACAGAAGTCACCTTGCAGAGCCCAGTTCATTCCAACCCAGGTTGGGGTCAGGATGGATGAACACCCCTATCCCTCTATCATAGACCACAACAGTTGTTCCTATTGTGGAAATCATTACCTGAATTTTGAATATACAACACCTACCTATTTTGACTCAATTTTTTACCACATATATGATGAATTTGTCTACAGTTCTTTGGAAGAAAAGGTCCACTCCACTATGTGATCATGTGATGTAATGTTCAATGCACATAAAGAGAAAGAAAAGGAAATCCCTTTTATTGGATTTGTCCTCCAAGTATAATATTGACTTCATATTTCCAGTATCAAGTTTTAGACAATTTTGCATATTTACAAACTGAAATGCAGCATAGTCAGATGCCTAACTTAAGATGCATCGTCCCGTCATCTTTGCTTCATGGACTCAAGCATGGTTACCAGGAGTGTGCATGTGCTTTTGGGCGTCATAATTAATTCATGAAAATATAATCAAAATAAGCACATTTTCTCTTAATCTGACTGAGTATTTTGTATTGACTGATAAATATGTACTTCTATGCACACGAAAGGAGTCTGTCATTCCATTTGGATCTCATTTTCTTTCGAAGAAATTACAGGAACTGCTAATGTCATACTTGCTTTATTGACTTAGTACTAGTTCAATTAAGAGCATCATATTACGTGTTCTCATATAATGTTAACTTCTTCTCATTTCTCAACTCATTTATTGTAGGTAAGCTTCTTTCGGCAATTCTTCAGGTCTGTACGTAAGACAGATTACTTGACAATGCGCCACGGATTCATCAATGTAGGTTTCTCTAGTGGCTAATGATATATATATATATCAATAGCCAAATAAGCATTTATTAGTGACCTTTACTTCTGTATAGGTTCATTTAGCTCCAGGGAGTAAGTTTAACTTCCAAAAGTACATAAAAAGATCCTTGGAGGATGATTTTAAAGTTGTTGTTGGAATCAGGTACTTTAATTTGTGAGTTCACGTATTTGTCAATAATAATTTTACAGTTGTTGGTACTTGGTAGTTACTTATTACTATTACCTCCATTTGCCATCCCACTGTCACTTATCAAACGTACTACTTGGCAGAAAAGAAATGAGACTCATTGTAAACATATACAAGCACAACTTAATATATCAAAGATAAACTTTCTGAGTCAAACCTTGAGAGACTTAGATTTACTGAAATATAATAATATGATATAAAGATTAGCCTTTTATATGATTCTTATAATCTTTTTTCTATCTCTTGTTTGACCAGTCCTCTTTTATGGGCATGTGCACTGATCAATTTGCTTCTTGGCGTTAATGGTGAGTTATTCTGTTATATTTTGTAGAGAAGCTGCACCTACAATTCTAAAGTATTGGCAGCCTTATTTTGGAGATTTAACAAGCTCTTCTTATTTAGGATGGCAAGGGTTGTTCTGGGTTTCATTAGCTCCCCCAATTGTAAGTCAGAACTTTGTTGAGTTATTCAATGACCTTTGGCTTATTGTCGATCCTGAATTTTCTTCTGATTGTTCAGATAATCTTGGTAGTTGGAACAAAGCTTCAGGCTATTATCACAAAGATGGCTATTGATATACAAGAGAAACATTCAGTGATTCAAGGCATTCCACTGGTTAACCTTAGTGACCATCATTTTTGGTTTGGACGTCCGCAGTTAGTTCTGTTCCTCATCCATTTCACTTTGTTCCAGGTTTGCAATATCTTTTCTGTTGGTTACGTAATATGAAATCCTCCAAATCACCTCGTTGGCATGTGATTTTGATCTGGACACCCTGCAGATATCATTATTATTACTTCTTTCACGTCTTGTGTTGAATTAACCATTCCACTACATATTGTTGCTAGAAGGAAACTATAGAATTAACCATTCCACTACTAGCATAAGCATCTTTAGCCTTGAGTTTATAATTATTGTATGCTCCTGTTTTGAAGTTATCACATACTCTTATTTCTGTATGGTCAGAATGGAGTTTTTGTTAATCTGGTTATAAACCTTAAGTCCAAGTCTAACAAATATTTTCCAACCTTTTATGCAGAATGCATTTCAACTTATATATTTCTTTTGGATATGGGTGAGGTTTCTCCTTCCAGTTTCCAAGCACCTTTATTGCCTTTATTTATATAATAACTATCTTTACCTTTTCTGCATTTAAGCTGATCCTCTGTTTTTTCCCCTTGTACAGTATGATTTTGGCTTGAGGTCTTGCTTCCACGAGAACTTTAATCTTATCATTATAAGAGTGTGTCTTGGGTAAGCTACAATAATCTTTCCTTGTTGGACAAGTACATTTACGAGGCAATTACGTTTTCCTACTACAAGTATCAGAAATGATAAAAATAAATTATCCTCTAGTATGATGCTTCAAAATTTGGCAAATCTTGTGATAGCTCAACCTCTTAGTGTAATCCATTGAAGTGATACCCTCAACGGAACTCCAAAAGTTAAGTCCCTAACATCAGAAAGTGAGAAGCAAGGCACAAAACAACAGATAAAGAAGCTTCTTTAATGGATGACATGATTCTTCAATTTTTTTTTTTTTTTCTTTTGTATGTGGGGTACAATATTGAGAAACCAATTGTTTGCTTCTTCTTTTGCTGATGGATCTGGGTTTTTATAGGTTACTTTATGGTTTAATTACTCAGCATTGTTTTGTTTGTATTTCTAGAGTGGGGGTCCAAATCTTATGCAGCTACATCACTCTTCCACTTTATGCTCTTGTATCTCAGGTAAATATAGTTTCTTATTGCTTAAGAAGGTCCTTTGCAACTATATATCTAACCTTAAAGAAGAGTAATAGATTTGTGTTAACTATTTTAACATGCATTAGTTGTAGAAAGTGATAATATCGTTTGAGTATTTGGAGAATATGGATGTTTAACATACTAGTTATGCTAATTAATGATAAGTTGATAGTTTTATTCATCTTATAAAGATACTAAAATATGCTTGTGGCAGAAATCAGTCAGATTTTGGTTGGATCTGTGTGAGATTTGAAGCAGAACTACTTCTCGGATGGAAACCAAACTCAAACCTGAGATGTTGGGCTTCAGGTGTTGAAGCTCCCTCCTGAGGATCTAAACCGGAACATTAGCTTTCCGTTACGACTTCCTTTAGCTAATTTAATTTAACATGTTAATCAAGCAAACCGTCTAAGATGGTGAGTTGCATCTACTTACACCATAAGAAATTCATAATAGTAAACCATCAGAAAATCTCTCTCCCTTTTGATATCAAGTATGGCATACAACCACCTAAGAATCTCTCAGTAAATATATGACCACATTGATCAGTCATCTCTGTTGCAGGACACCAAATCACAAGATGTATTAGATGTCTGAAATAAGGGAATGTGTTGGCCCCTCAGAACATATCGTGTGATTTAATTTCATGAGGCTTCCTAGTGTTACTCTATACTGTAAATATGATAGATATTGTGCTTTCATTTTACCTCTGTAAATTAATTGTGTTGTTATGTATAATTATTGTTTTTCTGACTAATGACACAAGGGTTTCTTCTTCAGATGGGAACACATTTGAAGAAGTCCATATTCGATTATCATACAACCAAGGCTCTCAAGAAATGGCACGAATCTGTGAAGAAAAAACGTCGCGAAGGATCTTCACATCATTCATCAAGGACCCCAGGTACAAGCCCTGGAGCAAGCCCAAATGCATCCCCTCTTCACCAACTCTATCGCTACAAAACTATTGGACACACAGGTGCAACGTCAACTCCTACGAGATCCTTCTCTGATGTGGAGAATTCAGATACTGAAATGGAGACCCCATTATCATCGACAACTGCACCGAACAGCATGGCCATTGCACAAACAGAACATCGGTTAGACGTAGAAGAAAATCGCATTGATCCAAATAACTTCTCATTTTCAAAACCTTCTCAAACTGAGAGCCAATCATGATGTCGTGACAGGATACATGTAAAATAGCTCAAGCTTTGACTTGTTGGTGCACAAAATAGGAATGTAAATGTCTTTAAATCAATGCGTGTTTAGTGATACTTGTTATCAAGGATCATCACTCATGCTCTAATACTTCATTCCTCTCCTTTCTAATGGTGAAAGGACTTTAGTGGTTTATTCTCGAGTAGCAGGTAATTTTCAATTGGGCTTAGATCATTGCAGCAAAAGTGCAAAAAGAAAATTGCAGACATATTTATTTAAGAACATTAACTTGTTTCATTACACTGCAGCTACAGGATTCTCCGAAAGAATAATTCGATTATGTTCTATGTATGTGTTTTGAGTAATCAGGTCATATTTCAATTAGGGGCTCTCAATAAAAAAAAACTGTTTATGTGCAGTCATTGCTTCACTTTGAATTTGTTTCATTCATCAACTTGTCCACTTTAAGATGAGGTTCCTAAGTTGGCAGCATACAGTTCAAAGTACTCCATCATGACAAATTGAACTAAAGGGTATCTGGAAGAAAGAAGATAAGTGATCACATGCTATGCTTCAGAAGTGCAGTGTGTGGAGGCACTGAGTTCCCATCAAGTCTGTGTCAATAGTCGATGTCTTTGAATTATAGTTGCAAAATTGCCTCCTCAGAACCAACTTCTGTGTGGAAATATACAACCAAATATTATTCTGGAAAGTATCTTTTTCGAGTATAACCTCCATCTTTTCTAGTAGCATCAAATGTTGCTATAATGTACTACTACCTCTTTGAGTTTTAAGTATTTGTTTTGGCTCCCCAAGTGATGCAGTTGTTGAAATAGCTGGTCACTTGAAAGAGCCAAAGTAGAGGCAACTGGGGCTTTAAATGAGAGGAGCAGGACCCATCCCATTCCCAGATACTAAATGCAGGCTTGAGCATTGTATGTGAGTTTTAGCAGTTCACAATTCTTGCCTCTATTTGAAAGTGCATGGTTGGAATAATTACAGTATATACGCAGATAACTTGGGCCTGAAGCTATCCATATTGGATAGAGTAAGAATTCCATACATGTGCTGAATAAAATTGGCAATTCTTATCTGGCTACTATCCAGTGTCTTTTGGGCAAGCAAAGCTGAGACAAGGGAGTGGTACATTTGGAGGAATGCCAAAGATAGATGACCTACTACCTGCAGTAATGAATAAAGTGCCAATTACTGTTGTCATATTCGAACCTCAATACTGAATTATTACTGCATTATTGCAAACTACCAAAATCCAACTTCATCTTTACATAAAGCATCGTGTCATCAGAGCATCACCAGCCGTTGGCGTCTGCGATCACATGAAAGCATCTCGTGTGCAGACCCACGTTGAATCCTGGATTTTTGACACGTGTGCATCCTTTTTGCGATCTACACCTCCTTTATGAGAAATTTGTCGTAATTTGGAACAAAAGAGAGGGTTTCTCTGCATATTATTTCTTCAAATTTAATAGATCCCCAATTCCACTCTGTATAAAATGGAAAGCCTCAATCTCGAAAGCTCACCTTCCCTCCTCTGCTCTTCTACTCTCTTTCTCTCATGCCTCCCGCGTCGAGAATTCTTCAAACGAATTCCTCCCAAACTCCGGCAGCTCCGCCGCCGGACTCCATGGACTCCGACGCGGTGTTTTTCCTGGCAGCGCTGCTCTGCGCCCTCGTCTGCGTCGTCGGCCTCGCCCTAGTGGCGCGCTGCGCCTGGGCTTGGCGATCCTCCTCCGTGGCAGGTGGCGGCGGCGGCGGGTCTCCGCAGCTCGCGCCCGCAAACAAGGGAATCAAGAAGAAGGCCCTCCAGTCGCTGCCTACGGCGTCGTATGGCGGCGATGGGGGAGAGATGGCGGCGGAGTGCGCGATCTGCCTCGCGGAGTTCGTGGAGGGGGAGGAGATCCGGATCCTGCCGCAGTGCGGGCACAGATTCCACGTCGGATGCGTGGACACGTGGCTCCGCTCCCGCGCGTCGTGCCCCTCTTGTCGCCGGGTCCTCGTCGTGGCGGCGCCGCTGCCGCCGTGTCGGAGGTGCGCCACGTCGTCGGCGGCGGCGGAGGTGGAGGAGGGGGCGAAGGCTAGGGAGGACGGCTACTCCAATAGGTTCCTTCCATAGTAGTATTAGCATCTCGAATCTTACCAGGGAATTGCATAAATTTCAATTCTCTTAGCTTTGATATATATATATATACACATATAAAATATATGAAAAAAGGATAGGATTTATAAGTTATACAAATTTTGCACGTATCTCCTTTTCTTCTCTTTGTTCTTCAGTGGATAAGAATGAGGAGGGGCAAATGAAAAAATAATAATAATAAACGAAGTTTAATTACTGTTTAGCCCTCGGAAGCGAGGGGGTTGTTGGCTTGTGGTAGTTTGTTAAGAGGAATGGATGTGACGGTTAGGGATCATAGAAAGCTCGTGACTTGAGAGTGTCAAGTTGACAGTGTGGCATCCGTAGTAGGGAATAGGTTAACACAAGAACTGCCATTTAATTCTAGCTATTGTTATTATAATCATTAATAACAATAATGGTGATAATTATGATAATAATACTTTAACATTCTCGTAGAACAACTCCGGATTCAAATTTGAATCCAGAATGGAAATTTCGTAGGGAAGTAACATCAAATGTTTATTGTGCTCCACTCTGGTAATCCTGGTATCCTACTTGTCATTCCTCTAGAGCCCACTGGTGTGATTTGTCAAGAGGCTTGCAATTCTCTAAGAGAATCTAATCTATGATGCAAATCAATGGAATTCACGAGTCAAACAGTTCGATTAATCGACAATAGAAAATAAAAGCATGTGAAGTAGATAGATAGTTAAAAAAGAAAAAGAAAAAGAAATAGCACACTCCTGCATGCTTTTCACCATTCCATGCTAATAATAGATTCAGTGATCCCATTTAATACAGAGTTCGAATACCATCTCAATGAAAAGGGTGCAGCTGAAAACTTAGTAATATGTGGTAGTTAACTCAAGTACTGCATGTGGCACAACAGATCAGGGCATAAATTGACGGATTCTAAGTTTCTAATAATCCAAGAACATGGTAATGGTTAGCAATAGTCATTGCAACAAAAGAGAATGAAATGCACCTAAACAGCACAAAAAAAGAGAGGATAAGAGCTTTTAGAATTTCCTGCTTTAAAATGCCTTTTGCCAGATAGAAGTACCAATTTACCAGTCATCCACCTCACTTTGTCGAGCGCTTCTTCATGCTGATCCCCTTCTTCTTCATTCTCCTCATAACTTCGTCCTTCCAAAGGATTACATGATTGGTAGTCAGTCAAGGTGAATGAGTTATGCAAGTTAAGTACATGCCCGGGGATAGGACTGCAACTGCGATGGGGATGATATAAAGGTTTCGTTTTCTAACTACTCCTTTGAGCCAACTGCGAAGAATTCGGCAATAACCTCAAGAGGCATGCCCTTAGTTTCAGGGACTTCCAGAAACACAAATAGGAAAGCTATTATGCACACAATTGCATAAATTCCGAACACACCAGCAAGCCCAAATGAGTTCAGCATCAAGGGAAGACTATAGGTGACGATGATATCTCCAAACCAGAATGTTAGAGCACAGATGGCAATGCACATGCCACGAACCTGAGTTGGGAAGATTTCCGCGCAAAGAATATTTGGAACTGGGCCGAATCCCATGACGAAGAAGCAGAAGTAAATGATGACGCTGATAGTGGAGAGCACAGCATGGACCATCATACCCATGTCCACCAGGTTGGCCACAACCAAGACAATCAAGGATGCAATCAAGATGGGAATCGTGAACAGAAGTAGGGATCTGGGTGAAGGAAAAATAGGGGGCACAATGATTATTACTTCTCTTCATACTAAGATCAAAGTGTCTTAAAATGCAAGAAATTGATATGAGAAATGTATTTGCTAAGTAAATTAAGAAACTGGACAAGAATTATCGGTAAAGAAAGAGCAGCAACCTTCTTCCAGATATATCCATGAGTCTCATGGCAACACCAATAGCAGGAAGCATCAACAGTGTTGTGACGCCACTGATAAGGATAGATGCAGAGTCTGAACTAACGCCAATATTTGCAAGAAGAACTTCAACCCCAGCTTGCTTGAGTATCTGAGGGGTGTAGTATAAAACACCATTTATGCCAGCAAACTGCAGATATACAGAAGGTGCAAAGATAAATATGGCGTAAAGAAAGGATGCTACAGAAGCAGTCCAGTGAAAGCTAACAAGTTTATTTGGAAACTGCATATTAGAAAGACATGACACAGTTCTTTTAGAATTTAAATTCTTTGTTGCTTCTTAAGGGTTTGTGCTTAATCAAAGTAATGTAAAGTGCATGCCACCCAGTGGCCGCTACAGCGCTACGCTACTCCCTTTCCCACGGGTTAATGCTCCAGTTGCTAATTGTTCTAAACCCAACATTTTTACCTGCTGAAGGATTTGAATCCCGATTCCAATTAACAGCGCGTGCCTTACTCCGGGTTCAAAAAGATCTTTCCACTTTGGACCTTTAGCAGCTGCCTCTGATGGATGAACCATTGCGGGACCAATGGTATGCCAGTTCATCTTATGCTTAGAGTATAGAGCAGGATCACTGACCAATGCTGCAGCGTGGATATATTGACCCTCTTCAGGAACTTCACCTCCTGGAAGTGACCCAGACACACCCTCTTGATGCAAATAAATTCTTTTTAAACCTCTTTCCTTCTTCCCATCCGTCCCATTTCTCTCAGACCATTCCCAAGCAAGTTGCCATCCTCCACCAATACCCAAACTACTGACTGCCTCCCCACCATACCCCTGCAGCATGAGACTGCTACTTCTTCTCATATCTAAGACACTCTGTCGTGGGGCAATCTCCATTTCTTCCATGCTTGTTTGGTGAGAAAGCAATGGACTTTGCAGGTTATCAGAATCACTACCAATGCCATCAGATTCATAGTTTTCGTTGCCCCTTTGAAGACTTTCTTCATCCCATTCCTCAGTTTTTGGATGCTGCTCCGCTACACTGAACATGCTGCCAAAATTGGGAAATCGTGTACTTCTAGCACTTCCCATCTCAGGCAGCTTCTCATGCACACTTCCAAAAAGAGTGACCAAGGGGTCGATGAGAGGTACACTCTGGTTCTCCACAGTGCCATGGTGAGAGACAGGAGCAAGAGCACTTCCAAGGGCACTTTGTCCCTTAACAGGCTGGGCAATCCAAGAAAGGTCCTCTCCAGGCCCATACAAGGTCATCTGTTCCTTATGAGAAGATGCTCCCTGATCATCAATTAGCTCATTAGCAGGGCCAATAATGTACTCTTCAATAGATGTATCTCCCCTTACACCCAAGCCTTCAACAAGAAGGGCCATTTCTCCTGTACAGATAAAAGAAAATTCAACTTTTCACGTTTAACATGATCGAGCAACATAGAGGAAATAACAATACTTCAGTGGAAGAACATAAGATTCATTAATAGATTGCTAAAATAGCATTCCATCAATAAATAAAATTTTATTCAACACTGAGAGATACAGATATTTAGTTATTCAGTACTAACAAAACTAAACATATCTATTCTGAAATGAACCATAGAATCTGTGGCACGACAAACCTGAGACATCTTCCCTTCCGCGCAATCTTTGCAAAACCTGTTTGGCCTCTACCATTCGCCCTTTACTTACAAGCCACCTTGGAGATTCCGGCAAATAGAAAATTGTCAGCAAGAAGTAGAATAGCGAAGGAATAGAGAGAACTCCAAGCATTAGTCTCCAGTCTGGCTTCGGCATCAAGGACATCCTAAAGAGCACACAGTAGGACAGAAACAATCCTCCACAGCCACTGAATTGAGGAAGAGTATTCAACGACCCCCTTACCTCCGATGGAGCCGTCTCAGAAATATATACAGGAACAAGTGTAACAGCCAAACCGATACCAAATCCATCTATAAGCCTTGCCAAGAGTAAGACATAGATATTGGGAGACCACAGCATTATAAGCCCGCTAACAAAGTAGATGATCGATGAGATAATTAGCAATGGGCGCCTACCAACCCTGTCTGATACTGCTCCAGAGAATGTCGTAGTTATTGTGGCCCCGATAAGCGACATCGCTAAAATTAGCCCCTCGACAGTGGGATCACTCTCTAATTTAAATTCTTCCTTTATATAGAGAACAGCCCCTAGATAAAATAAAATAAAAATTATTGAAAGCTAATCAAATACTATAAGAAACAAACAGAACTTTATCAGCATAAAATTTACCGGATACTTCCAAAGTAAACACTAACGACTAAGTAATTTGCATAGGCCCAAAAATATGACAAGCAACTTGCAATCAGAAATTTACCTGCAACAGTAGCATTGTCCCATCCCTGCAACAAATTACCAATAGAAGCAGCAACAGCAACAAGAAGAGCTCCTGCCATCTTTTATAATAATGAAAGAAAAATTTATAAAACGGACGAATTATTCAGGAATAAATTATCTAATAAAGAGAGACATATACGAATTTGCCGCCGGAGTAATCACAATATAAGGTACAAATTTTAACAACGAAACTAGAATAAGATCAAACAAAAGGATTTCAGATTAACTCTCATACCTCTCGAGGAAGACCGCAAACACGAGCAAGCGCGAGATACAGCTCCCTGTACTTCCCCAAACTATATATACGTCTAAAATCTAAGAAATAAAAAAGCGAAAAAATCACAAATCCACTGCAAGGGAAAGATCAAACGAATGGTTTACTCGCTGCTCTCGGGTAGTATTTTATCTAAGAACTTCTTTGGAGTAGAGGAATCTATAAAAAAAAAATCTTTGCTATATCTCGCGCTGTTCTTCTCAGGAAGAGGAAGAAGAGGAAGAAGAGGAAGAAGGAGAGAAAGAAGCGATAGCCGAAGCCAGCGGAAGAGGAACGTCCTCTCTGATCTAGTTACGCATTCCTCGGCTCTTCTTAAACGGATTAACTGATAATTTTGTATATAAGACCTTACATTGAAGAGATTTTGCAGTTAAATCCAGATCTATGATATCATATTCTAAAGTTATCAAGTAGTTACTTACGAATTTCTCTTTTCTGAAACACCTTTTTTCTAAATTTAAATAATAATTATTATTATTTAATAAGAGATTAGATTCAAATAGCTCCTATCTAATTCAAATCTATCTTTTATCTGATCTGGAAATGATAAGAAACTACTTTAAACGTAGTAACAGAAAAATCTGCATATAAAACTTTACGTTGAAAATATTTTGCTGTTTGCACCCCTAGATCCGAGATATTTGTAGACAGATACAGAGATACTACGTTACCATATTCTCTTTTCTGAAACAGTTCTCTATTTGAATGTAAAAAATGGTTAATTGAAATCACCAATTTTTTTCCTTACCACTTGGACCTTTTCACCCAAAAAAATTCAGAGTTCATGTAATTAACTTTTTTTTTTCAATTAAGTAATTTATGTGAATATGTATTTAGTTCAGAAAATTTATATGGATAATTTAAATTTTTAGATAATGTACATAAAAATAATTATTATTATTCAGAGGACTAAATATAATTATTCTAATAAAAAATAACAAGATTTTCTTTTTAAGAAAAACAAAATGTCCAAAAACAGTTTTAGGGTGTTATTTATAAATTTCATTAAGTTTCCTATGTATTTGCCTTTATTCACTAGACTTTTTTTATCATTATATGGATTGGACAAAATGGCAACCTTTTTAAAATATAGAGGTATTTAGGCTTAGTTAGTTATATAATCTAGACTTTAAGTCATGTGTATCATCAAAATTACTCTGAATTAAATATTATCACTTGCTTCAAGTTAACATAATTCATTGAGAAGAAGAACATTGCCAGAACGAGATGCCGAAGCGTTACGAAGAGTAAACGATTGATATTAGACCGTGGAGTCAAATTTCTCGTGTCATGTGCAATGACGACGACACCTTACCATGGAAGAAGTTGGCTGACGAAGCAGAGGAAAACGGAGCCGGAATCGTATTGCTCTTTCAAGCCAATTGCACAGCAGAATTATGAATGGAGTCGCATAGTTAAGCCAAACTATCAAATAATTTTCTATACAATAGTAATTTAAAATTAGACTAAATTCATAAACTCTTTAGTCATGAGAAAGTTATCTGTCAAAACTTTGGAAGAACTTTAGTTAAATGAGATAACCACTACACGAAGAAAACCTCTAACTTTGGATGGTCAAGCTCTCATGGCCTCGCCTGAAGCCTTCTTCTTCCTCTCTTCCCGAGTTCCTCGCCTTCCCGTTGTCCTCTCGACCCAAACCCACCAATTCTATAACCCCACTAACCTCTCCTTCCCTCGGCGACTCCTATATGGTTTTGACCCAAGAGCTCTACGACTCCATGAAATCCCTGTCCTCAATTTCCGAGGCCCAGAAGCTCCATGCCCGTCTCTTCTCTCTCGGCCTCACCTCCTCCGTCTTCCTCCAGAACAATCTCGTCAACGCTTACTTCAATTGCGGCGCTCTCGATGATGCCCGACATGTGTTTGAAGGAATATCCGATCCAAATGTGATCTCTTACAACATGATGATTAACGGGTATTCGAAGTTTGGTAGATTAGGTGACGCGGTCAAAATGTTCGATGAAATGCCCGTTAGAGATGCTTCCTCTTGGAATACACTTATGTCTGGGTACTTCCGCAACGGAAAATTTTTGGAAATAGCGGAGGTGTTTGTTTTGATGCGCCGCTGTGCAAATTGTGAGGCGAATATATTTACTTTTACATGTGCGATGAAAGCTTGTGGTGCTATTCAGAATCGTGAATTGGGCCTTCAGTTGCATGGTCTTGCTGAAAAATTCGACTTTGGAGGAGACCCACAAGTTGAGGGGGCTCTAATTGACATGTATGTTAAGTGTGATGCCACTGATTTAGCTGCTAAATTATTTGATCAGGTGGCAAGTCCAGATCTTTTCTCTTGGAACAGTATGCTGTGGGGTTACTCGAAGTCTTATGGTGCAGGATGTGCTCTTGAATTGTTTAATAAGATGCCTGAACGGGATGTCGTATCATGGAATATGATGGTATCAATGTTGTCCCAAAATGGGCGAGGGGAAGAAGCCCTTTCCATGATCATAGATATGCGTAATGAAGGTCTAGAACTTAATTCTATGACTTACACTAGCATTCTTACTGCATGTGCTAATATATCTAATTTGGAATGGGGAAAGCATCTTCATGCTCATATTATTAGGAACCAACTGAGTATTGATGCATTTGTTGGGAGTGCCCTGGTCAACTTTTATGCCAAATGTGGCCATCTGGAGGTAGCAAAGAGAACATTTGACTCTTTACCTGAACGTAACATTGTGGCATGGACAGCTCTTATTGGCGGATTTGCTCTATGCGGGTGTGTGAAAGAATCTACGGAGTTATTTAATCAGATGAGAGCAAAATTGCTTACCTCTGACCAGTTTACACTAGCATCTTTAATAAGTGCTTGTTGCAGCAGGATGAGTATATCTCTTGGGAGTCAGTTACATTCACTTTCTTTGAAGAGTGGCTATATTTTAGCTGTTCCTGTGTCCAATGCGCTCATTACAATGTATGCAAAGTGTGGTGATGTAAAGACTGCTGAGTCCATCTTTGGTTCGATGGTCACAAGAGATGTCATATCATGGACTAGCATGATTACTGCATATTCTCAGATGGGGAATGTTAATAAAGCTAGTGAGTTCTTTTATAATATGACCACCAGGAATGTAGTTACTTGGAACGCGATGTTAGGTGCATATATACAGCATGGGAATGAGGAACAAGGCCTCAAATTGTATGCCACCATGCGAAGGGAAAATAATGTAAGTCCAGATTGGGTTACATTTGTGATGCTGTTTAGAGCCTGTGCTGATATAGCAGCAGTTAGACTCAGTAATCAGATTGTGGCTCACACCGTCAGAGTGGGGCTTAATCTGGACATTTCAGTGGCTAATGCGATCATCACTATGTACTCCAAATGTGGAAAGATAGTAGAAGCTCGAGAGTTCTTCAATTCTGTTGTCAATAAGGATTTGGTTACTTGGAATGCCATGATCACAGGATATGCACAGAATGGTGATGGGAAGAAAGCTATAGATATCTTTGAGGGCATGTTGGATAAGGGAATAAAACCGGATTACATAAGCTATGTTGCAGTTTTATCAGGATGTAGTCACTCTGGACTCGTGCAGGAAGGAAAATTTTATTTTGATTACATGACCAGAGTTCATAACATATCTCCAGGTCTAGAGCATTTTTCTTGCATGGTAGATCTTCTCAGCCGAGCAGGTTTTCTGGAAGAAGCAAAGAACTTGATACATAACATGCCGATCCAACCAAGTGCTGAAGTTTGGGGAGCTCTCCTTGGAGCTTGTAAGACATATCGCAATGCAGAACTTGCAGAAATTGCTGCGAAACATCTATTTGAATTAGATTCGCAAGATTCCGGAAGCTATATGCTTCTGTCAAAGATATATGCTGATGCAGGGAAGTCGGATGATTCTGCAGGAGTAAGAAAACTAATGAGAGACAAAGGGATAAGAAAGAATCCTGGCTATAGTTGGACCGAAGTGGATAATAAAGTTCACATTTTTACAGCTGATGATGCAAACCATCCACAAATAGTGACCATTCGGAGAAAGCTAGATGAACTGGTTGAAAAAATTGAGCCTCTCGGTTACGTAAAGATGGCAACTTCACAATCGCAGAGCCAGCACAGTGAGAAGCTAGCTGTAGCTTTTGCATTGATAAGCTTGCCTCCTTGGATGCCCATCCATATTATGAAGAATCTTCGCATCTGCAGTGATTGTCACACTACAATCAAGTTAATATCATTGGTAACTGCTAGGGAGGTGGTGGTTAGAGATGCCGTCCGCTTTCACCATTTCAAAGAAGGGGATTGCTCTTGTGGGGACTACTGGTGATATAGAGATTATTTGTCTCATGAAACGCAACCTTCACAACAACAAAAGAGAAGTTCTACCCGGACTTGAATAGATCAAATTGATTTGTTTGTTAAGTTGCACACCAGGCAATCGGTATAGATCTTGTTTCAGCTGATTATAAATCTTCTATCTCAAATATTTGAAGTCGGTCTCCTTTCATGATCTCCTCTTTGGCATCCAACTAATACTGTACTTGATCCTATATCCCGACTCTTACCTCAACGACTTTCAAGTTTTTGGAAGGAAGACCTCTCCAAATTCCCTTCAACTTTCTCGTGGAATCCACAGTGGAATGCGTCAGTGGTTGCTGTGTGTGATCGAGCAATCCGCAATCGTCGTCGAGATTGCAGCAACCCGGTTGGGCCTGGATTCCGTGATGAAGCTAATGGTCTATTTGTCCACAAATCGTGCTTTTCTCCGACCCGGGCTGGGCCTGGCGTCTGGGATGAAATTTTGTTTCCATGGCTACATTTGGACAGACAAAGACTTAACAATAGAAACAAAGAGCGAGTACTTCCGAGTCACACAAAGGGGCTCTCTGTCTTCTAGAATCTTATGCATGGCATAGTAATCCTGCAAAAAGGTTGGGGAGGGTATCTGCTGAATGAACTTGAAACTGAAATGCCAAGAATTTATTCTTATTTAGGGCAAGAAATTTTTTTGAATCCAAGAAGCTTCCGAATTAATATTAAAACAATAATTGTAGAAGGATACAAAGCATAACAGCATACATAAATAGTTCAGAAATTCACTTATGAACAAGAAAAACTAAGAGTCATCGATCAATTGAATCTCCAGACTTGCTCGAGAATTACTCAATAATTTGATGCTTTTTTTTTTACTGTAATTAAGAAATGGTTGCGATTCTCATACAACAAAGTTTCCAGTGGATGAAGTACAAAAGAAGAATGTTTACTAACAGTGCCCCATAGCTAAGTTTTAAGATGTACGAGTACATAATCATTCACGAGTTAGTGGATTTTGTACTTCATCAAATAAATCGTGGTAATTAACCAAATTCTTCAGAAGTGCCACTTCTTTTCAAGTACATTTTAAACTGAAATACAAAAAGGATCTGTAAGAACAGAGGATACAACAAAACATATACAAGTCTAACACTTCATTAAGCCCCAGGTACGTCCCTCATACTAATATTCAAACTATTTCTCATTGTCCGTCTTCCAACTCCCATGTTGCCCTTTTGCATCATAGCAACAAACTCACCGTAGTCAATTCGGCCATCCTGAAACAAACAGAAGAAGCATGAGAGTCCCAACAAAGAGGTATACCAGCTTATAAAAATTTGTTTATCATCTTTGTTGGCAAAAATATGCAGCTAGTCAGCAACATGAAGATTTGGACAAAATTAAAAATAGACCTTGTTTAGCATCAATTCCAAAGTTCTTTGGCTATATGAAGGCAATCCACGACATCTAGCTTTTCACAAAAATACAAGATGTAGTTGTATGAAGTATATGATGTGCCTTTCTAAAGTTTTACGATATTGTGTTAGTGATATTTTTCCAGCAGGAGACTTCAAAAGTTAAAGGTGTATAGGGTAATAAGACCTCCAAGAGATCTATGTGACCATTTTCTCAAACCATAAGAGTGCAAATAGGCATGCTTAAATCATCCAGGTTCTGAGCATTTATGTTAAACACCAATTGGTTGATCACACAAAAGTAAGATAATCTCGAGCTGGAAACAAAGGAAAAAATGCTATTGTTGTTGTTACCAAATAAAAAAAAGTTGCTGTTACTAATTTGACCATAGAGATAAAGTTCCTAAATTTGTATGAAGCAGAATTTCTGTAGGCAGCTTCAAGCCAACATAGATATCCATATTAGAGAGGAATGGTGTCAAGTTCCTCAAAGCCAAGATAACTTTAACCACAGCAAAACACTTTAGGATCCTCAAAGAAAAGGAAAGTTCAGATTCAAGAATTGTTTTGCTAGGTCCACTTATGTATATGATGTTTTAACATTCCAACAATGTTCTATCATTTTAAAAGAAACACGTACTAATATATGTTCTACTGACATGCTACTCATGAAGATTGCTCTAGTTAAGACCATTTATGCCATGCAAGTTTTAGAAATAAAAGATTATATTGACATTTTAGTACATGATGGAACTTACATTATCTTGATCCACTTCTTTAATGATATCTTCAAGAAAAACATCTGGCATGTTATGCTCTTTACAAGCTTGCTGGAGTTCGTCGACCGTAATATAACCACTTCCATCTTTGTCAAAATATGAAAAGGCTGCCACAAGATGTTCTTCACGTTCTAATTTGTTCAGATGCACTGTTGCAGCAATGAATTCTTTGTAATCAATGGTACCACTGTTGTCTATATCAGCCTATAATGATGATAACCAGTGAGACAATCCCGGCATATGAAATTATTCTAGCAACAAATTTATCAATCTCAAGTAACCAAAAGAATCTTCAAAGAACAGAACAATAATTGTATTCAACATCAAATGTCAAGCCAACGCAATTCAAAACAAGAGGAAAGATTAAAACGCAATTCATAACAAGAGGAAAGATTAAATCAACTAAAACTTATATGGCTATATGTGGAAAAGTCAGTATACATATAATATGCCATCCATATTAGTTCTGGAGTATAAAGCAATTTCCAAGGAAAGAGTTCTAGCAGTCTATCCAACTCATGGCCCAAGAAAGTAGACCATGTAAATAGAATTCTTGAATGCACCAGGGAGAAGTATGGTATAAACCACTTTCTGAAGGGTTAGCCAATTATGTTTCAGCATCCAAGTGATTGAACTTTCCATCCTCTACAAGCTGGTACTTTACCAATCTCTGGAAGTCCTAGAGGCCAGTGGAAAGGAAGTTGGAAAACTGGAGAACAGACTGGATACCTCATCAGAGCCAATTGATGCTCTCACTACAATTAATGAATCTATCTATCTTTTGTCACAAATTAGCTAATTTTTCAAGTTGAAGCATTTACTATGAGATCAATTCCCAAAGTTCTTGAAAGAACTTTTGTTTTTAAGAGAAGACACAGACAATAAGACCGATACTCTAGATGCATGTGCAATTATTAAATCACTTGCTCTGTTCTATGTTTCAATCATCCAGTGTGATGCAGCCATTTGACAAACTGCAAATTTGATGGGATAACGAACTTACGGCTTCCATAAGATCACGGATTTCTGTATCCTTCAGTGTAGAGCCATATCTTCTTAGACCTGCTTTGAGCTCATCGAATGTGATTGCACCACTGTTGTCAGTATCCATTGCCTTGAACATTTCTTTTAATCCAGCAATCTCTTCTTCTGAAAGGCTTTCAGCTATTACCTGGTAAAATGTAAAACAACTCTTTTAGTTTGTGATGACCATAGTGATGTGCCAACTATGATGATAATAAAGGCACATAATAAGAAGACTATAATTATCATCATAAATTTCTCCTGGCACAAACCACAAAAGGACTAGAAATTCTCAGTATAAGTCCTAGGAGACTCGGCAATTAATGAGTAATGGTAACCCAATTAATAATTTCAAACCAAAGATAGCAAGATGAGCATGATAGATTTTATAGATCACTCATTTTCTTACAAATACCCACAGAAAATTGTCTACCAATAATTTTCCTAAAGGTTCTATGGTCATGATTGTGTTATCATGTAGAGTACTTTAGTACCAAAGTTCTGTAACATATCAACAGAATTGCTTACAAGCAGACAATTTCAAAGAAAAAAAAAAATGAACAATGAACTTTTATACACAGAGGCAGCAGTATCAAAATTAACTAGTTTTCCTTATTGTAAAGGACATTCAGGACTAACAAGAGAATTTGTCAAAAGATAAGATAAAAAGCAGACCAAAGTCATCTTAACATGCTAACAGTTCATCATTGCAAACAAACCTTCCAAATAGTTTGAGTTTCGTTATAACTATTTAAAGAAAATTAAATGCACTCACTCGCAAAGCCATCTTCTTTAGCTTATTCATTGCAGAAAATTGTTTGAGGCGAGAGAGGACAGCTGGATCTAGAGCCCGATCAGGAGCAACTCCATTCTCACATATCCAGGGATGACCTGCTTGCAAGTGAAGACTATAATTTGTGGAAACATTTATATATTTTTCAAGGTGAAGTATAAACAATGAACAGCGTCCATAAGCTCAATAAATCATACTATCTACTCCTTCCTAGGGAAAAGCATTATGTTCATAAACTTTTGCTTATAAACACAAGGCAGCATTTTGTCGATGCAAATTGCCATATTGCAAAGGCTATGCAATAGCTCCTCATTCAATAAATATTTGCTTTTCTCATAAAAGACTAGATGCAACAAGTACTTTCCTTAACTCTATGGACTATAAAAGCATTTTTCACTTGTACTTATGATTGAACAAATTATTTATATGGCTCTGGATTGCAACAAAGAAGTCATCCCAAGCAACAAATTTGGTAGACAATTCAGAGGACAAATAATAACACCTTTTGGCTACTCCCAGAGGACATTATCAATATATTACAATCAAGAAAGGAGATGAGTTTATAAAGTAAGAGTTCAAGAAGACTAACATAGAACTTCATGAGCTGTCAAGCGCTGTGAAGGATGAGGACAGAGCATTCTCCTTATAAGATCTTTTGCACTATCAGATATGAAAGGCCATGGTTCCGAATCAAAATCAATGAACCCCTTCAGAACTGCATCAAATATTCCTTGTTGTGTTTCTGGAAAGAGATAAGGAGGAAAATAATCAGTTTTACTAATTCTATCGACATTAAAAAGATGATGCAGTGAGCAGTGAGTTATACCCGCCCAAAATGGTGGTACACCACTCAGCAAGATGTAAAGAATAACACCAGCTGTCCAGACATCAGCTTCTGGTCCATAATGCTTGCGTAGTACCTCCGGAGCGACATAGTATGGGCTGCCAACCACATCGGTGAACACCTGACCTGAAGTTGCACGGATCCAAATAAAAATTAAGTCCAGTACGCATAGAAAGTGACACCAGAGCATATGCATTTGGTTCTAATACTCTATACAAAGAGGTTACCACACCAAAGTTAATTTATGACGTGGAAATTAAGGATTAAAGATACAGAATAACAAGAGAAAATTAGTTTAATATAAATAAGAAAGTAGTCAGAAACAGCCTGTGACAAAAATAACTCAATTGCCAGTGACAAAAATAACTCAATTGTTATGACTACAATAGAAACAAGATATTATATGGTGGATTTATGATATTTATCAAGCCGTATTGTCTAATATTCTCAGATGGGATTGTCTAATAATTTGCAGAAGGAATCAAGTCTTGTGGCAGCAGTCAGAATTTCATGGTTAGAATTGGTTCCATTTGCTCCTTACCCGGCTTAAAGAACACCGAGAGCCCGAAATCAATAGCCTTAAGTGACGAATCATCTTCCTTATTAACCAGCAAGAAATTTTCCGGCTTGAGGTCCCGATGCATGACACCAAGTGAGTGGCATGCCTCTACAACACCAACAATAATCCTCGTAAGCTCAGCTGCCTTGCGCTCACTGTAATGCCCCCTCTGAATAATTCGATCAAAGAGTTCCCCTCCGGCACAGAGCTCCATCACAATGTGCACACAGAGCGTATCCTCGTACGCACCCTTGATTTTGACAACATTTTTATGCCCCGCGAGGTGGTGCATGATCTGGATCTCCCTGCGAACGTCCTCGACGTCCTCTTTTGATATGAGCTTACGCTTTGCGATGGACTTGCAGGCATAGTCGACGCCAGTGGCGATCTCGGTGCAAAGGTATGTTGTGCCGAATTGTCCTTGCCCTAGCTTCCGGCCGAGAATGTAGAGGTCCCGAATGTTTGGGGTTCTGTGGCCGAGAACGTTGTTGGTGTTGGGGTCAAAGCCCCGTCTTATGGCAGCGGCAGCGGACATGGGTTTGGTCCTCGGCTTGGGGCTGACGACGGCGTTGACCTCTGTGTCCTTGGCTTTTTGGGGGGAGTAGGAGCCGTCGGAGGAGTGATTGCGATTAGAGGTGGATCGCTCCGTGGGCTCCAAGATGCCTTGGTGGTACTTGCTTCCAAAAGATCCGCGGCATGTGTTGCCCATTAAAGGGAGGATATATCCCTCAAGAATATAGCATCAAAACCTCAACGAAATCGAAGAGAAATCACGAAATCTAGAAGGATAAAAAGGAACTAGAAGGAAGATCTTTTGAGCTAAATTCCACTCGCTTGGCTTCCTCCCACTGGAAATACTCGATTTCAGATATTCCAGTAGCAAATTAGATCACGAACTCATCAAGCCCTCAGTGAATAGTGATACTTCTTCGACCGATCGAGCTGGAACCTAAACTGAGATCGAGTGCTAGGGTTCGCACTTAGACGTGGAGGAGAGAAGGGATCGAGAAGGGAAGGAGAGTAACGGAAACCGGAAGGAATTCGAGGCGGCGGCCGAATCGAAGGCGGATTTATAAAGGGAGAAACGAAGGAGCCTTCATGCCGACTTCTCGATCTCCCTTTGGACAGAGTGACGGGTTATATTTCTCGTTTCTTTTCTTTTCTTTTCTTTTTTTCTTTTCTCAAAAGATTTTTTTTTATTTAAATAGAAGGTGTGAAATGGCTTTCGTCTCTTTTAAAGTTTAAATTATGTCGCGCTTTCCAGGAAATTTTGGTGCGTGAGATCGAAAGCTACGTGGGCGGCGGATTAGGTACGATTCCACTATTTAGAGTTTAGTTTGCGGAGGGGATCACACCTTATCACTCCGATCATGACCGTTCTTCGTGGTTATATTACTGAATTAGGTGTATAATAAGAACACTCGCACATGGCTAAAGAGTTGACCTATCGAAAAGGACAATGGTCCAATCCAACTGTCCAAGAGTTGTGATCTGGCCACTTCTTTTCTAACAAATGGAATTGTTTTGCTTAGATTTTTTTTTTTTGTTGGCTGGATTAAAGAGTTGTTTATGCTTAGATGAGAAAGTAAACCTTTCCATAACTCGTATCTTTCTTCGTTATTGGTTACTAAAGGGTGAAGAGTGTGTATACTCGAGGTATAACGCCGTGTGCCTCAGGAAGAAGGAAACTTATCTATGATATAGTGATGCACTTATTAAGCTTTTACTTCATAAACAAACACTCCTAACGCAGAAGCTACTGCCAAAACTAAAGCAGATGAGAGCAGGTTAGCTGCCGGCCTGCTGCAGATGGCCCGCCGCACCATTATGGCTGGTGGTGTTTTTTCCTGCTCTTTTCTTTGGTCGTTGGCTTAGTTGTCGATGTGCCCCACTTATATATATATAATCCATACATTGTTCTCTTAGTTTTTGTTTTCCCTATTGAATTATGGTAGCCTGCATCAAAGACCAATCATTTGTCATTTTTTTGCAGCCAAAATTGATTTCAAATGCCTTATATATGTTGATCCATACTCTAGAAAGCATGAATTTGAATGTCTTAATAGGGCTCCATTTAGGATGACTATCTTAGGCAAAACTTTCGACGCCTTCCATCCGCAGTAATCAGCCAGTGGTTTTGTCACATCTAGACTTTGGATATTATCCATCAATTGTAGCATAAAGCTGCTTTGCTGTCCAAGTTACTTCGAAAAGCTCTTTCAGAAGATCACCTATCTCGTCTGCAAACGACATGAGTAGGACCCTGCATTCTGCAGTCATAAGGAGGAAAGGCAAAATCTCAGTTTTTTAGAATCAAAGTATCTGATGGCATGACACCTTAGATCAATAAGAGTTCTCTTTTTAGATGCCATAGGTTAGGAAAATAGTACATAGATAAGGGAGGACCTATACTGCTTATTTTTGAAGAGATCTGAAAATACCAAACTTGCTTACCTGGGATCTTGCTAAAGTTCAGCAAAGATGCCGAAGCTAGTACTCTGTCCTGAATCTGCTCATTGTTCTCTAAACTTCTCCTCAGTCGAGGAATGAGAGCTGAGAATGCTGTCAGCTGAATTTCAGCAGTAGAAAGTGATACAAGTGAATGGCTTAGCCATGCAACTGTTGTCAGGCATGACCTTACTAGCTCCGCGTTACAAGAATCTAAGCACTTGCATAGAGCCTCAAGGAATGATCTCCTTCCATTACCAAGAAGCGCTAAAGTCACAGCCATTAACCAGTTTTTCTGTTCTGTTGTTTCTTTGTCCTAGTACCAGCCAATTTGCAAAACAAAAAGTTTCAACCTCAAAGAATGATGATCAAGGAGAGGTTGCCAATAAATTTCTTAAATAGACAAAGTCTAAGACACGCAGGATGGAACGATGCATGCAAACCAAGTTCCTTCATGATGTTATAGTTGTTACCATCACATATCAGTATGAGGAAAAACACTTCAAAGATCACCTGATGAGTATCTCCGAAGCTACCTAATCTTGGCAATTTCTAATCAGAGGGAATAAAAGCTGGAAGTAGGGATAAGAAGAGTAAAATGAGCAACAGGTAGAAATGGAGTATACCTGTGCATTTTCATCACTCTTGTCATCATCATCAGTGGATGCAATAGCACAACCACCAAAGTATCCTGCTTGTTGCAACATCCATATCTCGATTAGCAGATCCCCAGAAAAAGAAAAGTGACCCCCCAACATTAGGAGAGCTTTCCTAGAATTAGGTACGATGTTCTTGTCAGATAAGCAGAAATTAAGAGCTAGAACAATGCTGCTGATGGCTTCCTCTCTGTATATGCTACACTTGGAGGGCTCTACCTGCCACAAATGAATCAGAAGTCAGAATAACTAGTAAAGATCTCAGAATGATAAAGTGCCAAACTATTTTCTACACAAGACAAGCTTTTATTAGTATTTTGAAGGCAAAGTGATGTCTAATAACCGTGGGGCTTGTTGCTCAGGGGCACTGCAATAGAGGGAAGTGGATACGAATAAGGAATGTTTGATCCCCGAAGCCCACATGGAGACTAGAATGAGCATCGATAGCCATTAAAATCCCTCTGACATACTTTACTTATCAGAACCAAGATGTATCGGGATCGATATCGACCATCCAAAAAAATAATATGTATCGATTGCTCGCATCGAATTGAATTATTTTTTAATTATGTAAAATTTTAAATATTATTTAAAAATACAGAAAAATAAAAAAAAAATAAAAAAAATGAGAGGAAAGTAAGAAAATAAAAAATACTCACATATAAAGCCTAAAAACTTAAAAAATATATTAACTTACTTAAAATTCAAAATTTTAATGAATATCGAGCTCTCTCTTTTCCTTTTCCCTCTGAAATTTAAAACTTACTTAAAAATGACTCATATAGACAAAGTTCTCATTTTTTCTTTACTTCTCCCTCCTCTCTCATGCTCTCTGCAACTGGTGCTGCTGCTTCACCGCAACAGCAACAGTAAAGATCATCGAATCTACTTGGTGCAGGAAGAGAAAGAGAGAGAATAAAAGGAATTATAAACTGAAAAAAATAATAAAAAACTCATCCGAGGTCGCCGGAGGTCGAGGTTGTTGGATCTTCGTTAGAGAATGTCGTCGGAGATCTATTTGGTCGCCGGTGAAAGTGAGAAAGAAAAGAAAAGGAGAAAGAGAAAGAGAGAAAGAGAGAGAGAGAGAGAGAGAGAGAGAGAGAGAGAAGAGAGGCATGTGGAGGGGTGGGGTCCAATACCGTTGTTCCCGCCAATTTCAGGCAGGATCCGTCGATACGGCCGATCCCGTCCAAAACGGATCGGATATCAACCGAAACTAAGAACTATGATCAGAACAATTGTGGCTGCTGCAAGAAATAGGATATATGGATTCTAATTCCCAAGCAGGTGTCTCGAGACAGGATTTAAAGAAAACATAGAATAATGAAATAAAAAATGTCACCACTTCTTTAGTAGATCCTATCAACCTACTCAAAAGCGAATTGGACTTGTTGGTAATTGTAGTTTGTTTGATACCGTGAGCTATAACTCCAAAATGAACTTACCACTTTTCAGATAAGCAACTAAATTAGCCAACATTAAAAGCAGCCTGGAGATAATAACCGGTGCAAAATTAAAGGAAAGAATAAGAGATTTAATTAAATAATATCAGAAAGATACCCTTCTGCAAAGGACTTGCTATTCTGAAATAAATAATTAGATGCAGGTCAGGAGAAATGAAATACGGTAGAAGAGACAAATTTTGAAGCATACCATCAGATCAAAGTGTAAAAGGAGAATGGCAGCCAAGGCTCTTTCTTCTATTCCTGAGCTTTGAAGATACACGAGCAGGACATGCATTGTGCTCGTGATTGCCTCCGTGTGGAAACCTTTCAAGAACAATGAGAGTGTTGTCCTTCTGCAGCATAGAAAACAAGAAGAAAAATATAAGGAGGTTACAATAAAATGCTATATTGCAACTTGAAAAATTAATGCTCCTGACTTCATAACCAGACTGAAATAAGACAATTGATCTTGACCAATAAAACACTTCCAAAAGGAAATGACATCGTCAAGATGAGAGTATCTTTGAGCAATCCATTTATTTAAAGCAACAGGACAAAAGCACTTAAATAATTTATCAGTTTGAAAGTTAAGAGATCAATAATAGACAGAACCTACATTGGAGTTTATTAGGCAAATTCTTCCTCGAATACATATTTGGAGATAATAGAACACCCACAAGGAGATTGTAAAGGATTTTCAGATACATATTCCTCAAGAAAGTTACAGATGCAAACTATTTCATAGGCTGGTGAGTAATTCAATATAAACTATTGGATTAGGAGAACAAAAACCTATAACACTAGGAGAATAATTAATTAATTATCATTAATGCTGCAAGAAAATGAAAGGAATAACAGTCTTATATATGAACCGGGGAAGACATTGAGGCATTAAAAAAGGAAAAAAGAACTAACCTCTTTAGACAAAGTAATTCTATCAGCAGTAACACTGTGTTGGCTCTTGCACCAACTTGCTTACTGTGAAGAAGCTCAAGGATACACGAGCTATTTAGTTTTGCTGCCAAGTAGTTCCTGTAACAGCCATCTGCTCTGATGCAGCACAACATAAGTTCAACTATGTGCACTTTTTCCTCCAAGTTTCCTAATTCAAAGCGACATAAAAGGAAATCTAATCCACCAAGAGCAACCAGGTGTCTTGCATTTTTTAACTGTTCTTCCATTATAAAACCCATAAGAAGGTTCTTCGTTACAGATAATGCTGACTCATCTTTAGATTTACGGTCTTGCTTTATCATGCTCCTAGCTACTCGAGGGGTAAAAAGTGACAGATTTTTACAATGTTCTGACTTCCAGCTATCAATCAAATGCTTCACCACAAAATTACTATCCGATACAATTAAACACTCCTGATCGGGTCCACTAACAGGACATGTTTTATTGCTTTGATCAAACCATTCTTTTATAGCCACTCGCTCAAAGGTATGCCCAGTCTCTAGTGTCACAGGTTCCAGGTACTCTATGCTGCTAAGCTGCAATAGAATGAAGGTTTCACTGGCCAGAATCAGCAAGTTTACAGTATAATAACTGATTTTAAAATCTGAAAACATTTCCATCATTTGCTACACTATGTTGGAAAATTCTCATGGTACCTATCATCAGAATCATTATTGTTAAAAAAATTAAAAGGTCACCTGTGGTTCGAAACTTTGAATACTGCTTTTGCTAACTTTTTAAGGGTAAGCTCATTTTCTTTTGCCTTCATAACAAATGAAGAGAAAAATATCATGTTAAGAAATTGAGTAATTATGAATTATGATCCCTTTATTGTCATTTCATGCCTCTGCAAATGAGATGAATACTTAAGTCAAAAGATGATTACTCTATTTACTATTTAGAAAGAGGAGAGGAAGTAACATAACATACAATATTTGGCTAATATTAATTTTTAATAATCTAACTTGATAGAGAACATGAGCATAAGTTTTTCAACATATATTCAGCAGTTCAATTATTTTAACTTCCAACTATACTGAATTCCTTCCAATGAATGACCTCTACTTAGCAGAAAAGGTGGATATAAGAATTTGGGTACTAGAAATCCAACCAGCAAAGTAAAAGCAGACAAAGTCTAGTCCTACAGTTGGATCACTTCTAAAAACAACAGTTCCATGAGATCTGTTATAATTCTTATGTTCTCCAAACTTACAATTTTCTGAAAGACTATGGGTAATAAAAAGCAATGAAGTTGGAGAGAAAGAAGATCCATGTATCTCAATATATGAAATAGTCTAGAAATAAGATACAATCATACAACTAAGTTGGAAAGAATGTATATATATATAATTTAAAGAAAACACGTACATAAGCAGATGAATTTAGTTCCTGCGAGAAAGGACTATGATATTCTTGTGAATGTTCTGCTATATGTTTCTGAATTCTGGACTTGGGAGAGTAATTCCTGGATTCCTCCTCCTCCTCCTTTCTACCTTCCATTTCATCAACTACATCCATTTTTCCTGATTGACTGAAAATCGACTGATACAATCTTTTACCGACCAGTAGTTGGGAGGAAATAGAACTGGTGGAATGACAAACTACATCTGAACCAATTGATTTAATTGATTTAAAGGAATCTCGTGAAATGCCCTGATAAGATGCAGAAGAAGGGGGATGAATAAACGGAAGCGCAGGAGCTTTAGTCTCCTCCATGAGCCATTCTTTATAATAAGCTGCAAAATTATGAGTACCCTTATCCAGTGCATCATTGTACATTTTGTCTAGGAGCTTCATTTTCCTCTCTGTAGTGGATATTTGTGCTATAAACTGCACTTCCTGGTCATACCACGACCTTAAATGAGATAAATTTGGGAGGAATAGACGGTCCCACAAGCCTGGCAGTAGATTACTTCGTGCCTGAGATGGTGAACTAGAGAAAACCTGAAAAATATGTCTAGCTGAAATTTTGTCTTTCTTCTGATGCTTATATATTATACTAAGGTAGAGGTGGGAACATGCTGCCAGGTATGAATTGGGAATTCCAGAAGTGAGTCCATCATGCATATCCTTTGAATTCAACCCTGTGATTAATGTCAATTTTAAAGAAGCTTTCTTCAATCCTTTTGAATCCAGACCTTGTTTAACCACATTTTCAACAATTTGTATTGCTTCTTTAAAATTGGCAACCAGTGTATCATTCTCTTTATTTTTCTCAGTAGCTCCGTCAATACCTAGGCAAGTAGCACAGCTATGTCCAATAGATGCACGAAAGTTTTCATCTTTAAAGAATTGTCTGACATAACTTGTCGATATTGAAACAACAGCATGGATTGCAACTTCATCAAGCTTCAACTCAGAACTAAAACTTTCAGTTGCATCATCCCTTCTACACTGGATGCCATCATTAAAGCTCGGTTGCATCTGAAACTTTCTGATATTTCCTCTTTGAAGCTCCTGATTATCATTCATATCGTTATTGTAAATTATCTTGTATCTACCTATCATTCCCTTGGTTTCTTTAATTTCACGACCTCCACGCATCCTCGACTCATCAACGCTATTAGAACGAGGGTTCCACAACCTCCCACCGAATCCCCCATCTTCCAGAGAACAATTCGACCCACTCGTTTCAAAACCTTCCATCTCTAGCGATTCCTCCTTACTCGCACCCCTACCCCTTCCCTTATCTGACCAATTGGATCGCGATCCACGAGAAAGTACATCAGACCCAGCCCTCGCCCTCTGGAACCTAGACTTCATGGTAGGAAGCAAATGGTTCTGTTCGCGATCAGAACGAAGGGGCATACTTACAGCTCTCGATGCCGCCGCCGACTCCCTTGGACGCTGCTTCTGGCTCCCCTTCTTGAACCCTTCGTCGGCGAGAAGCTCCTCCAGCGAAGCCATGGCTCACAGCAGTAGAGAGACGGGACAAATTTTAGGGTTTGCGAGGGAAAGGAGAACGCGCCGGGAGATACGGGATACCGAGAGGCCATTGGCAAAAAGGATGAAGACAAAGAAGACGACGAGAAAGAGAGGGGAGGGGGAGAGAGACAAGTGGAGGAAGAAGACGGAACTCTAGCTCTCTCGCCGGCCGGGCTAATTTATACGCGGGAAGGACTCAAGAACCGCGAAATATAAAAGGGTTTTGTTTACATAATTGCCACTGAAACTTTTGAACATGGGAAACTTTTCAAACAAGCCCCTACATTCAAGCTCTTTATAGTTCTACCCCTACCTTATCGTTTTTTAAAAAGCTCCTACCTTTTACCAAAGATATTTAAAAAATACTCTGAGCTAACTTAAACTCGTATTGGCCTAATAAACAGAAACATTTTGTACTTAAATTATTGTTTTTTAAATTCTGAAGTTACTTTCTTGGTCTTATTTAAGACTATCGACGATAGCCCTTAAAATATTTAAATTAATATATTTTTATTATCTTAAGCTAATATGAGTTTAAGTTAAGTCAAGAGCTTTTTTAAATATTTTTGGTAAGAGATAAGAGTGTTTTTAGAAAAAAAAACAATAAGATATTATTTGAATCATAAAAATCCCATTGTGTGTTTTTGAAAATATTATTAAAATTTATCATAATTGCTATTATTTAAAATATCCTAATTATCACAAAAGCCTACGCTTTCAAAATTATCATTATTGTTAGTTTTTAAGAAAATATTCCTAACTAATTTTCACTAAAGTTATTTAAAAAATGTAAAGAGTAAAATATTTTTTTACTTCATAATATATAAAGAATTATCAACAATATTGATATCACATAAAAAAATGTTTTATATTGTACTGTAGGATAAAATATTACATAGTTTTTAAACTATTTAAATTAATTTATATAAAGACAGCATAGTTTTTTAATTTAAGTTGTATTTGAATCGAACTATTTCAAATGACATTTTTGAAACAATACAATAATTTTGGTGGCAATTATAAAAATTATGTAAACATTCCAATAAAATGTGGGCTTGAGCACTCGAGATTGACGTGGTGATTAAGAAGGGTGATTTGGTGGATGGTGTTAGATTTACTTAAACCCATAGGAAATTAGGAATCCAATACCTGCCACCTAATGACCTAGTACGACAAGAACACAGAGATTTAAAGGCTCTTTTAATGGCATCTTATTATTCTCCATCTTTCTCCCCTATTAGAAAGCTCTTTAATTAGTACGATACCAGTGAACTAATAAATCAAGGAAGCACCTAGTAATTTATACTTACCACCAGCATATTTTGATCACTCCAGGGCTTGCGAATAAGGATCCATTGCAATAATTACAGCGAATCTTCTACACTTTCTAGTATATGATCCTAAGCTAGAACATAAATTAGAAGGTTTAATATGAAAGCATTGTGGGACAGCAGTAGTTACGAGCAGTTAGTTGCCGGGAAGATCCCAGTTGGCTTTTATTTAATTTTGTTTTGCATGTTGGTTGAGTTAACTACCTATTCGCAATGCTAAGAAGAAGAGAGACAGACAACAAGGATAAAAGTATAGTTTTATTCCTGATCGCAACGGTATCATTTGAGAGATTGACCGAATGTAAGCATTATTTCCTGATTGCATAAAATGATGGGTAATTAATAAAAGAGTTTGCTTTTAATACGCATAATTAATTAACACCGTACGAGTCGTCTGGTATTAAAAAAATTAATATTTTATTATAATATATAAAATAATTTATTAATATTTAAATTTACTTATGTTTTATTCTGTTATTTTTTTCTTCTAAAATCGAAGAAGAGTAAAAAAAAAAAAGAAAATAAGGAGAAAGAGGAGGAAGATGGTTGGTGCGATGACAACAATAAATGAGAGATAATAGTAGAACTATTTTAGTAACTTAGTCAATGTTAGTTAGTTAAAATATAAATTATAATTTATATAAATTAAAAAAAAAAATGCCACGTCATAAGTTGGTGCTCGGAGATGCGACCACTGTTTTTGGTTCGCTTATGGCGTGGGAACCGCATCAAAAGCTACACCGTACCCCATGCACGAGGTCCCACGCTTTAAATTGTTCCAATAAATGGCCCTATACTTCGTCGAAATATCCGCATTGCTCTCCTGATCTTTGTGTCCCCCTCTCCCAGAATCGGAGAGGAAGTCCGTCACTTTGTTGGGTTTACCTTTTGAATCAGGATACTCTAAAGCTGTTTTATCGCTTCCAGTAAAGACAAGAGCTCCCCTACGAAGACGACTGCGATAGTGATTTTTCCAATATAACAATTAAATATAAGACGTTGCATGACTTTGATAGATAACTATCTTTTTCGTTAGCATGTCCAAATCAACTCTTCGACTATTGATTTCCAAACGACGATGGAGATTGAGATCAACATCATGTTTTTCTGTCCTACTGCATTTGGGTAGACTATTATTAAGGTATCATTTTGGAGGATTGGCAGAGACCATCATTACCTTGGCAACCTATCTTTTCACCGACACTGGTAAGATTATAATCTAAGTAGCCTTTCTATATGGACTTAAAATCTATTGCATGAAGTGAGTGCATATAAATCCATCCTTTGGTTAATTTGAGCCAGACTTTTATATCTAGGTTAATAATAATTTCATTGGAGCGTCGCGAAGGCATCGTGTTACTCGTCGCGTTTTTACGTGTCGGCGCCGGTTACCGGACCCAAAATTCAAATACCCGTGGCATTTTTTGTAATAAACTAAAATGCCGATCCTTTTTATAAAGCTTTAAACTCCACTACCCAAAGAGGCCAAAAGATCCTACTCTTAACTACTATTTTTCATGTCTGCCCAGTCATCTGTTTTCTCTTCTCCAGACTCCTCCAAAGCTTTTGCTTAAAGTAGCAGCACAGACTTCTTTTTTATCTCTCATCCCACACCACCCTCCATTGTACTCCTTCAACCCGAACTAGGGTTTCGCATGCCCTGCTCCGCTCTCCTCCTCTCTCCTTTGATCCTCCTTCCATGCCGGCCTCTTAGATCTAACCTCATCTCGCTCAAGAAGCAGAAGGTAACCTCTTATGTTTTCTTTATCCCGATCTCGTTTACAAGCTCTAGGTCCTTTCATTAAGGGTTCTCCCTGACGTTGCGTTGGTCTCACGATGATTTCTCGTCGAAAGGAACGGTTCTTTCGCGTAGGAGCTAGAAGCTTCGATGTCGTCGTCGTCCCGAGGAGGGGCAGCGCAGCCTCCTCAGAGGCGGATGCTTCGGACCCAGACGGCGGGGAACTTGGGAGAGACGACCTTTGACAGTGAGATCGTACCGTCGTCGCTGGTCGAGATCGCTCCCATCCTTCGTGTGGCCAATGAGGTGGAATCCATTAATCTTAGGGTCGCTTATCTATGTAAGCTCTTTAACCGGGTTGCTCGACTTTGTATTCTGGTTCTTGTAGACTGTACATTAGATTTTACATGAGAATATTTTGGACATTCGAAAATCCTACTTATTTTAGCCTGACAATAATTAATTGGCTGGGTGATTGAATAATGCGAGATCTGTTCATGGCATTATGCATTTTCTTGTTTCTAGTGTATATTAGGCATGGCCGTTTGGTGATTTGTCCAATATTTAGTATCCTGATTCACTTTTATTAGATATCTGTGCTGACTCTTTCCTATCTTTTCAAGCGAGTGCTACCTCTGCTTTAGTTGGCAACTCTGCTTATATTCAGGATGTAGCAATTGTCGACTTGGTAGTACTAGATGTGGCTACACTTCCTCAAGGGCCACTCTTCTTCCTGGCCAGATACCTCAACTTGAGTAGTTTAGTCATTTAGTCTATTCAGGGCATTATGAAAAGCATTTGCCATTCATTGGTTGTTAGGACTTAGGAGCATCCTGATCTCGTGCTAAAGCAGCTTGCTGAGAGTGAAACGGAAGAATGAGAAATGGTAACTATTTAATAATTTTCAGAAATTTTTAGCTATCTGTGCTTCAACAAATGAAGATGGACCTTCACTTATCTTGCATATTTTTTTATTTTACCTTTTTATAAAATTTTAATGCTTTGAACATATATAGGTTGACTGGTCTTATATCCTTAGAGAATAATGCATATTCAAGACAAAATTCTAGATTCTTCTCACTATGTGACAGCCACTTGAAAGGATATTAGTCTGCCAAACTTGCTACTAATAAACTACATTTATATTGTTTGCCTGGTCATCTCCTGCTACTGTCATACGGACACATTTTCTATGCTGTAATTCTCTCCTAACACAGTATGCCATTCTTCCTAACTTATCCTCTGATATTTTGTCAAATTGTACAGAACATAATTGTGCCAAGTTCTTCTTTGCAACTTGTTCTCGTTCTGTAATATGTTGCTTTATTTTTGTATAATTTACTATATAATATTATTTCATCAATTTTATATCTAGAAATTACTCCAACTCCTTATTAGCATCAATACATCTTTCATTCTCTATGTTGCTCTTTTGTAAGTATAATTGAAATTAGGTGATTTTGACTATTTGTTGGTACAAGTTGTGTGCTATTCTCCCTGTTTGATATTCTTGAATATATATGCTGTATGCACATCAGTTTCAATTGCTATAATGTATTAAATGTGAGTGGATAGGTCGATTCTATGCATTTGAAAAAGCTCATAGATTGGATCCAAATTCAAGTGGGCGTGGTGTTCGCCAATTCAAGACAGCACTTCTGCAACGGTTAGAAACGGTGCGTTTTCCTCTCTTATTGTGTTATGTTATCTCTGCATATGACACAATTACAAGATATTTTTATACATGAAAGTTGGATGTTTTGGAGATGATTTAGTTTTGTTTTCTGTCAATGAGAAATATTTGCCTGCATTTATAGCTTACAATTTTACTTGTGTTTTAATTTGATCCTTTTTGTTCAGAATTTTGGTGTCTATGTTAATAAAATTTCAGTACTATATGTACATATTTAACCTTCTATATAATTTACCCTTTTACAGCTGTCTAGCATTAAATAATCAAATCTCTTACTCACTTGAAAAGTATTGTGTGAATTTGATGTTGAATTCTAGTATATATTTCCCATAAGATTTTTTGTTAATGAAAAACCAACAATGAAGATTCTTTAGCAGCTTCTTAAGTCGAGAATATTTATTCGAGAACCTGCTCGGAGTAGCACAGTAATTACATTTCTCCTAATTGTCTTATATATAGAGAGTCCTTTATATGCCAGCTATTATTTTTTATTCTGTTTTATGTTGCCCACTTTTCCAAATTATCTGCAGATTTAAGTTTATTCCAGTATTCCACCACTAGAAGCTTTTGTTTTCCACCATTTTTTTAATTGTTGGGTCGAGTACTAAAGGACCTGAGAAACTAGCATAAATTTATGCTACGGGACATGAATGTTAGCTATTGTAATCTGTCAAGCTCACAAACCAACTAGATTTATCCTTACTGGTATTTTTTCATTGCAGTAGAAAGACATTGGTAACTGGACATAGTGATGGTGAATGCCTATTTGAACTCTATGTATGTGACCACACAACTGCAACAGTGAATGATGTGAATAAACTCCTTGTGTCCTAATTTATATAATTTTAAATATTGACAAGTATTTATATGATTCATCATGTAAAGGATGCAAGTGATCTTCTTAGGCTTCAAAAGGATGATGTCACATAGATGTTTTCTGTCAACATGTCCTTTTCACTTAATAGTTATTATAATTGAAGTATCACTATGTAGCAGCATGCATTACATCTGACTTTTGTTGATTGTGCTTTTTGCTTGGAAGATTGTGCATTCTTTATTTATATATGTTGGTAGATATGTTAGTTATCTAATTAAAATATGAAGTGGGAGACATGAAGACCCAATGGCTCTTCTTTCTTTGTAATGAATATATGATATCAATTATTTGATTAATAGAATTTTTCATGGAGACCTGATGCCTCATAAGTTCTTTTTATAAAATGTGAGTCTTCATAATCATTATAGTTACTGTATTAGGAGAATGATCCCACCTTGATGGGAAGGATTAAAAAGAGTGATGCACGAGAAATGCAGAGCTTCTATCAGCAGTACTATAAGAAGTATATTCAGGCACTCCAAAATGCTGCTGATAAAGCTGATCGGTAAGCTCCATAACTTTGTAGGTTGGTTGTGTTAATTTTTTTTGAACAACAATACTGTGGATGTTTTGTTATTTTAGATAGATAATTTCTTTGCTTTCCAGTGCACAACTTACCAAAGCATACCAAACTGCTGCTGTTCTGTTTGAGGTTTTAAAAGCAGTCAATGTCACTCAATCTGTTGAAGTTGATCTTGAGGTATATGTCAATTATGTTCTATGTGCTTGTTTGCGTTTTGAGGAAATGTTATTTTCTAAAATTGCATTGGTTGTTTCACTAATTGACTTTATCTTAGATATTGGAAGCACACAATAAGGTTGAGGAAAAGTCAAAGATTTATGTGCCGTACAATATCCTCCCTCTTGATCCTGATAGTGCAAACCAGGCTATCATGCGGTATCCAGAGGTTTATTCCTGATCTTGTTATTCATTTGATTCCTTAAACTAGGCATGATCCTCCTTAAGAACCATCCTGGTATTTTTATGGAATGTTTCAGATTCAAGCTTCTGTTAGTGCTCTTCGTAATACAAGGGGCCTACCATGGCCTAAGAATCACACACATAAGGTTGATGAGGACCTTCTTGACTGGCTCCAAGCTATGTTTGGTTTTCAGGTATAAGATAGTTAACTGAAATATCCTCTTCTTTGTATGTGTGCTTATCTAGTAATAGTATGATCAGTTTTATTCCTTCTCTTCCAATATATATCGACATTGTCTGTGACATTCTAAAATGTGCAGAAGGATAATGTGTCTAATCAAAGGGAACATTTGATTTTGTTACTTGCGAATGTCCACATACGCCAATTTCCAAAGCCCGACCAGCAACCTAAGGTTCTTTTTTTCTCCTCTTCTTTGAGCTATAATGTGAAGTTCATGATGTGCTCTGTATTCCCCTTGATTTTGGACTTAATACTTGCGGTGTATTGTTTATAGTTGGATGAACATGCACTAAATGATGTGATGAAAAAGTTATTTAAGAATTACAAGAAATGGTGCAGATACCTAGATCGCAAAAGTAGCCTCTGGTGAGTGTCTTAGAAATTTCCTGTATCACTACATCTTGCAGTGGTTCTTTTTTCTGGTTAGCAATAAATTTTTGTTGCATCTTCACATTTGTGCAATCCATACATATGCATATACACTAATACATCTCTATCTACATAAATATCCATTGTTCTTTTCTCTAATGCCATATGCAACTGAAAATTCCAATAATTTATCACCATTCATTCTCGAGTTGGCATATTTAGTTTTTGCTTCTCAAATAATTTCAGGTTACCAACTATCCAGCAGGAGGTGCAACAACGTAAGCTGCTATATATGGGCTTGTATCTTCTTATATGGGGCGAAGCTGCAAACTTGCGATTCATGCCAGAATGTCTTTGCTACATTTATCATCATGTATGTCATTTACTAGTGGATACTAGTTACTAATGCTCTCCTTCCAATTAATACCCTTTCTATTTTGTGCAGATTTCACTTGGTCTAAGTAGCAAAACTATGTTCATAAAGAATACTCGCTGAGATGACATGCTCTGTTTAATTTATTTGAATAACTTATCAATATTAAACATTTGTCATCTCATGATGCAAAGACTTTCAGTTTTGACTGGCCTTTCCTTTTTCTCATGTACACTGAATAACTGAAACACTCAGGATTTTAGAACTTTAAATTGTTGTTGCTGGAAACTGTCTCCCATTGGTTTATCATGAGTCTTGATGCAAAAGCAATGTTTTTGAGGATTGTTGTGGCCTTCTCAATTTTTGTATAGAGATATTGTCTTCAAATTCTTATCCAGAACCTTCATTAACACGAGTTTTGTGCAATAAAATGCCCTAGTTTAAGCATCAATGCTTGTCCACCTTAGGTTTTGTTTTTCTCAAGAAAAAGCTTTCTGATGTTGAAAGGTTTTTTCACTGGTCAAGGAGCAACATATGGCATGTGTAGACTGTAGCTTCTGATGTGGTGAAGCAAAAAGTAGAATGTTATCAAAAGTTTAAGTTTTATGAGCAAATTGATCATTAGTTTAAAGTATTTGAATTGTGTGCTTCTTCTGGAATCTGGTGCTTGAACTGCACTATCTAGTTTGATAGTTATATAGCGTGTAACATGCTGTTGCAACAGTTGGTGGTGACTAGTATCTTGCTATCACGGTGCCCCACGATGGCAAACTTTTTTGCTTTTGTGTTCCTATTGTGGTATCCCTTTAATTAGTTTTGTGCCTAATGTTTAATAGTTAGAGTACTTCAGTTATAATAAATTAGGAACCAGAAATTTTCCGAGGTAGATGTTATGTATGGGTACTTCAGTAGATTCATATGTATGTTGTTCATGCTTAGGTCTGTCTGTCTGTCATCTATCTATGTTTCTTTTTGATGGTGTATTGGCAATGAATACCCATTTTATTTTATTTTATTTTCCTTTTCTAGATGGCATTTGAACTCTATGGCATGCTAGCTGGGAATGTTAGCCCCATGACAGGTGAATATATAAAGCCTGCCTATGGTGGTGATGAGGAAGCCTTTCTAAAGAAAGTTGTAACTCCAATATATGATACAATAGCGAAGGTGCTGCCAATGCGATCATTTCAATTTTCTTAGCTGAATTATTTAAATATTATTCTTGTATCACTTTGATGTACCTGTCACTGTTAGGAAGCTGAAAGGAGCAAAAGAGAAAAATCAAAGCATTCTCAGTGGAGAAATTATGATGATCTTAATGAGTATTTTTGGTACAAAATTGAGATGACTTTATCCTTCTTAATCTTTTCACTATTTGCTAGTTTTCACTTATTCATCTTCCGGGCAGGTCGGTTGACTGTTTCCATTTGGGTTGGCCAATGCGAGCTGATGCCGATTTCTTTTGTCAACCATTAAATTCACAAAAGGAGAAAAATGGAGTAAGTTAGTTAGTGTCTTTTGTGGTATAGATGTTAGTTTTGCCCTTTTTTTGTTTTGTTGAGCTTTTATTTGCTATTGAAAATTTATGTGTATGACTTTGATCACCTCTGAATAGGTTTGTCTGTCTCTTTGATGAGTGGAGGTTTCTCGCCTTCTAAAATTATAGTACATTTCTTTCAAAGAATACTTTTGTACTGTTTGAAAATCGTTGGAATTGTATAAACTATAAACCAGAAGTTACTCTTGTTAAATGCTAATTGCTGAAAAGTATGGTAAAGCAATTCTAGCGGGAATATGAAATCAAAGAGAGATTGGTGGAACGGGTATTTTTATTCTTGTTGAATCCAATGATAATATTTAGTACAAATATCTAGTGACCAATATAGTGTATCTGGGTTTTCACCATTTTAGAATATAAAATATAAAAATTATTATTTTCTAACAGCTTAAGCGTCTAGAAAAGTTGGTGAGTTATAAGTCCTAGGGTTGAATCCTACAGGGTAATTCAAAATTACAAAAACAGTCCATCCATTTAAGTCAAATCTATTTCTTAAACTTATCACATGTCTTAAACAGGTGAGTGAGAGTGTCCGAATATAAAATATAAAAAATATCTTTATCTAACAGCTTAAGCTTTTAGAATAATTGGTGAATTGTCACACCCAACAAGTAATGTCATGCTCCATTTGCGTCAATTCAGATCTGACCTTTAGCTATTGCAATTATCTACCTAATGCCTGTTCATCCTAGAATTATGATAGGCATTGCATATTACTATAAAAAAAACTTACACTCTCCATTGATCTATCTAGGATTTTTTTATATCTTTATACTATATGTAGAAAGTGATGTTTTGTTTTTGCTAGAAACAACTTTGTTTGGCTTTAGGAATTTTTAGGAGATTTTTGGGCCCTTTTTATACGTTATTGTCATTGCTTTCAACTTTTGTGAGACTGATTGTAAGATTGTTTCACTATTCTTCACATGCCAATTTAATTAGCTTTGTAATTATGTGAGAGTTGTAACAATTGCCATTATAAGGGAATGGTTTTCTCAAGGATGGTCGTGGCATCGGCACGACTCGTGCCTGTAAGAGTGGGAGAGAAAAAGATGAGGAAAACTATTCACCTTTACCTTTCGCGCTCGCTGTCGACCTCGTCGCTCCTCGAGCTCAAGGCATCGCTCACACTCGCGTCGGGTGCCCTAGCCTGAGAAGGAAAAAAATGCTAACGGGTTGTGTCATGACTCGAGATCGGAATAATGACCGGCCATGCACCTCAATATGCTTGAGATACACGAAGCCTTACTAACTCTTCTTAAGTGTCCAATGGCAAGAATAAATAAACGAAGAAGATCTGCTTTATTAAATTTAAACTAATTGCAATGAACATAAACAATGTTATTGTTTGAGTCTCTAAACGAAATAAAGTTAACATTTAATCTAAAACATAAAATCCAAAATAGCGGACAAGTAAATAGGTAGGTCCTAAGTGGAGGTGGGATCCGGGTGCGTCTCGCTCAGTCGCCACGTTGACTATTACCTGAGATAAATAAAAAAAGAAGAAAAAGAAATCCATGAGCCAACAACTATAGCTTAGTGAGTAGAATCCACTCGAAAACCAAATGAATTCTAAAATTTTATAGTGTTAAATAAAATCTAAAATCAACGATATACATAATAATTTGCAATAAGCATGTTTTTAAATAATAACAATGATAACAATAGAGAGTCATAACTTATAGCCTTGCACAGTTTTAACATATTAACATCTTTTCAATATGTATACTGTCATTTGTCTCAATGAGTTTATACCCTATGGATCCACATCAACTAGAAGTCATCTCGAGATGACGCTCGGGACTTTTCCTCATAGCTGATTCGGTTAGGATCATCAGATGGTATCACTATGTGATCAACACACCTTATTTTTTTCACTAACCGTTGAGAGATGTTAGTCACCTAAAAAATTTCTCATTCATCCTAGGATTGTTTCCTAACCCTCTAAAGTCACGTAAGAAAGTCACCGCAGTGATCTGATATAAGACTTTCCCCTGGACTTTCAGATAGACTTGAGTCACAACGGAAAACCGCAAACGATCTATACCGGGACTGTTCTCTAATTCGTACAATACTAATTTCATTTTTCTTTTCACTAAAATTTTAATATTTACACAAGGTATGACAATGCACTGAGTGTAATGATTAAATGCACATAGAAAATGTAACAATTAAATTTGCACGTAAGAATGAAATAAATAATTTGCACACAGTAAATTATATAGTTTGACAAAGGTACAAAGTATAATAAAAATAAATATGTGAGTGAACCCAATCACCTGAGTCTAGGCAAGACAATTGAAATATCAAATCTCTAGCTCACGTGCTAAAAATCACCACCTTTAATAATAAATAATAATAATTTTTTAAATTTGAATAATATCAATATTTTTAAAATTTAAAACTAAAAAGAACTAAAATGGTTTAAATTACCCATTGGATCATTCCACTCCAATAAACTAATCAGGCTGGGCCAAGGCCTAGCCAAAAACAATGGACTGGGCTACGGGCTAACCCGCAGCCCACCCTATTTAAGTGGTTCGGTTCGGGTCTTTGGATCCGAAATCTAGACCCCGAACCCGGAATTCATAAGAAAAAGGGTTGGCTTAGGTTAAACTCGAGCCCAACCAAATCCTTCCCCTCTCGCGACGGACGCGAGGAAGAGAAGAATAGAGGGAGAGAGTGTCCGCCGGCGACGGTTCAACGACCACTCAAGCTCCTCGACTCTCTCTCCCGCGACGTCACCGTCCTCACGAGGTGGAGGAGAACCCACTCCACAGTAGACGATCGACTCAATAGCCGACGGTGACTGGAGCTATGAGGGCTCCAAAGGCGAGCACCCACGACACGAGGCCACCAACAAGAGGCTTCCAGTGGTGGAGAGGCAACGACCCGAAGTCGCCGGCCGGCGTGACTCACCGGCGAACCCGAAATCTCACAAATTAGATATTTCTATTTTAACCTATTAAACTGAAATTAAGATTGCGGGGTGGAAGAGGGCTTACCAAGGAGTTACATGGTGGTCTCTGATGGCTCCGACAACACTTCGGTATGCTGATTCCACGACGTGACTCCGATGGTGAGAAAGAAGAAAACGAAGGAGGAGAAGAAGAAGAAAGGGAAAAGGAGGCTGGGGGGTTGAAGAGAGAGAGAGAGAATTAAGGTTTAATTTTTAGATTAAGAATTCAAATATAATTTGATTCGGATTCGGCGAGATCTCCACAGCGCCTCGTTGCGTGTCGGAGAGGGAGAGGGGGAGGGGTTTGCACGTGCAGCGCAATATTTTTTTTTCTGGGTCCTTGAAGGTTGGGTCGGGTTAGTTTTAAAGTTATGGATCCCAATGCATGTGCGAGCAATGCTTGGAAATCGAGGGGCGACGACAAACTTGACGACAAGGTCATTTGTGAGATCGATGATTAGTGACAAAGTTGTTAGGAGAGGTGTCGTGCAGAACCCCTCGTGCCACATACTGGTACACTGTTGGTACAATAAATGCCAATCGACACGCCTCGTGTCGGTTGGTACGGCCATTGTTGGTTTTTCTAACTTTTCTTAATGACGGATTTGATAACTCTAGACGTGTTTATTTGGACATAATAGGAAGTTAAGTCCCATATTGTGATCACTTTGAAATAGCATTTGTTGAAGTCCTAGAAAAGTTCTCTCATTTGCCATTTTTTGCAAATGGCAAAAAATGACGACACTTTAGATTTTGCACTATTTTACATTTAAGAGTTATATTTTCTATTCTGTGATCATCCCAAACAATTGATTTTATGTTTGTCATAAGCTATCCATCAGAATGTAGCACTATCCTGTCTGCTGGTGTGTGTTATGCTTAGGTAATCTGCTACTGCCGCTGATTGGCTCTCATTGAGCCAATTGTCACTAAAGTGACCAGATCCATGGAGAATTGCCCCTACAAGTGGTGCGGCAGTGCTATGCTTTGCTGCATGGTGGCCTTGGAGATTTTCTTTTTCATATCATGAGTAATTTATAAAAATGTGTCTATTTTTCCTCCTTTTCTTGTCTAAAATTCAGCATAATTCTTAAGGTATTTGGATCATTTGTAGGAGAACAAACCTAGAGTCGATGGATGGATGGGGAAGGTCAATTTTGTTGAGATTCGCTCATTTTGGCATGTTTTTCGAAGTTTTGATAGAATGTGGAGCTTCTTCATCCTAGCACTACAGGTAATTCCATTACCTTGTTCTTTTGTTTTTGTTTACTTAACATCTTAGTGACTTTTCCATTTTGATCCTCTAATAACTATAATAGGTCATGATCATTCTGGCTTGGTATGGTGGTTCACCCAGTGATATATTTGACCCAAGTGTTTTTAATAAGGTCTTAAGCATCTTCATTACGGCTGCTATACTAAAGCTAGGACAAGGTAAGACATGCTTGTCTGCCTGTGATATCGTCTTTCTTGCTTTTCATTTCTGTCCTTTTTGTTGGAATGATATATATATACTAAAATTTAGCAATTTATTGTTATCCATTAGTATATAGCTGCTGTAACAGCTAGCATAATAGTTTAATCTTGTGTTTCTTGCATATGTTATGATTTTATGTAACAATATATAGTACTGGTAGTCTGGTACAAATGACAAAAGTTACTATAATGTATCACACACTAATACACTATTATATTGCACTACGTAAATATGATTTTTAAATTGTAAAGCACACAATTCTGTTGTATGGATACATTAAGAGGGGAGCCGACAAGACCTGATCAATCAACGATGTTTGGAAGTAAAGTGCAAACCAGGGCTAAATGCTGGAATATCATTCTTATGATGAAATGGGGGAATAAATTATTGCAAACTTACACTCGTAGAAATGGCATTGAAAGCTTTTCCGGGGCAATTTTCTTGAGTTGGTGGCAAGAAGTCATGGGTTAAACTACTTATCACACCTTTATTTCGTAACTAGAAAGATTGTTGTAGAATGAGGGCACATGAAAGCGTGCCTGTTAGTGGAGCTGTGGAACTTGGACCACCGCTTGGTATTGTGGTTCACTGAGTTAAAGTTTTTGTTGTGGTGGGCATTATGGTGTGCTTGATCTTCTAGATAATTTATGCTTTTTTTGTGCATATATAGTTGCACATATCTTTTATTTAAATGATATTAAGTATTGTGAAATGTTTCTATTTGATTAAAGTGAATTATGAATAGTCATGACTCGAAATAGAAATTATGACTAGCCATATATCTCAATAAGCTTAAGAGACACGAAGCCTTAAGTGTAATTATCTAACTCTATAATATAATGAAACTTAAAATTCATTTAATAACTCCAATTAAAAGAAAATCTTTCAAAGGCATAAAATACTTAAATTATATAATCAATATCTTCTAAATATCACTAAATCAATATTTAGCTTTTCAATTTGAAATTAAAAATTACTATAATTGAATGTGTAAAAAATCAAAATCTTAAGTGGAGGTAGAGTCTCAGTGTTCACGTTCATTCGCTACGCTGACCAACATCTAAAATATTAAAATATAATGAACTAATTATTTTAGCACAGTGAATGAATCCACCCAAAAGTTAGAAAAAAATTGTACTTTATTTAATATGAAATTTTAAGCAAAGCTCTATAATTAATAACAATAGCCAATATGCTCATAACATGGATAATAAGCATAAGTAATGATAATATGTTAAGCTAATAACATGCTTAATTTATTTTGCAAGTTATCTCAATTTCAATATTGCCCACAATCTCAGATTATCACTGTGTCTGAAGTGATTCTAATATCTCTCTACGGTTAGTGAAAAAGACAAGTTTTTTTCACAATGTGACACCTCATGGTGACCCTAATCGGATCAACTATGAAGGAAGACCTGAGAGCCATCTTGAGGTGATTTTTAGTTGGTGTGAATTCACAGGCACAATCCCAACTAAGACAGTTGGCAATATATGAGATTGAGAAAACTTATAGAATGAAATTGAACATGTCATTGGCTTATTAATTGTACTATCATTATTTGTGGTTATTATTTATGTTATAAGTATGCTGGCTATTATTATTAATTATTGAGTTCATATTGGATAATTTGGTTATATTTTGTTAGAAATTAGTTTCTGATTTGTTTCAAGTTGTTTTGAAGGTTTAATTTGATTCTATGGTTAAGTTTACCTGATGGTTCAAATTAAATTATATGTACTCATCGTAGGTTGTGCCTGGCTTAGTATTTGCTAGCAAATATAGAACTCTATATGTAAATAATAAATGGATATATAAAAACCTGATAGTTATAGTAGTTATTTGTAATATAGTCAAAGTAGAGGTTTTATTTGTAACATTAAAGTTCAGTCATATTATTCGTATATAATTCTCTAAATATTATTATAAATTATGCCTCATCTAGCTAGATATTGTGTACTACAAGCTACAGCACAATGAATAAAATAAAAAGTAGAGATAATTAGATTAAGGCCCTTCAACTATTATCTATATCTGCACCCTCTTTTTTTTTTTTCTTGTTAAAAAAACATCACATGATTATTTTATTATAAATTTTGATTTTATTTTTCTCTCTTTCTTGCTTTTGGGTGGATTTACTCACTATCCTAAAATTATTAGCTCATTATTTTTTTATATTTTAGATGTTTGTCAGCGTGATGAATGAACATGAGCACCGGGACTCTACCTTTATTTAGGATTTTGATTTTTTTTCATCTTCAATTATAGTAGTGGTTTTTAGTTTTAAATTGAAAATTTAAATATTGATTTAGTGATATTTAGAAGGCAATGATTGTATAATATAAGTATTTTATGTCTTTGAAAGTTTTTTTTTATTTTTTAATAAAATATATTAAATAAAGTTAGATAATTATTGTTAGATAATTACTGTCAAGGTTTCGTGTATCTCAAGCCTATTGGGGTACAGCTGGTAATGATTCTTATTTTGGATTGTGACAATGAAAGTTTCTTTTCTGTTCAGCTCTATAAAAATAACGCATCTAGGGAATATATACATATCTATTGATTATTATTGTAATTGTGTTGCCCAACTCTTTAAGATATTAATTACCTCATTGGATAGCTATATTTGCTAAGGCAAACTTATCTTGTTATCGTTGTTTACCTAGAAATTACTGATCTTAATTGTTAGTAGTATTATTTTTCAGCTTTTCTCGATATAATCCTTAGCTGGAAGGCAAGAAGAAGTATGTCTTCTGCAGTTAAGCTGAGGTATATTCTGAAGGTTGTTTCAGCCGCTGTATGGGTCATAGTATTACCAGTTGCGTATGCCTATACTTGGGAGAACCCAACCGGAATAGCAAAGACTATTAAAAGCTGGGTCGGAAGTGGCCGGAATCAACCTTCACTATATATCTTGGCAGTTGTCATATACTTGTCACCGAATATGCTTGCTGCTCTGTTGTTTCTCTTTCCGTTCCTTAGGAGGTTCCTTGAAAGATCACACTACAGAATAATAATGCTCATGATGTGGTGGTCTCAGGTACTCTGAGTTGGTACTTCCATTATTAGTTCTTGCATCTTAGTCACTTGCACTAGATATTTTCATACATATCTAGGAAGCACGCCAAACCACATAACTAACTTTTCTATTTCATTTGACTTGGCTTTGGTGAAATGTACAGCCCCGTCTCTACGTTGGAAGGGGAATGCATGAAAGCTCTTTCTCACTGTTCATGTAAGTTATGTTCAATGTTCTTTATGTAATCGTGTTCCCATGGAGAATTTTCACATTCAGAAGCATTTTATTGTCAGGTACACAATATTCTGGGTGGTTCTCATATTGACAAAGTTGGCATTCAGTTACTATGTGGAGGTAAGTTGTTTGTTGTTTCTCATTACTGATGCTTGATGCTAATATAGTACTCATTCAGTCGTTCTTGGGCATTTTCTGAATTCATGTCATAATTTGTTGAAGCTATGCAAGTTCTTAGCAAAGAGATTTTATCACATCATAGTTGTTGTGGGCAACTTTGATTATTTATACTCGATAAAACTGTACGCATCAGAGTTTCTAAACTAGTAATACAGAAAACTGTACAGGATCTAAATGTGATTTTTTAAGAGATGCATCTATATGCGACGGGCAGATGTGGCCTCGTTCGCGATTGGGGAAAGGCTTTCCTTGTAAGTGGTCATCAAATTCCTCATCGCTCAAAAGTGCTATGGATCGAAATTGGGGGCGAAGCGAGTTAGCGTTCTTCATATAGATGGGCAGACATGGGGAAGAGGGCGATGCGACGAACATCTGAGCCCTTCGTATGAGGCTATAGTGATGCGAAGCTCTAAACCCCTTGCACTGGGCCCTAAAGCCTATGCCATGTGGTAAGGGATTGAGCAAGGTCTCTAATCCCCACATATCTAGACTGTAGAGCCATGTGCCTTCTTTCAAAGGTTCCTAGTTTCATACTTTATACCTGTAGATAAACTAAAGGGAAATGCATTTTATCCCTCTTGCTGTTAGGCCAAATTCTAAAGTGCCTCCCTAGCTTTTATGTCACCCAACCCCATTTTGTGGATGTAATTTATGTCCTCTCGTGATTCTAATTTTCAGTTAAAACTATTAAAGTTTTGACCATTTTTTCTTTTATATTCTCTCTTTGTAATATTTTCAATGTCTGAAATATAAAAGTGAGAAATATTGAGATAAAAGAAGCATAAGACAAAAAGATTTTTTACAAAAAATAATTTTTTTAATTAGTTGTAAAACAAGAATGCCATTTTGGTCTTTTCGTATTGAAATTGATATTTGTTAGATAGTTGCATATATATTAGAACTATAAAGAGTTTAAGTGATACAAATGAAAGTTTAGAAAAATACTTTGGATTTTTAACCTAATCACAGGGGTGTAAAATAAAGGATGCTTCTATCTTATTAACATACTAATTATTTTAAAAGCTTAAGCTGTTAAAGAATGGGAGTTTACTATATTTTTTCTAATAGTTATTGTCATGACTTGAAATCGGAATCATGACCGGACCTCAATACGCTTGAGATACACAAAACCTTATTAATACTTTCTAAGTACATAATGACAAGAATAAATAAAAGAAAATAATTTGATTTATATAATTTAAGGTAATTGTAATGAAAATAACCAATGTCATAAATATGCCTCTAAACAAATTAAATTAACAAATAGTCTAAAACATAAGACCAAAGGAACGAAACGGTAAATGGGTAGATCCTAAGTGGAGGTAGAATTCCGGTGCATCTCGCTCAGTCACTATGCTGATCATTACCTGAAATATAGAAAAAGAAAAATTCATGAGCCAACAACTATAGCTCAGTGAGTGGAATCCATTTGAAAGTTAAATAAATCTAGGATTTTTAGCGTTAAATAAAATCTAAATTCAGCGATATAAAATAACAATTCTGCGAAGCATGTTCTTAGAATAACAATAATAACGACAATAATAATAACAAAAAGTCATAACTCGTAACATGCTCAATTTCAATGTATCAAAATTTTCTCAATAATAATAATGTCATTTATCTCAATTGGGTCTATACTCTGTGGATCCACATTAATTAGAAGTCATCTAATGATAATGTTCGAGTCTTTTTCTCATAAATGATTCAGTTGGGGTTATCAGGAGGTATCACCATGTGATAAACGGATCCTGTCTCTTTTAGTAACTGTTGAGAGAGATTAGAGTCACCTCAGGAAGTCTTTTGGTCTATCATGAGATTGTTCCCTAACCCAGCTAGAGCCACTTAAGAAAGTCACCATAGTGATCTAAAATTAGACTTTTCTCTCTATTTCTAGATAGACTTGAGTCATCACGAAAAGTAACAAGTGATATATACCAGAATTGTTTTCTAAGTCATACCAAATACCAGTCATATTTTTTTGACTTAATTTTAGGAATTTGCACAAAGTATAGGAATGCATTGAATTTTATATTTTGCGCATAAAATTATAAAAATTTAAATTGTGCACAGAAAATATAATAATTAATTTGCACAAAGAAAAGTATGTGGTCAGATAAAAGATACGAGGTGTAGTATGAGTAAATATGTAAGTGAACCCATTCACCTGAGTCTAGGTAAAACAATTGGAATCTCTAATCTCTAGTCCACGTGCTAAAAATCACCACCTTTAATAATAAATAACAATAACATTTTAAATTAAATGATATTAAGATTCTAAAATTTAAAAACTAAAAGTATTACCTATTTGAGCCAAAACAAGTCTAATCGGTTGAGCTGGGCTGCAGTTGGCTTGCAACTCACCCAACCACTCACTTAAATGGATTGGGCTAATGGCTCAGTCCAATTAAGTTAATTGAATCGGGTCGGGTCCCTTGGATTCGAATCCAACCCGACCTGAATCCAATAACTTAAAGGAAGAAGGCCAGACTCGGGTTGCGACTCGGTTTGCTCGAGTCTGCCTTCTTCATCCCGAAAATAGATCGGAGAGAGAGAGAGAGAGAGAGAGAGAGAGAGAGAGAGAGAGAGAGAGAGAGAGAGAGAGAGAGAGAGAGAGAGACGTCGACGGTCACATTTTGCCAGCGGTCCGAAAGCCGTGCCTGCATCTTCCTCACGACCTCGACGACTTGAAAGAGGAGAAAAGACCAGCTATGGCGACCGGCAAAGAGGTCTCCATCCATGGCCGATGGCGACCGGAGCCATGAGGGCTCCAAAGAGAGTTTTTTTATAAAAAAATTTAGTTCTTACACTTATCACTTTTGGGCTGAGACATTGTCAACGAGTAAAGGTTTTATATGTTAAATAATAGGAAGGCTTAGCATGATTCAAACTCAGGACCTTCGTTTTGATACCATATAAAACTACTTAAAAAAGCTTTGGCTGTTAGAGAATAGTAGTTTTTATATTTTATATTGTAATGTATCTAAAAGATTTCTCCATTAAAGAGACCTACTGTACTATGGATAATCTAACGAGACCTTCAAGGTGATGAAGAGAAAAGTTGGAGTACTTGGTAATTGCTTACAAAAAATAAATATTATGTCCTTTGTATCCAATAAAACTGTATATAACATATAATATAATGGCAAAAAAGGTCTTTTGTGAACTTATGATCTATTTGATCATAACTGAGAAATTACCTCAGGTTTGCAAGCCATAAACATGTTTCTATTCAGCCACCTTCATTAATAACATCGTTATATACCCACTGCAGATCAAACCTCTTGTTGGTCCCACTCAAGATATTATGAGGATCCCGATTACTACTTTCCAGTGGCATGAGTTTTTCCCCAGAGGTGACAAATAACATTGTCTTCTTTTTATTGTTTCCCATGTTATAAGTCTATAAAGTATTGACTTTTCATATGCAGCGAGGAACAATATTGGTGTCGTGGTTGCTCTTTGGGCTCCAATCATTCTTGTATGCCTCTTTAGTCTTTATCACCTTTTCTTTTCTAGTACCTTATTATCTATAATTTTTGATCATTAACTTAAATATCCGAGTGCTTTCCAGGTTTATTTTATGGATATGCAGATCTGGTATGCAATTTTCTCCACATTTGTTGGTGGAGCTTATGGTGCATGCCGTCGTCTTGGAGAGGTTGGTAATTCATGTATTGTCCATATGTTCAGTTGGTAAAGGGAGAGTTTTTTTAAGCTGTTAAAGAACAGTAGATTTTAATATTTTATTTTCTACCACCTTAGTTTTGAGCTGAAATATTATTAAGAAACCCAAGAAGTGGATTTGACTTAAATGAATAAATGTTTTATATTTTAAACAACAAAAGAACTTAGCATCATTCAAACTTAGAACCTTTATTCTGATACCATGTTAACTTAGCATGATTCAAGCTTGATTCAACCATGAAAGAGATTAGATCTTTTGCTAGTCTTTCGTTTAAAGACTTCTACTTATATCTAAATCAAAAAAATTAATCTGGTCAGCTTGCTTTATATTTTTGAGGTACTGGGCATGATAATACTTTCATTGTATCTAAACTGATCTGCTAAAATTTTGCTTCATTTGGTACTAGCTCTCTCTCTCTCTCTCTCTCTCACACACACACACACACACACACACACACACACACACACATTTTGGAGGGACGTTGGCCTAGGATCTACTGCTGGGCGAGCGTCAATTAAATAAAATGGGTTATATGTTGTATGCTTCCTTCGGATCTTAAATTCTCTGGTATAATTATGAGCTAATTTGTTGTTTATCCTTGTGATGGTATTATTTTCTAAAAGAGTTAATTACATGGCCTATCTTCTTTCCCTCGATCTAATTCCTGGATGGATCAGATTCGAACTTTAGGAATGCTTAGGTCCCGATTTCAGTCTTTACCTGGTGCATTTAATGCTCGTCTTATTCCGGTGGAAAAGCCTGATGGAAAACAAAAGAAGGGTTTAAGAGCTTCTTTATCCCGCAGATTTGCTCAGGTGTGTCCCTGATATTTTTGAACTTGATGTATTAACTTAATTTCTTTTCTTTGTCCTTTATCTATTTCTTTGGATTTCCACGCTCAATTTTCTGTCTGAGACAGTAATGATAGTTCTACTTTTCTAGACGGCCGATGATGATAAGGAGAAGCAAGCAGCAAGATTTGCACAGATATGGAATAAAATAATCACTAGCTTCCGGAAAGAAGATCTCATAAGCAATAGGTAGTTTGGAGTTTGAAGGTTTTAGCACAATCATAGCACAATTTACGGGGATGTCTTTTAATACTTATCAGGTGCACAAAAAGTATGTCACAAGTGCTGATGTAAATGAAATGCAGGGAAATGGACTTGTTGCTTGTCCCATATTGTGCAGATCGTGATCTCAACCTTATACAGTGGCCTCCATTCTTGCTTGCCAGCAAGGTTTGTGTGCCCATGTTGTTGAACATCTGAGTTGGATCTATATGCTAACTGAACTTCCTTTGGATGTTTAGATTCCTATAGCACTAGACATGGCTAAAGATAGCAATGGCAAAGACCGCGATCTGAAAAAGAGATTAGATGCTGATGATTATATGTCTTGCGCAGTTCGTGAATGCTATGCATCATTTAAGAATATCATTTACTATGTAGTTAAGGGTAAACCCGAGACTAAGTGAGTACTTGGTTAACTCGTTGTTTATTAACATTCTTGTGCTTTTTTAATATTTTGCTCTAGCATATTTGAGCTTCTCTCTGTAGAGTTGTTCATTTTGTTTTATCCATACTTAGGTAAAAACGGGTATGTGCTGACCCATATTGTCTTGCTATTTGCTATTTGCAGGGTTATAGATATTATATTTAATCAAGTTGATATCCACATAGAAAATGATAAACTCATATCAGATCTGAAGATGAGCGCTCTGCCTGCTCTCTATGAACAGTTTGTGAAGTTAATCAAGTATTTAGTATGTAATGTCAACCGAAAAGATTCCCTTTCATATCTTTTTGGCCAACTCTTGTTTTTAAATCACATACCCGTTCTTGACATTGCAGATGGATAACAAACCAGAAGACAGGGGACAGGTCGTTATTCTTTTCCAAGACATGCTAGAGGTCGTAACAAGGGATCTGATGGAAGAGCAACTCTCCAGGTATCAAATGTTATTTCACTCCTCTGTATGAGCCAAGTCATCTTGTTGTTGTCTGTAAGTCAGTTTGTTCCATGGGGTTGTTTATTGCACACCCCCAATCTGTTAAAACATGCTCAACAAGGTTCATCCAACGGAAGTCTATAATGGGCTTACCATGATAGAACTCTATAATTAAAGTTGTTGGCCGCTGCAACTAAATTGTCTTTAGCTTTTCCATTTGACAAATTTCTTTTTGTCATTACAGTAGTGTACAAAAACTAGTTGGCTATTGTCAAATTGAAATATTTGGCGCACCATTGGTGCTTCATGGCTAGACAGTAGGGATATGCCTAGAAAACCCCTTCTAGCCTGTAAGTAATGAGTGTAAGGATATAAATATAAAAAACTAGTATTCTCTAATAGCTTAAGTTTTTAGAGTAATTAATGAGTTAACATATTCATGTTAATAGTATATGATTAAAGAAAACTTAAACTATCTTCACTATAACCATTACAACTATTGTTAGTTTTTAGTAGCCAAATTTAACTTGAGCTGACTGACCTAATGCCCTTGAAAAAATCAGGAATCATTCAATGATTAAAAGGTATTTGATCCCAACTTAATTTTTTCCTGATCCAAACTGAGCTACTGTATTAATACTATGGATAAACCGGTAAACAAAGCTTTGAGGAATCATTAGATAATAAAAGATGCTGCACTAATTAAGAATGACACAAAACTCGTATTCATGTTATAGTTAGATCAAGCCATACTTTCTGTTTTATGATAAATATGCTTGTGGTTCCTTGAAGCACCAAACCGCAGTTGTACAAGCAACTGAATCATGTTCTTGAATTTTTCACTTTCAAAATCCAGCACCCAAATAAACCTTGGTAGGGTTCTTAATGCTATTGTTTTCTCTTTTATATTTTCTTCCTTTCAATTGCAGCCTTTTGGAGTCTAGTCATGGAGGTTCATATGGAAGGCCTGAGGGTATGGCGCCTTTGGACCAACAGTATCAGTTATTTGCATCAGCTGGAGCTTTTATATTTCCTTTACAAGTAACTGATGCTTGGACAGAGAAGGTAGTACGTCCTTATTGGTTAGTGTATCATATATCCTAGAATTTATCTAAAGCTAAAGGGTTTTTATGCTGGCCCCCAGATAAAAAGGCTTTATCTGCTACTCACTGTGAAGGAGTCTGCTATGGATGTACCATCTAACCTAGAAGCACGAAGACGTATTTCTTTCTTCAGCAATTCTTTATTTATGGATATGCCTGATGCACCTAAAGTTCGTAACATGCTATCATTTTCGTAAGTTCCTTCAGAGTCTGTCCAGCCAGATCTGGCATTTGATTTGAAAATCTCTAGCGGCCTGCTATTTACATTGGTTGTCAATTCTGTTCTTTTGTTAGCTGGATTTAAGAATTTCTTGTCTTTAGCAGCAATGTCACACTATTTCTATGTAATTGCTATTGTTGTGCATGATGTTTGTTTATCTAGATCTCCTTCAACTAGATATCAAATTTAAGCATGATACAGACTTAACTTGAATTTATAAAGCAGCCAAACAGTCTTTGCAAATTTTGAGCTCGTTTTATTCAGTTACTTGATTGCCTAGAATATAATATAAAGTGATAGATTTCTCTTCATGTTAAAGTAGTTAATGATTTAGAATTCAATAACAATGAGGCTGCCAAGGAAATTCTTAGGATTATTTTTTTGTTTTGTTGCATTGTTGGCTCCTTGGATTTATGTTTGTTCCTATGAATGTTGTCTGCCAAAATTTTCTTCTTTCTGCTTTTTTCAGTTATTTTTAGTTCGACCTCTCAACTCAAGAGTGTTTCTATTTGCTAAGTTTGCTGTACTGTGTGATGAAATTTGCTTTTAAAGTGAATAAGAGTTGTAATTAGATGCATCTCTACTTTTTTTAGAACCGTTTGAATTGCGGTATTATTCAAGTGGTTCTCAAAATGTCATAAAAACAAATGTTCATTATATATGGGACGATGATTTTATCGTATGTATTCTACTGTTTATACAATTTATTGAATAAGATGTTAATATGAATGCTAAATAAGAAATGGGGTCACTTTTTTCATACTTTTATTCGGTACTTATTATCTGATAAAGAGAAAAAAAGGATTTCACTTCATTGTTTTTTTACTTAGAAGAATGGAACCATGGCATGTTTGGAAAATTGGAACAGATTATGTTTGCAGAGATTTTGAAAAGCACTCACTTCGGCTTATGCAATTTTAGTTTGAGTTTCTAGGTTTGGCCCAAATAAACATGTAATATTGGTGTGGAGATGATATACTATTCTGTGGAATAGTTGTTCCTTAAGACTACATATTTTAACTTTAGAGTGATAATAGTTTTGGGTCACCCACAAAATGCCTCCATACTTACTATGAACCATAAGACTATGCCTTTTCTACCCATATCTCCTAATTTATTGGCACATTTATTTGCTGACACTTCGTGAAGCCATGGCCTCCAGCTTCTCTATCTCTCTCCCAAACTTTACTAGAACAATTTTGTCTCTCATATACCTTCTGCAAAGCAAATTGGTTTCTCAGAGACAATATCTCAAAGAATGTGAAGAAAATGATCCTTAAGTGTGAAAATCTGTTCTTGATTGTAAATACTTGGTTTAAGAAGTGTGAGGGATGTTATGAACATCTTCGGCTTAGTATGTATTAGTTCCTTCATTTTGATCAACAGTTGCTTGAAGTATGAACTGCTAAACAAAGCACCTGTCCTTTAGAAACCTTGAAACATTCCTTCAAGAACACCCCTTTATTTGCATCAATGGAAACTCTTTGATAGAAGCTTTCCAACTGCATCTATTTTGCCTAAAAAAGTTGCAGCAAAGGGAGACCCATTCAGCCTAGATATGATTTTTCTTTTCTTTACCCAGTAATTTGAGGAACCATATTTGGTTCAGAAATTGCTGTAGAGTATAGAAAATTCTGGAACTCCAAGATATCTCACTTTATCTATGGCTTGGGCTCAGTGTGATGGGAGTTGCTTTTATTAGCTATATTGCTGTCCCCTAAGTGGCCTTATGAGAAACCAAATAGAGTAATTCATTCTTACGAAGTGACACTATAGAAAGCATGAGACTGTCAAATTGAGTATAACAATGGCAATTGCCGTCGAGTAAGAATTGTATTTGCTATTAACATTTTTGAAAGCACTTGTAAGTTAAAGTATAACACCCACTGCCAGTCCAAAAATATTTTGAATTGTGGTTCCTGTTGAAATGTTGAATAAATTAGACCACTCATGTCTTTAACAAGGTAACATCTCTGCAGAGTGTTGACACCCTATTACAATGAGGATGTTCTTTTCTCTTTACATGACCTTGAAGAACCAAATGAAGATGGAGTTTTTATCCTTTTCTACTTGCAGAAAATTTTCCCAGGTTCATGAGTAGTTCCTGCTGTATAAATTTGCAAGTTTATGTTTGCTAATGCAATACACAGCTGTAAAAATTATCCTAATTTATGTCATTTCTAGATGAATGGACCAACTTCCTTGAGCGAGTTGAGTGTAAATCAGAAGAAGAACTTCGTGGAAATGACGGACTGGAAGAGGAGCTTCGTCTATGGGCGTCATACAGAGGCCAGACATTGACCCGAACAGGTGTAGTATCACTTGTTTTCATGCTTTTTCCTATGGGGTCATTAGATTTTCTTTACAAGGCACGTATATATTTTTATCCTTGTCTCCTACTGTTGGGTTATATTTACAGTTAGAGGTATGATGTACTATCGGAAAGCTTTGGAACTTCAGGCATTCCTAGACATGGCTAAAGATGAAGGTACTCTAATAGCATGTTCTTTTTGTGCTTATAAGATCTTTATACAATCTTCTTAAATAAATGATATGTAATTTGTTATCTTTTGGATCCTGTTGAACTCTCCATCTCTCCAGATCTTATGGAAGGTTATAAAGCAGCTGAGTTAATGTCTGAGGAACACTCAAAACTAGAAAGATCCTTGTGGGCACAATGCCAAGCTGTTGCAGATATGAAGTTCACCTACGTAGTCTCGTGCCAACAGTACGGGATTCAGAAGCGATCCGGGGATCCTCGTGCACAAGATATTCTTAAGCTCATGGCAAAGTATGTAGAAATGAAATTTAAGTGCTAGACATAAAAATGATAGGTTAAGTTATGTTTTTCACCGTCTGAAGTATGACCAGTTATGAAACTAAGCCCCTATAGAATAAAAGTTGCAATTTGCCACATGAACTGTCTGAAACTATCTGGTACTCTGCCCTGACTGACGAGAGGTTTTCCATAGAATCTTCTTTTAGGGATCTGTTCATGTATCATATTCCTTTTGCTCACTGACCAATATATCATTGGTGCAGGATTTTATGTTTTAGAAAATTAAGGGACAAATTATATGATCTTGCTTTTCAGGGTATAATTAATTAATTATGTTACATATATACAGTATGAAGGTGTATATATGAGTTATCCTACTGATAGTTAAATTATTTCATTTATGGCAAGATTTCTTGCTTCTAACTCTTACTATGATGTTAACCATTAACTTTTGCTGGTTTCCTTCTTCTTTGTTCTCAGTGATATGTCTGTTGTATATTCATCTACTTCGTACTACGTGAAATTAAAAGGCTACTCATAGTATCACTAATTATTAATCAGCAAACATGTTGAAGTTACTTTTATTTGACAGGTATCCATCACTCCGTGTAACATACATCGATGAAGTTGAAGAACCTACTAAGGACAAGAAAATAGAGAAAGTTTACTACTCTGCTTTGGTAAAGGTTGCTTTACCCAATACTGACAATCCTGCTGAGCAAGTTCAAAATCTGGACCAGGTAATACCTCATGTTTCTGAACCAAAATCCGATTGCCAACTTTGTGATAGTTTGCACAAACTATTTATATGTTTAGTAGAATTGGTTTGAAGTTTTGTCCGAAACTTGGACTTTTTGCTAAGCGATTCACGTTTTAGTCCTGTACTCCTGTCTGATCTGAAATTGGCCCCCTGAAACTAGCATTCAACTGAAATAATCATATAATTATTATTTTTAATGTATGTTTTAAATTAAAAGCTAGATTTGAATTGAATTCAACTTGTACGTAACTCAATATCAACCTCATTACTTAAATGCTATTAGATTTTGTGTGATCTTGAAAAATAAGATAAAGAAGACTATTTATCAAAAGAAGTCAAACCGATCAAAATATTTAAATTTTTTAATCAAAGCCAAAACTGAAACCCAAAATTCGAACTATATTTAATTTAGTAGATAGTGATAAAAGGAAAAATAATCGAGATACTTTTGGAAGGATGGGGAAATAACCTTAGCCAAATTAGATTGGACAATCATGAGCAAGAAAATTACTCCCTCTGCTTGCTATTTTACTCTCTTGACTGATATGTGGAGCATCTGAATGAGTTAAACCTAGGATTTGGTCCGATGCATAACATGATATGTTGGCCAGTGATCTATTTCCTGTATTCATCTTTCCTTTACTTGGTATATTTTGTATCTATAGAGGAGCCTTTCTAGTATTTTATTTTGATTTATATCTAAATCTTGGAAAAGAATATTTCTGCTTACTTCATTTTCGCTTGACAGGTCATTTACCGGATAAAGCTTCCTGGCCGTGCAATCTTGGGTGAAGGAAAGCCTGAAAACCAGAATCATGCGATCATTTTTACACGCGGTGAAGGTTTACAGACCATAGATATGAACCAGGTAGTTTGCAGCTTGCTTACTTTCTAATTACATTATGCAGAACTGCAGCTCATGATCTCTATTCTGTAGGATAACTACATGGAAGAGGCACTCAAAATGAGAAATCTGCTGCAAGAATTCCTGGAAAAACATGATGGGGTGAGGAATCCATCAATACTTGGAGTCAGGGAGCATATATTTACTGGCAGGTTAGTATTTTATCTTAGTATTGAAGAGCAACCAAGCTTACAATTAGTTTTCTTTTGATGTGTTATGCAGGAAACATATGATATTCTTTCTGGTTCTCTGTGCAGTGTTTCTTCTCTTGCATGGTTTATGTCAAATCAAGAGACTAGTTTTGTGACTATTGGGCAACGGTTGCTTGCAAACCCTTTAAAGTGAGTGTTTTGTTTTCAGAGGTTTGGTTATTTTGGTATCAGTTTCCTGATACCATTGATCGTTAATGGAGAAGTTAATTTTACTTTTGTAATGCTTGATAATTGTGAGCCCTCTGTACTAGCAACTTTTCTTGTTTACAGATTTTAGCATTGTTATTCTTCCTTTTCTTGTGTTTGTCTTTTTTGGAAAGAAATGTTAGGAATGGGGAATGGTTTACTTTATCCTTAGACCTTTCTTAATAGGTTGTAACTTGATTATTGTCTATCAAATATTCATCTACTTTGTTCGGCAAGTGGAATTTGATTGAAACATCTTTTCAGTGTGTGAAAGATGAAATTCCCTATGGTTCTTGGCCTAAGCAAGCAGTTTTTCCTGCACTGAGATCATCGCCAGTGGTGTGTTGATTCATCTAATGTAGCAACTAACTTGACTTGAGTAGTTATAACTTCTACCTGAATCATTTGCTATGAGCCAGTACCTGAGTAATCTTTAAATATGTTATCCATGTCTGAACATGACGATATTTGAATACTATGCGTGATTGCCAATTGTTCCTTATGTTGCTCTATGTTTTCCTCTCTTTTTTATACATAAGCAATATCCATTGAGATGTTACATTAACTGACCATAAATTGAGCTTTTACCAACTTATTGTTTGAATTTCCTCTTGCTAGGGTTCGCTTTCACTACGGTCATCCAGATGTATTTGATAGACTATTCCATCTGACGAGGGGTGGCATAAGTAAAGCGTCCAAAATTATCAACTTAAGCGAAGACATATTTGCAGGCATGTTTCCAATTTTGTAGTCTTATGACATATCCAAAGAGGCTAGATAATCTTTGTTAACTCACCAACTATCCTAAAAGCGCAAGTTATTAGACAATTGTGATTTTATATTCTAACAATCTACAGTTGATTCAATCTGTCTATTAATGTGCACTGAAAATAATAGCAGTAGCTAGTAACTGATACAGAAAGTGATATCTGCTTCTGTGTTTATTTCCACTACGTAGCACCACCATTCCATGGTGAGGTTAATCTATGTGGATAACAAGGGTGAACAACTGGAGATTAAATTCAAAAATCAAGTATGTTTCTGGGTTCCCATTTTGTTACCAGATACCATTCAATTTAGCTACTGTATTGCAGGTTTCAACTCAACTCTTCGGGAAGGTAATGTTACACATCATGAATACATGCAAGTTGGCAAGGGAAGAGATGTTGGATTAAACCAGATATCACTATTTGAGGCAAAGATAGCTAATGGAAATGGAGAGCAGACGCTGAGCCGTGACTTATATAGGCTTGGGCACCGTTTTGATTTCTTTAGGATGTTGTCATGTTATTTTACCACTGTGGGTTTTTACTTCAGTACTCTGGTATGAATTTCTTCATTCTGAATCCTTCATTTAATTGTTCATTTATATGTCCGTGTTGTCCAGTGTTTTTTATATTGTTCTGTACTAGCAGGTGACCGTCCTTACAGTTTACGTCTTCCTTTATGGACGGCTCTATCTTGTTCTTAGTGGACTTGAAGAAGGCCTTACAACTGGTAGAAGATTTATCCATAACGAGTCACTTCAGGTTGCTCTAGCCTCCCAATCCTTCGTGCAGCTCGGATTTCTGATGGCTCTGCCAATGATGATGGAAATTGGTCTAGAAAAAGGATTCCGGACAGCACTAAGTGAATTCATACTGATGCAGTTACAATTAGCTTCTGTGTTCTTTACATTCTCTCTTGGGACTAAAACTCATTATTATGGAAGGACATTGCTCCACGGAGGTGCTGAATACAGAGGTACTGGTCGTGGGTTTGTGGTCTTCCATGCTAAATTTGCAGACAATTACAGGCTCTATTCTCGCAGTCATTTCGTCAAGGGCATTGAACTGTTGATTTTGCTGGTTGTGTACCAAATTTTTGGTCAATCCTATAGATCAGCAATTGCATACATTTTCATTACAATCTCGATGTGGTTTATGGTGGGCACATGGCTTTTTGCTCCGTTCCTGTTTAATCCATCGGGTTTTGAATGGCAAAAAATTGTTGATGATTGGACTGATTGGAACAAGTGGATTGGCAACCGTGGGGGAATTGGTGTACCAGCAGAAAGAAGCTGGGAATCATGGTGGGACAAGGAACAAGAACATCTGAAATATTCAGGAAAGCGGGGGATTTTGATGGAGATAGTGCTAGCACTACGATTTTTCATCTATCAGTACGGCCTTGTCTATCACTTAAATATAACGAAAAAGACTAAAAGTGTCCTGGTATTCTCACATTCTTTGTCTTTATGTCTTATATCATTGCATTTATGCTGTATATTATAAGATGGCTGCATGAACTTTTTCAGGTTTACGGCATTTCGTGGCTTGTAATCTTGGTTGTTCTTTTGGTCATGAAGGTAAGAAGTACCTTTTGTTTTTAAAAGAAAATTCTAGACCGGGAAAGCCTGGGTATTCTCTAGTTACTTGTTGATTATCATTATTATTATTATTATTTATAACTATCTGAAGTATTAGCGTCTAACGGAGTGTCAACCGATTTCCTTGAAGTATATAGAAACACCTTACTTTTGGCCTTCTGCTTTATAATTCTTTTTAGTGTTGCTTTTTGGCACTTACATTGTCTTGGGATTTCTTCCTTTCTTTTTTCCTTTTTGCAGACTGTATCAGTTGGGAGACGGAGATTCAGTGCGAATTTTCAGCTAGTATTTCGTCTAATCAAATTTCTGATCTTTGTAACATTTGCTTCCATCTTGATCACTTTAATTGCCCTTCCTCACATGACAATGCAAGATATCCTTGTGTGCTTCCTAGCTTTCATGCCTACTGGATGGGGACTACTTTTGGTTCGTTCTCAATCCTCTAACTGTTGCTGCTAATTTTGGTTTGCTGCTGCTGCTGCTAGATATCCTTCATAATGTGCTCGCTTGTTTCTATTTCAGATTGCGCAAGCTTGCAAGCCTCTTGTAAAATGGGCTGGGTTATGGGGCTCGATACGCGCTCTAGCACGAGGTTATGAAATCATTATAGGCCTGCTCCTGTTCACCCCAGTTGCCTTTTTAGCTTGGTTCCCATTTGTTTCGGAGTTCCAAACGCGCATGCTATTTAATCAAGCCTTCAGTAGGGGTCTGCAAATTTCTCGCATTCTCGGTGTGCACAAGGACCGTTCATCTAAGGCCAAGGAGTAAAGTGGTGTTCTTGTTGGCCATAATTATTCTAAATTGTCAGGATTAAATGAAATTAACATATATCACTTATTGTATCATATGCTAGAAATAGGTGGCACCTTCCCCTTTGGAGAGAGAATGGATTCATGACTAGGACAATGAAATTTGGTACAACCCACAGGCCTTTGATGCTGATGACGTTTGGCATTTAGCACATATTTTTAACCTCTTGAATGTGATGATGCAGCGCAATAGTTTTAACACCGGAAAGTTATATATTTTGAATCAAGTAATGGTAACATAATACAGGGAGCTAGCTATGTGAGAATTGGCCCAGAGGTTATATGCTACTTTCTTTAGGTATTAGATAAGCCTTCTAGATTTTTTACGCTGCTTGTTTCTTCTTTTTATAAGGGACATAACATTTTAGGGAAATTTATAAAAATACTATCTTTTGCTTTTATTATTTTTCACACATTATATGGTATATTCATTCTGATACTTAATAGTTTGCTTTTAATGCTTTTAAAAATATATTGAGTCAATTTTATCGGGCTATTTGTTTAAAAAAAAAGTCCTTAGTTTTTAAAATTAGTAAGATTAATTCTTAAAACTGAATGTATTCAGTTTTTATACTAAACGTATATATATATTTTTTTAATGAAATGCTTATAATTTACACAAGATACTTACAAGTACGCTATAATTACGCTGAAGGGTTTGTTTCTGCTATTTTAAAAATTAAGAAGTTTTGTTGTTCAAATGCCGCTGATTTTACCCTTAGTATACAGAATAAAATATATTTCATTTCTCTGAAAATAAAAAATAAAAAAATGTAAAATATTTGTCGTTTGTCTTAGTTTTTCATTTATTTTTATCTTAATCTAAAACAATTGTTGAAGGGTATTTAGAGTATTATGTATTTATAGTTATTTTAATTAATCTATATGGTAATTGATGGTTAAGAAAACAAAGTAAAATTTAAGTGTCTATGATCAATTTTTCAAAATTTTATGAAAAGTGTGATGAGGGTCAAAATGATTGTGCTTATCATAGATACCTTCTCATGCCTCGAAGAAAAGAAGATCCATTGATCAAAAAGTAGAGATAGATAGAGCCTATCCAAGTTTCCTCCAGAAGCCTTTAGTTGGTACATGTCAGTCTTCACTCACGAGATCCCATGTTTTGCTCACTTATCGTAGTACTTTTTAAAAAAAAAATTTGGGATGAAATATCGTAGTACTGTCTGCTATAAATGAAAAAGTTTTCGACAAGACAATTGTGGCTGCTGGAAAAGGCGAAAGGTTATGATAAAAAGGTCAACCCGTTTGGCTTCTAAGCCACCCATTTACCCTTAAAAGTTAATTGGCACATCCTTAATCTTGAAACATCTAAGTATCCTTTCTCGATATGAAATGATGCAAAGAATACACATTTTAATTTCTTCTACTCAAATACTTAATTTTTATTTTTAATGATTAGCATGAAATAAGAATTCCTGAATTCACGGAAATCATGGAGAAGGATCCATCCTGGTCTGCCGGTCAAAGTATACGGCATGATGAGGAAACATAGAAGCCATGAAGCAAAAAAATTTGCATCCACACAAGCAAGATGAGAGCCATGAAGCTTTAAGATGGTTGCTTAGCATGCATGAGATCAATATTAATCCAAAAAAAAAAAGGCCATATCTTCTCATGGCTGCTCGTCTCCTTGTTTGCATTAATAGCACCAAACTCCTACCCCTCTTGACCCTTTGCCACTTCTGAAATAGACCCAACCCCCCAGGCTTTATTTCTTGTGGGTAAGGAGGATCACAGGTTCTGAATGCTCTCAACGGCTGACTGATCCAAGCACTAGCTACTCACCTATCTGATCCCTTCCACCTTTTTATTTTATTTTTTATTTTAAAAAATAGATTTTTTACTTATATAAATTTGAAAAAATAAAAATAAAAACTGTTTTCAAGAGCAAGGATATGCATTTTAAGAGAGCAATAATATCCATTTTTGAAATCCAAGAGTTTAAAAAAAAATTTACATATTTTTAGGGGGAATAAATACTTTTTGAGGGTTAATGTCACATAATTCACATTAAAAGAGTCGAAGTCAAAACCTCCTAATTAGTCACGGTCTTTTGAGCTCGACCTCCCTTGTCACGATATGCACTTTTGCCCTTTTTAACCTTTTTCCTTTATCGCTTTTCGCTTTTAGCTTGGTGGCAGTATCGTATATTTAGCCAACTACATTGGCATTTACTGATACCTTCCAACTCTATAAATATATCGACTCCTATTTGCTTCTTACCTCTTTTCCCACTTTGCCCTTCCCTTCCCCTACATTTCCTCCGATCCCTACCGAAACCGCTGCCTTCCGCTCCTCTGAGAAACTCCCAAAGAGCTCTCTGCGCTCTTCGATCGAAACCCTAACCTTATAATTTGATCTCGTGACCTCGAATTATTCGCGGAGCCGTGATTACCCCGGGAAATCTTGCTACTTTTGCGCCATCGCGAGGTCCGGATAGGGTGGTGGGCAGGTAGGGGCGTTCCGGCTTGATCCGGGAGGAGAAGAAACCTAGGGTTTCTTTGAAGAGGAAATGAGGGATGTTCTCATGGCTGGGGAGGACTGTGTCGGCGTGTTGGGGCCCGGTCCGGAGGTACGCGCGTATGAGCAAGGATGAGGACGAGGGCGGCGGCGACGCGCTGCTGTGGTCGCGGGACATCGAGCGGCACGCGGCGGGGGAATACTCGTTCGCGGTGGTGCAGGCCAACGAGGTCATCGAGGACCACAGCCAAGTCGAAACCGGGACCTCGGCCACCTTCGTCGGGGTTTACGATGGGCACGGCGGGGCTGACGCATCACGATTTATCTGCGACCACCTCTTCCAACACCTCGTCAGTAAGTGTTCTTGATGTGGATGTGATATCCGTTCCTTGCTGTGTTTTATTAGTATTCTGCCAGTAATCTTGGTTTTTGTTTGTTCATCTTTTGTCGTCATGGTTGTTGGAATTCGCAGCAGTTTAGATAAATATTGCTTTTGACTTTTCTCTTATTATCAAGAGATATTGAATAGTTGAATTGGAGGAGAACATTTATTAATCATGTCTACTTTAGGCAATCTGTGTGGCCATTTGGTTTGTCCAGCATGACCTATCAGACCGCTAGCGGTGCTGTATGGGTGGTTGCCGTGATAACGAATTCTTGGCTATTTTATAGCTACTAAGTTACAACTATGTCAGAGAGGATGTTATGATCTGGAAGAAGCAGTGAGATTACAAAATTAAAGTGGATTGGCATAGTTATAACGGCTGTTAGAAAAATAAGATATGAATGATTTAAGATGTTAAAGGTTGGTACTGGAATCCTCTTAAGCAACACTTTTACGTTTCAGGTATAGCTATTATGTTGTTTGGAAATGGAGTTCCTAGCTTGAAGTCGGTATCAGAATAGAAATTACTTTTTAGTGTAAGAGCTTTTCCTGTAGAATGAAATAAGAGTTGTTTGTTAAGTTTTATTTATGTCTGGTTGCACACAAAAGCAATCTTTGATGATTTCTCATTTTCATTGAATATCAAGTTATGCCAGCAAACTGAATCTCTTTACCATTACATTGCTCCTTTACTATCCAATATTCTGTCTTCCGTATCTGATGTTCTTCCATTGCACAGGGCATGTTCAAGAAAGTGGAATGATTTCTGAGGATGTCGTTAGAAATGCTTTTTCTTCAACTGAGGATGGTTTCCTGGCACATGTGCGGAGAGTGCATCAAATAAAACCTTTAATTGCTGCAATTGGATCTTGCTGTTTGGTTGGTGTTATATGGAGAGGAACATTATTTGTAGCTAACCTTGGAGATTCACGAGCTGTTATCGGTTGCTTAGGTAGGTCAGACAAAATCGTTGCTGAGCAACTAACAAGAGATCATAATGCAAGCTTGGAGGAAGTGAGGCAAGAACTTAGATCTCTTCATCCTGATGATTCACATATTGTGGTTCTTAAGCATGGGGTGTGGCGTATCAAAGGAATTATTCAGGTGAGCCATCCTTATGCTTGTGCTTGTGTTGTACACCTGAACTCTTAGATTGTTCCTAAGTCCATTTAGTTGGTGAATATGTATAGGTCTTTTTCTTTTGTATTCTGTTTTGTGTAATTTCAAATGTGGATGCTTGAAATTGCTATTCCATTAATATTTTCAAATTTTAGCTAGTAATTGAGACATAGTTATAAATTTTGGATAATAACACTGCCTATCCACTAATGATAAAATTCGCAGGCATGCTTAAACTAATAATAATGTATCCTTTTCTCGTCAAGCACTTTAATTTGACATTCATAAAAGCCTTTAAAAATAGGAGTTATTAGATCGAATATACTTCCTGTACTTGTGCTATTACATGCTAATAATGCGCAGTGCAATTTAAATGGGCAGTGCAATTTGTACCTTGCAAATTCACGTCGGAGGTGGGCACAGAATACAGGTGCTTGATTTTTCCACCTTACCTGTACCTTGTTAGCATACTCTGGCATGAGAAATGCATGAATTGGTATTGAAAGCATACAAACTGAATGCATCATTTCCAGCATCATATGAAAGTCATCCGTAAGCTAGGAGAGGGCATCATAGGAATCTATGTAGAACTGTGCATTTTTATTGTTTTCTGGAGAGAAGACTAGGTTCTGTATAGACTTTAGATTGGTAGCTGTCACTTGAACTGTTATTGTGAGGAATGTCAATCCTTCCTTTTGCCTGCGTACATGTAGAACGAGTTGATTACTGTTTCATATCATATCAATGGAAGCAGGAAACATGTGTGTAATTTTCCAGTAGTTTCCTTGGATTATTTTTAAATACTGAAATTCCTTTATGTAAACACCCCAATTTTGATTCATGCTCAGGTTTCAAGGACAATAGGTGATGCATACTTGAAGAGGCCAGAATTCTCCATAGGTCCATCTGTGCCTCGTTTTCAGCTCCCTGGACCTCTTCGCCGGCCTGTCCTTACAGCGGAGCCATCCGTATACACACATGTGCTTCGTCCACAAGATAAGTTTGTGATATTTGCTACCGATGGGCTGTGGGAGCACATGACAAATCAAGAAGCAGTTGAAATTGTTCATAATTACCCAAGAGCAGTACGCCTAACCTTCCATCTCCCTGTTTTTCTTTTCTTAATAATCCAACTAATCAACTCCCCTCATAATTTTGTTACGCCTAACCGGTCCTTTTTCTGTTCACAATAGGGAATTGCAAGGAGACTGGTCAGAACAGCTCTGCAAGAAGCCGCACGGAAGAGGGAAATGAGGTATGCAGATCTCAAGCAGGTGGAGAAGGGACTCCGTCGCTTCTTCCATGATGACATTACAGTTGTTGTCATCTACATCGATCACGAATTACTGCAGGAGAGAAATGCTTCTATTCCAGGACTATCAGTGCGTGGTTTTATTGATTCAGTTGGGCCCTCCAAGTTTTCAGTGTTAGATGGTATTATATAGCATGTTACACCAGTATCTGATGTTACATTATATTTTAATTTCACCCAAATTTCACATTTCCCTGCCTTTTGTAGTCTTCTTGATTCAAAATTTGGCTGCTCTTTTTCTTCTCTGTTCCATGTTTTGCTTCTGTAATTTTCAATCTCCGTACCCTCTAATATGCATTGTCGGTCTTATTCTTCTTCGAGTTAAAACTTTGTTCTAAGTTTCTTTCTATTTCTAAGTTCCTTACTTGTCTGGATGAGTAAATGCTCTAACGTTCTTTTTCCTCCCGTGGTGTGTTTTCGGCACGCTGCATGCCAAAATCGAGCAACTCTCTCTAGTTTAATGTGTTAGTGCTTGAAAATGGTGGAGGTGACGCTAGATGGATTTTTTTTTTTTCATTAACATATTATGGATATAGTTGGATCCTGTTCTCGAAAATTGGAGATGTCTTAGTATTACATTCTCTTTAACAGGTTCGCCCAAACTTATAGTTAAGCAAAACCTAAATGATCAGGGAAAGAACTTGTTCTGTTTGTTGGCCATAATTCCTAATACGAAAAGTTCATTACCCACAAACCTAGTGAGAATTAATTGCAAGATATTTTTGGCATTACAATTCATATATTATTTCTCTTGATAAAACTTAGGATCGGACTGTAGATAACTGTATTGCAGGATGGAAATCTCAAGCACGAAAGAAAAGATTACCTATCTACATAAAGAGTAGCAATATACTTCAGAATGCTGATCTCCCTGGACAAGAGATATACAATTTAACACGATATTGGAAGAATCAGTATACTTCCACATTCCATTGTTCTCCTTTCTTGAGTTCCTTCTTGTAAGTCATCCAGTCAATACCTGTGATTGTAGCATAAGTTCTCCACATCAATGTTCAAGATACTTATACGAAACTACATTCTATATTCAACAGCAAAATAAAGTATCTTACCATCTTTGGCAGCCAAAGACAACATAATGTCATCAATACCCTTCTCCATTCCCTTCAACCCACACATATATACATAGGTGTTGTCCTTCTTGAGTAGCTCCCACAGCTCCTCAGCATACTCGGCCATGCGAGTCTGGATGTACATCTTCTCCCCCTTGGCGTTAGCTTGCTCTCTGCTCACGGCGAAGTCTAGCCGGAAGTTTTCTGGTGCCTTCTCCTTCATCTTCTCAAACTCCTGATGGTCACAATACAGCCAAGTTTACTTAAGATAAAGATGTAATAGCAACAAAAGTTTGTACTTTTATTTGTAAAGAATCCTATAGAAATTATAATACGCCCACCTCTTTGTAGAGCAAAGAGCTGCTTGTAGGTACTCCCAAGAAGAGCCATGCGAGTCCATTGAACTGCATAAGAATTTCAACAGCCAAGCTTGCTTACGGATCGATAACTTATAGCAGAGCAAGACAGAGAGAAGAAAATACTGAGGTAGGCAAGTAAAATGACAATTGTAGACCTAATCGCCACTAGGGAGCTGATAATAATATAAATTCAAGCATCCTTCATTAATGGGATTGAACATAATAGTGGCATGCCAAAAAGCAGTTACCTTGTAGTCCTCATACTTCTCAAAGAACATTTTCCACAAGAATGACCTGAAAGGAGCAATTCCAGTTCCTGTCGCAAGCTGCAAGGACCAAAAAATGGCAGTGAGCTTTCCAATATTTACTAGTAGAATCTTTTGGCAAAACAAAACATTGGAAATCATGCTTACCATAATGATAGTCGCATTAGGATCTTTTGGCATAAGCATTTCTTTCCCAACTGGGCCTGTAATCTTCACATCAGAACCAGGCTTCAAGTCGCCTGGAGAACAAAGACAGAACAAGAAAAGCATTAAAAAAGAAAAGCTTCACACATGCATAGGATTTTGAGCATGATTGGATGAAACGAACTTGGTCAACTCAGAGAAGTAAATCAGTTGAATTCCTTACACAAGAAATTTGAGCAGACTCCTTTGACTACCTCCCCTTGATCATTGGTATAAACAAGTCGCTTTACACAGAGAGAAACCTACAGAAACATATACACCCCATGCTTATGTATGAGAGAATCCGAAAAGTTAAAGACGTATAGAAAACAGGGTAAAGATCCAACTCACGGTTTTGGAATCACCAAAGTCTCCAAGAGCGCTACTGGCGATGGAGTATAATCTCAACTTGTGAGGCTTCCCATTCTTATCAATCCCATCTGGTATCACACCAATGGACTGCCCCTCTCTGTATGGAACCTCCCCTGCCAAAATAAAAAAGAAAGAAAGAAAGAAAAAGAAGACAAACTTTAGATAGATATCAATCCAAATCCATCAACCAACACTCTCAAGTGATAGATAAGAAGTAGAATACCCTCTGTGCTGAAGACCATGTGCCAGGTCTCTCCGGGTGCATCGTCGCCGGTGATCTTGGTGTTAAGGAGGCATCTACCAATGTATGGCTCCTTGGGCCTGTACTTGTTTGTGACCACTCCTTCATCCTGCTTCTTTGACACCTTCTGCACCTTGGCTGGGACTGTGGTCACTTGGGCTCTTATGGGCACAACTCTTGCATTTGTAACTATGGAGATGCTCCTGGGATAAAGCAAGCATGTCTGCGCACAAGAAAGAAACAAAGAAGACCCATTTATTGGATTATTTGTAGCTATAGATGGCGTGTGTTCTGTTCGAAATGGAAGCTTACCTTGTGGAAAGAGGAGGAGGATGAGGAGAGGAGAGTTGTGGTGGTGGGGATGCCATGGGAGGAGGATTTGGAGGAAGGGAGGGAGACAGCGGCAGTCACGGCGGCGGCTGAAGCCATCTTTGGAGGAGGAGAGATGAAAGGGAGCAGAAGAGGTGTGGAAGGGGAGGTGGTGAGGAAAAAGGTGGGAAAGGATTGGTGAGGATTTTGGATGAGTGGAGGAGAGTGGTGATGGGGATGAGGTGGTCGTTGTATACTTGGACGAGGATCACAGAGTGGGGTGAGATTTTAGTGAGGTGGGTCGTAGACTTGGAAGTAATATGTGGATCACGGCCCTTTATGGAATCTTTGGATTTTATTTTCCCCCTTAGTTTTAATTGTTTTCTTTTTCTTTGCTTTTCTTTTATTTTGTTCCTGTTTTTATGTGAGATTCTTCTTGCAAGTTGCAACCAATCACGGCAACGGTGCATCCAAATTAGGGTGAGTTTGCCTTCATTTTCTTTTAAAAAAATTCATTCTTGCACTAATATTAGTTTTAAATTATCACCACTATAGCTCACTAATTAAGTACTACTATCGTGGTATCAACTTATGTGAGTTGATATTATAAGTTAGATTTCTCTTATATTAAGTTAAGATTTGATAATTTTAATTATTAAAATGCTACGTGAGTATAGTTTAAATTTTATAAAATTGGCTTAATTCTCTAACTTACATATTCAGAATATTAATATTACAATATTTAGTTAATATGTTTCTCATCTAAAATTCAATTAACATTATTTTATATGCATTAAGTTTATTGAATTATTTATAACTTTATCTCTAATAAATATTTTTAAATTTTAGCATATAAATTGATCAAATATAATGAAAATAATAATAATTTTAGTTTAAATATAATTATAAAAAGATAAAATAGCACAAATAAAATTATAGGAGAGTAAAGTAAATTTAAGCATAACCATATAGGGGTAAAAATGTAGTTTCCTCGCCTACTTGACTTAGAATAAAAAAATATATAAAAAAAATTCTAGTGTGTTGCGACTTGTCCGTATTCATCAACCCACGCCTAACCAACTTAGCCCATGGATTCAAATAAATAAAAAGAGTAGGTCGGCGTGGGATGTCTAATTTTGCCGCCTATGGACATCTTGCACCAACCTTGAGCTTTGAGCTTTTGGCAATTTGGCATCAGAGACAGTGAGAGAGACCATCGGAAACCCAGATCGATTCTTCCTCCTGCCCGAGTCATGAATCGTGCGATAAAATCCGCGTTTGTTGGGCCTCGAATCGCTTCTCCTTCTTTAACGACGGCCGCCTCCTTCCATTCCACTCCCGTCTTGGA